>NC_069361.1:25732500-26982500 GCF_021730395.1 Mercenaria mercenaria | reverse complement strand
GATTCTTTCACTGGTTATAGGTGCAGATGGGAATTTCCAGCCTCGATGGTTACTGTTTAGGCAGTAACGAGGTTCCTAACGAGTTACCGCCTAAACAGTTACCCGAGAGCCGGATATTCCCATCTGCACCTATAACCAGTGACAGAATCTTTTTCTTGTATACCGATATCAAGATATAATAATAAAAATAAAATCAGTTGAACGGCGTTCTTTTTAGAACTATTTCTTGCAGCAGCGTATTTAAACAAAGCGCGGGAAATCAACGTCCGTAAACAGGAAAGACGTCATGACGTTTCAAAGACAAATAACAATGTTTAGTTCCGATTTTGTTTTATCAGTTCCAGCGTAACGTTATGAATTTTTGATAAAATAACGTTTTGAATCGAGAAATTTACTATCAAGAACAAAGAGGAACTGTCAAGGTACTCGATTTTCATTCCGTTTTTCGAAATAAAATATAAATAACTACATAAATCTTCTACACATATGTAGTTCGTAATACGTCATTTAAAGCACGAGAGTCATCTTACATTCCGGGGTGAAAGACAGGAGATTCTTGCATACCAGACGGGGATTTCCGGTATTTTTACCGGTGCTGGAAATGACGTACTACGAACTACATATATGTAGAAGATTTATGTAGTAATTTATATTTTATTTAAAAAACGGAATAAAAATTCAATACCTTGACAGTTCCTATTGGTTCCTGATAGTATATTTCTCGATTCAAATCACGTTATTTTATCAAAAATTCATAACGTTACGCTGCAACTGATAAAACAAAACCGGAACTAAACATTGTTATTTGTTTTGAAACGTCATGACGTCTTTCCTGTTTACGGACGTTGGTTTCCCGCGCTTTGTTTAAATACACTGCTATAAGAAATAGTTCTAAAAAGAAAGCCGTTCGACTGATTTTATTTTCATTATTTTATCTTGATATCGGTATGCAAGAAAAAGATTCTGTCACTGGTTAAAGGTGCAGATGGGAATATCCGGCTCTCGGGTAACTGTTTAGGCGGTAACTCGGTAGGAACCTCGTTACCGCCTAAACAGTTACCCTCGAGGCCGGATCCTGTTCGTATATAAATCGTTCGAAAATGAAAAATATTTTTGCAGGATAAACATCGTGTTCAGTTTATGTGGCTCATAACACTAAAGACACGTCAAAATATTTCACTTTTGCAAGTGGTACCTTTAAAAAGTAGACACATAGTTTTGATAGTGAGCAATCAACATGTTTCAATATGAGTTTATGTTGACAGATTCTTAAGTCAGATCAATGTTAAAGATAATGACATAATGTTCAAAATACATAATTTTGTCACAATATGAACATATTTTCAAATTGTTGACCCATATTTCAAAGACTTTACCAGAGTATACACGTAGGCGATTCTAGAATGGGCTTACAGCATGTAATCAATACAGTTAAAGAATATACATAATATTTTCTTACTGCGAAAATAGCTCATAAGTATTTGACAAATTACACATATACTTCAATAAAGTTAAAACGTATTTACAAAGAGACCACAGAGAATTACTTACTGATGAGGACATTTACGTACGTAGGCAACAACAACAACAACAAAAAATGTTACATGTTCTAAGATTATATGGGTTTTTGTTTTGTTTTTGTTTTTTTTTTGTATTTAGGTCACAGAATAGATAGAGTAGTAATCAATAACTAACTTTATAGACCGTGAAAAAAACGTTCAAAAACTCAGTAATATGTATATAGTTATGATATTAGAAAAAGCAGTTTATCTTTAGACTAATCGCGTACATTTACACTCCAAATTAAAAGTATGCGTACTACACATCTGATATCATTTCTAAATTCAATATACAAGGATCAGATAATCCATGAATATGTTTTGGTGCGACAATCATTGTTAAAACGAAATGTATCGGCGACATACGCATCTAACATGCATGATGTTTAAAGCAGATATTACTCAATGTTCCAAGATCAAAGGCGTTATTACGAGACATTTTAACTTGATAAGACTAAAAGTGATTTATTCCAACGACAAGCATTCAAATTGTCAACGTAATTTATAAAGATACAACCTTTAAAAGGTATGCGTAGTTTTCTTTGGACATACTTATGAAGTTTATGTATATGAATCAAATTTAAATCATATGACATGACACAAAAATTTCAAAATAAAATCTTGACTTATACAGTATATTTGAAATAATCCTACGAAACATTTATACAACTTATACTAACATATTTAGGTCAATAATTGTAACTCTCCGACAGACAAATGCAATTAAATACTTTTGCACGTGAAATACGAGATATGTCAACTGTACACAATTATCAAACCTGTATGAGCAGAAGTATACAGTGCTACAAAAGTTTGTCAGACATTAATGTCGCAAGAATTAAATCAGTCATCACAAGTGTAGGAGTAGAAAGGATCAAGGTCACCTCTGCAATTTATTTTGTGCACAGTTGTCTTTCTGTTTTTGGAAGCTTTGATGACTATGTTTCCATTTGTCGACCAAGCACCAACAATGTTTTTATTTTTAACTAGCTGTCGTGCTTCGTACAGAAGACTGGCTCTGTATTTTGTGAGATCTTCATTCACAAATTGGCCTTTATAACCTTTTGATTTGAGCAATACCCGATTCCGATAAAATAAATCTCGAGGTCGTCGAGACACAAACTTCACCAGTATATCACGAGGCTTTTCTGATACTTTCGGCTTGCCGACTTTATGGGAAACAGAAATATCCTCGAGGGATAAAGGTGACCCGACCGCGGATGCCATTTTCATGATATGCGTGTCAGTATTTTCATCTTTTGATTCAACGATCCCGGAGATCCTTAAACTGTCACGCCTACTGTATCGCTCTGATGAGTCAACTTGGAACTCCAAGTAATCAACCCGGTCTTGTAATGCTGTATTTGATTTTTTCAGAGACTCACTTTCCGTTTTCAGAGAGTTAATCTGAGACTGAAGACCGTCTACAACACCTTTTACTATAGTCTCAATGGTAGAGTTCAGCATGGTGCAGACATCAGTCTGAATTGTATCTTTTAATGCTAATGCAATACCCTTGATTGCGTTCTCATCTAAACAAAGAGACGTTGCTGATGTTGGAGCAACAGAGGTAGCCATAGTTAAAGAATTTTCAATTGGGTTCATATCACTATTTTCAGATGACGTACGCCCAAGTTTGTTTTCCTTTGAAAAAATTTGCTCCTCCGGAGATGATAGGTCTCTTTTTTTGCTATTTTGTATGTCTGGTGGTACAGTAGAACAAAAGCCACTCATATCACAACGGAACTTTTGGTGAACAGTATACCTTGAAATTTATTCGGCGTGGGTGGATCATAAAAGTGCTCTCGAGTATAAATAACATAGCCAATAAATGTCACGTTTTTCACGAACTTTTACATTTCAAATAGTTATGTATATAGAGAAACTTTTCAGGTCACAAAAACAAATTTCTGACCTCCACAAGAGGAATTCTACATCAGATTATATTTAACATATTCTGCTATTTAATAGTTCCATTTTTCAATCCTCAACAATCCTTTTAAAACAACTTAAACATAACAATGCTCAGAGCAGAAAGTAAACACCTTGTCCGCCATTATAACGGAAGTTAAGTATGTCAGTAATATCAGTCTTATATCTCATACTTCGAAATTTTCGTAGGAACCCCGCGAACCACCTTAAGTAAACAGAGAAAAGTTGGTGAAGCGCGACAGTATGATGGCGAAGCGCGACAGTACGATGGTGACACTACGATGGTGAAGCATGACAGTGCGATGGCGAAGCGCGACAGTACAATGGTGAAGCGCGACAGTACGATGGCGAAGCGCGACAGTACGATGGTAAAGTGCGACAGTGCGATGGCGAAGCGCGATAGTACGATGGCGAAGCGCGACGGTACGATGGTGACACTACGATGGTGAAGCACGACAGTGCGATGGCGATGCGCGTCACTACGATGGTGAAGCGCGACAGTACGATGGCGATGCGCGACAGTACGACGTATAAGACAGTCAAAATTTTATACCGATTTTCACCAAATTTCTCTGGTCTGACAATGCACTAATATTGCACAGGTCTGTACTCGTTATTAATAAAATTTGTATTGTATTGTATAGTTCCATCGAAATAATGAACATATGAAGAGTGTTACGACTTTGTTTGTTTTGGGTTAACGCCGTTTTTCAACAGTATTTCAGTCATGTAACGGCGGGCAGTTAACCTAACCAGTGTTCCTGGATTCTGTACCAGTACAAACCTGTTCTCCGCAAGTAACTGTCAACTTCCCCACATGAATTATCAGAGATGGAGGACTAATGATTTCAGACACAATGTCGTTTATCAAATAGTCACGGAGAACATACGCCTTGCCCGAGGATCTAACTCGCGACACCGCGATCCGTAGAACAACGCTCTTACCTACTGAGCTAAGCGGGCGTGTACCTGTCTACATCTTTCACATGGAACTTTATCTTTAGCTCACCTGAGCATTTTGGAAATTTAAAGGGCAAAGAATGCCTGTCAATAACACTCTATCCTGTCAACGCGACGTGTGGTGTACGGTAAGAAAAAATAAAGATGACGGACGTGGATATTGGGGAAAGGCAGGCTCCTTGTTTGTTCATTGATTTCTCTTTCAATATTTCCTTTAGGTGAGAATGTTTTGTAGTATAACACAGCACTGACATTTGGCTTTCATCGGTTGTATACAATTACCTCAGACGACGTCTCGATTTTCTAGACTTTGCCCTTAAATGCAACAAAAACAACGGAAAATATATCTAAGCGAGGAGAGACTCGGTTTTTCGAATTTTCCATCCCTTTCTTGTGCGATTTCTGCCAGTTTATGAACCAGACATAGACTATATACATAGACAAAACGTGTGTATCAGTCAGTTCCCTGAAAACGGCATATTTCTTAAAAAAATACTCGTTTTAAAATTTGCCAAGTGTACGAACAGAAGGCCGAGGTTATTCTATCGATGTACGGAAAAAACATCGGCCAAAAGTGTACTGTAAGAAGACAACAATTAAAGGATTTTGCTATGAAATTGTGTACGGAAAGAAGACAAAATCATGACACGATCACTTATTGTCTATATTTCGACATTAGTGCTGCCAATTGTCAATGTTTTTCAAAACAACAGAATTTTAAAGATTATTGAACAAATACGTTTCTGTAATAAGCTCATTGGAATCGGAATAGTTCTGGAAGATAAATATATATGCATACAATCTGATAGATCTATTCTTTGATACACCTTCTTTAGACGACCTTAATTGGATGGGAAGGAAAGTACGGAGGGATTCTAACCTTGTAATGTTTTGTTTTATCTGAACATTTGAGCTAACATATGTCATAATTATGTGAATCCTTCGTGCAAATACAAAGTATTTTTAATATTTCACACGATTTTTAAGTATGGCATGCTGCTCTTTCAGAAGAAATTTTAGAGTCGCCATTTGAAAAGTTATTTATGATCAACATTTGAAATGTATTTTGACGTATCGGCTTAGACAAGATCATGTATGGATTTTCAATAAGATCATTTGCTGAAATATGCTTAAAAATACAGTTATTATTATTATTATTATTATTATTATTATTATTATTATTATACCAGATTTATAGGGTTATAAACAGTTACAGTTATACTGATGATGGTATGTTGAAGTTCAAATGAAGACCTTTCCATAGGTATATTTAACACCTTGTAGGTATTGTCATTAGTGTTAAAGAAAATCAACATAGAGATCAAAAATGGTTTTTTCTGTGTTATTCTGATACGAAATGAAATTCAGTATTTCGTAATAGAGAAAATACACTTACAACAATAAAAATTATAAAGTATTGATTCAGTAGGTATGCCACTAAAGAGCTCCAAAGTCTTTTGGAAATCAAGTTTGGCTACTTAATATAACAGTTGTAACGGAAAATGTGATTATATACATATGGCAAGCCAATTGTCCAATAATTACGTGAACCCTAGTTCACGGTCGAAGAACTAGGATTAACGATCGATAAACTAGGTTTTTCGAACGTAAAACTAGGTTTTTCGAATACTAACCTATATTTTCGAGCGAAAACATAGGATAACGCCGTGAACCATAGTTCACGCTCGTAAATGTAGGTTCACGATTGTAAACCCCATTTCACGGTCGTAAACATAGGTTCACGTTCGTAAACTATGGTTTACGAGCGTGAACTGGGGTTTACGATCGTAAACATAGGATAACAACCGAAACTCATAGTTCAATCGAGAAACCTAGTTTATCAAATGTAAACCATAGTTTATGGTCGATATATTAGGATTATAGAATCAACAATGAGTTTCGGAAGTGAACATGGGTTTACGGCCATGATCCTATGTTTACGGACCTGAACCTATATTTTCGAGCGTGAACCTATGTTTACGAACGTGAACTTGGATTTACGAGCGTGAACTTAGGTTTACGTTAGATAAACCAGGTTTTTCAAACGTAAAACCAGATTTTTCAAATACCTATTATTTCGAGCGAAAACATAGGATAACGTCGTAAACCATAGTTCATGCTCGTAAACGTAGGTTCACGTTCGTAAACCCAAGTTTACGGTCGTAAACATAGGATAACGACCGAAATTCATAGTTCAGTCATACCTAGTTTATCGAATGTAAATCATGGGTTCATGAGCATAAACTATGGTTTACGCCCGGTATCTGATGTTTTCACTCGAAAATATAGGTTAGTATTTGAAAAACCTAGTTTTACGTTCGAAAAACCTATTGAACGTAAACCATTGATATACTAGGATTATGAAATCAACTATCAATTTCGGCCGTAAACCTATGTTTATGGTCGTGAGACTATATTTACGAGCGTGAACCTAGGTTTACGGCCGTGAACTACAGTTTACCTTCGTAAAACCGTGTTTATCGATTTGTAACTATATGGCAAGCCAATTGTCAAATAATTACGGTCAAAAAACTAGGATTAACGATCGATAAACTAGGTTTTTCGAACATAAAACTAGGTTTTTCGAATACTAACCTATATTTTCGAGCGAAAACATAGGATAACGCCGTGAACCATAGTTCACGCAGGTTAATTTAGGTCCACGATTGTAAACCCCAGTTCACGGTCGTAAACATAGGTTCACGTTCGTAAACTATGGTTTACGAGCGTGAACCGGGGTTTACGAGCGTAAACATAGGATAACGATCGTAAACATAGGATAACAACCGAAACTCATAGTTCAATCAAGAAACCTAGTTTATCAAACGTAAACCATGGTTTACGGTCGATATATTAGGATTATAGTATCAACAATGAATTTCGGGCGTGAACATGGGTTTACGGCCATGAACCTATGTTTAGGAACATGAACCTATGTTTACGACTGTGAACCATAGTTTACGGACCTGAACCTATATTTTCGAGCGTGAACCTATGTTTACGAACGTGAACTTGGGTTTACGAGCATGAACTTAGGTTTACGTTCGATAAACCAGGTTTTTCAAACGTAAAACCTGGTTTTTCAAATACTAACCAATTTTTTCGAGCGAAAACATAGGATAACGTCGTAAACCATAGTTCACGCTCGTAAACGTAGGTTCACGTTCGTAAACCCAAGTTTACGGTCGTAAACATAGGAAAACGACCGAAATTCATAGTTCAATTGAGAAACCTAGTTTATCGAACGTAAACCCTGGGTTCATGAGCGTAAACTATGGTTTACCCCCGGTATCTGATGTTTTCACTCGAAAATATAAGTTAGTATTTGAAAAACCTAGTTTTACGTTCGAAAAACCTAGTTTATCGATCATTAATCCTAGTTTTTCGATCGTGAACCAGGGTTCACATAATTATTGGACAATTGGCTTGCCATATATACATGCGTTATGTCTTTTTTTTAAATCTTTTTTTCGGGGTTGTGTTACATAAGTCATTTAATTTTCAACTAAAATTTTGCGAATCATGCTTTAATAACTGTACTGATTATGTACACATGTTATTGTTGAGTGTTTCAAAGTCGGCATATGAACTTATGTGAGCATCAGTATGTTGAATACCTGCCGTGTTGAAAACGTGACATATTTTTGTAGTGTTCTTAGCCCCTATAAAACTACAGCAGAATATTCTTGCACACCGGACTGGCGTTTCCGGTGATTTTACCCATGCCGGCAAAACCCATCTGGCACCCCCCATGCCAGATGACTCTCGATCGTGCTGTTAATGACAACTAGTGGTTCATGCACTGATATTCTAACACGATCCGCAGCAATTGCTATATAAACATATAGCGAAATTGCCTATACATGAATCTACAATAAAATATGGTTGGCTATTACATTTCACTCCCCTATGACTGTGACATAAGAGATTCAACTTCAGTTCCATTACGAATTATTTCAGGGCCAAACGTTTGAAAACAGCATTTCAAAAACATAAATATGATAAAAAGTCATACTGACTTCTGTGTAGGGCCGTAAAACACGTTTTGATCTCTACGAGCGAATTCAATTAGCTCAATTATGATTCAGCAGTGACGTCATAAATGTATGACAAAAAGTATAATGATGTGACGTCATATAAAAGTTAAGCTCGTAGCTCGTAACACAGGGTCAACTCGCCTAATTTGATGATTCTGTTCGTAATTAGTTTGCGAGTTGTTAGATTACTAATTTATAAATTCTTCTCAAAATTCTGATTAAAAAGAAACAAATATCTATAGTTACGTTCCATTGGCTATGCAACACTTTCTAACCATAAGGGGTAAATTGTAACAGCATATGACCCGAATGACTTGTTACGCAGAAAATGGTAGTACTGTAAAATGCGAATTATTTGCGTTGTTAGAATCGAAATAATAAATATGTTCCAATAATTTTATCAATTATTCTAACACGATCCGATTCATTTTCCTATTAAACAAAGAAGAAGGAAAGCAGTGAATTATCATACAACAAATGACTGTTCTGATGTCACAGTTATTACGTCATGGCGTCAAGCGGCATATAGGCGCGCTGGAAAAGAAACCGACTGAAAACGGGCAAATATTTAATGCATGTCATCAAGGATATACTTTAAAATCTTTAATAACGTGTTAGAATCGAAATAATATATCTCATTTAGTGATTTGCTCTTGAATAAATCATTGCTTGTCGTTCAGATGCGTATTTATTATATCAATCGGGCTACGCCCTCGTGATATAATTCCTTCACATCTGAACTCCAAGCAATGATTTATTCAACGACAAATCACTGGATGAGATATATTATTTCTTAAATAAAACATGGGCAGTCGTTTGGATGCGAATAATTAAATCACTCGTGCTACGCACTCGTGATTTAATTATTACGCATCCAAACTCCTGCCCATATTTTATTAACTGATAAAATATATAGGAACAGATTTATTATTTCTTAAATAATTATATTGTTTATGTAAAACATGAGAAAAGCCGCTACCTTGATAGTTCCTCTCCGTACCTTACGGTATATTTCTCGATTCAAAATACGTTAGTTTACCGTAAAAACATAACATCACGCTACAAATTATAAAACTAAAGTGGAACTTTGTGGTAATGCGTAACGCAAAACATCATGACGTTACTTCTGCTTCCGACGTTAATTTCCCGCGCTTTGTGTTCATTCTCTACTATAAGAAAGAGTGCTGAAAAGAAAGTATTTCTACCTTTTGTAAAATACGGTATGCAAGAAAAATAATCTGCAAGAATAAAATGCTAACATGTATACGATATGCAAGAAAAAATATCAGTCATGTGTTTACAAATCTGATGGAAATATCCGTCCCTAGGCCACCTACGCAAGGGCGGTAATTCGGCAAGCCTCATTACCGCCCAATGCGCAGGTGCCCTCGGGACGGATATTTCTATCCAATTCGTAAACACATGACAGATATTATTAGTGAAACGCGACAGTACGATGATGAAGCGCGGCAGTACGATGGTGACACTACGATGGTGAAGCACGACAGTGCGATGGCGAAGCGCGACAATACGATGGTGAAGCGGGACAGTAGATGGCGAAGCACGACAGTATGATGGTGACAATACAATGGTGAAGCGCGACAGTGCGATGGCGAAGCGCGACAGTGCGATGGTGAAGCGCGAAACTACCATGGTGAAGCGCGACAGTACAATGACGAAGGGCAGCAGTACGATGGCGACACTACGATGGTGAAGCATGACAGTGCGATGGCGAAAGTACGATGGTGAAGCGCGACAGTATGATGGTGACAATACGATGGTGAAGCGCGACAGTAAGATGGCGAAGCCCAAAAGTAAGATGGCGACAATACGATGGTGAAGCGCGAAACTACTATGGTGAAGTGCGACAGCACGATGGCGAAGCGCAACAGTACGACAGACTGTCACCATCGTACTGCCGCGCTTCGCCATCGTACTGTCGCGCTTTGCCATCGCACTGTCATGTTGTCACCATCGTACTGTCGTGCTTCACCATCGTACTGTCGCGCTTCGCCATCGCACTGTCGTACCTTCGCGCTTCGTGTTCACAGGGAGCAAGCGCTGGCCCTAACGGAACACTGTATCTAAGTGTGATAGGCGACATACTACATTTTAGTAATAGATACAAGAGGAAGAACTTTTCTAAAAAATATTTTACATCACCCACGACAATGCGACACAATATCATGACAGTGTGACGCGACATTATAAAAATGTTGCTTCGTATGGAAAGCGTCACTTCGCATTGTCACGTGTCGCATCGCGTTGTCGTGTGGTGTTTGGAATCATCATGCATCGCGATTTCAGCACAGTCATGACACATGACATTTCAAGACACTACGTTAATATTGTTGTGTATTTTGTCGCATTGTCGCGATGTCGTGTGTGTATTGTTGTGTCAACCTCAAAGTGTGGCGGACAACATACGACATGGTCCAAACAGGATTTCGTACCGCTTCAATACGGGGAAAGCAAATTGTTGAGATCTTGACTCTTGACTTTCAGTTGACCTGATTTGTACTTTTCTGCAAGTTGTCTTGGTGAGGTTAACAACTGTTTCAAACTTTTAGAAAATCCTTCTAGAACCTAGAAGATGCTTTTGTAAAAAAGCGCATGTCTCCCTCAATGCATAGTCGTATATGCAAGAAGTCAATAGGGGACAAGAGCGAAAGTCAAAGAGACACTGATGGTTGGCTGCAATAGGGATCACCTACTTGGCATGTCCAATCATCCCACTAAGTTTCAACATTCTGGGCCTAGTGGTTCTCAAATTATAGATTGGGCATGGTCCATGTTCAGGCCCCTGTGACATTGACCTTTAACAGAACAACCCCAAAATCATAAGGGGTCGTCTACTCTGCATGTACAGTCATCCTATTTAGTTTCAACGTTCTCGGTCAAGTGGTTCTCAAGTTATTGATAGGAAAGAGTTTTCTATGTTCAGCACCCTATGACCTTGACCTATGATGGACTGACCCAAAAAAAGAAAAAGGGTTGTCTACTCCATAAGCCCAATCACGCTCTGAAATTGAAGGTTCTAGGTCGAATGGTTCTCAAGTTATAACTGGATATGGAATTCCATTTTCTTTCTGCTGTGACCTTGACCTTTAATAGAGTAACATCATGATCAATAGAGGTCATCTACTCTGCATGTCCGATCATCCTTTGAAGTTTCAATATTCTGAGTCAAGTGGTTCTCAAGTTACTGACCAGAAATTGTTTTCCATGTGCAGGCCCCTGTGACCTTGACCTTTAACAGAGTGACTCCAAAATCAATAGGGGTCCTCCACTCTGCATGATCAATCATCCTTTGAAGTTTCAATATTCTGAGTCAAGAGGTTCTCAAGTTACTGACCTGAAATGGTTTTCCATGTTCAGGCCCCTGTGATCTTGACCTTTTAACGGAGTGAATCCAAAATCAATACGAGTCATATACTCTGCATGTCCAATCATCCTATGAAGTTTAAACATTCTGGGTCAGGTGGTACTCAAGTTATTGATTGGAAATGGTTTTAGAGTGACCCCATGATCAATAGAGGTCATCTATTCTGCATAACCAATCATCCTATGAAGTTTCAATATTCTGAGTCAAGTGTTTCTCAAGTAACTGACCGAGAATTGTTCTCCATGTTCAGACCCTTGTGACCTTGACCTTTAACAGAGTGACCCCAAAATCAATAGGTTAAATGGTTTTAGAGTGACCCCATGATCAATAGAGGTCATCTACTCTGCATGACCAATCATCCTATGAAGTTTCAATATTCTGAGTAAAGTGTTTCTCAAGTTACTGACCAAAAATTGTTCTCCATGTTCAGACCCTTGTGACCTTGACCTTTAACAGAGTGACCCCAAAATCAATAGGTTTAATCTACTCTGCATAACAAATATCCTATTAAGTTTCAACATTCTGGGTAAAGTTATTTATCGGAAATTGTTTTCCATGTTCAGGCCCTTGTGACCTTGACCTTTAATAGAGTGATCCTAAAATCAATATGGATTATCTACTCTGCATATTCAATTATCCTATGAAGTTTCAACAATCTGAGTCAAGTGGTTCTCAAGTTACAGACCGGATATGGTTTTCCTAGTTCAGGCCCCTGTGACCTTGACCTTTAGCACAATGACCCAAAAATCAATAGGGATCATCTAATCTGCATGATCAATCATCCTTTGAAGTTCAAACATTCTGGGTCAAATGGTTCTCTGCGTTCAGGCCTATGTGACTTTGACCTTTGACAATAGGGGTCGTCTACTCCAAAAGCCCTGCCACCTATTAAGTTTGAAGATTTTTGGTCAAATAGTTCTCCAGTTATTGATCGGAAATGAAGTGTGATGTATGTACAGACGCATGGACAGGGCAAAAACAAGATATAGAGTAGATTTACACAAATTTAAGCTATTTGATGTTTGACTTCCAAGTGTAACCCTGACATTGGATGTTATGACCTTGGTTGTACACTCTGAATGTCATCTGGATGAGGTCAGCAAACGGTGCTAACTTATGAAATTCGTTGTAGTAGTTTTAGGCTTTCCAGCATTGCTACTTTTTTGAAGGTGCTCCAATGTTTTCCTACTTTTCTATAAAACCTCCTGTTACTCCTACTTTTTCATATCAGAAGTAGTCAACATGCATTTTTTGACCCTCAGAATGAAAATATTTTCGCTGTGGGAGGGGAAACCCCACTCCCCGCACCTACCCCAAATGAATGTCAACTAACACCTAGGAATGATTTGTCAATGTTCAAAAAAGTATATACTGTGGTATATGAAAGTAGTTTGGATTCAGTAGGTGTGTCTTTAGTGCATTCAATTGTGAACAGTGAAATGTTGTTGAATCCAGTCCTAAGCCCTTCTTTGTCCCTAAAGCTTTTTGTCGAAGTTTGTAGCTTACATAAACTCCCAATTATTTCCTACTTTTTTGTAATGGATTGCTGGAAAGCCTGTTAATTAGAAAATATGAAGTGGACACGAATTTAAGCGATTTCATCTTTGATCTGTAAGCGTGTTATTGACCTTGAAGTTAGTGACCCAGGTCATATACTCTGCAAGTTGTGTTCACGAACTAGTTGTATGAAATTTTTCTAGTGGTTTAGACGATATGGAGCCGACATTAAATTAAGCTCCTTAAAGTGAGACTTTGACCTTGGACCTAGTGACCTGGAATGTGCACTCTGCACATCAACTCTATGATGTAAACAACTGACACTAGTTTTATGAAAATCTTCTCAGCATTTTAGAACGGCAGAATCAAAGTTAGGCTATTTAACTTTTGTGACCTCGATCTTGAAGTTAGTGACCTAGGGTGTGCACTCTGCATGTCGTTCTGATGAGGTAATAGACAACTGATGCGAGTTTTAAGAAATTCTTTAAGCAGTTTAGAAGATATTGAGTGGGACATTGACCCAAGTATGACCCTGAACAAGTTGTGGTTCTGCATGTCATCTTGGTATTAACAACTGATGCTAGTTTTTTTTGGAAATCTTCAAAGCACTTAAGGAGATATAGGTGAACACAATGGACAGACGGATGGACATGCATGACTAATGTAGCCTCCATATACATTGCATCTGGGCGTATAATTTATATCTCATGTAGCAACTATCTGGACATAAATAACAAACACAATATACATGATATTTGGATAATTTTAATAAATAACATAGGCACAACAAGAACTGATCACTCAAATTGTTTGTATATAGCAGTTATTCCCCTTGTCCACTCAAATAAACACAACCCATTGCTAAAATACATCATGCACAATCTTCTGCAAAAAACATTGTCCAGACAAATATACCTACTTGAAGTAACCTTTCATAACTATTTCTTAAAGCATATTTTTTTCTTTACACATGCATTGTACACATTGCAATAAATTGGGATCTATATCTTTTATCTACCTACTCATATGTTGTTATACAAAACTTCTCATGTTTTAATTTGTTTTGAAGAGCAATAATTATTCATATCTGTATACAACCATAACTCAGTGAAATACTTCTGGCCTGAATTTTATCCCATTTTTAATCTGCTAAATACCAAAAGTGACCTAATAAACATTTCAATTAACGTTAACATCTTCTTATGCAGAGGTAAACTTTCACTGAAACTTGTGCCACTTTCTTTTTTCTTTTTTAATTTATGGAGATGAGGAAGGTCAGCCCTAATCTGTGGCAATACTGTCCTATCTGCAGCACAATTACTGATTCCATTTTAAATATTATTTCAACATTAGTTTTAACAGGACACTTAAGGAAAGTATATAAAATACCATTTAAACTTTAGCTTCAGGAAATTAAAATTAAAATTAACTTCCTACTTTGTAATTTAGCTGATAAAACACCAGCAGATGACTTTGCATCTTCCTGTAACATACACTGCCACAGTTTAAAGTTGACCTTGACAAAAAAGCCAACAGCCAATAATCATCCAATCTCAAGCACGTTATATTGCAAATAAAATCATAATCAACATGTCAGAAACATTGAAAGACAAACATAATCTATAAATGTATTACGTTAACATGTTTAATGACTTATATAATGGTTTTATAACAATGTGCAATCTGTAATAATAGTATGCAAATTTACATAAGCAAAGATATCGCCAAATAATGTATAACAGGCCATCTTATTACACCAACATTTTACCAGTATCAAAATTTCATTCATTATAATTTTTTGTGTAAAAATTACTCTTTTATAACATATGAAACAAAAAAAATGCATTGCAGTTGCTTAACAAAATTTGACTTCTCCGAGAGATGAGAATGTGTAATTGTCAGGAGCTGAATTCTTTATCCTTTTTTTGTTAACAGAGAAAGCTTTTCCACATATTACTGTTCACAACCCAGACACTAGACATTTCTCACTGTAGTTGTACTGCATTCATAAATATCCGTGTCAGCAGTTTAAAAACACAAAGTGCAGTATTAAAGTAAACACAATGGCACATTTCCATAGTAACGTTCACATGATTACACAGATAAATCACAGTACAGTTCAATTTCTTCTTTCTTTTGGAAATGTGTCCTTAAAACTATGTAAAACAATTTCTTCCTTTAAAATCAACTACAACAGTCATTTACAAATCTAGTTCCATGAAATCTGTTACATTTTCTAGGGGAATCCAAAGCCAAATCAGTCTAGTATACATAACCTTTTGGTAAACATGGTTCATGGCAATACCAGATATGTAAATAACCTGACATTTCATCAAGCAAACACCGAAGGTAACTAACTCTCATACATTGCCTCTCGATTTTAAACTTACATAATGCCAATCCAACTGTGACTACATAAAAATGCCAAAACGTTTTGTTCAATTGTACTAGCACATCTAGCCAAAACCCATTCATACTAGATACCGTCATGTATTGCAAGTTTTCCCATTTGTACAAAATTTATGCTAATAAAAGGTGACAATAATCAACATAAAATGCATATCTGAGGCATGATTGTAGATTAACACATCACAAATGGCAAGCACAGTTTTCTTAAGAAGCACAAATTAGTATCAATGTAAAGGCAGCTGAAGTCCACTCAGACGAGCACTGCCATGTGAAGTGACCAAAGTCAATCAATAAAAGCCTATGTAAGATATACCAAGATGAACCTTTTTTTCTTGACAAGCACATATCTCAGTTTAAAACTAACACTGGTACACTTGTATAAAGGTAATAAAAACATGTTTACGCTTCATGAAAATAACTGACAATTAATTCTTACATACTAGACTGGCTTTCCCATTACTTTTACCTACACCAGGAAAATCGGTCTGGCATCCCCAAATGCTCTGAACAGTTACTCTTTAACTGGATATACAGCAAATTTTATATTGACATTTCAAAGAGGTCATTTTCAAATGACAGTACTCGACTTAATGTTGATGAAAATGACACGCCCACAAAAAAATACACAGAATTGCCGATATTAACATTATACAGTGATTAGCATGATGAACAAGAATTTACAGCAGATGATAAGGAATGTTATAGACTGTTAAAGTCACCAAATATCACTCCTGATAGTTCAGCAAAGTCAATTCTTCGCGTTTCCGTTCAAGTTCTTGTCTCCATTTAAAAAAGATATGCTTTTGGATAAAGACTCAGCCATCTTTATTTTCAAGTTTGTACGTAGAATTTATTTTCATGTGTGTCAAGTTTTATGTAGCTGTTATTTTCATGTGTGTTTTTTGCGTATTACTGTCAGTTTTGTTTGTGTTTAGGTACCTTGCCGAATACTTTCTTTTGCTTTTAACTTCGATATAAGACTTCATCTGAACTGATCTACCAGGACTGACTATGAATATATAAATTTCTAATGTCTAGCAGTGTATTTATTTATCTCCCATTGTGTTTACATGATCAATGAACTATTACTCACTTTAACCAATGGATCCTAAACATATCTGTATGTTATCTCTCTTTATGTATATACGACAGTGACAGATCTAACTGAAGTTTTACAGATAGGCCTTCAGGAAGGTAATATTACAGGTTAATAATTTGAAATTTCAAACACATCCTCGCAAGCTACAGGAATCACAGTTTCAAAGAAAATATGTGATTTTCACAGGATATTATTAAAACTATTACAATCCAGCTAAACTATCGAAGGTGAGTGTTACAATCGTACTTTAAACAAACTCATTGCACTTTGTGCCACTGAAGATTATCATGACCTTGACACTATTCCAAGCTGAAATAGATAAACCTGATACAGGCAAGCTATGGTTAATTTTCGAATTAATTCCTAACTTCTAAAATATCTGAAATTTATAGCAATTTAATCAATACCAGTATCATTCAAATTTATATCAACCACCAAAAATGGTAATATGAACTTTGTATTGATAATATACAGAAATATAGTTTCCTGTTTTGTCTTTTATCAAGTTATACCTGACAATTAATAGGCTGATAAAAATGTCTAATTAAAAGAATGAGCAGAATGCATGCAGCATAAAGCGTTAGAACTATGTACAGTACACATGTAAAATATTGAGACCACGATATTAATGTTCTGGGGTGAATTAATGTTCACTATGAACAATGTGTAAACTATGAGAAACAAACTGGCTAACAATCACTGTATCTAAAGTTCTTCAATTAAAGAGGGTCTAAATTTGTCACTATAGCAAGTAAAACAATTCAAAGTAAGAAATACAAACTTTTTCTTTAATTAGAAGCTGTTAATTGATATCAATTTAACTGAAACCTGTTGCAGTAAACAAAACACTGATTATTTGTATAAAACAGTTTCATATACAAAAAATTATGTTTATACCTTCATTCCGAAAAAAGTTCTGCAAAAAAAAAAAAAGCAATAGTAAGTACTGCTGGTTTAATTTATGGGTGAAAAAATCTGCAATTCAAAACAATCTGCACTTAAAACTGTATACATTTCAAGACAGCAAAATATTTGGCAAATCGTGCTTAGGTATTGCATAACGTACAAGAGTGACACAAGTGATTCTCAACCAGTCTATTATAATGAGATATCTTTTTTTCCAATAAGCGGTACATTTAAATGGTTTAAAAACAATTCCAATGTTAACATAAATACCCTTAATACTTTAACAAACACATTGTTAAAATATAACAATTCCCCATATAATGGTAATGTAACAATTGGATTTTATGAACACATTGCCAAAAATACAACACTGTTTCAAGCTTGTCGATCAAACTCACAATGCCCCTAGTCATGCAGTGTACTACCATGTAAGAATAAAGTATTTTATTCATTTCCCAAGACGATAAAGCCACAAACAGAGAAAACAATGTTGTATCATCAGCACTGTTTTTAATCACAACACGTCAATACCAAAAGCAACTTTGCAAAGTCTTACAGCAAACTTGTTCTTGTTATCACATGAAACATATGCTGATTTTTTTCTTTCTTCTATGCTCGCTTTCTTATGTACAAATCTGTTTACACAGTTAATAAATAATGCGTGTTACATCAATCCAAACACATAGTTTTCAGTAGCTGTGTACAAAGCACTTTCATATATATAGCCAAACTATGGTAATCTATAAATAAAGCACAAAGGTTGATAGTAGACCTTTCAACCAATGTATTTCAGCATTTTATTATCCATGACACACTGTTGTTCTTTACTGTTTTACTGATTAACATCTGGAGCGTCCATGATGAAAGTCTCACAAGGTTGATCTTGGTACCGATTCCTAAGAATCATTAAATAAAAATTTCTAATGTAAATAAGCAAAAGTCATGGTCAAAATGGTCGATTTGCAAGTTGATCAGAACTGGCCGTCCGTCCTCGAACACTTAAATCACCAAAAGATCTTCGACTTTCCTGAAAAATACACAAAATTTAGAAAATTTAAAGACATCAAACTCATTTCACCATAAATCAAAGATGCAATGAAACAACAGCTATTACACATTTTGTATCTTCAACAGAATCCTAGAAATACTCTACAACTGATGATGCCTTATGTTTGCAATGTATTCTCATCTGTTTACATGTCATAAGAACTGTATGTTGATAATTATCTTGAAACAGTTTTATCATGAGGAGGTTATATTTTTTATATGATGATTTCACTGAACTATTTTCATAAGCAAACTGTATGTTACATAAGATATTTCTGTTCTTTGAAAATAACAAGACAAACAATTTAATAAATTGCTAAAACAATCCTAAATTTATATTCCTATGTGCAACTCAAAGCATTCTCATAACTTCAAAGCATTCTCATAACCCTAGGTCTGAGGACAATTTTCAGTTAAATGTTTCTCCTTATAACAAACCTTCCCTGTATAAAATCAAAAGTAAACCAGAGCTGCTTCTGAGAAAAGTGCATGTCTCCCACAACTGCCTAATCATCTGAATAGTAGTATATGAGACAACCATGCAGCAAGACCTCAACTGCCTTATCAGACTTTCAGTACTTTGATGAACAAAAACAAGTTCAAGAGCCATCATTCTGAAGTGCCTGGGACAATTTGGCTAGTTATTGAACTTGGCTGAGGACTTATTGGCAAACACGTTTTGTTCAAGTTTGGTGAGATGAGAAATGTTAGACTTTCCAATGTGGACAAGATTTGTGACAGAAACAGAGACTCGCACACACACAGAGACAGAAGTAAATCAGTATGTCTCCCACACCACTGTGTGGTGGGAGACATAAATACTCATGGCAATGCTTAAACAATGAAATGCCCTTTTATTCCATGACAATATCGAAACCCTCAATATGAATAAAGCAAGCTGAACATAGGTGTAGGCAATAAAAATATTGTTTCCAATCAAAACCTTAACTCATAAACCCAATATAAGACTTTAAAATTGCATTAAAATAAGGCAGTAACAAAAATATGCCCAATAAAAAAGGATCATAAATTCACAACATAAAAATGCAACCAATATAAACAGGTTCCAGTAACCATGGTGCAATCCACCGACCCCATAACATCTCAACTATAACCACCTATCCTCCTCATCCCTACAGGGGAGATAACTCTAGTCCTACCTTCCTGAAGCCGGTACCCTGCTTGATGCAGGGTCAAGTATCTTGACCTGGCTACTGGTTCCTTGTGTATATTGTTTGCCAGTGGCCTTTTTGTACTGACTAGAACAATGTACAACCTCCCAATCACCCCAGGATGATACTCGGACCAATTCCCCTCCAGCAAAGTCATGCTAGAGTTACAAAAACATACTTCAATACACCTATATATCCCCAATGTAATTATTACAATTAATTTCTTTTTTTTTTCAGTGGTTTACTGAAATATAACAAGAGTATCGCAATGCAGAGCAATATATGTCCTAAGTTTGACCTTTGACCCCTGTGACATTGACTTTGAAGCAAGCCATCTAAAACATGTGCTCTGCACATTGTTTTGATGTGGTAAACATTGTGTAAAGTTCTTTTGAAATTCTTCAAGGGGTTCAAGAGTTACAGAGGTATGACCTTTAACCCCTAAGTGTGACTTTGACCTTGAAGCGAGCCATCTGAAACATGTGCTCTGCACGTCTTCTCAATGTGGTGAACATTTGTGCCAAGTTTCTTTAAATCCTTCAAGCAGTTCAAGAGTTATTGAGTGGACACAAAACAAAGTCATATGACCTTTGACCCCTATGTGTGACCTTGACCTTGAAGCGAGCCATCCAAAACATTATTTATTTACTGTGCATGTCGTCTCCATGTGGTGAACATTTGTTTTAAATTTTTTCAAAATCCTTCAAGGGGTTCAAGACTTACAGAGCGGATGGACGGAAACTGGCATCATAATATAATGTGACATAATAATGTCCCTTCGGATGTATAATAAAGGATTATAATCAGAAAATGTCACTGTTTCAACATTGAGATAACAATAGATGCAATTTTCACTATACTATGTAAGAAATGTTATGAATTTAAATATGAGTAATCAGTGTTCTTATGATCAACAACAATGGAAAAATGCTATGGTTTTATGTATTCTGCTCCAAAGAAAGGAAAAGAAACTACTAATCACTGTTTCTGAATAAGCAAAACATACTAATTTTTGTATCACAAGTACAATTTTGTATCTTGCCAGGTGATAAATTACCTAATATATTTTAAGTTCAAAATTAATTTCACATTCATTTTTTCTAACCACAAGAGCTTTTGGAGGTCAGCAATGCTTGATATTTCACTAAAGAAGTTAAAATTATGAAAACATGAACATAAACAAATACAAAAGGTGCAACAAACTGGAGTACCAGAACTTTCATATCTTACAACACTAAAAGATCACATCAAAAATATTGTACAACTGAAAACGGGGCATAACTTTGTGAAAAAGCCAAACAGCATTATGGGACCTTTGCATTGCATGTCAAATCATCATACTGAACGAGTGTATTACGGGTAAGTTTCCATAAACAAGAGGGCCATGATGGCCCTATATCGCTCACCTGTTATCATTGCACTTGAGGACAAGAAGGTCCTCAGAAAAATATCTAAATCCAAAGGACAGGAACAACAAAGGGAAGAAATTTAACCAAAAAGTAAAAAAAATTCTTACAAGGTATAGATATGTCAAAATACACCTAAAAATTGGAGGTACCATCCATGTTGTACCACAGAAAAGTGGTCTCGGTTTTTTCCTATGGCCAATAATAAAAAAGTTACTAAAAATAAGCTATTTATAGTAACGTAAAAGGAAAGTAATTAAAAAAAAATATTGTAAGTGAACAAAAGAAGGATCTGCCAAATAAATCTGTTGACATAAATGGAATTTCAGATCAGTCTCTTCATTAGTTACAGAGATATACCCATTTTAATTTGAAATAAAGGGAGGTAATTTGACATAAAATCAGTCCATAACTAGAAAATGCTTTTGTAAAAAAGCGCATGTCTCCCCCAATGCAAAGTCCTATAGGCAAGAAGTCAATAGGGGTCAGGAGCGAAAGTCAAAGAGACACTGAATGTTGGCTGCAATAGGGATCATCTACTTGGCATGTCCAGTCATCCCGCTAAATTTCAACACTCGTGGCCTAGTTCAGGCTCCTGTGACCCTGACCTTTGATCAAGTGACCTCAAAATAAATAGGGGTCATGTACTCTGCATGTCCAATCATCCTGTTAAGTTTCAACATTGTAGGTCAAGTGGTTCTCAAGTTATTTCCAAAAAATGATTTTACATGAACAGGCCACTGTGACCTTGACCTTTAATAGACTGACCCCAAAATCAATAGGGGTCATCTACTCTGCATGTTCAATCATCCTAGTATGAAGTTTCAACATTCTGGGTCAAGTGGTTCTCAAGTTATTGATCGGAACTGGTTATCAATGTTCAGGCCCCTGTGACCTTGACCTTTAACGGAGTGACCCCAAAAACAATAAGGGTCATTTACTCTGCATGAACAATCATCCTATGAAGTTTCAAGATTCTGGGTCGAGAGGTTCTCAAGTTATTGATTGGAAATGGTTTTCCATGTTCAGGCCCCTGTGGCCTTGACTTTTCACAGAGTGACCCTAAAATCGTTAGGGTTCATCTACTCTGCATGACCAATCATCCTACGAAGTTTCATCATTCTCGGTCAAATGGTTCTCAAGTTACTGACCGGAAATGGTTTTCAATGTGCGGGCCCCTGTGACCTTGACCTTTCACAGAGTGACCCCAAAATCGTTAGGGGTCATCTAAACTTTATGACCAATCATCCTATTAAGTTTCAACATTCTGAGTCAAGTGGTTCTCAAGTTACTGACCGGAAATGATTTTCAATGTTCGGGCCCCTGTGACCTTGACCTTTAATGGAGTGACCCCAAAATCGAAAGGGGTCATCTACTTTGCATGTACAATCATCCTATGAAGTTTCAACATTCTGGGTCAAGTGGTTCTCTAGTTATTGATCAGAAATAGTTTTCAATGTTCAGGCCCCTGTGACCTTGACCTTTGACGGAGTGATCCCATAATCAATAAGGGTCATCTACTCTTTATGACCAATCATCCTATCAAGTTTCAACATTCTGGGTCAGGTGGTTCTCTAGTTATTGATTGGAAATGGTTTTCAATGTTCAGGCCCATGTGACCTTGACCTTTGACGAGTGACCCCAAAATCAATTGGGGTCATCTACTCTTCACGACCAATCATCCTATGAAGTTTCAACATTCTGGGTCAAGTGGTTCTCTAGCTATTGATCGGAAATGGTTTTCAATGTTCAGGCCCATGTGACCTTGACCTTTGACGGAGTGACCCCAAAATCAATAGGGGTCATCTACTCTTCATGACCAATCATCCTATGAAGTTTAAACATTCTGGGTCAAGTGGTTCTCTAGTTATTGATCGGAAATGGTTTTCAATGTTCAGGCCCCTGTGACCTTGACCTTTGATGGAGTGACCCCAAAAACAATAGGGGTCGTCTACTCCAGCAGCCCTACAACCCTATGAAGTTTGAAGGTTCTAGGTCAAATGGTTCTCCAGTTATTGCTCGGAAATGAAGTGTGACGGACGGACGGACGGATGGACGGACAGGGCAAAAACAATATGTCTCCTGGGGGAGACATAATTATCTACCCTGATTGTCTCACTCCAACTTATAACAATAATGAAATTTAAAATAAGTCCTGTATGTACTTACTGATATAAATCCATTTTGATTACAATCAGGGGAGGTAATCAGATATAAAATAACTCTAGAACCTACGATTGGATCTGATTTGTAACGGAATCCAAGATTTATTGTTGTTGAAGATATTTTGGAAGTTTGTATCAAACAAAACCATAAATGAAGTCTCTATATGGCTGCAAAAGCCAAATTTGCCAATTTTGGACCTTTAAGGGGCCATAACTCTGGAACCCATGATGGAATCTGGCCAGTTCAAAAAAGCAAGCAAGATCTTGTGGTGATACAAGTTGTGTGCAAGTTTGGTTAAAATCAAATCATAAATGAAGCTGCTATTGTGCAGACAAGGTCAAAATAATTTTAATCAGGGGCCATAACTCTGGAACCCATTATGGGATCTGGCCAGTTCAAGAAAGGAATTGAGATCTTATGGTGACACAAGTTTTGTGCAAGTTTGATTAAATTCAAATCATAAATGAAGCTGCCATTGTGCAGACAAGGTCAAAATACCGTAACTGGAACCCATAACGAAATCTCGCCAGTTCAAGAAAGGAACCAAGATCTTATGGTGATACAAGTTGTGTGCAAGTTTGGTTAAAATAAAATCATAAATGAAGCTGCTATTGTGCAGACAAGGTCAAAATAGCTAATTCTGGCCCTTTCAGGGGCCATAACTCTGGAACCCATAAAGGAATCTTGCCAGTTTTAGAAAGGAACCAAGATCTTATGGTGATACAAGTTGTGTGCCAGTTTGGTAAAAATCAAATCATAAATAAAGCTGCTATTGTGCAGACAAGTTCAAAATAGCTAATTTTGGCCCTTTCAGGGGCCATAACTCTGGAACCCATAACGGGATCTGGCCAGTTCAAGATAGGAACCGTGATCTTATGGTGATACAAGTTATGTGCAAGTTTGGTTAAAATAAAATCATAAATGAAACCACTATCGTGCAGACAAGAAATTGTTGACGCACAGACGGACTGACGACGGGCGACGGATGAAGGGTGATCACAAAAGCTCACCTTGTCACTATGTGACAGGTGAGCTAAAAAATATGAGTCAAGAACAGCGCATAACTTTGTAAAAATGTAAAATAGTTATGAACCTGCACAGTGTGTGAAGCTTTGACCAATTCACGTTAGTAGATACCGAGATACCAGCTAAATATAGGACTTAACCAAATCAGGACGTGAATGAATGATGCTATGACATGGGTAAGTGTAACAGCTCTATGTATTCATCCAACAGTCCAGCTAAAAGTATGAGAGGTTACAGACAAAGTTTTATGATGATCCATCAAGTCATTCATCAATACAAGCAGTTAAAAGGTGTTTTTTTCTATTTCAAGCTCTAGTTGCCCCTAAAATGGCCAATGCTTAACCACTTTAACAAATTTAACTTAGTGAAGAAAACACAACGATGCTTCAGACCAAGTTTGCTGAACAGCCATCATCTGGTTCAAGGGAAGAATGTGCTTAAAGGTTTTCCTATTTTACATTTGGCTGCCCCTAAAAGTGGCCAAGCTGAAATCATCTGAATACATTTGAGAGATGACCTTACATAAAGACCAAATCTGATGATCTATAAAGTGGTTAATGAGAAAGAGACATTAAACACTTTTTCCATTTTTAGCTCTGGGCGGAGCAGAATCATTTGAACAAGCTTCAGAGATATCTATACCATGTTCGGGGAAATAAAGATGCGGACACATGACCATCCACCTATAAATACCAACACTAAAAAGATATGTGTTGTAAGATGGACAAAAGTGTGTGTGATACTATTCTGTTTTGTGGAATATATAATAGTATCACCATTAGCTTGACCTTCGACCTAGTGACCTCCAACCATAACAGAAGTTATCTTCTAACCAAAGTTTATTATCCTAATTATCCTAGGAAGTGTAGTCCTTAGAAACAGTTTTCAGCCCTTAGACAACTGTGTTGATTGTTTTGGTATGTTAGTCACATTGACACAATATACATTAGGTCGTATAACAACTTCACAACTTTAACTAGAGCTATCACTGAAGATACAGGGAAGACTGGACCTACTGACCTAGGTTTAAAGCTCTGCACAATGCCTTGGCTAAATAAATAACTGATGCTTTATGAAAACCCTTTAAGCTATTTAGAAGATTTCAGTGGGGCATGAAATAATGCTATTTGACCTTTGGTCTTGTGCAGCTGACAAGAAATAAAACTATTTGACCTTCAGTCTCAAATTATGACCTTGACCTTAGGCCTTATCCCTGGTTCATGTGCTCTGAATGTTATCTTTATGAGGTAAAGAATTGATGCTAGTCTTTTGTTAATCCTTCAAGCCATTTAAAAAATATGGATCGGACATGAAATAAAGTTATTTGACTGTTGGCCTCATAGGAGTGTTCTTGACCTTTGTCCTAGAGACCTGAGTCACATGCTCTGTATACTGTCTTTGTGAGGTCTACAACTGATGCCAGTGTCATGAAAATCCTCCAGAACATAGGATATGAACACAGAGCAAAAATCTGACCCTGACATGGATCATGCATTGTGTGTGCCTTATTGATGAGATTAACAACTGATGCTACTTTTTCTATGAAAATCCATCCAGCAGTTTTTTTGATATGGTGTGTACACAAAATGAATCTACCTGACCTTTGACACAGGTTTATCTCATTTTAGTATGATTGTGAACATTTGTGTAGTTCAGTTTTTGGAAACTGTTTTCAGTCTAGATATTACAGTGACCTTAACATCTGACCTCCGCCCTCAACAAAACAAACTGCTTACTCCAATGACATTTGACAATCATCCTATGAACTTTATGGACTGAAGATTAAAGCATTCCACTGTTGCATCTGGTAAGAAAAGAAATGGTCCCGGTTGACCAAGAGCTACCTAAGAGCAACATCCATACAAAATGTACATAACTAAATCAGCGAGATCCCACAGAGTGGATCCTGACCTAGACAGAAGCACATCTTCCAGGAACTATAGAGAACACTACTACATCCATAAGCTAATTACTCTCCAAACAATCAGGACTAATGCCTTTGGATAATAATAACAATATGATACCCAATTCAAAATGTAGCTTTAACAATAAATGTTTATACTTACATGTAATTTATCATCTTTACTGCTTATGTTGAGCACTGACAAGGAGCTTGCTCTTTTCATGCTGAAAATATAAATAACATAGCAGTAGTAGATTGTAAATATTATATTCTTGAACTACTGCCTGAACATGCTGTAAAATCAGGTTTTTCGGTGAGGCCTGAAGTTTGCTGCATTCAAATGGTTTATAAGGTAGATTACCCGCAACACATGGCCATCTTGTGAAACAAACACGGTTATTTATATGAATTACAGCACCTTCTTGAATAGAGCAAAAAATAAAACACAAGATTTCCGATTTTGAAGTATGCTGAAGAAAATTTTGTGAGGATGTCAATATATTCTACATAGAAATCAGCAACAAGTGATATGAGTACCATTTCATATGTAGACTTGAGCTTTAATGAACATAATGAACTGGGGAATTCTTACAAGTGTCGAAAATGACTGAAAAGCCTTATTTTAAAGGTTCATTACTAAGGGAAAGTGAGTTGGCAATTTTTTTCATAGCCAGTGCACAGACTTCTGCAAGACACTAAATAATGAAGATTGGCAGGTCAAAATTTACAGAAGGTCTTTGGAACTCAAAGAAATGTATGTGTATTATGTTGAAATTTCAATGAATCGACAGAATGACCCCCCAGGTCTTTTTAACTTTTTTCATACTTCATAGAAAAATAATTGTACATATACTGCGATTTATTTCGAATTTCTACATACCAACTTTCATTTTCCAATAAAATGAAATAGTTTCTGTGCTTTTTAAAAGAAATTAAAATGTTCACTTTCCTTAGTATTGGACCTTTAAACCAAATCTAAGCTGTGATTTTTCAGTATCCTATACTAGAAGACCTTCAAAAAGAATTCAAGATTATCTTAGTATGTTCACAAGGAAAGATACCAATAATCTACATGAGTCTAGAAGGTGTAAGAACAGAAACATACAGCTGTAAGTAATAGAAAATTCTGGTCCTTTTTATACAACTGTGGTTAAACAAACCAACCCCAGACAGAAAAAGTTACATTAGTTCCAATATTATAACTGAAATTCAAATCTTTCATAATCATACAACCATAACTTCCATTTGGGAAAGTTATCATCTTTGTATTATATAACCAAACTCTGTTTCTTGTAGGTTGTATTAACAGCTATTCTATTTTTGCTAATACTGACTGTTTAATACTGTCACAGAACTGAATATATACCAGCGTCCAATCAGCAATTTTGACCTCTAACATAACAAGGCAGTCTGAAAGACAGCTAAATCCTAAATCTTGAACTGACATGACTGACTCATGAATTCTGCACAACCTCTTGATGAGTTGATCATTTGACCAAAGTTTCATGAAAATCCTTCAAGGGGTTTAGGAGATACAGAGCTCAAACATTTGACCTTGAGTTGTGACACTGACCTTGAGTTGACATGGCTGACTCATGAGTTCTGCACATCGTCTTGATGAGGTGATCATTTGACCCAAGCTTCATGAAATTCCTTCAAGGGGCTCAGGAGATATGGAGTGGACACGAAAGTGTTACGGAAGGACGGACGGACAGATGGAAACCATTCCTATAACCCCCACCACTTGTGGCGGGGGATTAATAATCTGACACAGGCAAATTACCCACGAAGACCAATAGGTTCTGAAAAATTATTTATCAGACATTGTTTTTCTGTCACTCTGACAAAGTGTTTGATGCTGATAGGTCCAAGTGTACCCCAGATATTAAGCTTGAACTGATTCAAGTCAATAAGGTTGACAGTCATACATTGTGCATTCTCTCTTTACTGAATGGAAACCAAATGGGCATACCAAATGAAAAACCTATGGGCATGAGCAGAACAAAATACTTCCCTCACCCCTCCCCCCTCCATTTTAAAGTGGGATTTGACAAACCTTCAACTGAGACAAATTAATGTAAGCTTTTCTGTCAGAAATAAAATTTCTATGACTATTTCAAACACAACACTACTAGTGTACTTCATGTATTCAAAACTTTCTCTGATCTGAAAACTGTCCCCATTAAAAACATGTCAGACAGTATTTTCTACTAGAGGCCAGGATAGACAGCTAGATAAGTATATGGAAATGACTTACAGTCTCAGTTCGAAAATAAGAAAACAAACTACTTCTATGAAATTATTGCCGTCATGCCAAAGTACAAACATTTCATTTTCAGACCAGACATAAAAAACTTTACATCAATATTGAAATTAACTTTGATATTCTTCCTGCTTAAGAGCTCTTTTCAAATCACAAAATTCAAACTTTATCCAAAAATCTTCAGGTTACTTTTATCACACTATTAATTTCACTTACATAATACACTGTAATGCACTACTTCACAAACATTCTATTGAAAACGTATCATTTTCCACAATTTTGAACATAATCAAGTTACTGAAATGACCTTTATGTAATATATCGCCATGTATCTTAAAGTATTTTTCAAAATATAAACCTAACAGTAAAGCTACCAGTTAAATCTTCCACTAGAACTCTTTCATTAATTAAGTATGCCTTTGGAAATTAATGGCATCACTTTTGTTTTCCCATGCTTCATTTACATATGAGATTTATTCATCAACTAGAATGTGTCTGTAGGACACAGGGTGTGCCCCCCACTGTTACATTTATTACAAATAAGGGGGAATAATTCAAATGTTTCCAGTCTTAATGGGGTATAGCCTCAACAAACATTTAATGAAAAGGATTCATTATTCTAGGCCATATACTTTTTAAGCTATGAGCATCATAAACAAAAGATCAACTATTTTGGCTATTTCAAGGGCCATAACTCTGTAATAAATGCGAAGATTCTCAGGAAGAATGCCAAGTGTGCAAGGACACATCATGATAAAGACTCAAGCAAGGTTTCATGAATTTACATCAAATACTTTTTGACCTAGACACATAATTAGGTGAAAATGTGCATTTTTATACTATTTCAGGGGCCATAACTTTAACAAGAGGACCATGATGGTCCTGAATCGCTCACCTGTCCCAACATGACCCAGTTTTGAACTGAGTATGACGTCGGTTTTTTTTTTCTATTATTTGACATAGTGACCTAGTTTTTGAGCTCATGTGACCCAGTTTTGAACCTAACCTAGATATCATCAAGATGAACATTCAGACTAACTTTCATACAGATCCCATGAAAAATATGGCCTCTAGAGAGGTCACAAGGTTTTTTCATTATCTGACCTACTGACCTAGTTATTGATGGCACGTGTCCCAGTTTCAAACTTGACCTAGATATCATCAAGGTGAACATTCTGACTAAATTTCATGAAGATCCATTCAAAAGTATGGCCTCTAGAGAGGTCACAAGGTTTTTCTATTTTTAGATCTAATGACCTAGTTTTTGACCGCAGCTGACTCAGTTTCCACACTGACCTAGATTTCATCAAGATGAACATTCTGACCAACTTTCATACAGATCCCATGAAAAATATGGCCTCTAGAGAGGTCACAAGGTTTTTCTATTATTTGACCTATTGACCTAGTTTTTGAAGGCACATGACAGTTTCGAAACTGACCTAGATATCATCAAGGTGAACATTCTGACCAATTTTCATGAAGATCTTTTGAAAAATATGACCTCTAGAGAGCTCACAAGGTTTTTCTATTTTTAGACCTACTGACCTAGTTTTTAAACACAGTTGACCCAGTTTCGAACTTGGCCTAGATATCATCAAGATGAACATTCAGACCAACCTTCATACAGATCCCATGAAAAATATGGCCTCTAGAGAGGTCACAACGTTTTTTTATTATTTGACCTACTGACCTAGTTATTGAAGGCACGTGACCCAGTTTCAAATTTGACCTAGATGTCATCAAGGTGAACATTCTGACCAATTTTCATGAAGATCCATTCCAAAGTATGACCTCTAGAGAGGTCACAAGGTTTTTCTATTTTTAGATCTAATGACCTAGTTTTTGACCGCAGCTGACCCAGTTTCAAACTTGACCTAGATATCATCAAGATGAACATTCAGACCAACTTTCATACAGATCCCATGAAAAATATGGCCTCTAGAGAGGTCACAAGGTTTTTCTATTATTTGACCTACCGACCTAGTTTTTGATGGCACGTGACCCAGTTTCGAACTTGACCTAGATATCATCAAGGTGAACATTCTGACCAATTTTCATGAAGATCTTTTGAAAAATATGGCCTCTAGAGAGGTCACAAGGTTTTTCTATTTTTAGACCTACTGACCTAGTTTTTGACCGCACGTGACCCAGTTTCAAACTTGACCTAGATATCATCAAGATGAACATTCTGACCAACTTTCATAAAGATCCCATGAAAAATGTGACCTCTAGAGAGGTCACAAGCAAAAGTTTACGCACGGACGCTGCGGGATCACAAAAGCTCACACTGTCACTTTGTGACATGTGAGCTAAAAATGGGGGGTGGAGCCAGCCAAAAAATAAGAGGTGTGCAAGTTTATATCATGATAAAGACTTATGCAAGTTTTCAACCATTTATATTAAACAATTTTTGAGCTAGGTGCATCACAAGGTGAAAATGTGCATTTTTGACTATTTCAGGGGCCATAACTCTGAAAATAGGGGGGCGGACCAAAATAAAAAATAGGAGCTGCCCAAGTTCATATCATGATTAAGACTCATGCAAGGTTTCATGAATCTATATCAAATACTTTTTGAGCTAGGCGTGTCACAAAGAGAAATTAGCATTTTTGACTATTTCAGGGGCCATAACTCTGAAAATGGGAGCGAAGCCAGAAAAAAAAAAGAGGTGTGCAAGTTCATATCATGATAAAGACTCATGCAAGGTTTCATCAATTTATATCAAATAGTTTTTGAGCTAGGCGCGTCACAAGGTGAAAATGTGCATTTTTGACTATTTCAGGGGCCATAACTCAGAAAATAGGGGGCGGAGCCAGACGAAAAATTGGAGGTGCGCAAGTTCATATCATGGTAAAGACTCAGGCAAGGTTTCATCAATTTATATCAAATACTTTTAAAGCTAGGCACATCACAAGGTGAAAATGTGCATTTTTGACTATTTCAGGGGCCGTAACTCTAAAAATAGGGGGCGGAGCCAGACGAAAAATAGATGGTGCGCAAGTTCATATCATGATAAAGACTCACGCAAAGTTTCATCAATTTATATCAAATAGTTTTTGAGCTAGGCGCGTCACAAACTTCGGAGGCACGCACACTTGGGACAAGACCAAATCTATATGCCCCCACCACTCGGGGGGGGCACAAAAAGCCTAACAAGATGCAAATCAGAGAATAATGTCTCTCAGAAGCTTGCAATTTTATGTTGAGATTGGTTGTGACATGTATATGGCTTGCTTTTCATTTTTTAAATGTTTCTGTTTGAACCACATACAACCAAACCATTAATATAAATGAAAAGTGCAGATGCAAAATTCATGACTGGATTTCAATATAGTACAATACAGAATTTGTTTTCTGCCTGTTTGTATTAACTTGTGATACACAAGCCTTAGTTTCACTCACAGAATTTATAAAGGTACATCATAGAACAATAGTCTTATATATTTATCTTGACTACATTTGAAATAGTGACGGAACAATGGTACAAGTCTTTATATTTCTCTGTTTTAACTTTAAACACAAAATATCCAATGCAAAAGGAGTTCAGTATTCCATGTATATACTGTATTACAGTTTCATATAAAGGAACAGGGAACTGGTGCAGCTTTTGGGGTAAATTTTGGCATGTAAGAATACAAGTACCATAATATATGTGATGGTTTTATCTAGGTATAAATATTATATTATAGTGAGATAGGCTTTAGCTAGAAAAGGGGGAATAAATTCCAACTCAGACCTGCTTGGTGGTCCCCCAAAGCCTAGACCTGACATGTAACTAGGCTCAGGGCCTCTGCTATAAAAGTTTGACTCCCAGCTAAAATAAATAGGTAACTTTCTTAATTTAAATACTTTGCAAAAAAGTGAACAAATATATTCAAACTTGTTTGTTAAAGGTTTCTTACGACTGCAGTGAATCACTACATATTTTGAATTGTGAAAATTTCTTCATATATTTTTCAAGATTGACTCTACATTACTTGGTATATAAATAGTTTCTGCAAATTTTGATAAGAATTTTCCAAGACAGAAGGGAAACAACCATTTTCTTATGATTTAAGTATTTTCAGCTGTCAGTCTAACAAATGTGACAGCAAATGCCACTCTCAACAGAGCACACAATCAACTATTCTACCATTTTACTATTACAATCTAGTACTCTATAACAGGTTTTCATATCATACATATTTAAACCATTTTGATTATTGTATCTTTTTTTTAATAATTCAATTAAATTGCATATTACAAGGCACAAGCCAGGTAGGTCTTAAAGACATCCTCAATATCCTTAATTTGTTTCCTTTCTCCCCTTTCTCTGACCCCACTCCTAAACTCCCATCAAAAGTCTGAACCTATGAAACTCTTGAAAATATCACATACCTCTGCCTTGCCTTTATTAACCTTGCATACATACGTTTGCAAGTTACTTCAAAATGAGCAAGGAAGCCATGATTCAAAAAATTTTTTAAGAGCGCAAGCTTAAAATGTTCATTAACTTTTTGCAACACAACAAGATTTAAGTGTAGATATAGTTTAGGATGTCTTTAATGTGTACTGGGAAATCAAGACTGGTATAAAAGGTAAATGTTGCATAGTAATTGCAATGTACCCTGACTGGTGTATGGCCATAGATTCCATCTCAACTTCAGGAGCACTGAAACTGTTAACACTACTTTGCATTAAGTCATTCTAATAGATAGAAATATGTTCAGTGCTACATACTGAACACTACTGAGAACCACTCTATTCGCCTTCCAAATTCAGCAAAGTCTGTTTAATTGACAATAAGCTGAAATCTATTGATAATCTATAACAATTAAGTCTCTAAGCAAAATGAATTATTCACCAATTATTTATTTTCAATTATCTTCTATATTCTACAAGAGGAAATGATTAATTTACTAATCTCAAATGTACTACATGAGAATAAGGGACAGTTAATTACCTCCCAGGTTCTTCAGGAGGAAAAAGACACTAATCTCCCTTGCCTAAAAGTAATCAAAAGAGTTATTTCCCTTGTTCTACAAGAGGAAAAGTTTATTATCTCCCTTACCTTCCATTTTCTGGATCAGCCTTTCCTTTTAGTTTCTGGACCAGTTTTGCGCTACTCCGCCTTATAGAAGCTCGTAATTTGGACAATGAGCCACTTCTTTTAAGTTTTCCAGGCTAAATAGTGAATTTTAACAAATGTTTTTATTTTGTATTCTGACCTCTTTTTCTTATGAAGTCAATCTTTTAGTTGAAAATGAAATTAATTTCATTTATGTTTTATTTACAGTTAATCTCAACTGTTTTAATTAACTGATTTACTACATACCACTAAAATTTTAGATGAGTGAAATTGAGAATTATATTTTTTTTTGAACATTTAATAATTTGTATTAATAATGAATACTAAAATCTAACATAATTTATGTGCCTATTTTGAAATTAAATAAAAACCACTTGCTAGATCAATTAGTAAACTTAAAACTGTGCGTAATTACAAAGAAACTCAGTAAATTATATAAAGTAAAGGTATATTCACAAAAAACGTCCACAAATCTTGCTAGACAGTAAAACCCCACATTTCTGACCCACCATGCAAAGAGCAGAATGTCTGGAACCAAAGTATATGTAAAGCACAACATAGACAGTGTACAATATACAGGCAAATTGCAACCATTTCTCTTTTTCTTGCAAGCCGTTGTAAGGCAGGTCTTAATGTACATAAGCTAACACACAGAACAAAACACTCGCTACGAAGAGAATTACTTCGAAGGACTTTTCACAAAATGGTAGTAACTGTGATCTCTTTTTATATCTTTGTTACAACCATTTGAATGGTGTCCATGAAAATTATTTAGCAAGGGAAGGGATTTTGGTTAGGAAAATAATCACTGGAGATGTTAATTGCTTGGGATGGTCAAAATAGGTATCTTTGGAACTGTTCTAGTAACTGGAATACAATTATCAATTCATTAAAATAAATATGTTCTGCTATTTCAAAAAAAACATCAGTTTTAAAAGAAAATGTAGAATTATATAATTTGATCATAGAGATATGCCAATAATTTCTCTGAAAATCTATATACTTCAACCAATAAAATATTAACTGATCTTGTTTCAACTGACCTAACAAAGAATACTTTATTGATTCCCAAACTAAAATGAGAAGAAGAGTCAGGAAAAACCAGTTTCAATGAGCACTATTTGTACTAAAACTTGATCATAAATGCATGGCTTCTGGCAACCCAACAAACAAGTGAGCTGCGCCATGAGAAAACCAACATAGTGGCTTTGCGACCAGCATGGATTCAGACCAGCCTGCGCATCCACGCAGTCTGGTCAGGATCCATGCTGTTCGCTTTCAATGCCTATAGCAATTAGAGAAACCGTTAGCGAACAGCATGGATCCTGACCAGACTGCGCAGATGCGCAGGCTGGTCTGGATCCATGCTGGTCGCAAAGCCACTATGTTGGTTTTCTCATGGCGCTGCTCAAGTAGATCAAATGCAAGAATAAAATGTAACTTATATTTTACTTATGAACTGTACAGACACTGTTTTACTTTTAAAATTTTCCACAGACAGTGGTTTTTATTATAAACATGGTATTATATTCTACAAAACAAGTTACATGTAATTCAATTCTAGTATATTACATGCATATTTTATGTTAATTTCTTTGTTAGACAGTGTATGCATACAAATATTTCTGACATGTAAATTGATCTCTGATATAAGCAATCTTTTCTATCTACTAAGTGCAAGCAAGCTTCTCACCAAAGCAAAATTTTGCCAATTTTATGTAAAAAAATATAAACTATTTAAACATAATGATAATTTCTAATCTACTGTGTATAATTATAATGTTTCCTAACTATGCCTTGCTTGAACAAACAATAGTTTTCTTCCAACCAAATCAAATGAATTTTGAAATAATTATGATTTTTTGGATGTCAACAAAATTGTTATTACTCATTGTTTCTTATTAATTATGTCATTTTCGTTTTCGGTGAGGTAACAGCTTTCTGCAGTATTAGTTACTTCTCTTGATTTAGAACTTTATCATGCAAGGGATATGTTATAAATGAAGGTAAATGGGGCAATACAACACGTTCCAAGGTTATAAAATTTGAGTTTGGAGACCAGTCTGAGGATGCAGTCCTGCCATTGGTTGATTTCAAAACTGAGCTTAGAAACAGCCAATCAGAAGCCAGAGTTTTGAAACTACTCTCCAAAACCAAGTTTTATACCCTCGGTCCCAGTTCTGTAAGATTAGACTTCCTCAACCCATACTATAAATAGATTGCCTTATCACAGAACCATAGTGAAAAAAAAAAAAATTTAGTACCGATTATATTGTAAGGAAATGATAATAATAATGCATAACAACAAAACACTTGAAGCAAAAAATAATATTTCAGAGAAAATTGGTATTGATATATAGGTAGGTTAAAGGATTGGAAATATGAAATAAAAAAAATACCCACATTTTTGTGACAAAATGCACGATACAATAAAACCCTGCCAGCAATGCACGTGAAAAAGAGAAATGATGCACAGCCTTTGGAATCATTCCAACAACTCGATGTTTAAATGAAGTCCTTTAATATGAAATAACCACAATGGTCAAGTAATTATAATCCCTTAGTGCCATCTATAGGCATATTGTTACCTTATGAAATTTCTTTATGTTCAGTTTTAATGTTAGATAATAAAATTGATGTCCCACATGATTATGTATGATTATGTCTGATTACACATTCTAGTAATCTTATGAGAATGGAAAACACAGTTTTCTGAAAAAAGTAACATAATAAAAATAAAATGTTCAAGATGCAACCACTAAAATATATAATAAATATACATACATTATGCATACATCAAAATTGACAAAACTGAAAAAATAGTGAAATTTTGCATCTAGAACCCGCCCATCGCCCTTAACTCCATTTACAGAAATTTTCCTGGTTGAGCCCGCTAAAATTTGATTGGCCTGCGTCATGTTGGAATGGTTCCACATCAGTTGTGCTCCACTTATACTCACCAAAAAGGCAGATAACCCCGACCAGGATTTATCTATACTCACTTCGTCTCCCTCCCCATACCCTCGATCATATGCTATGTCGGACGAGTCACGACGGACTCGCTCACGACTGTTTGATCGTCGGCGGAAATCTTTATTGTTTTGGTTAGCATACTCGCTTCCTAGTACTTCAGCAACTTTGGCCTGCCTGACCACATCAAGGGCCTGATGATAAACCAAAACTTGGCATAAAAAGCCAGCTAACATAAATATCAAAATCAAGAAAGATATATTTCCATGGTAACTGCTGTGCACCTCTCTGGAGAAGAGCGATGGGCTGCTGCTAGCATGCAAGCAATTAATATGTAACATCGAGCTTATAAAAACATAATTTACATTCACTAAACATATCTGAATATAGATTGACATGTTTTTAAAAACAGAAATCATATATTGCACTGATATTACAGATAAAAACACAAAAATCTGCTTTTTTGCATTTAAAAAAACACAACAGTGATTTTTAGCTTTGTGTAATTCTGGAAAATGAAGTGGCTCATTGGTTAGTTTGTGATAGAGGTTATAACTGAATGGCATTATTCATGGGATAAGGAAAAATGCACTTGAATTAATTTCAGATGTGATTAAATTGAATTTTATTGAACAGGTTTTGTGCAATTCAATAGAAAAATGGCCCCAAATTTAAGAGTTTACAGTTTTATATAAATCCAACTTTACATATTCCAACAAAGTTCTGAAAGACTGAATGCGATTCTTTTTCTATTATATGAAAGGTTTCTTGAATCTGAGAGCCAATGTTTCTATATATCAGGGTTTTCTCTCTACATGTCTTTGAGCATGTGTTAGTTTTGGTCTCATTTAGTGCAAGGGAAGGCTTAAGGAATTATAGACACAAAATTTGTTCTTGTTTACTCAGATAGGAAGCAATTTTCAATCTAATATAACAAGACCTCAATGTAACTGGTTCTCGTAATCGATTTTTAAAAGATTACCGACTTAACAAATCAATATTATAGAAATGAATCAGTTTTGGCCATCACCATAAATCTACTTCACCAAATATTTCTAAACTGTCAAAAATATGTGTAACAATCTAGGACTGAAATGAAAGTCATGTAGGTAACAGCTGGCCCAGAATCTTGTACGGAATAGTCTACTTACCATGCCATCTTTCACATATACTTCCCTGGTCTTATAAATAAAGTACATCATGCTATTTAATACAGACAATAGATATATAATTCTGGTTTGTACCTATAACTTAACTCCAACTTTACTATTTGTATCTAAAACTTGAAAATATAAATCAAGTATGGACTGTATCAACTGTTTCTGAACAGATTGACTGTAATGAAATTTGGTACAGTGATCTACAGATAAAAAGTAATACCTATATCCCTTTATGCTGGTTTTAAAAGCCGCATATTGTATTATAATAAATAATAACTATGGTAAATGAAAACATATATTTCATGCAATAATGACGGGTGTCTAACTACAGGTCTGCTACTCAACTTGGAAAACAGCAAGATTAATTTCACTTATAACTGTTTCATAAAAAAATTCTAACTCCATGTCATCATTAACTCCCACCTAATATACTACCAAACAGTTTCTCCTAAGCTGGTTGAAAACTTAAAACCTTTCACCATTACCCTGCTAAATTTCTAAAATGGACAGGTCTATGATTCAGTTTGGGCAGTACCATTTATTATTTAAAGGGGTATTCACTGAAAATTTACTGACTGCAGGCTGATCTTGGTCGGAACTGTTTGCTTAGACAGAATCACTTGTCACCAGAATTTTGGAGATGCAGTTTAGGACACAACTAATTGCTGCCTCATTATGACTGGGGTAAATCTTCTTATCTTACATTTCATACTTTTGTATCAATAGAACAACCATCAACCCTTACGCGGCCACCTTTTTTACCACGATTCTCTGCAGAAAATGGAAAATCAATGGCTCCACCATAAATTGCACCTCAAATAGCAATAATTTTTCTTAAGGTCTAACCTTACCCTGAAGATGTTTTAGATTAAAAATTTATCAAAGGAAGCCACCTCTTGCAAATGATAAAGATGGAATCTTTCCAAAAATATTTCTATAAAATGTGTTTCTATAAAATCAACATTTTTCATTATCAACAATTTATCTTTGTTCTTGCACTGAAATATTTCAGAACACAGATGTAACTGTTATTTCTGTTAGAGCAGACAATCTAGCACCACTAAATAGTTCTCCAGATATCAGAAATCAGTAGATGGCTTAGGTCTTACATCACTAATTGGTTTCCCTATGTTTGTTTTGTTTTTGTTGGGTTTAACGTCTCACCAACACAATTATACGCCATATGGTGACTTTCAAACTTTGATGGTGGAGGAAGACCCCAGGTGCCCCTCCATGCATTATTTCATCACGGGCGGGCACATGGGTAGAACCACCGACCTTCCGTTAGCCAGCTGGATGGCTTCCACACATAAGAATTCAACACCCCAAGTAAGGTTCAAACCCACATCGGTGATGGCAAGTGATTTGAAGTCAGTGACCTTAACTTCTCAGCCACAGAGACCCCTATGTTTCCCTATGATCATAAATTTTTAATGCCTGGCAGACACTACAAAGCAACTCAGAGCTCCCATAACCTCAACTTCAACTACACAATTATGGTAAAGCCAAACTGTCTGGCACTATCCTCCAATCTGTGAAACACACCAAACATACAACTAAGTCATACATGTAAATCCATGTATTTCATATATGCCCAAGAACATAACTTCAAACATCTTTTTCTAAAAAAAAAAAACAACTTTTCCTAAAACTGAAAAAATATCAAACTTCCCTGTCCCCTATGCATTCACAGATTGTAGGACTCAGTAAAAACCATGTTTCAAACAACTACTTACATTTTTCTTTGACCTAATGGCCCATTCTTCTAGCATATCTGCAGCGGCACATTTCCCTTGACGACGATACAATGCACCAAGATTCTTTAGAGTTGTGGTTACTGTGGGACTGAAATATCACCAAATAAAAGCAATACAATATGTGTACACAGGTTTTATGTAGAACTGATAATTAATATTTCTGGGATGAATAATTTTTTTACTTCACAAAACAGAAAATCATTATGGTATCGTACAGCTCTTGATAAAGAAAATTTTCAAAATATTTTATGTTAAAATATATAGTAACATGATACAAAGTCAAAATAATTTCTCAAAGGTACACTATTAAAGTCCAAGTAACTATGGAAGAACAATTGTAAGATCCCACAGTAAATCATGACAGAAACTTTCCATATGCATGGAACATGTAATACCCCTTCTCAACATGAGACACCATGGTAAACCCTTCATACAGAATATATTTAACCATTTCTTCTGCTAGGAGTAGAAACTGCATCGTGAAAATAATTCAAGCCAGCAAAATGATAAAGGTTACTATAAGTCAAAATAAAAGGGTATAAAAGCCACTTTCTTTTCTCTGCATCTTATTTTTATCCCTGAAAATTTATGATATAATACTTTAGTAAAAGAATACAACAGTTTCTTGCATACCAGCATTAATGGTGATTTCACCAGTACTGGAAAACTCATGCTACAACCCGGTGTGTAAGATGACTCTCATGTTGTAAATGAAATCATAACTTAATATATTTATAAAGCAGATTTTCATACTCATTTTTACTTTCTTTACAGAAAAAAAATCAACAATTTGACCATTGGTGTGCTTTGTTCCTTTAAGTAAAGCGAATGATTAAAAATGGTTATTATCCACAAGAACTACAGTAATAAAACTAAACTGGAAATCTTAAGTTGCTGTTTACATTTGAAACATGACATCCTTTTATTTACACATGTATGCACATTTCCCGCATTTGTTTTTATATACACCTATGAGAAAATAGAGCTGTAAAGGAATTTATTTGTTTTATTTCATTCCTACTATTTCAGGATATGGTATGCAAGAACAAGAATCTATCACTGGAAGTAGGTGCAGGTGGGAAAATCTAGGTTTCATGTAACTGTTTTTGCAGTAACTCTGCAGAGCCTTGTTACCATTTAAACAGTTACAAACAAGTCAAGTATTCCAACCATCACTAAGAACCATTGGAAGATATTCATTATACTGTAAATATATTTCATATATCTATCAAACTCTCTTTATTCAAAAGCATTTAGTTTAAATTGACAGACACTTGTTAAGTTAGCAATTACAACTGATATATGTAACACACAACTAGGCCACAGAGTCTGAGAAAAAACAGGATTAATTATTACATACTGTTTTAACACAAATGTTATTTCATTGCTATTTTCAGGAAACGGCACTTTGAGAAAAAATGTCTCTCATTTTACTGCATCCATGCAAGATGTTAGACTGCAATATTTTTTATGAAGAAAAGAAAGAAAATATTCTTATTAATATTTTTGGACAAAATGTAAATGAAGTAGAAAATATGAAGTAACTAAAAGCACAGCAACGTAACGGAACCATTTTCCCCCGGCTATATATCTGGATACATAATATATATATATATATCTTACGCTGAATTGCTACCAGAGCTGGGTCTGTGGAACAAAGGTTCAAGCATATATATTTGTTACAACTTACTACACATTTAGGTTTATCAACTGCTGTGTTTGCAAAACACTCACGATTAATTCGTATCCGTAACAATGTATTAAATTTCAACATGAAGGTCTGCAAAAGTCCTTAAACTGCTAAATGTTAGTAGTTATACAACATTCTAAAACACATCCATCGGGATGTATAAATCTATGATGTGTAGAAAATATCATACAAGAAAGTGGAAACTGTTAAATGATGAAGAACACAGATCAAACTGGTCCTGTATATATTTTCTTCTTTGAATGAAATTGGATTTTATAAACAGGAAAAAAACACTGGATGCAGTAGAACTTGTTCCAGTAACCTGACATTGTAAAACTATCTCCAGTAACTCCATATGTAAAGCATGCTCCAATAACTTGACTTTGTAAAGCTTGCTCTAGAAACCTTAAATCAAGAAGCATATTCCAATAACCTAACAAGATTGTTCTAGTAATTCAACAGTGTAAAGCTTGTTTGAGTAACTCAACACGGTATAGCTTGTCCCAGTAACTCAACACTGTTAAGCTTGCTGGTGTAACTTGACATTGTATGGCTTGCTCCAGTAATTCGACAAAGTAAAGCTTGTTCAAGTACCTCTACATTGTAAAGTTTACTCAAGTAACTTGAAATTGCAAGGCATGTTCAAATAAATTTACATTGTAAGATTCACTCTGAAAACTTGACATAGTAAAACTTGCTCCAGTTACTTTTGACATTGTAAAGCTTGCACAAGTAACTCTTGACATGGTAAAGTTTGTTCGAGTTACTTTTGACATTGTAAAGCTTGCTCCAGTAAGTCTTGGCACTGTAAAGCTTGTTCCAGTTATTCCTGACACTGTAAAACTTGCTCCAGTAATTCTTGACATTGTAAAACTTGCTCCAGTAACTCTTGACATTGTAAAACTTGCTCCAGTAACTCTTGACATTGTAAAACTTGCTCCAGTAACTCTGGACATTGTAAAACTTGCTCCAGTAACTCTTGATATTGTAAAACTTGCTCCAGTAACTCTTTACACTGTAAAACTTGCTCCAGTTACTCTTGACATGGTAAAGTTTCCTCCAGTAACTTGACATTGTAAAGCTTGTTCCAGTTACTCTTGACAAGGTAAAGTTTGCTCCAGTAACTTGACATTGTAAAGCTTGTTCCAGTAACTCAACAATGTAAAGTTTGTTCCAGTAACTCAACATTGTAGAGCTTGTTCCAGTAACTTGACATGTTTCAGTAACTCACCACAGTAAAGCCTGTAGCTTGTTCAAATAATTTGACATTGTAAAGCTTGCTCCATTAACTGGACATTGTAAAGCTTGTTCCAGAAACTTAACATGTTCCAGTAACACAACATTGTAAAGCTTGCTTCAATAACTTAACACTGTAAGACTTGCTCAATGTAAAGCGTGTTCCTGTAACTTAACACTGTAAGGCTTGCTCAAGTAACTTGACATTGTAAGGCGTGCTCCAGGAACCTGACATTTCAAAGCTTGCTCCAGTAACTAGACACTGTAAATCGTGTTCCACTAACTTGACATTGTAACGCTTGTTCCAGTTATTTGACATTGTAAAGTTTGTTTCAGTAACTCAATTTTAAATCTGGGATTGGGGTATATAAACATCTCATACATACTTCAATACATACCTATCTACTTTAGTTGCTTTATGCCAAGCTCCATATTCTGGTGGACTCTGACCTTCCTTGTATTTTCCCTGAAATTATATACAGGAATGTATCATAAGCAATCCTTCACTTAAATACTACAAATACTGTGTTTTTGCAAGCAATGGCTACTTCTTAGGAATCACTGTAAATTTTACACTTTGAAAAAAATTCCTCTGAACAACTTGAAAATCAAAGAAACTTAGTCTACCCCTCCACCCCTTCAACAAGTATGTCCCAAGATTTCCCAGTATGCTATTATCAATATATGAATGAACAGTGTAAAGGAGAAAGTGCAGGTAATATATCAATGTTTTTATTATCTAGGAAGTGTCAGCAGACATGTGTCTGTTCATCTGCTTGAATTGTCATTATTTGTTATTAAAACAAAGAATGATGTCAACGCTGCATGTCAAAGCCCCCTAAAAATAATCAACAGAATAACAAATGAAGTCTATGACAAGGCTATAAATTCAGAAAAAAAAGAATTGGGCATGAAAGTCCAAAATATATGAGCAAGTCCACTTCTTGTTGAAACAAGAAAGTGTGATGGACTGACAGACTACCAGACAGTTCAAACACTATATGACTCCTGTGTCTTTGACATTGATGACATAAATGAACTTGAATTTATTGAAAGAATTTAATGAAAGAGCTCAGCCAAAATTAAAAATTAAATTATCTTTGACAAGAAGATCAGCAGATCACCAATTCTCTGTGCTATTTCAATGAAATTGTAAGTAAAGCCATATACAGTAAATAAAATGTACTCTTAAAGTGTATGAAATTGCACTGAGAATACACATTGTCTGTATTTGCATATAGTATAATGCAGATCAAAAATGCACAAATATGTCATGAGAAAGTCTGATTACATATGATTTTACAAACAAAGGAACAAGCATTAACAAATGTTTTACTCTCCTCTGGCTACAGTGGCCACACGGAGTAGCTGATAAGCATTAATTACTGCCTTATCAGTTAACATGTCAATTTGCAAACTGAAAATCTGATTATTAAAAGCACTGGCATTGCTGCATCGTCTTCTCAGTTTTCAGCATTAAAGACATCGCCAATTACTCAATATTGTCCATAATGTTATTTCATAGGAATTCAGGCCAAATAAGCCACATAACATATTGAATATTCCCCAAATTAAATGTGGGTTTTATGTATTCAGTATGCAATTAAAATTTAAACAGATATCAGAAAATATCAAAAATCAAAAATAACATTTCTGTCTTTTAAGATTACGTAAAACTAGGTCAGAATATAAAAAGACCGAGAGGTAAGTGGATGACAGACAAACTCAGTCCCAATAGCATACATGAAACATTTAGCTCAGGTGAGCTAATCATATCTACAAGATATAAACAAAACAAATAGGAAAAAAATCACTGCAAAGCCAAAAGCATCACTCAAAAACATACCAGAAGTTTCTGGGCTAAACTTGATGACCGCTGAAATGGGTTTTATTAAATGAACATGACAATGTAAAATAAAATGGACTATGATACAAAAACTAAATGATCAAACATGATATAAAATTCTAAATCAGAAAAGGAAATCTGAAATTGAACTTTCAAATACAGTATGATCATACCAGATTTATTTTACATGAATTTTTTTTTTAATATGCTCAAGCGAGCAGTCATAGCACAGTAAATACCATGTCAGCAGTACAAACCAGGGATCACTGGTATATCACCCATCAGTTTTCAACATTCATAGCTTCATCTTTTTGTCCTTTTCGCTGGGTTTAAGGTAACACCGACACAATATCAGGTCAGGCAATTTACCACCTTTTGCTATTAGAGGAAGACCACAGATGCCCTTCTGGTATTAATTAAGGCAAAAGCAGAACCAATGGCCTGTAAGTCAGCTGTATGGTGTCCTCACATGAAAGAATTCTACAACCCAAGTGATGTTTCAAACCAAACAGCCATTTGAAGCTAGCTACATTAACCACTCAACCACAAAATCACCACTTCTTGCTTCAATTTGTAACACAGTTTGGGGTCCACTCTCATAGTGCTACTTTGCTGTTGGTCAATTTCAAGATTGCACTCAAAAGCTGCCAATAAAATGCTTGATTTTTTAGACTGGTCTCCAAAACTAAAGTTTTATAGCCCTGACAGTCTGGAAATTTTTTAACGGTTTTACACCACATTATCTGACAGTGGTTCCATATATTTTAATAAATGAATCTGACTCGTGTTAAGTTATGTTAATTATACATACAGATTATTGACATGTCATCTACTGTTCTAAAGCTACAACTTAAAAACAGCTCTTTTAAAAACCAAAGAAAGAAACAGGTTATGAAAATAAAATGTAACTGGGACGAATTTCTTATTGAACTAATGAAAAATGCAAGAATAAAGCAAACCACACTGAAGCCAGACAGGAAATATTGGAGATTTAAATACCTTGTTCTCTTCTCTCTCCTCAGCTTGCATCCATATTGGCTTGTTGTCACCTAGAAAAACAGGAGTATAAATCTTTCAATGTATTACTTATAATAAACAATATGGAGTTTTTAAAGTTCTTATTATAAAAAAAAGCGCAGCATAGAGTTTTCAAAAGTTACTGTATTCCTGTTATCAACAATAAATTGGGGCCACTTCAAGAAGAAAACAAAATTAAGAGCATTGAAATATGATTTTTATGGCCCACTGGAGGAAGTAACATAAAACAAAAGAAATTTAAATCATATTTGATGCTGTTATATATTGTGTCATTTTTTATAGTTTTTTAGTGTTCATCTATTTTGAGTTTGTGTTGCCACGTGGCATTTTACCTGTTTTGCGCCCTATATAAAATACAGTGAGTTGCGGGACTTCAAGTTCCCTCACAATATGATGAACTTATCCTAAACAGAGTCAAAATACAAACATTTAAAAGGAATTTAGACAAGATTTTTAAAAAAATTAAGATTAATAAAATTACAGAATTTGAAATTACAACTGTATGTTACAATCATACATTTCTATTGATTCTTACCTCCAACTTTTCCAAATTCTTTTTCATGTGCACGGGTTAAAATTTCTTTATATAAAACTTCTGCTTGCTTGTACTTTCCTTGTTTTAAAAACGCTGAAGCCTACAAAAGATTTAGAAAATGACACTATCTATAATCATAACTTTTTTATGTTATCACTTAAAAGAATTCATGAAATACTATAAAATCATTTAATTTCATGGGCCAAAAAAAATTCCTTGTTTTTGCTTACACGACTATTTTGTGGGTATATTAATTCATAGATTTCAACTTTCAAATATAAAATGAATAGAACTTTTTCTGTTTACTGGATATTGACTCCGTTGACTGACATAACCTTGAAGTCCATGCAAATTAGTTTCTCATGAATATTACTGATTTCTTTCAGACCTTAGAATTATAAGCAATGGGAAATAAAAATGAATGGTATGTTAAAATTATCAACTGTATGACTGTTTCAACTGACTGTTACTTTATTTTCAATACAATTGCAGATGATCTTCTATTTAGGTTTCTTAAATTGCTTTACTGAAGGTCAACTTTGACCACTGCTTTGTGACTGACATCCACATTTACCTGAACCTATGTTTTTTAAATCACCTATTCATTACAGAGCTTTAAAAAGAAAATGAAGAAAGATATTTCTAACTGCCAAGAACAAAACTGCCAACTCATTTTGATGAAAAGTTGTATAAAGGTCATTTACGCCTCTTTTTCACCTGACTATAACAAAATGGGAAATACAGGTGATGAAATTCACTGATTGTTTTGACAGTTAGTGTCAAGTGACAAGAACTAAGAAAGGTACTACCTAAAAATATAACCATAGGCTTTTGTAGAATGAAATAGTAATTGCTTCCCTACTAACCTGACCATATAATGTATGAAACGAAAGGGTTTAAAATGATGATGTATGTCTACAAGGTCAATACAGATGTCAGACAAAATGATGGATAACAGTCAAAATTTAGCTAACCATTCAATGAACTTTCATACATTTTGTACCTGTTCCATGCACTATGCTGGTAACATAATGATAAAATGTTGATAAAATAATATACCTTAACGCTGGTAACACACAATGCATGCTAAACCAGAGCAGTCAGAAGGACAGTATACTCAACTATTTGAAAGTGTTTACCTAGATATAATAATTCATCGTATGATATAATTATATCTTACAAGTAAGTATGAGTGCGGAGTGTAAAAGTCAGACATCATTTAATTAATTTTTTTTTTGAGGGGGAAGATGGGAGTAGAGGGAATAGTAATAGTAATGGGAGGGGTAGGTGCCTAGGAGAATCAATGGACACTTTAAAACTTAGTGTGTGAGAAATGTAAAAAAAATATTTTTAGGAGATGGGAATGTAGAAGTATGTGGGTGAGGGGAGGGGATACTAAGAAGGCAAAGAAAATGTAAGTGGTTGTGAGAAATGTTAAATAAAATATTTTGGAAGGTTGGAAATAGGTTGGGGATACATGACAGATATAAGGATACATGATAAAAGTAAGTGTAGCAGTGCAAGGAATGAAAAAAAAAATGGGGGCTGTATGGGGGATTGCTGGTGGACTGTGTATGGGGGTTGAAGTAGCAGGTGTATGCGGATCTCTAAGGAACATTATGAGATATACATAAGTGTGAGGAATGCATTATTTTCTTTTGAGAGTACGGGGGTGGTGGAAGGGAAGGTGGTGAGGCAGAAGAAATATGGGTAAGGGTTAAAAGAGAGATACCCATATAAAGAAATGAGCCGTGCCGTGGGAAAACCAACATAGTGGCTTTGCGACCAGCATGGATCCAGACCAGCCTGCGCATCCGCGCAGTCTGGTCAGGATCCATGCTGTTCGCTAACAGTTTCTCTAATTGCAGTAGGCTTTAAAAGCGAACAGCATGGATCCTGACCAGACTGTGCGGATGCGCAGGCTGGTCTGGATCCATGCTGGTCGCAAAGCCACTATGTTGGTTTTCCCATGGCACGGCTCAATTTATTATTAGATATAAGTGAAATTGAGAAGCTTGCCATATAATTTTAACTAACACCATTAATCTGATCCCTGGCACCTTGACCTATGATACCTGGCCCTAAACCAAAACATGTCTGCCCCTTACTAATATCAATCCTTTTCTGAAGTGTGACATTGAAAAGCTTGCCATAAAGCTTTAACCTGAATGTAACTGTGATGGTGACACCAATGCCAGGCAAGTACAGAAGCTCTCCTTATTCTTCAAATAGTCAAGGCAAACATTAGCTCTTATATTTTTACAAAACTTTATGTAACTATATCATAAATTTAGCAATATATTAGCCAATCAATCTAAATCAACTCAAGCTTAAACAAGCACAAATTCTTACTTTTCAAATGCTGAAAACAATGAGCCATGCCATGGGAAAACCAACATAGTGGCTTTGAGACCAGCATGGATCCAGACCAGCCTGCTCATCCGCGCAGTCTGGTCAGGATCCATGCTGTTCGCTAACAGTTTCTCTTATTGCAGTAGGCTTTAAAAGCGAACAGCATGGATCCTGACCAGACTGCGTGGATGCGCAGGTTGGTCTGGATCCATGCTGGTCGCAAACCCACTATGATGGTTTTCTCATGGCGCGGCCACTATTAAAAACAAATTGCTAAATTCTAACCATCTGCAAAACCGTAATAAACCTGTGATCTGTTTGAGAATCCCACAAAAGCAAGTGACATGCAACAAATGTGAATTTAGCAATTCATTCCTAACAGTTCAAAGTGAAAAAGCAAAACAAAGATGCACCTTACCAAATTATTTTTAGTTTTTGCAACATTTGCATCATCTGGCCCTAATTGTTTCAGGTAAATTTTTAATGCTCGTGTATAATAATGTTCAACCTGCAATTAATAAATCAGAGGGCATGCAAGCTACACAACATCTATAGAAATAAATATATGTATGTACATAATATACATGAAAATGTGCAGTGAAGCCTGGCTCATCTTTTTTTCCTGCAAAGGGAGCTAACTGTGATTTCGTAATTCTCTAGAAATGCAAAGGATTACATCTCTTCCTGCATATATAATTGGAGAAAATGAAAAAGAAATTACAAAATACCTCACATTATATTTCAGCTGGGTCGAGGTAAGCAAAATCTACTGAAATAAAAGGCAACTATTTCTAGGGTTTCTTTCACAGTTAACTCCATTTTTTTCTAGCAAAATAAAACAACTAATTAGCATAACATTAGCAGAATTCATATAAAGCTAACAGCATAACAAAACTTCTTCCAAATTCCTTCCTAGTAAATTATCTCAAGCAACCTGATTTCCTATAAAACAAAACAGAAACGAAAGAAAACAGAGTGACCTTTACAAATAAAGAAATTGTGGCTAAAAACAATGAAAAAACAACAGCACCGCCCCGCCTTGCGGGTGCAGACGCTCATCTGATTTTTTTGTCTCTGTATAATAGAAATATTGTCCTACCCATGATTTTCTAAGATTTTCCAAAAGGGGCCATAATTCTTGCAAAAAGCAATGCAGAGTTACAGTACTTGCTGTGCAGAGTCAGCTCTTAATGGCAAATAACTGCTCCAAGTTTTAAAGCAATAGCTTTGATCGTTAAGGAGAAAAGTTGACTTAAACATAAAACTTAACCAAGAAATCTGATATTTTCTAAGTCCAAAAGGGGCCATAATTCTTGCAAAAAGCAGGATGGAGTTATATTTCTTGCTGTTCAGAGTCAGTTTTTGATGGTGAAAAGTGTTGCAAGTTTTAAAGCAATAGCTTTGACACTTCAGGAGAAAAAATTGACCTAAACACAAAACTTAACCAAGAAATCTGATTTTCTAAGTCCAAAAGGGGCTATAATTCTTGCAAAAGCAGAATGGAGTTATGTTTCTTGTTGTACAGGGTCAGCTTCTGATGGTGAACAAGTGTTGCAAGTTTCAAAGCAACATCTTTGGTAGTTAAGGAAAAAAGTTGACCTAAACAAAACTTAACCAAGAAATCTGATATTTTCTAAGTCCAAAAGGGGCCATAATTCTTGCAAAAAGCAGGATGGAGTTATGTTTCTTGCTGTGCAGAGTCAGCTTTTGATGGTGAACAAGAGTTGTAAGTTTTAAAGCAATAGCTTTGATAGTTTAGAAGAAAAGCTGACAAACATAAAACTTCACCAGGCAATGCCAACGCCAATGCCGACGCCGACACCGATCAAGTGATGACAATAACTCATCATTTTTTTCTCAAAAAATCAGATGAGCTAATAAAAATGACACAAAGCAGTTTGCCTCTCTTTTTCTTTGCTACCGATAATTAGCAAGAAGCCTTCCGATCACATTCTGTACAAACAAACAACATATTAGCATAAACTGTGACTGCAAAAGGGAAACACAAAAAAAATAAACCTAAATGTCTGGCAATAGAAGACTGCTAACAGAGGTATTTGAGCCAGGTCACACCACAACTTAACACTTTAAAACCACATATATTCACCACTTTGTCAACTACAGGAAATTGAAGTTCTTGGAATTACACATTTTCAAATATCGTCTTTTTTCTTTAGTTTTAACCTTCTAAAATTATAGCTGTAGTTATCACTACTGATGTCTTTATTTAAATTGTTTAAATGAGCCGCGCCATGAGAAAACCAACATAGTGGCTTTGCGACCAGCATGGATCCAGACCAGCCTGCGCATCCGCGCAGTCTGGTCAGGATTCATGCTGTTCGCTTTCGAAGCCTATTGCAATTAGAGAAACTGTTAGCAAACAGCATGGATCCTGACCAGACTGCGCGGATGCGCAGGCTGGTCTGGATCCATGCTGGTCGCAAACCCACTATGTTGGTTTTCTCATGGCGCGGCTCAAATTTTAATTTTGTACACTAACCTTATTATACCACAGCTTCAAGCCAAATTCTGTGTAATCAGTTAGGTCCTTTTTTCAAATCTTTTGAGAGTAAAAATATGTGTAAATACAAGTGTAAATATATGTGGTTTTAAAGCAATACATACATCATACAATAGCTGTTTCTTACCAAGTTGTTTTTAGTTTTAGCTACATTAGGGTCATCGGGCCCTAGTTTAGATTCATAAATCTCTAAAGCCCTTTGGTAGTACTGCTCAACCTGTATGTCGGCATTAAAATCAATGAAATTATCAATCAACAGCGAAACATTAAACAACATTACAACTATCAACAGATTTTCAGAGACACCAGCTTTCATTCAAACATATAATACATCTAACAGTATACAGACAATTGAATGTATCAGGTTTGTAAGTGTTCTCAAAACTTTTCAAGTAATATTAACGTGGTCCTTTTTATATTTGAGAAAAACACTATTTTCTTTTCTTTGAGAGTAACATCTCATCCACATGCAAAAGAGGTAAAAATCAAGTAACTTGTTTACTTATGTATCCAGTCAAATTGTCACAGAGAATATCTCCTGAGCTCAGCAATCAAAACATGTGATCCACTGATTGATGATCCAAATCTATATTCAGCTAGCCAGACAGTACTTGTAATCAATTAAAGTTAGCCTTATAAGAATAATTATGGCTTTGTAACTGTGTTTCAATAAAATATTATACACAGGATCCAAAGTAAAATCAGACAATGTAATGCACTTACAATGTTTATGAAAATGTTAACAATTTTGAAGTAGGCCTATATATATTAAATGTTTCAAAGAATTATTAGGCAATTTTGGACAAAATGTTCACCTTTTTTCTTAGTGTACAACTGCACTTACCTCCTCATATTTGCCTTGATTTTGACAAAGAAGAGCTAAATTATTTAGTTGCTTAGCAACATCTGGATGATCCTCCCCTAACACCTGAAAGGTCAAGGACACATACTTTAGTTACCATGACAACAAGTATATTTTTTCTGATGCTTATCTTTTCAAGTATAAAACTACTTACTCTCAAAATTGTACAAAAAAGAATGGTTTTACAATGAGGCATTCTTGAATTTCCCATTATCAAACCTTTACTATGACAAAAGTAAAACTAGAAAATGCTTTTGTAAAAAAGCGCATGTCTCCCCCAATGCAAAGTCCTATAGGCAAGAAGTCAATAGGGGTCAGGAGCGAAAGTCAAAGAGACACTGATGGTTGGCTGCAATAGGGATCATCTACTTGGCATGTCCAGTCATCCCGCTAAATTTCGACACTCTTGGCCTAGTGGTTCTCAAGTCACTGTTCAGGCTCCTGTGACCTTGACCTTTGATCAAGTGACCTCAAAATAAATAGGGGTCATCTACTCTGCATGTCCAATCATCCTATTAAGTTTCAACATTGTAGGTCAAGTGGTTCTCAAGTTATTTCCAAAAAATGATTTTACATGAATAGGCACTGTGACCTTGACTTTTAATAGAATGACCCCAAAATCAATAGAGGTCATCTACTCTGCATGTTCAATCATCCTATGAAGTTTCAACATTCTGGGTCAAGTGGTTCCCAAGTTATTGATCGGAACTGGTTATCAATGTTCAGGCCCCTGTGACCTTGACCTTTAACAGAGTGACCCCAAAAACAATAGGGGTCATTTACTCTGCATGAACAATCATCCTATGAAGTTTCAACATTCTGGGTCGAGAGCTTCTCAAGTTATTGATTGGAAATGGTTTTCCATGTTCAGGCCCCTGTGGCCTTCACCTTTAACAGAGTAACCCTAAAACTGTTAGGGGTCATCTACCCTGCATGACCAATCATCCTATGAAGTTTCAACATTCTGGGTCAAGTGATTCTCTAGTTATTGATCGGAAATGGTTTTCAATGTTCAGGCCCTGTGACCTTGACCTTTCATAGAGTGACCCCAAAATCGTTGAGGGGTCATCTACTCTGCATGACCAATCATCCTATTAAGTTTCAACATTCTGGGTCTAGTGGTTCTCAAGTTACTGACCGGAAATGGTTTTCCATGTTCAGGCCCCTGTGACCTTGACCTTTAATGGAGTGACCCCAAAATCGATAGGGGTCATCTACTTTGCATGTACAATCATCCTATGAAGTTTCAACATTCTGGGTCAAGTGGTTCTCTAGTTATTGATCGGAAATGGTTTTCCATGTTCAGGTCCCTGTGACCTTGACCTTTAACGGAGTGACCCCAAAAACACTAGGGGTCATTTACTCTGCATGAACAATCATCCTATGAAGTTTCAACATTCTGGGTCAAGTGGTTCTCTAGTTATTGATCGGAAATGGTTTTCAATGTTCAGGCTCCTGTGACCTTTACCTTTGACGGAGTGACCCCAAAATCAATAGGGGTCATCTACTCTTCATGACCAATCATCCTATGAAGTTTCAACATTCTGGGTCAAGTGATTCTCTAGTTATTGATCGGAAATGGTTTTCAATGTTTAGGACCCTGTGACCTTGACCTTTGACGGAGTGACCCCAAAATCAATAGGGGTCATCTACTCTTCATGACCAATCATCCTACGAAGTTTCAACTTTCTGGGTCAAGTGGTTCTCTAGTTATTGATCGGAAATGGTTTTCAATGTTCAGGCCCCTGTGACCTTGACCTTTGACGGAGTGACCCCAAAAACAATAGGGGTCGTCTACTCCAGCAGCCCTACAACCCTATGAAGTTTGAAGGTTCTAGGTCAAATGGTTCTCCAGTTATTGCTCGGAAATGAAGTGTGACGTACGGATGGACGGACGGATGGAAGGACGGACAGGGCAAAAACAATATGTCTCCTGGGGGAGACATAATAACATTTAGTAACCTCTTATTTACATGTTTCTACAACTGAGAACTTTATACAGAAATCACTTAAAAATGCTAACAACATACCTTTTCTCTAATTTCTAATGCACGTTTACAAAGTGGTTCAGCCTCCTTGTATTTTCCACGTTTACCATATAACACAGCTAAATTATTTAATGTGGCAGCTACCTGAAATTGATCAAATAGTATATTATTAGCAAAGGGATGTAACTACAGCAAATTACTGATCCAATTATCTATACACACATACAATTCCAATGCTGCTTCTACCTAACACACATAGGAAAACATCAGACTTACAATCTGCATATTCAAAGTACAAACATGGGTACCAGTACATTGTTGATGGATGTAATTTCTTTTTGCTGTTACAATAGTGGCAAATACATAATTTTCCCAAATGGAACTTACTAAGTGCTGCTTGTAAACACATGTGCCCTAATGTTGGCCTGTTGAAAATAATGTGAAATGTAATATTCAGTCTTAGGTATGTTATGACCTTGACCTTATGACCCCAAAAAAAATTACAGGTGAAGACAATCATGCTAAGAAGTTTGATTGTCATAGGCCCAAGCATTCTCCTGATAGAGATGCTAAACTATTCTTTTGTCTCTAGGTATCTAACTTGTGAACCCCACCCCACAACGCATACCTCTACAGGGCACTAGACAACTTTTAGGGACAGGTACCAATACCCTCAGGAAGGGGAATTTTTCGTCGCTTTAAAACAAAAAGGGGAAGTTTTTAGCTATATATATGTTGCTACTTTTCGCACTTATTAATACTGTTTTCAGTCATTTCTAACAAATGTAACTATATTGCAGCAGTAACCTTCAACAGAGGAACAATAATTTAACTTGAAAGAAATTTCATATCTAGTTGTGTCAAAAAACCTATTATCAGGGGAATTTTCTTCTGAGAAAGGGGAAAAAAATATACTATCTTATGAGGGGAATGGGGCCCATATTCGGCCCCAAAAACGGCCAAATGAGTGCCCTGCTCTACCGAAAAAAAGATAGAAGTTTGATGGCAGCAGGCTCTGGCATTATCCAGCTACTGATCACAGAAGCTCATTACAGCTCATTCTGACTTTAACCCTAACAAAGAAGGAGCCATCTACTGACCACAGGTAATCATGTGATGAAGTAATCAATCTCTAGCTGATCGGAATCCAAAGTCTCTATTGATTAACCAACAGATATGAGCAAAACATTATATTCTCTCTTATTTGAGGGGGGCATCATGAACCTGGCTGAAAAACGAGGCAATGCCAAAAAGGTATCAATCAGTGGAAATCTACAGAAATATATCTGCATTGTTCACGCATGCAACCTTCTTTAACTTATTTGTCTGTCGGTATTAAACTTTACTGATACAATCTGACAATGGGTTTACTGTGTTTATACAGGAGTCATGCAAGGGACAGATATTACAACTGTTACAGTACAATATATACAAGGTCAATGCCAGGCAGTGTAGCATCATTCCAAAATTACATTACACATCAGTGTGGCAAAATATGTTCATTCACATCACATGAAATAGACTTTCTCACACGGTCATTACAGAAAACATGCAATTTTTCATTCAGCATTCTTTTTTAAAAATAGAACAAGCCATATCATATAAAATCACATTCACTTTGTATTTTATAGTGTACTCTGTATGTAACCTTTTTGAGAAAACTGAATACTTTCAAAGAATTGAAAATACACAGAAAATCTGAATAATTTACTAGTAACAGTGCCAGCTCTCAAAATTTACTAGTAACTGTACCAGCTCTCAAGAGTCTGTAGACAGATGTATTCAACAATGTAAGATTAGTGTAGTCATAGGTAACCTTGATAGGTTAGCTTACAGAATGTTCTAATCTCATTCACTGCCCAAATATTTTATATGCTTAACAAGAGCTGTCTCCATAGGATGACACATGCCCCTGATGGCACTTTGAATGAATAGTTATGGCCGATGTTAGAGTTTAGGACCTTTGACCTAAAGAGCTGGGTCTTGCGCGCGACACGTCAACTTACTGTGTCACACATTCATGCGTAGTTATTTTAAAATCCATGCATGAATGACAAAGATATGGACCGGACACGCCCATCAATGCACTATCATGAAAAATGACCTTTAATGTCTAAGTGTGACCTTGACCTTTGAGCTACGGACCTGGGTCTTGCGCACGACACGTCATCTTACGGTGGTACACATTCATGCCAAGTTATTTGAAAATCCATCCATCGATGACAAAGATATGGACTGGACACGCCCATCAATGCACTATCCTTTAATGTCTAAGTGTGACCTTGACCTTTGAGCTACGGACCTGGGTCTTGCGCACGACACGTCGTCTTACTGTGGTACACATTCATGCGTAGTTATTTGAAAATCCATCCATCGATGACAAAGATATGGACCGGACACGCCCATCAATGCACTATCCTTTAATGTCTAAGTGTGACCTTGTCCTTTGAGCTACGGACCTGGGTCTTGCGCGCGACACGTCGTCTTACTGTGGTACACATTCATGCCAAGTTATTTGAAAATCCATCCATCGATGTCAAAGATATGGACCGGACACGAAAACAATTTGTCTCAAAAATATTAAATCATTTTACTTTTTATGTTAGGTTATAGATCAAAAACGAGATGTGTGGAGGTTTTGTTCAAAATTAGTCTAGGAACATATCTGTAAAATAAGATCTATTTGTAAGGAGTGAAGGCATTAGCAAGCAAGCAGACAGCTGGCTTACTTAACCCACAACATTTTCAGTTTGCTTTTAACACAAAATGCCTCAGGTTATGTTCTGCTGTCATCTCAAAGTCAGTGAATGACATGCCAAATCCTTCCATAGCTTTATCAAAACAGACAAAAGGCATAATTCCACCTTCATACTTGGTCCTTTTGGCTTTAACAAGTCTCCACTAGATTAGAAAAGTCTGTTAAAAGTCCCCAGACATTTTATTATGTTATCAAGCAGTGAAAGCTAATAAATCTTAAAGTAAAAGCCTGCCAATCTGAAAATCTATTTCTAGCATGAAAAGGGAACAAAAATGTATCCTATCATAGGCTATCACCAACAAAACTGTACTTATCCAGATATTTAAAAATAAAGATATAAAAAACTGACTTCTTACACATGATAAGTGTAGTGCTACAATCTTAAAGTAAACAAACTAAAGAAACTCCAGTTCAAAAACAATAATAAATCTTACTACCAGCATGACAGAAAATTTATTAGCAAAAGCATCGACGTCCTTTCTTTGTTCATTAAAAAAAAGAAAAATAACTAAAAACACTTGAAAGCTAGAGAAGCAACGAAAGAACACCAACAGCCAACTCAAGTAATGAATAATAATAATAATAATAATAATAAATATGAAATAATAAATATAAATAATGATAACAAACAGAAATCAGCTTGCCATATCAACCCATATATAATTTGAAATATAAATTAAAACTGTGGTTGAGGATATACACAATACAACAGTATGCATGCTCCGATTTATAACTCACGGCCGGATGATCTGGTCCTAATGTTTTCTCACGTATGCCTAGGGCATCATTTAATAAATTGGCCGCTTCCTTATATTTGCCTTGATCTCTGAAATAGTGTAATATCAAAATAGTATAAGCCAAAAGAAATATTTCAGTAGGTTTATTCAGGACAAGAACATTTATAAGTGGCATCCATCACAGTACATATTCTCCATAGGACTAGGTAGCAATATACCATTATAAGGTATTACTGTGAACTGATAAATTTTACCTGTTTTTCTTTCTAAAGTTTGGTTTAGAGTCAAACTGACACCAATTCAGGCCATATGGCAACTTTTCCAGCTTTTAATGGTGGAGGAAAACTTTGACCACATACCTTTCTAGACATTGCTTCAGGTATAGGGCGAGACCTGAGTAAAACCACCAACCTTCCACCAAGAGTTCTACACTCAAAGCTAGGTAACGAACCAACAGTATTTACGTAAGCAAGGACAGGTGTCAGTAAAACCTTTCAAGTCTAAAAATTTTGCTGTACAATAATACTAAAAAAAAATTGTAAAATTTCAATTTTTTTTTTTCATGAAAACAAAATATTTCCTGGAAAACATCTGTGATGGACTAAATCACCTATAAATGGTCAGTTCCCAAGATAATTATACAGTGGCAAGTATTTGAGAATTATGGGCTCCACAACATGCATCCTAAAAGCTTCATTTAAAAAGATTTAACTTTCCTGTAACTGTTCACTTAATTTTGTCTACATACAAACTTAAAACCTTCCAAAACCAAAACAAACAGCTAGGACTTTTATAACTTTTGGCAATGCTTGTAAACGAAAATTCCAAGAAACAAACTTTTCTCTAATTTTCCCAAAATATGGCAGTAGTGAGGCTAAATATGATCAAATATTACTCTAAATGCAGTTTTACAGCCCTTAATCCTCAAATACTAATACAAATTGAATCACAACACTCACTGCCGGATGATCCCGTCCGAGAGTTTTTTCCCGTATTTTGAGAGCATCGTTGAGAAGATTACCCGCTTCTTTATATTTCCCTTGATCTCTGCAAGTTTCATACAAACACAGAAAAGTAACAATAACAATTACTTTATAAAATGTGATCTTATATTCAGTCAAACAAGAGCTTTGATCCCCTTTTCCATTTAACCAGAGTTCTGATCTCCCCTTCAGTGAAACCAAGCTTTTATCTTCCCTTTAGTCAAACCAATTTTGATCTCCCTTTAGTCCAACTACAGCTTTGGTTCCCCCTTCAGTCAAACCAGACTTTTGATCCCCCCTTCAGTTAAACCAGAGCTTTGATTCCACCCCCCCCCCCCCCTCCCCACTCTTCAGTCAAACCAGAGCTTTGACCTTCCCTTCAGTCAAACCAGAGCTTTAACCTTCCCTTCAGTCAAACCAGAGCGTTGATCTCCCCTCCAGTCAAACCAGAGTTTTAACCTTCCCTTCAGTCAAACCAGAGCTTTAACCTTCCCTTCAGTCAAACCAGAGCTTTGATCTCCCCTTCAGTCAGAGCTTTGACATTCCATTCAGTCAAACCAGAACCGTTGAGCGTTGATCTCCCCTCCAGTCAAACCAGAGTTTTAACCTTCCCTTCCGTCAAACCAGAGCTTTAACCTTCCCTTCAGTCAAACCAGAGCTTTGATCTCCCCTTCAGTCAAACCAGAGCATTAACCTTCCCTTCCGTCAAACCAGAGCTTTGACATTCCATTCAGTCAAACCAGAACCTTCCCTTCAGTCAAATCCTCTGAATAAACTGACATAAAAAACTTTCTATAATAGCCAAACTTTTAACTATTTGCTATCTAAGGCTGTTTGAATATTTCATGCTAAAAGAATTTTTCTACTTTAACTATAAAACGTAAATAAGTAGTTGATTAAAATTAACCAGAAATCATCCTAGGATCATTATTTTCACTCAACCATATGGCAAACAAAACATGGAAAATATGTTTGGAATCTTGAATGCTGGTACAAAGGAGTTTTAAACATGATTTTAAAATGCTACTGTTGAATCCAATATCACACCTTTATTAGCACAGAAAAATCAGGAAATTACCTACATTAGTTCTTTTGTTTGTTTGCATTATTAAGACATTGTTAAATATTTATTCCAATAGAAAATGGACTGATATTCCCTCATGATGCAGTTCTTTGATTCTGACATTCTTTCATCAGGTTACAAAAAATGTTTCACCTATTGAACACACTTTTCCCTTAAGTTTCCACATGCTTAAAACTAAGGAATGTATTGATGCTTACATACCAAACTGAGTGATTCAATTTACTTGTTCTCTTTTATTTCCTTAAATTCTAGATAAATATCTATAAACACAAACAGTTCAAAACACTCCATCAAATATGGACCAACACAATAAGGATACAAGCATGCATAATCAAGATAAAGACCTATCCGTTAAGAAATAGATAGTGAAATGTGGCTTCTTTTTACTTTAACTGACTGGGCACTTCTTGAATGTTGCTTTTATAAATTATTCTTACCTGTACACAAGGGCAAGAATGTTTAACATAGTGGCCACATCTGGATGATCATGGCCACTTGTTTTTTCAAGATCCTCCAAAGCCTGCTTACATAAAGGTACTGCGACCTCGTAACGACCCTGTGAGGCATATTGTATGACTAGATTATGTAGAGTGCGTAATCGTGCTGGAATCTCATAACCTCCACTAGCAGCCTGCGCCATCGCACTGGGCTGTGACGGAGAAAGAACTGAAATTGAAGAATTATAGAATATAAATAATCATAAAATTCTGTAAAAGCATGTTCCAAACAAAGTTCTATTCAGGTATCACAACTGCAAACAAAGAATACATGTTTTTCAATTTCAATGCACCGAAAATACATTCATAAACACTTTAAAATTTTCAGGATATTGTGTTTTCCAAACATGAACTGATCATTCCCGGTCACACATTAAACCGGAATCCACCTAAAAACCGGAATACACCGGAATACATTTTGCATAACCGGAATACACCTGTATTTTTTAATTAAAAGGTATTTTTGAAGTGTTTTAGATATAATTCAATCATATTTATCATAAATAATTAACATACCAAAGGAAAATAAAATACGTTTTCGCAAAATGATTTTATACGAGATTGAAGTTCGGCGTCCGCGTCGGAAATTTCCATAACCGAAATACACCCGTACCCGTATTTCATTAATAAATGGTATTTTATAGGGGCTATTGCAGAAAAAATTCGAGTATAATATGAATAATTAGTTTACAAAAGGAAAATGGAATACTTTAACGCAAAACGATTTTATACGAGAATGAAATTCGGCGAGCTTACAGAAATGTTGTACGATTACGTCGCTACATGACTAGATACCGGAATGTTGATTGTTGGAAATTATTTAAAAGTTTCTTCACATTTCATTTAAAAAATGAAAAAAGAAAATAATGATGATAAAAAATATCGATATTCAATTTATAAATGAATTATAGAGAAAATACGGGTCATGACATAACCGCGCTGATCGGAAAGGGCTTGCCACGTGTTTTTTTATTTGAAATTATTAATTGTTTCTTCATATTTTATTTAACAAATAAAAAAAAAGAAAATAAATTAGGAATTATAAAATAGTAATTTTCGCTTTTTAAATGAATTATAGACAAAATACGAGTGGCATAAACCGCGCTGATCGGAAAGGACATAACATGACCGGAAGAGGCATGTCACGCGTTTATTATTGGAAATTATTTAATTAATTCTTCAGATTTCGTATAAAAAATAAAAAAGAAAATAAATTGAGGAAAAAATATCAATATTCGAATTATACACAAAACACATGTCAGTGATTAAACCGCGCTGATCGGAAAGGACCGGCCATACTAGTACGTTTATTATTGGAACTAACTGAATTATTTCCTCAGAATTAATTTGACGATTTAACATGTTTAAGAAGAAAATATATTTTGAAAAATCAGTTTTCAAAAGAATTATATCATGTTTAATATATAAATATAAAAACGTTTATTGCGTTCATTCCTTTGAATATATGCAGCGTAACAAACACGTGTCTCTGATTAGTCCTGATAAAGTTTGATTGGATTATCACACCTATTGATTATCAATTAATCAGTATATTTGAAAGCACACACAAGTGACATGTGACAAATAATGTCTAACGAGGGAAGTGCAGTTAAATGTGATAAAGTTTTATTCAATTTCATTTAATTGTCGATATCATTGCAAATTGAACAAGGGTGCAGAATGTCACAATATACGCCCGTCACAGCAAATTTGTTTACACTAGCACCTGTATTTGCAAATGGAATTTTAATTTTCTAGTTGTTTACAATGTTGTTTTTTTTAGAAATTATTGTAATTCTTTTATTTTTCTAAGTCCACAAAAAAAATCCTTACGAGGTAGAGATACCTTAAAATACACCCAAAATTTGAAAGTAATATCAATGTTGTACCACAGAAAAGTGGTCTTGGTTTTTCCCTACGGTCAATTATAAAAAAGTTACAACGTAAGTTATTTATAGTAACAACTAAGGGAAGTTAATCTTTAAAGAGAAAAAAAAAAAAAAAAAAAAAAAAATCGAAAAAAAAAAATTACAAGTCCACACAAAAATCCTTACCAGGTAGAGATAGCTCAAAATACACCTCAGAATTGGATGTAACATGCATGTTGTACTACAGAAAAGTGGTCTCGATTTTTCCCTACGACTTGTAATGAAAAAGTTACAATATAAGCTATTTATAGTAACAGCAAAGGGAAGTAATTTTAAAGAAGGGACCAGTGCATGACACTCCGTCTCATGATGGGTGTACAATTGTGCCAAGTTGCATCAAAATCCCTACATGCATGAAGAAGAAATGCTCAAGACAAAGTCATTCTTGTATCTGACCTTTGACCTTTAAGTGTGACCTTGACCTTAGACCGAGGGACCTGGTTCTTGCGCATGACACTCCGTCTCATGCTGTGAACATTTGTGCCAAGTTGTATCAAAATCCCTCAATGCATGAAGAAGAAATGCTCCGGACAAAGTTTTCATTCTTGTATCCTTTGACCTCTAAGTGTGACCTTGACCTTACCCCTAGGGACCTGGTTTCTTGCGCATGACACCTCCGTCTCATGATGGTGAACAATTTTGCCAAGCTACATCAAAGTCCTTTCATGCATGAAGAAGATATGCTCCGGACAAAGTTTTCATTCTTGTATCCTTTGACCTCTAAGTGTGACCTTGACCTTAGACCTAGGAACCTGGTTCTTGCGCACGACACTCCCTCTCATTATGGTGAACAACTGTGCCAAGCTACATCAAAATCATTCCATGCATGAAGAAGATATGCTCCGGACAAAGTCATTCTTGAATTTTTCATTCTTGTATCCTTTGACCTCTAAGTGTGACCTTGACCTTAGACCTAGGGACCTGGTTTTTGCGCATGACACTCCGTCTCATGATGATGAACAATTGTGCCAACTTTCATCAAAATCCCTCCATACATGAAGAAGATATGCTCCGGACAAAGTCATTCTTGAATTTGACCTTTGACCTCTAAGTGTGACCTTGACCTTAGACCTAGGGACCTGGTTCTTGCGCATGACACTCCGTCTCATGATGGTGAACAACTGTGCCAAGTTTCATCAAAATCCCTCCATGCATGTAGAAGATATGCTCCGGACAAGGTCTGTGGACGCCGCCCGCCCGCCCGCCCGCCCAACCGCCCATCCGCCCGCCAGGGGCGTTCCCATAATACGTCCCGTTTTTCAAACGGGCGTATAAAAATTGCAGGTACATTCAGTATAATTTTTATTTTTGCACATGAAAAGCTTATTAAGCCATAAACATATAAACTTTAACGTATCAACACTTATTCAATGTTTTACTAAAACAGCGATGAATTGTAGATTTAATTATACATTGGCCTAAATTTTTTACGAGTTGACATTCCAGATACACCATAGAAGGCACATTTATATATTAATGCATATTGCCCTTGGTATGATTTGCCAGGCGTGTAACGTAACTATCACCAAATACAGAGTAAGCCATTTTTCGAATACTGAAATCTGTCTATGGTTTATATATCATATTATTGCTTCATTTACTCAACGGCAGATTATTTTGACAACGAAAAGCTGTAAAAACATCCTTAACTTTCTTTAAATATTTTGATTGATACTATAGCAATCAGTGTCCACTCAACATGCTCAACTTGTTGATTGACAGGTGACACTTGAATAACATGCCTGTTCGTTATTAACATTATAAGGTACTTTTAACAGAACAATAAGCAATAAGATTTAAAAGTATTATTTCAAGAATATTGGTTTTTATTAAACTTTAGTAAATAAAGAGCGGTCTGAAAAAGAGAGAGAGAAAAAAACGATGATTTTAACAACTCAGAATTTATGTAAGTATCATTATTTCTTCATTCATGGCGGTAAAATAATTCCTCTGTTACCTGAAATATGTCATAAATGAATATTATAGCATAAAAAGATATTTTGAAATAATCTGAACTAAAAAATTGAAACTTGAAAGAAATTTACCTACCTAAGTTGAAAGCTGACAAAATTATGGCGATTGAGGTTCATCCACGAGTGCGCAAATTTCCCGTGCGCTCAACAAATTTTCAACCTCGTATAAAAACGTTTAGCGCGTTTTAATTTGCTTTTGTAAATTAGTTATTCATTTAAGATATGATTTAATTCTGTCATAAACCGTAAAAATACGATTGATTAAAGAAATACGGGCGTATATTAGACAATTTTAGGACATGGAAATTCATTCACGAATGCGCAAATTTTCAATGCGCACGCTGATTTTCAATCATGTACAAGACGTAATGCGCAAAAGTATTTTAATATCCTTTTGAAAATTAATTATTTATCATAAATATGTTTGAATTCAGTCATAAACCACTTCAAAAATACCATTTGTTGAAGAAATACGGGTGTATTTCGGTTATGGTAATTTCCCGAGCGGTCGCCAAATTTCAGTCACGTATAAATCGTTTTGTGTTGAGTATTTTATTTTCCTTTTATAAACTTATCATTTATATCAAACATGAATGATTTCTAAAAAAAAAAACAGAAAAAAAACACTACAAAATACCATTTATTAATAAAATACGGGTGTATTTCGGTTATGGAAATTTCCGGCGCGGTCGCCGAACTTCAGTCTCGTATAAAATCATTTTGGGTGAACGTATTTTATTTTCCTTTGGTATGTTAATTATTTATGATAAATATGATTGAATGATATCTAAAACACTTCAAAAATACCTTTAAATTAAAAAATACAGGTGTATTCCGGTTATACAAAGTGTATTCCGGTGTATTCCGGTTTTTAGGTGGATTCCGGTTTAATGTGTGACCCATCATTCCAAGTTCTCTCCATCTTAAGAGTTGCTAATTCTAGAGAATAGCTTTTAACAATTTTACTTTCAAGATTTTATATCTAAGTAATCCTAAATGTGCAAACTAGCCATTACACATCTCAATTAATGCAATTCTTTTTCAATTAGTGTAATATTTTGTAGTCATTACAGAAGAAGTTAAGTTGTGTACTTTTGTTCATACCTTCAGGATTATTTGTTTCCTCATCATCCTCAGGGAAACCTAGTTCCAGGTTTGTGCTTGTATTTAATGCATTCTCTCCAGACTTTTCCTGCTCCTTCTCGCCTTCAGACTGAAATATACAAGCTCTATCACATTAAATATTTATAATACCTAGATTTAAGAATCAATCACAGAAAGTATAGTTAATAAACAATATACTATATTCAAGGTTATACATAGTTTGTGAAATATGCACAAGTTCAGTTACGGACATACAGCTCAACTTTAGAAGCGCAATATTATTCTGCAAAGGAATGATTGGAAGTTTCTCGATGCAAATTTATCTAACAATGCCATTTTGCCTAAGATTTTTTAGTAAATTATATCAGACTCGCAGAAAGGGCCACCCTTGACACCACTGTAGCAATATTGTTCAATATGAAAATTTACACTTTTTATTTTTCTTTGTGTATGAAAAATAGTAAATGTAACAAGAGCACCGCCTTGCGGGTGCTGACGCTCATCTGATTTTTTTTGTGTAATAGAAATATTGTCCTACCCATGATTTTCTAAGTCTAAAAAGGGCCATCATTCTTGCAAAAAGCAGGATAGAGTTATGTTTCTTGATGTACAGTGTCCACTTATGATGGTGAAAAACTGTTGCAAGTTTTAAAGCAATAGCTTTGATAGTTTATGAGAAAAGTTGACTTAAACATAATACTCAACCAAGAAAATGATTTTCTAAGTCCAAAAGGGGCAATAATTATTGCAAAAAGCAGGATGGAGTTATGTTGCTTGCTGTACAGGGTCAGCTTATGATGGTGAACAAGTGTTGCAAGTTTCAAAGCAATAGCTTTGATAGTTTAAGAGAAAAAGTTGACCTAAACATAAAACTTAACCAAGAAATCTGATATTTTCCAAGTCCAAAAGGGGCCATAAATCTTGCAAAAAGCAGGACGGAGTTATGTTTCTTGCTGTACAGGGTCAACTTATGATGGTGAACAAGTGTTGCAAGTTTTAAAGCAATAGCTTTGATAGTTTAGGATAAAAGCTGACCTAAACATAAAACTTAACCAAGAGAACTGATTTTCTAAGTCCAAAAGGGGCAATAAATCTAGCAAAAAGCAAGATGGAGTTATGTTTCTTGATGTACAGGGTCTGCTTATGATGGTGAACAAGTATTCCAAGTTTCAAAGCAATAGCTTTGATAGTTTAGGAGAAAAGTTGACCTAAACATAAAACTTAACCAAGAAATCTGATATTTTCTAAGTACAAAAGGGGCCAAAAATCTTGCAAAAAGCAAGATGGAGTTATGTTTCTTGCTATACAGGGTCAGCTTATGATGGTGAACAAGTATTCCAAGTTTCAAAGCAATAGCTTTGATAGTTTAGGAGAAAAGCTGACCTAAACATAAAACTTAACCAGGCAACGCCGACGCAGACGCCGATGCCGACGCCGACAACCGCTCAAGTGATGACAATAACTCATCATTTTTTTTCAAAAAATCAGATGAGCTAAAAATCAATAAATACTGTAATATACAATATCAATGAACAACAAAAACAGCTGAAAAGAGTGTGTTTTAATTAAGGTCTTCCCCACACAGCTGATTTATAGGTATATCAAATATGAAAGAGCACTGACTTTTTTTCTGGGAGTTCTCATTTACGTCAGAAACAGTAACAAGCACATATTGAACAGTAGTACTGAATTTGAAATACACAAAAATGGGTATGAATAAATCTAATATGGATAGATATTTCTGTTATAAATCTCTAAAATGTCTTAACTTAACAAAGTAATTGTTGTCTGTAACAGCTATGCCATTTGCATGTTCAATTATTTAAATCTCTTCTATTGCTCTCTAGCCTGTTCGGTTTGTATTTACTTTTTAAACTGATTTTCATTCCGCTTGCATTTCAATTACAAAACTTACCAAAAATATATTCATTTAAGGAATGAAGAATTTTCAATACTTGTCAAGTCAACTCCCACTGAACAATTTTTTATATAAAACCTTACCTTGAATTGATAAAATCATTACTACAAAGTATCTTAATCTTAAAATTTACAACTGCAAGAAGGAACATTTGCTCTGAAACAGAATTTCTTTTTTAATGCAGTAGGTTAAGAAATGAAACCATAGCTTACTGGGAATTTGAGTAACACTTATTGTGTAACAAAACATCTTGACAGTTATTGAGTTAAGCACACTTTTAAATAATCATAATCTAAAACTTTTGAATATTCATGAACTTACAGTCTGAGATTCATTTGTATCATATTTCTTCATTTCATTCATGAATTCTAGATGTTTCTTTTCTTCTTCTAATATTGCTACCCGTTGTTCACTGACTTGCAGTTTTTGTTGTGTTGCGTCAAGCTCGTCCCGTAACCAGCCATTTTCTTGACAAAGTCTTCGGACTTTAGCTCGTAATTTTTGTTTTTCTGCTTCTACATGTTCGTGATGTTGTGATAATGCCATCATAACCTGTAATATATGTAATTACGCATTAATGCTAGAATCAGAAAAATGTTAAAACCTATAATATGCAATACAGCCAAGCCAGCGACATAATCTGGCTGCTTTAGGTAGATGGCATCTTGAGACAAAATAAAGTAAGAGCATCATGCATTTTTGACGTTACCTGACTGGCTGCTTAAGGAGGTAGGTTACCTTTATATTTGTATGTGCGCATGTCCAACCGGAAGCTAACGTGACGATTTACGACGACGTTTACGACAAACTAAATGTGTTTGTATATTCATTCTTCTGAAAACAAATCATAGACCTGTCTTCGATCTGACGCTTTATGGTTTAATAATGCAGAAATAATGAATAAATTGCCGCAGAAAGGCTTCAAAACAATGTTGCCTTAAAATGACGCCATTGACGTCATGACGTTACGTGTCAGTTACCGCGCAAAATAAATAGCTTTTATCTTGAAAGTACGTAATTCTGTGCTTTTTCTTTATTCAAACTATTTTCAAATAACCATTATTTGCTGAAATATTTTTTAGGAGTCTTTTGCTCTGAATAATAATCAATATTTTGCTTCTTTTATGTAGTTATATTGGAATGTTATGCGGAATGTAAGAAAATGGATGATGGTAACCAATGTTATTTGGAATATAGTTGGGTGAGAGGTTACTTGTTACGGCCATTTTCAAATAAAAAATCTAGCAGTTTCATTTGTAATACCTATTTTTCAGGTTCCGTTGATATTTGTTACTTATATACTAAAACTAAGATCTAAAATTGTTCAAATTTCAGTAGAAAATTGTGGTTTCTTGAATTGAATTGATACTACCATGGAAACGAAGCCCGTGACCTATGTATCTAAATGTAAAATTCAAAAGCGTTGACACTAGTCTATTTAAGAAACACAGCTTCGGCTTTTTATTTTCATTTCAACAATATCCATGAGAATAATAGTAGCATGCTGAACGATTTTTCCATGAAAAATGCCAGACGAGGGGCACTGCTGTAAGTATTCTAAGCTTAGAAATTTGTCTGAATAAATGCAGATAACACGAAAATATAACTTACGTTAGAAATAATATATTTTAAAGCTACATCAACTAGAAAGATAATCTTATTCAATATTATTTTATAGGAAATTACGACAAAAAGCAAGATATAAGCCATTTTAAACGTCTCTGTTGCCATGGTTACTTTAAACTTTAAGAAAAATAGGGTACCATGTATAGTGCTTGGTATGTTGCTAATAATATTACCCTAATATTCCATGTTGGTCATTAACAGAATGGTACTGAAGCGGTCAAAAACCCCTATTTTTATACATAATTGTTTAAAAATGACAGAAAATGCATTACCATGGAAACACGAGCTCCGCGACATATACATTTTAAGCTTATATTAGAAAGCTAACGTGCATACTAGTAAAATTATAGATTATGCGGACTTCTACGAATATCAATGAAACTAAAATACACTGAAAAGTGTTAAATATCTGTATTTTCCTTCTTCTTTCAATATGAAATACCTTTGGAGGGTCATGTTTTTCAAACCTGGATAAAAATTGAACTTGAAGGGACAGAGACAAACGAAACTGAGATTTTAGCAGTTAAAACTTCATATTACACGAAATACAAAAAGATGCTGCGGTTCAACTAATTTGAATTTAGCCTTGTAACAAGGTAACCTACCTCAAGGTAAGCGGTTTTACATGCGATGACCACTATCTAAGGCACGTTCAAATGACTATACTGTACTAATTATCTTATCGGAAGGTGGAGTGCACCATGATTCTCCAAAATGGTTGAACCTATTGAAACTTTACCAATGAGCAACAAGTTGATACCAATTCTGGATGTTTTCTGGGTAAGAAGATACTCCAGCTTACCAGTATATCTAAGAATGCTGTTCTATGCATCAGGTGTTTCCACAAATTAACCTTTTACTGTGTACTGGTACCTATGGGACACAGACTTTACAGTGTGTACATGCACATTGCCTGTCTAAGCCATAACATTTCCAATGTAAATATTTTAAATGTATTCACTTTTCAAGAAAGTATTAACTCACTATCCCCAACTCAAAAGAAAAACACTCACCTGAGCTTCACTCAAACCCAGTTCAATAGTTTCCAAAGACTTTTTCAAAATGTTTGTTTTTTCTTCTATCAAATTAGTGTCAGCACTTTCTTTCTTTATAGTTTTCATGGTAGTTAATAATCCATTGAGAATCTGGTGGTGTTCATTTTTCAGTGTATCCAGTCCCTGAATCACCGTCTTTGTGTTGGACATTATCTCCTCCTGCGACAGCGACGTCATCTTTCCGATCTCCTCTAGTCGCTTACTGGAACAAAGCAAGACGATATAAATATGCAACACTATGCAGAAGTACTACTATCGACAACTACTTCTACCAGCTCTTGTTACAAATTACAATGGAGAAAGAACACCCTTTTCATGCAATAGTAACAACTAGCATATGGGTGCTGTTCTAACTTAATCGCCTTTGGTTTTCTTTGAAAAGTCTATGCCATTTTAATATCCTGAACAATCTATTCCTTTTTATTATTAGATGTAGGAATCATGCTAATTTTTATATTCTGTAGGTATCTATTCCATATTTTATATCGTATAAGGATCATGCTTATTTTTATTTTCTGCATTTTTATATTATGTCGGTATCTTTCCCATTTTGTGTTATATTTAATTACTATATATCTAATTATTATAAATCAAACAGAACCAATCTAGGGTATTTAAGTTTTGTCTATAGTTCTACCTGCACTTCAGAGCAAGGTATGGACTTAGCACTTTAGAAATATTTAAAGCTAAAAATAATTAGCACTTCATATTGCTACAGACATGATTGCAATACAGAGAAAGTAACCATACAATACCTAATTGTGAAATAAAAAATCATATCATACAGTTTTAATTCATGGATTTTTTTGTGGAGTTTCACAACTATATTTTCCATTGTTAAGTGTAGATATATAGCACATAATTATATAGTGTAGTGTTTTGTTTTGTTGGCCATCAATATATATATTGTGTATAAAATGCCTCAAGACAGACAACTATCTCTATAATCTAACATCACAAGTTCAACACTTAGTAATAATAAACAGTATGTATGAGGAAAAGTTTCTTCTTTGGTTAGCCAGCATGTGTACAAAATTTATACTACATTCATTTAGCCCAGGAAAGATAATAATCAAGAACCACAGGAAACTTTATTTGATGAACTCATAAAAAACAACATAAAGTCAATACAGCATTAACAACTTTCTTTTTGTAACAAACCACATTTTACAGAAATATTGTATTGAATAACAAGTATCTGCTTTCCCACACAATGTACAAACTATTTTCATAAAAATGTTGGGTACTCTTTTTTACAGTTTCCAGTACGTGTCAATTAAATTCTAGTAAAACTTGACACAACAAAATAATGTGATCATCTACTTTTAATAGTATGAAGTTAAAATATATATTTTGTGGGGAAATAACTTTTGGATTACAAATGTAAATATAAAACACCTTGGAAATTCATTTGTTCACTGGGAATCAATTTCTTGTACTGATGTTACACGAAATCCACAAATATTAATATTAATCCCAAGTGAATGGCAATGATTTTACAATACCGACAAACAGAAATGATAGTCAAAGATATTGCTAAGGTCTCCTAACACTGAAAAAAAAAGCTTTTCACTATCTATATGAAAATAAAAGAAAGAAAATCAAATTAATTATAAATATGACAGAAACTTTAGCTTTATACAGATCAATGACCTGCTCTTTGGGATATGTGTACTTTTTTTCTTGAATATGTAAACTACGCATTTCCTCCTCAATGTCCAATAATCTGATAAACGTTAAGGATGAGTCATGCTGAAGAAAACAATAAATACATCTTGCTCGATTCTCGTTTGAACTTTCATTCCAAAACTAATATGCAACTATCCAACACCATCAAATACTAAAAACATATTTCATAGTAAATCATAACCAGGTCATAAAATGTCCAAACGATAAATATCCAGAGCACGCATTAAGAAAATGAAACAAGTAATTGATCGTATTTTAAACATAATATATAATTTGAATCAAATTAATAATTATCCACTACATTACTCACAGTTTATACAACTTTGCAGTTTCCGATTCAATCATGATTGGAAGAGTTGTAGATAAAATTTACGACAAACTCCACTTATCCGAAACATATCCACCATAGCAAAAGCAATCTACTAACACTTCTGACATTTCCAATCCCAAGATACTTTGAGGGTCAACAGGAAAAAATCAATAGAAAAACGTTTACCAGCGAACATAGAAAACTGGTAGTTTACTAACTGACACTGGAATTTCACACTGGTATCAAGATACTTATGTTAAGAAATGCACTGAAGCAGTATGCAAATGAGGCGCAGACGAACTTATAATTAAAACAGCAGACGACACCTGTGTCTGTCACCCCCCTTCAGCAAAATGAAATCTTCTAAATATGGAATGGATGCGGGTGTTCAATAAATACTTGGAGCCAGCAAATAAAGGCAGATTATTGATTATAGGCATCAGCAGACGCAGGATCAATATGCTCTATGAGAAATAGTTACAGGCCAATACAGAGCCAATATATCAGCCAACTGTTGATCTTCTGCTAATAGTATCATGCATTTTTAAATGCATAATCAAGGCATACCAGTAACTGATATTTTTTCTTACCAGTAAGTAAACAAGACTTGAAATAAATATAGTACTGAACCACAGTGACCACAGTGACTTATAAGGTATCTCCAAAGCCTGCATAATTTACCCATAATGTCTACAAAATTCAAATATTTTATGCATGTAATTTTATGCATGTGAAGATTTTTTTAAAACTATTTTTGTATTCAGATCCCAAGTACTGTTTGTACCTATTACTAAATGTGCAGTATCTTGCTGGTACATTATTTCATGAAGTATTTATTTGTATTTTATGGAAGTTTTATGTGATTTGCACAATTAACTACAACCTAGGATACCTTTTCCGCTATAAAAATAAACAAACACACTGTTTCAGGAACTTGCTTTTGTTTAGAACATGGAATGCCAATTCATGTAGGGAAATACTTTACTATAACTTCTATTGTTAACTCAAGCTGCCAAGAAATTGCATACCAGCTGAACTCTTGTGCTGAGTCAAAGAAACCTCTGATCTATTTATATGTAGTTACTCTACCAAATCCTGGCATTTTTTCCGCTATATAACAGAGGCAAATTTCTGGTTATTTTACAATGCAAAATCAGCTATTTTACAACTGATAAAACACAATTATTGGCCATTTTTGCATATTCTGTTCCGGATTCCATATACCCCTAGCTGTCCTCACCTACTAGTCATAGGACCTTGCAGGCTTAAGCTAGCATCAGTGCTACTCATGATCAAATTAAAGCCATAAGCGCACAAGGACAAATATTTTGAACATGATAAAATCAATACCTCATAGTCCTTTACAGGCTATTTATATGTGACAATTATATTACCAGTTAATTATTACCATTGCACTGACTGTTAACAAAAGTTATGTTATGATTCATTGATCACTAATAAAAAATGTATGTATTCACCAGTAGAACTCAAAAACAGCATGATATTAAACAAAAATACTCTTCACAATTTTTCTGGGAAATCAATACTCAAACTTCACAATTTTAAGAAGAATGACTTTCATTTTTCACAAAATGAAAGGGCTAAGGCTTTCTTCACAATTTGGGGAGTAAAAGCCCTAATATTGATTCAAATAAATAACCACTGTACCAAAACTCTACAAAGATCATTTATTTGGAAAGTGATATTATGTCATAAGACACAAGGCAAAAGGTTAAAAGCCACCTTAGACATATTTACTTACTAGTTATAATGAACTCAACAAATTGACTTCTTTTACCAGTACTTATATTAAATGTTATATAAAATGTAAATATTTTGCTCTTTAAGCTAAATTTTCATTTTTATTTGTACTTGTGTACTTGAACCAGATACAATACAATTATATTCAAAAGGAGTTAGTAATGCAAATAAAAGTAACATTTTTAAGCTTAAAATATCTTCCATGATATTCCCATTAAACAGAACTGCAAGTGATCTCCAGCTGCTAATCTTACCATTACTTCTAAGAGAAAATCTCCAAAGTTTAACACCTATGAAACACTCTAGTTCAACTCAACTAGTGGTATCATAATCTTTGAACTGGCCAAGTCTAGCCAGCCACTGAAAGTTTCTAGATGCAGTGCTTTATATAAGTTGTCCTGAACCGGGGAGTGGCTTGACCATATCAAATATATTGGACAGTCCAGCAAAGTGCAACAGATCTTTTCCTCAAATACTTTGATGTAAGTATTTATCTGGAATCCAGGGACTTGATTATCTGTCACTCAGGTAAATTAGTTTGAAACCCATGAAGCTGGGATAATCCTTCACTCAGGTGTAAATACTGGTCTAGAATCCAGAAAGTTTGATAATCCATCACTCAGGTATAAATATATGATGGTCTGGAATTCTGGAAGTTTAACATGCTGTCACTCAGGTGTAAGTACTGATCTGGAATCCAGGAAATTTAATATTCTGTCACTTAGGTTTAAGTACTGGTTTGAAATCCAGGAAATTTAACATTCATCACTTAGGTTTAAGTACTGGTTTGGAATCCAGGATATTTAATATTCTGTCATTAATGTAGAACTACTGGACCAGGTATGGAATTCAGGAAATTTAATATTCTGTCACTAAGGTAAAACTATTGGTTTGAAATCAAGGAAATTCAATATTCTTTCACTTGGGTTTAAGTACTGGTTTCGAATCCAGGAAATTTAATATTCGATCACTAAGAGGTATAACTACTGGTTTGGAATCCAGGAAACATAATTATCTGTCTCTTAGGTTTATGTTCTGTTTTGGAATTTAGGAAGTTTGAAATAAACTGGTTTGGAATCCAGAAAGTTTCATATCCTGTCACTCAGGTGTAAGATATGGTTTGAAATCCAGTAAGGTTGATAATCTATCACTTAGATATTCATACAGGTTTGGAATCCAAAAAGCTTGTTTATCTGTCACTTACGTTTAAGTACTGGTTTGGAATCCAAGAAGCTTGATTATCTGTCACTTAGGTTTAAGTACTGGTTTGGAATCCAAGGAGCTTGATTATCTGTCACTTAGGTTTAAGTACTGGTTTGGAATCCAAGAAGCTTGATTATCTGTCACTTATGTTTAAGTACTGGTTTGGAATCCAGGAAGCTTGATTACCTGTCACTTACGTTAAAGTACTGGTTTGGAATCCATGAAGCTTGATTATCTGTCACTTACGTTTAAGTACTGGTTTGGAATCCAAGAAGCTTGATTATCTTTCACTTAGGTTTAAGTACTCGTTTGGAATCCAAGCTTGATTATCTGTCACTTAGGTTTAAGTACTGGTTTGGAATCCAAGAAGCTTGATTATCTGTCACTTACGTTTAAGTACTGGTTTGGAATCCAAGAAGCTTGATTATCTGTCACTTACACAATGTACATTTAAGTACTGGTTTGGAATCCAAGAATCTTGATTATCTGTCACTTACGTTTAAGTACTGGTTCAGAATCCAGGAAGCTTGATTATCTGTCACTTAGGTTTAAGTACTGGCTTGAAAACCAAGAAGCTTGATTATCTGTCACTCAGGTTTAAGTACTGGTTTAGAATCCAGGAAGCTTGATTATCTGCCACTTATGTTTAAGTACTGGTTTAGAATCCAGGAAGCTTGATTATCTGTCACTTAGGTTTAAGTACTGGTTTGGAATCCAAGAAGCTTGATAATCTGTCACTTAAGTTCAAGTACTGGTTTGGAATCAAGGAATATTGATTATCTGTCACTTAGGTTCAAGTACTGGTTTGGAATCCAAGAAGCTTGATAATCTGTCACTTAGGTTTAAGTACTGGTTTGGAATCCAAGAAGCTTGATTATCTGTCACTTAGGTTTAAGTACTGGTTTGGAATCCAAGAAGCTTGATAATCTGTCACTTAAGTTCAAGTACTGGTTTGGAATCAAGGAATATTGATTATCTGTCACTTAGGTTCAAGTACTGGTTTGGAATCCAAGAAGCTTGATTATCTGTCACTTAGGTTCAAGTACTGGTTTGGAATCCAAGAAGCTTGATAATCTGTCACTTAGGTTTAAGTACTGGTTTAGAATCCAGGAAGCTTGATAATCTGCCACTCAGGTGTAAATACTGATTTGAAATTCTGGTAGCCCTCATCAGGCTTATTTAACATTTATAAAGAAAATGTGCAAGTACTTTCTGTACAATCAATGAACATATAGTTACTATAAACAACATAAAGAGCATATAACAACAATTTAATAGTACCTTCTGTCAAGCATAACACATTAATATTTACTTTCAAATTGCACTGAATGAAAAATGTCAATTGTATGTAAAAGAATAAATGAAACAAAAATTTCAAAAACCTTGAAATTTTCATCACCATCAAAAAAGAATGTCACATCTGTCAGTAACTCCAGTTCACTTGATAATAAACTATCACTGCTGATCAGTGAAACATCTATGTTGAGTTGCATGCTGGTTACACAGCTACCTGATCTGACATTATTGATCCCATACTGTTATATAACACAATGCTTAAAGAAATCACTCACATTCCAATATAAAGTTTTTTATATGCCTCCTTTGATAAATTTCAAGTCCTTAGTTTAGTATAGGTTAGTGTTTATTAGTAAGCATTTATCAAATTAAATTGGTCTGGCACGGCGCAAGTCTATCGTTAAACAGTAAATTTTGTTTGGCTGAAGTCAAAAATTTAGAAGAGAAAATTACTTTTGAAACTAGAGATGCTTTTGAGAAAAGCACATGTCTCCCATAACTGCCCCTGTGAAAAATGTCTAGTTTCTCTAGATGGTTTAGACGAGTGGATCCAATTATATGGTCTGGACGAGTGGATCCGATCAGTAAATCAAGGGCCATAAATCAAAAGCGCCTGGGCGGCTTTGACTAGTTATCGAATTTGGCTAAGGTCTTATGGCCAAACACATTTTGATTAAGTTTGGTGAAAATCGGATGAGAAATGTTCGACTTAGAGTGCAGACAAGAGTAACAAGAGTAACAAGAGCTGTCCGTAAGACAGCGAGCTCGACTTTTCTCAGTGCTTGACTCTGAATTAGAGCTTTGCCAGTAAAAAAAATTCTAAGTTAAAAAAGGACATAACTCTGTCAAAATTCAATCAGAGTTATGGGAATTGTGTCTCCTGGTGTAGACTTTAATAGTAAATAAATATTTTGAGTTTCAAGTCAAAAGCTTTAACAGTAACAGAGATATCTGACTTTTAACAAAAAATTCTAAGTTAAAAAGGGGCATAATTCTGTCAAAATTCAAATCAGAGTTATGGATATTGTTTCTCCTGGTGTAGACTTTGATGGTAAATAAGTATTTTAAGTTTCAAGTCAAAAGCTTTGATAGTAACAGAGATATTTGACTTCATCAAAAACTTTAACCAAAAATTCTAAGTTAAAAAGGGGCATAATTCTAACAAAATTCAAACCAGAGTTATGGGAATTGTGTCTCTTGCTGCAGACTTAACTGTATATAACTATTTTGAGTTTCAAGTCAAAAACTTTAATAGTAACAGAGATATTTGACTTTATCAAAAAAAAATTAAGTTAAAAAGGGGCATAATTCTGTCAAAATTCAAATCAGAGTTATAGGGATTGTTTATCCTGGTGTAGACTTTGATAGTTAATAACTATTTTAAGTTTCAAGTCAATAGCTTTGATAGTTACAGAGATATTTGACTTTATCAAAAACTTTAACCAACGCTAACGCCGACGCCAGGGCGAGTGCAGTAGCTCTACTTTTTCTTCGAAAAGTCGAGCTAAAAAGGCCAATTTTTGGTAATTGAAGGGCCATAACTCCAATACGTCTCGACCGATTTAACTAGTTATCGAACTTGGGCGAGGTCTTATGGTCAAACACATTTTGTTCAAGTTTGGTGAAAATCGGATGAGAAAAATTCTACTTAAGAGTGCAGACAAGCTTTGTGACAGACAGACATAATTCATGTAATAAAACACTAATTGAATGACTTTCATGTCAGAAGCCAAACCAATTAGTCCTTGGTCCTTTGGTCCTAAGGCAGTAGTTCTTGACTATTGACTGGCAAGCTATTCAATAAGTATATTTTTTGTCAAAAATAATACACATTGAATTTTCAACACTTCACTGTGCTATTGTGAAAACTTACCTTTGATAGGCACACTATGTTTCTCTGCTAAATGCCCACTACCATAACATTCTAGCTTTTTATTTTGACATAAACCTCCAAATTTTCCTAAACATCACTTGATTTTCAATCAAAACCTTATCGAGAAACCAAATACTGCAGTAGAAGCATAAACTATTCCACTCAGTTCCTATTTCTTTGGACAAATTTGAAACTAACAAATGTTCTTCTTTTGAAGTACAGAAGACTATAATTTTAATGTATTTCAGGTAACTTATATTACAGACAACATTAATGTCAATTGCAAGACAAACAGTAATGCTAGGAGGTATGTAGCTCTTTATAAGATATCCATAAACACATCTGTTACCTAAAGAATTTTCCAAGTAACATGCTGCTTCATTACCTTTACATGTATAGAAAACATTCCTTTTCAAAAGAATCTTGGAAAACATTTTTGTATCCTTGACAACTGAAGCATATATTCATAAACATTCAAAATGAGAATGTTGCCATTTAGATTGAAAACCTGTAAATTTCTACTTTTATCACCTTTATGCTGACTTGGTTCAGCTCCTAATAAGGACTTTATTTATTCAGGCATGTGTCATATACACGCCAGAAAATCAACAGAATTTGTAGCCCAAATTGGCTTATGTACCTCACCTGAAGCAAGAACCAGAACATATGATTTCTATGCTGAAATCTTTAAAGATTATTCAAAGTGTGGCAAAGGTCAATTCAGCCCTTGGTAAAGTACCGCTAGCTGCAGATACATGTAAAACAAATTGTGTATTAACCTTGAACTTATAGAGATTCTTTTTCCATTATAGTGTGTAAATGCACACTTGTGGCAACCTCAAATTGGGTCTTAACAAATTATAGATGCCCACGCAATGATGACACAGATCAAGTTTGGTGAAACCTTGAATAAATCTTACAGCTGTGAGCTTTCTAACTACATGGTTACTAATGACAAAATTCAGAGCTAAATGTTCATGATTTCTGTAACTGCTTAATTTAATGCAGATAATTCAAAGGCATTCAGAGCTTCTACTGCCCATGCATTATTATTTGACTGTTTATGTGTAGCAACATGATTCACTGTATGTAATCAATAACAGCTAAGCAAGTTGATCAGTTACATGCAGGGGAATGCAGACAGGTCTATTGATCAGGACAACAGAGCGTACCAGTGAGAGGGATAGCAAGCCATCATTCCTAAGATAGCAACTTGTGTTAACAGTCACTTCTTTCCCTATATTGCACCAAAGCTTGTTTGCCAGGTCCTAAATTAAGCAATTATTTTCAACATTCTTTAATCATAGAGTACACAACCTTTACAATCTGTTACATATGAAGATTTAAAACAAGAGCACCGCAATGCAGAGCAATATACCCTGGAAGGTATGAACTTTGACCCCTAAGTGTGACCTTGACCTTAAAGTGAGCCATCCAGAACATGTTCTCTGCATGTCATTTCGATGTGGTAATTAATTAAGCCAAGTTTTTTAAAATCCTTCAAGCAATTCAAGAGTTACAGAGCGGACAGAAACATAGTCATTGACCTTTGACCCCTAAGTGTGACCTTGACCTTGAAGCAAGCCATCCAGAACATGCGCTCTGCACGTTGTCTCGATATGATGAACATTTGTGTCAAGTCTCTTCCAAATCATTCCAAGGGTTCAAGTATGATCTCTGACCATTCAGTGTGATCTTGACCTTGAAGCGAGCCATCCGAAACATGCACTCTGAACATCGTCTTAACGGGGTGAACATTTGTGCCAAGTTTCTTTACAATCCTTCAAGCAGTGCAAGAGTTACAGAGCGGACAGAAACAAAGTCATATGACCTTTGACCCCTAAGTGTGAATTTGACCTTGAAGCGAACCATCCAGAACATGCGTTCTGCACATTGTCTCGATGTGGTGAACATTAATTTTGTGTCAAGTTTCTTCGAAATCCTTCAAGGGGTTCAGATATGATCTTTGACCCCCAAAGTGTGACTCTGACCTTCCTTGAAGCAAACAATCTGAACCATGCGCTCTGCATGTCATCTTGATGTGGTGAACATTTGTGCCAAGTTTTTTTCAAATTCCCTTCGGGCACATAACAAAAAAGTCCATGATGGCTATAGCTTGTTCACCATAGATACACAGCTCAAACAGGTATAACTAGAAACATTTCTGCCAAATTACATTTTAAACTGGCCTGCAGATTCAGAAGAGAATATTTTCAGTTTTTTCACAAAACTTCATAGGGAAAACTCTACCCGCCTCTGGCAGGCTAGTGGCAGCCATCATTATTTCTTTTGACAAATAAAGATGGCTTTTATCAGTTTTAGCCATCCAAAGAACATTTCGGTGAAATTATTTCTATATTGGACCAGTTGTTTAGACGGAAAGGCATTTGTAAGAATTTTCTATTTTTAGCTCTTGAAGCCACAATTTTTCAAGAATTGGTACAATATGAAGTCTTGAGAGTGGGTTACAAACAGAACATTTCTGTCAAATTATTTTCAAATTGGACCAACAGGTCTGATTTAAGAAGTGATGTTGCTTGAAGATTTCTAGTTCTGGTAGCCTTTTGTTTTTTGACAAGTCAGAATAATATGAAGAAATTTCTTAAGAATGACCGAAGAAACATTTGTGTAAAATTATTTTGAAATTGTGCAAGAACTTTCCACTATGCACATTTAGGAAAAAGTGACACCCACCCATGTTTTTAATGAATCAGAGTAATCTGCACAGTCTTGGTAGACACCCAAAAACCGTTTGTGTGTCAGAAGTCATATTTAAATTAGGGCAGCAGTTTTTGCCACAAAGACTTTTTAACTTTCCACTATATACATACAGGGACAAATGAACGCATCCACTGGTGGTCATGCTTTTCTACAAATCTGAATAATTTTAACAATCTCAGAAAAGTGTTGCCAAAAGATTATTTGTGTGAAATTATTTCAAAATTAAGCCAGCAGTTCTTAAAAGTTTACACTGAAGGCCATGTTTTTTATGTATCGGAATAATTTTAACATTCTTGGTAGCTGCTCACCCAACAAACATTTGTGTGAAATTAATTCATAATCAGACCAACAGTTTAACAAGAGCTGTCACAGGAGACAGCATGCTCGACGATTTCGATGCTGGATAGTGAAACTGAAAATTATGAGGAAGCTGGAGCTGTCACTGGAGTGTTTAATGACTCAAATGGTGGATGAAGATATTGCACTATAGCTTGAGTCTGTGCCAAAAATATTATGTAATAAGAGAGATAAAGTGTATCAAAACACTAAATAAGTATAATGCTAAGCAAAAAGGGGGCATGATTCATGAAATATTGGTGCAAGAGTTATGCGCCTTGTGTAACAACTACTTCAAGTTGGAATCAAATCCATTTAGTAAAACTGAGATATCTAGTGAAAAATGCATCAAAATTATCCAATAAACTAGAGCTGCTTTTGAGAAAAGCGCATGTCTCCCACAACTGCCTAATCATCTGAATAGTAAAAAAAAGTACACTTCAGGAGTAAGTTTTAGGATGAATGGTTCAGTGTTTAGTGGGTCTAGGTGGACTAGGATGAAAGGTTCAGTAATTTTTGGAGCAAGTTTTAGAATGAATGGTTCAGTATTTTTATGAGTCTAGGTGATTAGTCAGTAATTATGGTCAAGGGCCATAATTCCAAAGAGCCTGGGCCGATTTGGCTAGTTATCAAACTTGGCCGAGGACTTATTGGCAAACACAATTTGTTCAAGCTTGGTGAAGCTCGGATGAGAAATGTTCAACTTAGAGTGCGGACAAGCTTTGTAACAGACAGACACACACACAGGAGTAAATATTTATGTCTCCCACATCACTGTGTGGTGGGAGACATAATTCTAAGTAAAAGAATGCATAATTCATGAAAAATTGGTGCCGAGTTATGCACCTTGTGTCATATGATGTGGGTGATAAGGTGGAACAACTATTAATTTTTAGAAATAACTGAGATAGAGTGAAAGTGCATCAAAACCTTAACCTGAAACTTTAAGTAAAAAGGGGGGATAATTCATGAAATATTGGGGCAAGAGTTACGGCCCTTATGATGTGAGTGATGATGTTGAACAACTATTTTAAGTCTGAATCAAATCCATTTAGTAATAACTGAGGTAGAGTGAATGTGCATCAAAACTTTAACCCAAAATTCTAAGTAAAAGGGGGTATAATTCATTAAATATTGGTAACAGAGTTATGGACCTTGTGTCATATGATGTGGGAGATGATGTGGAACAACTACTTTCATCTGAATCAAATCCATTTAGTAATATCTGAGATAGAGTGAAAGTGCATCAAAAGTTTAACCTGAAATTCTAAGTAAAAAGGGGGGATAATTCATGAAATATTGGTTTGAGAGTTATGGCCCTTGTGCCATATGATGTGTGTGATGATGAGGAATAACTATTTTAAGTCTGAAAAAAATCCATCAAGTAATTACAGAGATGAAGAGAAAGTGCATCAAAACTTTAACCAAGGTGGGGAAGCGGAAGGACACAGATGCCGGGTCGAGTAGGACAGCTCTCCATACTTTGTATAGTCGAGCTAAAAAGAAGTTGTATGAAGATATTCCACAGAATTAAACAGTATTTATTACATTTTATACTACATGTATTCTTTTGGCATACAAAACAAGAGTGAAACATTCATACAACACCAGTACTGCAGTACACTCTCTATGTTGACCTGGAACAAAAATTACATAGTGCAGAAAACTTACCCCTCCACTTCAGCAGGAGGCTCCATGATGACAAGCCGAACCAGACCACCTGTAAAACACAGATACAGTGTGACAACATAGAAAGCTGAGGCAGCATGCAGCAACAGGCCAAATTACACAACTATGCCCCATATCACCTCACAAAGCAGAGGCAACTGCATCTATGATTATAACATCATGATATTCAAATCAATTTGCATTATTAACAATAAATTACAAATGTGTGTCAGGCAGGTTTAAACCTATGTTTACCCACAAAAACCCTGCCTCAGTCAATACAGCTACATCATACTATGTAGTAAAATGGTGATTTTTTACCCTTACCCTGCTACATTTCTAAAATGAACTTGTCCATTTTCCAATTTTGACAGAACCATTAACTGTTAAAAGGGGTGCTTACCAAAATGATACTGGCTGAATAACGAACAGTGCAGATCATGATCAGACTGCACAAATGAGCAGGCTGCCAGGGGTCGCGCTGTCAGTCGCCAAATGCGCCGATTTACAAAATCTGGCACTAATTTGGATCAATTGGCGTAAGTTTCTGACAACAAGAAAGCAAAGATCGGGCCCGAGACATTTTTTTTCAATGACACCAAGGATCATCGTACATTGTCGCTGTGAAGTTGGCCACTTCGCCTAATTATCGCCTCTGGGCAAAATCCGATCGCCGAGTTTTTCAGACTGTTGTAATCTGTTTACTTAAAGTTGCAAAACTTGAGATGCACACACAGCATAATACAATAGATGTAAATTATTGATAAATCCATGGTTAACTCCGCCTACTCGCCTGTCAAACTTCAACCAACCATAGTGTTAATATCAATATTGTAAGCTGCCGCCAATTTGAACATTTTCAATCGGCGTGTAAAAAGCCGATAATTTTATAGAGTGCAGACTTAAACCTATTTCAACATGGTGTTATGTATCAATTGTTTGTTATTTCTTGATTTTATTATAAATTATATCAAAATTTATTTTAAATACGGCCAATTTCTATAAATGAATTGCCCAGGAACCGATTCTGCGGAGTTTGAACTGCCGTAAAATATCTTGTAAAAAGATCGTCAAGTTTGGTATTGTTTTCAAAAAGTTTAATAAATAAATCAATTAAATGTATAAAACTGAACAAGTTGATGCAAGAATCAGGCATTATTAAAGCAAGAGAATCAAAACAGGCATGAAAACTTCCAAGGCGAGTTTCAGACGGATAAATTTCAGATAAAAAATTTAAATTTGTACTTTATCTAGAAATGGCTAAAAGAACTTATAAAACACTCACTTTACTAAAATGTTCTTTAAACTGTGCTTTTTATTCTATTTGTTTTGTAGTTTTGAAAATAGAACTGAAATAAATGAACCTGAATTTTAGTATTTATTTTTGTTCTTGTACTTTATAATGAAGATAAAATGAAAAAATTTCATTTCCCATCTTTCTTTGGCACCAACGCTGGCTCCAGTGGCTCCTATTTGGCTCCAACTTTTGCCATATGGTGAATGTGTTGGCGACAGCTGAAAAATATCCAGAGCCATCCCTGAGGCTGATCATGATCTACACTGGTCGCAAAGGCAGAATCAATCCTGTCCAGCATGGTAAGTCTCTTATGTCCCACAGCTCACCAATTCTTTACACATAGGTCAGAGATGGACACATGATGAGGGCAAATGACTTAAACTAGAAATACATTTCCATGCCCACAGGAAGAATGTCGAGCCCGCCAGCACCTTTGGCCTCTAAGTGTGACCTTGGACCTAGGGACCTGGTTCTTGCGCATGACACTCCGTCTCATAATGGCGAACATTCATGCTAAGTTACATCAAATCCCACCATGCGTGAAGAAGAAATGCTCCGGACAAACTTCAATTTGACCTTTGACCTCTAACTGTGACCTTGACCTTTGAGAAAGGAACATGGGGTTTGCACATCACACTCCTTCTCATTGAGGTAAACATTCATGCCAAATATAAACAATATTGGTCCATGCATGTCAAAGTTATAGTCTGGACAAAATCAGACAGACACACGCATGCACCCACGCACATACACAGACCTGCCAAAAGTGACGACTATATCGAGCTCACTGCAAGCGGGCTCGACAAAAATACTGTTGCCTGTTAAATTTTCACAGGAAACATTCACCACACTCTATATTGGATACTGAATTAACCCTGTAGGCCCGTTAGATCCATGTATTTGTGGCAAGGTCAGCACGACATGGGATGGATACTATTCAACACTTAATGCATGCATGAAATACATGATATCATATACATAAAACAAGCGACTGAGTATTGCAATCGCAATACAGTAACAGAAGTCCCCTACTGGTGGAAACTTTGTTAGTGTTCTTCCTTTGTGATTGTTGGCAACAGTGCGAGTCAGCCATATTGGAATCATATGCAGGGAAACTGGAGCATTTGTGGAAGGACTACCAAAGCTTTATCTGTCCACCACTGAGTCAAGTAGGGCCAGAGGAACATTTCTGCGTAGTAATAAAAAAATCCCTCGGACTAATTATCGTCAAAGTACATGTACATGTTAAATTACAGTAAACTAGAGCCGCTTTTGAGAAAAGCACATGTCTCCCACAACTGCCTAATCTTCTGAATAGTAGTATATGAGTCAACCATGCACCAAAAACCTCCACTGCCTTATCAGACTTTCAGTGCTTTGATTATCAAAAACAAGTTTCAAGGGCCTTAATTCCAAAGTGCCTAGGCTGATGTGGCTAGTCATCAAACCTGGCCGAGTACTTATTGGCAAACACATTTTGTTCAAGTTTGGTGAAGATTGGATGAGAAATGTTCGACTTAAAGAGTGCGGACAAGATTTGTGACAGACAGACACACAGACTGACACACAAACACAGAAGTAAATCAATATATCTCCCACACCACTGTGCTGGGAGACATGATAATTTTGCCACAGTCCGTTCTAATATTATCAACAAGAGGGCCATGATGGCCCTGTATCGCTCACCTGAGTACCACTGCTCAAAATGATATGATCAAGTTTTGACATAGAGCACATAGGCATACACACTAAATATCATCAGGATAAACATTTTCTTGTAACTGTCCCTTTTGCCCTAGACTGGGCTAATTTCCATACCAAGTTTGAGGGTCCTAGGCTCAAATGCTGCATTTTTGTACTAACATGGCTACTGTAAGTGTACTTATATTAGCGCAGCTAAATTTTAGCGCACTTATATTAGCGCAGCTAAATTTTAGCGCAAACGTCTTAAATTGAGTAGTTTCGACTTATTAGCGCGTACTTGTATTAGCGCAGTATCACTAGCGCTAAAATAGCCAATTGGTGCCTGAATGGTATGCGTAATGAAATCAACCAGGCAAATAAACATAAACATGCATAGGTCTACAGTATGACATAAAATCTACATCCGTTTAGATCAGTGTTAATCTGTATACTGTAAATAGGTCTACAGTTTGACATAAAATCTACATCCGTTTAGAACAGTGTTAATCTGTATACTGTAAATTTGTACATGTATACAGTGCAGAATGGTGATAATTGTTTGTTTTCAAATTTACACTTGGTTTTCAAAGCAGTAAAATGTTAAGTGACACTCGTAATTAGCGTGACCGGACAAACTGGCGATCTACTCCGAAGGTGTTATATACCATGTTTACGGACAATGGCGAAGATAAAAAATATGGAACTTAATTTACAGAAATAGATGACTTTTGTACTAATACTCAAACAGGTAAAATTATTTTATTCAATACTTTCCGGTCACACATTAAACCGGGATCCACCTAAAAACCGGAATACACTTTACATAACCGGAATACACCTGTATTTTTTAAGTTAAAGGTATTTTTGAAGGGTTTTTGATATAATTCAATCATATATATCATAAATAATTAACATACGAAAGGAAAACAAGAGGACCATGATGGTCCTGAATCGCTCACCTATCCCCATAGGACCCAGTGTTGAACTGAGTATGACGTCGTTATTTCTATTATTTGACATAGTGACCTAGTTTTTGAGCACATGTGATCTAGATATCATCAAGATAAAAAATTCTGACCAATTTTCATGAAGATCCATTGAAAAATATGGCCTCTAGAGAGGTCACAAGGTTTTTCTGTATTTGACCTAATGACCTAGTTTTTGAAGGCACGTGACCCACTTTTAAACTTGACCTAGATATCATCAAGGTGAACATTCTCACCAATTTTAATGAAGATCTCGTGAAAAATATGGCCTCTAGAGAGGTCACAAGGTTTTTCTATTTTTCGACCTACTGACCTAGTTTTTGACCGCACATGACCCAGTTACGAACCTGACCTAGATATCATCAAGCTGAACATTCTCACCAGTTTTCATGAAGATCCATTGAGAAATATGGCCCTCTAGAGAGGTCACAAGGTTTTTCCATTTTTAGACCTACTGACCTAGTTTTTGACCCCACATGACCCAGTTTCGAACCTGACCTAGATATCATCAAGGTGAACATTCTGACCAATATTCATGAAGATCTCATGAAAAATATGGCCTCTAGAGAGGTCACAAGGTTTTTCTATTTTTAAATCTACTGACCTAGTTTTTAACCCCACGTGACCTAGTTTCGAACTTGATCTAGATATCATCAAGGTAAACATTCTGACCAATTTTCCTGAAGATCCATTGAAAAATATGGCCTCTAGAGAGGTCACAAGGTTTTTCTATTTTTAGACCTTAGGCTGTCTAGCATACCCTGACGAAAAATTAGGGCTAATTTTAGGGCAATTTGTACAAAAAATAGGGCTAAAATTAGGAATTTGGGACAATTTTAAGGAAATTTTAGGGCTAAATTTAGGAATTTTCAAATTAAAATATGGACTTTAAAGACCATGTAATGTGCTTACCTTTATATGATTGACATAAAAGTAACTCACAAATAGTGCTTTATTTACAGAAAAGACATCTACCACTGGTAAACTGCTTTGAACTGTGCTAAACTGTTTTTTTCTGAATTAGAAGAACTTTTAAACAACATTTAAAACATTTTCTCTTTTTGATCATTGCAAAAAAGTTAAAAAATTAGGAATTTTTGTGAAAAAATAGGGCCTTTTTAGGAATTTCCTTTGATTTTTTTTAAAAAATAGGAATTTTAGCCAAATTGAAAAAAAATAGGAAAAAGTAGGAATTTTAGGGACGCTAGACAGCCTGGACCTACTGACCTAGTTTCTGACCACACGTGACCCAGTTTCGAACCTGACCTAGATATCATCAAGGTGAACATTCTGACTAATTTTCATGAAGATCCATTGAAAAATATGGCCTCTAGAGAGGTCGCAAGGTTTTTCTATTTTTAGACCTACTGACCTAGTTTTTGATCCCACATGACCCAGTATCGAACTTGACCTAGATATCATCAAGGTGAACATTCTGACCAATATTCATGAAGATCTCATGAAAAATATGGCCTCTAGAGAGGTCACAAGGTTTTTCTATTTTTAGATCTACTGACCTAGTTTTTACCCCCTCGTGACCCAGTTTAAAACTTGACCTAGATATCATCAAGCTGAACATTCTGACCAATTTTCATGAAGATCCATTGAGAAATATGGCCTCTAGAGAGGTCACAAGGTTTTTCTATTTTTAGACCTAATGACCTAGTTTTTGACCCCATGTGACCCAGTTTCGAACTTGACCTAGATATCATCAAGGTGAACATTCTGACCAACATTCATAAAGATCTCATGAAAAATATGGCCTCTAGAGAGGTCACAAGGTTTTTCTATTTTTAGACCTACTGACCTAGTTTTTGACCCAACGTGACCCAGGTTCGAACTTGACCTAGATATCATCAAGCTGAACATTCTGACCAATTTTCATGAAGATCCATTGAGAAATATGGCCTCTAGAGAGGTCACAAGGTTTTTCTATTTTTAGACCTACTGACCTAGTTTTTGATGGCACGTGACCCAGTTTCGAACTTGACCTAGATATCATCAAGGAGAACATTCTGACCAACTTTCATAAAGATCCCATGAAAAATGTGACCTCTAGAGTGGTCACAAGTAAAAGTTTACGGACGCACGCACGCACGACGGACGCCGCGCGATCACAAAAGCTCACCTTGTCACTTTGTGACAGGTGAGCTAATAAAATACGTTTACGCAAAATGATTTTATACGAGAATGAAGTTCAGCGACCGCGCGGGAAATTTCCATAACCGAAATACACCCGTATTTTATTAATAAATGGTATTTTTGTAGGGTTTATTGCAGAAATCATTCGTGTATAATATAAATAATAAGTTTACAAAAGGAAAATAAAATACTTTAACACAAATTTATACGAGATTTGGATTTGGCGAGCGCACGGGAAGTTTCCATAACATAAATGCGCTTGTCATTTTTAAAAAATAAATAGTATTCTCTTAAATAAACACTTTTTATCATTTTTTTGTAAGTTGTAGAACCATGTTCAATCAGATTAAATATGAATGAACATTTGAGAGAAGTTTATTAAAAGTTAATTCTGTATACGAGATTATAACTTTACGATCTTACGGAAATGTTTTACGCTTACGTCGCTATGACTAGATACCGGAATGTTGATTATTAAAATTTATTTAATTGTTTCTTCAAATAATAAGAAAATAATTTAAGACAAAAAATATCAATATTCGATTTTAAATGAATCATAAACAAAATACTGGTCCCGACATAAACCGCGCAGATTGGAAAGGGCTTAACATGATCGGAAAGGGCATGTCACATGTTTATTATTGAAACTTATTTAATTGTATCTTCATATTTCATTTAACAAATAAAAAAGAAAATAAACTATGAATGATAAAATAGCATTTTTTTATTTTTAAATGAATTATAGACAAAATACGAGTGGCATAAACCGCGCTGATCGGAAAGGACATCACAATGTTTTAATATTTTATTTTTAACATGATCGGAAAGGGCATGTCACATGTTTATAATTGGAAATTATTTAATTGTTTCTTCATATTTCGCATTTCGTTTAACAAATAAAAAAGAAAATCAATTAAGAAAAAATATCAATATTCAAATTTTTAAATGAATTATACACAAAACACATGTCAGTGCATAAACCGCGCTGATCGGAAAGAACCGGCCATATGTTTATTATTGGAACTAATTGAATTATTTCTTCATGTTTAATTTGATAATTTAAGAAGAAAATAAATTACAAAAAAATCAGTTTTCAAAAGAATTATATTATGTTTAATATATAAATATAAAAACGTTTACTGCGCTTATTTCTAAAGCACAATTAAGATCCTATGAATATATGCAGCGTAACAAACACGTGCCTCTGATTAGTCCTGATAGAGTTTGATTGGATTATCACACCTATTGATTATATCAATTAATCAGTATATTTGTAAGCACACACATGCGACATGTGACAAATAATGTCTGACAAGGTAAGTGCAGTTAAATATGATAAGCTTTTGTTTAATTTCATACTTGTCGTTATAATTGCAAATTGAAAAATTGAAGAAAAACAGGTACATTCAGTATAATTTTTTTATTTTTCATGTACTTTAACGTGTCAATACTAATTCAATGTTTTGCTAAAACAGCGATGTATTGTAGATTTAAACATTTTCATTCCTCCTTCCTTCTCTCAAGGATGCACTAAGTCTCGATCATAATGTCTCGGGTATCGTAGTCGTTTTCCTGTATCAACATAGTCTTCCTTTAAATACTTTTTCAGTGTTTCATTTACAGAATTTCTTATTTTGTTAAAATCAGTTTTATTAATTCCAGTCCACTCCGGAAATTTAGAAAAAGTGTTTTTACGTCGTAACTTTACCAAAATTCAGAAATTACATCGTGAAAAACGTCAACAAACTTATTATTTGGATTGACTGGAATTTACCCGGGAATCGTAAAGATACAAAACATCATGCCGGTAATTTTCCATTCGACGAGCACGTGCGACCTATCGTAATATCTAATTTACATCGCTCCACGTTACTTTTGTTAATCAACACGTACAAAAAAAAAACGTGCGTAGTGTATTCATTTTTTAAATATTATCGCTTCAAGTTTTCAACACCGCTTAAGAAGTAAAACAGGTTGAATTCTGTAATGATTTTAATAAGATATCGACAGTAATGTAGGGAAAATTCTATAAAAACGGTTGAATTTTCACATAATTATTTGTAAAACTTCAAACAGCGCGATCTTAATTACTTATTTCTTTCTAAAAGTAAATAAATGGTACATACTATGGCCATAACATCCAGACTTTTGACCAGAAAGTACAAAGAACAGAATAAAAAAATCTTAAATAATGAAAAAGCGACAGCAATTTAAATAAATGGAGTAAAACAATTTTTGGCAAACAGATTTCTGTTCGTGTACGTGACCTCGTGAACGTAAATAGAAATGTGGTTTTAAATAAAGCAATACGATGTCGTTGCAGATTTAAATGCATCTTTGTACATGTATATTTTTGTAAATTAATTATTTATTTTAGATATGATTGATTTCTATCATAAACCCTAAAAATACGATTTATTTAAAAAATACGGGTGTACATTAGAGAATTTTAGGGCATGGAAATTCATTTAAATTTCCAGTGCCTTCGCCGATTTTCAATCATGTACAAAACGTAATGCGCAAAAGTATTTTAATTTCATTTTGAAAATTAATTATTTATGATTTATTTTTTTGAATTCAGTCATAAACCACATCAAAAATAGCATTTGTTGAAGAAACACGGGTGTATTTCGGTTATGGTAATTTCCCGCGCGGTCGCCGAATTTCAATCTCTTATAAAATCGTTTTACGTGAACGTATTGTATTTTCCTTTGGTATGTTGATTATTTAAGATATATATGGTTGAATTATATCAAAAAACCTTCAAAAATACCTTTAATTAAAAAAATACAGGTGTATTCCGGTTATAGAAAGTGTATTCCGGTGTATTTCGGTTTTTAGGTGGATTCCGGTTTAATGTGTGCAGAATAATAGTTAGGAATGCAGTTATTGTCATATTTACACAATAAATATATATTTCTCTGTGTTCTCTTGCATTGTAATTACGATATTTTCAATATTATAAAAATCACCTTTTGCGGGAAAGCCTTTCATTTCAGTCTTATATTAGCGTTGGACATGAATTAGCGCATGCCGGATCCCGCTAATTGCGCGAAAATTAGTACTCCGCTAATATTAATACACTTACAGTATTCCTTACCCTGGAAGACTCAAATAACATTTAAAACCAATCTCATTAGATGCTGCTGAGATATATATTCGTTTACATAAAATAAAGAGAAGTAATTTGACATAAAATCAGTCCATAGCTACATTGCATCTACCCTGATTGCCTCCATCCAACGAAAGACCATAATGAAATTTCAAATGAGTTCTATAGATATTTACCAAGATAAATCCATTTTTATTAAAATCAGGGGAGGTAATCATGCATTGGTATATGCATGTAGAAGATACAGAGTACAAGCCTATACAACAATATATTAGTAAAGTATTTATATCGATAAATGTTCAATCAAGAGTTATCTAATATGACTATTTCTTACCATGGAAGACATAAATAACGTTTCAAACCAATCTCATTAGAAGCTGCTAAGGTGTATCCATTTAGATAAAAAATAAAGGGAGGTAATTTGCCATAAATTCAGTCAATATGTATCTTCACTAATTGTCCAAGTCCATCTGTTGATATAAATGAAATTTCAGATCAGTATCTTCATTAGTTATGGAGATATACCCATTTAAATTTGAAATAAAGGGAGGTAATTTGACATAAAATCAGTCCATAGTTATCTACCCTGATTGTCTCAGTCCAACTACAGACTATAATGAAATTTCAAATAATTCCTATCAGTCCATGTGGAACCTGTGTAATGCATGTCAGATCATGACAGTAAACAAGTGTGTGAAGTTTCAATCCATTTCTACAAGTGGTTACTGAGATACCAGCTTACATACAAAAACATAACCAAATCAGGATGACGACGCATGTGCGAGTCTTTGAATAGTCAAGCTAGAATCGGAGTGAATTGGTTCAGGATTTGCAAAGATATCGCTGTTTAAGCTAATTGTTATAAGTGTATGTGCAGAAAAGGTCATTTTCCAACGTATCTGTTTATTAAACAAGACCATTTTTAAAGATTTTAATTCTCATAAATGTACTTATTTAGTAAACAAGTACCATATTTAGGACTTTCAAGTATCACCGTCAAGTCACTGTATGTGATATGGGCATAATTTAACACTTCTTTTCATTATTTTAAGCCCAATCAAGCATAGTCCAAATAATACATGTAGGACGTCTTGGGACAGCATGATAACTTTTGACTGTTGCTGTCCCGTCACATCCAAACTTATTCTGCATATTTCTGTTAGAAAATCCCCAATGAAATCCGTTGGGAACGTTTTCTTGTACATTTACAATGTACTTGTAATGATTACATCGCTGATAATAAATTAATGTTGATATTAAAGCATAAAATTTCCTCGCTGACATTTTTTGAATATATATTTTGTGTTTTGTTTCTGCAATTTAGTGTCATCGGCAGTCTGCTGTGTATTGAATCCAGTGTCAGGGTAGATATCTCCTCGCACCTGTTCACATTATATTTCGAAAGATTAAAGTCTCTTATTTAAATTTATGAGTAATATACTAATATTCAACCCATCTGAAGTTTCTACATGAATATTAATCATTAATGTTTAATTTATTGGAGCAAGTAAGTCTGACCAGTATTAATGACTTTTTAATATCTGCATTTTCCTAACAGTAAAATGCAGATACAGGTAAGGCTTAGAGGGCTGACAACTATAAAATACAAGGTAATAAAATAAGTCATCCCAATAAGCCAAATGAGTAAGGCTAGATCAAGCGCAAGCAAGACATTTCGACCACAAGAGGACATTTCAACTCTTTAGACATAAATTGGCTTCACTCACTAATTAGAATCTTATAATCATATATTTGGATAAAAAATATTACCAAAGTTGTGTATTAACTATTATGAAGTCATAATTGTCCTCATAAACAAAATTAATGTAATATAAAATCAAAACATACATATATTTCTGAGGGGTCGAAATGTCTATGGCAATTCAATTTTGGGGGTCGAAATGACCTGGGTTTGAAATGTCTTTGGGGCGAAATGTCTAGCATTCGATCAAGCAATAATCAGGGATGAGAATGGCTTTCAGCAAAAATTTCTGAAAATTTTCACCGTGGGTCTGGAGGCCGAGTAGGCCCCCTATCAGAGTCTGCAGTCGGACAGTTTGAATTTTTTTTTACAATCATTGTTCACAACAACATCAATTTCTCTGTCCATCCAAGCCCATGCAAATTTGTTTTTTACACCGCTTTCGACCTCTATAACCTGTACTTTGTCACACTTTCTGTTTTATACAACATTTTGGCGGATAGTTTATTTGTTTTTCTTCACATATTCTATTAAATATTGATAATCTTCCCTTCCATAAAATGTTTGACTGGGTTTGCAAAATTGTAATTATTTTCAACAATGAGTCAGTTCAAAAAGTAATGAAACGCAGACCAGTGGAGCACCTGCACAAAATGAAAAACTCTAAACATAACGAGTTGTTTCCCTTCGCACAGGTGCTTGACTAGCTTAAAATATGGCTACTGTGAAGGAAAATATCACCATCGTAAAGTGGCCAAGGGTACCCCTCCTAGTCAAAATAATTGTATGCGAGTCATGATATTGTGATAATTTTGGCACAGGTCAATATCTCTCCCCCATGTACAACATCAGAATAATAAAGCACTTCGATGATTCTGATTAATCAAGGGAAGTTACTCCAACCGGTGTCGATGTAAACAAAACGCGAGATACCGCGGTGAACTGTTTTCTACATGAAAATAAATAAAATAAAGTAGTGAATTATGATTTAATTGATTGGCATTTTTTTTTATTTTCGGAGGGGAATTTTAGGCATCGGAAAGGGGAAAAATTCATACTATTTTGAGGGGGGAATGGGGCCCAATTTCGCCGAATATTTTAGTGAAAAAAAAACGCTGACAGCTGACACTATGGTTGGTGGTAATTGATCACATAGCATAAAGTGGAGCCATGTAAAATGTGTGTAAACATTAAGGTGCGTTGTTTTAAACAGTGACAAACTCGTGTTTTGTCATTAATTTACATAAACATCAATTGAATAGAAGAAAAAATGGATGTTCTTTCCAGGTATCTTAAAATTTCACTAATATCTTTGTTTTTTAATAGTTAAAATGTGATTTAAAAATCACTGCATAGAATCGTCGCGAAAGGTCCATCACAGAATAGGTCCTTCTGCACAACAACGTTGTTGAATGTTAGTCTGTAAATGATTTGCATTCTATTTGTTTGGCCATGTAGTGTTGAGTTTTCCATCTTCTAGTCAGTCAGGGTTTGATTTTATGCTTTGGGAAGGGACTAGTCCAATGCATACATTGTTTTTTACAGTTTGTTTTTATTGTGACAGGTCAAATGTAACAGTGACTGCAAATGACAGAAATTATTTGACAGAAATAAAATAAAAACAGCCACTCACCGATTTGTTTAAGAAGGGACCTAATGTCTGTGGTAAATTTTGGTAGTCTAATGGATGTCTTATCCTCCACATTTGAAAAATTTATTTGGTGATCTGGTATTGATATGCTGCATTGTGTTATATGTCATATCACATGCTCTTATGGGCCCTGAATTTATCAATAAACTTGAAACTATAGATTATTTCAACACAAATGAAAATTCCCCTTTTCTTAGTTTTACGTCGTATTTTTCCCCCTCCAAAAGCGGACATGTAAATACAGCGAGAAATGAAACAGTGTTTACGCTTTATTAACGTGTTTAATTGCTCGTTTTAACCATAAATTATTCAGTTTTATTTTGTTTCACGATTTCATCATTTAAATATATTGCATGAAATTGATTTTACCTAAATCTATTTTCACCACAGAAAAGGTCTTTACTGGTTTTGACGTAAACAGAGGGATTCTGCCCTATCATGAAAATATCTCAGAACCAGTTCCAACGTCAAATTATTTGGGCTACCCCCACCTCAACTTCTCCTTGGATTTACGCCGATCTCGGAAATGGTCCTGGACCCCGTACAACAGCTGAATCAAAATATTTCGAGTTTTCTTTTACGCCTGATCAGTCAATATGTGACCAGTCTGTTAACGAGATCTTACAGATTTCAGCTAAATTTTACACAGTAATTCATCAGATAAGACAAGTACATTGCAAACAAAATCACTCTAAACTTATGGTACATCCACGTAGGCTCAGCTTTTTATGCTTTTTGCATAAAATTACTGACAAATCATAAAATTATGTTGAGCTTCAGAAAAACTGAAAATATAAGTCTAGAAGCTTTCTAATGCATATACGTATTAAACAAGAAAATGCCATTTAATTACTTTGTTTACCGGAAAATTGCTTTAAATAAGGGGCAAATTGTCGACTTTTTGACAGCTTCAGATCACTCCCATTTTGTAAATTTCATTATGGCGGAAGTTAACGTCATTTCCCGTAAAATCGCACGAGATTAAGGAAGCTATACAAACGGAGTTTGTAACCGCTGTGCCTTACATCAAAATGTACCCTCAAAATGTGGCGTAATGCTATAAAATGAATAGGAGCTTAATGTATTTATCTCTTGAGTATTGATGAAAATGATTTGTACATTTATATGCTAAAAATAAATCAGGCACAAGTATATTCAAATGTCATTATAACGTAGTGTTTTGTAAATACTTTTTTATGATCTCTCACTCAGAAAGGAAACATATCGAATATGAAATTTTAGCGGCGACTTCTGTCAGTCACTGTTATTTACTTCAGCAGTAAAACGAATTCAGCAATTTATGAGAACAATTTAATTCTAAGCCTAAGTTTATTGTTTTAATTCTTCAATCCCGCGAAAACATGAAGCAGATAAAAGACTCCATTAATTACTACTAATTTTTAAATTTAAAGATGGAAATTGTAAAGGTTATAAAATTTATATTCAAGTATTATACTGTAATATGTTACAATTAGGAACTTTATCATACTGTTCATCCTGTTGTAGAGGCCACATATGAATTAAATGCATATAAACATAAGACGTTTCTGACGGCCGTTTTCTTCTTTGTTCTACCAAATTTTTATCAGCTGCAACTTCCGTATACATGATGCACCATTCACATACGTTTTACTCATATAAACTCATAGTCATCATAATGTCACAACGTCAGTGATAGCAAATGACCTTAAATTTTATGGAAAGACCCACCCATTGTTTGTTCAAACGCGATTTAAATGCATTTACTGAGGGTGCTGAAACTACAGTATCAGGTAATTCATTTCAGGTATCGATTACTCTCTGTCTGAAAACACTTTTTCTCAATTCAGAGTTAGTTCTCTTCTTATATAATTTAGACCTGTTACCCCTAGTTCTGTTATAACCTACCAAGGAGAAAAACTTTTCACTATTAGCTTTATCGTACTCATGAAAATATCTTTCTACATAGGGGTATATCAATAAACAGACATGAAGAAGTGCTGTTCTAAAGCAATGAAAATTATTTATAGACAATATATGATTAATTAACAAATAATCAATTTAAAGGTATTTGAGTGGTTTATCGTCTGAACGATGGACCGTGGTAAAATAGACAATAAATCACAAGAAGGCCTTGATTATTTTCATTCTGACATGCTCATTGAAATATTTTAATCAATATTATGCTGACTTCCTTTACCCGAGGAGTAATGAACCGGACGTCATGCGGCAATATGACGTCTTGATTAACGTCATAATGCTCTCTTACTGGTCCTCACGTCAATTGTTGTTTATCGCAGAATATACAGAGCTTGATCTTCTTCTTTGTTTAACTGGAAAACAAATCGGGCCATGTTAGAATAAGATTTTGCTCATTTCTTTATAAGTCTTATTCAGGATCCCTTTCGATAATATTGAATCGAATCCTAACTGTCCTCTAAATATATTACACTCAGCCTCACCTATGTAGGACAGACGCTGTAACCAGCCTTCCTTGTATAGTATCGATAAGTCATTCCCCAAAACAGTTTCCGGATAGTCTGATCATAGATGTAATTGAAAAACACAAAATAATTTATACTGCGAGCAAAGTTATGAAATTCCACACATTATTTTAACACCGAGGTGGCCAAAACAGCGTGTCCACACGACAGTATGGTTGATAGCATGTCCCCTGTTTGAAGAGAGATTAAAGACTTTATTCACTGCATAGTATCCTTAATAACTGAACTTATTTTGTAAAATTACTAGATTTAAGACTAATAGGGTTTGAATTATTTGGACTATCATGATATCGATGATTGACAGCATTTCTGTTGGCCTATAGACATCAATCTGTTTGTTTAAACATGATTTTAATACGTGTATCAAACACATTCATGGTGCCAATTGAATTAAATGTTCTATAGACTTTGCAATTTATTTCAAGGTAGACAGTGTTTGTTGGTGCGTTTTATGTTCTAGTGTAAATGTGCTATTTCATGCGGAGTATAAAAACATGAATGCCACATGTATGAAATGGTAGAACAGTTTATTATGCCCCGTAACTAGGTTTACAGTCCCTAAACGGTTTACTTGAAGAAGGTGTTTTAAGCTGGAAGAGACCGATGTCAAAGCAAGCTTTATAGATGTATCTCAGCCCATGTTTCGTATCAGTTAAATGGAGTTTCGTTTGTTAAAATGGCAGATTAAAACTCAGTAAACTCGTAGCAAAAGTGTCAAACCTCTTGCGAAATTTTCAAATATGCCTTACCTCTCATACGAGGATGACATCAGATCAAAATATGTGGAAAGGAATCTTTTCTGATATATATCTTAAAGCAAATTAAATATATTTGTCATTACTATATATCTGACCCTAGGGGGATAATTTGAACATTCTTAGTAGATGACCATTAGATAATGTTAAGTACAAAATATCAAAACCCTTGGCCTGTGGTTTTGGAGAAGAAGATTTTCAATTTGTTTCCCTATATAAGTCTATAGAAACCATGTGACCCCCAGGGCAGGGTCATATTTGACCCTAGAGGCTTAATTTGAACGATCTTGGTAGAGACCCACTAGATGATGCTACATAAGGAATATCAAAGCCCTTGGCCATGTGGTTTTGGACAAGACGATTTTCATTTTTTACCTATATAAGTCTATAGAAAAAATGTGACACCCAGGGCGGGGCCATATTTGACCCTAGGGGGATAATTTGAATATTCTTGGTAGAGGACCACTAGATGATGCTACATACCAAATATCAAAGCACTACGCCCTGCGGTTTTGGACAAGAAGATTTTCAAAGTTTTTCCTAGTCTATGTAAACCATGTGACCCCAAAGGCGGGCCACATTTGACCCTAGGGGCGGGGATAACTTGAACTCTCTTGGTAGAGGACCTCTAGATGATGCTACATATAAAATATCAAAGCCCTAGGACCTGTGGTTTTGTAAAGTTTTTCCTTTCGGTTGCCATGGCAACCGGAGTTCTGTATAGAATTCAAATCTTTGAATCCAAGAAACATCTTTTTGAAGTTTCATCAAAATTGGCGTGGTGATTTAGGAGGAGATATTGTTTAAAGGAAAGTGTGGACGGACTGACGGATGCCGGGCGGTGAGCTAAAACATTAAAGGGATGTTCTGATTGGGTTTTAAGTGTTTTAAATAAATTATTTATTGAATAAATCATAATTTGATAAATTTTAGGCAAATTCAGTTTCATATATTACGGTAGTACGATAATATACATTACGCAAGTGCTTTCCGGTCCTCTGAAAAGGTATGAAATTAGCTGCTTTTGTTATAATTTATGTGTAATATTATCTTTTACATTCTTTTTAAATTGCATTATGTGCATCTAACAGCATATAGTGTGTTTTTAGTGAATGGTTTATAAAAGCAATTTTCGGTTGCTGTACATTTAAATGTGTTAAATTAACGATAATGCCGCATAAGTATTTGAAGTTGATGCTCTAGAAATAAAGAAATCTGACTAATAAAATAATAGTTATTTTCTTCAATCTTCTACGCAGTGATCTCCCTTACCTTTAGGTAGAGATTTCTGAAGTTGAAGGGAAGCAACTCATGTGTGCAGTTTGACTTTTCTTAAAAAGACTGCCCCAGTCAAAATAAGAAAAGTCATATTTGAAAGGCTGTCCCGTAACTGGTGGCACTATGCTCGTAACTGGCTGTACATTATCTATGTAAACTATAATCGTGCTGCCTGCGAAGCAAAGTGATACTTGGTATCCTTTACTAGTTGTCTGTTTGCCCGTCCAACGGTTGTTCATTCATCCGTCTGTACGTCATGCAATATTCGTGTTTAACCATTTCTGTATGGAGATCATTTTGTCAATTATAGTCGTAAAAGTTTTGCAAGGTATTTCCTAGGGCCAATACAGCTTGTGTGCATAAGACACCTAAAGAACATCGTTAGAGATTATTTGAATAAGAAAATAGGTAAAAATGATTACGATAAGGGGAAAATCTTGCAGTCTTTTTTTGGAGACAAGGGTCTGACTGACGCAAATTTTACTTTTATATTTGATCATAAACCTCAGAAAGTGTTTGTTTGTTTGTTTGTTTTGGGTTTAACGCCGTTTTTCAACAGTATTTCAGTTATGTAACGGCAGGCAGTTAACCTAACAAGTGTTCCAGGATTCTGTACCAGTACAAACCTGTTCTCCGCAAGTAACTGCCAACTTCCCCACATGAATTATCAGAGGTTGAGGACGAATGATTTCAGACACAATGTCTTTTATCAAATCGTCACGAAGAACATACGCCCCGCCCGGAGATCGAACTCTCGACCCCGCGATTTGTAGACCAACGCTCTCCCTACTGAGCTAAGCGGGCGGGCCCTGAGAAAGTGAAAGACTTACTTACAGATAAGGCAAATGATTTCCTTCAATCCTCTAACAGCAGATGAGTGCCTTTAATAAAACATCAGATCAATATTCCATCTCGCGTGAAACAAATCGAGAAAGACTGGACCAACAATATTAGCGAGTCAATGTGCAATATTCTTAAGTTCGGTACTAATAACAAACTGGAAGATATGACAGATTTGATTGATATAGTTCATAGAACCGTTCACAATACACAGACTGTGAAAATAAGTGTGTGGTGTCAAAAGTCTGAACAGGAATGAAGAAAAAAACGTGCTGCAACACTTCTATAAGGACAAGAGTAGTTGTAACAAAACAGTTACATCATCAGATGGTAAGCTAAGAGTGTCTGAAACTCCTAACGGTGGTAAGAAACCGCACAAGCGAAAACGGCAAGCGACAGAACTGGCGACTCCAAGAAAATCATAATGATTAGACAATGGACTCAACGTCGGTATGGACTGTTTGCCTTAAGCAAACAGTACCAGGCTCTGTGAGCACCAAACTTTCTTTGCATATAAGACAGTTTGCTTGACATATTTGACTCGACGTCGGTTTGGACTGTCTGTCCTGAGCAGACAGTGCCGGGCTCTGTGAGCACCGACATTTCGTTTAATAATAAAATCTGTAAAATGATCCTTATGAAGCACAGAATGCAACCAAGCAGAATAATAGCAGACTCGGTTTGATTCTGTTCGTGACAGGTAATGAAATGTGCAACACCTCTCATGCCCCCTGGCACCGGCTTAAGCGGAACTCTATTATACATACTGAATGGACTCCATGATCCCAAAAGACCAGAAAATATAACAACACTGAATAAAGCACACCAGTAATGTATCTAAAGAATTGCTACATATATTTGTTAAGTGCGTATGTACTCTCCATTTGTATAGTGAAAACTGTATACATTGAAAATATGATGGATGTCTTTAAATGAATTGTTTCATTATAGTCGTTTATGTTATTCTTATATTTACATTCTAGCCTTTCAGCATCACTACGTTGGACTCAGCTATGAGTGCTATCTAGATAATGTGTTTCACAAACACATAAAATAATATCTAATATCAATTTAACAGAGAAAATGTGTTATACTCTATTAAACATGTCAAGCTGCGAGTATTTTAGCCTTTGGTATAGAATTTATACATAAATTACGCTTCTACTAGCCTTATTAATCATTACGCCGTACTTAGCTCTGAGTGCTATATATATAATATGCTTTACCACACATAATATAGTATTTCTCACCAATTTATGAGAGATAATGATTTATATTCCATAAAAGATGTCATTGTGCAAGCATTTTATCACAAGTATTTAATTTATACCGACATTACGCTTCTACTACCAGTCTTAAGGGGCATCATTACGCCGTCCTGGGATTTGAATGCTATCTAGATCATGTGTTTTGTCATATACAAAATAATATTTTTCAAAATGTATGATAAAAAATGTTTTAAATGCAATTCAGCATGTCACTCTTCAAGTATTTCAGCTCTGGTATTATAGTTATATTTACATTACGCACCATTTCGCGCATTATTCATCATTTTGCTACATTACTGTAGGAAGACAGACGCATAGAGTAGAGATGGTACCTTCCCAAGAAAATTTAAAGGGAACAACTCTGAACTGTCTAACAAACTGAAGCCAACATAAAACAGTGATCAAAGGTGGTAGAAAATTTAAATAGGGCCTTTTCAAAACTTCTGAACAGACAGAAAAAATATGACCTACATATGTTCAAAACATGGAACATGTACACTTTTCTCATAGCTAGTTAGTTTTTAAGTTGACAACTTGTCCTGATGCTCAGACAGGAAATGTAGCTGCATTATAATTTAAAATAAATAAATTAATTTCGGAGATTTTACGACTTAAAAAGTCGTTCATGCAAATATTTAGGTTTCGATTTTAGCTTAAAATACTTTCTGTCAGCGAAACAAAAATGACATAAAATGTATATCTGAAAAGACGATGAGATATAGCCAAAACGATAAACTTGGTATCACATATTTGAAACTAACTATCAAGATAAGATAACTTAACGATAAATGTTATTTTACGTCGGCAAGACATATAAAAATGCAACATAGCTCTGAATGAGCGTTTTAACTGACTAACGAGAAGGCCTGTTTACACAGGATTTTCAAAATATTAGAATAACTGAAATTATCGTTACAGTTTTGCTTTTGAATAAGACCATTCAAAACAGGAGGAGATAATATATGATGAAGTTTTAGTGCTATCTTTCTCATGAGCCTAATATGCAGAGAGAGTAACCCAGGGGCGTAGGGACGATTTGAGCTTGGGGTCGGCGGAGGGGGTGGGTTTCGGAGGTGGTAGGTGGGCCGAAGATATTTTGCATATACTATTAGCTAGAGTAAATGGTGCAATCTGGTGACTTCTTGGACTGATCAGTAGCTGTTGAACATACTTGCTTTTTTTCTCGAGTTTTCATCCCTATAAAATTTGCAGTTTCTTAATGTTTGAATGAAAGAAAGATAGGAGTTTTAAATGATTTAGTTACATCGATTAAACTATGCATTATCAACATTAATTAAAATTTAATGTTGACAACTCAGGACTCCAAAGATGGTAAAATGTAAGTGGAAAATGTTTGCATAAATGCTATTACTAAAGTTATGTTGTTTCTTTTTATACTTGTTATTTATGTATTTATTATCCTTAATGTTTGTAACTGATTATTAATTAATTAATTAATTAATTAATTTCTTTATGTGAAATTGTAAAATTAAAAAGAGATAATAATCTCCTTCATCCTACAAGTAGGAAAACATAACTCTTTGTGTACCATGTCCACTTTGCCTACAGACTTCCAAACTTCTGAATTCCGGAAACTTCCAAAAACCAAACTTTTAGGCTGGTCCGGAGGTCGTTCGGTTTTCGGAAGTTACAATGTACAATGTTTGATACGGACAATGTCCTACCAGGGTATATTTAAAACCCAATAATGTCTAATTAGGGGATCGAGCACAAGAGGCTGACTTACAGGGTTAACCCAATCCTTAATACGGCATTTTAGTCATTACATGGCACAGGTCCGGTTCCAGAAATATTTGACTGGGGAAGGGGGGGGGGGGAGAGGCACCAGTCTAGAACCAAGACGTGACGGGTAGGTATGGAAGCAGGGTGTGGAGGGAGGATTTCTGCCCATGTAAGGGGGTCAGGGAGGTCTTGCCCTGGAAAGTTTTGAAATACAATGATGAAATGGTGGCCTCGGGGGCATTTACTGGGTACTCCCCTCATTTTAGGGGGTCAGGTATGATTAATTTAATTTCAGGTATGAAATGGTGACCTCTGGTGCATTTTTAAGTCTAAATTTGTATGCAATGAAGGAGTTATTTCCCGCTTTATGGGAGGGGGGTCAGGGGGCTCCCCCACCCCCCCCCCCACACACACACACACACACACGCGCGCACACACCGGAAAATTTTAAAATAAAGGTATGAAATGGTGGCCTCTGGTGCGTTTCTTGGTCTGAATTTTGAGAGAATATTATTCCTTTGTCGAAATAGTTGGGTCTACTTTTGATTAGTATGTATCCGCGCCAGTGGCATTTATAAAGGTAAAACGCAATTCACTGTTTTCTTTCTGAAAGAAGCACTAATTATTTATTCGTATGTTACTATATTTTCTTTGATATTTCAAACAATATGTTTAAGTGTCAAAAATATTTAATTTTAATATATACTTTGTGAAAAGACATTTAAAGATGTCGATTTGCTTTTCTGTTTTACTGAAGACACTTACCTTTGTTGGCAGAATCTGAGACACAACATAAATTCGAGTGTCTATAATCTGTTAAGCAGTAAGCAGTTAAACACAATTAACTTTCTTTAATTGATGTGTCGCCTATAATCCGACACTGCGGGGCGTGAAAATACAGCGAACTTTGATTTTGTACAATACCTTGTCACAAAGGTGATCTAGCAAGGTGTAAGCGATATAACATATCAGTCGCCGATGCACTTCATGATAAATTGATCATTGGCAAGGGAAGACCACAGTATTTATTCTCAATTATATTTTCTAGCCTTTTCAAAAAATTACGAGTTCGGCATTTCGCCGGTCCTCGAAATATTGGGGCGGCGGGCGCCGCCCTAGGTAACCAGCATAGAATGATATATAGTCCTCGTAGACAAATCTTAGTGCTATTTCCTGTATCTTCTCAGTTTTTCTTGTATTATTTTCTGAGCAGAAGTGTAAAGACAAATTGGAGAAAACAAAAGAGTTAAAAAATAGTAAGCCTATTTAATTTACCCAAATTATTTCCAATACGTTTCAAAATGTTCAATTGTTTTTCAGCTATCTTAAGTTACCAATATGCTAGTCAAAAGTAAGTTTGAATTTCGACACCAAGTAACTTAAAAATCTAGTCCCATGTAGTGCTTGTATTCCCAAAAATGAAAGACTGGTGATTTGTTTCTAGTTATATTCCCAACGGCAATCGCCTGAAACATATGTGGTTTGCCTGCATGTAGTTGAAATGAAACCCTTTAATCAAAACTTGACTTTCTTCCTTTTAATCATATTACAGTGCTCCCTCTCCTCCCTTAACGTCAAGTCAATATTTTTATTTATTGTCGGTAGATAAAATAATATCCTAAAGAACGACAAGCGACACCGACAAACTACTTTTACCTCCCTATTTCCGGAGGTACGATTTCTTAATAGACAAATCTGATTACTGGCTTTTGCGTTAATACAGTATACATGTAGATCTACGTCAAAAGCAAGGAACTAGTTTTGTTTGTTTTCGGCATTTCCATTTTGATGTATAATTACAAAAGCCGACAAATATAAGTTATTGCTAATCTTAATAGACTTGTGGTAAGATGCGATTTGTTTTTCACAAGGAATTGATGAGCTGGATTAAATACGTTCGCAAACAATATCACACATTTTTGTTGTGGAAGCAAATCAAAGCTACACTTAAAGTTGAGTAGAAAAAAGACTGATAATTATGATCGAACGTCTTTGTTCCCTCGTTAGATTCAATTAAAGAACAATGACACGTATAAAGTCCGTGTCTCTTTCCACGTTATTTATTTTTATGCATTCGTTTAGTCCAATGTGCACTGAAATGTATTATTTTGAGCTGCACACATTCTGAACTAAAATCGTGAGTACTATTAAAGAAGAAAAAAGTCTTTTTGACTCTTGAACAGCGGTATGTTAGAGCATGGTAGAACTCCACAGTCTGTGGCTGATCATTTTGGATGTGGCAGGGCGCACAATTGAGATCTCAACCATATGTAAGTGTTTTGACAAATGTGGATTCTCTCAGATAAGACATTCCAAGCCAGTGCGCAATAGTGACAGTGAAAGTGAAAATAATGATGATGATGAAATTCCCTGGCACAGCATGTCAGAGTGGAAACTGTGTATGGACAGAAAATAACTGAGCTGGTAAACATGGAAGCTGAAGTTCATGATAAGCTGAAGGAGGTTGACTGGAACAAACCAGCAAGTGAACTGTTGAAAGAACAAGAATCTGATGATGAATCAGATTCAGAATCAGTTGAAAGTGTTGAAGAAAGAAAGCAAGTTATAACTTTAGATAAATCTAAGGAATATATTGAACTTATTAAGGAAATGGCTCGAGAAAAGGGACACGTAAATTTATCAAAAGAAGTGTCTGATGCATCAACAACATTATCCGAAGAAAGGGTGAAAAGACGGATTCTGCAGCCTAAGATTATGCTTTTTTTTTTAATGAGAATGTGTGTGATGTAACAATGTTACGTATTTTTGTATTATGACAGAAACACACTGGTACATACATTTAAACATAAGATGTTGTTACACAACTTTGTTAAACACTGTTACAAATTTTTTGTGTATTGAAAGAAACACGCTGGTACATGTAAACATAAGATGTTGTTATACAACTTTGTTTAAGGTTTCGATGGAGGCCTTGAGAAACAAAAATCAAACAACACCAAATCATAGAAAGAAAGAGTTGTTTGACATGAAACTTGAACAGCATGTAAAACATGTATATTACTTTACGAAACAAGTGTCAGTATACTGATATATACATTGAATTCCGGATAAGGGCTGCCTAAAGGGGCTCCACTTCCGGACAGTTTAACGCCTTTAAAAACTCACCATTTTCAAAGAACAGTTACACATGTTCGTTTTGATGCATTTGCAATAGCGTGCGAGTGGTGAAATTTCGCATAACAAGGTGGAACACCGTTTTCAGCAATTGTTTATCCTTATTTCTTTACAAATGGCATTCATTTTCAAAGGGAGACAACTGTTCCCGATTATTTTAAGTACAGATGGCATTCATTTTCAAAGGGAAACAACTTTTTCTGATTATTTTAAGTAATCTTTGAGAAAAAGTTGTCTCCCTTTGAAAATGAATGCCATTTGTAAAGAAAAAAAGATAAACAATTGCTGAAAACTATGTTCTACCTTGTTACGTGAAATTTCACCACTCGCACGCTATTGCAAATGCATCAAAACAAACATGTGTAACAGTTCTTTGAAAATGGTGAGTTTTTAAAGGCGTTTAACTGTCCGGAAGTGGAGCCCCTTTAGGCAGCCCTTTTCCGGAATTCAATGTTTATATCAGTGTACTGACACTTGTTTCGTAAAGTAATATACATGTTTTACATGCTGTTCAATTTTCATGTCAAACAACTCTTTCTTTCTATGATTTGGTGTTGTTTGATTTTTGTTTCTCAAGGCCTCCATCGAAACCTTAACAGTGTTACATATTTTTATGTAAAATTCATTAATGCAGTAGAATAAATAACTTTGTTTTAAGTTATCTTTCTTTCTTAAATCACTGAACAATCTGGGTTTCCAAATTAAAACAATCCTATTTTCCCATAAGAGTATTAACAAAGCCTATACACTCCCTCCCTATATCAACGCTTTTAAGTGCCGCCGAAAACTGTTGTTGTTCAGAGGGAGCACTATCATAATCTGGAAAGGTAAAATAAAGAGCATTGTGATCTGTATAGTCGTGAGGCTTACCTTCATTGATCAAGTAAAATATATCATTTATAAAAAATGCTAAAAAGCAAAGGCCTAAAATTGAAAATTGTTGGACAACTTCTTAATGCTTCTGTTCTAACTGTATTTCCAATTTTAACCTGTTGTTTACAAATACTTAAGTAACATTCTAAAAGAATGACAGAACTTTCTGACAGACTATAAACTGAAAACTTATCGATGAGAATATCATGCGGAAGGCAGCCAAAAGCTTTTGACAAATCCATTAAGATAGCTGAAACATATTCATTACTATCAAAGGGAACATTTCCAGTCTTCTGTTTTTCCCCGGTAGCTCCAGTTAAATAAAACCAACAATACGGATACTGCTGCTTCATTTTTAGATTTACTTCTCTCTATTTATGACAATATTATACATACCCAAAATTATGACAAGATGATTTTAATTTTGATATTTTAGTATTGTAAATTTCCCCCCATTTGGATGGGGATGTATCTCCGGTTACATCGTACGGGGTATATATATTTCTCAGTTTGCCAAGGCGTGTAGCCATGTTGAAGATTTCAATGAATGTAATCAATATATCAAATAAACTTCTTCAGCAAGGCTACCGTTATTACAAATTGCGTAAATATTTTGCTAAATTTTACAATTGTAATTCTGATTTGGTTTTAAAATTCAGTAGTAATTTAAAGACACTTCTGCGAGAAGGTATTTCAAAACTCTATTTTTATGGGGATGTGGTTAACAAACTTCGTAAGATTGTGGGTCGTGGTAATTTTCCAACTGTATTTAGTAAAATTATAAAACGTTATATTAAAAGAGGTTAGACCCAAATGTTTTGAGACATACCGCATGTTTAGTGTTCAATCCGTTTACGCTTCCCTTTATGATTGTGTCTGACGGAAGAGGTGGAAGGTCTCTGTGATAAGCTTTTAAATCCCACCAGGACTGAACTGTTTTGATTTCTGTCTTCTGGCCTCTTTCGTCGGGCCCTTAAGGGTGTTTCTCTTGATGCTCTGTCTTCTGCAAAGGCATTGAGCACATGCGTTCTTGGTTCTAAAGGTTTTCTTTTACATAGTTGATATTTAAATTTATTTTTAGATTGAGGTAGAGTCTACCTGTGGAAAGCAGTCACTCCTTTACCTTGGTGAAACGATCTTTTCCGAGATTTTGATTAAGTTAGAGAAGATACATGACCATGTACATGTATTTACAAATATGCAGGCTATTATATAACATGACAGCTGAGAAATTGCTAGTCTTGGCAAAAGTAGCTTTTTACAAAAAAAGAAAAGAATTAATAAAATGAGTAGAGGAAGGTTGTGGTGTAAGTATTAAGAATGATGCCTCCATTTATTTGAAAGGTTCTTAAAACTCATGTCAGTAATTAGTCTGTACCATTTACATGCTGCTGCATGTTTATTAACAATCTCAACTGCAAACTTAACGCGCTGTGTAGATAGTAAAAGTTGCTGTAAAAATATCCCCGTACTTAGATTTAGTGTTGTTGTATTCCTGATTTTCTGGGATCTTGGAGTCCATCTATTGTTTATGTGCTTATGGGCGTAGGGTAGTGCAGATTTCATTACGTCTGGTTAATAGACCAAAGTGAACATCGCAAATTCAGAACAATACAAACATTCTTTCTTTATTAAGGCACTGCAGGACTCGAATAGACTGGAAGACAAAAATATTTTTCTTGCATCAAAAACATGACCCCCACTTTTCTTTTGATTTTTATTCAGCACTGACAATATTCTTCAAGAAAATGTAAGTTACAGATATTTAAAATGGGTCCTAATGTGTGCTGCGGCCATTGGAAATATGTCGATTTTATATAGAATAACGAAAAACAGCAATTTAGTGTATTGCAACCTATAAAATAAAAATGAGTGTGGTCACCTGTGCTTTTTCTGCTCTTCCTTGTCTCAGTAACTAATATTCTGCAAGCTCAAAGAGTATGAAAAAATCTTAATTGTCCAGGGGGTGTGTTTTGACTAGGGGACGTTTTGACTTGATACCCTCTAATTCGACTTTTGTCGTAATTTTGATCTTATTACCAGTTCCTTTTTCTAAATATGTGTAAAAATATTTATTAAATCATTTATAAGATATTAAAAAATAGAAAATTTGTTAATTTATTTACGGTTGAAAGTCAAAGATAATACAGGAAATTGTACGTGTCAAAAGCTTAACAGGTGGCGCATTTTCCCGGAAGTACGTCATAAGGCAACGAGCCAGAATTTCCAAGGTATTGTACAGCGACAGTTTCATTAGAATTCAAGAATTCGCTTTCGAAATGGTGTGATAAACCGCAATGATAACAGAAGAAGTTAATTTACAAATTTATTTTATGATTACAGGTATTGAAACTGTACTGACCTGCTTTAAGTGGTACTAAAAGCTGATCATATTGGACTTGTCTTCGGACCAAATTGCGCCACATCGGCAGATCTGCTTCCATTAACACCGTATCATTAGCTTCTTTTATGAAGTTTTTGCGTCTTGAAGGTGAGAAAAACAGACATATTACTATTGTATTCCAACTTGTTTACCATCGCATTAAAAATGAGCATGGGGTCAAGGTCAATAGGTACCACGTGCTGTCACTCGTGTTGAAGCATTAAAATTTAGATATTGATAAGTCGATTTTCATTTATTAGATAATTTACTAGTTCCAAAATAATCATGATATTATGATACATATAATAAGTAGATGTTCAGCCAAACAATTGGGAAGCTATGTATAGCTCGCTTTCTAAAAATAGATGCATACTATTACAAATATGAATGATGAAATACTCTGAAAAACCTACCATTTCTGTGATTAGGTATTCATAACTTTATCATGACATCAGGAGTTCTAACTGACCAATCAGAGAACTGCATTTTCCAGTACCTGCCAGTTTCCATTTGGGAAAAACTAAGTATTTTCACAATGAAGATACAGTGACTTTAGAAATAAATATCAAATAAATTTTTGACTGCACATGCGACATAATGTTAGAAACTACAAAACTAATTTTATTGAAATATTATAAGGATTTAATATTTTGATTTTAGTTTTAAATTAGAGATTTTATACAGGGAGTCAATGATAAAGTCAATCATTACGCAAGAGAAATTTGTACCATTCTGCAGTGTTTTGGACATGTTAGAGTTATCAGTAAATAATAAAGTTGAAAGTTATAATTATAATCAAATATTTGAAACTTAAACTTTTTACCATTGAATAGACATTTAAAAATCGGGACACAAAGTATGTTTTAATCATCCGGTAAGTGGTTGCCTAGCGTGCCATCTAGGAATTTTCTGGGTGTCTAATAATTAATTTATGTGTAAGTAGATCAAAGGCATTAAAACTATCTGCCTGGCTGACAGAAGGTTGTTGGTTTTATGTATGCGTCTGCTGCGTATGATAAAGGTTTTTTTTTGGCTGAGATTCGGCCCCATTCCCTGTCCAGAAAACTTTGTTGTTTTCCCCTATTTCTGAAAAAATCCTTCCAAAGTAACATTTTTTTATGTATCCCAAACAACAAAACCATTTTTAGGTGTACATGATAATGTAAACTGTACCATTTAAAACATGAGACAATGTGCTTTTAAATCATTTTCTTTTTTAGTGTAACATATATATGAAAAATATTGCTTTTATCACAATGCAATTTTCCCCCTATTTTAGTGGTTATGGCGCAATTTTCCCCTCCTTATGGGCCCTGCTACCAATCCCCCAAAGCTTAAAAGACACGAGTTAAGCCCAAGGGGGTACCTCCACCATTAAAATTAGGGTCAAGACTCAATAGTGTAACTTTGGTTTAAAATGGCCCCACCCCGGTGGGCACATGGTTTAAATAGACTTGTATAGGAAAAATTTCAAAAATCTTGTCTTAAACTGCAAGGCCAAGAGTTTAGATATTTGTTAAGTAGGATTATTTAGTTGTCCTCAAAGTTTGTTCCACTTCTGCCCCCAGGGTCAAAATGGCCCTGTCTCATTCCAGGAGCTAAATGTTGTAAATAGACTTGTGTAAGGTAAACTTTTTGTCTAACACTGCAGGGCATAGAATTCACCTGGAATGACCTTGACCTACTGACCTGCTGTCTTGTTTTTGAAGTTAGTGATAGTAATAACACTATAATTAATTATGCCCCCCTCCGAAGAAGGTGGGTTATATTGTTTTGCCTATGTCAGTAGGTCTGTCTGTCAGTAGACCAATCCGTTTCCGGATGATGACTGAAGAACGCTTGGGCCTATGATCATGAAAGTTGATAGGGAGGTTGGTCATGACCAGCAGATGACCCCTATTGATGTTGAGGTCAAAGGTCAGTGTCACAGTGACCTGGAACAATTACTGGTTTCCAGATGGTAACTCGAGAACGCCTAGGCTTAGGATCATGAATGTTGATTGGGAGGTTGGTCTTGACCAGCAGATGACCCCTATTGATGTTAAGGTCAGTATGTCGAAGGTCAAGGTCACAGTGACCCAGAACAGTTAAATCGTTTCTGGATGACAACTTGAGAACACTTGTGCCTAAGGATCATGAAAGTTGATAGGGAGGTTAGTCATGTCCAGCAGATGACCCCTAGGTCAAGGTCACAGTGACCAGAAACAGTTGAACCGTTTCCGGACAATAACTTGATAAAGATTGGGCCTAGGATCAGGAAACTTTACAGGGATGATGATCATGACCAGCAGATGATACTGATTGATTTTGAGGTCAGATGTCAAGGTCACATTGACCCTGAACAGTTAAACAGTTTCAGGATGATAACTTGAGAACGGTTGGGCCTAAGATTACAAAACTAATTGGGAGGTTGATCATGACCGGCAGGTAACCCCTATTGATTTTGTGATCAGTAGGTCAAAGGTCAAGGTCATATTGACCCAGAACAGTAACACTTTACTTGCCAAATAACTAGAGAATGCTTTGGTCCAAGGTCACATTTGATACAGAGTTTACTTATGACTGGTAAATGACCCATAATTATTGATACGAGGTCAGTATGTCAAACGTCCAGTGCACAGTGACCAAATAATTTCTGTTCCTTGTGCAATTACTGAATGCATCAAGGGGGAATTTCGTGTTCTACAAGCCCTTGTTAATATTAAAAGAGTTAGTAAAAATGGAATATACATATATATGCCTATGAAACTGATCTACATGTATTTGTCCCAACTGTCCTTATTTTTATGAATATATATGAGATTTACACAAGAATCTCCTTGTTGCAACCTAATGAATACTGAACTTGTATTGACATTATGCTGTATTTTAATGTGCTGTATACATATCAACTTGTAATTACATAAAAAAATACATCTTAACACTACTCTTTGTTGTGGTTCAAAGACGTGTGGATATGGTTTTTTTTTTCAGGGCCATTGCGCTGGCAAACAAGCACCATTTCGTCGAAAAAAAGAAGTGATAATTGTGGTTTATCCACATCAAGTAGTTATATGAAGTTCATAGATTTCTGTGACTATCACCTACTACCTAGAAGTTGTAATATTTGTACCAGACATAAAGACGGAGAAAACTTGATATCACAATTATGGCGACCGTCAACGTTAACAGTGAGGTCACTGACCAGTTCTACAGATATAAGATGCCGAAAATCATAGCGAAGGTAGGAACAATGATTCTTTCATCTATACTGTATCTTGTCACTGTATAAAAGTCTCCAGAACTGCTGACTCACAACTTTTAGTTTTACTGTTCCAGCATCAAATTTGATGGTTTTTCTGAGAAGGTTATCTGAAGTCAAGCTCTTGTCATAATTATGCTTCATATAATTTATGATAACCATACCCATACTAGTGTTATGTTTCTGTTTACTTTCTAACACTGTTCTTACCAGCCAGTATACATTACACTGGGAGAATTGCATTTGTGCGGCTTGAAACATGCAACAAAAACCTTAATCATCTTGACAGATTAATCATCATTGGTAAGCTAACCTTTAATGTATAACTATATGCAGGTTTTTTTTTCTTTCTATATCAGGTTTTTTTTATTCCCCTTTGCCCAAAAACTGAGCTATTTTCCCCCCAAATCACATGCTTGGGCCCCTTCCCGTCCTGGTAAAAAAATCCTGATACGTGTTGTAACACTTGTATTTAGCTGTAAGTGTTTCGTGTTTCAGGTTGAAGGCAAAGGCAATGGTATCAAAACTGTGATTGTTAACATGGTGGATGTGGCTAAAGCTCTCTCAAGACCTCCAACATGTAAGTGAAAATGCTGAGTCACTTTATCATTGCTGAAATGTGGAGATTTGTTTTGGCTTACAGCAGTCAATGATAAAAGAACTTTAAGAGCTGTCAACCTACTCTAGTTCTGTTACATTAATGATTTTGTTGACAGCTTAGATGTAACACTGGATCCATTGGAAGATGACTAGACCATGTTTGTATAGAAGCTAAAGTACTAGTTAGATATCCATTAAAACTGTCGTACATTTGTATTTCACTGAAATGAGCCAGTATGGGACTCTCTTACTAAATACAGTTTGTTTTGTGTTGGTTTTTTAGCCCACCATCATCAGATGGTGGGCTATTCAAATCACTCTGCGTCCGTCGTCCGTCCTTCCATTAACAATTTCTCGTTATCACATCTCCTCAGAAACTACCAGGGGGATTTTGACCAAACTTTGTCAGAATGATGAATTGGTACCCTAGTTGTGTCCCCCTGAAAATCAGACTGGTTCAACAATTTTTTAATAAGTTATGGCCCTTTGTTGATTTTTATAATTTACATAGATTTATATAGGGAAAAACTTTGAAATTCTTCTTGCCTAAAACCACAGAGCCTAGGGCTTTGATATTTGATATGAAGCGTCATCTTGTGGTCCTCTACCAAGATGATTCAAATTATTTCCCTGGGGTCTAATATGGCCCCGCCCCGGGGGTCACATGGTTTATATAGACTTAAATAGGGAAAAACTTTGAAAAACCTCTTGTCCAAAACCACAGGGCCTAGGGCTTTGATATTTTGTATGTGACATCATCTAGTGGTCTTCTACTAAGATTGTTCAAATTATCCCCCTAGGGTCAAATATGGCCCCGCCCCGGGGGTCATATGGTTTACATAGAATTATATAGGGAAAAACTTTGAAAATCTTCTTGTCCAAACCACAAAGCCTAGGGCTTTGATATTTGTAATGTAGCATCATCTAGTGGTTCTCTACCAAGTTTGTTAAAATTATCCCCCAGTGGGTCAAATATGGCCCCACCCTGGGGGTCACATGGTTCATATAGACTTATCTAGGGAAAAGCTTTTAAAAACTTCTTGTCAATAACTTACATCATTCAAATTTGGACCACATGTATGGTTTTGAGTGGCAAGATGAACCTTGGCATGAGTTGACCTTGATTTTGACTTAGTGACCTACTTTCACATTTCTGTAGCTACAACCTTCAAATTTGGACCACATGCATAGTTTTGTGCACTGAAATGAACTTTGACCTTGACATTGACCTAGTGACCTACTTTCACATTTTTGAAGGTACAGGCTTCAAATTTGGACCACATGCATAGTTTCGTGTTCCGAAATGAAATTTGATCTTGACATTGACCCAGTGACCAACTTTCACATTTCTCAAGCTACAGCCTTCAAATTTGGACCACATGCATGGTTTTGTGTACCGAAACAAACTGACCTTTACATTGACCTAGTGACCTACTTTCACATTTTTGAAGGTACAGGCTTCAAATTTGGACCACATGCATAGTTGTATATTCCGAAATAAAATTTGACCTAGTGACCTACTTTCACATTTCTCAAGCTACAGCCTTGAAATTTGAACCACTTGCATAGTTTTGTGTACCGAAATGAACTTTGACCTTAATATTAATCTAGTGACCTACTTTCACATTTCTGTAGCTACAGGCTTCAAATTTAGATCACATGCATAGGATTGTGTACTGAAACAAACTTTGACATTGACCTAGTGACCTACTTTCACATTTTTGAAGGTACAGGCTTCAGATTTGGACCACGTGCATAGATTTGTGTTCTGAAAGGAAATTTGACCTTGATTTTGACCTAGTGACCTACTTTCAAATTTCTCAAGCTACAACCTTCAAATTTGGACCACTTGCATAGTTCTGTGTACCGAAATAAACTTTGACCTTAAGATTGACCTAGTGACCTATCTTCAGATTTATCAAACTACAGTCTTCAAACTTGATGCACATGCATAGTTTTGTGTACAAAGAACTTTATCTTTGAATTTGATTTAGTGACCGACTTTTACATTTCTAAAGCTACAGCTTTCGAATTTAGACCACATGCACAGTGTTGCGTACGGAAATAAAATTTGACCTTGAACTAGTCAATAAGTCTTGAAATTTGGAACACACAAAAATGGCACATTGGTGGGCGCCAAGATCACTCTGTGATCTCTTGTTTTTTGGTTCTCTTTAAAGTGAAGCTTCTAACTATAAGAATATTGTACAGATATTCATAAACATTCTTGAGCATTCACTTTGTGTTTATCTTTAGACCCTACAAAATTCTTTGGCTGTGAGCTTGGTGCACAGACCCAGTTTGACTTCAAGAATGATCGCTACATTGTCAATGGATCACACGATGCAAGCAAACTTCAACAACTACTTGATGTATTCATCAAGAAATTTGTCCTCTGTTCTGAATGTTCTAATCCTGAAACCATTCTGGTAAGTCTCGAACAATTGTGAAATCATTTCCGTTTCCTTTAGCATGAAATTTCTTGGGCTATTTCGTTGGGATATGAATTCATGAACTTCTACATTAAGATAAAATTGATTGGAATTTTGTTTGTTGTCCAAATGTAAATGATTTTCCAGTAGTCAGATAAATGTATCAGAGAAAATGCTTTTGTAGAGTATGTTACGTCTTGCACATAGGAAAAAATCCAACTGGACTCATTTATTCAGTATGAGGACTTGTCAGTTAAGCTTAGAAGTACATAAAAACATAAAATTTGCTTGAAATCTGTTAGTATTGTCATTTAGATATTGGAGACCAGATGTTACCCCAGCTGTTCTTATAAACTTCATGATCAGTTTTAAGTAAAACTTGTATGAAATTTAGAAGGAAAGACATGAAAGATTAGTTTCTAGTGCAAGCTGTTACTTTCAAATACTGACTTGCCTGTACAGTGGACAAATGATTACATGTACTAAATTTATAATTGATTACAGAGTGCAAATCAGAAAACTCAGCTGATTAAAGCTCGCTGTATTGCATGTGGACATTCTGCTATGGTAGACATGCGTCATAAACTGACCACATTCATTCTCAAGAATCCTCCAGATATGGTATGAAAACACTATTTTACACCTGAATATTGATGAGGAGTTTATTATAAATCACAAAAAAAACACTTAAAACTGTGCTATAACTTAGTATAAGGTAAATCAGACACGTTACAAGGAAGTCTGTGTACACAAATTGCTCATGGGCTGTGAATGACTGAACAATATTACTTCTGAGATTATGAACAGGATATTAGAGGACTGCAGAAACTTTTTTATTTTATATTCCTACCTATAGATTACTTGAAACCTTGAGAATGACAAAAGGCAGAGGTATTGACCACAGTGGCCAAATGATAAAAGTTTGCCAACTTTGAATCAGTTGCCCCTCACCTCAAGATTCGGGTCTTGCATGTGTCGACATTAAGAAATAAAATCTATAAAAAGATCCTTTTGAAGCATAGATTACAACCAAGCAAAATAATAGTAGACTTGGTTTGATAGTCTGTTAATGAGAGTTAATGTACAGTACAACACGCCTCCTAGCACCGACTTTAGCTGAATTCTATTACATCTCACAATGATCCCAAAGGGCCAGAAAATATAACAACACTGACTCCAAGTACAAAGAGACTTTTTATGGCTGCCATCTACCTGACTTCTTGCAGAAGCTCAATGGTTCTACCAAGGTGCATGAAAGGCTTAAGAAAATGCTACAAGAGGCACAAGGGGTCTTACTCCACCATTGTAAGCTTGAAAATTGCCATATTACATGCATTGTGTTGTTACTTAAACCCAAGTAACATGTGGAAAGTGATTATGTAAACAGTAATGCTGTACAAGCATGCCCTCACTAGGTTTAGGTCTTTCCCTAATACTGTCTTTCATCGGTACGTTATATATTTTCCGTTATTGGATGGTGATAAAGCAATGATTTATGTGTAGGACCCAGCTGCGACCACCCCATCTAAAGGATCCAAAAAGGATAAGAAAGAGAAGAAATCCAAGAAAGGAGAGAAGGCAACAATGAATGGTGATGATGGTGATCATGATCGTGCCAGTCCAGAAATCAACTCCCAGGAGCAGATGGCTGCACAAAGAGCCTCTGGTGGCGTCATTGAAGCACCTCCAGAGGTAATTTGCAATATTTTTTAACTTCCATGAGTATTTAAATTTAAATATTGTCATAGTTTTTATGACTTTAAAAATGAAAGAATGCTATTTATCAAGCATAACATATTTAATAATTTTCAAGCAACCCTGCCGAATTGCAGCTTAGCCTAGCAGCAGACTGCAAAAATGGTTTTGCAGTACTGTAGAGAACTGTTGGAAATCTGAGATATGAAGAACAAATTCATTTTCTCATAGGGTATATAATGATGGCAACAAAGAATGATACAAGAATTTTTGTAAGTATTAATGTAATGTAAGTATCTAGTTTGCATGGTTTGATTTTGTGTCTTGTTCGAACAGACAAAGGACGATGATGATGAAGACTGGGGAGAAGATGTGAGTGATGAGGCAGTAGCTAAACGTATGAAGGAACTCACTGATGCTGCCAAGAACATGGCAATGTCTGACGACCTTGAGAAAACTGCCAATGAAAGAATGGATCTTTTCTATGAATTTGTGAAGGTGGGTCCAAGTACTGTAAAAGCAGAAATGTTTGTGAGAGTTTCATTTTCGCATATTCATGAGTTTATTAATCTGTTCACAAGCAGATGGATATACACATCATGTTTAATGAACAACATAATTTTTCGGTCTAAAATAGAAACCTATCTAATATGAAAACCCCTCTAATCTGAACTTACTTTTTTGGTCCGAGCATGTTGGGATTAGAGAGGTTCCAGTGCTTTTTTTCCAACTGTTTGTTTCTTCCCCCTGCCCACACAATGCCCAATATTTTCTCTAATATTTTCCTTGCATGACCTACCAAAACTGTTCCTGCAATCTCTGAAACTCGTGTGAGGAATCTTAGGCCATCAAAGATAAAGAAGTGTATCAATATTTCTAGTCATTCTGTATCAGATAGGATGTTCAGATTTTATATTGAAATTTCAGGGCAAGATCAGCAGTAAAAGTATAACAGGAGCAGAGCAGGACATACTGTCTGAGGCAGAACGTCTTGAAGTAAAGGACAAAGCTGCCCTCGTCCTTGTTGAACTTCTTATGAACGAAAAGATTGTCAGTCAAATCAAACAGCATCGTAAACTTCTACTGCGCGTATGTATATTTTGAACCTTGATCTACATGTGGAATAGTTGTGTGACTATACAATGCAGCATTCACTTCTATACATAGAACATAAAAAAATGTTAAGATTAAGTTACATGTAGTGTTGAACCCAGATTGTGAAAAAAATATTTAAAGGTAACTTGTTAAATCAGTCTGTGTTGAAGGTCTGTGCCGTGTTATCCAGTATGATTGATGAATACTTGTTCCAACTTTAAAACGTAATTTTCTAACTTTAGTTGCATGCAGTTTTCTTTTACGTACGGCTACAACAAGTCTAGATGATAACAATTTTCCAGTCATTAGTCTTACTGATTTGGAGTCCCTTTTTTTTTTCTTTCTTTTTTTTCTTTTTTTTCTCGTGAAGAAACCCTTTCTCATTGAGGGATATAATAATGTACATGTTTGAGTCGGCTAAAGGCTGAAAGCCTTTTGACGAGTCCTTGCTATCCAACGATTCTCTAAACGGACCGAATAACATGTGAAGGGATGTAGTTCCATTAGATTTCTCAAATTTCAAACAGTTCACTGCATGAATAAATTAAGTTGTGTCAATTCCCTTTGCTATGACCAATATACGATGTAATCTGTCATATTTATGACTTGTAATTGTGCAATTCTCGAATGTAACTCATTAAGCATAAATGTGCATTTTAAGAATTGCGCAGGCTTACAGATCTTGGGTAACATCCAGCGAAAGACAAAAAATAGTTCCAGCAGGGCTCCAGATAAGATGCGTATTAGCGTAAAACGTATAGAAATAATGCAAATACGCATGTCTAATAATTTCTAAGTGTATAAAAACGTATATAAAATTACAGAAACGCACACAATGCTTTTTTAAAAACAAAATCTGAATCGTCTGGATGCGTTAGGTAACATAGCCGATCAGCCTTAATTCTCCCACATTGAACGTAAACACGCATCGTATGATTTCTATAAACTTTGCGTGGTTGAATTTTGCAGTCAGTAAACGGATAAATTATCGGAAGAAGAAGCTCTTACTGGTTTGTTTAGTTACTATTGATATTAAAAATGATTTTAATTCTTATTTTTCGAGAAATAAACAAATCGGCGAAACATTAAATTGTATTTTCTTGTAGTTTTTGAAATCGAAAGTAGATCGTCTATGTTTGGCGAAAAGAAACAACTTTTTTATGAAAAGATTTAAATAAGAGGTAATTTAACCGTAAACTTCAATGTCAGATACTGCCAATTGCTGCTAAATGTCTTCGTATCATCACAATTTGTAAAATATATTGTTCAAACTGGAGAAAAGTGTAATCGTATCCGGATATAATATTTTGGGTAAATATCGAGCTGTGTTATGAAATTTTAAGAAAAAAACTAAAAACAAACTGAAACTGGTAGACTATACTGTCAGTACATCAATCATTAGCCGACTCAGGCCATTCAGGCCTTTGTTTTATTTACAGTTTTGCCATAACAACCAAAAAGCCCAGAAATACTTGTTGGGTGGTGTAGAACAGTTGATAGGAAATGTGCACAAAGAAGCTTTACTGCCCAAGGTTCCACACATCTTCAAAGAACTTTATGACATGGATATTGTTGAGGAAGAAGTCTTGCTTGACTGGGCTAAAAAGGTAAAAAAAAAAACAAATCCACCAAACATACACTTTCTAGATGTTTGGAAAAGATCATGTACAAAAAACTGTAAAAAGATCAAGTAGTCTTTGACACACTGTTCACAGAAAGTATTTAATATGTTTGACACATACAGGAGAATTAAGTGTAATCAGTCAATATATCCACCACTTACTTGCTGCAATCAATAGCTTTTCATAGGCAGTTGAGTGGTTGTGTATGAGCAAGTTTGTCTGACACAGCCTGTGGTTAGTTAATTGCCACGAAAAAAACTCCGTGTCAGAATAAACAGGACTAGGAAATGAATAGGGTTGATGACTTGTCAGTGCACTTTGAGACAAGGTATTCTAAATCCTTAATAAATCTAAGAAGTGTTTTCATGTTTGTTTATTTAAAAACCTTTAAATTTTGTCCATCATGTTGGCAGCAAACCTCATGTTTTATGAATTTTATCATAGTTGTATTATTGTTCAGGTGTCTAAGAAGTATGTATCTAAGGCTGTAGCTCAGGAGATCCACGACAAGGCGGCTCCATTTATCAAGTGGTTAGCTGAAGCTGATGAAGAGAGCTCTGAGGAAGATGATGAAGTAGAGGTCAGTCTTACAATAAACATCTCTTTTACTTTGTTCACTCATTTCCTTTTGACACATTATAAAACAAGGGGTATAAATTGAAATATTGTCGGTTATTTACAAGAAATGTGTGACTTTTTGAAAGTCCTTCAGATCATTTGGTTTGAGTTAAATGATGGTCACTAGGGGGCAGGGTTAGTTTTCCCTATATGGCTATATGGGGGAAATATCTTTCTGAAACTGCTGGCCCAATTTCAAGTAATATCTCAGCAATGTTCCTGAAGTGGCACTCTGTTCTTTACTTAAATTCTTTGTGTTTCTTGATATTGTCTCTTAGTGTGACATGGTTCACTCCTGCCACATTATGCACATCTACACATACAGTCACAGTTGAAAGTTAGGGTGGGAGATGGTAGCTAATGTAGCAAAACAATAGTATGGACTGGATTGCAACCATTATGCTACAAAAATGGACTTTAATTGGGGGGTGGGGGGACAAGACTTGGGTACCCGATATTCATTAGTGCAAGAAAAAATATATGGCCCAGGCACAGCATTTGAAAATAAATGACATTTATTATCAGCAAATGAATTGCCTTGTTGAGGCATGTTTACTATCTGTTATATCATGCCCAAATTTAGTGAAAATAGTTTGTGTTAGAGGTTTAAGCAAGTAGCTCTAAGGAAATACCAATTTAATTATCAGACATTACAGTAATGTTCAAGACCCGTCAGTAAATCACTATATTTCCTTCTAAATGTGAACTTGTCATCTTACTTCATTTCAGAGAAGACAAGACCATTTGTCATAATTCTATCTGCAGAGAAATGTTTTATTTCCTACCAAAAACCTTTTATTAACGTTTTGAATTGTATTGTTCATACAGGTTGCATTCTCAACAACGGGCAAGGTTGGCGTGGAAACTGTTACTCCACCAAAACCCAAGTCACCAGAGCAAGCACCAGCCTCGCCGGGAGGTGACGAGAGTGAAGGAGATGAAGAGATAGACATTGACGCCATCTAAATATAACCCTGTTGATTGAACCATATGTTTGAGGTCTTCTTGAAATATACTCTAAAATGTTTTGTGAGAAAAACAACACTTGAGACATATATATAAAATTGACAATGAAACTGACTCATTGAGTTTCTCGATATACATCTACAAACTTTGATATCATTGCCTGAGAGAAGTTGTTTATGAACTTGTTGTGATCATTTTTTCATGTTTTTGACTTTTGATAACATCTGTGTACATATGTTGTGGGCATTGATTCTTTGGTCTTTGATTAATTATTAATTTTTGCCGTTTTGGGGAAAAAAAACGTTGAAGGAATCATTTTGTAAATCATTTATGTACAGTGGCTTTTAACATGATCTGGTTTAAACAGAGTTTGTATAGATGGGTTTGTTTAAAGGTTACAGAGGGGAGATGAATATTTCTGACGTAGTGTTTAATAGAGGGAATATATGTAAAAAAATCGTCTGTATATAACTTGAGGTTTCTTTTACCTCTTGTTTCAATAATTATGTCTATTGCTGTTACCATGTTTGTTCCTTTGCTTTATACCACTATCTCTTTTCTTATCTTTGTGCTTGTTATTAAATTATTGGTATTATTTATTACATCCTACTTAAAAACCATGATATATATTAATTAATTGATATATTTTTTGCAGTGCTTCTTAGGTTTTATATTTTATGCCCCTGAAGGGCAGCAGATAATAATAAAATTGGCAGTCCTCTCACAGTTTGCTTGTCTAAAAATTTGCAAGGTTTTGACTTTAGACCAGGAATATAGATAGGTGACGACAAGTAGCAAACATACAAAAGTTTGGGACTTTATTTGTGCCACTAGGTCAAGGTCACTGTTAATGAAAATGGAAAAATGATTTCTACATGGTAACTCACTTTCTTTAAAAATCCCCTCAAAGGATATATTTCAGAACTGAAACCTGTAAACTGTTTACACAGATAGAATATATGCAGTCTCAGTGATTTTTTTTGCGTATTTTTACTGCCGAATATCGGCACTTTCCCCTCGCCAAAATAGGCCATTTTTTCCCAAAAAATCGTCAATTTTTCCCCTAAAAAAGAGATGTTTTCCCCCCTCAAACTATAAGATTTTATATCCAAAATGTAACAGTTTATATTCGGGCGTGAGATCAGCGATATCTAACATGAAATTGGCAGAAATGGCATCAAAAACGTCCTTTTTAAGATCAAAATCGCATCAAGGTTACCGTCGCGAAAACACGTGACAAACAAAATATTGCCGATTTTCAAGAGAAATATGCACTTTAGTCGGTTTAAATATGTTCCATTATGTCATTTAATCATTTATGGTAATGAAAAATGACAATATCTCTCCTAGTTTTTGAAAAATTGGAGATCAAAATCGCCGCGATTGTACCGATTTTCGGATAGTCAAAATTTCGGACGTTATCAAATTTCAAGGGCATGAAGTGAAAATTGATAAATACAATTATTACAAGTTGTATTGGTGTCTTAATTTATTTTATCACCCAAAAATTTCACGATTTTAAATCCAAAAGTGGTTTTGAAAAAATATAAACTCTTCAAACAACATTCAGTAAGGAAATGTACAGATTTATATCACTTAGTATGGAAATTAAACATATTTCTATTTTTCCCAATTTGGGGAATTATCGCGCTTATTTTCCCAATTCAGCGGGCACAGGCACCTTTATTTTTTCCAAAAAAAATCACTGGCAGTACTTAATTTAATCATAGTTTTTTGGCTGCACATACCTTTAAGCAGATAGCAAGAGTTCACTGTCTATAAGCTACCAGTGCTATTAGAAATATATTGTCTATATTTGGATGTGCTTCTTCATCAATATTTTAGGGGATGCGGTACTGTTGCTGTCTTGGTAATTTAACATTAATTATATGAGTTTTGACTATTGTTTCGACATTTTAGTCAGTGGGAAATTTACACATAGGGCTGTCAATTTTTTGTGGGTTTTGGGAACTTTTGATTTTGGTGACAATGCTGTTTACATACAGTGAAGTTTTATTCTTTGTTTACCATTCTAGGGTAATTTTGGTTAGTATTTGTCATGAATTAGAAGTTAATTTTCTCCCTTCTAACATTTCTCATCAAAATATTTCATGCATTTTTCTTTGTGGTTTTTACAAGTGTTATGATGCTTAAATTCATTCCAGATTTTTTTCTGTATCTGAAATAATTGGCAACAGTATTTCATAATTACATACAACTCCATTGTTGTAGACATTTTGGTGATTTGTGTGCATTTATGTGATATGGAAGAAAAACTATGAAACATTTCTCTATCTTGTTTTATTCCCTCAAGTTGACAGTTGCTGTACAGTTTTTGTTGTTGTTTTTTTCTACCCAAAATCATTCTGCTTTTAGTCCAGTGGACAGGCCACTTATCAAGATTTACAAATATGTTTGCAGTTTTGCCCCCACTTTGAAACAAGTCTGGAACCACTGATATGTTAACACCAAACTCGGTCTGTAGCATTCTTACAAGTTCCCCTTGGTTTCAGATGGTTGTGCTTGACTGATTTAAGGGGCTGCCAGAGACTTGGAAACAACTCGTGAAACTTGGTTTGTATCATTTTGGCTCGCATGAGAACTAGTGCGATCACCCTGTGTCTGGATCTGTCAACAATTCGGGTGTTAACACTAGAGGTCACAATTTTGGCCAAATCTAAATGAAACTTGGTGGGAATGGTACGCATGATAAAATGTCATACGAGTTCGTTACTGGGTCATCTTTAGTCGAAAACTAGGTCAATTAGTAGAAAAACATTGTTAACACCCATAGGAGGTCACTTTTCTACCTCGTCTTTCATAAAACTGAAAATGTTTGCCTAATGAAATCTAGGTCAAGTTTGAAACTGGGTACCCGAGGTTATAAACTAGGTAAAATCATAGAAAGACCTTGTTTATAGTCTAGAAGCCACAGTTTTACTATTGTAAATCTTTGTCAGAATGTATGGGGGCCAAGTGGTTGTTTGCTGATTTTAGATTACTTGCCCCTCATTGATGTGGGTTCGAGCCTCACTTTGGGCATTGATTTCTTCATGCGAGGAAGCCATCCAGCTGGCTTACGGAAGGTCGGTGGTTCTACCCAGGTGCCCGCTTCCAATGAAATGCACGGAGGGGTTTTCCTCCGCCATAAAGCAGGGAATTTGCCATATGACATAATTGTGTCCGTGTGACGTTAAACCCAACAAAGTTATATAAATAAATTGTCAGAATGTTTGTCTCCATGTAGAAATGAGATTGGATTACCAGAGGTCGAAAACTGGGTCAGTAGGTGGAAACACCTAGAAAAAAAATGAAAATATCCGTATGATCTTAATAAAAATGTCAGAATGTCTCATGTCAAAGAAGTTAAGTTGAAAATTTGGGTTACCTGAGAACTTCCACTAGGTCAAGTTATATAACAAGAGCTGTCCGTAAGACAGCGCGCTCCACTATTCGGCGATTTGACAGTAAAATGAATATAATATGTCTCAGTAAGAGACCGCTACTTTAAAAGGAAGATACCCCCAAGGGGCATAATTCTGTCAAGAACACGAATTGGAGATATTGGGATTGTTACCACACATGCAGATGATGGAGGTAAAGATAAATTTTGAGTTTCAAGTCATTATCTTTTATTACATTAAAGTTATATCCAGAAAGCGAAGATTGCCAAAAAATTAGTATAAAAGGGGCATAATTCTGTCAAAAATACAATTAGAGTTATGGGCATTGTAACCACACATGCAGATGACGATTATAAAGAAATATTTTTAATTTCAAGTCCTTATCTTTTAAAGTACCAAAGATATGTCTATAAAATTTCGAAAAAGTTTAACGTGAAAATAATTCCAAGTATAACAACATGACCTTTGGTATAATGGGCCCAGCTCCAGCACATACTTCGTATGCTTGATAATGTTTACGTGAACTTACAGTAATATATCAGCAATAGTAACAAAGATATCTCAGAAAAACAAAGGTTGCCGGAAAACTAACCTTGAAAATAACCTAAGTATAACATCTTGGTGACCTTGACCTTGGGTATAATGGGCCCAGTCCCAGCACATTGTATGCTTTACAATGTTTATGTGAAGTTACAGTAAGATATAAGTAATAGTAACAAAGATATGACAGAAAAACAAAGGTTGCCGAAAAACTTTTACCAAGAAAGCTCACGCCAACGCCGACGCCGGGGCGACGATACAGTATCTTAGTACGTCTGCTTATGAATGGGCGTCTTGTGTCCCGTGTTAAAGTTCTGTACTTTGTAACCGGCATCAGGTGTGTCATTGCAGGATCATAGTCAATTGAGGTTAGTACTTGTACAGTTATTTGAAAAAATCCTTAAAGTTCACAAGAATGATGTAATCATTGTATGACAAGTGCTGATGGAATTATTTTATGTGGATCGCGGGATGTAAATGAAGTCAAGATATTTCACGAAAATCATAGTATTTTATCTATTAGACAGGCCTCGGTGCATACTTAAACACATGTAATATTTCTAAATGGTTCGTTTGAAAAGTTAATAGTATATTGCGCAAAAGTCTTGACAACAGACGAACAAATGACAACCTTCTCCGTATTTATAAATATATACTGTTAGTTAAGTCATACATAAATAAGGTTCGTATTGTTATTTATCATAACTTGTGCAAAACTTACCGGCGTCACTTGTCCCTTTGCAAATGTTAATACCAAGACAACACGCATTTCAAATGGTCATTTTTATTTAGCTCTTTCGCAGCGCGGCGTAATCGTAACGTAATAACGGATAAAGATACTGAGTTAATCTGTAGTATTCTTTTGAGAACCAGACAACAAAAACAACAGCATAACAAAGCCGTATTGACATTAAAAGTGAGAATATGTACATAACATGATTACAAGTTGGCGCCTAGCATGTTAATTCAACAATGTTGCAGATAAATCATGATGGTGACGATTAGGTAATAACTACACATGCTGCCCAAAAGTATCCATTTGCAGTGCTTGCCAATTTGGCCACTCGGATTCTTTTTGCGTTTATTTCTCGCCAACAGTTTAAGTTAGGCATGTATAATTAGAGCAAGGATTTTTGTTAGTCATAAAAATGTCTGAGTAAATCAAAATCATGACTCGTACATGTTTCTGATAAATGCGCCGATAGCTGCAACAAATCTGCATATAACCATATTCCTAAGATTATGAACTTCGTGGACAGATGTTAACGACGGTAAATCCAATCGTTCGCCATATGTAAACGTGTCTGCGTTCCGTTTCCGTTGAATTTAGGTTGACAAGAAATGTATTCTTAACGATTCAAAAACATGTCACATTTTTACGAGAACTGTTATTTACAAAGCGAAGCTTCCTTTATTGGCTTGACACTCATGAACGCCTTTTCCTCATATTTTTAACATTAATTAACCACTAAGATTTTCACCCAGACTTATCAGTGTTTTCTTTGAGTTCTTGCAATCGTTTCCTCATCTCCCCAGCTTTTGCTAGTTTATCGACGTACGTGCTGAGTTTTGCACTTCTTTGTAACAGAGACCGTGTTTTCGATTCGTGTTGTTTTATTCCTGCTTTTATTGACGCCAGTTCTTGGTAAGTAATGCATGGAGATCTATGTGAAATGAGTCTCTCTCGAGGAGCTGCAATAGAAGAGCGGGTCTTCATCACATAACCAATTACTTTAGACTTCTTGGAGTATTGCGTCAAGAATGATTGCGTCTTTTGTGCTGACATTTGAAGTAGGTTATCGTCCGGCGTAAGTGGCGTTGAAGCATTTCTCGATGGTGCAAGAAAGCTAGAAGTTCCCTGTCTAGAAGGCGATGCGCGCAGTTTGATTGTTTCGTTTTGGTCTGTATTGACGAGTTCATTTAGCTTATTTTTGTCGTCTTCGTCCAAGGGGATAAGTTCTTCATCTTCATTGTTGTCCAGTCTAGATTCTGCCCTGAACTGCAACGCGTTTTCATGCATTCGTTCGCTGTGTATGGAGTCATTTAGCCGAGTGGTTGTTATTCTCACAATAAGTGGTGATTTTCTACCGTCTATTGTTGTCCGACCTTCGTGGACAGTTGTTAACGACGGTGAATCCAATCGTTCGCCATGCGTATGTGAACGCGTCTGCGTTCCATTTCCGCTGAATTCTGAGTTTTTATCTTCATCCTCTGTGTTAGAGTATGCTGAGAGGATTTCTGCATGCTTGTCTGAGACATTTACTGGCGTCGACGACCGCTGTGCTATTGCTAAAGTCGTTTTTGGCGTTCTCAAAGTATTACTTGTGCGAGGTCGCGAAAGAAGTCCTTTGAATTCAGGTTTTCTGTTTGCTTGAGGATACGCGGTTTTTGGACGTACGGGTAACGTATCATTGTCATTATCCGAACTTTCGTCTGGGGATTCCGAACGATCAACTGCCGTCTTTGCTCTGTTCATTTTTAACGTCTGCCAATTGTCCGTTAGACGTTCTACTTTTACATTATCATCCTTCATTCGTTCCTTTTCAGCTTTGGTACGCATGAATCTGTCACGTCGTGTCTTGTCAATGTTAAGTCCATCTTTTATAAAACTGAACGACTGAGTGTATGTTTTGCCCGCCATCGCCGTTGCTGGACGTCGTGCAACATTTTCATCTGTTTTGTGCATATCCGCAACAGACTGTGACCTTCGTGCACCTGCAGATTTCGGCTTCTTCAATAGGTCATTGAATATATTCACATCAGCCGCGTCAGAGAGTCCTTGTTTCTCTCTTGCGTACAGTAATAACTTGTATAAGGCCGCAACGCATTCCTCTTCCGTTGTATCCAGTCGGCGTCGGGAATGTCTGAACGACCGACGAAGATTAAGGTATTTGTCCTCGAGTTGTTTTTGTAATGTTAAGTTTTTGCCAAACGCGATCTGTGCCCGGATAGACATCCTGATATCTGAAAGTATGTAGACAACCTTTATTAAAAAATTTGCAGAACATAATCATATTTTTGTATTTTACATGTCAAAGGACTATAATTACCGTCTTCCCGCCAACAATTATAATTTTACTCTGCCAAAAGACATTTAAACTAATTGAAGATCACTCATTATTGGTATATACACAAAGTACGTGTAGACAGAAACTCTAGTCAGCTCGCTATACTTGGAGATAGCATACATGTCTAAAAATAACGCCAGTTAGGCCTAAAAACATTGTTTGTTTCCGGTAAAAATTGGGGTAGGTAGGTCTTTTTTGGTTTGTTTTTCTTTTCTTTTTTTTTTATTAATAGGGACTTTTCGGAAATTAAAATTTATGTCAAAAGATGAATACAAATAAGAGGGTTATGCCTTTAGAATATCAACAAGTTGATTTCTAACATCACTGACCATGTTTAAAAAAACACATAAAAATTGCAGTTTTGCAACCGTTTGTTAAAAAATTGAAGAAAAAAAAATCTCCAAGGCCATAAAACATTTAGGGTCGGGCCGGGCCAAAAATTTAGGATAGGTCGGGATGCCAGAAACAAACATTTTTTTCCGCCTTGGTGTCGTAACTCGTCAATTATAGCTGAAATGTTTTTGATATGAATAGAAATACCTATAATATAAACTGTTTCCCCCAATTTATATTCTAATCATGCCTGTATTCTTTAGTGTAGTTACGGCCTACATTATCTTTTATCGTTTATTTTCTCAATTTTTTCTTCTTTATCTCTTTTCTGTTTATACATACAAAACAAAGTAATAGATACCATTAATTACTCTGTTGAGAATAAATATATTGACAACACTCGGGTTCATCTTTATTGACATACACTTGGTAAAAATAACTGAAAACGAGCAATTTATAAACGATAAGAACTGAATTTACACAAAGTAATTGTTATAGATAAACTGAGTTTTTTGTCATTATCAAAACGAAAAGCAAAATCAGAAACTTGTGAAAAAGATGAAAAGAAAAGATCTATGTCTTTATTTTTTTTAAAAGGTACGACACTATCGCTGCATCTACACATTAAGTTTAGTTAGGAAACTGCCTTTCGGGTTAGTGTGGAACAAACATTTATAGTATGAAACAACCATATTTTATACCTTCTTGTATGGGTTTAGGGGATATAACTCCCTGTTGCTGCACATGTATGGACATAAAATTTATTTGAAGAGAGATACTAAAATTCTGTGAAAATCTGTTCCTTAAGCAGGGAATTGCGACCTTTATATCATTATAGCCAAAATAGTCTATAAGCTATATATTCAACTCTGTTCTACCTACCTAGAGATTTACAAACCTTTCCTAAAAATGTAAAGGTAAGATATATAAAATAACACAAACTCTTGAAAATTTTGGCGAATAAAATTCGAAATGCTTTTACGCCACCTTAAAACTGAATAGCAGAAAAAAAAACAGAAACACCACATGTCCTTACATTCAGTAACAAGTTTTCGATGTACTTTTTAATTTGTAATGCAATAACTTATTTTCGATATTTTTGTTTATTTTTTAGGCGGTGGTTGGGTTGGGGATGCAGAATGAGGGAATGTAACTGTTTTTAAAATTTCTGAATATACATAAAATGACTTACCTTTATATTACACTATCCTTCTATGATTTATCTCTCCCGTTCTACCGGATTTAAGTCGCATTGCGATGTTGTAACATTATGTTCCTTAAAGCCATTAGCCATACAGAGTTAAGCCGTATGTGTTTATTTAAAAAATAAACTTTCGTCAAAGAAATTATATAAATATTTTCTATAAAGATATCAGATATTCTCCTTGTTAAAACTGATCCTGTATCACCGTAGCTGTATGGTAGTCTCCCGGTCTGTAATCTACCTACATTTATCAAATAAAAAAAATCCTTGATAACTAAAAATTACATTTACTCGATTATTTTTTATTTTATTTACAATACATATAACAATCTCCTAAAACAAATTACTTGTGAATTTTGACTATAAATGGAGAAAAGCGTGAAGTGGAGAGGAGGCACAGCGCTCCTAACCTATTTCCATTGATACGACCCTGAAATTATCAAAATATTTCAAAAAGGCTTTAGCTGGATACGACCTTGTCAGTTTCTTTATTTGTAAACTGTGTAATGTCCTTGTCTTTTTTCTATGAAATGATTATATTCTTTCTGTACTCCTGTCATATTACATTTTATTATCGTGAATGGATCTAAACTTTGACTTTTATCTACCAATGGTAATAACGTTGCAATTTGCAATTATCGGCTATACTTTTGAAAGTTTTCGTATTAAGTTACAGTGATCCCAATAATCCAGCAATCTGTGTGACTTACACTGGGTTTTGAAATTCGGAAAATATATATAAAATTATCCGATTCATTCAGTGATATTAATAAAATATTTTCACGGCTATCTGTATTTTGTGGAACGGAATAAATATTGGGGGACAACGCAACGCATTAGCGTTATACATTCTATGAAGTTTGTAATACGTTTTTTTTTCTTTCCAGGAACACCTATCACAGCAGAATTTACATTTTTAAAGTCCATGCACACACGTATAATTATTCAACAAAATTTTCTGCAATACTGATATTCTCATTTACAATTTTCACAAAATTCGTAAAAAGTAACCAAAAGACAATAGGTAAGGGTATAGACCCCAGGGAAATAATTTGAATCATCTTGGTAGAGGACCACTAGATGATGCTTCATACCAAATATCAAAGCCCTAGGCTCTGTGGTTTTGGACAAGAAGATTTTCAAAGTTTTTCCCTATATAAATCTATGTAAATTATAGAAATAAACAAAGGGCCATAACTTACTAAAAAATTGTTAAACCAGTTTGATTTTCAGGGGGACACAACTAGGGTACCAATACATCATTCTGACAAAGTTTGGTCAAAATCCCCCTAGTAGTTTCTGAGGAGATGCGGTAACGAGAAATTGTTAACGGACGGAAGGACAGATGGAAGGACTGACGGAAGGACGACGGACCACGGACGCAGAGTGATTTGAATAGCCCACCATCTGATGATGGTGGGCTAAAAATCATAAGGTTGGGATCAGGGTTTCAGCAATCTGCAAATTTATTGGTAGCCCATTGGGTTACCAAAATTTTAATCTGGTAGCCCGAACATTTAAGTTTATTTTGCAATGGCCATTTCGGTTTATTTACTATGTGCTTCTATACTACAGTGGATGGAATGATTAAATTATTAGAGGTTTCATAATTTTCGCCATACGCACATTGTTATAAATTTTGTCCTCTTAAACAGCAATTATCATTACTCCTTTTTCTCATTTTAAAAGATAAAACTACATGTTCCAACTTGGGATAGACCACTAAAGTTGTTCAGGGTAAAAAGTCTATTTAATTGTGAGTGGTATTAAACAAAATGTATTTGTCAACAATACAGGACAGAGGCAACATGTGATAATAACTGATTCTGCAAACCATCAATTTAGGTGAAATACTGAGTATAGTTTCAGAGATGTTATATAATGCATATATCCCCGCTTCCCCTCTGTACCAGACAAAACTTACTCACAGTTTTCGATACTTGGTGTCAAATGTGCATTTCAGCATTATTTCAGTAAAATGCCCAAAGGGCATTAATATGAAGCCTGTGATTTACTGACACACTGCCTTAATGGCTAAACATTTCAGCCAGTAAAAAACCACAGTCGAAGTTGATAGTACTGACAAGATCTGTCATTAACTTTTGAACATTAGTGTGACCTTGACCTTTACTCTATGGCAATACTCATTTACGGAAATTTTTTTGCCATATAAAATCAAGATGGCCATGTAACGCTCATATTACATATTTCTTACCCCAGATAACCTATTATCTAATTTGGTCTAGACTTCATAGACAAACATTTTACCATGTTTTATATAAATCAGGTAGATCATTAAGCAAGCTTTTTAATAAACTGACCTAGTGACATATGGATTTGATCTCAGGAACCTGAGTTTTTAACGTGACCTAGAATTCATACAGACTGACATTCTAACAATTTTATAACGATGAAGTTGAAAAAGCGGTCTCTAAAAGTCTTTACAAAGTTTTCCTATGATATGACCTAACAACATAGGTTTTTCTTAAGTGACCCAGTTACAAAGTTATTTTTTTGTTTGTTTTGGGTTTAACGCCGTTTTTCAACAGTATTTCAGTCATGTAATGGCAGGCAGTTAACCTAACCAGTGTTCCTGGATTCTGTACCAGTACAAACCTGTTCTCCGCAAGTAACTGCCAACTTCCCCACATGAATCAGAGGTGGAGGACTAATGATTTCAGACACAATGTCGTTTATCAAATAGTCACGGAGAACATACACCCCGCCCGAGGCTCAAACTCACGACCCCAGATCAGGTAGGAAATGAGACCTCTTTAGTGATAATGATGTCTTTTTATGTTTTGACCTAGTGGCCTAATTTTAGACCTCAGGTAATCCAGTATTTAAATTTTGAAGAGATAAACATTCTGACAGAGTTTCATGAAGATCAACTAGTAAATGTGACTGCCTACACAGTTACACAGTGTGAACAATGTATTCCTATGATTTGAGCTTATGGCCTACATGTTTAAGACCTTGTGTAACCAATTTTTAAACTTGACCTAGATTTTATCAAAATAATAAAAAGTCTGACAAATATTCTAACAAAGTTTTGATCAAACAGAAAATGTGACCTCTACAGTGTCAGCATGGTTTGACATGATTTGATATAGTGACCTAGCTTTTGAACTCTGGTAATTCAGTTCTGAACTTCACCTAAATTTCATGCAAACATTCTGTCAAAGTTTTAAGAAGATCAAACAGAAACTTTGTCCACTGCAGTGCCAATAAGGTTTTTTTTTCATGACTTAACCTAGTGACCTAGTTTTCGGCCTCAGGTAACCAAGTTTTAAACTTGCCCTAGATTTCATTGAAACAAGCACTCTCAGAAACTTTTAAGAAGATCAAATTCAAATATGGCCTTTAGAATGTTAAAAATGTTTTGCTATGATTTTGATCTGGTGACCTGGTATTTGACCTAAGGTAATCAAGTTTTGAAACTGAGCTAGATTTCATAGAGACAAACACACACAGTTTCATAAAGATGAGGTAGAAAATGTAGCCTCTAGAGTAATAAGGTTTCTGACCCCATGTCACAGTATGTGACACAGTAATGAACCTGTCACAGATTTTATTCAGGGTGATATTAAGTGTAATATTTTGAATAAGGATGATTAAAATTAGGCTAAAATTGTGACCTCTACAGTGATAACAGTCAAACTGTTGATGCATGACACACGAGGAGCACAGGGTGATCACAATAGTTTACCTTGAGCACTTTGTGCTAAGCTGAGCTAAAAAGATTGCTTATGAAACTGACAAAACAAGAGGTCCTGAATCGCTCACCTGTCCTCACATGACCCAGTTTTGAACTGAGTATGACATCGTTTTCTCTATTATTTGACAAAGTGACCTAGTTTTTGAGCTCATGTGACCCAGTTTTGAACCTGACCCAGATATCATCAAGACAAAAATTCTGACCAATTTTCATGAAGATCCATTCAAGGGTATGGCATCTAGAGAGGTCACAAGGTTTTTTATTATTTGATCTACTGATCTAGTTATTGATGACACGTGACCCAGTTTCGAACTTGACCTAGATATCAACCAGGTGAACATTCTGACTAATTTTCATGAAGATCCATTCATAAGTATGGCCTCAAGAGAGGTCACAAGGTTTTTCTATTTTTAGACCTACTGACCTAGTTTTTGACCACAGTTAACCCAGTTTCAAACTTGACCTAGATATCATCAAGATGAACATTCAGACCAACTTTCATACAGATCCCATGAAAAATATGGCCTCTAGAGAGGTCACAAGGTTTGTCTATTATTTGACCTACTGACCTAGTTATTGATGGCATGTGACCCAGTTTTAAATCTGACCTAGATATCATCAAGGTGAACACTCTGACCAATTTTCATGAAGATCCATTCACAAGTATGGCTTCTAGAGAGGTCACAAGATTTTTCTATTTTTAGACCTACTGACCTAGTTTTGGACCACAGTTGACCCAGTTTCGAAGTTGACCTAGACATCATCAAGATGAACAATCAGATCAACTTTCATACAGATCCCATGAAAAATATGGTCTCTAGAGAGGTCACAAGGTTTTTTTATTATTTGACCTACTGACCTAGTTTTTGAAGGCACATGACCCAGTCTCGAACTTGACCTAGATACCATCAAGGTGAACATTCTGAGCAACTTTCATGAAAATCCATTGAAAAGTATGGCCTCTAGAGAGGTCACAAGGTTTTCTATTTTTAGACCTACTGACCTAGTTTTGGATCGCAGGTAACTCAGTTTCGAACTTGACCTAGATATCATCAAGATGAACATTCAGACCAACTTTCATACAGATCCCATGAAAAATATGGCCTCCAGAGAGGTCACAAGGTTTTTTTTATTATTTGACCTACTGACCTAGTTTTTGATGGCACATGACCCAGTTTCAAACTTGACCTAGATATCATAAAGGTGAACATTCTGATCAACTTTCATGAAGATCCATTGAAAAGTATGGCCTCTAGAGAGGTCACAAGGTTTTTCTATTTTTAGACCTACTGACCTAGTTTTGGATCACACGTGACCCACTTTCGAACTTGACCTAGATATCATCAAGATGAACATTCAGACCAACTTTCATAAAGATCCCATGAAAAATGTGACCTCTAGAGTGGTCACAAGCAAAAGTTTACGGACGGACGACGGACGCTGCGCGATCACAAAAGCTCACCATGTCACAAAGTGACATGTGAGCTAAAAATAACCTGGGCATTGATTTGGTGATATACACTAGTATGGTAAGTGTTTATAATGACAGGGCGAACGTTTCTCATTTGTATACGTGCTATTCTTGTTTAATAACCGAAAATGCTGCTAGATATCCTAATACCTTAACTTGGAAAGTCTGTATTTCCAAAATTTGTAAGGTTTGTGTGAAAGAAAACATACATCTATTCACTGATTCAAAACAAAGTATTTAATTTTAAAACAAAACATCTTAAATCACTGTCTGTGACAATCTGTGTTCCTGTTAAAAGAAGCATAATATATAAAAACATCTGTTGCCAAATGATGTACTGGTTTAGTCACTTTGTAGCAGCTGAAGTATTATCAATGCTTCACATTTTTTTCACAGAATAAAATAAGCCATATTATTCTCAACTGAAGAAAAATTGCATATTATATTCTAGTATCTGCTCCAATGACCTTATAATAAAACAATACATACAACATTACTCTGATAAACAAAGAAAAACAGTTTATTAAAAAGCTCTCACTTGAGGGTAAAAAATAACAAGAGGACCATGATGGTCCTGAATCGCTCACCTATCCCCACATGACCCAGTGTTGAACTGAGTATGACCTAGTTATTTCTATTATTTGACATAGTGACCTAGTTTTTGAGCACATGTGACCTAGATATCATCAAGATAAAAAATTCTGACCAATTTTCATGAAGATCCATTGAAAAATATGACCTCTAGAGAGGTCACAAGGTTTTTCTATTATTTGACCTAATGACCTAGTTTTTGAAGGCATGTGACCCACCTTTAAACCTGACCTAGATATCATCAAGGTGAACATTCTCACCAATTTTCATGAAGATCTCGTGAAAAATATGGCCTCTAGAGAGGTCACAAGGTTTTTCTATTTTTCGACCTACTGACCTAGTTTTTGACCGCACATGACCAAGTTATGAACTTGACCTAGATATCATCAAGGTGAACATTCTCACCAATTTTCATGAAGATCCATTGAGAAATATGGCCTCTAGAGACATCACAAGATTTTTCTATTTTTAGACCTACTGACCTAGTTTTTGACCGCACGTAACCCAGTTTCGAACTTGACCTAGATATCATCAAGGTCAACATTCTGACCAATTTTCATGAAGATCGCTTGAAAAATATGGCCTCTAAAGAGGTCACAAGGTTTTTCTATTTTTAGATCTACTGACCTAGTTATTGACCGCACGTGACCCAGTTTCGAACTTGACCTAGATATCATCAAGATGAACATTCTGACCAATTTTCATAAAGATCCCATGAAAAATATGACCTCTAGAGAGGTCACAAAGTTTTTCTATTTTCAGACCTACTGACCTAGTTTTTGACCGTACGTGACCCAGTTTCAAACTTGACCTAGATATCATCAAGGTGAACATTCTGACAATTTTTCATGAAGATCCATTGAGAAATATGGCCTCTAGAGAGGTCACAAGGTTTTTCTATTTTTAGACCTACTGACCTAGTTTTTGACCCCACGTGACCCAGTTTCGAACCTGACCTAGATATCATCAAGGTGAACATTCTGACCAATATTCATGAAGATCTCATGAAATAAATGGCCTCTAGAGAGGTCACAAGGTTTTTCTATTTTTAGACCTAGTGACCTAGTTTTTGACCCCACGTGACCCAGTTTCGAACTTGGTCTAGATATCATCAAGGTAAACATTCTGACTAATGTTCCTGAAGATCCATTGAAAAATATGGCCTCTAGAGAGGTCACAAGGTTTTTCTATTTTTAGACCTACTGACCTAGTTTTTGACCGCACGTGACCCAGTTTCGAACTTGACCTAGATATCATCAAGATGAACATTCTGACCAATTTTCATGAAGATCCATTGAGAAATATGGTCTCTAGAGAGGTCACAAAGTTTTTCTATTTTTAGACCTACTGACCTAGTTTTTGATCCCACATGACCCAGTATTGAACTTGACCTAGATATCATCAAGGTGAACATTCTGACCAATATTCATGAAGATCTCATGAAAAATATGGCCTCTAGAGAGGTCACAAGGTTTTTCTAATTTTAGATCTACTGACCTAGTTTTTACCCCCACGTGACCCAGTTACGTACTTGACCTAGATATCATGAAGCTGAACATTCTGACCAATTTTCATGAAGATCCATTGAGGAATATGGCCTCTAGAGAGGTCACAAGGTTTTTCTATTTTTAGACCTAATGACCTAGTTTTTGACCCCACGTGACCCAGTTTCGAACTTGACCTAGATATCATCAAGGTGAACATTCTGACCAACATTCATTAAGATCTCATGAAAAATATGGCCTCTAGAGAGGTCACAAGGTTTTTCTATTTTTAGACCTACTGACCTAGTTTTTGACCCCACGTGACCCAGTTTCGAACTTGACCTAGATATCATCAAGGTGAACATTCTGACCAATTTTCATGAAGATCTTGTGAAATATATGGCCTCTAGAGAGGTCACAAGGTTTTTCTATTTTTAGACCTACTGACCTAGTTTTTGACGGCACGTGACCCAGTTTCGAACTTGACCTAGATATCATCAAGGTGAACATTCTGACCAACTTTCATAAAGATCCAATGAAAAATGTGACCTCTAGAGTGGTCACAAGCAAAAGTTTAAGGACGCACGCACGCACGGACGGACGGACGACGGACGCCGCGCGATCACAAAAGCTCACCTTGTCACTTTGTGACAGGTGAGCTAAAAATATATAATACTTACATCAACAGTTATCTATCATTTTCTTCCCCCCCCCCCCCCCCCCCACACACAATACTTTTGGGTAATGCATAGATATTTATTACTTTGAATAAAAATCTATTCAAAATGGTAAATGTATTAATTAAATGGTAAAGATATTAGCAACATATATATTAAACCCACATGACAGTTTTCTGCAAGAGGTGACTTAAATCATTTACATAGATACCAAGACAACAATGAGCTGCACACTAGCACATGGCGTTATTACTCTATAAAAAGTATAAAGTATGTACAAATGTACAATGTAACTTTCTCTAACTGAATGTTCTGTGACAACAAGCACATTTGTACTTGGGTCAGAGCTAGCAATAACTTCCACCTGTATACCGGCACACTGTATAATTTTCTGTACTTATATTTGTGTTTGAAAGTAAACCTAAATGAAATAGTAATATCCCTTTCTTATGAATTCATCAAAATTTTTAGTCTGAAACTTAAGATTTTAATTGTCTTAACAATACAGTGTTACTTCTGCTCTGTGACTGTTTAATTATCAGAAATACTATTCAAACCCTTCATGAATAGGCAAGCTTTCATCTGTATATACAGTGAAATACTGCTCACTCAAGTACTGGTGTCTTAAGCACTTGGGCTCACATTTCATGTGGTTCACAGTCATTTTATTCAAAGTTTCTCTGTTTAGAACACTGGAAACCCATGCAAACTCAAGTGTTTTGTTTGTCCCCTTACATCCTTTGAGCAAATGATGATTTAGTGTATATACTATAAATGAGCCGTGCCATGAGAAAACCAACATAGTGGCTTTGCGACCAGCATGGATCCAGACCAGCCTGCACATCCACGCAGTCTGGTCAGGATCCATGCTGTTCGCTTTCAAAGCCTATTGCAATTACAGAAACTGTTAGCGAACAGCATGAATCCTGACCAGACTGCGCGGATGCGCAGGCTGGTCTTGATCCATGCTGGTCGCAAAGCCACTATGTTGGTTTTCCCATGGCATGGCTCAAATAATAGTATTGCAAGTTGAAAATTACCGCTCTTAAGTCTAAGTTTCAGACTTTAAATGTTGATGATTATGGCCATTGACTTTGTGTTTCTATGTTTACCTCCAGTGGCTCCTAGCAGCGGTCAGACTTTACCATAATCATGAAACAATTTGTGAGAGGTCCGTACAAAGATGCTACATACCAATTTTGGCAAAGATTTATCAAGTGGTTTATGATAGGTCATTAAAGGTTTTTTTTTAGCTTGGACAGCTCCTAAAAAGGTTCAAGCTGAACCATTTGAACAAACCCCAATGAGGCCTGAACAAGACAGACAAACCAAATCTGGTTATGATTAGTCAAGTGATTCATGGGAAGATGTTGTTTGATTGGTAATACTTCTCCTATTTTAAGCTCTGATGCTAAGCGAAAACATAACAAACTTAAAGATGATCAAAACAAGGTTGATACAGACCAATTTCAGTGCAGATCCAGCAAGTGGATCATGAAATTTCTTCTTTTAGCTTCAGAGTCCCTATAAAGGACCAAGTGGAACCATCTGAACAAAACTACAAGAGAATCATAAGATACTGACCAAATTTAGAATGGTTCTATCAAGCAGTTCTTGATAAGTCATTTTTTTCTGTTCTCAGCTCTGGCAGCCACAAAGAGGCAAAGACAAAACTGTCTGAACAAATTTGAAAGAGGATGCTACAGACAAATGTTTGAGAAAATCTATCATGTGATTCATGAGAAGCTGTTTAAAGCTTTTTATTTTTAAAAGGAGTCAATGGGAATCATTTGAAAAACAACTGAGAGAGGACAAAGCAATGATGCTATAGACTAATTTAGAGTACTAGGTCAATCAAATAATTCACAAAAAGAAGTCATTTAAAGCTTTTTCTATGTTAAGCTATTTAGCCCCAAAACGGGCCTAAGTATTTGACAAAATGGGGCTAACTATTTGAACAAATTTCAGAGTAACCATAGAGGTCAAGATCCTCAAATGGTTCATGAAAGGAAGTTGTTTAAAGGTTTTTTCTATTTCAAGCAAGAGGGGTCAAGCAAATGCATTTGAATAAACTTGACAGACAACCAGATAAGGATGCTGCAGAACATGTTAATGAGAAGAAGTTGTTTAAAGGTTTTTCTGTTTCTAGCACTTGTTACCTAATAAATGTGGTCAAGCTGAACAACCTTGGGAGAACCTTTCCATGATGCTACAGACCAAGTCTGGCCTGTAGTTTCAATGGAAAAGCTGGTAAAGTTAAAATGTTAATGCAAGATGATGACCAATGGATGCTGGACCTTTTACTTATGCTGAACTTGCATTGATGAAATAAAACATCTGAAATATTAACAGCAGTATTTTCTCGATAAAATGTATCTAAACAGAAAGTGGGAAATGTATATCAGCAAACAGAAATGAAGTTGTAACATTTCAAAGGTACACAACAACAGCGAGTTCCTGTTTATTTAAATTATCTGCAAAATAACATTATGCAAACTTTCATTAACTTTTAGCCTGCTGGCGGCAAGTGATTATGCGTTTGCAACCAGTGCAGACCAAAATCTGTGCAGGCTGATCATGCTCTGCACTGTTTGCTATTCAGTAAGTAAATCTTCAACGAACACTGCTTCGAATAATAAGTGGCACTGCCCCAATTGAATGATGGAACAGTCCATTTTAGAAATTTAGCAGGGTAAAGAACCTACCATGAAAACTGCAAATTGAATAAAGTACTTTAATCACTGATTTTCATCCTGCTTCACATATAAAAAAAATAAAAATGAACACCAGTCTAAAATCTTTAACATACTAGTAAATGTAGCTTGTTACTGTAAAAACACATATTTCTGCTGGGTCAAAATTTCTTGATTTTTAAATTTTGAGTATGTTCGCGAGGTTTAATATTCGCGACATTGTAGAAATGGTATCCTACTTGAATTCAAATTATACTAATGATGAATATTTACAAGAGGATTCATTTTTGCAATATGTAAGGCCTCACGATTTTAGTGAAATTTAAATCCACATGAAAATTTCTGCTTTTACAGTATGATAGTTTCCAAGCATTGGTAAAATTACTAACAAGAGGACCATGATGGTCCTGAATCGCTCACCTCTTCCCACATGATCCAGTTTGGAGTATGACCTCGTTTTTTCTATTATTTGACATAGTGACCTAGTTTTTGAGCTCATGTGACCCAGTTTTGAACTTGACCTAGATATTATCAAGATAAAAATTCTGACCAATTTTCATGAAGATCCATTGAAAAATATGGTCTCTAGAGAGGTCACAAGGTTTTTCTATTATTTGACCTATTGACCTAGTTTTTTAAGGCACGTGACCCAGTTTCAAACTTGACCTAGATATCATCAAGGTGAACATTCTGACCAATTTTCATGAAGATCCATTCAAGGGTATGGCCTCTAGAGAGGTCACAAGGTTTTTCTATTTCAAGACCTACTGACCTGGTTTTTGAGCGCAGTTGACCCAGGTTCAAACTAGACCTAGATATCATCAAGATAAACATTCAGACCAACTTTCATACAGATCCCATGAAAAATATAGCCTATAGAGAGGTCACAACGTTTTTTCATTATTTGACCTACTGACCTTCTTTTTGAAGGCACGTGACCCACTTTTGAACTTGACCTAGATATTATCAAGATGAACATTCTGACCAATTTTCATGAAAATCCATTGAAAAGTATGGCCTCTAGAGAGGTCACAAGGTTTTTCTATTTTTAGACCTACTGACCTAGTTTTGGATCGCACATGACTCTGTTTCGAACTTGACCTAGATATCATCAAGATGAACATTCAGACCAACTTTCATGAAGATCCACTGAAAAATATGGCCTTTAGAGAGGTCACAAGGTTTTTCTATTATTTGACCTACTGACCTAATTTTTGACCGCATGTGACCCACTTTCTAACTTGACCTAGATATCATCAAGATGAACATTCAGACCAACTTTTATACAGATCCAATGGAAAATATGGCCTCTAGAGAGGTCACAAGGTTTTTCTATTATTTGACCTACTGACCTAGTTTTTAAAGGCACGTGACCCACTTTCGAACTTGACCTAGATATCATCAAGGTGAACATTCTGACCAATTTTCATGAAGATTTCATGAAATATATGGCCTCTAGAGAGGTCACAAGGTTTTTCTATTTTTAGACCTACTGACCTAGTTTTTGACAGCACGTGACCCAGTTTTGAATATGACCTAGATATCATCAAGATGAACATTCAGACCAACTTTCCTACAGATCCCATTAAAAATGTGGCCTTTAGAGAGATCACAAGGTTTTTCTATTATTTGACCTACTGACCTAGTTTTTGATCGCACGTGACCCAGTTTCGAACTTGACCTAGATATCATCAAGGTGAACGTTCTGACCAATTTTCATGAAGACCTTGTGAAATATATGGCCTCTAGAAAGGTCACAAGGTTTTTCTATTTTTAGACCTACTGACCTAGTTTTTGACCGTACATGACCCAGTTTCGAACTTGACCTAGATATCATCAAGATGAACATTCAGACCAACTTTGATACAGATCCCATGAAAAATATGGCCTCTAGAGAGGTCACAAGGTTTTTCTATTATTTGACCTACTGACCTAGTTTTTGAAGGCACCTGACCCAGTTTCGAATTTGACCTAAATATCATCAAGGTGAAAGTTCTGACCAATTTTCATGAAGATCTTGTGACATATATGGCCTCTAGAGAGGTCAAAAGGTTTTTCTATTTTTAGACCTACTGACCTAGTTTTTGAAGGCATGTGACCCAGTTTCGAACTTAACCTAGATATCATCAAGGTAAACATTCTGACCAATTTTCATGAAGATCCATTGAAAATTATGGCCTCTAGAGAGGTCACAAGGTTTTTCTATTTTTAGACCTACTGACCTAGTTTTTGACGGCATGTGACCCAGTTTCGAACTTGACCTAGATATCATCAAGGTGAACATTCTGACCAAATTTCATAAAGATCCCATGAAAATTGTGACCTCTAGAGTGGTCACAAGCAAAAGTTTACAGCCGCACGGACAGACGCACGGACGACGGACACCGCGCGATCACAAGAGCTCACCTTGTCACTTTGTGACAAGTGAGCTAAAAACATCAGAACCTCCTGTTTAGTATGCAAAAATAAAACTTATCAAGGGTCTTTTTTTACTGTCTAATTCACGGTATCTTGCAGTATCCAGATATAAACTACATAATTCTAAAAGTCTCCAAGGCTGATCGTTTTTGTATTTTTAAGATAATATTTAAAAATTTCAATTTATATTTTTCCCTATGTAAAAACTAAGCAATTTTGTTCACAATTTCGAAAGAAAATCTTTTCTTTTCCAAATTTCACAAAAAACAAGGAGCTACGCTCAATAAACGCTTGATGCCCCCGGTGGCAGCCTTGTCGATACAAAGCAACCTAAGTCCAAAACGAGGTCAAGTTCAAGGTCAAGGTCAAACTAAGGTCAGGTGATGTCTGAAGATGAGGAATGGTCACATGTTACATCTGCATTAGTATCAAGTCATTCTAGTAAGGGGTATTGATGCTAGACGAAACGGTCCCATTTGGTTAACCAAGAGATGGCCCATACAAAGCAACCTAAGTCCAAAACGAGGTCAAGGTCAAGGTCAAACTGAGGTTAGGTGATGTCTGAAGATGAGGAATGGTCACAGGTTACATCTGCATTAGTATCAAGTCATTCTAGTAAGGGATATTGATGCTAGACGAAACGTTCCCATTTGGTTAACCAAGAGATGGCCCATACAAAGCAACCTAAGTCCAAAACGAGGTCAAGGTCAAACTGAGGTCAGGTGATGTCTGAAGATGAGGAATGGTCACATGTTACATCTGCATTCGTATCAAGTCATTCTAGTAAGGGGTATTGATGCTAGACGAAACTGTCCCATTTTGTTAACCAAGAGATGGCCCATACAAAGCAACCTGTCCAAAACGAGGTCAAGGTCAAGGTCAAACTGAGGTCAGGTGATGTTTGAAGATAAGGAATGGTCACAGGTTACATCTGCATTAGTATCAAGTCATTCTAGTAAGGGGTATTGATGCTAGACGAAACGGTCCCATTTGGTTAACCTCGAACGGACGGATGGACGAACGAACAGACAGGACAATCACTTTATGCCTCCCGCATCAGTAGATGCCGGGGGGCATAAAAGTATGGAGATGTTGCTTTCACACTAAATAATCTTGCTCATTTTTTACAAAATTTCATTTAATAATTGTCACTATAAAATCAAAAAGATATTGTGCCAGGAGTAGCTAAAATTTACAATGGAAGACACCCCATCAACGATAAATTCAAAACTAATCTACCGGTAGATATTTTAGAAATTCAAAAAGTTTCTATTACCATCTGCGGAACCCTTAAGAATAATGTATAGTACTAGAGCTGAATTTGAGAAAAGCGCATGTCTCCCACAACTGCCTATATAATCATCTAAATACCAAGTCAGTCTTTAAATACCATTTACTCACTACAAATATACCTTTGAAGAGTAAAAAGGCTGATTCTGGGTAATTCAAGGTCCATAATCCTGGAGTGCCTCCAGTGATTTGGCTAGTTAATGTACTTGGCCGAGCAGTTATGGTCAAAAACATTTGGTTCAAGTTTGGTGAAAATCGGATGAGAAATGTTCGTCAGAGTGCGGACAAGGGTAAAAAGGCTGATTTGCCATATGTCCAAAGTGCTTGGGCATGGTTTGGCTAGTTATTGCACTTGGCCGAGGACTTATGATCAAACACATTTTATTCAAGTTTGGTGAAGATCGGACTAGAAATGTTCGACTAAGAATGCGGACAAGATTTGTGACAGACACACAAAGACAGGAGTAAATCAATATGTCTCCCACACCACTGTGTGGTGGGAGACATAATTAACAGTACTGTCTTACATTTAAAGAGGAATCAAAGGATAACCCTGTAACAGACCATCCCCTGAGACTAACAGGTGAACCTTAAAATGAAAACAGTGTTGAAACTATCACAGTCACTAATTTTTACTATTTTCTTTGACTAGAAAATGAGAGATTGGTTTTAAACTGGACAAAATATCAGTTCTGACTTGACCAGCGAACGCTCTGGTGATACAAGCAAATGGGGGTGGAGTATGTTTTTTTGTAATGAGATTCTGTTTGCTGTCCAACTGAACTTCTGTGAAAGCACTAACAATGTCCAGGTTTCCCTCAATGTACCATAATGAATGACCATCAGTGGCACTGAATTCACACAGACATGGGTATTCTGTCTCCTCATCATCATAAACATACGGTTTTTTAATGGTTGCTATCTCCTTCCTTGGCAAGTTCACTTCAGTCAGTACCTCCGAGTTGAATTTATATTCATACAATATTTTCGCCTCATGTCCACAATTTTTGGTACCATTGGAAACAATAAGTAAACGATCCTCTTCTTCTAAAATAGCACTGCCTCTGAATATATCTTGATCTTCAATAAATTCAGATTTCAATATGACTGGCACAGGAAACAGGTTATTCAGATTGGCAACAAACACAATATTCCATCCACCGTCTAATGTGCTATGAGTTACTAGCATTTCGTTGCTAGTTTTGCTAATGTGTGCATTCATTTCTGGCATTCCGCCATTGTCTGACAGGTTTGTTCGAATCCTTGTTGGAGTGACAAAGATGCAATCCCATGATTCACCATCGCTACGAAGAATGTAACCCCGGAAATACATATCAGTCGCCTGATCAAATGAATTGTCTGTAAACAGTCTCATTCTGACAATCATGTACTTTTCATCTCCTTTCCCTGTCACAAAACAAACATCATTCGCCTGAAAATGGCCATCTTCCAGTTCAGGATTTATGTTTGTATCATAGTACTGTACATCAGGTGCATGCCATGTGTGACTTTTCAAGTTATACAAATCAATGTAATCTCCGCGGTTATCAACAAATGCAATATTATCATCCAGAACTACCAATCTACTTTCATACCCAGATCCGTCAATGAGATACTCTGGCATTCCGCCCTGTTCGTGAAGCTCACACACATAGTACCAGCTCCGTGTCCTAGGAATGTACGTACAGACATCGAACACAGCATCATTAAAAGGTTCCTGTACATGATGAATCAGTCCTCCTAAACGAGCTTTTTTATAGTCCTGTATAACACATAGTTTTGGTGATAATGTGACAACTGCTAATTCTGTTACAGGAACCTTTTTCTTCCCTTTCCCAGAAAGACTTGTACTGCAGGTTGCCACATCACACTGAGAATGATCAGTTTCGGAAGAATTATCCATCACCACTTCATCAACAGCAGTTTTCAGCTTTGACAGAAAATCCTCCTTGTTTTCAATGTCACATGTTTCTAGTGTCATCACAAGCCTTTCATACAGAGTTTCAAGACAAACCTCATTCAAATTTGTACATGTCACTCTTTCTTCAAATCTGTTCAATGTATCCAGTAACTCTAAACCAACTGATACATGCTTTGCAGTCTTGCCTTTATTAACCCATTTTGTCACAAACTGAACAATATTGTAAGCAGAACAATGCTCAAACACATCCTTTTCTATCAGGCAAGCAAGCTCATCTGCTGATAAATTCAAAGTAGACTCTTCAAAGATCAAGAAGTCATGAAATCTGGATTTCATCATAAGTTCTGAATCAACTTCAACATCTGTTATCCCATGTTCAGCTGCATACAGATAGAACTTTAAACAGGTTTTCAGACATAACGCTTCCTTCATGAAATCAGCTGAAAACTGCCGAAGAGTTTCTAGAAGGAAGAAGGATGACAGTTTTACTATAATGCCCAAATTATCCATGTTTATTTCAACTTCACCAGAGTAAATGAAATTCAGGATGATTTCCAAAGCATCGACATTTTCTGTTACTTCAGAGAGATTGATCTCTTTCATTGTTGCTTCACTAAAATGGCCAAGAAATAGAGACTTGAAGTACGGACAACCAGCAGCTAACACTGATCTATGGGCATGTATTTCACTTGATTGTACTTTTAAAATGACATCGCAGAAAGTTTTCTCTCGTCTAAGCTGATTGAGAACTGACATTATCGATGTAAAGTGAGACTCGCTGGCTCTGTATAGCACCATGGTTTATTCTTCACAGTAACATTAATCTGAAATTAAAGTAAAATATGTATTCATAAATAATCTTATCTTGTAATACACTGTAATGGTTTAACTTATAAGTTCATAGCCTGTCATAAGGGCAGAACTATAACTGTTACATGTTAAGCACTAGTAAATAAGAGCTGTTTGTAAAACATGTATGCCCCTCATGACGACCTGTACCATTTTCAGTCTCAAAATCACTATAATCTTGCCCTTTGACCTACTTACACAGTAAGGTCATCTACTGACCATAGGCAATTTATCCCATGAAAACAGCCCTTTAGCAGTTACGCGTAGGTAGACATTTTTCGCAAAGAATAAAACTTATTCCAAGAAATTTACAATGAAAATGGTCTAGATCTATTCTCAATACTATAAGCAATAAACATAAGCCAAAAATTTAACTGTCACCTCCTCATGTCACTCATTATACCAGATTTCATCCATAGCATGGAACTACATTTTGGACTACTTCACAAAGTCATGTAACACTGAGTAGTCACTTCCGGTTTGGTGTAATCCGTCCTTAAAGAAACATTTTTCATACTCAAAATGTGTTATTTTCACTTAAATTGTACCAGTAACCTGAATGCATGAAAAAAATACCAGTTTCAGTTTGATACAATCAATTTTCAAGGTTTTATGGCTTTTTCAGTAACGTATGCTAGTGCGCCAAATTTCCTGGAAAAAAGCTGTCGCGACATCATTTTTGACCACTTTTCCTTGCTTGAGCTTATTTTTGCCATATTTTATCAAGTTTTACCATAAAGTGCACTCAAATCACATACTGTTACTGTAAAATATACCCAAACTCACCCCTGACACCTAAAAAATACCAATATTTAGTCAATAAATATGCATTTTTGGAAAAAAATACACCCAAAACAGTGATCTTGAAATATTTTTAAATTTCTTCTTTTTCTCTGCTAAATTGCACTGAAATTGTCATCTTCTATCATAATCTGGCCAAACTAGCCTGTTTACAGCCACATCTAAACAAGTTTAATTTTTTACCCCTTCACAACTTACAGGTTACATTCTACCAATTCAATTCCTTATTTATTTCATATTAATAACAAAACATTCAGACCTCATTTTCAGCACTTCAGAGCATTTCAATGATATGAAAACCATATATGGTCATTTAGTATAACATGTCTTCTTATCAAAAATAGAAAAATATTGACATGTTATGCTGAATATAAGAAAAACAAGAGCTGTCTGTAAGACAGCCAAGCTCGACTATTCGAAATATTGTCCCAGAAGCAGGAAAATATTACCCAAAAAGGTTAAATATCAAAAGAGTTTTAAGTTCAAAAGGGGGAATAATTTGACCAAAATGCATATCAGTTATGGGACTTGCTGCTATCAACTAGTTTTATAACCCCGAAGGCACATGTGAAGTTACAATTCAATTTTGCATTAGTTTTGGAGATAGAAACTTGCATGTAAAACTTTAACCAGAATTTTCAAAGTCCAAAAGGGGGCATAATTTGCCCAAAATCATGCCAGAGTTATGGGACTTGATCCAGTGAGGTTAGTAATTGATCTAGAAAAAGAAAAAATAAGTTTAAAATCTATATGCCTTTTAGTAATAGCTGTATGTACTTGCACGCAAAACTTTAACCAGAATTTGCTAAGTCCAAAAGGGGACATAATTTGGCCAAAATGAAGGTCAGAGTTATGGGACTTGCTGCTATCAACTAGATTTATAACCCCGAAGACACATGTGAAGTTTCAAATCAATATCTGCATTGGTTTTGGAGATAATAACTTGCATGTAAAACTTTAACCAAAATTTTCTAAGTCTAAAAGGGGGCATAATTTGCTCAAAAAACATGTCAGAGTTATGGGACTTGACCCAGTGAGGTTGGTAATTGATCTAGAATAAGAAAAAATAAGTTTCAAATCTATATGCCTTTTAGAAATAGCTGTATGTACTTGCACGCAAAACTTTAACCAGAATTTGCCAAGTCCAAAAGGGGGCATAATTTGGCCAAAATGAAGGTCAGAGTTATGGGACTTGCTGCTATCAACTAGATTTATAACCCCGAAGACACATGTGAAGTTTCAAATCAATATCTGCATTAGTTTTGGAGATAGTAACTTGCATGTAAAACTTTAACTAAAATTTTCTAAGTCTAAAAGGGGGCATAATTTGCTCAAAATACATGTCAGAGTTATGGGTCTTGACCCAGTGAGGTTGGTAATTGATCTAGAAAATGAAAAATAAGTTTCAAATCTATATGCCTTTTAGAAATAGCTGTCTGTACTTGCACGCAAAACTTTAACCAGAATTTTCTAAGTCCAAAAGGGGGCATAATTTGGCCAAAATGAAAGTCAGAGTTATGGGACTTGCTGCTATCAACTAGTTTTATAACCCCGAAGACACATGTGAAGTTTCAAATCAATATCTGTATTAGTTTTGGAGATAGTAACTTGCATGTAAAACTTTAACCAAAATTTTCTAAGTCCAAAAGGGGGCATAATTTGCTCAAAATACATGTCAATGTTATGGGACTTGACCCAGAGAGGTTGGTAATTGACCTAGAAAAAGAAAAAATAAGTTTCAAAGCTATATGCCTTTAATTGATGGCTGTATGTACTTGCATGCAAAAACTTAACCAAGGTGTGACGCCGACGCCGACGCCAGGGTGAGTAGAATAGCTAGACTATTCTTCGAATAGTAATCTGTTCTGAGAAACATCACCCTCTAAAAATGCCCCCATGAAAACAGCCCTTTAGCAGTTACGCGTAGGTAGACATTTTTCGCAAAGAATAAAACTTATTCCAAGAAATTTACAATGAAAATGGTCTAGATCTATTCTCAATACTATAAGCAATAAACATAAGCCAAAAATTTAAATGTCACCTCCTCATGTCACTCATTATACCAGATTTCATCCATAACATGGAACTACATTTTGGACTACTTCACATGTAACACTGAGTAGTCACTTCCGGTTTGGTGTAATCCGTCCTAAAGGTCTACAAGTCATGTCGTCCGAGATACGATTTTTCGACAGAGGACTTTTTTCTGAATTTATTTTTTTACGGGAGGTTTTCATGTCCCGGCGGGAGACCGGGAGATATACTGAAAATACGGGAGAAAAAGTCTCCCGGCGGGAGATATGGCATGTATGAAGGTGTAAAGATGTTTTAAAAGTTCCTGGCATCTCTTGCCAGAAATAGAGGCATATCAGTGACTTATATTGAGTCAGCCTATTGAACTTTGAAGGAACACTTAAGCTTTGCTTTGTTATTTAAATACAGGCTTTTGTGAATTGTTGTAACTTTAACATTGGAAATTTATTATTCGCTGGAACTTTGTTACATCTTGTTGCTTGTTATCATCTAAATGGGAAACCTGAATTAAACTTCAAACAAGAGCACCGCCTTGCGGGTGCTGACACTCATCTGATTTTTTTTGTATAATAGAAATATTGTCCTACCCATGATTTTCTAAGTCTAAAAAGGGCCATCACTCTTGCAAAAAGCAGGATAGAGTTATGTTTCTTGATGTACAGTGTCCACTTATGATGGTGAAAAACTGTTGCAAGTTTTAAAGCAATAGCTTTGATAGTTTATGAGAAAAGTTGACTTAAACATAATATTCAACCAAGAAAATGATTTTTCTAAGTCCAAAAGGGGCAATAATTATTGCAAAAAGCAGGATGGAGTTATGTTGCTTGCTGTACAGGGTCAGCTTATGATGGTGAACAAGAGTTGCAAGTTTTAAAGCAATAGCTTTGATAGTTTAAGAGAAAAAGTTGACCTAAACATAAAACTTAACCAAGAAATCTGATATTTTCTAAGTCCAAAAGGGGCCATAAATCTTGCAAAAAGCAGGATGGAGTTATGTTTCTTGCTGCACAGGGTCAGCTTATGATGGTGAACAAGTGTTGCAAGTTTTAAAGGAATACCTTTGATAGTTTAGGATAAAAGCTGACCTAAACATAAAACTTAACAAAGAAAACTGATTTTCTAAGTCCAAAAGGGGCAAAAATTCTTGCAAAAAGCAAGATGGAGTTATGTTTCTTGATGTACAGGGTCTGTTTATGATGGTGAACAAGTATTCCAAGTTTCAAAGCAAAAGCTTTGATAGTTTAGGAGAAAAGTTGACCTAAACATAAAACTTAACCAAGAAATCTGATATTTTCTAAGTACAAAAGGGGCCATAAATCTTGCAAAAAGCAAGATGGAGTTATGTTTCTTGCTATACAGGGTCAGCTTATGATGGTGAACAAGTATTCCAAGTTTCAAAGCAATAGCTTTGATAGTTTAGGAGAAAAGCTTACCTAAACATAAAACTTAACCAGGCAACGCCGACGCAGACGCCGACGCCGACAACCGCTCAAGTGATGACAATAACTCATCATTTTTTTTCAAAAAATCAGATGAGCTAAAAACGGTTACATTGTGTTTATCTGCAGTGTGGACAATTATCTAAAGGTCAAGCCTAAAACCAGAGGCTTATAAGTCTGTCAAAATGAGGTTCCTTTAAATTTATAACACTCGGTAGAATCTCACAGAAGTTCGAACCCGGCTAATTTCCCCAAGACTACAAAAATCAACCGGTACCACCTGTGAACCCGAGTCATGACCCCAACACCCTTTGAATGATAAGGGCCCTCTATGACACAAACAATAATGAATAAATAGTAGTTTGAAAGAACATACATTGATGTCCTACAACTGTTCAACAAAATTTTATAAACAAAGAGTGTACTGGTACTTGACAAGAAACAATGATAAATATCCAAAAGGAAAAGCCATATTCCAAGAACGCAGCCTCTTTTCATCATCTTTGACAGAGGTTGAGTTTTGTACATATAATGGTCCCTGAAAGATTCAAATTAATATAACAATATTTCAACTGAATGTACCGAGTCATAACTGAAAGTTCTTCATGTTTTCATGGTTAAGGCAGTTCTGCATGTTTGATTAACTAGAAGTGATGATGTAACTTCAGTTATTCAGAAAACCTAAAATGAGCCGCACCATGAGAAAACCAACATAGTGCATTTGCAACCAACATGGATCCAGACCAGGCTGCGCATCTGCGCAGTCTGGTCGAGATCCATGCTTTTCGTTAACAGTTTCTCTAATTGCTATAGGCTTTGAAAGCAAACAGCATGGATCCTGACCAGACTGTGCCAATGCACAGGTTGGTCTGGATCCATGCTGGTCCCAAATGTACTATGTTGGACTTGGTTTTCTCATGGTGTGGCTCAAATTATTTTTGGTACTTGTGTAACCGTCAGTTTTTTTCCCAGTCAGGTTTTTTCCCAGGGCCAGTTCTTTCCCTCCCTAGTCAATCCCCCCCCCCCCCCCACCAATTGCAACTGGTTACTCTTGATCAATATTAAGGGGGGAAAAAACTAACTACTAAGTCAATTCTCACCCACCCCCCCTACTCATCAATATTCCTGGCTAGTCAATTCTTTACCCCCATTGTCAATTTTTCTGGCTAGTCAATTATTTCCCCTGTTAGTGAATTGGAACTGGTTATTCTTGGTTATTCTTAATAGCCTGTTCTTTATTTCCGATATGTTTGATTACTGAAAACGTTATTCATACAGAGGAGACTATATTTTCGCTTTAAAAATGTAAGATGATTTCAAAAGTTTGCTCTCGTTTTTTTCCGTTGTTGTAAATTGTAAGTGACTGGAAACAGAAGTATTCTTTAATCCTGGGAAAAATACAGTCGCAAATTCAATAAATAAAAAATAGCAATTTGTACGCCGTAATTGGAAGCTTTATCAAATTCTTGTTTTCCTCGGGACTGATGAATTAAAATAACAAACTTAATGTTTTCTTTAGTATTTAAGACATGGATTATACTCTAAATTTTTGAATTCCTTTAAGTGCTCAAATAAATGAATAACGGTGTATACCTGAAATCACTGTTAAAACTTCATATTCAATATGCCTCATACCCGAGTGAGAGGTAATAACTTTATGACAACTAATCATAACTTTTACCAGCAATTACCTTCTACACTGGTAATATAATAGTACATAGTAGCTATAGTACATTTCTATTGATTACCGGACCTCTAGACTGGTTAACAGAACCTTAGCCATTGCCAATAAGAAAAACCTGTAAACATGGTACTGCTACAGAAAACTTTTAATTTAAAAGGAATTTAAATAAACTGCCGAGTATCAAAAATAAGGGAGAATAGGTGTTTAATATGTTTTGTCTCTGCTTTAAACAATGAAACAGAAGGGAGTCAGTCGCACAGTGGTTAGCAGGCCTATTCTAGAGTACGCCAGCTCTGCTTGGGACCCTCACACACAGACCAACACTGACCAACTTGAGGCCGTCCAGCGCCATGCAGCACGCTTTGTGAAGGGCGATTACTGCACCACTAGCAGTACTAGCCAAATGGTGTCTGATATCGGCTGGCTACCCCTCCATATATGTCGCTCCAACGCCAAGCTGGTCATGACTTACAGAATAGTTCATGGCCTTGTCGACATAACACCACCAGCAAGGTTTTTCCACCCTACCTCCATCAACACCTGTGGGCACTCCATGAGACACTATCCTCAGTTTTGTGGCAAAGATGTTCTCCTTCACTCCTTCTTCACCTCCGCCACCAGACTATGGAACCGGCTCCCACAGGAAGGTGTCATGGCCGGCAGCGTCGAGGCCTTCAAGAGGGCCCTGGCGACATCATCCCACTAAGCTGCAACGTCGTTTTCATCTGCTTTTACTCTGCACTGTAAATAATTGAGCGCCGCACTCACCCCCTTGTACATACACCATTGCCCCAGAGTGGGACCTGTACAAGAACGGAAGAATAAGAAGAAGAGGTTGGGCTGCAATGCCAGCAGTCCTGGTTCGATTCCCGGTTGCAGCTGATATCCAGACTAGTGTTCAGTGCTGGGTAATTTACTTAAATTGGTACTGTTTCCAGCAGTATCGGCCCATGTATCGGCCTAGATTGGATGTTGGAGAGGTAAATATGACGCATGCCGTGGGCTCAACTGGAAATAAGTTGTTACATCCAGGTGGGGACTTTCGTTGACTACCCATGTTAAACAAGAAGCTTTACTTTTACTTTACAATTACCTTTAAAAACTGACAAATATGGCTGGTAACGATTTTTATCATACATAATCATACAGTCTTAGACGGTCGAAAATTGCTGCAGTCTGCAGTGCCATCGATACGCTTCGTCCTATACAACAAAATAAACGGATGCAACTAACTTATAGATACATTGTATCACTTCTAGTGAAACCAAATAACTGTTTATTGTTGATAAAGGCGAAGCAAACTTACGTATTACGAAAAATCAGATATTAAATTATAAATTGTTTATGTTTGGTTTCTTGAATGTGCATCGTTAGAACTAAGTAGTCGTGAAAATCACAAAGCGAGAGGAAGAATGAGAGAAGTGGTAAAACTTTCTTAGTTATAAAAGTTATTTTTCATGGCCCTGCCGATGTTTCACAGGAAGAGATTTATAGTTTGTTGCCGGTCCGTAACTCATACACACAAAGAGAACAATGTCATGGCATTAAATGCTCATAAGAAATTACTGGCAAAAAAGAAAGTTCTTTTCTAATGTTCTTTATAGGTTATAATGCAGTAATTCTGTCCAAAATGTGCTTCCGTGGTGTACATCTACATCTACATGATACTTCCAACAATCATTAACGATTATGACTGGAAGGCGCTTGTCTGGGCAGTGTTAAAAATGAGAAAACTCATTAGGTGCAAAGAATAAAAATTACTACAGGTGCTAAGTTAAAAAACATAGTGAAGGAAGTTACTGCAGATGTACAGTGGCCAGCCGCTCAGCAAATATGTTGAGGCTGGGGCTGGACTGTACATATTGGGGAAGGCCATTCCATAGTCTGACTGTACGGGGGAAGAAGGAATTCATGTGGTATTGAGTACGGGACTGTGGAATTAGGTAGTTCAGGTTTCTGGTCGGTGTTAGATGGTTATGGTCGACGCATACATGATTTGTTCGGATTTTGTAAAAATAGATGAGAGAAGATTGTATGCGCCGTTGTTCTAAAGTTTGCCAGTTTAGGGTGTTAATCATCTGGGTTACACTGCTTGTATAGTTATAGTCGTTAAAGATAAACCGTGCAGCTGATCTTTGCACTTTTTCGACTTTGTATGAGAGGGACTTTTGCCAGGGGTGCCAGATGGATGAGCAATACTCGAGTTGTGGACGGACATAGGTGTTATAGGCTTTCTCTTTGACCTTTTTGTTTGTTGTCTGAACATTTCTTTTGATGAATTTAAGAGAGTTGTTTGCTTTAGAGGAAATAGTATTAATATGTTCAGACCAGTTTAAGTCTTTAGTTAGTGTAACACCTAAGTATTTAGCGGTATCGGTAGATTTCAGTTCCTTGTCATGCAGGGTGTAAGGAAACATGACAGGGTTTCGTTTGCAAGTAATTCTCAGCACCTCACACTTGTCTGGATTGAATTCCATTGACCAGTCCTGTTCCCACTTTTCAAGGGCGTACAAATCTTTTTGTAGTGTTTGGGCATCAGATGAGGACTTGACTGTAAGGTATACTATGGTGTAGTCGAAAGAAGTCCCTAATAAATAGATCCTAATTTTTCCATTTTTCGCGCATTTGCGAGTAAATCGGGGGCCAAATGGGCATTATTTCACTCGTGGAATGAGTTTTACATAAAATAGGACACGTTTCATGCTAATACTCGCATGTTTTCGAGTTGTTTACTTGAAAACGAAAGTAGGGTGTTTATTCTGCGGACCGCTTTCTGAAATGCGGCAATATGAGGGTACCTGACTTCAGTTGACTTGCATTTCACTGCATACTATTCAACACCCCTTTTTCTTTTCGTTTTCTTGAAGCAAATGTATGGATATCTTGTGGAAAATAGGTCTACGACGGAGTGAAAATCTAGAAACTGTAACAAAATTGGTCTGAAGTAGATGAATTTTATATGAAACAAAGAACAATTTCTTTTATTGGTATACAGCCTATAAAATAAAGCCTTTTGAAACAACCCCTCGGGTGAATTTTTGTTTCAGTTTTTATCATATTATATGCCACATAGGCCTTGGTTTATTATAAAGAGTACAGTGCTTTAGGGTAAAGCGGATACCCAATATAAAAAAAATGTAAAATATCAATTAATTAAAATGAACTTTTAAAGTGCAGGATACAGGTTATGTCAGGTCTTATAATATTTAGTTATTCTAGAGAATAACCTATCTTAAAAGTTTCTTCTGCTTATTATGAAAAGGTAAATGGTATACAATAGAAAAACATTTAAATGACTTCTGTTCATGAACCGCTAGATAGATCTCCATCAAACTTGGCCTGTAGCATCATTTATAAGGTCCTTACCCAGTTTTGTTTAAATGGGGGCACTTGGCTTTTTTTTTTTAAAGGGCCGCTAGAGCTAAAAATAGAAAAAAATTAAACAACCTCTTCTGATGAACTGCTGGATGAATCTTTATCAGATTTGATCTTTAGCATCATTACAAGGTCCTCTCCCAATTTTGTTCAAATGGGGGCATTTGGCCTCTTTCAGGGGCAGCTAGAGGAGCAAAAATAGAAATACCTTTAAATGACTTCTGGTCATGGAACATTTGGTGGATCTTCTTCAAACTTGATTTTTAGCATCATTATAAGGTCATCTCCCAACTTTGTTCAAATGGGGTTGCATCATTATAAGGTCCTCTCCCAATTTTGTTCAAATAGGGGCCCTTAGTGCTTTCATGGGCAGCTAGAGCAAACATAGAAAATTTGCCTTTAAATGACTTATACTCATGAAACACTTGATGGATCTCCATCAAACTTGATCTGTAGCATCATTGCTTGGCCCCTATTGGGGGCAGCTTAAGATAAAACTAGATGTAGCTTTAAAACTACTTCTCATGAAGTCATGGATGCGTTTCCATCAAACTTGGTCTGTAGCATCATATTATAAGATATCCTCTCCCAATTTATGAAAACGAATGCACTTGGCCCTTTTAAGAGGTTGCAAGGTAAAAATAGAACTATTTTAAAGAGACCTTCCAAAATATCCTAAGCCTGCACCAGTTGTCTATATGCATGTTCTTTCAGCCCAATTTTAAAGACTATTTGATATAGATCTGTCACACTAATTCATGTAATTAACTTTCATCACCTCTTGAATTACCTGGAGCATATTTTGGTCCTCTTCCAATGCTGCACACTCGGTAGCATGTTTTAGCTCTGCATTTCAGGTAGGTTATCTAGGGCCATCATGGCCGTCTTGTTTTACTTGTATTACAAACAAAATGTAAAATATTCAAATATCAAGAGATAAACTTTGTACAGCAGAATTCAAAAATGAATATACATGACTTGGCTCCAATTGATCGGGCTGCACCAAATAGGGAAAGCAACACTGTACTGGAGTTCGTAATTGTGTGCCTCAATGCTATTTCTTAGCAGGTGTGTTAAAGCCAAGAATACCTGAACTTACATTTTGTCTGTTAAAAATGTCTTGTCGCTTGTACAAAATGCAACTTTATGAAATGTATGAAAAGACAAAGTCTATTTCAAGAATTAAAAAACAATTAACAAATAGTTTGCATGCAAAGTGAAATGTAAGTATTCACCGTCTCATTCATTTGACCCATTTTTACTTAAAATTTCAGGTTAAAGTTTTGGTGAGTTTCCCTCTATCTCACTTATTACTATATGGATTTGATTCAAACTAATAGTAGTTGTTCCACATCATATGATACAAGGTCCATAACTCCGGCACCAATTATTCATGAATCTGGCCCCCGCCCCCAATTTTACTTAGAATTTAAGGTTCATTTTGATGCATTTTTACTATATATATCTCTGTTTTTACACAGATGGTTATAAAATAGTTGTTCAACATCATCACTCATATCAATGACACAAGGACCATAACTCTTGCACCAATATTTCACGAATTATCTCCCCCTCCCCATTTACTTAGAATTTTAGATTAAAGTTTTGGTGTACTTTCGCTCTTTCTTGGTTATTACTAAATTGATTTGATTTCAACTTAAAGTAGTTGTTCCACATCCTCACTCACATCATTTGACACAAGGGCCATAGCTCTTGCACCAGTATTTCATGAATTATGCCCCCTTTTTGCTAAGAATTTCAGTTTAATATTGATGCTTTTTCACCGTGTCCCTTTAATAATGTTTTGACCATGATCCTGGTTAACTTTGATGCTTTTTCATCATGTCCCTTTAATAATGTTTTGACCGTGATCCTGGTTAACTGATTCTGTCAGGAGATGATCCTGGTTAATTGATTCTTTGGAAAATGATAATGGTTAAATGACTCTTTGGAAGATGATCCTGGTTAACAAATTCTATAGGGAAATGAACATGGTTAACTTATTCTATTGGAACGTGATTTTGGTTAACTGATTCTATCAGGAGATGATCCTGGTTAACTGATTCTATAAGGGAGGTGTTCCTGGTTTACTGATTCTACATGGAGATGATCCTGGTTAGGTAATACTATAAGGAGGTGATCCTGGTTAACTTGTGATCCTATAAGGGGATTTTAGTTAACTGTTTCTATGGGGAAATGATCCTGGTTAACTGATTCTATCAGAATATGATCCTTGTTAACTGATTCTATCAGGAGATTATTTAATTAACTGATTGTATTGGAAAATGATCCTGGTTAACTGATTCTGTCAGGAGATGATCCCGGTTGAATGGTTCTGTCGGAATACGATTCTGGTTAACTGGTTCTATCAGGGTATGATCCTAGTTAACTGATTCTATAAGGGAGGTGTTCCTGGTTAACTGATTCTATAGTGAAATGATCCTGAATAACCAATCCTATAGAGAGTGATCCTGGTTAATCTATTTTTTGGAAAATGATCCTGGTTAACTGATTCAATGGGAAGATGATCCCGGTTAACTGATTCTATGGTGAGGTGATCCTGGTTAACAGAAGATTATCCTGGTTAATATTCACAGTCTTATGTCATAGTGTAAAGTTATATGTATAGTAGCAAAAATAAAACAATATTAAAACATTATCCAAGCTTTGCTAAAGTTTAGTTTTCCATTAAAGGTAACTGCTAATACAGACATTATTGTTTTATATATTTCAGATAAACTACCAGTGGGAGTATTCTTCTTACCTTATATCAATAACTGACCAACATGAAGTTCTTTTGTCCTGGAGACTTTAATGGCACAGTGTTGAAGGGGCTGAACCAACTCAGAAAGGAGGAAGTCCTTTGTGATGTTACCCTGAACATAGGTAGGCGCAAGGTTTATGCACATCGGTGTGTTTTAGCAGTCAGTAGTGCCTACTTTAAGTCAATGTTTGCTGGATGTTTCGTTGAAAGTTCAATGCAAGAGATTGATCTTACAGAAGTCACAGATGATGTTGCAACATTAGAAACTATCTTAGAATATATGTATACAGGAGAGATTGAAATAAATAACAGAAATGTTGGAATCTTGGTGAAGTTGTCTTTCTTCTTTTTGTTGCAAGAGGTTCAACAGCTATGCGTTGATTATATGGAAAGTACAATATGCCTCCAATTTAGCTTGAAATACTACCTAGATGCTGTTGCGTATAATTTATCAGGTATAGAGAAAAAGACCGCACCATTCTTGAGACGGAGGTTTCATGATTTCATGATAACGGATTGTGAAACGTTTCAGTTATCGCCAGAGGAAGTACTGCATTTGCTTAAGAAAGGTTATCTAAAGCATTGTTCAACCTTTCATATTCTCCAGTTTGCATTGAAATGGGTTGGAAAAGGTCAAACACAAGAACATGTTGATGTTGCCTTGTACATGGTTGATTTATGTGTGGATCTTGTCAACATTGACAGCAAAATTGAATTCGATTTACTTCAGAAGGAGTGTGAAAATTTGGTACATCTGAAAACTTGTGACAAGATACGTAAGAAAGTAGGCACCTTTCTTAAAAAGGCAAAAGGTACAAAAACTAAGGACAAATCACATGAACTATTGGATAAAGACATAGGTGAGTTGGAGAGAGTTTTGATAACTCTGTCACCAGCATCATGTATCTTGAAGAACTATTTAGAAAATGAAATAAATGGAAACCTTGGATCACCTTTTGCTACTGAAAATAAAGCTTTACTAGACATTTGTTCTTATGTTCCTGAAACTAAAAGTTGGTATCATCTTGCTCGGCTGTTTGAAGGTGAACATTTACCTAAGTTTCTTACAGATTTCACTGCTGAAGTTCCCTATGAAATGATCATTTTCAGGGAAAACATTGGATTTCTGAAGCCATATGAGAAAAAGCTCTATTTGTTTAACTATCGGGAAAATGTTTGGAAAAGAATTGATGCAGCAGACGTTGATGTAGCAGATGCTGATGTAGGTTTATATAATTCAGCATCATTGAAACATTACAGAACCTTTGTTTTAGGTGGAAGTAATAAAATATATTTGTTAGTAGGAAAGAGAATACCTTTACACGATGATTATCTGTCAATAAACTTCACAGAAGTAGTCTTTTGTTGTTATGTACTACAAGACGATGGAGAGACGTGGGAATTTCTGTTTGAAACACCAGCTGCGTCACGATTACGATATAGTGCTATTAATACAGACGAGGTTGTGAAGATGAATGTGGCTGTTAGTCAGACAACCAATGAAATGCTTGTTGTGCATTATTCGGGATGTTGGGAAAGTGTATTTGTTGTTGACCTTGATTCCGATTCTCCGCAGCCAGTTACGTTACTTGCCGAGTATAAAAGTCACTACAATTTTGATAAGTACCTGCTGATAGAGAGTAAGGATAGCTTTGTCTTGTGTTCAGTTAAGACTCTCCAAACAGGTGGCGATGATTGTATTGAAATCTTGTACGAGTACAAATTCAAGTCTAGTATTTTAAGGAAAGTTAACGAGGATTCAGTTATTATTTCAAGTACTGAGAATAAACTTCCTGGAAGTTTGAACATGGATTTAAGCAAGTACCCATGTGGTATCAAACAGCAGGCTGGTGGTGGAGGATCTCTATGGATTCTTGAAGGTGATCTTGGTGAACTTAGTTCTCTCACTGAAGTGTCTTTTCAAACAGATTTAGAGCCAGTGATAAAGGAACATCCTCCTCCGCCATTTCCAGCGGTCACCAGACTATATGCAGGTTGTGTTAGTAAGAGATTAATGTCCTCATGCGGCAAAAGAATTGGACATTTCGTTATCAAAAATAAAAAGATCACTTTATATGTAAATGATTCAGACAAATATATTTGAAAAAAAAGATACAGAAAGACAGTAGCAACTTTAAAGATAGTCAGTTGCGTTTTAGTAACATTTTGCAAAATCTTTCAGCTTTAGTATGTTCAGCTACAGAATAATTACTGAATAAGAAAAGCCTGTTTAATAGAGCCAGGTTCTTGTTAGTAATTCATGTTTCATTGGCTTATATTATAAGATTTTGTACTTATTTTTATACTGAAGTAATATTATAAAAAAGTAAAACTATTAATGAGGATATGCTTTATTTTTTACCTACCTGGACACAAAGTGCTCAAGTATTGCTATTATTGTGATCAACATGTATCTGTCGTGTTTCGTAAGTCTATTAATGGTACAGCTATTGACACTCTAAATGAATATTAATCGAACTAGTAAATCTTGGATGTATCTCATAATAGGACATAGGGGGTCAAAAGCTAAAGCACAAGGTCAAATTATAGAAAAACCTTGCTGGCAATAGAGTCCAAATTTTCTGACAGTTCTCCGATCAGAATGTTTGTCCACAACCAAAACATGTTCACAACAAGTTTGTTTTCAGTAACATGAAGTGTTCGATATAATGATTGATATAATCTGAAAATGATTTTGTTCAATTAATACAGAATCTGTAAGTAACAGACTGGCCGCTGAGCAATAGGTTGCACAGTAAGAACTGCAAGACATTCCCTAATGTTGTTGATGTCATTTCTGTCTAACTTATCAGATGATATTAGCACTCAACATAATGTATATTTAAAGGTATCTTTTTACTACATAATTTTTGTAGTTCTGTTCATTGAAATGATATTCTTTGTTATTCTCTTCAAGAATGGTTGTTTTAGTAAAGGCTTATCCATTAACTTTAAAAAGTATTGTGTTCGTCAAAAAAGATGTTAGCGATAAAAGATATCAGAACTGATGTCTGTCAGAAGTTGTGACATTCAATGTAACATTTATATTTTACCAACATTAATGTTTTATGCATATTTTGCAGTTTACATGAACAGAATATAAAGTAAAGGTTGAATTCTGAATAATTTATGACAGCATTTCATACATTCAATTTTAGGCAACCAGAATATTTTACATTCATTGTGTAGATTGATGTCATGAAATTCTGTTAAAATGGCTGTCAAAAGAATGAAAGAGTCTTACATTAGCAACTACATTTTAAAACACTCAAAACATAGATTTCTAGTATATAATGAAAAGAAATTAAAAGATTAACCGAGACTTACCTGTTGAGTTTGATAAAAATTCTGTTGTGGTAAGTTGCTAGGAATTATATGAGATAAACACGTGACCACCGATGCTGATCAGCCTCAGACTTCAGTGAGTGTTTACAAGGGTTGAGTTGGTGGGCATTTGCATTTGAGCAGCAGTTTTCACTTAAATCACTTAAATCTTTCGCTAATTTCACCAAATATCCATCAAAAATTTAAGTAAAACACTGACATTTTATAAGTACTTTTTAAGAAAGACAAAGATAAGAATTTACATTCTTTACATTAATATACTTCATTTACCAGAAGATTGATTTCGTAACAGTTATGTGCACTTACTTTTCATCTAAGTAATTTAAATATTATTCACAGAGAGTTTACTGTCAAATGTGACATAAGAAACTTGATTCTTCAATTTCTTGTCAAAATATTTTCACCTAACCTTACAGGAGTGACCAGTGTCAGGCCCTAATTGTGCATATTGTCAGCATGTTTTGGTTCAGTGATTTTCAGTGTAGATACAGCCCTTGATTTATCCTATTTTACCTTGTCCGTGCAACTGCATCAATAATACCAGGAGAGATTACTGCAAACTTCACAAAAGTGATCATTGCCAAGTTAAGTTGTGCATATTATGGGCATATTCTATTTTACTGATTATCAGTGGAGTTAAGGCCCTTTATTTGTCAAGTGTTATGATGCAACTTTTCTTGCACCATTAGCCATACAGAATTTATCAGTGCAAAACCTAGTTACGCATATCATTGGCTTGTTCTGGTTCAGTGATTTTCACCAGAGTTATGGCCCTTGATTTGAAGTAATTTACAGTGTTTACACTACCATGTACCTTTTGTCTGAATTTCAACAAATCTTACAAGTGATCAGTGTGAAGCATATTTGTATACATCAGCATGTTCTGGTTTAATGATTTTCAGTGGAGTTGTGACGCTTTATTTGTCAAATTCTATGATGTCTGTGCTCCTATACCACTGCTTCGAATTCCACCAAACTTCACTGAAATAATCAATTCCAAGCCTAGTTATCTACATGGTTGGAATGTTATGATTATAGTGACTTTCACTGGAGTTACGGCCCTTTATGGCATTTTACAATGTTGACCAGTATCTGAAGTGATTTTACTGGAAAAAAATCTCTGGTTTTCCTTATTCTTTAATCAGTTTTCATAATGATGATAACAATTTGCTGGGAAAAACACCTTTGAAAAATTGCTACACAAAGGGAGTTAATTGAGCACTCTCAAATAGAACCTGTCCGATATAGTCTTTAAGTCATCTTGTACGTAGTTGGCAATGTGCAGAGGGCATGAACTGGGAGCAGGAGGAGGGTGCTAGATATAAAGGTGAGATGAATGCAGGTAGAGCTAAGATATCAAGAATTATATATGCTGTAAATTAGCTTAAAAAGATGCTGTGGCATTGAAAAAAAACATAATTTATAAACTTTAATCAATGCTGTCATAAAATCTTACCACAGCAACTTTGATGATTGGAGTTCCTGACACTAAACCAAAAGAGTTATGCCCCTAACAAGAGCAGTCCTTGTGTGTGGTTTATTGACTGTAGGGACAATAGTTAAAAAGAAATTTTGAAATTAAGAAGCTTGTCAGCTAACTACTGCAATATTTAACCACAGTGACCTTGACTGTTTGGCGACCTGATCCTTAACCAGAAGATGTCAACCTCATACCAATCCTTATGCCATCACTTTAGTGCAAAAAGTGAATAAGTCCTTTAAGTCAATGGAGTGATCCACTTTTAGCACTGAGGTGACAATGTGTGATTTGATGTTAATAGTAGTTAAAATGATATAATGATACTGAGAAACTTGGCATAACACTGAGCGCAATGTCAATGACATCTCCAAGGCAAGGACAAGTACAATAGCAATCTTTATACTTAAAATATTCTGGCTATAAACTAGAAATATCATGAATAGAAAAAGAGGTGTTCAGAATAAAAGAAACAAGACTGTCTGGAAAATGATTATTAGCGAGAAATCCTAAGTATATTTCCTTGCTTCTGTAAGTCTCAGTTTTAAATTTATCCCCCCTCCCTCCCCCCCACTACCACCACTAGGGGAGACATACTGTTTTTGCCCTGTCAGCTCTTCTGTTCGTTCATCCATCACACTTCATTTCCGATCAGTAACTGTGGAACCATTTGACTTAGTACCTTCAATCACCATAGGGTGATAGGGCTCACAGAATAGATGACCCCTACTGATTTTGGGATCACTTGATCAAAGGTCAAGGTCACAGGGGCCAGAACATGGAAAACCATTTTCGATCAGTAAACTGGAGAACCACTTAAACCCAGAATGTTGAAACTTTGTAGGATAATTGGCCATGCAGAATAGATGACACCTACTGATTTTGAGGCCACATGCTAAAAGGTCAAGGTCTCGGGCCAGAATATGGAAAACCGTTTCCGATCAATAATTGGGGAACCACTTGACCCAGAATGTTGAAACTTCATAGGATTATTGGACATGCAGAATAGATGACCCCTTTTGACTTTGGGATCACATGATTAAAGGTCAAGGTCACAGGGGCCAGAACATGAAAAACTGTTTCTGATCAATAACTGGAGAACCACTAGAATCAGAATGTTGAAACTTCATAGGATGATTGGACATGCAGAGTAGATGACCCCTATTGAATTCGGAGTCACTAGATCAAAGGTCAATGTCACAGGGGCCAGAACTTGGAAAACTATTTCCAATCAATAACTGGAGAACCACTAAACTCATGTTGAAACTTCTCAGGATGATTGTACATGCAGAATAGATGACCTCTATAGATTTTGGGGCCATTTGCTAAAAGGTCACATTCACAGGGGCCAGAACATGGAAAACCATTTCCAGTCAACACTTAAGGAACCATTTTATCCAGAATGTTGAAATTCATAGGTCTAAGGATGATTGGACATGTATAATAGATTAGTCATATTGATTTTTGGGTCACTTGATTAAAGGTCAAGGTCAAAAAGGAAAAATCATTTCTGAACAATAACTGGAGAACCACTGGAATCAGAATGTTGAAACTTCATAAGATGATTGGACATGCAAAGTAGATTACCCATACTGGTTTTTGGACCACTTGATTGAAAGTCGAGGTCATAAGGGCCAGAACATGGAAAACTATTTCTGATTAATAACTGGAGAATCATTTGATCTAGAACCTTTAAACTTCATAAGTTGATAGGACTTATGGAGTAGATGACTCCTTTTATTTTCAGTGTCACTGGATCAAAGGTCAAGGTCACAGGGGACTGAACATGGAAAACCATTTCCATAACTCTAGAACCACTGGACCCAGAATGTTGAAACTTCATAGGATGATTGAACATGCAGAGCAGATGACCCCTATTGATTTGGGGCAATTTCTCTCAGAGGTCAAGGTCACAGGGGCCAGAACATGGAAAAATTTCTGATCCAGAACAACTTGACCAAGAACATTGAAACTTCATGGAAGGATTGGACATGCTAAGTAGATAATCCCTATTGTTTTTCAGTCACTAAGCCAACCACCAATATTTCTACATGGTTTCATGACTAGTTCAAACATCTATTAAGATGTATGTAACACAAACCATAACTCTGGTCTGTCTGAGTAGTCCCAAACAGAATACCAGATGCACAACTTCACATGCTATATACAAATATATTTTGATATTTTATGAATCTAAGTCAAATAGTTTTGCCCTTAATGCATATTTTTAAATAAATAAAGGGCAATAACTCTGATCTGATCTGGCCATCGAAAATCCCAACCAAAATCCCAGGTGCACAACTTCACATGCTGAATAATATTCCTATTGTGTTTGATGACCCTAGGTCAGATAAGTTTTTAACATACATGCAACCCAAACTTTCCTGCATGTTTTTGGCTAATTAAGGGCAATAACTCAGGCTCAGTGAGGCCCATATGGAAGATTGGGCTTGTCCAAATGTTCAGCCTCATAAAATAAAGTATTATTATTATAACAGTGAAACTCGAACAAAACCCAAGGAGCACAACTTCACATGCTGAATGATACTTCCATGTTTCATAATCCCAACTCAAATACATTTCGAGAAACCTGCAACACACTTTTTGGCCCATATTATGCGTATTTTTTACTAAGTCAAGGGCCATAACTCTGGTCTGGCTGTGTAAATTCCCTGTTAAAACACTATGTGCACAACTTTTCATGCTAAATGATAATCCTTTGAGGTTTGATGAGCCTGGGTCAAATTTTTTTTGAGAACACAAATTCAGACAGACATATGGACAAGAGTAACCCTAAGTATCTCTACCACCATTTTATTTAGGGATGGAGTGGGTAACGGAAAAGGGTAACTCTAAGCGCCTCTACCCTCAAATCCTTGTGTTTTTTGGGGGGTTTTTTATGGGGGAGGGGGTGGCAAAAAATGAAAGTTATTTAGTGTGTGTTCGGGTTTAACGTCTTTTTCAACAATTTTTCAGTCATATAAACAACTGTGTCTACTTGTAGCAGTGAGCACAATGCCCAACTTTATAGTGCTGCCTCACTGGAATATCATGCCGTAGTCACGTGGCATGATACCTCACCCAGTCACATTATACTGGCACAGGGCTGACCAGTCCTAGCACTAACTTCTTTAAGCTGAGTGCCAAGTGAAGAATCTACTAGTTCCATTTTTAGCTCACATGTCACAAAGTGACAGTGTGAGCTTTTGTGACCGCGCAGCGTCGTCGTCCGTGCGTAAACTTTTGCTTGTGACCACTCTAGAGGTCACATTTTTCATGGGATCTTTATAAAAGTTGGTCAGAATGTTCATCTTGATGATATCTAGGTCAAGGTCGAAACTGGGTCAACTGCGGCCAAAAACTAGGTCAGTATGTCTAAAAATAGAAAAACCTTGTGACCTCTCTAGAGGCCATATTTTTCAATGGATCTTCATAAAAGTTAGTCAGAATGTTCAACTTGATGATATCTAGGTCAAGTTTGAAACTGGGTCACGTGGGGTCAAAAACTAGGTCAGTAGGTCAAATAATATAAAAACCTTGTGACCTCTCTAGAGGCCATATTTTTCATGGGATCTGTATGAAAGTTGGTCTGAATGTTAATCTTGATGATATATAGGTCAAGTTCGAAACTGGGTCACGTGCTGTCCAAAACTAGGTCAGTAGGTCTAAAAATAGAAAAACCTTGTGACCTCTCTAGAGGCCATATTTTTCAATGGATCTTCATGAAAATCGATCAGAATGTTCATCTTGATGATATCTAGTTCAAATTCGAAACTGGATCACGTGCAATCCAAAACTAGGTCATTAGTTCTAAAACTAGAAAAACCTTGTGACCTCCCTAGAGGCCATATTTTTCAATGGATCTTCATGAAAATTGGTCTGAATGTTCATCTTGATGATATCTAGGTCAAGTTCGAAAGTGGGTCACGTGCGGTCAAAAACTAGGTCAGTAGGTCTAAAAATAGAAAAACCTTGTGACCTCTCTAGAGGCCATATTTTTCAATGGATCTTCATGAAAATTGGTCAGAATGTTCATCTTGATGATATCTAGTTCATGTTCGAAAGTGGGTCACGTGCTGTCAAAAACTAGGTCAGTAGGTCTAAAAATAGAAAAACCTTGTGACCTCCCTAGAGGCCATATTTTTAAATGGATATTCATGAAAATTGGTCAGAATGTTCATCTTGATGATATCTAGGTCAAGTTCGAAACTGGGTCACGTGCGGTCAAAAACTAGGTCATTAGGTCTAAAAATAGACAAGAGGACCATGATGGTCCTGAATCGCTCACCTGTTCCCACATGACCCAGTTTTGAGTATGACGTCGTTTTTTCTATTATTTGACATAGTGACCTAGTTTTTGAGCTCATGTGACCCAGTTTTGAACTTGACCTATATATTATCAAGATAAAAATTCTGACCAATTTTCATGAAGATCCATTGAAAAATATGGTCTCTAGAGAGGTCACAAGGTTTTTCTACTATTTGACCTATTGACCTAGTTTTCGAAGGTATTTGACCCTGTTTTGAAATTTACCTAGATATCATCAAGATGAGCATTCTCACTAATTTTCATTAAGATCTCATGTAAAATATGGCCTCTAGAGAGGTCACAAGGTTTTTCTATTTTTATGCCTACTGGCCTAGTTTTTGATCGCACGTGGCCCAGTTTCGAAACTGACCTAGATATCATCAAGGTGAACATTCAGATGAATTTTCATGAAGATCCATGAAAAATATGGCCTCTAGAGAGGTAAAAAGATTTTTCTAATTTTAAACCTACTGACCTAGTTTTTGACCGCAGTTGACCCAGTTTCAAACTTGACCTAGACATCGTCAAGATGAACATTCAGACAAACTTTCATACAGATCCCATGAAAAGTATGGCCTTCTAGAGATCACAAGGTTTTTTTTTATTATTTGACCTACTGACCTAGTTTCTTAAGGCACGTGACCCAGTTTCAAACTTGACCTAGATATCATCAAGGTGAACATTCTGACCAATTTTTATGAAGATCCATTCAAGGGTATGGCCTCTAGAGAGGTCACAAGGTTTTTCTATTTTAAGACCTACTGACCTAGTTTTTGATCGCAGTTGACCCAGTTTCAAACTTGACCTATATATCATCAAGATAAACATTCAGACCAACTTTCATACAGATCCCATGAAAAATATGGCCTCTAGAGAGGTCACAACGTTTTTTTCATTATTTGACCTGCTGACCTACTTTTTGACAGCACGTGACCCACTTTCAAACTTGACTTAGATATCATCAAGATGAACATTCTGACCAATTTTTATGGAGATCCATTCACAAGTATGGCCTCTAGGGAGGTCACAAGGTTTTTCTGTTTTTAGACCTACTGACCTAGTTTTTGACCGCACATGACCCTGTTTCGAACTTGACCTAGATATCATCAAGATGAACATTCAGACCAACTTTCATACAGATCCCATGAAAAATATGGCCTTTAGAGAGGTCACAAGGTTTTTCTATTGTTTGACCTACTGACCTAGTTTTTGATGGCATGTGACCCACTTTCGAACTTGACCTAGATATCATCAAGATGAACATTCAGACCAACTTTCATACAGATCCCATGAAAAATATGGCCTCTGGAGAGGTCAGAACGTTTTTCTATTATTTGACCTACTGACCTAGTTTTTGATGGCACGTGACCCACTTTCAAACTTGACCTAGATATCATTAAGGTGAACATTCTGACCAATTTTTATGAAGATCTCATGAAATATATGGACTCTAGAGAGGTCACAAGGTTTTTCTATTTTTAGACCTACTGACCTAGTTTTTGACCGCACGTGACCCAGTTTCGAACTTGACCTAGATATCATCAAGATGAACATTTAGACCAACTTTCATACAGATGCCATGAAAAATATGGCCTTTAGAGAGGTCACAAGGTTTTTCTATTATTTGACCTACTGACCTAGTTTTTGATGGCACGTGACCCAGTTTCGAACTTGATCTAGATATCATCAAGGTAACGTTCTGACCAATTTTCATGAAGATCTTGTGAAATATATGGCCTCTAGAGAGGTCACAAGGTTTTTCTATTTTTAGACCTACTGACCTAGTTTTTGACCGCACCTGACCCAGTTTCGAACTTGATCTAGATATCATCAAGATGAACATTCTGACCAACTTTCATAACGATCCCGTGAAAAATGTGACCTCTAGAGTGGTCACAAGCAAAAGTTTACGCATGCACGCACGCACGCACGACGGACGCTGCGTGATCACAAAAGCACATCTTGTCACTTTGTGACAGGTGAGCTAAAAAACCTTGTGACCTCTCTAGAGGCCATTTTTCCATGGATCTTCATGAAAGTTGGTCTGAATGTTCACTTTGATGATATCTAGGTCAATTTCGAAAGTGGGTCACGTGCGGTCAAAAACTAGGTCATTAGGTCTAAAAATAGAAAAACCTTGTGACCTCTCTAGAGGCCTTATTTTTCAATGGATCTTCATGAAAATTAGTCAGAATGTTCATCTTGATGATGTCTTGGTCAAGTTCGAAAGTGGATGACGTGTGGTCAAAAACTAGGTCATTAGGTCTAAAAATAAAAAAACCTTGTGACCTCTCTAGAGGCCATACTTTTCATGAGATCTTCATGAAAATTGGTCAGAATGTTCACCTTGATGATATCTAGGTCAAGTTCGAAACTGGGTCACGTGCCTTTAAAAACTAGGTCCTTACGTCAATTAATAGAAAAACCTTGTGACCTCTCTAGAGGCCGTACTTTTCATGAGATCTTCATGAAAATTGGTGAGAATGTTCATCTTGATGGTATCTAGGTCAAGTTCGAAACTGGGTCAAGTGCCTTCAAAAACTAGGTCATTAGGTCAGATAATAGAAAAACCTTGTGACCTCTCTAGAGGCCATATTTTTCAATGGATCTTCATGAAACTTGGTCAGAATTTTTATCTCGGTATCTAGGTCAAGTTCAAAACTGGGTCACATGAGCTCAAATACTAGGTCACAATGTCAAATAATAGAAAAAAACGACGTCATACTCAGTTCAAAACTGGGTCATGTGGGGACAGGTGATCGATTCAGGACCATCATGGTCCTCTTGTTTACATCTTTGGTATGATGCAGCAGAGGATCGAACCCACGACCTCCTGCACTCAAAGCGGACGCTCTTCCACTAGGCTACCGAGGCAGTAGACTCTGGTTCACGTCCAATGTCAGGCTCTGACTTGTAAACAAACGAAGACTCTCATCTTCTGGAATTTTAACTAAATTTTGCTGTTTTTTTTTTTCTTAAGGAATATTTTTACCTCACAATATCTATAGGTAAGATCCACAATTTGGTTCATGAAAAGAAATTGTTTAAAAAACAAGAGCTGTCTCCATAGGATGACACATGCCCCGGATGGCACTTTGAATGAATAGTTATGGCGGATGTTAGAGTTTAGGACCTTTGACCTACGGACCTGGGTCTTGCGCGTGACATGTCGTCTTACTGTGGTACACATTCATGCCCAATAATCTTAAAATCCATGCATGAAAGACAAAGATATGGACCGGACACGCCCATCAATGCACTATCATGAAATATGACCTTTAACGTCTAAGTGTGACCTTGACCTTTGAGCTACGGACCTGGGTCTTGCGCGCGACACGTCGTCTTACCGTGGTACACATTCATGCCAAGTTATTTGAAAATCCATCCATGGATGACAAAGATATGGACCGGACACGAATGCACTATCATGAAAAATGACCTTTAACGTCTAAGTGTAACCTTGACCTTTGAGCTACGGACCTGGGTCTTGCCAGCGACACGTCTTCTTACTGTGGTACACATTCATGCCAAGTTATTTGAAAATCCATCCATTGATGACAAAGATATGGACCGGACATGAATGCAGTATCATGAAAAATGACCTTTAACGTCTTAGTGTGACCTTGACCTTTGAGCTACGGACCTGGGTCTTGCGCGCGACACGTCATCTTACTGTGGTACATATTCATGCCAAGTTATTTGAAAATCCATCCATCGATGACAAAGATATGGACCGGACACAAAAATTGCGGACAGACAGACTGACAGACGGTTCAAAAACTATATGCCTCCCTTCGGGGGCATAAAAACAGGAGGGTCATGATGAACCTATATCGCTCACCTGTTAAACCTGGCTTTAAAATGAACATGATAAATTGCAAACGAAGAAGAAGAACATGATAAACATTCTGACCAAGTTTCATAAAGGTAGGGTAATAAATGTGGCCTCTACAGTGTTAACAAGCTTTTCCTTTGATTTGACTGGTGACCTAGTTTTTAACCCTACATGACCAAGATTCGAACTAGGCCTAAAGATCATCTAGATAAACATTCTTAAATTTATTTCCATTTTCATGAAGAAAGGGTCATATATAAGGCCTCTAGAATGTTAACAAGCTTTTCCTTTGATTTGTGTAGATGACCTTGTCTTTGACCCAACATGATCCAGTTTTGAACTTGGCATAAGAATCATCAAGATAAACATTCTGACCAAGTTTCATGAAGATAGGGTCATAAAATTTAATGTGGCCTCTAGGATGTTAATAAGCTTTTCCTTTGATTTGACCGGATGACCTAGTTTTTTACCCCACAGGACCCAGGTTCTAACTTGCCTAGAGATCATTAAGATAAACATTCTGTGCAAGTTCGTACCAAATCAAAGCATAAATGAAACTTCTTTAAGGCTGAAAGGGCCAAAATAGAAAAGTTTGCTCCTTTCAGGGACAGTAACTCTGGAACCCATAAAGGAATCTAGCCAGTTTTCAAAAGGAACTGAGATCTTACTGTGACTTCAGTTGTGTGTAAGTGTGGTTAAAACCTAATGTAAAATGTCGCTTCTATTATGTTCACAAGGTAAAAATTAACAAATTTTGGCTCTTTCAGGGGTAAATCAGGAGCTGTAACTCCAAAACTTATGATTGGATCTGACAGATTCATCATGGAATCCAATATCTATTGTTGTTAAAGATATTTTGCAAGTTTGTATCAAATCCAACCATAAATGAAGTCTATGTATGGCTGCAAAAGCCAGTTTTCGAAAGGAATCAAGATATTATGCCAATACAAGTTGTGTGCAAGTTTGATTAAAGTCAATTGCAAAATGTGGTCTTTATCGTGTGCACAAGAAAAAGTGGGTGATTGACGGACGGTCACAAAAGCTCACCTGTCTCTAGGTGAGCTAAAAAAAGCTAACACTGAACGATGGGCACAGCAACATAATAGCTGCTCATCTAACCTTTTTTATAGCGACCCTACTTTAATCTGACTTCAACTAGAGTTGTCACAGGAGTGACGAATTATACCCCCACAATATAGCCTTGTCATATAATAGAACTAAGCCAATGCCGAAGCCAAACTTGCTTGACCTACTGACCTCAAAAGTCAATAGGGGTCATGTGCTGGTCATGACCAACCTGTATGAAGTTTCATGATCCTCGGCTTAAGCATCAAAAGATACTGTCCGTAAAAGGCTTAACTTTTAAGGGTCACTCTGACCTTTGACCTTTTGAACTCGAAATCAGTAGAGGTCCTCTGCTGGTTATGAGCAACCTCCCAATTAAGTTTCATGATCACAGACTCAAGCATTCTCAAGTTATTGTCCAAAAACTGTTTGGATGTTCTGTGTGACCTTTGACCTACTGACCTCAAAATCATTAGGAGGTCATCTGACTAACCTCCCTTTCAATTTTCATGATCCTAGGCCCAAGTGTTCTCAAATTATCATCCTGAAAAGGTTGAACTTTTTCGTATCAATGTGACCTTGACCTTTGACCTAATAACCTCAAACTCAAACTTGACCTGTATTTTATCATATTACACCTGTGTACAAAAATTTATGATCCTAGGCCCAAGTGTTCTCAAGTTATCATCCAGAAACCGTTTAACTTTTTCATGTCATTGTGACCTTGACCTTTGACCTACTAAACTCAAACTCTAACTTGACCTGTATTTTATCATGTTACACATGTACAAAAAATTATTTTCCTAGGCTCAAGTGTTCTCAAGTTATCATCTGGAAACCGTTTAACTGTTTCAGGTCACTGTGACCTTGACCTACTGACCTCAAAGTCGAACTTTACCTAATTTCATGATTTTACACCTGTGTACTAAAATTTATGACCCTTAGCCCAAGCGTTTTCAAGTTATCATCCTGAAACCATTTAACTGTTCAGGGTCACTGTGACCTTGACCATTGAGCTACTGACTTCAAACTTGACCTGTATTTTCTGATGTTACATCTGTGTACTAAAAATTATTTAAACTGGTCAAACCATTCACAAGTTATTGTCTGGAAACCATGAAAACCAAAGGACTTCACCAAGCTCACTCCTTTATACATTGTACCACCCTCAAACTTCGTTTTGTGGGGGTATAATTATCAATAACAGCAACCTTGGTTGCTTCAAGGGGCGCCAAAGCTAGGTCTCTTTACACTTACTATATGATCAGTTTGTGTCTGAAATGTGGTAGACCCAAATGCAATTCAAAACTTTTTCTCCTTAAAAGCTACCTACATACAAAGTTCCACCCAAATATCTCATTCCTTACTGAAGGTATTGAGCCAAAATTATTATTCTTGTTTTGTAAGAGTAACCCCGACTCCAGCTGTCACAAACTCAACCCCGAGCTAGTTCCCGATACATTGTCGATTGACTTTAATGAACTCAAACTCGTTGGAAGCAACAGAATTTGTTTGAGTTATTGGTAGTTTGAGCCATCAAACAATATATGAGCCGCGCCATGAGAAAACCAACATAGTGGGTTTGCGACCAGCATGCATCCAGACCAGCCTGCACATCCCCGCAGTCTGGTCAGGATCCATGCTGTTCATTAACAGTCTCTCTAATTGCAATAGGGTTTGAAAGCGAACAGCATGGATCCTGATCAGACTGCACAGATGCAAACCCACTATGTTGGTTTTCTGATGGCGCAACTCATATTTTAAACTGAGATTTTGCAGGGATCTGAGGGTGGTGTTTGAATTATCAAGAGTTTGAGTGAACAGAGTTTGACAGTATATAATGCAAGTAGTCCCAGACAATAACTTAGGGCAAATTTTCAGTTAAAATTTAGTCTTTCAGGGCCACCTGTTGGACAACAATTGATACATAGGACCAGATAGGTCTATGTTGTTCAACTGAGCAGTTACATTGTACATGAAATACTAGTGCATGAGTTATGACCCTTGTGTCATATACTGTGGCCAATAATGACTCCATACACTTTGTACAGTCTAGGTAACAAAGTGGCAGGGGTTATTTATGATGTTCATAGAACTGAGGATTCCTGCGTACAAGTAGTTATTGTGTAAAGTAAATATACTTGAATCGATTTTCCTAGCTCCGTGTAGACGGCCTGGTCTAAAGTCTTACCCGAGGTAACGGAATTCAGAGGAAATGGAAACGGTCATTCATCCATCCAGATTCAGCTCAAAATAGCGGAAAAAGTAAACGGTTATGAGGCACTTTTCTTCCCACCATTATTTTCGTCTGGCCACATGCTTTAAAAATATGCATGTGTTTTAGGTCAGTCATTTGCAGATAATACGGTACAGGTCGCGCAAGGTGTGCATTTTGGGCCATTTTTGCCTCAAAATTTAGTGTCCTGAAACCTATGTTTTACTCGTTTTTATCACAGAAGCAACAGAATCGGCAGGCTGAAAATGTCACACAATGAAGTGCATAGTCTATGCAATATATCTGCTTTGAATTTATCAAATTTGGATTTTTCATGATTTTTTTCGCACTGGTATCAGCGCAGATTTGTGGAATTTTCAAATTAACTGTCCCTTGCCCCCACAAAACAAAGTCATTGTGTTGTTATTACAGATTTATTGCATTATACATAAATGACATGTAAACAATGAACTGTTTGTATAGATCACATAAAATGAAAAATAAAATCAAAATAAAGTTTTAATGTTAGAAATAAATTGAAATCAAATCTTGTATTCTAGCATAAAACTGCTGTTTAAAAACAGTTTTGTCCTGTTTAGGGTGTTTTTACAGGAGAGTTAACAGAGATTCTCTTGCCCATGCACTGTTAACATATCTTTTTACATAATAATGTGTGTTTTTACATAATTATGTGTATTTTGTGGCCAAGTGTATGTGTGTTACAACCCAATAATTGAAAAGCAAATAACATCAACATGATCAAACAATGCAGACAATCCCAGGCATTTCATGGATATGTCTATGTTGCTGCGATACATATTCAATTTCAGATCTGAGGTGTTTATGAATTTATCAAGAAGTTTGATGATACAGTTAACAGGTATTATAATGCAAGTTCCAAAATACTAGGGCAATTTTCAGTTAAAATAGTCTTTCAGGCACCTGTGCAACAATTGATACATAGGACCAGATAGTCTATGTTGTATCAACTTAGCAGTTATCATTGTACATGAAATCTATGGCCATATATGACCCTTGTTCATATACGGGCCAATAATGACTCCATACACTTTACATCTAGTAACTAAGTGCAGGTTATTTATATGTTCTAGAACGAGGATCTGTGAATAGTTATTTGTACAACGTAAATATACTGAATGATTTTCCTAGCTCCGTGTACTCCTGGTCTAATAGTCTTACCCGGTTAACGGAATTCAGTAGGAAATGAAACGTCATTACCATCCTCCAAATTCAGCCAAAATGCGACAAAAGTAAACGTTAGAGGCACTTTTCTCCACCATTATTCTCTCCACATGCTTTAAAATAGCAGTTTTTAGCATCATTGCAATAATACGGTACGGTCCCAAGGTTGCATTTTGCCATTTTTGCCTCAAAATATTGTAACCTGAAACCTATGTATTTACTCGTTTTTTTCAGAAGCACAGAATCTGCAGGCTGAAAATGTCACACAATAAGTGCTAGTCATGAGATAATCTCTTTGAATTTATCAAATTTGTTTTAGTTTTCGCACTGTATCACGCAGATGTGAATTTTCAATTAACGTCCCTTGCCCCCACAAATACAAATCATTGTTTTATTACAGATTATTGCATATCATAAATGGACATGGTAACAATGAATGTTGTATAATCACATAAAACTGAAAATAAATCAAAATAAAGTTTTAATGTTCAAATAATAAATCAAATCTGTATTCTAGCATAAACTGCTGTGTATAAAATCAGTTTATTGTCCGTTAGGGTTTTACAGAATAACAGATTACTTTACCCTTGCCTGTTAACATATCTTTTAACATAATAATGTTTTTTTACATAATTTGTGTATTTTGGCCAAGTTATGTGTTTCAACCCAATATTGAAGCATACATAACAACAAACAATGCAGACAATCCCCACATTTCATGGAAATTAAGAATTGTGATAACATATTCAATTATCTACGTCCTTGATACATCGTATGCTAGGTATTAACCCTTCCTAAACATTGCGCCATTGATTGGTCAAAATGACGAGGCGTCCATAAAGCGATATTGCCTGAAAGTGATAAGACCTGTTGATATCACTGTTCTAAGTATGAATAGGACCATAAAATGAATGCATTAGAAGGCATATATATAACAATTATAGCTTAGTTGAGGTTCAATATTTACAGCTGGTGTATACAGACCTATAAAATGATACTGACTTTTGACTGCGTCTTTGGACAATATCATTTTTACAGGTCCGTAAAACACATATTGACCTATTGACCTCAACATAAGTCAATAACTGTATAGATCTAATAGCATAAAAAAGTGACTAAAACAGTAGTAATGCAACTAACAGTATGTGACTATTACAGTTGTAATGCAACTAACAGCATGTGACTTATACAGTAGTAATGCAACTAACAGCATGTGACTTATACAGTAGTAATGCAACTAACAACATGTGACTTATACAGTAGTAATGCAACTTACAGCATGTGACTTATACAGTAGTAATGCAACTAACAACATGTGACTTATACAGTAGTAATGCAACTTACAGCATGTGACTTATACAGTAGTAATGCAACTAACAGTACGTGACTTATACAGTAGTAATGCAACTTACAGCACGTGACTTATACAGTAGTAATGCAACTTACAGTAGGTAACTTATACAGTAGTAATGCAACTTACAGCACGTGACTTATACAGTAGTAATGCAACTAACAACATGTGACTTATACAGTAGTAATGCAACTTACAGCACGTGACTCATACAGTAGTAATGCAACTTACAGTAGGTAACTTATACAGTAGTAATGCAACTTACAGTAGGTAACTTATACAGTAGTAATGCAACTAACAACATGTGACTTATACAGTAGTAATGCAACTTACAGCATGTGACTTATACAGTAGTAATGCAACTTACAGTAGGTAACTTATACAGTAGTAATGCAACTTACAGCACGTGACTTATACAGTAGTAATGCAACTTACAGTAGGTAACTTATACAGTAGTAATGCAACTTACAGCACGTGACTTATACAGTAGTAATGCAACTAACAACATGTGACTTATACAGTAGTAATGCAACTAACAGCACGTGACTTATACAGTAGTAATGCAACTTACAGCACGTGACTTATACAGTAGTAATGCAACTAACAGCACGTGACTTATACAGTAGTAATGCAACTTACAGCACGTGACTCATACAGTAGTAATGTAACTTACAGTAGGTAACTAATACAGTAGTAGTAATGCAACTAACAGTATGTGACTTATACAGTAGTAATGCAACTAACAGTATATGACTAGAACAGTTGTAATGCAACTAACAGTATGTGACTAATACAGTAGTAATGCAACTAACAGCACGTGACTTATACAGTAGTAATGCAACTTACAGCACGTGACTTATACAGTAGTAATGCAACTTACAGCATGTGACTTATACAGTAGTAATGCAACTAAAAGCATGTGACTTATACAGTAGTAATGCAACTAACAGTATGTGACTTATACAGTAGTAATGCAACTAACAGTACGTAACTTATACAGTAGTAATGCAACTAAAAGCACATGACTAAAACAGTAGTAGTAATGCAACTAACAGTATGTGACTAAAACAGTACTAGTAATGCAACTAACAGCATGTGACTTATACAGTAGCAATGCAACTAAAAGCACACGACTAAAACAGTAGTAGTAATGCAACTAACAGTATGTGACTAAAACAGCACGTGACTTATACAGTAGTAATGCAACTAAAAGCACATGCCTAAAACAGTAGTAGTAATGCAACTAACAGTATGTGACTAAAACAGTATTAGTAATGCAACTAACAGCATGTGACTTATACAGTAGTAATGCAACTAACAGTATGTGACTTATACAGTAGTAGTAATGCAACTAAAAGCACATGACTAAAACAGTAGTAGTAATGCAACTAACAGCATGTGACTAAAACAGTACTAGTAATGCAACTAACAGTATGTGACTAATGAAAGTGTAATGCAACTAACAGTATGTGACTAATGAAAGTGTAATGCAACTAACAGTATGTAAGTAAGACAGTAGTAATGCAACTAATAGTATGTACTAAGACAGAATTATTGTAGCTAACAATATGTGACTAATACAGTAGTAATTCATACAGTAACAGTAGAAATGCAACTAACAGTATGCAGCTAATACAGTAGTAATGCAACTGACAGTATGCAACTAATACAGTAGTAATGCAACTGACAGTATGTAACAAATACAGTAGTAATACAACTGACAGTATGTTAGCAAAACAGTAGTAAGGTATCTGACAGTATGTAAGTAATATATTTGTGATGCAACTAACAGTTTGTAACTAATACAGAAGTAATTCAAATAACAATATTTAACTAATACAGTAGGAATGCAACTAACATAGTAGTAATACAAGTAACAATATGTAACTAACACTAGTAATTCAAATAATAATACGTAACTCATACAGTAGTAATGCAACTAACAATATGTAACTAACACAGTAGTAATACAAGTAACAATATGTAACTAACACAGGAGTAATTCAAATAATAATATGTAACTAACACAGGAGTAATTCAAATAATAATATGTAACTCATACAGAAGTAATGCAAGCTATCAGTATGTAACTAATACAGTAGAATGTTTAACCAGAAATCTTCATTACAATAGTTAACATTGGTGTTCAGTATAAATACAAATGTATACAGAAAAAACCTGTCTCAACTATAACCTGTACAGTAAGAACTTTTTAATCTTAAGAGGTCACTATCTTTTAATCACCAACACTGTTTTTATTCTTGAAAAGACATGTATTTGGCAGTTACCTGCCTAAAAAGGTCACTTTTAATTATCTGTTTTAAGCCTGTCTTATATTGGTTTGACTGTATATGTGACTAATGTGTAAAGATGTATAATGCTAAAGTTCTTAATATAGGGTTTGCACAAGCCTTGAAAAGTCCTTGAATTTCATGGTAGACCTTGAAAATGACAAAACTCTAATAAAACCTGGAAAAGTACTTACATTTTGAAGAAAAACAAGAGCTGTCTCCATAGGATGACACATGCCCACGATGGCACTTTGAATGAATAGTTATGGCCGATGTTAGAGTTTAGGACCTTTGACCTACGGAGCTGGGTCTTGCGCGCGACACGTCGTCTTACTGTGTCACACATTCATGCATAGTTATTTTAAAATCCATGCATGAATGACAAAGATATGGACCGGACACGCCCATCAATGCACAATCATGAAAAATGACCTTTAACGTCAAAGTGTGACCTTGACCTTTGAGCTACGGACCTGGGTCTTGCGCACGACATGTCGTCTTACTGTGGTACACATTCATGCCAAGTTATTTGAAAATCCATCCATAGATGACAAAGATATGGAGCGGACACGCCCATCAATGCACTATCCTTTAACGTCTAAGTGTGACCTTGACCTTTGAGCTACGGACCTGGGTCTTGCGCGCGACACGTCGTCTTACTGTGGTACACATTCATGCCATGTTATTTGAAAATCCATTCATCGATGACAAAGATATGGACCGGACACGCCCATCAATGCACTATCCTTTAATGTCTAAGTGTGACCTTGACCTTTGAGCTGTGGACCTGGGTCTTGCGCGCGACACGTCATCTTACTGTGGTACACATTCATGCCAAGTTATTTGAAAATCCATCCATCGATGACAAAGATATGGACCGGACACGAAAATTGCAGACAGACTGACAGACCGACAGACCGACGGACCGACAGACGGACAGACGGTTCAAAAACTATATGCCTCCCTTCGGGGGCATAAAAACTGCTTGAATTTCAACTTAAACTCCTTGAAAACATTCAGTCAGTAACTTTGCTTTGCAGCACAAAGAATAAGGTTTGAAATAAATCTGAGAAAAGGTAATAAATTCCTGAAAACGCTGGATTGGGTCACTAACTGATTTCCTCGTATGCTTTGATAGTAGATTATGGTCGCATTTCACCTTTTGTATATTTCTGTTTCCGTTTTTTAGAAATCAATTAGAGAGAAACCTGATTACACGCAAAACTTTCATGACACTGGCATTGGTCAACAGAAGTCTGTTTTGCATGTACCGTAATCAGGTTTCTCTACAACCTGGAGGCTTATTGCTTTCAAACTTGACACATATATTCAGCATCAAAAGAAGACAACATAGGATAATTTACATTACTCTTTCGTTGTGTCAAAATTATGGCTTTACAGTTTCCACGCACATCTTCAGCATAATGGGATGATCTCACATAGCAAGATTACATAATAGCAAAGTTTTGTCCCTTTTTCAAATACTAAAATTTTGCTTAAGCTTCCATAAGTAAGATAGTATTAGGTGGAAAGGTTTCATACAGTGACTAGACAGCTCTTGCTATATTACTACAAGTGATATATTTATACTTCCTTAGGAAGATTTTCATGATTTACACTTTCAGTTTTATAAACTACATGTATCTGATTTTCTCTGCTTTCGTATGTTTGTCTCCCAGTGTGTCCCATTATCTAAGAGCACAAATATTCAATATTCAAAAAATTCAATATTATGTATCAAATAGTCACAGATCAGTCAGTAAATTCACAGATAAACTGAGCTTTTCTTCCAGCAAATGAACCATATTTCTCTAGACCCAGAAGTGTTGGCAATAGGGCAGGCCTACTACAGGGATATGTTGGGAAGACATCGCCAAAGAGTTGAGGATTATAACAGAACCATGCAACAAGCAGGATATCGTAATTTTACTCTTTGGAGACATGGACGTTTGGGGGCTGGAATCAGAAGAGTTAATGCAAATTAGATTAAATACTTTGCATGTTGTACAAAGACACGTCAATGAGGTATGTCTAGCAAGAATGTACAAAGAGCGCAAGTCAGTGCATAATCTAATATGCAAGTTGTTAGCACTTCCGTTCCTCCCTGGAGCAAACATCAAGGGGGCATTTGGGTAACTTCACGAGCTGGCCAAAGCCAGTTCACAACCAGTCAAGGACCCATTCCCATACAATAATAACGAGTGGCTCAAAAGCTCCAAGTGGTCCGAGGAAGAGTGGTCCATGTACCGTCAGACCATCCATATTAACAATGACACAGAAGGTAAGTGAATGTCATTTTACACTTAGAATACATACAATACCAATAGTGACGTTGAGGGTCAGTAAAGGCTTTTGTGAAAAAATAAACTAAATTAAAATGACCTCCAATTTATAAAAAACAAGAGTGCAAGAATGTCACAATATACGCCCGTCACAGCAAATTTCTTTACTCTAGCACCTGTATTTGCAAATGGAATTTTAATTTTGTGGTTGTTTAGTAATAACTAAGTGTTTTGTTTTTCTAAGTCCACAAAAAAACTCCTTACCAGGTAGAGATACCTTAAAATACACCTAAAATTGGAAAGTAACATCTATGTTGTACCACAGAAAAGTGGTCTTGGTTTTTCCCTACGGTCAATTATAAAAAAGTTACAATATAAGTTATTTATAGTAACAACTAAGGGAAGTTAATCTTAAAAAAAAAAAAAAAAAAAAATCCAAAAAAAAAAATTGTAAGTCCTCACAAAAATTTTTACCAGGTAGAGACTGGTCAAAATACACCTCAAAATTGGATGTAGCATGCATGTTGTACTACAGAAAAGTGGTCTCGATTTTTCCCTACGACTAGTAATGAAAAAGTTACAATATAAGCTATTTATAGTAACAACAAAGGGAAGTAATTCGAAAGAAGGGAACTGCGCATGACACTTCGTCTCATGATGGTGTATAATTGTGTCAAGTTACATCAAAATCTCTCCATGCATGAAGAAGAAATGCTTCGGACAAAGTCATTCTTGTATCTGACCTTTGGCCTCTAAGTGTGACCTTGACCTTAGACCTAGGGACCTGGTTCTTGCGCATGACACTACGTCTCGTGGTGGTGAACATTTGTGCCAAGTTATATCAAAATCCCTCTATGCATGAAGAAGAAATGCTCCGGACAAGGTTTTCATTCTTGTATCATTTGACCTCTAAGTGTGACCTTGACCTTAGACCTAGAGACCTGGTTCTTGCGCATGACACTCCGCCTCATGGTGGTGAACATTTGTGCCAAGTTATATCAAAATCCCTCTATGCATGAAGAAGAAATGCTCCGGACAAAGTTTTCATTCTTGTATCCTTTGACCTCTAAGTGTGACCTTGACCTTAGACCTAGGGATCTGGTTCTTGCGCATGACACTCCTTCTCATGATGATGAACAATTAGGCCAACTTTCATCAAAATCCCTCTATGCATGAAGAAGATATGGTCCAGACAAAGTCATTCTTGAATTTGACCTTTGACCTCTAAGTGTGACCTTGACCTTAGACCTAGGGACCTGGTTCTTGCGCATGACACTCTGTCTCATGATGGTGAACAACTGTGCCAAGTTTCATCAAAATCCCTTCATGCATGTAGAAGATATGCTCCGGACAAGGTCTGTGGACGCCGCCCGCCCGCCCGCCAGGGGCGTTCCCATAATACGTCCCGTTTTTCAAATAAAAATATATATGCACAAAAATTTTATTCGTAATAAGTAGGCAAAATTAAGTACATGTATATGCCTTTTAAAATGCAAAACTTTCAATTAAAATCACTATTTTTTCTACTGTTGTGTTGTATAGTAAAATTGTTACAATTACAGGGTGGCACCGTAAGCTCAACACAAAGGCCGGCAGAGGGAAGGTAAAGACCTACTGCCTCCTAGAGATCCTCCTTCTGGAATCAAAGTTGGTAAACCTGGAACTGACCAGGCTCCTGGAGGGAACATCATCCAGTTGATGCCGTATGGATGACAAGTGGTTGTTCGACTTGTGGGATCGGTATGATCACCATGATATAGTATGTGAGGATTTCATCAAGAAAGTGGGACAGTATTCTGCCAAGGTTAAGGTGTAAAACAGTGAACAATATGAACAGTCAAGTGCCTGCTACCTGAAAGTTTGGACCGTGTCCAACTGTGCTGTGATTGTTTCTTGTATAACAAGAGCTCGTAGAACACGAAATGCCCCCCTTGATGCATTCAGTAATTGCACAAGGAACAGAAATTATTTGGTCACTGTGCACAAAAGTTCTACTGTTCTTGACCTTGACCTTTGACCTATTGACCTCAAAATCCATAGGGGTCATCTGCTGGTCATGATAAACCTCCCAATTAATTTTCGTGATCATAGGCCCAAGCATTCTCAAGTTATCGTCCAGACACATTTTAACTGTTCTTGGTTACCTTGAACTTTGACCTACTGACCTCAAAATCAATAGCAGTCATCTGCTGGTCAAGACCAACCTCCCTATCAACTTTTGTGATCCTAGGCCCAAGAGTTCTTCAGTTGTCATCTGGAAATCAATAAACTTTTCCTTGACACTGTGACCTTGACTTGTCCTACTGACCTCAAAAACAGCAGGGGTCACTTACTGGTCATAACCAACCTCCCTATCAATTTTCATGATCCTAGGCCCAAGCATTCTTCAGTTATCATCTGGAAACTGTTTAACTGTTCTGCGTCATTGTGACCTTGACCTTTGACCTACTGACCTCAAAATCAAAAAGGGTCATCTGCTGGTCATGACCAACCTCCCTATTATGTTTCGTGATCCAAGGCACAAGCGTTCTTGAGTTATTATCCAGGAACCGTTAAACTGTTCCTGGTCACTGTGACCTTGACCTTTGACCTACTGACCTCAAAATCAATAGGGGTTATTTGCTGGTCATTACCAACCTCCCAATCAACTTTCATGATCCTAGGCTCAAGCGTTCTTGAGTTAACATTCGGATACCATTTAACTGTTCTGGGTCACTGTGACCTTGAACTTTGACCTATTGATCTCAAAATTGTTAGGGGTCATCTGCTGATTATGACCAACCATCCTATAAACTTTCATGATCCTAAGCCCAAGAGTTTTTGAGTTATCATCTGGAAACGGACTGGTCTACATACTGACCGACCGACTGACATCTGCAAAACAATATGGTAACAAGGAACAGTTACCTGCCCTTTGTTACCCAACTAAAGGAAGTGTATCCGAGAGAAAAGAGGTCCCTCATTTCATGATAGATTTGATTGTAAATAGATATTCTGAGCTTCTGAAAGTAGCCAAATTTTATAGATCTGATGTAAATGATGAGAAAGGGGTAAAAAAGTTGCTGGAAAATCATGGTTTCTTTTGCAAATGACTGTCTGCGGATTTGTACAAAAAGTAGGCTGGACCGCTTCACTTTGTAAAAATGCAATACACTATTCATTCTGACAGATGTGAGGAGAAAAGTAGCAGGTCAACAGGTCACTTCAAAGTGATTTTTGTAATTCTCTCGGATAGATTTCTGAAGAGAAGGTATTTGCATTTGTCTTCAGAACATTGTGTCAAAGTCTTGCAGTGATATATTTGTATGTAACCCTATGGGAAATTAATTGTACTTTGGGGCCATATACCCCTCCTTTTTCGAAGAGGGGCATAATCATGTAACTATTTCAAGAGCCCCTTTGCATACCCTAAGTAATATGATAAGCCACTGGCTTTATACTGATGAATCAATTTCTCACTAGACGCCATTGAGACAAGACAATAATGCGCTTATTTTCTTTTTAAGCATGGAACTGGAAATTTTAAAGTGTTTCAGGGATGCTGAGAACCTGCCATTATCTCATTTACATGATGTGCCAATATCTACATTTAAAAAAAAAGATGCGCCAGCTTGTGGATAGCTGTAAATTCATCTATGATTTTTTTTTGTATGTTACATATGATAAATATTGTGCTAAATCAACCCATGTTTCCAAGACTAAAAAATGGCCATCACTATCTTTGCAAATACCAAGTACAGGGCTAGGTTAATGTCTTCCTTGAATCGCTTACAGTACGTCTACGCTAAGAACTGAGTGAAACTTGCCAGTTTCAAAGGAAATTATGTATTATGAAGAAATGATAAACACCAAAATCAACTGTCAACCAGAAAATTATTTTGCTAAAGTGACTATATAAAGGGCAATGATGATTATTTCAACAGAGTTTGACAGAGATGTAGTTTTATGCCTGTCTGTCCTCTACAGCGTCATCTTGATGTATGGACAAACAATGGACCATTATTTCTAAGAATGCTTTTTATATTTTAGAACAAGGACAAACTATAAAATCACAACCAAGAACATCTGATAAGATTTTCTAAGGTCTTATAGAGGGCATCAATACACTTTTCAGATAAACCAGGAATGATAAATTATACTTGCTGGACAAGATGGTTTTTGTGATGAAACTTGGTGTTGCTAGTTTTAAAGACATTACTTTGATAGTTTATAAAACAAGTGACCTAAAATAAACCTACCAAGAAAACTGACTATTTTTGACCCAATGAAGCATTAACTTGCCAAAAACAAGAAGAGTTATGTTTAATTTCATTAAGTCTGGTTACAATGTGACCAAGATTTCCAAGTTTCAGACCATGCAATTTTTGACATTACCAGATAAAGTTGACCTACAAATAAAACAAACACACTAATTCTATAGTTTCTAATACAAAATGGGTCTATGAATGTTGAAAAAAGATTTTATTTTCTTGATCTGGTCCTTATGATGTTTGACCCCCAGTATTCCAAGTTTCAAACAATTGACTTTGATAGTTTAGGTAAAACTGGTGACCTAAAGTTCAAACATTTACCAGGTGAACCGGCCCGACAGACCCGACAAACCGCCTAAGGATGACAATAACTGACATTTTTATTTCAAAATTTCAGAGTGAAGCTAAAAAGTGGAAATAACTGACTAGAGCCAGAAATCTTTGAAAAAAACAGATTTGTTTTCTTGTTACTACTATAATTTCATCTAATTTGACTGTGTATAATTCTTTTAAGTTATGGGTAAAATGCGTTTATGTGATCACAGGCAAATTTACATGTGCTGAAATGACGGACAAGTACGACACTTTTTGTATCCAAAAAAATACAATGAAAATGTGGTAAACAAAAATCATTTAGAGCCAAAGTAAATCTCTGTCTTTTAAGCAATCATTAAGTAATAAATGGCTGTGATGGAAAAAATGTCTCACTTAATACAGGACATACACCCTAAGATACGCACGCTTTTCAATCCTGATTGAAACTGTGCCAGCTCAAAGGGACATTAATATTAAAAATGAAAACAGCCAAACATCAACTGTCTCTCGGTTTGAGAATTGCATGCCGCAGAAAGTGCAAGTTTGAACTTAGATATGTAATTTCTGGTCGGCAATGAAGGTGAGTTTGGCAACAAATGACTGTTTTGTAGACAGGATGGAAGTATTCAAGTTTTAATATGCACCTGCTCTTCCCTTTACATTGACCTCAACTGGGTCATGAGGACAGCTCATGTTCACTCAGAATCAAAACTGGTTAATCCCATTATTTCTAGAATGTCTTTATTTTCATTTATCATGTTAGGACTACCAAGGCACAAGGATCTGTTGACACTCATTCACAACCAAGTAAAGCATCCAATGAGAAAGAAGTTGCAATTAATTGGAGCGATTGTATCCAGAAAGGGCTATCAATACACTTTTCCAGAGTTGGAAACCAGGAACTCATAAACAATATACTAGTGCATGGACAAGATGGTTTTTGTGATGAAATCTCTGGGACTGTAATCCTGTTAAACCCCTTGAAACAGACATTATTTGTCATTTAGTTTATTAAAACAAGAGGCCCTACATATCGCTCACCAGAGTTGATCTGGCCTACTGACCTAGTTTTTGACCCCATATGACCAAGACTTGAACTTGACCTAAAAATCATCAAGACAAACATTCTGATTTAATTTCATTAAGATTTGGTTACAACTGTGACCTCTAGAGATTTCACAAGCTTTTCCTTTGATTTGACCAGGTGACCTAATTTTTGACCCCACATGACCCAGATTCCAACTTGACCTACAGATTATCAAAACAAACATTCGACTAATTCTCATGAGTTTCAAACTTAAATTGTGGTCTTTGGAGTGTTGAAAAGATTTTATTTTCCTTTGATCTGGCCTAGTGACCTAGTTTTTGACCCCACATGACCCTGATTCAAACTTGACCTAGAAATGATTAAGACAAACATTCTGACCCAGTTTCATACAGATTGAGTTACAACTGTGGCCTCTAAAGTGTTCACAAGTGTTTTCCTTGATTTGACCAGGTGACCTAGTTTTTGCCCCACATGACCCAGATTCAAACTTGACCTAGAGATTATCAAGACTAACATTCTGACCATGTTTCATAAAGATTGGATCCAAAATGTGGTCTCTAGAGTGTTCACAAGCTTTTCCTTTGATCTGACCTACTGACCTAGTTTTTGATCCTACATGACCTAGTTTCAAACTTGACCTAGAGATCATCAAGACTAACATTCTGACCATGTTTCATAAAGATTGGGTCAAAAATGTGGTCTCTAGAGTGTTCATAAGCTTTTCCTTTGATCTGACCTACTGACCTAGTTTTTGACCCCACTTGACCCAGTTTCGAACTTAGCCTAGAAATCATCAAGATTAACATTCTGACCATGTTTCATAAAGACTGGATCACAAATGTGGTCTCTAGAGTGTTCACAAGGCAAATGTTGACGGACGCCGGATGCCCGGCGTCGGACAATGACCGGTCACAATAGCTCACCTTGAGCACTTTGTGCTCTGGTGAGCTAAAAAAACATTAACAAATCATACAGTGTGGTAAGTTTACATAAAGGCATCATTTTAGAGACATTCAAATTGGTAAATTTTCATATGCTATTTCAAGCAATTGCATTAATAGCTTAAAAAACCTGAAGCTGTTGTTTATGGAAATAACAATGACTCACTTATAATACAAGCACCACCAAATATGAAACAGAGCAGCTTTACCAATTTTATGACCAAAAACTGTGCTCAAAGCTGAAATATTGTGGACTTAATATTAAAAATGGTAACTATACATCAGTCAAACAAATCATCAGAAAGTTCTGATAAACTTTTTTCATCTGTGTTTCCTGACAGCACAATTGCAAGCCGCCAAAAGTGCATGTTTGAAGATAAGAATCTGCTACATCATCAAAAGAGTCAGTGATCTAAAAATAGCACAGGTGTAGATTTGCGGACAAACAAATGACCTGCTTTCACATAAACAATGGCATTGTACAGTGATTTCTTATATGTTTTTTAAATGAAAATGACATTCCTGGAGCTAAACTTCAATACTCTTTAATAGAAAAACACTCAAACATCGGCTGAAAAGATGTGTACTAGAGGTGCAACGATTCACTCTGATGCATCGGAAAACCGGTTTCAAACTCGCCGATTTGATACAGACTCCTCAAAGTTTGATTTGATCCCCATTTTAAACATACATGCTGCATATGGCCCGTTGTATCTGCGTTCTACACATGGCGACTTTTGTTATGCGGCATACAATTCATCAATAGTAAATCTGGCATCCAATCAATAATAGAGTTGCATTCTTATTAGACTATAGAAGTAATATGGCGTCTTGCACACTGAAAGAACTTAAATCAAGGGTGTGGGAACATTTTGGTTTCAGCAAGGGATTAAAACTAAAACATGTAAAATGCGTTATGTGGATTAAGTTACCATTATGCACCATATGAAAAGGAAACACTTTACTAATGTGTTAGAATTTAAGTCCTATGAATCGTCAACTTCAATATCTACAATATCCATTGGTCAGACGAAACTTATTGATTTGAAAACTAAACTAACATCTGACAGATCAAACTTGATATCCAAATCCATTGCTGGGTCTTTAGCTCAAGATATGCACCCTTACAGCACAGTTCAAAGTCGTGGTTTCATAAACATGGTGAATGTACTGCAGCCAAGGTATAAACTTCCAAGTCTTACACTCTTTACACTGAATCGAATCGAAAATGATGTGGACATTTTTCGTCAAAGTAATTTAAATGTACAAGAAAACAAGGGATAAATGTGCCCAAAAAATATTGTTGCATTATGTTGGATATATATTCAATATGGTCCCTGTAGTGCTACCACGATCAAGTGCTTTACACACGGTTGCACATCTGTTTTTAGACTAATGTTAATTATGGATGTTTGACCAAAAACACTTTGATATCTATTATGAATTTCTAGATCTTATCTGTTGTGTATATATTTTATGAATTAATCATAAATTGAAACAACTTTGTGTTTTTTAATATATATGTACATAGTGGCACTCTGGATGAGTAGCCGACCTAGTGTAAAATGTACAAAGTGGCACTCTGAATGAGTAGCCACCCTATAGAAGCACTCTGGATGAGTAGCCACCTTATAAACTGTAGACAATGGCAATTTATTATTACAGTTACTATACATGTTATCTTAATTCTAGTGATAATAAGATATGACAAAGTTTCTGATGTATTTACATGTATCTTTCCCAACTCAGATCTCAGATATTATATATATATATATATATATATATATATATATATATATATATATATATATATATATATATATATATATATATATATATATATATATATATTTATTAGTTGCAAAGGATCAAACAAAAACATATTTTCTAAAGCAATATATTTACATTCGCTATGTTAAACGTTTAAATAAATAAAATCCTTCATTACACACCAAAGGAGTTATTTAATAATATCTGGAATACAAAGTATCACAATATCTTTTAACTTTTTAACGCGTATCCCACATATTTTGATATCTAACCAGATGGATATCTATGACTACATTAAAGATGGCTACAGGTAGTGGTTTATCTAGAACGTTAGAGGATGGGCATGAACCATTTTATGACTTTCCGTGTTCATTATGTGAAAAAGATGGAAAGCACATGGAAGCTGTCAGATATTGTATTATGTGTAAAAGATGGAAGTTTTGATATCTAAACAGAAAAATATCTATGACGACATTAAAAATGGCTATGGGTAGTGATTTATCTAGAACGTTAGAGAATGGGCATGAACCATTTTATGACTTTCCGTGTTCATTATGTGAAAAAGATGGAAAGCACATGGAAGCTGTCAAATATGTCGTTATGTGAAAAAGATGGAAATTTTGATATCTAAAGAGATGGATATCTATGACAACATTAAAGATGGCTAGGGGTAGTGATTTATCTAGAACGTTAGAGGATGGGCATGAACCATTTTATGACTTTCCGTGTTCATTATGTGAAAAAGATGGAAAGCACATGGTAGCTGTCAAATATGTCGTTATGTGAAAAAGATGGAAATTTTGATATCTAAACAGACGGATATCTATGACGACATTAAAGATGGCTACGGGTAGTGGTTCATCTAGAACGTTAGAGGACGGGCATGAACCATTTTATGACTTTCCGTGTTCATTATGTGAAAAAGATGGAAAGCACATGGAAGCTGTCAGATATGTCATTATGTGAAAAAGATGGAAATTTTGATATCTAAACAGACGGATATCTATGATGACATTAAAGATGGCTACAAGTAGTGGTTTATCTAGAACTTTAGAGAATGGGCATGAACCATTTTATGACTTTCCGTGTTCATTATGTGAAAAAGATGGAAAGCAAATGGAAGCTGTCAGATATGTCATTATGTGAAAAAGATGGAAATTTTGATATCTTAACAGACGGATATCTATGACAACATTAAAGATGGCTACAGGTAGTGGTTTATCTAGAACGTTAGAGGATGGGCATGAACCATTTTATGACTTTCCGTGTTCATTATGTGAAAAAGATGGAAAGCACATGGAAGCTGTCAGATATTGTATTATGTGAAAAAGATGGAAGTTTTGATATCTAAACAGAAGGATATCTATGACGACATTAAAAATGGCTACGGGTAGTGGTTTATCTAGAACGTTAGAGGATGGGCATGAACCATTTTATGACTTTCCGTGTTCATTATGTGAAAAAGATGGAAAGCACATGGAAGCTGTCAGATATGTCATTATGTGAAAAAGATGGAAATTTTGATATCTAAACAGACGGATATCTATGACGACATTCAAGATGGCTACGGGTAGTGGTTTATCTAGAACGTTAGAGAATGGGCATGAACCATTTTATGACTTTCCGTGTTCATTATGTGAAAAAGATGGAAAGCAAATGGAAGCTGTCAGATATGTCATTATGTGAAAAAGATGGAAATTTTGATATCTAAACAGACGGATATCTATGACAACATTAAAGATGGCAACGGGTAGTGATTTATCTGGAACATTAGAGGATGGGCATGAACCATTTTACGACTTTCCGTGTTCATTATATGAAAAAGATGGAAAACACATGGAAGCTGTCAGATATGCCATTATGTGAAAAAGATGGAAAGCACATGGAAGCTGTCAGATATGTCATAATAAGAGAAATGTGGAAGCTGTCAGAACTGTCAATATAAGAGTAGCAATGTTCTGAGTATTTTTTGCTAATTTTCTCTTTTTAATAACTCAATATTAGATTTAAAGCCATGAGGCCAAATAATTGTCTTAATTTCCACTCTTAAGTATTCCACCCTAAGTATCAGTTAAAGGAATGTAAAGGGTATATAATTATGTTCTATTGAAACAATTTCTATCTGATAGGTAGACAAGATGATACCACATTCCAGATGGTACTTTCAACTACCATGCCTCAGCTTCAGCGGAAAGTTACAGAGCTTTCTTCACCACTATCAACTACAGACTTCCACAGCATGCTTGGAAGAAGGCCCTGTCAACTTATACATATGGACTTATGGAAGTAAACACCCTTGAAGACATCAAAAGGCAAGCTCCAAAGGGAATTCTTCGACTATGGGTCCGTCCAACTGCTCTAGTGTCTGGCATTGATCTGCTTACACCTACCAGAACAGAACAAGAATCAACTACACCTGCCAACAATGCAGGAATCACACCACCAACACATACTAATGCAGAAACCACACCACCAACACATACCAATGCAGAAACCACACCACCAACACATACCAATACAGAAACCACACCACCAACACATACCAATGCAGAAACCACACCACCAACACATACCAATGCAGAAACCACACCACCAACACATACCAATGCAGAAACCACACCACCAACACATACCAACGTAGAAACCACACCACCAACACATACCAACGCAGAAACCACACCACCATATCAATGCAGAAACAACACCACCAACACATACAAACGCAGAAAACACACCACCAACACATACTAACGCAGAAACCACACCACCAACACATATATCAATGCAGAAACCACACCACCAACACATACCAATGCAGAAACCACACCACCAACACATACCAATGCAGAAACCACACCACCAACACATACCAATGCAGAAACCACACCACCAACACAGAAACCACACCACCAACACAGAAACCACACCATCACTTGTTGATAGTTTACATCTGGAGTTAGAAACCTCAGTGGATGACGATATAGTGTATGGTAACAACCTAGTACCTACAGGCATTGTTTTATGTACATAAAGAGGATTTGTTTGTTTGTTTTGGGTTTAAGGCCATTTTTCAATAGTATTTCAGTCATGTAATGGCAGGCAGTTAACCTAACCAGTGTTCCTGGATTCTGTACCAGTACAAACCTGTTCTCCGCAAGTAACTGCCAACTTCCCCACATAAATTATCAGAGGTGGAGGATGAATGATTTCAGACACAATGTCTTTTATCAAATCGTCACGGAGAACATACGCCCCACCCAGGGATCAAATTCGCGACCCCGCGATCCATATAGATGAATAAGTATACAGTATTTTCGACCGAAATGTGTAAACACGGGCTGGAATTCCGCTAAACATGTGTACAAATAGCAATGTTTGCAGCTGATATTGCTATTTTTAGCTCATTTAGCAATGCTCAGGTCAGTTATTGTGATCGCCACACAATTAAAGATTCAGATGATGAGCCAGAGCCTGCCAGGCCTGATGGCTGGACCGGAAACTTTACCAACCCGATGGTGTGTTCTCAATAAATTTTTTATAAGCATTGATTTACACAATCTTTGAAATAAGACAGAAAAAAATAATGCAGAAAAAAGTAAATAAATAGATATAGATTAAAATAATAAAGTAAAGTCAAACAATAAAAAAAATTAATTTTTAAAAAATTCAGTGTAAACAAAAAATTTGTTTTTTTGTTTGTTTTTTTTTTCAGTTTGATGACTTTGTTGGTACACCTGGACCCAATCTACTAGATGGATTTGACAGGGGTAATGCCAGGCCCATAGATTACTTCTGGCTGATGTTTCCTGCCAACTTGATAACGAAGCTGGTACAGTATACCAACTCCTATGCAGTGTGGAAGATGGTACAAAATGGTGCTGTGGACGACAAGTGGGAGGAAGTTACTGAGCCAGAAATGAAAGCCTATCTCGGAATAAATATTCTTATGGGAATCAAAGAACTGCCTGAAGTTGAAATGTACTGGTCTACTGATCCATTCATTGGCAACACTGGGATACAGCAAGTCATGACATGTAACCGATTTCATAAGATAACTCTGTACTTTCATGCTTCAAATCCGGATACCAAGCCACGAGGTACACCAGCTTATGATAGACTGTATAAGGTTCATGAGATTATTAGTGCAGTGTCTGACGCCTTTTTCAGAGAATATCCGTTGTGTCGTGAGGTTTCAGTTGATGAAGCCATGATAAAGTTTTCTGGTAGACTATCTTTCCGTCAATATATGCCAGTGAACCCTATAAAACGGGGCATGAAGGCATGGATGCTTTGCGACACGAAATCTGCTTACCTGTTGAAGGACGTGTACCTTGGTCGTCAAGATACCCATACAGCGCATGGTCTTGGATTTAACGTACTGACAAAGTTGACTGCTCATATTCGATACATTTCGTTGGTTTTTTTTCGTCAACCTTTTCACTAGTCTGCCCCTTCTAAAGCGTCTTCTCGACTACGGTCTCTATGCGTGTGGTACCATAAGGGTTAATTGTATTGGATTCCTGAAAGACCTCAAGAAACCAGGAGATGTGCGCAACAGAGCAGACTTCAAGATTCTACAGTATGGGAACACTAACATCACTGCATCTGTTTGGAAAGACAAGAAACTGGTGTACCATATCTCGAGGTTTGAGTGATCCAAGCGATGTTAGAGATGCACAGAGAAGGTGTTGAAGGGATAGTCTCCATCTTTGTCAGCCCCATACTGTATACGCCTAAAACCAGTTCATTGGTGATGTTGATCTCCATGATCAGTTTCGAATGAAATACAATGTTGGACACATGTCGAAAAAATGGTGGAGATATCTTTCATCATATACAAACAAGTGTCAACCAGACTAACCAAGAAGAAAAGGTACACACAGCTGAACTTTAGACAGGATTTACTTTGGGACTTGGTGACACTGTACCAAGGGAAGGGCTGATAGATCAAGAAAACACTAGAGACACTTCTGAGAAAAGCGCATGTCTCCCACAACTGCCCCTACGAAAAATGTTAGTTTCTCTAGATGTTTTAGATGAGTGGATCCAATTAGATGGTCTGGATGAGTGGATCCAATCAGTAATTCAAGGGCAATAAATCAAAAGTGCCTGGGCGGATTTGGCTAGTTATCGAACTTGGGTAAGGTCTTATGGCCAAACACATTTTGTTCAAGTTTGGTAAAAATCGGATGAGAAATGTTCGACTTATAGCGGACAAGAGTAAACAGACGGATTTTTTCAGTAATTCAAGGGCCGTAACTCTAAAATGCCTGGACCGATTTGGCTAGTTATCAAACCTGGCCGAGGTCTCATGGTCAAACACATTTTGTTCAAGTTCGGTGAAGATCGGATGAGAAATGTTCAACTTAGCATGCGGACAAGAGTAAAAAGGCCGATTTTTCGATAATTCAAGGGCCGTAACTCCAAAATGCCTGGACTGATTTGGCTAGTTATCGAACTTTGCCGAGGTCTCATGGTCAAACACATTTTGTTCAAGTTTGGTGAAGATCGGATGAGAAAGTTTGATTAAGAGTGCGGACATGAGTAAAAAGGCCAATTTTTCGATAATTCAAGGGCCGTAACTCTAAAATGCCTGGCCTGATTTGGCTAGTTATCGAACTTGGCCGAGGTCTCATGGTCAAACACATTTTGTTTAAGTTTGGTGAAGATTGGAAGAGAAATATTCGAATTAGAGTGCGGACAAGAGTAAAAAGACCAATTTTTGGTAATTCAAGGGCCATAACTCCAAGACGCCTGGACCGATTTGGCTAGTTATTGAACTTGGCTGAGGTCTTATGGTCAAACACATTTTGTTCAAGTTTGGTGAAAATCGGATGAGAAATGTTCGACAAGTTAAGAAACAATTGTTAAACACAGATCTCGGGGTCATGAGTTCGATCCTCGGGCGGGGTGTATGTTCTCCGTGACTATTTTATAAACGACATTGTGTCTGAAATCATTAGTCCTCCACCTCTAATTCATGTGGGGAAGTTGGCAGTTACTTGCGGAGAACAGGTTTGTACTGGTACAGAATCCAGGAAAACTGGTTAGGTTAACTGCCCGCCGTTACATGACTGAAATACTGTTGAAAAATGGCGTTAAACCCAAAACAAACAAAAATAAACACAGACATACATGGAAGATAAGAGACTACTGTTAAGCACAGACACACATGAAAGTTAAGAAACAATTGTTAATCACAGAACACACATGGAAGTTAAAAAACAGTTGTTTATCACAGACACACATGGAAGTTTAAAAAAAAAAGTTAATCACAAACACACATGGAAGTTAAAAAACAGTTGTTAATCACAGACACACATGGTAGTTAAAAAACAGTTGTTAACCACAGACACACATGGAAGTTAAAAAAAAGTTGTTAACCACAGACACACATGGAAGTTAAGAAACAATTGTTAAACACAGACACACATGGAAGGTAAGAGACTACTGTTAAACACAGACACACATGGAAGTTAAGAAACAATTGTTAATCACAGGACACACATTGAAGTTAGGAAACAATTGTAAATCACGTACACACATGGAAGTTAAGAAACAATTGTTAATCACAGACACACATGGAAGTTAGGAAATAGTTGTTAAACAGACACAGGAAGTTAAGAAACAATTGTTAAACACAGACAAACTTTGAAGGTAAGAACATTATTTGTCAGAACACTTGAAGTTAACAGACAATTGTTAAACACAGACACACATGGAAGGTAAGAAACAATTGTTAATCACATACACACATGGAAGTTAAGGAACAATTGTTAATCACAGACACACATGGAAGTTAGGAAACAGTTGTCAAACACAGACATACGAGGAAGTTAAGAAACAATTGTTAAACACATACAAACATTGAAGGTAAGGGACAATTATTTGTTACAGACACACTTGGAAGTTAAGAGACAATTGTTAAACACAGACACACATGGAAGTTAAGAGACAATTGTTAAACACAGACACACATGGAAGGTAAGAAACAATTGTTAATCACAGACACACACGGAAGGTAAGAGACAATTGTAAATCACAGACACACATGGAAGTTAGGAACAATTGCTAATCACAGACACACATGGAAGTTAAGAAACAAATGTTAATCACAGACACACATGGAAGGTAAGAGAAATTGTTAAACACAGAGAAACATGAAAGGTAATAGACACTTTTGATACACAGACAAATGTGGAAGGAAAGAGAGTCGACTTCTATTAGATACACCCAAACATGGATGCTAAGAGACAGCTGTTATACACAGACACACATGGAAGTTAAAAGACAATTGTTAAACACAGGAAAACATGGAAGTTAAGAGACAATTGTTAAATACAGACACACATGGAAGGTAAGACACTACTGTTAGACATACATGGAAGGTAAGAGGCTTTTGATAAACACAGACACACATGGGAGGTAAGAGACAATTGTTAAACACAGACAAACATGGAAGGTAATAGACATTTGTGATACACAGACAAACGTGGAAGGAAAGAGACTATTGTTAGATACAAGCAAACATGGAAGGTTAGAGACAATTGTTAAGCACAGACAAACATGGGAGGTAAGTTACTTTTTGTGTGTACATAGGCACATGAAAGGTATGTAAATGGTACGGTATGACATCAATATTCCAGGAAACACATACAAGATATTTAGTCAGGTGGTCACTTATTACACTGAATACCAGACTTTTGGATCCCACTGTATAACAGTGTATTATTATTATTGATGAAATATTGTTTTTCAGAGGAGGTTTATGTACTTGACGGAGAGAGAAGGTAGGGAGAGGGAGAACGCTAGTTTCTGGCCAGAATTGAAAAAGTTTTGGAAGTCAGTGAGTAAAATCAAATACTTTGAATCATTTTTATATTGACTTACACAATCACCAAAGCCTGAGACTTTGATGCTGATCACAAGTTTCAAGATTTTTATGAAGTGATATTGAAAACTTTTCCATGCATTTCAAATTAGTCGTTGAGTTTTGGAAAAGCTATTCTTACAAGTTCTTTTGAATTATCATGATGGTCATATATTGCTGATAATACATTGTTATAAGTGACAAAGTCTAAGACAATGGTCCATATCTAGATGATATCTAGATGACATCTAGATCACATCTGAATATGCCAGGTCAAAGACCGGTCTGTGAGACAACTGTTTCACAAATAGCTAATATTTGCATTTTATTGAATTGCATAAAGTTTGAAAAAGTATAACTATTTTACTTTATCTTACTATAACATATACTGAAAGTGATTCCATTGCAATAGTCCAATGCATTTTGTTGCAGGTTGAGGAGAAGCAGACAGAGAAGTGGAGGGGGATGGAGGAGAGTGACAGTCGGAGGGTTGCACGAGCACGTGCAGCCCTCCGAGACAGGGAGACTTGAATTTTTTTGTAAAAATAGAAAAATAGAAGAAATACATTGAACATAAGATTTTGGGTGTTATTTGATATTTATTTATTTAACTACTAAAACAGCAGTTGTCAATTAATTCCATAATCCTCATGGAATCAATTTGCATATAATCAGTACTGGAAACTGCAAGCAAGGAGAAATAGTTTTAACATTCTGATACTGTCAGTTTAGCTTTTGTGATCAATTTTTATCCCCTCTGCAACAATAATTCCAGCAACATTTGAACAGGAGTGAAGAAACTTATCTTGGTCATAATTTAACGGGAAGTTTGGGAATATAGATCAAATGCTAAATACAGTATAAACTTGCATTTAGTGGTCACCTCTATTAAGCAGCCAACCTATCATTAGCAGCCAATTACTTATTTCCCAAAGTTGATATTTATTCTATAAATAGCCTGCATTAAGTAACCAATTTTCCTGCTTCCCTTGGCTAGCTGCTTAAGACATGTTTGGCTGTATACACAATGTCCAACAAACAAGTAGACAGCATTATTTGCTATACCACACACTAAGTATACATGAACTTTGTATACATATTGTTTCCCAAGTGTATGCTAAGCACAAGCACAAATGAAAATAGCATATTTTGGCTGCAAATATTATCAAAGCATACGAAAATCATACTCTTAAAAAATATTTTCACCAATATAATTTTTGTATACGAGGCGTATGAGAAGCTTATGATAAGTAGGTGTGAGAATTTCAATCACAAATCGTATGAATGGCGTATGCCATAAAATCAGGACGTAAGAAAAGCGCACGCTAAAGTTAAATTTTATCTTCTATAATCTATTGTATATGAGGCGTATGAGAATCCTATGGAAAAAAGAGTTGTATGATTTTCAAGCGCAAATCATATGAATGGCGTAAGACAAAAATCAGGGCGTATGAAAAGCGTAAGACATGCGCCCGCATTTCATACGCAAGTTGGCGTATGGCGGGCGTACGTGGTGCTCAACATACGTAATGCGGGTGCTTTTTGGTGTATGAAATGTGTACGCTTTTCGTGCAAAAAGCGTATGCGACACTTTTTCCTGTGTATAATTATCATATAATTTTACGCCGGGTTAGCCTTGTGCATTTTAATCGATAGTAAAATTATTGAAATTATGCTGATTGGTTGCAGCATTTTTAATTTCAAACACAAGCTTCATATAGCCTTATTTTTATTGCGACATATCATTGTTGCAATTCAATAGTACTGACTTTGTCGGAAATCTGTTTTCATGCTGTTTTAGCACTTTTAATATTATTCACAAGCTTTGTATAGCTTTTTGTTGTTGTGACATATCATTGTTGCAATTCATTAGTACTGACTTTGCCAGTAATTTGTATTCATGCTGTTTCGGCTATTTGCAATGTTAATCGACAATAACATTTGTTGGTTATTGCGCATTGGCTGCAGCATTTTTACCAAAATTCTCAAGCTTTGTATAGCTTTTTGTTTGTTGTGACATATCATTGTTGCAATTCAATAGTACTGACTTTGTCGGTCATTTGTATTCATGCTGTTTTGGCTATATGCAATGTTTATCGACAACAACATTTGTTGGTTATTACACATTGGCTGCAGCACTTTTAACAATACTTACAAGCTTTGTATAGTTTTTTGTTAGTTATGACATATTATTGTTGCAACTATGTAGTACTGTCTTTGTTGGTAAGTTGTTTCATACTGAATTTAACATATGCCTTTGCCCATCTGCAGTAACACTGGTTACTTGTGTTGCATTGGTTCAGCAGTTTTCTCACTTCAGTGACAATTTTACATTCTGCTATACTTGTTTTCAGTTACTTTATTTATTTATTTATTTTGTTGGGTTTAACGTCGCACCGACACAATTTTAGGTCATATATGCGACTTTCCAGCCTTTAATAGGTGGAGGAAGACCAGGTGCCCCTCCGTGCACTATTTCATCACGAGCGGGCACCTGGGTAGAACCACCGACCTTCCGTAAGCCAGCTGGATGGCTTCCTCACGTGAAGAATTCTACGCCCCAAATGAGGTTTCGAACCCACATCGATGAGGGGCAAATGGTTTGAAGTCAACGACTCTAACCACTCGGCCACGGAGGCCCCCTGTTTTCAGTTACACATTTCTTATTAGTTTATACTACTTTCTATATTTGGCATATTTTCTGTCTGTAACAGAATATGAACAGAAATATTGTAATTTCCATACCCTAATATGGTGTATTATATCAGTCTGCCATTCATAGTTTGGGCCGAGTCGTTGTTGTATTTATAACTTTTCACAGTAGTTAAATATCAACAATTTTGTTGCTCTGCAGGTCACTTTTTCAGAATGCCCAAACAGACACCATCATTAGTTAGTAGTGGAAAGCGTAAGGCAAAGAAGGCTCCTGCAGATGAACCAAGCAGGCTTGCAGTCCTTATAGCGTCTGCAATAAGCCAAGATGAAGATGTTATGGAAGAAATAAACTCTCTCTTGCCTCCTAAACGGAGAAAAGACGTCAGTACAAACTTATCTATAACTTCTAACGCCAACCCTGATCACACAATTGTAGAAACAAATTCGTATTCAGACCAAGATGAGGACTCAAATCTTGACTCTGATAATAATGTTGACGACGATCCAGAGAATACTGATTCAAATGTGGAAAACAATGAAATCCAAGTCGATTTGGAAACATTTTCAGGAGTCCATCCAGACATTGGACTAACATCTACAACCACGTTTCAAACTGAAACATCTGTTGGGTTTATTATTATAATCTCTAAAACACAGGGTTAAAACCATCGTTGTCACACATTTACAGTATTAAATGTATTACTTATATGTTTCAAATTGTTCTTTCACTAAAAAATTGTAAATATATTGGGATGGTAGTCATACTATCATATAACCACTTAGAGACCAATGTTCAGTTACCATAGTATAAGAATTTGCATTCTCATGTACATCCACTTGTCCACGTTGTGACTTGGGTCAATATACAAAGCAAGCAAACTATAGGGAAAAAATAATATTCCAAGTCAGACTGAGTCAGGCCTGTTTTTTTTTTTTTTTTTTTTTTTTTGTGATTTAGCGTCGCATCGACACATGATAGGTCAAATGGTGACTTTCCAGCTTTAATGGTGGAGGAAGACCCCAGGTGCCCCTCTGTGCATTATTTCATCACGAGCGGGCACCTGGGTAGAACCGACCTTCCGTAAGCCAGCTGGATGGCTTCCTCACATGAAGAATCAATTCCCCGAGTGAGGCTAGAACCCACATCGATGAGGGGCAACCTGAAAAATTAAAACCGCCGCAAACGGAAAAACAGTAATACTGTCTTTGAACATTAATGTACTAGCTATGTGCTGAAATGAATAAAATATTTTCATTCCACTGATACATTTTTGCGTGGTTCTATTGATGAATATGTGAATACTGTATTCATTCTTTGTTTATTCTTTTTCCTTTTATTTTTGATTTCACACCTACATTCGTTGTAATAACTGTCTTGTTCCATCGCAAGATCAGTTGGCTGCTGGCAGCATTGAGTAAAAATAAACTCAAAATTGATCGAAGGCATTGGCTTTTATTTTAAAACATGTTTCTGTTTTTTTTTATAATAAATATTTTCTAAATTTTTTTTGTAAAACATGATGTCTCTTGAGTGGTTGTTCAGAGTGACTCAAACCGTATATAAACAAGATTCCAGTTTTAGTTTTAATCATTTCTAATCAAGATGGCTAGCAACACTAACCTCTTACTATTAGAAAATAAAATGCTATAAGACGTGGCACAAAACCTTCTAGATTTGCTCAAAAAACAGGAGAGACGGCTTCAGACATTGGAAGTGCCTTCAACGGAAAATTGGGAAGCTGAGGCGAATGAGCCACCATTCAGTCTAAATCCGACAACTCTTCGGACAAGGTTTGTGTTTATTTAATATTTTATCTATTTTTAAGATAGTGGTACATCAATATCTAAAGTCTAGGCTTTAGAATTTACATATAAGAAGAGCATAATGTCAGTGTTATTGATACAACTATTGTTACATATGGAGCGTATTTATTTGATATTCCGGATTTGAGTTTTAGCTTAACATGACAAATAATGATTCTCGCCATTTTTTTTTCAGCGCCGACAAAGTCGAAGACGTTTGAAACTAACAGAATGTAACAAAATGTTTCAGCATTGGATAGATGTTTCATTCTTTGGGCTTTCATATATACTGTGGATTTAGAAAAGGACATGACCTAGAGTCAAATCTTGTAATGTATCATACATAATATTTTGACAAGAGATTATATTTCATTATTTTTTTGGGCTTGATTCTTACCCACTTGACTCGAAAAGAGTCAGAAGGCTTGAAGATAATTTTTTGTCACTGGTTTTTGCTTATGGCCGGTTCAAGAAAGGAATGAGATCCTATGGTGCCACAAGTTTTGTGCAAGTTTGATTAAATTCAAATCATAAATGAAGCTGCTATTGTGCAGACAAGGTCAAAATAGCTAATTCTGGCCCTTTCAGGGGCCATAACTCTGGAACCCATAATGGGATCTGGCCAGTTCAAGAAGGGAACCAAGATCTTATGGTGATACAAGTTGTGTGCAAGTTTGGTAAAAATTAAATCCTAAATAAAGCTGCTATTGTGCAGACAAGGTCAAAATAGCTAATTTTGGCCCTTTCAGGGGCTATAACTCTGGAACCCGTAAAGGGACCTGGCCAGTTCAAGAAAGGAACCAAGATCTTATGGTGATACAAGTTGTGTGCAAGTTTGGTTAAAATAAAATCATAAATGAAACCACTATTGTGCAGACAAGAAATTGTGGACGGACGACGGTCCAAGGGCGATCACAAAAGCTCACCCTGTCACTACGTGACAGGTGAGCTAAAAATACAGTTTCCATCGCATACACAAGGCTTTTCTTTGATTTGACCCCAGATAACCCATATTCAAACTTGACCTAGATTTCCTCAAGGCAATCATTCTGACCAAATTTCATGAAAGCCAATTGAAAAATTCAGTCTCTATCGCATACACAAGATATTTCTAAAAATTGACCTAGTGACCTAATTTTTGACTTCAAAAACCCTTATTTAAACCTGACCTAGATTTCATCAAGGCAATCATTCTGACCAAATTTCATGAAGATCAATTGAAAAATACAGCCTCTATTGCATACACAAGGTTTTTCTTTGGTTTAAACATATTTTATTAGCGAAATGGTTTACAAAATACATATACAGTCAACAAAATTCGCAAAAACGCTTAGGATAGGATCGAAAGCCTAAGGCTTATATAGATCTTTTCCTGGTTTTTCTTTGATTTGACCTAGTGACCTAGTTTTTGACCCTTGATGACCCATTTTCGAACTCGGCCTAGATTTTATCAAGATAATCATTCTGACAAAATTTCATGAAGATCAGTTGAAAAATACAGCCTCTATTGCATACACAAGGTTTTTCTTTGATTTGACCTAGTGACCTAGTTTTTGCTCCCAGATGACCCATTTTCAAAACTGGCATAGATTTCATCAAGGTTATCATTTTGACAAAAAATCATAAAGATCAATTGAACAATACAGCCTCTATGGAATATAGAAGGTTTTCTTTGATTTGACCCAGTGACCTAGTTTTTGACCCACAAACTCTGCCTAGATTTTATCAAGGTAATCATTCTGACAAAAGTTTATGAAGATAACTTGAAAAATACAGCCTCTATCGCATACACAACCTAAATGTTGACAGACAGACGACAGACGCTGGACGCCGGACATCGAGTGATCACAAACACTCTGCATTGCTCAGGTGAGCTCAAAATACAGCCTCTATTGTATAAACAAGGTTTTGCTTTGATTTGACCTAGTGACCTAGTTTTTGACCCCAGAAGACCCATTTTCGAACTCGGCCTATATTTCATCAAGGTAATCATTCTGACAAGCTTTTAAAAACGTTTTAAAGCCTTTTGAAATGGGACCTGCCTAGTGAATGTCAGATGATGACAGTGAACAAGTGTGTGGAGTTTCAATCCATTCCTATAAGTGGATACTGAGATACCACTTACATACAAATCCTTTACCAAAAATTTCTAAGTCCAAAAAGGGGCATAATTTTGCAAAAAAAGCAAAATAGAGTTATGGAACCTGAGCAATGTAAGTCAGTTTATCACAGAGAATAAGTGTGTGAAGTTTCAATCCATTCCCACAAGTGGTTACTGAAATACCAGCTTACATATAAAAACTTTATGAAATTGGGACGCGGACGCCGATGCATGGGTGAGTCCGATAGCTCTACTAGTCTTTGAATAGTCAAGCTAAAAATATAAAACAATATGCACTGCACGAACTCGACATCTAAGATCTTGTTTTTTCTCGGTTTTCTTTATCCATTTACAATCTGCATTCAATCAATTAAACAAAATCTAATATGAACAATTTATTCGTTCTAAAACAAGAATCCCTATACAGATGAGTAAGTTTAAATCGTTTTCCTCTATTTATTTACTATGATTGTGATACTTCATGTCTGACTGTCTATTCATTTACACAAATGGTTGAATCATTAAGTCATTAAATGAACAATCAGTCCCTAAATCTTCTTGACTTAACATGTATTATTTTTCTATTTCAGAAATTCCTCATCAGTTCCAAGTTATATGCTGCAGATGCAACTGCCACAGAAAGATTGAACTCCTGAAAGAGGAAAAGTTGACATTACAGAATAGACTTCTAAAGAAACAATTGGGAGAAGAATAATTGTTTATCACAAGTTTGATGTCACAAGTGAAATAAAGCAATTACATATATTTGATAATACACCAGTGTAATAAAGCTGTGATGTCGGCATCGTTTAAAGTATTAAAGACGCTGGTCAAATCAACTTGTTTATTGTTAAAGAAAGTATAATTCTTTATGTCTGGTACGCAAAATATACATTCAGAAGTTAATGACATCCTCAGCGATCTTGCACATCACTTGAATATACAGAATGCATTGATTCATTCACTCTATTCATGTGGAAAAACAGTGTACCCAATGAAAGATACTATAACAGGTATGATGGGATACATCTATCATACTCTGAAACAAAGACACTTCTTGGAACAATACAACAGAAAGTAAATATTGGTGCCAACTCCCACAAAACTTAGTTTACATATAAGAGGATTACTCTAAATCAAGGTCAGAGATAAAATGACCAGCCAGATAAACAGTCGAGAGATCATACACCCAGAAGTGAAGCCAATGTTCAATATGTGACAAAAACAATCATACAACAGAATATAGGTACTGCAAAAAATGGTTCAGTGGAAGATGTAATACCTGCAATACTGTCAGTCATATTTCAAGAGACTGTTTTTTTTTCTTCAGGAAATTGGAAACGGGCCAAATGGCCATGATAAAAAGTAACTGAAAGTTTAAGAATATTACTTGCAAGCAGTCTGAGTAATAATTGTCATAATTGTCATTAAAGAGTTAAAAAAAGAATCCCTTAAATTTGCCATTTGTAAAAAAGATGTTTGTATTAGAGGCTGAATTGTTTCTTCTTTCTATTTTATCGCATAGTGCGGCAATTTTCCTTTGATCTTTGCAGCATGTTATACATAGTAACACACATTATTACTACAAAACTGTGCTGATATCTTACAAAACTGTTGCGATATATATCAACACGGAAATCTCTATAGAGTTTCATAAGAAAAAAAGTGTTCCGATATATATCAGCACAGTAAAACTGTTCCGATATATATCGGAACACTTTTTCTCTATTGAGGTCCTATCAAGGGAGTATAATTTTTTCCTTTCAAAGAAAAGATGATTTTAGCTCCAATTTACAATTCACAGAGAAAGAATTGTCACAAACACCTACATTTATAAAGTAAAAGAATAAATAAACTAGAATATTTCAAAAACTTGATAGTTATTGCCAAATTCAGAAATACATGAAATATATGAAATTCTGAGATTTCTCAAATGTTTCTTTTTCTTTGATTTTTTTTACAAACAAAACAACAAGTTTTACAATATGTCTGGCCAATGAAATGCAAAGATTTAAAACCAATGCAGAAATTTGTTGGGTACTTTTATCTGGGGAACACATTTTCTAAAACAGAAGTTTTAGTGTTTCAGTCAGCGAGGCGCAGAAAGGGAATCAAAATAGTAAAAATAATAATAAACAAATTTAAATGAAAATAATATATAAATTTTAATGATAAACTATGCGATAAAACAGTTATAATATGTAGTGCTCGTGTGTTACCAGGATATATCAGAGCTAGGGGTACATCTCGTTATTTTTCTCTTCACATATCTGTCTCGGCCTACCGGCCTCGACGATATGTGCAGAGAAAAATACCCTCGATGTACCCCTAGCTCTGATATATCCTGGTAACACACTCTCACACATACTATAACTATTACTTATGCTCAGTGGTACTGCGTGTGGGCACTGCATTAACATATAATAAACAAGAGCACCGCCTTGCGGGTGCTGACGCTCATCTGATTTTTTTTGTGTAATAGAAATATTGTCCTACCCATGATTTTCTAAGTCTAAAAAGGGCCATCATTCTTGCAAAAAGCAGGATAGAGTTATGTTTCTTGATGTACAGTGTCCACTTATGATGGTGAAAAACTGTTGCAAGTTTTAAAGCAATAGCTTTAATAGTTTATGAGAAAAGTTGACTTAAACATAATACTCAACCAAGAAAATGATTTTCTAAGTCCAAAAGGGGCAATAATTATTGCAAAAAGCAGGATGGAGTTATGTTGCTTGCTGTACAGGGTCAGCTTATGATGGTGAACAAGTGTTGCAAGTTTCAAAGCAATAGCTTTGATAGTTTAAGAGAAAAAGTTGACCTAAACATAAAACTTAACCAAGAAATCTGATATTTTCTAAGTCAAAAAGGGGCCATAAATCTTGCAAAAAGCAGGACGGAGTTATGTTTCTTGCTATACAGGGTCAACTTATGATGGTAAACAAGTGTTGCAAGTTTTAAAGCAATAGCTTTGATAGTTTAGGATAAAAGCTGACCTAAACATAAAACTTAACCAAGAAAACTGATTTTCTAAGTCCAAAAGGGGCAATAAATCTTGCAAAAAGCAAGATGGAGTTATGATTCTTGACGTACAGGGTCTGCTTATGATGGTGAACAAGTATTCCAAGTTTCAAAGCAATAGCTTTGATAGTTTAGGAGAAAAGTTGACCTAAACATAAAACTTAACCAAGAAATCTGATATTTTCTAAGTACAAAAGGGGCCATAAATCTTGCAAAAAGCAAGATGGAGTTATGTTTCTTGCTATACAGGGTCAGCTTATGATGGTGAACAAGTATTCCAGGTTTCAAAGCAATAGCTTTGATAGTTTAGGAGAAAAGCTGACCTAAACATAAAACTTAACCAGGCAACGCCGACGCCGACGCCGACGCCGACAACCGCTCAAGTGATGACAATAACTCATCATTTTTTTTCAAAAAATCAGATGAGCTAAAAATTGAGTACTTGCCATCAAACAAGCCCTTGAAAGAAGACCAGTAGAAGAACCCAAAACATGGATACAAAGTTATTTCCCTTTGCATTTTATGACATTTGTATTATGTCGGGCAAGCGTTTTTAAGCTGTGTGCAAATTTAATGTTTTTTAGGGTTTGCGCTTAATATTCTTGCATATTTGCGGAAAAGCCCAAAAAGGTAATACAATTTTGAATAATACAAATATCTTTTTTTTTTATTATTATATTCTGTCCAATTCGAAATGCTTAAAACTAAGACTAAGACTTAGACTTAGTCCTGACTGTCTTTTACCAATTATATAGTATTAATACCAGATGTTGTAAACTAAGAACTGTCATTATAGTCTAAAATCTGAGTCTAAGGTATTTGTTTTCAAGATTTAATATTATGATGTATGTTAAGAAAATTATATTTGTTTTTATTGTAGTTTGACGTGGATCTAAGTCTAAGGTATTTGTTTTCAAGATTTAATATTATGATGTATGTTAAGAAAATTATATTTGTTTTTATTGTAGTTTGACGTGGATCTTCACTATTTTCACAAGCACCAATTACATAAATTTTGTACATATAATCTTAACATAGATCTGAACTTTCATAGTACATAATAAAGATCTTTTGTGGAACTAGAGGCTGAATTGTTTCTTCTTTCTATTTTATGCTCAGTGGTATCAATGTACTGCATGTGGGCACTGCATTAACATATATAAAAAATTGAGTACTTGCCGTCAAACAAGCCCTTGAAAGCAGACCAGTAAAAGAACCCAAAACATGGATATTGCTCAAATTACTAAACTTTATCTTTACAATGCCAGACGTCAACATTAGACTATGAATGAAGGAGGCACTGATTTGGGTATTTCTAAGAACTAAACAACCTCATGGATGAATTTAATTCAATAACATGACAGAAGAACACAGAAAAAAAAAGAGATAAAATTACCGCCACCACCGCCTGAGGACGAGCAAGACAGTGCAAAACTTGCAATAAGCAGATAAAAGGGAGTATTTCTAACTTCAACAAGCATTACAATACATATTTCAAAACAAGGATAGCATTTCAATGCATCGACTGTGAGAAAAACTACACCAGAATAGGTAATCTACAAGTCCACACAAATAACAAACACAAAATACCGCTCAAGAGATATATGAAGAAAGTGTTGAAAACAAATGGCATACCTAAAGCAGAACCAACAAGAGTGCCAGAATGTCACAATATACGCCCGTCACAGCAAATTTCTTTACTCTAGCACCTGTATTTGCAAATGGAATTTTAATTTTGTGGTTGTTTAGTAATCATTGTAAGTCATTTGTTTTTCTAAGTCCACAAAAAAACTCCTTACCAGGTAGAGATACCTTAAAATACACCTAAAATTTGAAAGTAACATCCATGTTGTACCACAGAAAAGTGGTCTTGTTTTTTCCCTACGGTCAATTATAAAAAAGTTACAATATAAGTTATTTATAGTAACAACTAAGGGAAGATAATCTTAAAAAAAAAAAAAAAAAAAAAAAAAAGTCCACACAAAAATCTTTACCAGGTAGAGATTGGTCAAAATACACCTCATAATTGGATGTAGATGCATGTTGTACTACAGAAAAGTGGTCTCGATTTTTCCCTACGACTAGTAATGAAAAAGTTACAATATAAGCTATTTATAGTAACAACAAAGGGAAGTAATTCTAAAGAAGGGAACTGCGCATGACACTTTGTCTCATGATGGTGTATAATTGTGCCAAGTTACATCAAAAATCCCTCCATGCATGAAGAAGAAATGCTTCGGACAAAGTCATTTTTGTATCTGACCTTTGGCCTCTAAGTGTGACCTTGACCTTTGACCTAGGGACCCATTTCTTGCGCATGACACTCCGCCTAATAGTGATGAACATTTGTGCAAAGTTATATCAAAATCCCTCTATGCATGAAGAAGAAATGCTCCGGACAAGGTTTTTATTCTTGTATCCTTTGACCTCTAAGTGTGACCTTGACCTTAGACCTAGGGACCTGGTTCTTGCGCATTACACTCCGCCTTGTGTTGGTGAACATTTGTGCCAAGTTATATCAAAATCCCTCTATGCATGAAGAAGTTATGCTCCGTACAAAGTTTTCTTTCTTGTATCCTTTGACTTCTAAGTGTGACCTTGACCTTAGACCTCGGGACCTGGTTCTTGCGCATGACACTCCGCCTCGTGGTGGTGAACATTTGTGCCAAGTTATATCAAAATCCCTCCATGCATGAAGAAGATATGCTCCGTACAAAGTCATTCTGGAATTTGACCTTTGACCTCTAAGTGTGACCTTGACCTTAGACCTAGGGACCTGGTTTTTGCGCATGACACTCCGTCTCATGATGGTGAACAACTGTGCCAAGTTTCATCAAAATCCCTTCATGCATGTAGAAGATATGCTCCGGACAAAGTCTGTGGACGCCGCCCGCCTGCCCGCCCGCTCGCCCGCCAGGGGGGTTCCCATCATACGTCCCGTTTTTCAAACGGGCGTATAATAAAAAATGAGTGCCTCCATTCTGAGCAACCAGAAAAATACCCAGATTTAACATAATTCCTGGACAAAAAAAATGGCTAAAGCAACAGTTCTGTAAAGGAATTGAGATAACAACTGATGACATGTTGAATGAAATGATCATTCCCCCTCCACTTTCTAGACTGCCCACACCTATGAACATTGATGATGAACCACTAATCTTCTATGCCATTAAACTTGAAGATGACCCGAGTTCGGACCAATAATAGTCAAATCAGACACATGGTTCATACAGAATATCAGAGACAAAATTCAAGTACTTTTCAAGGATATTTTACAATTTTTCAAGGACTATTTTTTTCAAAACTGCGACCTAATCTGAACAACTTTTACTGAGTTTTATTGTGTTCAGCATGTAATGCAAAAATAAAACAACCATCACTGGTCACACCTTTGAAAATGACATAACTGGATTGTTAGATTGATGTGATTCACTATTTTGCTAATGTTTAATGCTTTTCTTGTGACTTTTTAGCGCACTCTCTCCAACTGATGATACGTCAAGAATTCTGCCACAAGACGTACAAATACACCTCGTTCAGTCTGCTTTATAGGGCTTCAGCCACTGTTTATATTGGTCCTCTGTCTCCCACTTACTTGAGTAAACATGTTTATTTTTCTTACTCATTTTAATTCACTGGAAACACTCGCAAACAACAAAAAATTGCGAGTTATTCACTGTGTTTTTTTAAAACGGAAACGGAAATATACAAACGGTGATACAGTAGAAATAGCACTCTGTGTAAATATCGATAAAATGTGGCCGTAGACCACTACCATAGCATACGGGGAAATCAATGAGTGACCCGATCCGGCAATTTCAAGAATTATCTTCATTTTGCCAGATTTATTTTAAGCCTTATTCTTTTTGCAAAGCAAAGTTACGGACAGAATGTTTTCAAGGAGTGAAAGGTCAAATTCAAGCAGTTTTTTTTCAAAATTCAAGTACTTTTCCAGGTTTTGTAAGGTTTTTGTCATTTTCAAGGAGTTTTCAAGGACTACCATCGAATTCAAGGACTTTTCAAGGCCTGTGCGAACCCTGAGACAGTACAGAAACACTCTGCTTAGACGAGAACAACATTGAACAATCACAGAACAAAGAAAGTTTTATTTGTTACATCTATAACTTATTCAAATAGACAACAACAGCCATCTATTTCATAACAACTTTATTTCTACTATCTCTAAAATCTATAATTACAGATAACATTAAATTCAATTTTTGAAAAACACCAGATTCTGTTTTTAGCTCACAGTCATGTGACTAAAAACACAGGATTTTTGTACTTTACTATGGGCGGACTTGTTTGGGAACACTGAATTGCCTGCCAGGCAAGACGCGTACGCTGTTTCCACTTGGTTGTTAAAGGTCAAAAGGAATCTCACTAGTCTTGTTTGGACCAGTGTCATGTGATGGCAGAGACAAACCTGGGCAAACAATGCACGCTGATAAATTTGATAGGCTACACAAGATGAGTGAATGAATCCGAAATAAAACATGGCTGAAAAAAGCAGGTAATAGTGAAACTTTGTAATATTTTTTTTATTATTATTGCAGAAGAAGGTGATACAAAATTCTTCATACATTGGACAGTAGGGAAAAAGATTGTTTAGTACATGCATGAACGTTAATGTAAAAGTTGTTCTGGCTTCCAAAACTCTATTAGTCATAAACTCTCCAACAAATTGGTTGCAAATTTAAAGGACGGTGCATTTCTTCAAAATGTTCAGATCTGATGTGTTATATCTTTTTAAATCAATACTGTCAAATGTATTGTTCATTTAAAATGGTATTCCATAAGAAGTTTCACCACAGATGGCTGTATGTGCAAGAGCACTGGCAGTAACTGAGGATGATCAAAAACAAGATTGCAAAATGTACACTGTGGCACTGTGGTTAGTGCTAAAATTGAGAGACTGAAAGCTCATAGAGTAAAATGTTGCAGTGTCTTAGTTTTAGATCAACCTTTGGATATTAGTTCTTTAAGAGCAAAAGCAGAATGTTCTGTACAGGAGTCCCTAGCCACTGACAAGCCACAAACTACTGTTAAGAGAAAGGCTTGTGTTCTGTTACAGAATGCTTCATGATAAAGAAGACTGTTAGTTTTTGTTTTGGGTTTAACGCCATTTTTCAACAGTATTTCAGTTATGTAACAGCGGGCAGTTAACCTAACCAGTGTTCCTGGATTCTGTACTAGAACACACCTGTTCTCCGCAAGTAACTGCCAACTTCCCCACATGAATCAGAGGTGGACGAATGATTTCAAACACAATGTTGTTTAGCAAATCGTCACTGAGAACATACGCTTTGCTCAGGGATCGAACTCATGACCTCGTGATCCGTAGACCAATGCTGTACAGACTGAGCTAAGCGGGCGGGCTCATGAAAAAGAAGAACTAGAGGAGGAGCTATAACAAGCTACAACAACAACCGGCCAGCCAATTACTCCCCAGGTCACAACAGCTCCAACTACCGCCAACAATGCTGAGGGTACAACCAAACACACCAACAAATGCAAACAAAACAGCACCAGAGGAGCGGCAGAAGGAACAATCAGCAGAAACACTGAATGAAGTAGGTATAGACTTAATAGTAAACTAAACAAATATGTAACACGAAGACAAGATCCTTGAGCATTCGCAATTGATGGCTTTTCCCTCACATAGAACACTGAAATATATTATATTTTTCCTCCTTTCAGTCTTGTAGACAGTGTTGCAAAAAGTGGAGGAGAACCAAGCCGAAGCAGTATTAGTGACTCCTGACTGTGGCCAACGCAAAGTTGGTAGCCAAGTCTGCTGCACCTAATATGCAGACCCTGCTTCAAGCTTCCTAGGGTGTCTGAGTGCCTTTACCTGCCGCACAAACCACAAACGAAACATCCACTAACAACGATGAACTAAGGAGTTTTTCGTATATCAGGACAGTACATAAAAGCAGAGGAGTCCCTAAAAGGGCAAAGAAAATTATTCTCAAATCATGGAGAGACAGTACGAAACAAGAGCACCGCCTTGCGGGTGCTGACGCTCATCTGATTTTTTTTGTGTAATAGAAATATTGTCCTACCCATGATTTTCTAAGTCTAAAAAGGGCCATCATTCTTGCAAAAAGCAGGTTAGAGTTATGTTTCTTTATGTTCAGTGTCCACTTACGATGGTGAAAAACTGTTGCAAGTTTTAAAGCAATAGCTTTGATAGTTTATGAGAAAAGTTGACTTAAACATAATACTCAACCAAGAAAATTATTTTCTAAGTCCAAAAAGGGCAATAATTATTGCAAAAAGCAGGATGGAGTTATGTTGCTTGCTGTACAGGGTCAGCTTATGATGGTCAACAAGTGTTGCAAGTTTCAAAGCAATAGCTTTGATAGTTTAAGAGAAAAAGTTGACCTAAACATAAAACTTAACCAAGAAATCTGATATTTTCTAAGTCCAAAAGGGGCCATAAATCTTGCAAAAAGCAGGATGGAGTTATGTTTCTTGCTGTACAGGGTCAACTTATGATGGTGAACAAGTGTTGCAAGTTTTAAAGCAATAGCTTTGATAGTTTAGGATAAAAGCTGACCTAAACATAAAACTTAACCAAGAAAACTGATTTTCTAAGTCCAAAAGGGGCAATAAATCTTGCAAAAAGCAAGATGGAGTTATGTTTCTTGATGTACAGGGTCTGCTTATGATGGTGAACAAGTATTCCAAGTTTCAAAGCAATAGCTTTCATAGTTTAGGAGAAAAGTTGACCTAAACATAAAACTTAACCAAGAAATCTGATATTTTCTAAGTACAAAAGGGGCCATAAATCTTGCAAAAAGCAAGATGGAGTTATGTTTCTTGCTATACAGGTTCAGCTTATGATGGTGAACAAGTATTCCAAGTTTCAAAGCAATAGCTTTGATAGTTTAGGAGAAAAGGTGACCTAAACATAAAACTTAACCAGGCAACGCCGACGCCGACGCCGACGCCGACAACCGCTCAAGTGATGACAATAACTCATCATTTTTTTTTCAAAAAATCAGATGAGCTAAAAATGGTATCACTGCTATATCAAAAAGTGGATTATATTCTGTGGCAAACAGATTAATCCTTTTCAACCCACAATTAATCAGGTTTTAAAATTATTGTTGATATAATATTCATCAAAATGAGGAAATTGTCAGATTTATGAAAGGTGCCTTTTTAGAAAGGCCTGCTTTACCAAAATACAATCAAATTTGGGATGTCAGTAAAGTTCTTTTATATTTACGAACGTTAAATGACGTGAGTTTGCTACAGTTATCATGTAAATTGTCAATGCTTTTTCTGTTAGTGACAGCACAGCACTGTCAGACACTGAATACTGTTGAAAAATGGCATTAAACAAACTACATTTAATTGAAATTTTGGACATAATGATTTCAAAAGATATGGTTATAGTCTTTTCCAAACCACATGCTTTAACAGACTAAACCAGGAAAATCTGGGTGTTATAAAACTAAGAGCCTTTAATAAGAACAGGGCCTTATGTATTGTACACACACTTCAAGAATATTTAAGACCCACTCAAAGGAACATTTGGACGAGCAGTATGGACGTTTTACTGGACCTACACAGAAAGAAAACAAACAAGACATGAAGAGAATATGGAGAAGAACTGAAAGAGGTAAACAAGTACAGAAGCAAGCAAAAATAAGTAAATGTCCAGGCTGATAGTATGTACAACAAGAACTTAAGTATTCTGGAAATCATTCTAATCTTACTAAACTGATGAAATACTGTGATAACACAATCGAACTGTGCAATGCTGGTCACCACTGTGCTTGCTGCTGACATTCTCCTGTCTGTAACGGACAACTGAAGAACAACTAGTTCATTAATAGACCTATCCTAACCAAAAGCTTCAGAATAAGCTAAACAAAGCCAGCTTACCATTACACCAGATTGCTAGACTTATTCGAGTTGTGGCTAATTAAAGGTTTGCTCCAAAAAAACCTGTCAATACTCAAACAAGTCCAGGAAACAAACAGATCTATCAAAAGAAGCTTAAAGAAAAACGTCACATTTACAGGAAACTTCCAAGGTAAATTAAACAGTGCTGTGCACTCCATGAACAATGGTACTTGGTAAGATCTTATCAAACACTGCAAGGGAGAAAATTAAGAACAGACAAGTTGCTACACCAGGAACAGTTACGTTTTGAAATGAAATAAGAGGACCCTGAAGGCCCTGTATTGCTCACCTGACCTAGTCCTTACCCACAATAACCTAGTATCCAATTTGGCCTAGACTTTGTAGACAAACATTTTGACCATGTTTTATATAAATCAGGTAGATCATTAAACAAGCTTTTCAATGAACTGACCTAGTGACATGGTTTTTAACCTCAAGTAACCCACTTTTGAATCTGACCTAGATTTCATATAGACAAACATCTGGATCAAGATTTATGATGATCAAGCTGAAAAAGTTGACTCAGCAGTGTTAAGCTTTTCTATGATTTGACCTAATGATCTAGATTTTTCCCATGTGACCCTTTTCCAACTTTATCCTAAATTTTAAACAGGCAAAATTACTGCCAAATGTCATGGCAGGTAGGAAATGTGACCTTTTTGTGTGTTAACATTGTCTTTCTATGATTTGAAGCAGTTACCTAGTTTTTGATCTAGACCATCTAGTTTCCACTTTGACATAAATTTCAGAGACAATCATTCTGACAAACTTTTATGAAGATTAAGAAGGAAATGTGGCCTCTAGAAGGTTAACAAGGTGTATCTATGATTCAACTGGGAGACCAGGTAACTAAACCCAGTTCTGAGCCTGGCTTTGACTTCAGAGACAAACATTCTAACAGTGTTTTATGAAGATCATGTAGTAAATGTGGCCGCTAGAGGGCGAACAATGTTTTTCTATAATTTGACATAGTGACCTAGTTTAAAACCTCAACTCAGTTTAGAACCTTATTTAGATTTCAAAAGACAAACAGTTTTATGAAATAATACATGTAGCCTTTAAAAGTGTGAACAATGTTTTTCTATGATTTGACCTAGTGACCTAGTTTACAAATTCATGTCACCCAGTTTTTAACTTTACACAAAGTTTTACGACAACACACAAAAATCTCCAACAGTGCAACACCTGCAAATTTTTTTTGGAAAGGTTTAAGGTAATTTAAATAGACATTTTATGACACACCAAAATACATGGGTAAGATACGTATGCTTCATCTGCAACGATTCGTTCAGTAGAAAGGAGCATCTTCAAGTCCACAGCAACAACAAACATAAACCACTGCTAACCAGATACATCACAAGATTTGAAAAAAAAAAAAGAACACTGAATCCGTAGAAATAAAACTGGTGAAACCATGTAGCGAACAATGCAAGGCCACACCTAGATTTCGCACTATGCCAGGAAAGAATCACTGGCTCCACACACCTACGAACAAAAAAACTAAAAACAACAGAAGCAGATATCTTTGATGAAATGATCATCCAGGACCCTCTATCTCCATTGCCAGAATCCCCACACAGAAGCAACAAACCTACCCCATCAGGAAGTAACACCAGCACAGCAACTATCAAGATGAAAACAAGGAACTCAAAGACATAGAAATAAAAATTTATTCTGTATATACGGTATTTTTTACAGTACATGTATTTTATATATATATATATGTACTTTTTACTCAAATATTTTTTCATTAAATGAACCACTTCTAATAAGATAACAACCAATGATAGAAACAGACTGAACCAGAGACAATCAAAAAATTTATTTTTAAAACAATAACACAACTTTAGTAAAAGAAAACTGATTTTTATACATTAGCAATATTTATTCTGTTATCTACCAGGGAGAAGACTCATGAGAGTCGAAACGTCAGTTATTTTACAGTAAACAAACTTTAAAATTATCCTGTGTTGATTGTCCTTTCCAGTTTTCCACTTTTTACAATATTTAACACAAACTGTAAGAAGATCAAACAGACAAGAGGGCCATGATGGCCCTGTATCGCTCACCTGAGTACCATTGCTCAAAATGATATGATAAAGTTTTGCCATACACATTAAATATCATCAGGATAAACATTTTCTTGTAACAGTCCCTTTTGACCTAGTCAGGGCCAATTTCCATAACAAGTTTGAGGGTCCTAGGCTCAAATGCTGCATTTTTGTACTAACATGACTATTCCTTACCCTGGAAGACTTAAATAACATTTAAAATCAATCTCATTATATGCTGCTGATATATATTCGTTTACATTAAATAAATAATAAATAAATTTGTCATAAATTCAGTCAAAAGTCATCTATCCTGACTGTCCGAGTCCATCTGATGGCACAAATGACATTTCAAATCAGTATCTTCATTGGTTACTAAGATACACCCATTTTTATTTGAAACGAAGGGAGGTAATTTGATATAAAATCAGTCCATAGCTATCTACCCTGATTGCCTCAGTCCAACTCAAGACAATAATGAAATTTCAAATGAGTTCTATAAATATTTACCGAGATAAATCCATTTTTATTAAAATCAGAGGAGGTAATCATGCATTGGTATATGCATGTAGAAGATACTGAGTACAAGCCTATACAACAATATATTAGTAAAGTATTCATATCGATAAATGTTCAATCAAGAGTTATCTAATATAACTATTTCTTACCATGGCAGACATAAATAACATTTCAAACCAATCTCATTAGAAGCTGCTAAGGTGTATTCATTTAGATAAAAAATATAGGGAGGTAATTTGTCATAAATTCAGTCAATATGTATCTTCACTGATTGTCCAAGTCCATCTGTTGACATAAATGAAATTTCAAATCAGTATCTTCACTGTTACAGAGATATACCCATTTCAATTTGAAATAAAGGGAGGTAATTTGACATAAAATCAGTCCATAGTTATCTACTCTGATTGTCTCAGTCCAACTAATGACAATAATGAAATTTCAAATAAGTCCTATAAGGACTTACTGATCTAAATCCATTTTGATTACAATCAGGGGAGGTAATCAGATACAAAATAACTCTGGAACCTACGATTGGATCTGACAGATTCGTCATGGAATCCAAGATTTATTGTTGTTGAAGACATTTTGGAAGTTTGTATCAAATCAAACCATAAATGAAGTCTTTATATGGCTGCAAAAGCCAAAAGAGCAAATTTTGGACCTTTAAGGGGCCATAACTCTGGAACCCATGATGGAATCTGGCCAGTTCAAGGAAGAAACCAAGATCTTGTGGTGATACAAGTTGTGTGCAAGTTTGGTTAAAATCAAATCATAAATGAAGCTGCTATTGTGCAAACAAGGTCAAAAAAGCTAATTTTGGCCCTTTCAGGGGCCATAACTCTGGAACCCCTTATGGGATCTGGCCAGTTCAAGAAAGGAACCGAGATCTCAGGGTGACACAAGTTTTGTGCAAGTTTGATTAATTCTAATCATAAATGCAGCTGCTATTGTGCAGACATTAAGTCAAAATAGCTAATTCTGGCCCTATCAGGGGCCATAACTCTGGAACTCATAATGGAATCTAGCCAGTTGAAGAAAGGAACCAAGATCTTATGGTGATACAAGTTGTGTGCAAGCTGCTATTGTGTGGACAAGGTTAAAATAGTCAAAATAGCTAATTTTGGCCCTTTCAGGGGCCATAACTCTAGAACCCATTATGGGATCTGAACAGTTCGAGAAAGAAACCGAGATCTTATGGTGATGCAAGTTGTGTGCAAGTTTGGCTAAAATAAAATCATAAATGAAACCTCTATCTTTCAGATAAAAATTGTTGACGCACGCACTGACAGAGTGACGACGGACGAAGGGTGATCACAAAAGCTCACCTTGTCACTACGTGACAGGTGAGCTAAAAATATGGCTACTACAGTGTAAACACAACATGAAAGGAATAAAATGTTGCTCATTGCAGAGCTAGAGCGATCGTCTGGCATGTCGGGAAGTTATTACCAATCAGAGTACACTGCAAAATACGCAAATTATTGCATGTCCGCATGTGTTTAGTGTATAATATGTATAATATACTAAATTAAGGTTAGGGTTAGTAATACCTTAGTGAATCACACTCAAAAGAATAAGAGAAGCAATGTAAGAGGTAAACAAATACAGAAACAAGCAAAAATACAAAATAAATGTTCTGGCTGATGGTATGTACAATAACAACTTGTATAGTGGTGTAAGGCACACACCATTTGAATTTCAGTAGTTTAAAAAGCAAGGCAGCCGGCGTTGTTTGACCCCATTTAACCTTTAGTCCTTGGTCCGCACTGACCAATGCCGGACAATTTAAAACCCGCAAGTTTTTACTAAACTTTGTAAAAACCTCTGATTTAACTCCTGCAGGTATTAACAAAGCAGTGAAAACATATATTTTATATAAAATATATTTCATTAAAAAGCCATAAGAAACTTTAAAACCCATACTGAGCAAGAGCTGTCTGATGACAGCGCACTCAACTATTCGAAGAATTGACTGAAGAATGGGGTCAAAATATTTCCATGGATATTCAGACAAAAGAAATAAATAGATTAGACAAACAATGTTCCTGTATTACTATGATTTCGATAAGTCTTGCACTAAATGGCAATATATGAGGCAAATTCAAAGACCAAAAAGGGCCATAATTCAGTCAAAATAGTTATGTATTCTTGCCTACAGATGGAAATCATAATGATAAACAAGTGTTCAAAGTTTAAAAGCCATATGTCAAATAGTTTTGACAAAACATGGACTTGTATGAAAACAGAACCAATTTCAAAGTCCAAAAAGGGCCATAATTCAGCCAAAATATATGACAGAGTTATTTTCTCTTTCCTACAGATAGAGACTATTATACTAAACAAGTGATAAAAGTTTCAAAGCCATATGTCAAACACTTTACACAAAATATGAACTGGCACAAAAAACTTAACCATGATTTCTAAGTCAAAAGGGGCCATAATTCAGCCGAAATCCTTGATGGAGTTATGTACTCTTGGCTATAACTGGACATGGTGATGGTAAACAGGTGTTGAAAGTTTCAAAGCTTTATCTCAAAAGACTTTGTCAAAATATGAACTAGTACGAAATATTAACCAAGATTTCTAAGTCGAAAGGGGCCATAATTCAGCCAAAATCCCTGATGGAGTTATGTACTCTTGCCTATAACTGGCCATGGTGATGGTAAACAAGTGTTGAAAGTTTCAAAGCTTTATCTTAAAAGACTTTGTCAAAATATGAACTGGTACAAAAAACTTAACCATGATTTCTAAGTCAAAAGGGGCCATAATTCAGCCGAAATCCTTGATGGAGTTATGTGCTCTTGCCTATAACTGGCCATGATGATGGTAAACAAGTGTTGAAAGTTTCAAAGCTTTATCTTAAAAGACTTTGTCAAAATATGAACTGGTACGAAAAACTTAACCATGATTTCTAAGTCAAAAGGGGCCATAATTCAGCCAAAATCCTTGATGGAGTTATGTGCTCTTGCCTATAACTGGCCATGATGATGGTAAACAAGTGTTGAAAGTTTCAAAGCTTTATCTCCAAAGACTTTGTCAAAATGTGGACTGGTACGAAAAACTTAACCAAGGTGTGACGCTGACACCGACGCCGTGGTGAGTAGGATAGCTCTACTTATTCTTCGAATAGTCGAGCTAAAAAAACAATCAGCCTATTTTATAACCCGCAGCGGGTTTACAATGTAAACATATCGGTTAACACAAGCAGATTACCGCGCTTAATCAGGTTAGTAAATAAGACAGTTTCTAAATCCCCATACAAATTTATCCAATCGAGAGAGCTTACCGCATGGAGTGGCAATCAATATTGCTGACGCGCTACAACTACAAACAAGATTCTACATGTGCACCGATAACTACAAACAAGATTCTACATGTGCAGAATGGGAAACAATTTTTCACACGAAATATTACTTCAAACTGGTAGATGCGACCAAACCACGACCCCAACGATGCACACGAAATGAGATTAAGAATGAATTAAAAGATGAAATTATGAAATCATTCGGACAAGGAGCTGTTTTGAACAATTTCAATGTGGATACCTCAACTATAGAAACATGTGCTCAAAGTATTATGAATTTAGATAAACAAATACAAAAGAAAAAACAACATACTGTTTTTTATACTTACAAAATTGGACTCATAATTAAAGAAATGAAAAAAATATGTCCGAAAGATTGCGGATTAGGATTATTTCTTCATAACAAAGGTATACATTATTCTGATTCTTGTTGTCGACATCTTGTTTTAGTTTCCGATTTAATTCAGAAACATAAAAATTTGCTAAAATGTAGCATAAACATCGGAACTTTAATAAAAAAAAAAAAGGAAACTGATTGAGGAAATATGTAAAGAATTAAACTGGTAATTTGTATTAAGCGTGTACAATGTTCACGCTTATGTTTATCATTAAGGGAATTTCTATGTATTACATCACTTCCGTGTACAATGTTCACGTTTATTTTTAGATTTAGTTACTACGTCACTTCCGTGTACAATGTTCACGTTTATTTTTAGATTTAGTTACTACGTCACTTCCGTGTACAATGTTCACGCTTATGTTTATCACTAAGGGAATTTCTATGTATTACATCACTTCCGTGTACAATGTTCACGTTTATTTTTAGATTTAGTTACTATGTCACTTCCGTGTACAATGTTCACGTTTATTTTTAGATTTAGTTACTACGTCACTTCCATGTACAATGCTCACGTTAATTTTTAGATTAGTTATCACTTGTACTGAATTGTGAAATTGAATATGATTGTTTGTTTATTTTCGAGTAGTATAGAATATAACATTTTTATTAAAATAATTTATAATTGTTTGTTCGTTTATTCTTTGATTATGAATATTTAGTATTTTATACAATAAATCATACAACGGTACTTTGTTTTGAAACATCTTTATGAAAAATAAACAATAATAACCACAGAGTGTACTTGTTTTGTCTTGATATTGTATGTTGTTATACTTGACTCCGGGTATATATTTAATTACTTCTTTTGGCGGAGGAAGTCCAAATGGATCAAAGTACATATTATTTACATAACAAACCCAATGTGTTCCAGGTCCAACAGAGTCATCTAAATTGATAATTCCGCATTCAACCTTTTCTTTCGTTTTTGGTAAATTATTTCTACTAAACACACCCCTAAAGTTTGTTATACCGAGTTGTTTTACCCATTGTTCAATTTCAAAGTTAGATATTGGTTTGTTTATAAATTTTATTTTTTTTTTACTATAGGAATTCGTCTGTAAGGTCTCCTCTGAGAATCAATCTGTATACCCCGACCATGTCCCTTACCACTTAACAAAGATGTAATCAAAGGTATTCCTAGACTAGCAGCCAGCATACCCAGGAACCCACCGTTTTGTTTTTGTTTTTGTGTTAATTTAATCACTCCAGATCCTACTAGTTGCTTTCTTTGATTAGATGTAAAATATGGTGATATTATATTTCTCTTATCATTAGCTACCGAAATCATACCATTCCCAAGTAACTTACTGACACCGGTACTGGCCAGCCCAGAAAGGGCTCCGATGCCTAGAGGAGCTAATATTTTTGGAGCTATTTTTGCTGCCATTGGAAGAATTGTTTTTCCTAACAAACCAGCCAAAGCTCCTTAAAATCCACCATTTTGACCTTGACTGGACATTTGTTTTTTTGAAATTGTAATTTCTAATCCCTTATTGCTTTTAATAGACTTTTCAATTTGGTTAATTTGTGTTTTTGTTAATAGTAAAGGGAAGTTTCCACGTAATTGTTCATGTTTTAATCTAAAAGTATGTGGAATTTTATTATTATAAGCTTGTGCTAAATTTTTCTTTTGTCCATCTGTTAAAATCATAATTTATATTGTATATAAATTGATTTATGTTTTACTATAACATTAATCCCTTCTTACAACCAAGGTACAGGTGGCCAGTCTAAATATTTCTTTCTTGTATCGTTAATTGGATTAAGATGTGCAGACATCATTTCTTTCTCCCTTTGTTTCTACCTGTGGTCAAACACGCATTCATCACGGACAGGATGCATGCAGTCTGCACAACACACAACCAATGAAATAGCTCGATTAAATTCTGATGAGACGGAACCGCTCCGTTAGCGTGGGTAGCCTTTTCAATCAAGGAAGCGCTTGTGAATACATGAAACGGATATTTTCTTTTTGATCAGGATTTAGATTTGTATTTGTATCTTTTACTCTTTTTAAAAAAACTTTTTGTAATCCTAGGATATGGTGAGACCTTATCTTTTTACATGTTAATTTAACTTGCTTTAATACTTTCCGCTGTAAAGGAAAGGATAAACAAACAAACAAAGGTAGATAATTTTTGGATCAGCGTCCGGTCATTTTCTCAAATATAAGTCTATAGTCAAATTTCAATAAGAAATATAGATCTAGATTTATTAATACACTTGTGAATTTATATATTTTATATATAATTGATAAACGCAGCATGTCTAATCACATCAATGTGCTTATCCTTGGTCATTCTTTCACAAGACATTTGAGAGACTGGACAGTTAGAAATGGTAGATTTAACATGAATTTAGATGAGAACAGACTGAAAAATTTACATGCATGGCATTGGTGGAGCAACAGTTTGTTGGGAAAACAAACCCAATTTGCATCCATTGTGGGAAGAATTGTACTTGGTCTCACACTTTGAAACAAACATTGTATATCTTGGCATAGGCAGCAATGACTTAACACATTTTTCAGTCACACCCGAGAGGCTCTCAAGAACTGTTCTCAGTTTTGCAGAAAAATGTATCGCAGAGGGTGCTAAAATCGTTGTTATTTCAGAAATTCTACCTAGGTTCGGAGATGCAGAGTTCAACGAGAAACAGGTCAAAACGAATGAACTGTTATCCAGCTATTCAGATAGCTGTCCATTTCTACATTTTTGGTCTCACAAAAGAGGCAACTTTAATGTTCGTTTCCTTACAGAGTTTGTATGTGGAGATGGCGTCCATATAGAGCAGCACCGTGGATTATACCATTATTTCAGGTCTGTGAGAGGAGCTGTTTTGTTTGCAGAACAATTGTACTCTAAATTAATATAATTACATTTTACTGTTACTAGAAGGGTATTTAAACTGAAGTTTTGCATTTCAGGATGGGCATTAATTGATAAAGCATTGATGAATAAACTATGTATGAGTGTTTGTGAATATTACCCTTGGAAGTAGTCTTACATAAGATACTGGACAGCACATCATTTGTCAAAAAGGTTAGTAAACAGTACTAAACCAATTTCATACTCCGAAATGATTTTTAACATGCTATCAGTGGAATGACATTAATGCAAATATCTTTGAGAATGTGTATACTCAAGATGAATTAATGATTAAAATGAATAAATTACAATTCATGATTCAAGAAGAATAAATATTGTCTGTGGACTGTAACAATGCCCTACAGGATTGTGTCAGTTACCATAATGTGTTTCTGTGGGTTTGTTTACATGTGTATACTTTCACGTATGATATACTTATTCATTGGTTGCAACACTTCTAAGACAGTAATACAGTCATTCTATACAGATTGTGGCTATAAGGATACAGCTATACATAGGGCAGATTCCTATGGTTTGGTCATTCGGTCGAGATATCTCAATATTGCCCGAAATATTTCTGCAGCTGTGCCTGACAGAGTTCTTGGCATGTTGCTTTCGGGCCCGGGTCATTTTTTATAGTACATGGACTTGGTCTATGTACTAATTTGTCTCTGCTCCACCTTTTGGTTCAGACACAATACGAATCATACAGATAGTAATATACTATATTATGTAGATTCATTAATTTTATTATGGCTTTGCCAGTATTTATATACACATTTTACTGTTTTCAGACAGTATATTTACACTTTGTGTAACTGGGATATCCCTCACCTTAATATTTCTGCGACATAAATAGTAAACAATGCTATGGCAGAATATTACTAATATGTGGTCATTATTTTCATTTTATATATTTGCTGTTTTCCTTTGTCCTGTTTATAGCCTTTGGCACTGATTTGCAAATTGGTTGAAACATTGATCTCAACCCTTAAATATTGCACGTATGCTGTACAGTCTGTTGTATACCATTGATTTGACATTTTGCCAATTTCAGTATTGAAACACTTTTGCTTTTCAAACATTATTCCTACATATTTGTGATTATAGTGTCCGGTAAAACCAAAAGGTCACAAAACATCTTTTTGTGTCACAACACATACTTGATCTGTTGAGTTGATGATGCAATATCAAAAAAAAAAAAAAAAAAAAAAGAAACATTATATACTTGTTGTCGCATTGTATTTTTCAGCATGGCTCCTAAAACAGCAAAGTCTAACTCAGCTAAAGACTCTAAAATTAAACGTACTAAACGAACTATTACTGCTACACAAACGTACAAAGACTTCATTGCTGAAAAGGAAACAAGTAAACGCAGAAAAACCAAACAAAAAACGGGTCAAAAGTCACAACCGGAATGTTCAGAAACACAATCAGAGACAGTCACACACAAAAACACTCCGGATGATAGACTGGCTGGAGCACTCAGTAACGCCATACGAAATGACCCAGCTCTACGAACAGCAATAACCGCAGCCATCCAGGAATCCGATGATATAGACAGTGAGGCTCAATGTAATAACCAACCTCTGAACCATAACACTAATGCTAATGTCAGTGAAGTCATCTCAGACAGGGTGTCTGATGATGACTCAGAAGTTTCTGGTTCTGATGATGGTGTTTCTGGAAGTCAACCTGTTACCAGTACACATGAGTCGTCAGAATTAGGAATTTTCTCGCCGCAAGCTGTATCCACTAAACTTAAGGAAACTAGAGCTATTACTAAAGGTGATGAATGTACCCTGTTCATTGATGTTGCCCCACTATTTAAAAGTTCTGGTGTTTCAATGTGGACATTATCTTCTAATCAATGAACTGCCTCCAAATGAAAGATTCCCAAGGAAAAATATGCTTCTTTGGGGGATATGGCAAGGTGTAGGGAAACCAGTCATGACAACCTTTCTGAAGCCACTGATGATGGACCTTGCAGTACTATACAAAGAAGAATTGGACATAACCACAGATGAAAAAGCATGTACAGTTAAAGGCTAAGTTGATTGTTGTAATAATGCACTTGCAGGCATGAGCTTACATTATGAATATGACACAACACAATGGCGAAAATGGACGTTTGTATTGTAACGAATCTGGGATTGTTGTTCCAAGTGGTAAAGCCATCTGCAGGTCTTACCTAGTAAGAAGCAACAATCTAAGGACAGACACTGGTGTTCAGATAGCAAGGTACAGAGCCATTACAGATGGGAAAAGAGTAGAAAGCTTCCTTGGAGAGAGTGTTCTTTGCTATATTCCTCAGTTTTCGCTAACAAATAACATTGTAATTGACTATATGCATGGAACATTGCTAAGTGTGACAAAAAAAACCTCTATCTATGGTTTGATAGCAAATACTCAGATACACCACATTATGTTGGCAAAAAAATCACAGCAGTTGACAAGATTATGAAAAGAATTCAGTCACCTTACCTAATTCATCATACTCCAAGAATCCTCTCCAATACATACATTCAATGGAAGGCCTCAGGGTTATGTAACTTGTTCTTGTTTTGTGCTATTCCTTGCCTTCAAGTTATTCATCCTGAAGTTTATCTGAAGCATTTTTGCTGTCTTGTGAGTTCAACATTCATATTACTGACAGACGGCATTACAGAACTTGATCTTACTACAGCATCATGTCTTCTAGGACTGTTTGTAAAAGAAGTTGAGAACCTCTATGGACCAAACTTTTTGAGTTTGAATGTGCACAGTCTAACACATCTAGTTGACTGTTAAAGGAAATGGGGACCACTTTGGGAATTTTCTTGTTACCTCTTTGAGTCCTTCAATGAAGAAATAAAAAGATCCATTCATTGGACAGGGAATGTTTGCCGACAGGTGTTCTGGAATTCCAGGTGCAGAAGCGCATTGCTCAAATGGCTGGTGAGCTGGAAGCTGGTACCACACAACAGTATATTGAAGGTCTGATCAACGACACTACCAAACTGCAAGGAAGCACTGAAGCGTACAAGTGCCGAGTTCTAAAAATGCAACCTCTGAAAGATGACATATCAAATGATGTCATGAGTCTCCTTGAAGAACATCTGCAAGTTGGTCAGGACAAGGTTTTCTTCAACGCCCTAAGGATTGATAGAAATGGGTTCATTATGTACAGTCGGTCTTGTACAAAGGTGAACAAACACAATTCATACACCACAGCAATAGATGATGGCCAAACTCATCAACTGAAGTTGACAGCTTCCTTGTACAAGAACAAACCAGTAGAGTATTTACAGTTGGGAAATTTTTGTCATGTTATAACTTGATCTGCCACATTGTCAGCGTTAAGTTAAGTTTTGCCATAAGCTGAAATTTTCAGGAAGTCAAAGTCAAAGGTTAACATTCTTGTTAACCACCTATGGTACAATTTTCCAGAAAAGGTTTTAAAATGTTTTTACAGAGTTATTGCCCTTTTTAAGTGCTTAGGAAACTGTCTACATGTTTTGTTTCAATAATAACTTTTAAAGCTAATGTTTTTAAGCCACAAATCCAGTCAGTTACAACATGTTAACCCTAGTCATGCTGAACATGGAATGCTCCGGGTATCAGCGTATAGTCCATATGGCCAATCATGGAATGATCTGGAAAACCCCCAATGTTTAAAAATACATTGACAGTTTTAACCAATGAGAAATACTTTACTGTATTTTGTCAAGTCTCATTCAGAACGTGATAAAGAAATTGTTAAATGCCTTTTAATTGGTCGAAAACCTGAAGTAACACATAAAGCCCGACTTGAAAGTAAAATGTTTCAAAAACATTTTAGGATTTCAATTTCTTGATATGGCATGGTTTCTTCAACAAATTGATGGCTGATAGTAGAAGTTATGATTCTTTTGATGGTTTTGATAAAAAATGACATTAATATTCAACCAGAAAACAAAGAAATTGCTGACAATGAAACAGATTTTATGATAGAAAATTGGACATATGGTGACCGTTACCCCAGCGAGGCCTGGTGTTGGCGAGGGTATTGATCTTCCAGATAATCCTGAGCCATCTAATTTCTTAGATTTATTTATTAAACAAAGTGACTAGGAGGAAATGGCCAGAGAAGCGAACATTTATGCAGAACAACACATGGAAAGTAACCGAGAAACCCTGAAGCCAAACACATGGAAAGTAACCGAGAAACTCTGAAGCCAAACTCTGAAGCCAAACTCTCAGTTCATGTAATGGAAGGATACAAACTGGCAAGACTGTAATGTTTGAAAATTTTGACATCCGTGCAGATCCGAGGAGAAAATTTTGGGTGTGGGTGGGGTGGCGGGGGCGTCTGCTAATAATCTGACTCACTCTCTGGGACCAGATACCAGTATGCAAGGTTTGCAGAGCATGGAAAAGACGACATGAAAAAAAAACTGATTTGGGTGTAAAGAATGCTTTCAATGGAACTGGATGCAGTTTGAAGTGGGTGGTCAGTTGCTGGGGCAGTTCATTAGAAAGTTGTTTTCTTCAGGAAAAGCCTAGTGTATTCTCTGTCAGAAGGAAATCAATTATGCATCATGCGGGAGAAAGGCATTGGAGAGCCACTGTCAGATGAACATACACCTGGATATTAAAGACTGGTGAAACTTTAATTACAGTCTCCCAGGTAAATCATCAGTTTGTTGTCTATCTTGCTTTGTATTTTACACAGGTATTTCGAGGGATGAGTATTACCAAGCGGCAAAGGGCAAGACAGAGATCACGTTCACGTGCTTCTTGTGCTGTGAGGCTTATGAAGATTGACCTTAAACAAAATATACAGTTATACACTCATATTGTTGCATTGCCTAACTGCGATGAATGAGGACTTTAATCAACAGTTGCGACAACAAAAACATGTACAAATAAAATGTTTGAAAAGATTGAAAGCATGCACAGAACACGACCAAGCAACAAAACAGCACTGGGACATGCCCACTTCTTTTCGTAAACTGCATGATTGATTAACAAGAGCTGTCTCCATAGGATGACACATGCCCCCGATGGCACTTTGAATGAATAGCTATGGCCGATGTTAGAGTTTAGGACCTTTGACCTACGGACCTGGGTCTTGCGCGTAACACGTCGTCTTACTGTGCCACACATTCATGCATAGTTATTTGAAAATCCATCCATGGATGACAAAGATATGGACCGGACACGCCCATCAATGCACTATCATGAAAAATGACTTTAACGTCTAAGTGTGACCTTGATCTTTAAGCTACGGACCTGGGTCTTGCGTGCGACACGTCGTCTTACTATGGTACACATTCATGCCAAGTTATTTGAAAATCCATCCATGGATGACAAAGATATGGACCGGACACGCCCATCAATGCATTATCATGAAAAATGACCTTTAACGTCTAAGTGTGACCTTGATCTTTGAGCTACGGACCTGGGTCTTGCGCACGACACGTCGTCTTACTGTGGTACACATTCATGCCAAGTTATTTGAAAATCCATCCATGGATGACAAAGATATGGACCGGACATGCCCATCAATGCACTATCATGAAAAATGACCTTTAACGTCTAAGTGTGACCTTGATCTTTGAGCTACGGACCTGGGTCTTGCGCGTGGCACGTCGTCTTACTGTGGTACACATTCATGCCAAGTTATTTGAAAATCCATCCATGGATGACAAAGATATGGACCGGACACGAAAATTGCGGACAGACTGACAGACCGACAGACTGACAGACGGTTCAAAAACTGTATGCCTCCCTTCGGGGGCATAAAACGTGATGAATTCATTTCAAAGATAGTTTGCAGTTTTTAATTTATCCCTTCAAATAAGCATCGGCGTTTAAAGGCATGTCACACACAACTGCAACTCTACATACTGCTGCCACATCTTCTGCGAGAGGGGAAGCTGGTGGATATCCTGCATCAGCTTGTATCTGCAACATATCTTAATACTCATGGACTTGTTAAGAGCTTCAAAGAATTGAAAAAGAAGTTATCAAACAGGATGTTGTCACTGAATATAGATGTAGCAACAAACAATAATAATAAAACCATAGTGAAAGTTGATATTTTACAACAATGCTATTCAATAAGAGGAGTGGGAGTTTAATTTGCGATATTGCTTTATCATGTTTATTTGTGGGCAGCACTAAAACAAATATATATGGAGCCCTTCCGCAGTTTGTACATGTTTGGTTCCATTTTTTTTTTTTTTGTTACAGTTTTGAATATTTATGGATTTTTTCATGAGGTGAACAGTCTTATTTCATAGAATATTCAGTTTTTTTATCTAAAGGCAAGAAATAGTTACAAATTTTGCATAATCTGTAAAATCAGTTATTTTTATCATACTGACATCTTTTCTATTTCAGCTACAGATTTGAAGATTCTTCTTTTGTTGGAGGAACTAAAAAGCAAATCAAAGCTTCACACTATGCTCTAATTTACTTCAACTGGGAAAGCAAACAGACAAGCAGATTTCAATACCAAGTTGGCCAGAGGGAATCACATTCCCAATAGCAAATATACAACAAACTGAGGATAAAGAGGAGAAGCTGGTGAATGAGGAACTTGCAAATTTACTGGCTATGTTATCCTTAACAGTTGTAAGAGATAGCCTTGCATGCTTTTTGCTGATGTTGTATTCAATATATTCAGTTACCTGATCAAAAAAATAATTCTCGCACAGACAGAAGTTAAGAATACATCCACTTTGATTATATATTTTATATTATATTTTAACATCTAAATATATTAGAATTGGATTTCAGCTTACATTCTCCTGTTTTGCAGCTGTATTTCAAACCACTTCACTACAAGCATTTTAAGTTGAAAATTTAAAGTATTCCTTTGCACTACAAACAATATACTTGATTTCAGACAGAAAATGGTGATGGTTTGGAAAGTAATGTTCAGAGAGGGATACATGATCACAGGAAAATTAAATGGAATTCAACTGGATTGGGAAAGGTTAAAAAATCCTTTGTAAAACTCCGACTGAAAAAAGTCATATTAGGTTTGTATTTTTACTTTTTAAAAGCTCATAAATCTCATGTTAGATAAAAAATCTGACATGAAAAGTAATATTTGGACAAATGGACAATGGACTGCATAGCTGTAGTACAATAAGGAAGAACAGAAGAGATTTTCCTTGGCAACTTGTGAAACCAGGCAAGGTAACGAAAGAGGGGTGATTTCAAAGTAATGCTGAAATGCCCGTTAGTAGCATCAGTCATAATGGAAGGATAAAAAGTTTGTTCACAACTTGTCAACTGTTAGTGATCCTGCAGAAGTTGTGGACTGTCAGAGATGTGTTGTAGCCAAACGAATTGATCACCTGCAGCCACAGATGTCAGTCAGTACAACCGTTTCATGGGTGGCAATGATTTACACGATCAATATATGTCACAATAGGTGATATAGTCTGATTATTAACACTTATTGCAGCTATGGGTTGCCATAGGTTGCTCCCATAGGAGCAAATCACATAACATTATTTATTTTCAAATAAATACCTTTATGGCGGCACGACAAAACCTTAGGAATTGTCCTGAATTGGGATGGCTAACTTAGCTATTTTTTAACGAAGTGTTTATATATTCACTAATTTATGCTGAAATGATGCGCCATTATTATCGAAATACAAATTTCAAGAAAAAAGTACGCATCACATAACTGTTGTTACTGGTTGTTTTCAACAATTTACAATTTCTTTCTGATTACCGTTAGGTATAGACTATAGTCTTTCCAACAGTCGTTGTATATCAGAGATAATTTATCATCAAACTTTTCGTACCGAAAGCCAAATAGTGTTTTTGAGAAAAATGGTCAGTAGATCTAATTGGATACACATGTTTTAATGTTTTACGAGCAGAATGAATACACTTATTTTTGGGACTTCACATGTGAACAGACTTCGATCTTATTCTTATCAGAGACATGGTCCATGTAATCCGATGAATTTACATCCGGTCGCAACAGTGTGATTTTTTGGAATATCAGGTGGACTTATTATGTACAATGCTCATGTTTGTCAGTGGGAAAACCCTACATCATGAAATCCACCTGAAGTCTTAATATTGCATGTAGGCGGAAACGATTTAGACAGCCAACAAATTGACATCATTACAATTGACACCTTGATCATGCGCATTATTACCTTAGCAAGTATGTGGCGCATATGATATGACATATGCCATGTTGTTATTATACAGATACTTCCTCGGTACGTTCTCTCAGAATTTTACCAGCAAAGTGTTGTCATGGCAAACCAGATCCTCAAGACAGAATGTTCACATATAAACATGATTCATTACTGGAAAGTTCATGAGGTGAATGCGAGTGATGTTGACTTATACACTGATGGGGTACACTTAAACGATATGGGACTGTTACATTATTTTAGAAGTATCAGAGGAGCTGTGATTAGTTCCCGCATCAGTTAATTTCTGCTAAAAATGTATTTCACGGTGTGAATTTGTGTTTGATGTGCAGGATTCTGGAATTCATTCAAATCGTGTGCTAGTCAAATCAGGAAGAGTTTTCATATTTACTTTAGTGACTTTTGTCAGTTGGCCTGCATCATCAACTTATTTTGCAGGGAGCTCGGATATCTGGTTACATTCTACAACATTGATCATGTACTTCTGTCTAGTGGAAATTTTTGATATTACATTCTAACAACACCGTATTGTGTATAGTGTTGGTGCTTTGGAAGTTTTTGATATTTCATTCTAAGTTTTTTTTTGATATTTCATTCTAACATCACCGTATTGTGTATAGTGTTGGTGCTTTGGAAGTTTTTGATATTTCATTCTAACATCACCGTATTATGTATAGTGTTGGTGCTTTGGAAGTTTTTGATATTACATTCTAACATCACCGTATTGTGTATAGTGTTGGTGCTTTTGAAGTTTTTGATATTTCATTCTAACATCACCGTATTGTGTATAGTGTTGGTGCTTTGGAAGTTTTTGATATTTCATTCTAACATCACCGTATTGTGTATAGTGTTGGTGCTTTGGAAATTCTTGATATTACATTCTAACATCACCGTATTGTGTATAGTGTTGGTGCTTTGGAAATTTTGATATTTCATTCTAACAACACCATATAATTATTGTGTATAGTGTTGGTGCTTTTAGTTGTAGTGCCAACATACATGACATATTTGCAGTTTTGAATATGATACAAAGAGTGCAAGCACTTGATGTGTTTCATGTGTATGGTTACAGTACACATTTCATACAAGCAGTTGCTACTGTGTTATACAATATATTTACAGATGCCTTATTTAAGGCCAGGACAATGAGTTTCATTCTACAGTCAATATTTTTTGTTTTATTTACATAAGTGTCAATTTTACTTTGAATTACCAAGTACGGTGGTAACAACTTTATTTAGGCTATGGCATTGTGTTGATTGTTTAAGCTATTAGTGGCTGCTGAACTGCCTTAGTCATGACGTTATTGCTAAGGTCAGGTTCGTATTTCATAGGTTCGTATTTCATGCCTTATTGCTAAGGTCAGGTTCGTATTTCATGCCTTATTGCTAAGGTCAGGTTCGTGCTAAGGTCAGGTTCGTATTTCATGCCTTATTGCTAAGGTCAGGTTCGTATTTCATGCCTTATTGCTAAGGTCAGGTTCGTATTTCATGCCTTATTGCTAAGGTCAGGTTCGTATTTCATGCCTTATTGCTAAGGTCAGGTTCGTATTTCATGCCTTATTGCTAAGGTCAGGTTCGTATTTCATGCCTTATTGCTAAGGTCAGGTTCGTATTTCATGCCTTATTTTAAGGTGATCAATCTTGCTATTAATTATCTAAAGCTAGGGCAATAAAAATATTTTTGTTTTATTTACATTGTGCCAATTTTACTTTGTACTATCAAGTATTATCAAGTATTGTAGTTAGTAATGTATTGAAGGCTAAGGCCAGTAATAATGTTGCTTGTTTAAGCTATTAGTGGCTGCTGAACTGCCATAGATGAGACCTTATTGCTAAGGTCAAATCCATAATTCAGGTCTTGATTTAAGACAGTTAAACATACCATTAATCATTGCTAAGGTGGTTAATTATGCCTTAACTCTAGGGCAATAAATCATTGCTAAGGTGGTTAATTATGCCTTAACTCTAGGGCAATAAATACAATAATTCTTAATTTAAGGTGTTTATCATGCTATTAATATTATTGCTAAGGTGGTTAATTATGCCTTAACTCTAGGGTAATAAATACAATAATTCTTAATTTAAGGTGTTTATCATGCTATTAATATTATTGCTAAGGTGGTTAATTATGCCTTAACTCTAGGGTAATAAATACTGTAATTCTTAACAGGTGTTTATCATGCTATCAATTATTGCTAAGGTGGTTATTTATGCCTTAATTCTAAGGTAACAAGAGCTGTCTCCATAGGATGACACATGCTCCCGATGGCACTTTGAATGAATAGTTATGGCCAATGTTAGAGTTTAGGACCTTTGACCTACGGACCTGGGTCTTGCGCGTGACACGTCGTCTTACTGTGGTACACATCCATGCCCAATATTTTTAAAATCCAAGCATGAATGACAAAGATATGGACCGGACACGCCCATCAATGCACTATGTTGAAATATGACCTTTAACGTCTAAGTGTGACCTTGACCTTTGAGCTACGGACCTGGGTCTTGCGCACGACACGTCGTCTTACTGTGGTACACATTTATGCCAAGTTATTTGAAAATCCATCCATGGATGACAAAGATATGGACCGGACACGAATGCACTATCATGAAAAATGACCTTTAACGTCTAAGTGTGACCTTGACCTTTGAGCTACGGACCTGGGTCTTGCACGCGACACGTCGTCTTACTGTGGTACACATTCATGCCAAGTTATTTGAAAATCCATCCATGGATGACAAAGATATGGACCGGACACGCCCAACTATCATGAAAAATGACCTTTAACGTCTAAGTGTGACCTTGACCTTTGAGCTACAGACCTGGGTCTTTCGCGCGACACGTCGTCTTACTGTGGTACACATTCATGCCAAGTTATTTGAAAATCCATCCATCGATGACAAAGATATGGACCGGACACGAAAATTGCGGACAGACTGACAGACCGACAGACTGACAAGACTGACAGACGGTTCAAAAACTATATGCCTCCCTTCGGGGGCATAATAAATACTGTAATTATACAGTATGTAGTATGACACTGCTTAATTATTAGTTATTTGTGTGGCTTTGATGCTACAGCTGGTTATAGTACATTTGTTCATTATGTTCACCTGCTAAACTATTAGCATTATTATTAAAATATTTTTGTTTCGGCAAAGTTTAAGCATTTTAACCGGCTTTTTGTTAGTCAGTCCATAGCCAAGTCTAATTGATTTCAAAATGATTTCAGGTAATGATACCTGTTTAGGCTGGCATGTCTGTCTAAGTGTTTTATCAAATAACATATATCAGATTATTTTAGATAATTCTTCAACTATTATAATTAAATATTACTTTTCAGCATTATGCCTCCTAAAAGAAAGTGGACACTAACAAGTAAAGCAGCTGCACTGTCACATTCTCCTTCAAAGAAACCATCACAGAAGCTCAGGCACCTACATCCACAAATACCTCACAACCGGAAACTCCTGATAGACACCTACATTCACTTATACCTCACAACCTGAGACTTCTCATAAACTGGAGCTGACAGTTGAACTGGTACTGGTGGACACTCTGATAGCCATGAAGATTAAACCAACTACAACTTCAGAGACATCAAACCAACTACAACTTCAGAGACAGAGTTTTCTCACTTATCGGACAGAAAAATCTCTATTTTTAGAAATGCTGGAAAATCTTATCTCACATGGGTTATCCCACACTCCTGTGACGGACTACTTCATGCACTGAATATACATATTATTTATGTAAAATAATTAAAAATCAGGTACCTTTCTCTTTTCTCTCCGTTCCTTATAGTGTATTTCTCAATTCAAAATTCATTACTTTATGATAAGAACGTACCGTTATGCTACAAACGATAAAACTAAAGCGGAACTTTGTTATTGTGCGTCAATGAAATGTCACGACGTCACTTCTGCTTACGGACGTCAATTTCACGCATTTTAAATAGTTTCATATTTTCATGCTTGTTTTTATTGTTTCTGTTGTGGTATTTAGTGAGAAATAGAATCCATCATTGGTGTTCGATGACGATCGGAAATCCCAACCCTCGGGCACACAGCCTTGTTTAAGACTTTAGCGGTGCGCCCTCGGGTTGGGATTTTCTGATCTTAACCGAAGACCAATGACAGATTCTCTATGTCAACAGTTTGTACCTCATCTACCCAGACATCTCATACAGACAAGGACGGACCTTCCACATCAGGTTTGCCACTTCACTTTAATGTCAATGACAGAGTTAAATCGCGTATAATTATGGGCAAATGAGTTTGTTGACCTCAGCATGTTGTTGCCTCTTGTTGGGCTATAAATCATTGGGTCAAAAGTCATTGGGCTAATGGAGGGCCAACAAATGAAGTAGGAAAGAAGTCATTAGGCCAATGAAGGGCCAACAATAGGAGAAGGTAACCAGTTGTTGGGCTAATGGTGGGCCATAAGTAACACTTTCAAAGATCAAGCTGTATCATTAGAACTTACAAATAACTTTATCAACCAGTTATATTCTTCTCATACTGAAACCAAACTTGGATTCTTGATCATCGTTAATTTGTAGCTTGAAGGATTTCAGCTAAGGCAAATGAGAGTCTTGAATCAAGATTTTCTCAAGTTTGTTACCATAGGGTAAACTCTCAACTATAGACTATAAAATTTAGGTCAGGCAGAAGACATGCTATTTTACTTGACCAGACTGTTAGTACTGCTGTTTTTTAAATGAACTTGTTAACGTTCAAAGTCATAATTGTCAGTTGGACCAATATCAAGAAAGAAAATGTTGAAAACGAACAAAGGTGTTCTGAAATGCTCAATTTGCTTAAGAAAGCCAAAATATCCGAAAGCAGTTTGAAAATTCTACACTTCTGGCAAGTGGAAAGTCTTAAATAAATCAAAATGTCAAATAAAAAAGAAGAAAATGTTTCTCTCATAAATCAAGTAGATAGTCAGCTTACTTACACATCTTTTTTACAAAATCAATTGCAAAGTAACGACAAAAAAGTTACTGAAGATTTAACAGAATGTCATACTGAAAATCAGACTGAAAAAACAACTTGAAGACTCTAAAATAAATGTACAGTCAACTGTGTTTTACACAGAATTAAAATACAAAGGTAGATTTGTCAAAACAGTTTGAAAATACAGCCTTTCAGTTTGCAGAGCAAAACTAGTGATAAAAAAAATATAGATGTCCCTTTGATCAATGAATACATTGATCATGCAGATCGGGAAAAGGTAAAAAAAAATATTGTTCATAATGTACAAGTTTGTGAACAGTGAAGATGCTTTTCATGAACTGTCTACTCTGTCTGCAGATATGCCTTCAAAATCTTAAGTGAGAAAAGAAAAACAACAGTGTTTTCCCTAATGCACAAATCCTGCGCCATAGTTACACTTTTCTGAGAAATGACCCGTAAAAATAAACTATGCGTGTCCCAGTGGACGCAATTTCTTGAAAATCTAAATCAGGCCAAGTTAGTTTACGAAGAGCAATATTCCGAAAATGTACTTTCAGTTTTCATAACTACATGCACAGATTTACTGATTGTTTATATTTGCATCATTACAAATTTTACAAATTTAATAACTGGCCTGACAGTTAGCTGACGCTGTCAGTTTCAAAAGTTGTGATCATTGTGACCAAATCAAATGAAATAAATGCCTCAAGGTACACTGTTTCCTACATTTTCCAATTTTGTTTTAGCCACCCCCACCCACTTGGTTTTATAGCAATGTCGGCTGCCACTACTGACAAAAATTTCCATCTGCTTGTTTGTTGTTCACCACAGTAATGTTCCTGTCTCATTATGTTTTGAGACGGTGTACTCGTACCCAAAATTATTCGTATCCATAAAATTTCTTACTTGCAACAACTCATACCTATAAAAGAAAATGGTAGGATGAGTCAGATCCAGAGCTGGATGAGTGGAATTTTCATAGCACTCACACTAAAGAAAATGTTTAAAGGTCATGGTTTTTATTTTTGACATTTTTCTTTACATATCACCTTTCTATGTCTAAAAAACAACATAAAAGTATTAATTTATGTTTGTTTATCTTTTTATAATACATTTTATACCAACAAAAATAGTGCCTTCCCAAAAAAATCACATGGCTTATTTCCCCTGAATACTCTCGAAAAGGTGTGCGTTTTATCTACATATTGTAATTTTCACAAGCGATTTATCACCGATTATCACACGTCTGGAACATGTAACTAGCAAACTCAAAAATAAGGAATACCAATTAAATAATTATAATGGATATTGAGTTTGATGAGGAATTAGACGGCATTGAGGAGATTGATCATACTGATGTTGATTCTGTACGGCCATACATGTACGAACCGGCGGTACCGGTTACGGACGAAACTGATTCAACTGACACTGAATCAGACAGTGATGTTGATCCCCTAGAACATTCTGGCACAGATCCTAACAAATGGTGAGCTCTTTCATAAGATTTTAAATGAATTATTAATTCTTTTCATCATTACAAATCTCTGCCTTTATAGAGAGAAAACGTATTACCCCACCCACTTTTGAAACTATCGTTACCGTATGACGAATTACATGGCGGCATTTACATAACAATTTAGTCAAGCTTTTTTTTCAAAGTAATGTATACTTTTAAATTTTGAATTAAAAATGCATTGCATAAATGACTATATAATAACAGTTAAATTCATTTTCGTATTGTATTTTCCTGGCTGAATCTACAATAGAACAATTATTTGACTGGCATATTAACATTGTTGTAAAATGCATATCTTTTTGCTTGGCATTTTTAGGTGCACATGTGGTCTCTGTTCTCGAATGCCAACATTCTTGGAATCAGGATGCTGTCAGGAGAATGACATAGTGAAGTCAAAAATGGAAGATCTACACTGTATTACTGAGCATGAAGGCTTTATTGCAAATTGTCTCAACATTCATGTCTTAGAGGCCTCGTATTACGAGTTTGTACAGAGTGAGGGTTACCCTTTGGAAGGCCAACCCATACATGAGTAAGTAAATTTGAAACCATGCACTGGTGTCAAGATGGAATATAATTGAAGTCCCTCAACCACATAAATCTTTAAAAGCTTATAATCTGTGCCTGCCCTGGTTGTTTCGACCCATGTTGTTTAAGCATCAAGCTGTAATTGGTATGTGTGGCAAGTAAGAGTATATCAACTTCTTTTCGATTCTCCTGATATTAGGTGAAAGTAGGTAAATTCTGATACATGTATTAACTTTCAAAAGTTGAATTTACTAATTGCATTTTGGACAATGTTGTCTAAGCACAAGCACAACAATATTCTATACAGGTTGTTAACTAACCTCATTACAAATTCATAACCAACCACTATATTGTACAGTATGAAATAGTTACCAAACATGTTATCTGTTTCAGGACTTATCGCTATCTGGCCTACAGAAGGTTTGTGAGATGGATTTTTCACACATTGCCAAAGAAGATGCGGAAAGTTCTACCAGCTTGTGTGGTTACCAGCATAAGGACAAAATTTCCATCAGAGACGTACTGTGGTTTCAAATACCCTACGATGTAGAACTTTTCAGTGTCAGTTTGTGATTTACTTTGGATTTATTTCAGTTATTTACCTATTATTGAATTGTTTTTCAAAGCCATTACAAATACAGATCAGCACAGTTTTCTGTTGTTATCTCTCATCATTGTCCTTTTTTTAAAGGACAAGAGGCCATGATCATTGATGTCATTTTATACTGAATACATACATATACCAGCAGTTCGAAAGATTCATTAATCATTTGACCCCAAAAATTTGGAAATGACCCTCAGATGTGAAAAAACACAAAACCAGAAAAACGAGGACATGAAAACAATAAAGTCAAATACAGGTTCCTCTACTAGGTGAAAAGCACCTTCAAAGGAAGTGCCTGCAGCTGATGAAAATGTTTCCAGTGATATTGTCACCCAGAAAGATGTACAAACTGAGGCAATTCTTGAATGCCTGAAATCAATGCAGTTAACTCAAGTCAGCTTTAGTGAAACTCACTGAAGACATTGAAAATTCTACCATTATTCTGAGGCCTATGACTATTTAGATGACAACATACACTTGAATGACTATAGCGAGGCCCCACGAGCCAAAAGACATTGGACAGAGACCTTTTATTTCTAACTCATAGAATTCAAATTATATTTAAGCTTACAGGTTAAGTCTCATCTTATTTTTAAATATTATATTGTGATGTTTATAACTAAAAAATAATATTTTTCTCTTTTTTTAAAAAAAAATGTATATTGTATAATGTAATATATTTTAATATGATATATCATAAAGTAAATGTAGCGACAAATTGGTTCTCTATATGATCTACTTGTATATTTGGAAAAAATATATTATTTACTTGTGTTTCTTATAGTACTGATAACATTACAGTTCTTTAGAATAAAATCAATCCAGAAAAATGTACACTTTGCATGCAACTAAACATCTCAAGTATACCTTTGTATATAACAACTGGACATCTCTCTTCAATATTTTCAGAAAACTCCAAAATCTCTGGTGTAACATTTGTTACAAAACAACAACAACAACAAATAAACCAATCTAACAAAAACATCGCCTATAAAACCTGGCGATAAGTTGTGACAAGGTTTTTTTCATTTATCATGATCATGATGATTACTATATCTATAATTTACCTATTTACCTGTACATACATGTTAAAAATATATCAGTAAATGATTTAACTGAACAACAAATATAATCTGGTATTAATCAACACCATTTGTTATATATTTGCTTCTAAACTTTTTAAGTATTTTTAATTACCTATAAAATCTTATTTAGGACCATCTAAAAGAATTAGTGTATAAAATCCCTAAAAATCCCTAGTTAGTAAATCTTACATTAAAGAAAAACTTAAATTTTCAATGAAAATAATCTGTGAGATGATCCGGTTGTTTGGCTGCTATGGACACTGTTGATGGCAACCAAGCAGTATATAAGGGGACAAGGTTCCAGTGCCCTTATCATACTGCTTCTTTTAGAAAATAAAATATAACAACTGGACATCTCTCTTCAATATTTTCAGAAAACTCCAAAATCTCTGGTGTAACATTTGTTACAAAACAACAACAACAACAAATAAACCAATCTAACAAAAACATCGCCTATAAAACCTGGTGATAACTGGTGGAGAATCCGGGTAGGTTTCGATAAATGAGGAAATCTCCCGCAGCTGAATACCAGCTCCGTTCAAAGGGACCAATCAAAACACTTAATCAAACTGTGCAAGTAATCACAACACCTTCAACGACAAACACATCTGAGGAAACATCTGAGCAGACAAGACCAACATCATCAACAGTTACTGATAAACAACCAACCCCTGTACGAGCAACTGAACAAACAACATCAACCGACGACCAAATGCCCCAACAGCCAGAACAAGAAGCCATGAACCAAGCTCAATCATTAGGTAGGCCCCCTTTTAAGATTGAATTAGTAGGGAAATTTGATCCTAGTAAAGATGATGCAAAAGAATGGTTTAATAGGTATGAATATTTTGGGACTGTATCTGAGACGGATCCAAACATTCTTGTTAAATTTTTTGGTATGTTCTTAAGCATGGGAACTGCTTTTAACTGGTTTGCAAATTTAGGGCAAGAAATTAAAGAAGATTTTGACCTTTTGAAAGCTAAATTTTTGCAAAGATTTTCAAAAAGAGTTGATCCGATACAAGTTACTTCAGAACTTTTTCAAATGAGACAGAAAAGTAATCAGTCTGTGAGAGACTTTGTATACGCTGTTCAGTCTAAAGCACAATCGGCTGGAATTTGTACTGACAATATTTTAAGTGCAGTCAATGGTGGGTTATTGTCACATATTAGGGCAGATTTAAGGCGCAAACCTCCAAAAACTTTGGATGAATTAATTGATACAGCAGAAATGTCTGAAAGTGCTTTTGCAATGCACCCACCACAAATGAATTTTTCTGAGGCTACCTTCACTGAAATTGTTAAAAATGCTATAGGAGGTGTAAATATGGTTGAACTTAAGCAGCAAGTAGATTCATTGGCAGCTTCTCAAAAAACCATCAATTCATTCACTAAAGATAGGGATTATTTCCGCAAAAATTATAGATCAAATGGTAATCCATTTAAAGGAAACAAATTTAGCCCTCGTGGCAATAATTTCAATAAAAACACTAAAATGTGTGGTGCTTGTGCTAAGCCAAGGGAAACACATAATATTCAAACCTGCTGGGCTAAATCAAAGGTGTGTCATAAGTGTAAAATGACTGGGCATATTTTGCCTGCATGCCCACAGAATAGGCAATAGGGTTTTCAGCCTGCCATTGGTAGTCGAGGGAACCAACTGGATAGGCCAAATAAAAACAAACTATTGAAACAGAATCAAGAAGAAACATCTTTTGAAAATTCAAATTTAACACCAAAGGTAAAAAGTAAGTCAAAATCTAGAAATTTAAGTATACCTTCAATTGCCTCTGCAACTTCATTAGACAAAAATTTTATAAATGTTAAAATAGATAACTTTGAAGTAAAAGCTCTTGTTGATTCTGGATCTGATTTATGTTGCATTAATAAATCCCTCTTGAAACAATTCAAGGCACAGTGTATTCAAAATACTGATATCATGCAAGTAAGAGGAATTAGTGGAAAATTAATCAAGGTGACAGGGACTGTTCATTTAGCCATTCAAACAGGTGATTCCTTCTTTTTGCAGAAATTTCATGTTTTTGATGATATTCACCACAAGCTTATTATTGGTCATGATTTCTTGAAAACAAACAACTGTAAATTAGATTATGACACTCTTAAATTTGAGACTGGTGAAGCTCGTGTTAATGTCCTCTCAGCCTTCAAAACTGGTTTAGCTAGGCTTAAGTATTCTGTCACCCTGCAACCTTTGTCTGAAACATTGGTGCCTGTTCGCTTATCTAGGTTAGGTCATGATGGTGTAGCAATTGTAGAACCTGTGAGGTCTCTAGTTGAAAATAATGTTGCTCTTGCTAAGGTAGTTATTAGGTCTAATTATGGTAGAGCTGCTTGCAAATTGTTGAATCCAATGCCGTTTGAAGTCACTCTCAGGTCAAATTTGGTTGTAGGAAAAGTACTTCCTATTGATGAATCTTCAATTCGGAATTTCCCTGATTTTGATAGCACAGGTAGTAAGGCTGATTATATCTCTGGGACTACTGAACATTCAGATTGCTCAAAACCTGTTGTAAACTCATTGTCTGAGGTTCAGTGTGATGAGGTGTTGAAACGACTTGGTATTTCTTTTGAGAGTAATGTACTAATACCTGAGCAAGAACAAAAATTAAAAGCTTTCATTGCCAAAAATGAAGACTTGTTTGCAACAGATACTTCACAGCTAGGCTGTACAGACTTACACATGCATAAAATTGAAACTGGGGATGCCCCACCACAATGGCAAAATCCATATAGGACTTCTCCTCAAATTAAAAAGGAAATTGAAAAACACACTCAAGATTTGCTGGATAATGATATCATAGAACCTTCAGATTCTATGTGGTCATCTCCTGTTATTATGTGTAAGAAAAAAGATGGAACTTTTAGAATGGCTATAGATTATCGCCGCTTGAATTCCATCACAAAACCAATTAACTTCCCTCTTCCTAGATTCGAAGATGTTGCTGACTCAGTGGCAGACAATAACTCAAGGATATTCAGTGTTTTAGATTTGCGTAGTGGTTTTCATCAGATACCCCTAGATCCTGAGACAAAACACAAAACTACCTTTATTACTCATGAAGGAACGTTTTCGTACAAACGGTTACCTTACGGACTTCGTAATGCCCCAATTGCTTTTCAAACAGTTATGGCACAGGTACTAAGAGGTATCAATTTCAAGTTTGCTCTAGTCTATGTTGATGATATTTTGATTCATTCGTCAAACTTTGATGAACATTTAATACATTTGCAAGTTGTTTTTGATAGACTTAGGGAAGCAAACTTAAAGCTTCAGCCAAAGAAGTGTAAATTTGCAGCACAGCGTGTGGAATACTTAGGGCATTTCTTTTCTAGTAAGGGTATTGAAGTCAATCCTGGCAAAATTGAGGCAATGAAATCATTCCCTAGACCAAAAACTCAAAAGAATGTCAGGGCATTTTTGGGACTTTGTAACTACTACAGGAAATTTATTTCTGGGTTTTCGAAATTAGCAGGACCACTTAATGAATTACTGAAGAAAGATAAAAAGTTTGAATGGAATGATGATTGTGAAGAATCCTTCAATCAGCTTAAAGAAAAATTGACCACAACTCCTGTTCTAGTATTTCCTGATATGAGTAGGCCTTTTATTTTGTCAACTGATTCTTCAGATAGTGCTGTAGGTTTTGTGTTAGGTCAGCTTGATGATGAAAAGTGTGAACGAGTCATTGCTTATGGTGGTAGGTCTCTCCGTGGAAATGAACTCAAATGGAGTATTCATGAAAAAGAATGTTTGGCTTTGATAGAAGCAATTAAGCAATTCCACCCATACTTGTCTCATTCAAAGTTCACGGTTTTCACAGATAATCTTGGAATGAAATACATCCAAAGTTTAAAGGATCTGAATGGTAGGAAAGGCCGTTGGGCTATGAAACTTCAGAGTTATGAATTTGACATCATTCACAAGCCTGGGTTGAAAAATGGAAATGCAGATGCTTTAAGTAGAAGAACTTATGAGCATCCTGAAAATGCGGTCAATTTAGTTCAAGAGAATTCAAAATATTTTCAAGTTGAGTTTCAGTACAAAGATCACAAGAGCACCGCCTTGCGGGTGCTGACGCTCATCTGATTTTTTTTTGTGTAATAGAAATATTGTCCTACCCACGATTTTCTAAGTCTAAAAAGGGGCATCATTCTTGCAAAAAGCAGGATAGAGTTATGTTTCTTGATGTTCAGTGTCCACATATGATGGTGAAAAACTGTTGCAAATTTTAAAGCAATAGGTTTGATAGTTTATGAGAAAAGTGGACTTAAACATAATACTCAAGCAAGAAAATGATTTTCTAAGTCCAAAAGGGGCAATAATTATTGCAAAAAGCAGGATGGAGTTATGCTGCTTGCTGTACAGGGTCAGCTTATGATGGTGAACAAGTGTTGCAAGTTTCAAAGCAATAGCTTTGATAGTTTAAGAGAAAAAGTTGACCTAAACATAAAACTTAACCAAGAAATCTGATATTTTCTAAGTCCAAAAGGGGCCATAAATCTTGCAAAAAGCAGGAGGGAGTTATGTTTCTTGCTGTACAGGGTCAACTTATGATGGTGAACAAGTGTTGCAAGTTTTAAAGCAATAGCCTTGACAGTTTAGGAGAAAAGCTGACCTAAACATAAAACTTAACCAAGAAAACTGATTTTCTAAGTCCAAAAGGGGCAATAATTCTTGCAAAAAGCAAGATGGAATTATGTTTCTTGATGTACAGGGTCTGCTTATGATGGTGAACAAGTATTCCAAGTTTCAAAGCAATAGCTTTGATAGTTTAGGAGAAAAGTTGACCTAAACATAAAACTTAACCAAGAAATCTGATATTTTCTAAGTACAAAAGGGGCCATAAATCTTGCAAAAATCAAGATGGAGTTATGTTTCTTGCTATACAGGGTCAGCTTATGATGGTGAACAAGTATTCCAAGTTTCAAAGCAATAGCTTTGATAGTTTAGGAGAAAAGCTGACCTAAACATAAAACTTAACCAGGCAACGCCGACGCAGACGCCGACGCCGACAACCGCTCAAGTGATGACAATAACTCATCATTTTTTTTCAAAAAATCAGATGAGCTAAAAATGCATTAGGTGAGATTCCACTTTTAGCTGCTATGGATATAGTTGATGAAGATGATGATAGTGTTGATGATGAATTATCAGTCCCTAGCATGAATGATAGAAGTAGTTTAGCAAAGGAACAGTTGAACTGTCCAGACATAGGCCGTGTTTTGTCGCTTCTTGTTAACGAACCCAAAGATTCAAAATTGTGGAAAGAAATGTCATATCTTGCTGATCAGTATCTTGTTCGTGATAATATCTTGTACCATATTTGCGAGCCTAAAAATAAAAAGAATAAGAGACATGTTGAACCGTTTACTCAGGTTGTTGTTCCTCGTAGCTTACACATGCACACCAAGGCTTTGACAAAACTTACTTTGCAATAAGGTCTAAGTATTACTGGCGTAGGATGTATGTTGATATTGAAAATCATGTTACTAATTGTAAGGAATGTCAGTTGTCTAAGCGTCCAAATGGTAAACGAAAAGCTACGTTGTGTCCAATACCAGTAGCTCCTCATAGTTTCTCTAGGATTCACCTGGACATTGTAGGGCCTTTGCCCGCAACTAAGGAAAAGTACAAATATATACTAGTAATTGTTGATTCCTTTTCAAATTGGTGTGAAGCTTTTCCATTAAGGCCTCAAGAAGCTAGTGAAATAGCAAAAATCATGTATGAAGAAATTTTCTGTAGGTATGGTGCGCCAGATGTAATTGTGACTGATAGGGGATCAAACTTTCTGTCAAAACTTGTAACTGCAGTTTGTGAGAAGTTTTTGAAAAGATGAGATTGGCATCTTTCGCAATGTATAAGAATTATCATTTTTGATTCAAAAATTATAATATTTATTTTTGCAGCAGAAACGTTTTGTTGATTGTCACCATAAAAGCCAAGGGGATCAGATTATTCTATTTCGCTGACTTCCGGTAAAGGCTAATATATACCGGTCTTCGGTTTTCTCCATCCTTTTCCGTTCTGATCAGCTGATCGAGAGTTATCATACTAAAAATTTATAAATCTTGAAACATCGTTCTTGTTAACGACTAAAAATGCCAGGCAGAGGTAGAGGCATAAAGCGTAAGGCGAGGAGCGACAACCAAGCTGCAGATGATGGTTTGAGGTTGCTTCAACCCGACCCAGGTAATTTATGTACAGAAACGCCAAATTCTAGTTTGATTGATTTTTAAGAAATAATGAGAGTTTCAGGTTATATTCCTTCTAATCTGTCTGATAAAGGGTGTGGTGGCAAATCTAAAACGACCCGACAAGTGTCATGCACTGAATCAAACCCAGCCTCTGAGTCTAACGAGGTCGTACAACCGTCGGACCAAATTGATAAAAATATGCAGGATGACCCGCAACACAGTCTAAATCTTTCTAATCCTTTTGATTTTGGCAATGTAGTAAATATTTCTAATGCCCCTGAAATGGTACCTTTAGCTGATGATGATATTGCGGCGCACGTACGTGCCAGCAACAATAAAACGGCAAATAGCTAGGAATGAGTATGTAAATATCGCACTGTTACTAAAGGGCGCCATAGAATTGTCGGAATACAATAATACCGGACTGCTGAGCGTGTCGCTTGATGGCAAAAATTGAGGCAAGCACAAATCAATGTAAAGAAAAAGTTCCAAATATTGAAAAATGGACAGATGCATTCATAATTTTTGCCTCTATTTACCTTTCTTCTCATGCAGACAAAGTATATGAGATGTTTCATTACATGTGGTTTATAAGAGAATGTGCCGCGCGACAAAGTGGCACGGGTTGGAGGGAGTATGATGAACAATTTAGGCTTAGGCAAGCGTTACGCCCATCATCATGGTCACGTGTGGATTCTTCAGGGGAACACCTTCCAAAAATCAGTAGAGCCACAATCGATTTAGCTTCCATCCCGAACAACTGTGATGTGTTGACTTAGCAAAAACACCAATAAATAAAGATGCTCTATACAGAAATTTAGCAAATTACAATCATAAGGATGCTTCAGTTTTAGCAAACGGTTTTGACATGCATTACTCAGGTCCACGGTTGACACGTGAATGTAAAAATTTGAGATCAGCTTTAACAAATCCAAAGATAGTTCAAGAAAAACTTAGCAAAGAAAATTTAGCCAGAAGAATGGCCGGTCCGTTCAGAGTTAAAACCTTTTAAAAATCTCGATGTTTCACCAGTTGGTTTAGTACTAAAGAAAAATCCCCCCAAGTACAGATTAATTCATCATTTTATCCTTTCCCGAAGGCGAGTCGGTAAATTCCTATATTGTCAACGAGAATTTTGCTCAGATACATATACGAATTTTGATGAAGCTGTGAAAATGATTCAAAATTTGGGTAGACACTGTAAACTTTTTAAAATGGACCTGAAGAGTGCATTTCGTTTTTAATTGTGATAATGAAGCGGTAGGGTGCATTTTGAATACTTTAACATCTAAATCGGGGAAAGTCATGTGTTTGGTTCGGGATTCAACTTTGAAGTTGTTAAACTTAAACATTTTGCTCAGAGCAAGTCATGTTCCCGGCGTGAATAATACTATTTGTGATGCTTTGTCCCGTTTTCAGAAAACAAGGTTCAGAGAACTAGCCCCCGACGCCGACAAGTATCCAGTTCAAGTACCAACGTACCTTTGGAACATCTTCGAGTCACAGCAAATAATCTAATAAAAAATAGCTTAGCTGAAAACACATTAAAAACTTACAGTACAGCTTTAAATGCCTTCATATAAATTATCATAAAATTGGCCTACAAATACACAACAAATTTTATTGTTTGTCGCTTATTGCTATGATAAAGGATTATCGTCAAGGTCAATCAAAACGTATGTAGCGGGTCTTGCTTATTTTCACAAGATCAATGGCTGGTTAGATTTTATGGACAACTTTATTTTCACCAAACTTTTAGAGGGATGCTCCCGATTAAGAAAGTCTAAAGATAATAGAGCAATATCAAAAGCTATTCTCTCTAAAGTCATTCAAGAACTGCCAAAAGTGTGCAAATCTCAGTATGAAATAATATTATTTACGGCGGTTTGGGTATTAGCTTATTTCGGTCTTTTTCGAATTAGTGAAATGGTAGCTTGTTCATCTATTGGTTTCAATTATAATGTTAAGGCTGATGACGTAACAGTGTCAAGAGATAATCATTCCATAACTCTTAAACTTGATAAATACAAAACTAAGCAATCTGGTATACCCACACTTATCAGGATTCCAGAAGAACGTGATTCAAACTTATGCCCTGTTAAAACCTTAAATAAGTTTCTATCTATAAGGCCCAAAGTAGGCGGTGCCTTGTTTTGTCACGCTGACGGTAAAACTGTAACAAGATATCAATTTACAGCTCTCTTGAAACAAGGGTGCCAGAATGTCACAATATACGCCCGTCACAGCAAATTTCTTTACAATAGCACCTGTATTTGCAAATGGAATTTTAATTTTCTAGTTGTTTACAATGTTTCTTTTTTAGAAATTATTGTAATTCTTTTATTTTTCTAAGTCCACAAAAAAATCCTTACCAGGTAGAGATACCTTAAAATACACCCAAAATTTGAAAGTAACATCAATGTTGTACCACAGAAAAGTGGTCTTGGTTTTTCCATACATGTGATCTCCCGCGCGGGAGGGTCAAAATCCCGATTTTTTCACCTTGCCTCCCGTCTCCCGACCAAAACCATATTTCTCCCGCTTTTCAAAAAATAAAAATCAGTATTATGACTGGGTTGATAATTACCGAGGAGTGCCAAACATGTTTACACAGTAAATCAAAGTGTCACCGACTGTTGTGTATTATACATGTTTGCCACACATGTTCCTGGAGGAAAGAGTTGTTTTTCACAGGTGAATTATTAATTGTTTGTTTTGATAAGGGATTAGACAAGCAGGGCCTTTTCCACCTGTCTCACGGGGCCGAATATCTGCCCATTCTCAATGCCAATTAAGCTCCATTTTTACCAATTTGAAGCAAAAAAACTCCCAGTCATAAGAAATAATTCTCAACTGAAATGAATTTTGATTATTCAAAGAAAAATTTTGCTCGGTAATAAAATCACATAAATAATTGTTGGAAAAACCAACCCATTACTATTTTTAGAACAGGAGTGTTATTTCCCCTTTACGGAGTTACGCCATTTTCTTCCAATGTTTACCAAATTAATTTGCTAATAAACTGGACTTATTTCATTGAAAATTGGATGAAAACACACACTCATTTATTTGATAACATCAATCTACATTATTTTGGTATGGGTAAATACATGTTGATGCATTTCTATTTTCTATTTTTCATGTGAAAATCATCAGTATTTTTATACGAGAGTGGGTGGGGTAAGGAATTTACATAATTTATGAGTTGTGTTCAGACCAATTTAGAGCTTCGTTTTTTTAAGTCCTCGAGTAGAATAATGTTAATGCATGTTCACCTTCATTTCAGACCTAAATTGAGACTTTGTTTCTACAAATTTAATCTGTTAAGAAAGTTTAAAGTTAGAACAAGAGGGAGCTTCTGTAAGATAGCATGCTCGACTTTTCTCAGTGATTGACTCTGAATTAAAGTTTTGCCAGTTAAAGGGGCATAATAGGCAATAGCTTTGTATGTAACGGAGATATTAGACATTATATAAAACTTTAACAAAAAAACTGAAATTAAAAAGTGGCATAACTCTGTCAAAATTCAAATCAAGAGTTATGAGGATTGTTTCTTCTGGTGTAGACTTATATACATTATTGTGTGGCCAAAAATGTTGGATTTTGCCTCTAAGTTATGTGTCCACGCGCTTAATATATGTCGATAAAAACCTCCAGTTTTGAGACCCCAACTCCAGCTGAAAAATGGCAATCCTCCAGTTTTGGGATTCTGAACTTATCACATGTATGGTTTTTCCCTACGGTCAATTATAAAAAAGTTACAATGTAAGTTATTTATAGTAACAACTAAGGGAAGTTAATCTTTAAAAAAAAAAAAAAAAAAAAAAAAAAAAATTAAAAAAAGTCCACATAAAAATCCTTACCAGGTAGAGATAGCTCAAAATACACCTCAGAATTGGATGTAACATGCATGTTGTACTACAGAAAAGTGGTCTCAATTTTTCCCTACGACTGGTAATGAAAAAGTTACAATATAAGCTATTTATAGTTTACAGCAAAGGGAAGTAATTCAAAAGAAGGGACCAGTGCATGACACTCCGTCTCATGATGGTGTACAACTGTGCCAAGTTACATCAAAATCCCTCCATGCATGAAGTAGAAATGCTCCGGACAAAGTCATTCTTGTATCTGACCTTTGGCCTCTAAGTGTGACCTTGACCTTAGACCTAGGGACCTGGTTCTTGCGCATGACACTCTGTCTCATGCTTGTGAACATTTGTGCCAAGTTGTATCAAAATCCCTCAATGCATGAAGAAGAAATGCTCCGGACAAAGTTTTCATTCTTGTATCCTTGACCTCTAAGTGTGACCTTGACCTTAGACCTAGGGACCTGGTTCTTGAAGATATGCTTCGGACAAGGTCTGTGGACGCCGCCCGCCCGCCCATCCGCCCGCCAGGGGCGTTCCCATAATACGTCCCGTTTTTCAAACTTTTTTAAAAATGTATTGTAAGAGCAGGCTTGAACATAGATGTTTATAAATCCCACAGTTTTCGTATAGGCCGGGCAACAGATCTAGCAATCAAGGGAGTGCCTGTATCTGTCATTAAGCAATTAGGGCGCTGGTCTTCAGATTCATACAAAAAATATATAAGGTAGTTCAAATAGTAAACGTAATGGTGAAAATAGTTTTTATTACCTTTATACAGATATCTGGATACTGGGTGACTCGATTCCACACTGGGCAGGAATTAGGGCAAAGGAGACAGGCAAGACAAATTTACTAGCCCCGGGTGAAAAGGTCATTGGTTGGTGGGGCATCAGGGGAATGTCATGGAGTGATTTCAGGCTGACTATACAAACCAACGTTTTACTGTGTAAGCAGCCAGAATTAGTTTTCATTCATTTAGGTGGCAATGACCTTTGAACACTATCTGTAGCACAAATGTTTAACATTATTAAACAAGAGTGCCAGAATGTCACAATATACGCCCGTCACAGCAAATTACTTTACTCTAGCACCTGTATCTGCAAATGGAATTTTAATTTTGTGGTTGTTTAGTAATCATTGTAAGTCATTTGTTTTTCTAAGTCCACAAAAAAACTCCTTACCAGGTAGAGATACCTTAAAATACACCTAAAATTTGAAAGTAACATCCATGTTGTACCACAGAAAAATGGTCTTGTTTTTTCCCTGTGGTCAATTATAAAAAAGTTACAATATAAGTTATTTATAGTAACAACTAAGGGAAGATAATCTTAAAAAAAAAAAAAAAAAAAAAAAATCCAAAAAAAAAAAATTGCAAGTCCACACAGGGGCGTTCCCATAATACGTCCCGTTTTTTTCAAACTGGCGTATAAAAAGAAATTAATTACATAAGCGAGGCATTGCCAAACAGCACTTTGATTTTGACTGACATTTTGCAGAGACTCACTTGGGGAGGTTCTGATGCAGAAAATATCCGAACTGAAGCAAAGCGCAGACGAATAAATCGTTGTGGCTATAAGCGTGTGTCAATTCATCCGCGATCTGATTTGTTAGTAATAGACACTGATCATAAAACGCAGGGTTTTTATAGACGGGATGGGGTGCACCTGTCTGATGTGGGGCTAGAATTCTATTTAGACGCCTTAAAAGACTTAATTACGAAGAATCTCTCTCGTTAGGTACTTGTTAAGTTATGGTCTATTTTCACATTATTTTTAACGTCAAACATTTTTACTGTCAGCGATCTGCTTCCCTGAATTTTTGGGGAAATAAATTTTAGTAAATTTATTGTGGCGGAAAAATTCAGCCAGTCGTATGAGCGGGCAAACATATGTATTGTGATTTATGGATAGCTCATAATTTTTATATACACAAAGTTTAAGTGAGTTGCGGCTTGTGCCTTCACTTAAGGTGCTCCTTTCAGGACACAGATCTTGGGTAGCCCAATGCCGTTATTCAGTTGCTTATATATCATTACAAGTATTTTCAATCGTGTTACAAAGTTGACGTACTCCTTATCGTGTCGGTATGTCGGTTTACTGTATACGGCATCAGTATAAATAGGTTATGGTAAATGTAAGTTATCAATTGCTCGCTACGGTCGATTATAGTCATCGGTGTATACGTTGACTGTATAAATTGTTAATGTTGGTTCTAGTCAATCAGCGATTGACTGTCAATCAGCGATTGACTGTGTATGTGGTTATCTTGACTGTATAATGAGTTTAAGTTCCATGATCATGAGGAACCGTGTGGCAGGTTCTTGTCAATCAGCGATTGACAGTTTAATAAATCCATGATCATAATAAAAGAAGAAGCTGTTCAAAATACTCAACCAAACAGTGCTCCAGAAAAAAAGGTCTGATAATATAAAATGAAGACCCTTAGCATTTTTGGGGGTCTTCATTGCAGCAATGTTTTTTTTTTATATACAATTGTGGTGAAATTTACAGAAAACAAGAGGACCATGATGGTCCTGAATCGCTCACCTATCCCCACATGACCCAGTGTTGAACTGAGTATGATGTCGTTATTTCTATTATTTGACAAAGTGACCTAGTTTTTGAGCACATGTGACCTAGATATCATCAAAATAAAAAATTCTGACCAATTTTCATGAAGATCCATTGAAAAGTATGACCTCTAGAGAGGTCACAAGGTTTTTCCATTATCTGACCTAATGACCTAGTTTTTAACTTGACCTAGATATCATCAAGGTGAACATTCTCACCAAATTTCATGAAGATCTCATGAAAAATATGGCCTCTAGAGAGGCCCACTTTTGAACTTGACCTAGATATCATCAAGGTGAACATTCTCACCAGTTTTCATGAAGATCTCATGAAAAATATGGCCTCTAGAGAGGTCACAAGGTTTTTCTATTTTTCAACCTACTGACCTAGTTTTTGACCGCACGTGACCCAGTTTCGAACTTGACCTAGATATCATCAAGCTGAACTCTCTCACCAATTTTCATGAAGATCCATTGAGAAATATGGCCTCTAGAGACGTCACAAGGTTTTTCTATTTTTAGACCTACTGACCTAGTTTTTGATCGCACCTGACCCAGTTTCGAACTTGACCTAGATATCATCAAGATGAACACTCTGATCAATTTTCATGAAGATCTCTTGGAAAATATGGCCTCTAGAGAGGTCACAAGGTTTTTCTATTTTTAGATCTACTGGCCTAGTTATTGACAGCACGTGATCCAGTTTCGAACTTGACCTAGATATCATCGAGGTGAACATTCTGACTAATTTTCATAAAGATCCCATGAAAAATATGGCCTCTAGAGAGGTCACAAAGTTCTTCTATTTTCAGACCTACTGACCTAGTTTTTGACCGCACATGACCCAGTTTCGAACTTGCCCTAGATATCATCAAGGTGAACATTCTGACTAATTTTCATGAAGTTCCATTGAGAAATATAGCCTCTAGAGAGGTCACAAGGTTTTTCTATTTTTAGACCTACTGACCTAGTTTTTGATCACACGTGACCCAGTTTCGAACTTGACCTAGATATCATCAAGATGAACATTCTGACCAATTTTCATGAAGTTCCATTGAGAAATATGGCCTCTAGAGAGGTCACAAGGTTTTTCTATTTTTAGACCTACTGACCTAGTTTTTGACCCCACGTGACCCAGTTTCAAACTTGATCTAGATATCATCAAGGTGAAAATTTTGACCAATTTTCATGAAGATCTCATGAAAAATATGGCCTCTAGAGAGGTCACAAGGTTTTTCTATTTTTAGACCTACTGACCTAGTTTTTGATCGCACGTGACCCAGTTTCGAACTTGACCTAGATATCATCAAGATGAACATTCTGACCAACTTTCATAAAGATTCCATGAAAAATGTGACCTCTACAGTGGTCACAAGCAAAAGTTCACGCACGGACGGACGCATGACGGACGCTGCGCGATCACAAAAGCTCACCTTGTCACAAAGTGACAGGTGAGCTAAAAAAAACAACATATTTCCATACTTTTGAATGTTTCCCTTAAATGTTCATGCAAAAAAATGGCAGTAAAACTATACTTTAATTTTTGATGCGGGACATGAAGTTGGATTTTCCGTCCATGTAACATCAGCAAGAATGAAATCTGCCACAGATAAATGTATTATGACATTTGTGTGTTCTGATATATTCTAAGTATTACCTTTTATTTCCTGTCAGTTCTTTACTGCATATTAACAATAAAATGGAATAAAGTGTTAACTCTTCTGTACTTGGAATCATCTGATAAAACAAAATTAAATCATTCCATAGTAACTTAGAAAACATTCAATAAATGATTCATAATTCATTGAAAAAGATCGCTAAAATCTTATCTTTGCAACCTTGTGTTCTGCCAAACGACATTCAAGCAGCTTGTTCAAAATATTTTCCTCCATTTGCCAAGTGTACCTTGAGAAACATCAAACGCAATCTAGACTTCCTTTTGCACCTGTTTCAGTATTTGTCCCACTCAGTTCCTATGGACTTGTCTATTGTTGAGATGCTGTATTTTTCTCACTCTCTTCATGACTAAAGTAGTATCGAGTATGTCCATGTGTACTTCGATCAATATCTCCAGTGGCAATATTTTCATTATGTAATCTAAATATTGAGTAATTTTTAGAACTCCATCTCTGAAATAAGATATTTGAATACAACATTTTAACATGAAACAATTACAAATGATTACTACATGTACTTATTTTATGCTAACTAATGAAATACTGTATTCTATCAGTTAGATATTTTTATATCTCATCACTCATACTGTGAAAATATGAAATCTATATTTTCACACTGTGAGAGATATAGCTCCGCCCACTCATACATTGTGTATGAATTTTAAATTATTTGCTTAAAACAGAATGAAAATTGTAGTCGCACTTTGTTCTTTATAGTATATTTCTCGATTCAAATTATTTTACTTGATAAGAATTTCATAACATTATGCAGCAAAACAAACTAGATAAAATGGAACTTTATGTTGTGTGCGTCTTTCTAATGTCACAACAGGTCTGACGTCATGTCTGTTTACACGCGTCTGTTTCCCACACTGAGATTAAAATTGTTGCAAAATGCACCTCTCAACGTAATTGAGCATAAAATAAAAAGAAAATTTGTTTGTTTTTCTTGAATATGGAATATATCTTCCCCCGAAGTGAGAAAATTTTCACATTTTCACTCCCACTGCAGTGAGATATATTCCATATTCACTCAAAACAAACAAATATCCTCTATATATAAAGAAATGTCACTAAAATTAACAACCATTACCAAGAGGGCCACATTACTTACCTGACCTTGACTATTTGACCTTTAATATATGTATGACACACTGAATCATAACTGGTAACATTTGTGTTTAATACAAACAGGAGGGCTATGACGACCCTAAATAACCCACCTGAATTCCTGAGTTTAAACAGGCAAAAGAGTGCACAGCTTTGAAAAAGGACCATAATATACTCAAGACATGTGTAAAAAGTTTCATCTGAACCATCTGAACAAATAAGATAGAGGTCCTTGGTAGGATGATACAGAAAAGGTTTGTTGTAATTCTGACCAGCAGTATCAGAGGAGATATTGATGCAGGACAATGGAAGACAGATGCAGAACAATGGAAGACAAAGTCAGGACAAGGAAGACAGATGCAAGACAATGGATGACAAATGAAGGACAATGGATGACAGATGCAGGAAAATGGAAGAAAGAATGCAGGACAATGGACAGTGGAAAACAGATGCAGGACAATGGATGATAGATGCAGGACAATGGACAATGGACAATGGAAGACAGATGCAGGACAATGGATGACAAATGCAAGACAATGTTTGACAGATGCAGGACAATGGACAATGGAAGACAGATGCAGGACAATGGACGATGGAAGACAGATGCAAGACAATGGATGACAAATGCAGGACAATGGATGACAGATGAAGGAAAATGGAAGACAGATGCAGAACAATAGACAATGAAAGACAGATGCAGGACAATGGACGATGGAAGAGTTCAAGACAGATGCAAGACAACTGACGATGGAAGACAGATGCAGGAAAATGGATGACAAATGCAGCACAATGGATGACAGATGCAGGAAAATGAACAATGGAAGACAGATGCAGGACAATGGACGATGGAAGACAGATGCAAGACAATGGACGATGGAAGACAGATGCAGACAATGGAAGACAGGCACAATGGACGATGGAAGACAGAATACAAAATGGCTACACAGATGACTGTATCATGAATATGTTTTAAATTCTGCTAACTTTTACCAATGAACATACTATTCTTTAAATGGTTTCGTGTTTCAATTTAGCTCCTTGTTGTAGTGAAGACCCCATGTGCCCCTCCAAGCAATATTTCAGACTAAGGTGGGTACCTTGGTAGAATTAAAACTTCCATAAGCCAGCTTTATCATTTCATTTTGATTCCCTTTCATGACAACTCTCAAAGTCTACACAGGTGAGGGCTACAAATTCAAAGTTTAACACCTCTGTAAAACTATGTATTATGACTTTTATGACCATTGTAAAAATGCAATACTTATACCTGGAGATGTCTTTTACAATAAATGGTAATACGGCTTTCCATAACAGTGTCCACTTGTTCTTCTGTAAACTGATCCAGTCTCGAGTCATAATTCAAGTACCCTAAAACACAAAATTTTGTTAATCAAAATCAATTACATTTGAGTTTAACCCTCGTCCTAGCAATTTCCAATTGCACAAGTACTAAATTCAATGAATTTTAAAGTCCTACATTTTCTTCTTTATTTACATCAAGCACAGACGCTTGAAGCTCTATCAATAAATATATGCACTATCATATCCCACCCACTTAATATACTTTAAAACAGTACAGAAATCTGTGATCTCTTCAAAAGATCTAACCTGCAAATATATTTCTTTGATTAAGCTTCAAACATCTGTGTATGAAGAATGGTTGAACTCTCTATAGTAAAAAATGTTTCCCTATGTAAAATTTTCATACCTTACAGTTTACACAAACTACTGACCAAGCCTTTATTTAATGAAACTGATCAAAACACCGAGATATTTTGATTACAAGACTACAAGTAATTTCAGAAAGTGTTTTGAAACTTCGTTTTTCTCCCTAAAACCATTCAGAATAAAGATATTTCTTGATCAAACAATCATATTAAACATTCAGTTAAACATTGTGTACTCACTTCTGCTCTTTCTACCTTTTTTATATGCCTGATTTCATTCACAAGAGACCTTCCCTTCAAACATGCTCTGAATGTATTTTTCATTGCTCCTTATCAGATACTGAAGATGTTCTTCATTCAATTTCCCAATGGAACTACAGAATAAACAGAAGATAACTATTAGTTGCAAATTTAAGTGAAAGAATTCTACATAAAGGATTGAAATACATTAAAACATGCTGCAGTATATCATCAGTATCAAGTCTGTTCTGTTTATTATTCTGTTTCATTACTCTCCCTAATTCATCCTTTTTATTCGCAGCACTAAAGAATGCTCTTGAACATTTCTGTTGTATAAATAGACAACTTCTAAAAACAAAAATTTCAAAATGGTAGGTCTGATCTGACACCCATTGTCAATCAATCTATGGAATAATCTAATACAGAACAGAAATAGAAGTACATGAAACACATCAGATGACCAATTAAACTTTTATAACAGCAGGTTATTTTTAATTTTGTTAATATCTTTATTCGAATTTTTTCAATACCTTATCGCCTAGCCCTTGATTTTGTTTTTCAATTCAACTTCTTTAATAGATTTACAGTCTATATTACCTATATTGTTGCCATAATCATCATCTATATCCTTGATGTTCCTGCTTCAGACACTTTTACTGCTGAAGATGATTTCATCTTGGTCAAAGATTTTTTGTTGACATGAAAAATGACAATGTTGGTAGAGCTTTACCACCTCCACAATAAAAAAGATAGTTTGGTATTTGAATCTTTTTCAAAGTCTTTTTCATGTTTTCTAAATTCACAAATTTCTCACTGCTTGGTCCAACTTTAACTTTCTTGTTTGGCAAGCTTTCATCAACCAGAATCCAAAAATGTCAGAATTTTTCTTTTAAATCTTTGTTTTTGTGTCGCATCCCCTTTACTGTGTACCAACATTTCTGGCTTTATGTTGCTGATCTTATCTACTTCAATTTCATTATGTTCTGATAGTTTATCAGCTTTCACCACTGTCTTTCTTTTTCTGATTTTCTAGTCCAAGATTTGGTGATTCTGTGACCAAATCAGTGTCTACATTTGCTTCATACGACTTTAAATAATTCTTTAATATTCTTTTTACATCTAGTACATTTGATTTCCATCTAGCTTCCTCAATGCAAAGTTTGCTGATGGAAGTACAAGCATTTCACTGAATGAATCAGACTGAGGCTCTGACTGGTTTTCCAACATGTCATCAGCATGTATACCAAACTAACCAGAACATTACCTACATTAAAAGACTCCTTTGAGTCTAACAAGCGAACTCTGACAAGCTGTCACAGTTAATCTTTCATCACTTACACTGCCTTTACAAATATCATTACTTTAATTTTTTGATCACACATATCTTCACTGTCTTCATTCATCCTGTCTCTTCCTTGAATCCTCTTTTCCTCTTCTTTCAGTACTTTCAATATGGTTTTCTTCTGAAGTGTCAGCTTTGATTTCAAGAAGCCATTTTTTGCTCAATTTATCTATTTTCACACAGAATGCTGATCTGACTATCAACTCTGCTTCTTATTAAATTCACTTTATTACAACTACATTGCTATCTTCACCACTGATTTCATTCACACTATCTGACTCCCTTGATTGTTGATCTATTTGACTAAGTGGTCTTCTTTTTCATCATTTGGAAATCCGGAGCTCCCGTTCTAATCTGAAATAAGAATACGATAGGATCATGTAACAATGATCTAAAATAAAGTGGCATGCACTGTGGCAGCTGCCATTTGTAACAGACACATAGTCCTAATAAATGATTTATCTATCATCTACTATCCATTTAAGATGTTCTGATAATAGTTAAAATATGCAGACAAAGTAGAACAATTGAAAGCTCTCTCCTTTAGCATTTCTTTGAGAAACTCTATCAAATATCAGAATGTGTTCAGCACATGAAATTCTCACCTAGCATTACAACTGTTAGTTATGGCAGATAAACTGCAAATATTTAAACAAAATAATGTAACATTTCATGAACATTTATGAAAGAATATATAGCAGAACCATGTTTTCCTATACAAAATGTATACAAATACGACAAAGAGGTTATTAATAATGTCTGCAGAGTAATATCACAAGGGTCTGGCTGAGCAATGATGAATTGTTTCAGAGATTTATATATATCAAAACATGGTTCTGCAATAGCTGTACATCATTTTGATTCTTATACATCTTTTATGAGAACAAGAGGGCCATAAAGGCCCTGTATCGCTCACCTGACCTAGGAATCATCAAGATTAACATTCTGACCAAGTTTTCATTAAGATATGGTCATAAATGTGGCCTCTAGAGTGTTAACTAGCTTTTCATTTGATTTGACCTGGTGACCTAGTTTTAACCCTACATGATCCAGATTAAAATTGAACCTTGAGATCATCAAGATTAACATTCTGACCAAGTTTCATGAAGATATAGTCATAAATGTGGCCTCTACAGTGATAACAAGCTTTTCCTTTGATTTGACCTTGTGACCTAGTTTTTGACCCCACATGACCCAATATCATACTCGTCCAAGATTTTATTGAGGGTAACATTCTGACTAAGTTTCATTAAGATTGGGCAAAAATTGTGACCTCTAGAGCGTTAAATAGCTTTTCCTTTGATTTGACTCGGTGACCTAGTTTTTGACCCCACATGACCAAGATCCGAACTTGACCTAAAAATCATCAAGGCTAACATTCTGACTAAGTTTCATGAAGATATAGTCATAATTGTGGCCTCTGGAGTGTTAACAAGTTTTACATTTGATTTGACCTAGTGACCTAGTTTTTTACCCTACCTGACCCAGATTTGCACTTGGCCTATATATCATCAAGATTAACATTCTGACAAAGTCATAAATGTGGCCTTTAGAATTCCTCTGATCTGACCTGGTGGCCTAGTTTTTGATCCTACATGATTCAGACTGATTAAAACTGGACCTTAAGATTGTCAAGTTTAACATTCTGACCAAATTTCATGAAGATACAGTCATAAATGTGGCCTCTACAGTGTAAACAAGCTTTTCCTTTGATTTGACCTTGTGACCTAGTTTTTGAGCCCAGATGACCCAATATTAAACTCATCCAAGATTTTATTGAGGGTAACATTCTGACCAAGTTTCATTAAGATTGGGCCAAAATTGTGACCTCTAGTGTGTTAACAAGCTTTTACTTTGATCTGACCAGGTGACCTAGTTTCTGACCCCAAATGTCCCAATATCGAACTCATCCAAAATTTTATTAAGGGTAACAATCTGACCTAGTTTCATTTAGATCGGGCCAAAATTGTGACCTCTAGTGTGTTAACAAGCTTTCCCTTTGATTTGACTTGGTGACCTAGTTTTTGACACCAGATGGCCCAATATCGAACTCGTGCAAGATTTTACTGAGGGCAACATTCTGACTAAGTTTCATCAAGATTGGGCCAAAATTGTGACCTCTCAAGTGTTAACAAGCTTTTCCTTTGATTTGACCTGGTGACCTATTTTTTGACCCCACATGTCCCAATATTGAACTCATCCAAGATATTATTGAGGGTAACATTCTGACCAAGTTTTATTAAGATTAGGCCAAAACTGTGACCTCTAATGAGTTAACAGTCAAGTTGTTGACGACGGACAAAGGACACAGGGTGATCACAAATGCTCACCTATTTTTTTTTGTGGGGGTTGGGGTGGAGGTGGGGGGGGGGGGGGGGGGTAATGCCATTTTTTCGACAGTATTTCAGTTATGTAACCAAGCCAGTGTTCCTGGATTCTGTACTGGTCAGTACAAACTTGTTCTCCGCAAGTAACAGAGAACGAATGATTTCAGATGCAATGTCTTTAATCAAATCGTCACGGAGAACATGCAGCCTGCCTGGGGATCACCCACACGATCCCGCCCTCCTTAGATCTGCACCCTCTCCCTAGTCCCTACTGAGCTTAAAGGGCAGGTATTAATAAGCTACACTTCTGGTCTGGCTGAGTGAAATTTCAAACGAAACCCCAGGTGCACAACTTCACATGCTTAGTGGCTAGCTTTACATTTTGATGATTAGTCTAACTAATTTGATGTGATCCTAGGATATATTTAGTTATTTTTCTTATTGGCAATATTTCCACTCGCGTCTAACACTCAAAAGACCAAAACAGTGGAGGAAATTTCTGATGAAATTTTCATCACTGCCCGGCTTTGGGGGTTTAAATGCTGATTTTGTTGTGAATACAAAATAAAATCATATAAAACTTACATGTATGAAAAGGGGATTCAATTCCTCATTGATTTATGTAAAAATTATAAACCAAATAATTTCCAAAAATACAAAGTTTCTGGTGATTTAAACCTATGTATTTACAGTACACGATTAATGTTTACCGGGTCTACATGCTATATGCACAAGCGATAAAATCAGTAACTTTACATGATGGTGTATTCGGATGTATAATCCTCCATTATTTTGATCCTTCGAAGTTTTGACACTGAGATTGCCCATCACATATAATATAAAACAATCTAAACATCGAATTATTTGATTTAGTATTTTGATTTTCCTAAACCTCAATAGTATTCCTATAATTCATAAACTTAGGTCAAATACTTCTGGAGATACATGCCACACAAAATTTTAGGCCATTTTATGCATATTTTTGACTAAGTCAAGCAAGGGTGTACCCAGGGAGATATGAATTATACGCATGGGAAAGGGGGTGGGTGTAGGAGGGTTTCATCTGGTGCAGTCTGGCTGCTTTTAAGGGTGGTATTTTGATAAAAAATACACATGTGCATATTGTGCGCAATGGTAGTTACACCATTAAATCCAGAAGATCTGTTCTGGCTGTGTGAATCCCAATGCTAGGCTCTGAACTCCTAACAAAGAAATTTGCAAACTATACTATGCAAATGGTAATAATTGCTTTTGTAGTAGGGTAGAGTATAAGGGTGCACTTATACTTCCTTGCTATTGAGCTAGCTTTTACAGCGACATGGCAGAGTGTCCGCCTTCACGATATGAATATGAATGGACACCTTGGAACGTCCCACAGAAGTTCAAACACCTGGAATTCAAGGACAAATTCTAAAATGGAGGGGGTGTATGTAGTAGGGTAGAGAATAAAGGGTGCACTTATACTTCCTAGTCAAAATAATTTGACGTTCTGTTCATATTGTTTTATATTTCTGATTTAAATGTCAAAACTTTGAAGGACCAAAATAATTGAGGATAAATCACAGTACACAGTCGTGTAACTCAAGCTATCTATCTATTGGTTTCATCTCTTGCCCATACCGACATCTAGACATGTGGTAAATGTTAATTTTGTTGATTCGTGTGTAATGCATACATAGGTTTAAATCACCAAAAAATTTGTAATTTTGGATGTTATTTGATAATTTTTACATAAATCAATGAGGAATTGAATTCCCTTTCAATATATGCAAGTTATTTGAATTCATGGCCAATTTGTGAAATAATCGGCATTTAAACATTTATAGCAATAAGTGTCTGCAGCAATGAAAATTTCATCGGAAATTGCTTCAATCATTTTGGTTTTTTCAGTATTTGACGTGAGTGGGGATATTTCTCATATGAATTATCTCAATATTTCTCAAGATCGCATCAAATTAGTCGGACTATTATACTTCACGCCTAGCTAAAAAAATTTCAGCTTAGAGATGTTTCTATGCTGTTACGGATCTCTGATGTGACCAATTGGATGCGACCATCAGAAAATAAAAACAGCTTCAGTTAAGTTATGGTAGCCAGAACTACTTCCTTGCTATTGAGCTAGCTTTTATTCTAACGTGGTAGTTAGTCCTAAATATAAGACCTGACATAACTCAGATCACGTTATAAGTTCATTTTAATTGATATTTTACATTTTTTATTTTCCATGTTATGTCAGGCTTTGATAGTAAAAATGTAAAATGTCAGAATATTGAATGTTGAATGTCAACTTGTATTGGAACTTGTATTGGTCTTGTAGAATCTTCTTGAGTCCTGGAACTTGTCTTCTACATCTATTAAAGTTTTTCTACCAAATTACTAGTACACTTCCAGTGTAAAATGGTTGTTAACAGTAGAGTCATAATGACGGTTGATTAATAAATGTTACTGGTATCAAATCTAGTATCACAATGATGTCTATCAAACCGTGTCTTGAATTGTAATACATTTTTAGCACTGATAATATTGTCAGGCAAACTGTTCCACATATCAATTGTACGAAAACAGAATGATCTAAGACGAAATGTTTTCAAGCTTCTGGGTTTTATCAACTTTTTATTATGACCTCGGGTTTGATTGTCTGCAAATTCAAACATACCATCCATAGGAATGTCATCAATATTTTCTATGATTTTGAAAACTTGTATTAGGTCCATGTGGTTTCTTCTATGCAGCAATGTGGACAATTTCAATTCTTTTAACCTATCTTCATAACAAAGAGTGTACAACTCAGGTAAAATCTTGGTGATTCTTTGCTGAACATTTTCAATCATCCTAATGTCCTTTTTCAGTGTCGGGTACCATATAACGTTACCATAATCCAGAATTGGTCTAACAAGTGTTTTGTATAGAATTAACAGAGTTTCTCTATTCAGATAAGAGAATGATCGTTTAATGAGACCTACAAGTCTGTTTGCACGATTTACTGTTAGGTTTATGCGCTTTTTAAACTTTAAATCATGTTCTATATGAATTCCCAGATCCTTTTCACTGTCAACAACTGTTAAATTTCTTACATGTCCATTCTTGTCTGACATTTCATAGTCAAAACAGGGGTTTTCCTTCCCAATGTGCATGACCTTACATTTATCTATATTGAAGTACATAAGCCATTTGGATGTCCATTCACAGAGTTTATCAAGATCTTCTTGAATTGTTTCAAAATCCTGGAGACTGTGTAAATCCTTATAGAGCTTGGCATCATCCGCAAATAATTTACAGTATGATTTTACTTGATCTGGTAAGTCATAAATATACAATATAAACAACAAAGGGCCAAGGACTGATCCTTGGGGAACACCACTTGAGACATCGGACCATTCTGATGCTTGTCCATTTATAACTACACGTTGCTTCCTATCTTTCAAGAAGTTGCTGATTCAATTTAATAGCGAGCATAGCTCGCGAGCAATTGCGTGAAGCGCAATTGCGAGCGCGTAGCTCGCCTTACGGCAATGTGTAGGCGAATATAAAAAAGGTGTGCCGAATGGGGCAAAGTGATGTAGCTGAAAAATTTTCCTCTCGTCTGGGCGCCGCCATTTTGGGTGCCGCCATTTTGTTCTACTTCCATCAAAGTCGGGAAAATTGTTTTTGTTTCATTTTAATTTTATATTTGAGTTACAATCTCTATGTTCATTAGGTGTCTTTATTTTTAAAAAAGTTATGTTATGGAAATAATTTCAATTTTGCTTTTATTTTACAAAGTGCGTGTCCCTAGAGGACAAGTGCTCACAGGAAATGCTTTGTTGGCAGTGAATACAGAACTTCATTTGATTGCTGAATATTATCCATCACTCAAAAATAACTTAATGCAAGAAAGATTTCCAGTTGGTAGAAAAAAATATGATTTTCTTTTAAAAGATCAAGCATTGGTCAGAAAATGGGATAACATATAATAAATAAGCATAAAGCCGTAAGAACGCCACAAACAGGTAATGACGTCATCGTGACACCGGCTTTCCATAAATTTTGCAACGTATGATATTCGCTGTTACAGGTATAATGACACTAAATTTTTGTTTCTTTTCAAGTGAATAGGTTCTCGGAATTGTTTTAAGCAGTGAATAGTTTCTTTGCCGTTTAAGCTACGCTCGCTCAGAGGCTTTGCCTTTTTCATATTACATTTCCAGATATACCCAATGACTTCAGCTTTAAAATTAGTCTACCATGTGGAACACAATCAAAAGCTTTTCTTATATCCAGGAAAATAACATCTATGGGAGTGTCATTATCTATGAATTTAGACCAGTCATCAAAAACTTTCAGCAGTTGTAATAGACAACCTCTCCTGTTCCTAAAACCATACTGAGAGTCTGAAAATATGTTATTGTTGTTACATGTTGAATATTCATGTATTGCGCATGCGTAATGATGTTTATAATTCTGGCGCACTTCCCTCTATATAGAAGCTTTAGTCTGATAATACATGCGGTACAAGTAACATGTGTTGTGTTTTATATATTCATAGATTGGGTATCTGTCGATACCAAAACATGGTGACAGAACTGGGATAAAAACATTTTCATTCATTCATAATTCATTATACACATTTAGTGAAAAAAATGGATTTAAAAGGTGTACCTTATCCAACCATGGACTGGGAATCGAGCAACTTACCAGACGCATGGAATAAATTCGAGAAACATTGTAAATTAATGTTTGACGGTCCCCTCAAGGGAAGTACCGGAAAAGAACAATGTGCATATATTTTACTTTGGATTGGAGACAGAGGAAGAACAATACACTCCTCGTGGAATTTAACGGACGAACAAAACAAAGTAGCTAAAACAATATTTACAAAATTCAAAGAGTTCTGTGAACCCAAGGCCAACCCCGTGTTTGCACGTTACAAATTTTACCGTGAAACACAGAACAGCGAGCCAATAGATGAATACATAGCAAGATTAACCATAATCGCGAAAGACTGTGATTTTGGCACGATAGACCGCACGGACGAAATGATCCGAGATAGGATTGTCTTCGGATGCTCCTCTGAAAAAGTCAGAGAGAAACTGCTCGCGAAGGGCAAGGACTTGACAAAAGAAGATGCTATACAAATTGTACAATCATACGAGTTCAACAGAAAACAACTACAGGAAATGAAAAAGAAAGAAAACGAATTGGACGTTGACTGGGTTCGTAAGCAGAAACCCACAGGAAAACGGTCCGAGCCCCAGTACGGAAGTCAGAGCAACACTGGATGGAGACGAAGGAAAAAGCCCGAGAAACGTGAACATCCCGACGACCAGTGCTCCAGGTGTGGGGAAAAGAAACACAAGAGGCGAGAAGACTGTGTAGCTTGGGGACAAACTTGCAACAAGTGTTCTAAATACAATCATTTTGCAAAAATGTGCAAAACATACATCAAACATGTAAATTACGTTGAAAATGAGGAATATTGTGAAAGTGACTCGAGTGATTCGGAATTTTTCGTACACACTGTAAGTAGTCTTTCTTCTCGGACTGACAATGCTGTTGTTCAAATTTCTGTTGGCAAAACTGATACCAAAATCAAAGCTAAGATTGATACAGGCAGCCAAGTAAATATTCTCCCTTCCCAATTATTCCAACAAACTGACCTTCATTACCCCTTGTCACCCCCTGACTCCAAATTGACCTCTTACACAGGAAACCAGCTAACCGTTCTAGGGAAAGTACGGATGCAGTGTTCATACAAAGAAACACGTACACATGCTGAGTTCTAAATAGTTGATCAAGTCAACGCCCCCGCACTAATAAATCTCCAGACTGCGTCTGAGTTAGGGTTAATAAAACTAACCTATGCAATTGAGAAACAGAGCCCAGACAAATCTGCTATTTTGTCTGAATTCAATGACGTATTTCAAGGGATTGGGACCTTTGAGGGGAAATGCTCAATTGAGCTCAAGGAAAATGCCGACCCCATTGTGTGCCCCGTTAGGAAAATCCCATTTGCACTACAAGATAAACTTAAAGACGAACTACAGTCAATGGAAAGTCAAGGTATTATTTCCAAGGTCACAGAGCCCACTGACTGGGTGAACGCATTAGTCTGCGTAGAGAAACGCTCATCTGATAAACTCCGCCTTTGTATAGACCCCAAAATGTTGAATGACTCTATAAAAAGACCTTACTACCCCATGCGTACATTGACAGATATAACGTCAAAATTACACGGCGCAAAATACTTCAGCGTGCTAGATGCCACAAAAGGCTATTACTCGTGTCAGTTGTCAGAGAAATCATCGCTTCTCACAACTATCGCAACGCCATTCGGTAGATACAAATACAATAGATTGCCAATGGGACTCCGTTCATCCCAAGATATTTTCAATAGGAAAATGGATGAAATACTAGAGGGACTATCGGGCGTTGCATCCATCGTTGACGATGTTCTCTGCTGGGGAAACTCCAAAGCAGGACACGATGCAAATTTACGACGTCTGCCCATACGAGCGCGTGAAAAAGGGTTAAAGTTTAATCCAGAAAAACTTGTTATCGGTCAAACCGAAGTAACATATTTCGGTCACGTGATCAAGGATAAGGGCATGACCGCAGACGAGATAAGATCGCAGCGATCATAAACATGAAAACTCCAGAATCGCGACAAGAGCTGGAAGTTTTTCTCGGATTAGTTACATACTTGAGTCAGTATGCGAAAAATCTATCTGACGTAACGAGTCCCTTACGTGCATTACTCAAAAAAGACGTAGACTATGTTTGGGGCGACAAACAAACGAAATCGTTTAACCTAGTTAAACAAGTGATTACACAAGCACCTGTTCTAAGGTATTTTGATCTTACAAAACCAGTCACACTCCAGGTTGACAGATCATCCAGGGGCGTAGGTGCAGTATGCCTTCAGGAGGGTCAACCGATCGCATATGCGTCAAAAACCCTGTCTGCAAACCAGGTGTCCTGGAGCCAGATCGAAAAAGAAGCTACAGCCATTTTGTTCGGTTGCCTTAAATTCAAACAATACATATATGGTAAACGCACCACCGTTGAAAGTGATTGCAAGCCGGTCGTTTCTATTTTCAAAAAAACAACTTAGTGCATCACCACAACGACTACAGAGAATACTCATGCAATTACAACCCTTCGATATAGAAGTGGTACATAAGAAAGGCTCGAACATCCCTATAGGTGACGCCCTGTCGAGAATTTATGAACCGGAAACGTACCCGGAAATGTTCGCGGATATGGATGTCCAAGTACATACCGTAAAATCACTCCCAATAAGTGAAGACAGAGTAGCTAAAATCCGTTCTGAAACTGAAACTGACGCACAGTTACAAGCTGTAAAGAGGTACATCTTAGAAGGATGGCCTAATGAACGCAGCACGTGCAGTAAAGACGCGCAGGATTATTGGAACCATAGGGACGAGTTAGCCGTTGAAGATGGCATAATACTTAGAGGTTCAAAAATAGTGATTCCGAAATCACAGCAATCGGATATGATAAACGCAGTCCACATGAATCATCTCGGTTGCCAGAAATCGGTCGACCGTGCACGTGATATCCTCTTTTGGCCAGGCATGACAAAACAAATAACAGAGCACGTGCTTGCATGCCCAATATGCGTAAAATATCGTGCAGCCAATAGCAAGGAACCGTTGTTGCCACACGATATTCCTGAGCTTCCATGGCAAAATGTCGCGTGCGACTTATTCACATTTAACGACGAACAATACATGGTCCTAGTAGATGCATTCAGTCACCACATCGAAATTGACCATTTACCGACGATCTCAAGTAAAACCGTCATTAGGAGGCTTAAAGTACACTTAGCCGACTAGGTGCGCCCGTGGAAATCAAAACAGACAACGCTAGACAATTTACATCGGACGAATTTGCAAAGTTCGCCGCAGAGTGGAACTTTAAACATGTAACTTCGAGCCCGACTATGGCAAACTCAAACGGACTAGCAGAATCGTCTGTTAAAATCGCGAAACGAATATTAAGTAAAGCAAAAGCGGCAAATACAGATATTTATCTAGCACTGCTCGAGTTTCGCAATACACCCCTCCAGAGTTGCAACCGTTCCCCGTCCCAACTACTAAACTCAAGACGCTTGCGATCTGTCCTACCTAACACCAAAGAACAGCTCACCCCCCAATTAGTTGACATCAAATCCGCCCGTGAAAAAATGCAAAAAGCACGCGAGAAATCAAAACATTATTATGATGGGGCACCAAGACCTTACCTCCACTCAACCCCGGAGATCATATTGTGTATCAGCGAGGAAAAACATGGGAACCAGCCAAGGTTATTTCCAAACATAACAACAGGTCATATATAATACAAACCCCTGAAGGTACAGAATACCGCAGGAACCGCAAATTAATAAACCTATCACACCACAGCCCTTCCCACACTGACCCTGTGGAAAATTCCCCAATCAGAACCCCACAGCCTGTACAATCTGCAACGCTTGAAAATATTTCAGGTAAAAATTCCTCACAGCATTATGTCACGACTAGAGGTCGAGAAGTCAGGCCACCAGCAGCGTTCTCGAACAAAGACTGGGTTGTGTGATATAAACATTAACTGATAACAAACAGTTGTTGTTTCTAGGTGGAATATAACAACAGTTGAATAAAACATTAAAACAGCTTAATTATAATATTATATTGCAATATAGAAATTAACATTATGTTTATGCTAATCAGTGTTACTTATAATCAGTGACTTATAATCGAAACCAACCATCTACTACACCCAGAGACTCTAGTTAAAAGTTTAAATAAGTTTAAAAAAAAAAACAACAAACAAAAAAAAAAACGAACGGAATGTTACATGTTGAATATTCATGTATTGCGCATGCGTAATGATGTTTATAATTCTGGCGCACTTCCCTCTATATAGAAGCTTTAGTCTGATAATACATGCGGTACAAGTAACACGTGTTGTGTTTTATATATTCATAGATTGGGTATCTGTCGATACCAAAACAATTGTCATTACAGTGTGACATTATAGATGTCTTAATTATACCTTCTAAGAGTCTGCATAAAATGTTGCTTATGCTTATAGGTCTATAGCTGCTTGCTTGAGTCTTATCACCACTTTTAAAAATACTTGTAACATTAGCTAGCTTCCACTCATTAGGAACAGATTCTTCTGATATTGATTTGTTGAATAGAATATACAGTAACAGGAAGAGCAATACTTTCAGCTGTTTCTTTAAGAAATCTATGATGCATATTATCTGGTCCTTCTGATTTTGAAACATTTAGAGCTTTCAGAGGAGATTTGACTTTATCTACAGTGACCACTATATATGTAATAGAACTGTCAATATTTTTATCAAAGTTTGGCATTTCAAGACTCTCGTCTTTTGCAAATGACAACTTTTTCTTGTCTAATTATTTGGACTACCGTGGTAGTGTCCACCTTAGGTGTGAGAGGTCCCCGGTTCTATTCCCAATCAGGCCTGGAGTATTTTCAGTCTGTTACAAATACATACTTAGAAATCGACAAAACTGCAGAGAGTCAAATATAGAATCTTCGCACATGTATCCAGAATACAATACATGTCCGAGTACAGTACACTGTACACTACACTACACATTCCCCAACATTCAATAAAGCAAATTATAACGAGCTAACATCACGTGTATCATTATGATTCTTAAAACATAAACATTTGTAGTCTTTTTACACTTACATCACGTGTTCTCGGACGCTTAATCTATCAGCTAATCTGTTGATTTCAATATTTCAGTTGTTGTTGTTGTTCTAAAAGCTGTTAACTCGTGTGCGAATGTGATGCCACATCATTGTCATCCTTTGTACTTTTTTTTTTTAAACTCCTGTACTTAAACTCATTTGCATATAAAAAAAATATGTCACTTTTGGGAAGGAGTTTATTCTGATTCGCTGCTGAACCGGCCAGAATTTTGTATATATTGGCTGAAAACTTCTATCAATTCTCTCTTTGCCTCAACCCTGATAGCAGCCACCTCTTCTCCTACTATAGGGTTACTAAGCCATCGAGATGTTACCACAGTTAATGTTTTCCCTGTATAGTATTGTCTATATATGTCTCTTTCAAGTATCTCTCTCTGTTGTGTAAATCTGGCACAATGGAAAATGTAATGTACTGTTTCTGGAACGTTGCATTGGCTGCACATGCATATTGCTGATTTTGTTGGATCAATTTTTGACCAGTGTGCGTTTAATCTTAATTGAGTGACCGCTTAATAACTGATAGATAATACAAAAAATCTTCCTGCTTTCCTCTCCTACCAAAAACACCCTTGTTATCCGGATAATACGAAATGCCATGATAATTCCAAAATGCTACAGTTGAACGCTTCTGAAAATTTCAGGTTTTTCGGTAATTTGCTGTGGCTTGATAAGAGTTTTTTAACCACCAGATGTTGCAAAAAGAACGAATGGTGATTTGTTTCCATGGAACTCAAACTATTTTATTTTATTTTTGTGAATACAATACACAGTCTGTTAAATAGTTTACAAAATCCATGTATTATAAGTTTAGTTTGAAAATTCATAAAAAATAGTTAGAATTGTTTTTATGCTTGTAATTCACTGTAGCCTATATACAGCTCTACCATTTCACTATCTGACATGGTTTCGAGTAAGTTGTTTACGTTTGCCGTTTTTATGTCAAAACCATTAATTATATTGATCCTTGTGTGAAAAATGGATAATAGCCAAAAATGACCATGGATAATGCCCTATATGTGTTGTCTTTGAAAGTGGATAATAGCCAACATGGACTTCTTTCATTTACATACCATAACACATTGACCAGTTTTGTGTGTGTGGGCATGTTTTGGTGAATGAGTTTGTAACAACATGATTATTTGAACTTGTTAACGATTTTTAGCTCAACTATTCAAAGAATAGTAGAGCTATTGGACTCATCCATGCGTCGGCGTCGGCATCCCGATTTGGTTAAGGTTTTGTATGTAAGCGGTGTCTCAGTAACCACTTGTGGGAATGGATTGTAACTTCACACACTAATTCACTCTGATGAATTGACCTACATTGCACAGATTCCAAAACTCTATTTTGCTTTTTTCACAAAATTATGCCCCTTTTTCGACTTAGAAATTCTTGGTTAAGGTTTTGTATGTAAGCTGTTTTCTCAGTAACCACTTGTGGGAATGGATTGAAACTTCACACACTTATTTACTGTGATAAACTGACCTACACTGCACAGGTTCCATAACTCTGTTTTGCATTTTTACAAAATCATGTCTCTTTTTCAACTTAGAAATTCTTGGTTAAGGCTTTGTATGTAAGCTGGTATCTCAGTTCTCACTAATGGGAATGGATTGAAACTTCACACACTTGTTCACTGTCATGATTTGACATGCAGTGTGCAAGTCCCATAACTCTATTTTGCGTTTTTTCAAAATAATGCCCCTTTTTCAACTTAGCAGTTTTTGGTTTTAAGTTTTTGTATATAAGCTGGTATTTCAGTATCCACTAATGGGAAAGGATTGAAACTTCACACACTCACACACTCAATCATGAGTATCAGTCATGAGCTGTTAAGCACTGTGAAAGTTCCATAACCCTTTTTCCCATTTTAACAAAATTATGCCCCTTTTTCAACTTCTGTATTCATTCAGTTGATAAGGCTGTTGAATAGTGAGCGTTGCTGTCCTCCGACAGCTCTTGTTATATTACTGGTAACAGGCACAGCAACCTAATAAGTTGAGCATATGAAACCCACTGCAGAGTTTTGCCTCATATATCATATGTTATTGGAAAGAAATTTTAACACTCTCTTTCCATGAATGTAATTCTTACAATTACAGAGATAGTCCGAATGATGACTTTGAATAAAGACCCAATAAAGAATGCCGAAAAGATTATGGCCATATATTGGCGCTTGCTTCAGTGCTGGTGGGGGGTACCCAGCAGTCAACCTATACAGATCTTTGGCTCCTTTAGAAATGACTTTTGGAGTTTTGGCTGGAGGTTATCTTCAACCTACCATCTACAAGACGTATAATACTGTCTTCAAAAATGCCCAGGATTTTCAACACCACAAAACATACCACAGATTTTGAACAGCAGTCAAAATACCATGGTTATTATAGCCCAAGGAACAAAGCAAAAATAACTGATCTCAATTACAATTCATAACACCAACTTAATGTATTGAACTTACAGAAGAAGAGGGAAGGGGATATTGAACAAACATTAGGTTAATGAACGTAGATCTTATCCTATACACTGCGACCGACTCTTTATATTTCAGTATAGAAATGCATGTGAGTCTTGTATTGCAGATGAAATTTTGGTAGGGGGACAATTTTGTATGGAAAAGTTAACAATTGTAGTAAATTATTAAGTACAATATCAAACTATTATCAGTTAAGGGATTAAGGGAAATGTACTTCTATGAATTCACAGCAGTATTCAACATATATTCCAGCAAAACTGACCTGTTAAAGACTGCCATTACTTTCACACTCTTTAAATGCTAACAAACCCCTAGCATATTTAATTTCTAAATATGTGTGTACCCCCTCCCCCTGTGGTATCTCAGCATTTTTAGATTCAGGTGTTAAATTTACCTGTTCTGGCTTGTTTAATTTTTTACCAAAATCTAGCAGAAAAGATACAGGCATGTAAGCTTTAGAACCTTCTGACAGCGGACTTGAGTTTTGAAACAGAATTTTACAAAGATATAGACATTTACCCTTTTGATAAAATGTTTCAGGAACATCTGGTACTGACCATGTGTATAAAACATTACCTTGGGCATGCTACAGCCATTAGTTACCACATTTTATGAGTTAATACTTCTTCAATATACAACAATCAGTACCTTTAGAACAGCAAATTTCAAACTACAATATTGGCTATTATCCTCATAGCATTTTGGGCTTTATCTTCAAAATTTCTATGAACTCTTGGGTCAGTATTCATCGACTACTACATATGCTTATATATTTGTCAATGTGGGTTACTTTTGAACATGTTCATATCATTGTTTATATAATAACTGAATAATACAAAATAATATTCATTACCGGAAGTCCATTATATGAGGTTGACAACGCTTTCAATCACCGAACTCATTCTCAAAAGCAAACTGTACACATTGTTTGGGACTCTCAATACTGAACAATTATAATGTCCCATATTCAAATTGTTTAGTGCAAATGGTATACAGCTTCTAAACCATGTTGAATCAGTTATAATAATACTTTAAATATAATCAGAATGAGTAATAAGAAAATATTGACAAAAACAATGTCCTGGGATACAAAGTTTAACATTTCCTTCAGTTTGTAGCATTTTGGAATTATCACATCATTTCGTATTATCCGTATGACAAGGGTGAAAAACCTAACTCCTGCTTGCTGGTAAACTTCCTGAATATTTTCTACCTTTTCTGACAGGTTGTAGATCTACTTGTTGTTCCATTTTCTTTTATTTTTTCTTTCATATTAACAACTTCCCTAGCATCCCTCTTATTTGTGACCTCTGTCTCATTTTTGGAGCACATTTCATAGTATAGCTGCAGCATTTGCCTGAGCATCTGCCAACTCATTTCTTGTTATTTTTTTTATGGCCTGGAATCCAATGCACTTCAATTTTGGCATATACTAAAACCTGGACCCGAGTGAAATGCTGGATTGGCATATACTAAAACTTGAAGTGGAGCTGAGGAATATTTTTTGTTCGATTTATTTGTGTTTAAACCATCGACAATTTAAGTTTGAATCAAACCCATTTAGTAATAACTGTGATGTGTGTCTTAAATTTTATATTGGCGCCAGATCGAGTTACTCACTTTGTCTCATATGACGTGGATGATGATGTAGAACAAAAGTTTTAAGTTTTGAATCAAATCTGTTGAGAGAAAATACAGATGGCTTTTCTTCATCAAATTTCAGCTAAATTCTAAGGAAAAAGGGGGCATTATTCATAGAATGTTTGTACAAGAGTAATGGATAATGAGGATGATGATGTGGAAGAACTATTTGAGCTCAAATCAGATCCATTAAGTGATACCAAAGATGTAAAAGTACATAATTATAGTACAAAATTTCAAGTAAAAAAGGGGGCATAATTCATGAAATTACTACCATTAAATCATATGATGTGGGTGATAATGTGGAACAACTGTTTTTATTTTGACTCAAAGTCCTTTTGTAATAATAGAGATATATAGTAAAAATTGTATCAAAATTAACATAAAAGTCTAAGTAAAAAGTGGGTATAACTGAGGAAAAAATTGTGCCAGAGTTACCAACCTTGTGTAAGATGATTTGCACAATGATGTGGAAGAATTATTTCAAGTTTGAATCAAATTCATTTAGTAATAACAGAGTCTGAGATAAAGTGAAAGAGAATCAAAACTCTAACCAAAGTATGGATGCAGACGTGGACATGTAGGGAGAGTAGGACAGCTCATCATATACTTTGTACAGTCAAGCTAAAACCTAACGAGCATGTTAAAGATATGCATTCTGTATTGAATAATTTGCTAAGTACATGAAATAGCTTATTTCAAGTGTCTTTGATTAAATTTTTAAATTAGAAGCCAAGTTTGATTCCTAAATTTGTCTGCTGTAACAGTTATATTCTTCTGTACTAGGCAAAATATTTTCAAATCCTGGTGTTCACTGTGATAGACTGACTCGCATTGCATCTAAGGTTCTATAACTCTGGTTTTTAACAAAATTATGCCCCTATTCCAACTTAACAATTTTTGCTGACTTTTTTTAGCTCAGGTGAGTTTTTGTGATTGCTCGATGTCAGTCCTCCATCATCTGTCTACCATCTGTCTGTCAACATTTAGTTTGTGTATGCGATAGAGGCTGTATTTTTCAACTGATCTTCATGAAACTTTGTCAGAATGATAATCTTGATGAAATCTAGGCTAATAACGAAAATGGGTCATCTGGGGTCAAAAACTAGGTCACTAGGTCAAATCAAATAAAAACCTTGTGTATGCGACCGAAGCTGTATTTTTCAATTGATCTTCATGAATTTTGGTCAGAATGATTGCCTTGATGAAATCTAGATAAAGTTCAAATATGGGTCAAAAAAAGGTCACTAGGTCAAATCAAGGAAAAACCTTGTGTATGCAATAGGGGCTGCATTTTACAACAGATCTTCATGAAATTTGATCAGAATGTTTGTTTGGGTGAAATCAAGGACGAGTTTGAATATAGGTCATCTGGGGTCAAAAACTAGGTCACCTGGTCAAATTAAAGAAAAACCTTGTGTACACAACAAGGGTTGCATTTTACCCTGGATATTCATAAAAAATATTCATAAATTCAGAATAATTGCCTTGATGAAATCTAGGCCAAGTTCAAATATGGGTCATCTGGGAAACATGTTTACACTGTTATGATGTGTTTCTCAGGTGAGTGATTTAGGGCTATCTTGTTTAATGTAAGCAGGTGTCTCAGTACCCACTAATGGATATGGACTGAAACTTCACAAACGTTTTCACTGTGATGATCTGACATGTACTGAACAGGTTCCATAATGCTACTTTGCATTTTTACAAAATTATGCCCCTTTTTCGACTTAACAATTTTTGGTTTAGTCTTGTATGTAAGTTGGCAGCTAATTTTTTTTGCACTCTACACACCATCTCTGCACTTTCAAGCCCAATTTGTGAAACTTACTTTTCATCTTCTGACCCATTTTACTCAGCTTATTGTTTCTTCTGACCCAGTTAAGCTTATTGTTTCATCATCACCTACCTGTAAGCCAAGTTTGAAATTGATACTCTCACTGGCATTAAAGTCATTTTGTGGACACATAATGCTAAAGATAGCTCAATCAGAGCTCATGATAGGCTGAGAATTTAGGGAGAAGTAACTTAGATTATGGAGAAGTGGAGAGACATCTGAAAGAGGTGGTAGGGAGAAGTAACCTAGACTATGGAGAAGTGGAGAAGTGGGGCTTACCCTGGTTAAGCATGTGCTTCAGCCAAAAAATAGAAACTTAAAATCTGATCAAAGCATTTTTTATCTCTGTTAAGTGATTTCTGACCTATTCCAATATATGTGTCAGGACATGAGATTTAGGGCCCAAATGCGATTTTGGTCGAAAATGGGATTTTTTCCCCAGCTAATCTGACAGATTGTCATGTTCCAAGTAAACATTTGCTATCTGACAACAGAAATATTATTTTTAAAAGCATCTAAACCATAAATAGAAGCAAACGGTCATTTTGGCTTCACTGTAGGCAGGGTCCTTAAACACATTTTCAGTTATCTTTAATAGTATTACAACAGAAATACAAAACATTCAGACAAAGAACTGTTTTATTATTTATTATGAAAATAATATAATTGTAAATTGCACAGCAGCATCTTATTTGGATATATAAGAAATTACAAAATGGAATGTCAGAAAAATCACAGACAAAGCAAAACAGAAAAAAGTACTAACAAATCTCTAACAAACAACAAACAAATTGTTAACATAAACTTCATACAAATTCTTCAGTAACTGAAACTTAATCTGTTGCCACAATTATTTCAAGTATCCACAAATGTACCTTGTTTAATAACTGTCATTTTTAGCAGTTCTGGCCAGGTACATTTTGCCTTATTTTACCTGTAAAACAGATGAGGAAACGGCAAATTCATTTTTTTTCATGGTTTTGAATGCACTTCACAAGAGTGACATTTTTGAGAAGGTAAAGAAATACAATGTTAGGGTCGCTTGGCAGAAAACAAAATGTGCTAAAATGCCTATGGTATTACATTATCAAATAAAGATTTTTTTGAATATCTGTAAACCTTCTGTTTTACATTATTTTCATTTACGTTGATCAACACTGGTTAACAAGAATCAAACAAAATCTAAAATAAGTCAAAACATTAAATGCTATCATCAGTTGAAACAACAACGAAACAATTCCACTCAGACTTTAAATAAAGTTACAAGACAACAAAGTTTGTCAAAAAGTTGTCAGGTAACTTTACTCTCATACTCCAGTGAAATGCAAGATGTGTAAGGCATTACTTATGTCAAACTGAATAATATGCATATATATGTTACATTTCTGTGTACCATTTTACACAATGAATATATAGGTAAGTTATAGAAGAAAATATAGTTACATGTATTTACAGACAGCACCAACTTAATGAGACTGTTTTATAGACCTTGGTCTTTAACCTTTACCCTGCTAAATTTCTTATATGGACTGGTCTATCATTCAAATTGGGCATTATCATTTATTATTCAAAGGAATGTTCACATAAAATTTATAGACTGAATAGTGAACAGTACAGACCATGTCATCAGCCTAGGCTGATCTTGGTCTGCACTGGTCGCAAAAACTGAATCTCTTGCAGCCAGCAGGCTCACGGTTAACATAAAATTCTATTATAATTTTTCCTAGATTTCAGATTTGTGACCTTTCCAGGTAAAGAATATTACTGCAGCTTCTGATATTGGTGTAAATTATACAACAGAATGTTCAATAGCCTTTGTCTTCAAATTAAAATCTAATATTTAATTTATCAAAAAGTCCAATCGAACATTTTGTTTTTACTGTACAGGACTCAAAAACTTAAGTACAACTGACCTAGGGAGACTTAAAATATCATTTTATTTAGATTTCATTTCAGTTCTAAGACTGTGTAACCTTTTCACTTCTGAACATAATGTAAATATGAATTCCAATATTAGTGCAAATTATATAGTAGATTGTTCAACTGCCTATGTCTACTTATCTTAACGACAGATACAAAATTTATCCCTCTTTGCATACTGTAAACCTAGAAATGTTTGCAATGGCAATAGTACACATTTAAAAAGTTCAAAATCATTTCCAGGTTTACACATATGTATAAGTTAAATTCATGTTATATAACATGATAACATGGGAGCATACAAAGTTACAATGTCTGGATTTTCTCAATATTTACACACTTCAAACATATTAACATATTTCATACTACATCCATTATTCCGTGTAAATGCCAAATTAGAAAAATCTTAATGAATCTTGACTAGGATATATCACTTCTATTCTAGGGTCAATTCCTGTTGCTATATCAGCTTTACATCCATAAGCCAAGTACTAGTGCGTAACTTAAAAAAAAATGAAGTATAAAGGATAAAATTCTGCTTATATTAAACTTTTTTTTAATTTAACAGGTTATCAAAAGTCTATAAAAAAATTACATTTTTAACAGAATATAGACTAGCTAAAGGTATGCAGATATAAGATTTTTAACTGCATTCGGGGAAAAAAGTCATAGTATTCTTTTAACATCAATTCTATTTACTTTTAGCATAAATTCAAACAACAACAACAAACCCATCGCTACAAACAACAAACCTCTATGAATTCTGCTCACCTCCTGGTGAACCTTCAATTCATATTGAAGTTGCTAACTTATTTTTTGTAGTGCAAAGTGATTGATGGAATGGAAGCACCTTTGATGCCTTATTTCATAGACAGTAAATGGATATAATAGTATATAAAATATAAAGCTGCTTTAATATCCTGCATTGTTAAAGAGTTATAAAAACATACATCAAAATAAAATAGAAAATCATCAAAAATATACAAGTTACTTGAAAAAATAAACAAACAATTTATCAATTCAATATCCTGTGACACAAATGACTGAAGAGGAGAGCTTGAATAAAATCAACATTTCATGTCAAAGGGTATATAACAGAAGTATGCATAGCTAAGGTAGTCAGACAAATAAATATATATGATTTATAGAAGGCATTTATTTATTACAATTTGGGAAGAAATTTAAAGCTAAAGTAATCGCCACAATATTATAAAATACGTAAATGCATATTTAGAATCATGACTTGAATTCGGACATATGTCTAGAAATTGACTATTACTTTTATTCTCGTATCTGTCAAGTTCCTATCTCTGAACTGCTCAGACTGACTAAACTGACTAACAAAATATTTTCTTGACTGTCTCAAGATATACTGCAGCACCAATTTCCTTGATTCTGATTGGCTGCCTCAGAAGGTTCCTGGTTTAATGTTTCAGTGTGTGATGTATTCTGGGTATCAGTCTGTGCTGGAGTGTCAATCAATATACTGGTGTTCTCTTTTTCTGGTTCCCCCTCTTGTTCAACAACATTCAAAATGTCTCGACACATGTCACGAAAAGGCTGAAAACATAATTATATGATATAACAATGACAAAGTAAGGATTATCTATAGATCATGGATTTATGGGTATAGAGGTGTCACATAACGGTTAGAATTTTTCACGTGTTGAATGGATGTGTAAGTTTACTTTTAGACATATGCACTATTACTAAATAAACACAAAAAACTTTCTTTAAACAATGACTGTTTGTTGGAAGAAACATGAATTTCTACACCATGGTTTTACATGAATTTCTACATCATGGTTTTTGATGTAACAAGAGCATGTAGAACATGAAATGCCCCCCTTGATGCATTTAGTAATTGCATAAGGAACAGAAATTATTTGGTCACTGTACATGAAAGTTCTACTGGTGGTCATGATCAGCCTCCCTATTAGGTTTCTTGATCCTAAGCCCAAGCATTCTAAAGTTATTGTCCTGAAACGGTTTAACTATTCTGGGTTACTTTGACCTTGACCTTTGAACTACTGACCTCTAAATCAATAGAGGTCATCTGCTGGTCCTCCCTATCAAGTTTCGTGATCCTAGGCCCAAGCATTCTCAAGTTATTGTCTGGGAATGGTTTAACTGTTCCTGGTCACTTTGACCTTAACCTTTGACCTACTGACCTCAAAATCAATAGGGGTCATCTGCTAGTCATGACCAACCTCCCTATCAATTTTCATGATCCTAGACCCAAGCATTCTTGAGTTATCATCCGGAAATTGTTTAACTGTTTCAGGTCGCTGTGAACTTGACCTGTAACCTACTGATCTAAAAATCAATAGGGGTCATCTGCAGGTCATGACCAATCTCCCTATCAAGTTTCATGATCCTATGCGCAAGCATTCTTGAGTTATCATCCCGAAACCGTTTAACTGTTCCGAGTCACTGTGACCTTGATTTTTGACCAGATCAACCTCCCTATTAACTTTCATGATCCTAGGCCCAAGCATTCTTGAGTTATCATCCGGAAACCGTTTAACTGTTCCAGGTCACTGTGACCTTGACCTTTGACCTCCTGACCTCAAAATCAATAGGGGTCATCTGCTGGTCATGACCAACCTCCCTATCAACATTTATGATCCTAGGCTCAAGCGTTCTTGAGTTATCATCCGAAAACCAATTGGTCTACATACCGACAGACTGACCGACATCTGTAAAACAATATACCCCTCCTTCTTCGAAGGGGGGCATAATAAATCTTCAGGTTTAGATAATTATCCCTTTTACTGAAACTGAAACTGAATATTTTGATTAAACACCTGTTTTTACACAATGATTAATGGCGTTGTACATGATAATGATAATAATAGTTACTATAACAATATTAATAATGACAATAATAATAATAACAGCCTTATTGTAACAAACAGTCCTGATCACACCCCTCTCCTTGAGTTCATTTTACCCCTATTGCCAATACCAATGCTTAAAGCATCTGGTGCGCCCAGAAGGGCTGCATATACAGGTTCAAACCCCTCAGTTAATGGCGCCATCATATACTATTTAAGAAAGAAATACTACATACTTCCCTTCCCATAGAGCCTTACCAACAAGTGTGTTTATTAAACAAACCTTGGAGATATAAATGTTGAAATGTAAAACCTTTTACAAAAATGTTGAGATCTATCACCTGCTGTTTTCGCGTGATAAACAGTTATCAAAAATTCAAAACAATGCCAAGAAATCTCTGAAATACAGTCTTACGAATTTTTTTGAATGTGTGAAGTGATTTACTTTTGCTTAGTTCTAACGGCAGTTCATTCCAAAGTTTTGGACCAATAGTACAGAAACTTCTATCATTGAATGTTTTGCAATTGTTGTATGGAACAACTAACGACATTCAGAATTTTCAGACGATCTCAAACCTTGTCTACAAGGAATATACTCTGTAAGCAATTCTGTTAAGTACAGAGGTGTTCTGCCAGTGTGACAGCTATACATGAAAGAGAGTATCTTGAACTCAATTCTTGCTTTCACCGGCAATCAATGTAAGTGGTATAATGCTTGTTTAGAACTGTCAAATTTTAACAAGAGGGTCATGATGACCCTAAATCGCTCACCTGGGTAATATGAGCCACATGTTTCAATGGCAAACTGATGCTAAAATATTAGAAAGTAGGTCAGTAGGTCATTAATGGTAACTGAAAGTCAGTTTTAAGATCGGTATGCAAAACTGTACATGACATCCAAATTTCAAGGCTGTATCTCAAAAAACAAGGAAGGAGGTCAGTAGGTCAACGTCACAGTAAGGTGACACTTAATCACTTGGGTACATCAGGTAAATATGATTAAACAGTCTAGGAAATATGATCTGATAATTTTTGAAGTATTTTTTCCTATATAACTCATTTAACAAGTGACCACCAGGGCGGGGCCTCTTTTCATCCTTGGGGCATAATTTGAACAATCCTGTTACAGGTCCACTAGGAAATAATACATACCAAATATCAAAGTCCTAGGCCTTGAACTTTCAGACAAGAAGATTTTTTCCCCCTACATAAGTCTATGTTAAACTTGGGACCCCTGCAGCAGGGCCTCTTTTCACCCCATGGTAATTATTTGCACAATTTTGGTAGAGGACAACAAGGCAATGCTACACACCACATATCAAAAGCCAAACCCTCGCAGTTTCAGACAAGAAGATTTTTAAAAAAATTTTCCCTAAGTAAAACTTGGGATCCCCAATATGGGGTCTCTTTTCATCCCAGGGGCACAATTTGAACAATCTTCATAGAGGACCACAAGGTAATGCTACATACAAAATATCAAAGGCCTAGGTTTTGTAGTTTCAGACAAGAAGATTTTTAAAGTATTTTCCTAAACAAGTCTATGTAAAACTTGAGGCACCCCGGGGCGGGGCCTCTTTTCACCTCAAGGTAATAATTTATATATTTCTGGTAAAGGACCACAAGGCAATGCTACATACCAAATACCAAAGGTCTAGGTCTTGTTGTTTTAGACAAGAAGATTTTTAAAGTTTTTCCTATATAAGTCTATGTAAAACTTGTGACCGCCACCGGGGTGCGTCCTCTTTTCACCCCAGGGGCACAATTTGTACAATCTTGATAGAGGACCATAAGATGATGTCACATTCCAAATATCGAGGCTCTATGTCTTGCTGTTTTGGACAAGAAGATTTTTCCTTTCGGTTGCCATGGCAACCAGAGTTCTGCATGGAATTAATTTCTTTGAACAATCTTTAAAGGGGACCACCCAAGGATAATTCCTGTGAAGTTTTGTGTAATTCTGCCAAGTGGTTTTCAAGAAGAAGACTTTTTAGAAAATGTTGACGGACACATGACACATGATGGACGACGCACGACGGACATTGAACAGTCACAAAAGCTCACCTTGAGCCTTTGGCTCAGGTGAGCTAAAAACAACAAATAACACCAGACGAACAAAGAGTGATGATTTAAACCAAATCTGACTGGTTTACTTTTGGCTTTAATTAAAACTGGCACTGGCAGATACCATAAATCTTTAAAACACCTGAGAAACAAGATGTACTATGTGATCACTTCCACTAAAATCATTTTTTATTTTGAGCAGCTCTTATCCAATGTTCACCAAACTTGCTATAATGTTTATGGGTATAATATCTCTGCCAAGTTCGATAATCAACTGGATTGTTCTAGAGGCTCTGGAGTCATGGCCCTTGAAGTACTAAAGATTGACAAAACTGTCTAACTGGAGTATTTCTTATCCAGTGTTTACCAAACTTGGTCATAATGTTTATTGGTATAATATCTCGGCCAAGTGATATAACCAGTCAAATTCTCACAGAGGCTCCGGTTATGGCCTTTGAATTACAAAAAAACATAAAAAATTGACAGTGTCCACACTCTGACTTATTCTTATCTGATGATAAGGCCCATGAATGAGAAAACTCACAATAGTTCTGCTATATTAGCAGAGTATCTTACAGTCAAAAAGTAATTTGCTGTGATAGGCATTATATTGTGATTTGCTGTGATAGGCATTATATTGTGATTTGCTGTGATAGGCATTATTTTGTGATTTGCTGTGATAGGTATTGTGATTTGCTGTGATAGGCATTATATTGTGACAACTTGTCACTCTTCTTATGACTTGCCTAATTTTGCTTAATGATATATTTTTAATGAGTTTTCACATATTCAGGCAAACTGTAATGGAAGTCTTACTATTTTCTATTTTCAGTACTTCATTGTGCTGGAAAGTTTTTCATATCATTAGAAACCTCTTAACGACTGTTGCATTTCACTGGAACAGGATCTGTGATAAGTTATTCATAAAACGAAATACTGTAATCTTTTTATTTCTTACCTTATCTACATTGTTCTTATTTTTGGCACTGACTTCAAAGAAATTGATGTCATTGTCATCAGCAAACTGAAATAAATTAATGAAAACAATGATCTTATTGCACTAAATGACAACTGCTGAACTTTTCTCCAGCACTCTATGGTAAAAATCATTAAAAACTTCTGAATGACCTGGTCAAAGCCAGTAAAAAAAAACAACAACAAAAACACCTTGACTTCAGGATACTTTTTTCAAAACCAGTTTCATTAAAATTTCTCTACTCTAATATTATACAGCCTTTGAGACCAATATTTGATTTAGTTGAATTCTATGTCTCTTACATCAAGCTTGATACCCTATATCAAATAGATACTATAGAGAAATCTTGGACAACAGTACCGGTAGATACTGCCTTTCTTAATAGTTCACAAAAAAATATGAAAAGAATGTGGAAAGTTTAAAATAAAATAAATATCTTTAAAATAGGAGTTGAACAATAATTAAGAGCATTTTACAAAGTATTTTTGATATTTGCTTACTGTTTGGGCTTCTATAAAAGGCACCTGTCTTACATCTAACTTATCACTTTTGTTACCTATCAATGTTACCACAACATTTTCCTTGCAAAACTGAAATGTAAAGAAAAAAGCGTTTCTTAAAATCAGTATTCAAGTATTAAGCCTTATCATATACATGTACATGACTAGAGACTCCATTATTCATTAAAACTATGATAGTTTTTGTAAATGCGGCAATGTTTCATCAAATAATAATACATGCAAAGTAGAGCTATGAAACCTGTGCAGTACATGTCAGATTATCATAGTGAATTCAATCCATTCCCACAAATGGTTACTGAGATACCAGTTTACATGCAAAAACTTAACCAAACTGGGATGCCGATGCCGACATACATGTGCATCCAAAAACTCTACATGTTCTTCAGCAGTAAAAGTTAAAATAATGAAACTAAGACATAAAGAAGAGCTGTCAGAGGTCAAGAACACTCGGCAATTCAAAAGCTTTGTTTGCAGTAAAATAGTTGACATAAATAAAAGAGAGACATATTAAAACAAGTACAAAGAAGACAATTTTGAGTAACAAAACATCCTCTCTTATGATGCTAAACAACAGATTACCTCAAATTTCCCATAAAATTTCTAAATTAAAGAGGGCATAACTCTGCCAGAATGCAAAGTAAGAGTTATGATATCTATGCACTGCATGTGAAATCATCAAAAATGAACAAGTGTTTGAAGATTCCATCCAATCCCATCAGTGCTTACTGAGATCATTATTTGCTTACATAAAAAGCTTAACCAAACGGGAATGTGGAAGTTGACAAACAGGTAAGTGCAATAGCTCTACCTATTCTTTAATTGGTAGGTTACTTAATATTTGTGCAGAGAAGTAAGTTGCAATTTCGTGATCACTTCCAGGGATACTGTTGATTTCATGTTTAGTAGTTCTATTGTTTGCTTGCAAAAGTTGGAGCTGTCTAAGAAAATTCATCCTCTATTGCAAATTACATAATCTACATACCTGTTTAACATGTTCTAGCCATTTTGGTATTGCTTCATAAGATTTTCTACTGCATATATCAAACACCAACAAAATACCCTGCAATAGAGAACATTACATTAACTCCTGCATATATCAAACACCAACAAAATACCCTGCAATAGAAAATATTACATTTACTCCTTTAAATTTAAACATATTATCAAACATACTGAAATGTCCCATGCGACAAAATATTCCAACATGTGTAAAATATCACATTACAAGATATTTCTTGTTTTAGTGTAAGATCAAGAGTTATCACATGTTTGACATTGTGGGAGTGAAAGGAAGCCATTACATAAATTTAATAATACATATGCTTGGTGTAATAACATTTGGACACTGATGCTGTTTCAAGCACCGAAGACCTTGATTCAATTGACTTTGTCTATGATAGGTACATGTCAAGCCTTTAAGGAAGAAGGAATTTTGATGTTTCAGCAGGAAAAACTACATTTTATTGTTTAGTTCAGCTCCCTTCATTAATTCAAAATGAAAAGACACTTTTGTAGTGTCTGGTATATATTTCACCTAAGGAATACCAAAATGATATATTTTCAAGAGAATACGATATCTGGTGTTCAAGAATAACATTTATAGACGATAGCTGTTTGCTTCAGTGTAAGATCAAATATATTTCACTTAAAGAAACACAAAATGCAACATTTTGTTCTAGTTTAAAAGCAGTTTTATACAGAGAAAAATACAGTTGATAGTTTAAACTGTGAAAATACCAGATATATTTCACTCCAAAATTTAATAATCCACTGAAAAACATGTATTAGATGTTGATCTTACATGTAAACAAATTAATTTTTCTTTTTTGCAAGTCTTTTCAATGGCTAAATCTAGCTTTCATCAATTTTTTCCTTCTGTATCAGTGAAAAATGTACAAAACACTAAATCTTTGTCTTTTACAATTCTCATTAGAATTTTGAATTCAGTGAGATAAACAGAAGAGTCATACACTAAGGCTGGGAACTGTCACAATAATTTAACAATAACATTATCTGTGATCTAAATATATGAACTATAACATTATATAAAACTATTACAGTCATATCAACTTATGAATACATCAATAACAAACCTGTGCTCTTCTGTAAAACTGTTTTGTGATAGCTTCAAATCTTTCTTGACCTGCTGTATCCCTGTTGTTACAAAACAATAACATGCCATGTTTATAACGAGTTTCTTTTTCAGCTATAGGTTACAATCACTGCAACAAGTATTATATACTTAATATAATGTAAAACACCCATATGATATTTTGGCAATATCTTAACAAACTACTAACAATACACTCATGTATAAAACTTCTCAAATAGCTGCCATCTATCAAAGGGAGTGTTGAAAGTTTCATTAAATGCATTTACAGTTTGTTTGTTTGTTTTGGGTTTTTAACGCCGTTTTTCAACAGTATTTCAGTCATGTAACGGCGGGCAGTTAACCTAACCAGTGTTCCTGGATTCTGTACCAGTACAAACCTGTTCTCCGCAAGTAACTGCCAACTTCCCCACATGAATCAGAGGTGGAGGACTAATGATTTCAGACACAATGTCGTTTATCAAATAATCACGGAGAACACGCACCCCCCGCCCCCACCCCTGAGGATGGAACCACGATCCGTAGACCCATGCTCTTACCTACTGAGCTAAGTGGGCAGGCTATTTTACAGACACAATGAAAAACCTCATGCTACTGTAATATTTTGCAAGATATCTTCTTAGTTTAATTTCCGACACTGGGGACCTGACCATAGCTCAATCCCATGCCAACCAAACCGAGTCAAAAAATAACATGCTAAAATCTGTAACCATTTCGACTGTAAAATGAACTGAGCACAGGTCTTGATCATAAAACAACTTTGTTATAATTTCAACATATTTTTAAAAAATTCTGTCAATGCTCTTTTAACTGATCGTACTTGTATCTGAGTGTCTGTATTTTTTCAATAACCACTTTTGGCTTATTAATCTTTCATGTAAACAATTATATAATTTACTTTAAATCTGCTGGTTTAAAGCTGAACAAGCAAATTCAGTGAATTTATTTCCCCCGCTTGTTTTGTGAATGAGGGGACTATATTTTCAAATACTTAACAATTAAAGGGCAATAACTCTGCATTTACTCAAGAGATCCTGATGAAATCTGAGCATTTACCACCACTCTATAGTAACCTGTATTTGTATTAAGTTTTATGAAAATCAAACAATGGGTTACTATGTTTTGTGGGAATTTATGATTTATAAACAATTAAAGGGCAATAACTTTGCAGTTACTGAAAAGGTACTGATGAAAATTATGCATGTACCAGTGCCCTGTAGTGACCTACATTTGTGTAAATTTTCATGAAGATCTATCAATAGGTTACTCAGGATACAGTAGAAAAACACATTTTTTTATCAAATCAAGGGGAAAAACTCTGCTTTTACTGGGTCAAGGTGAACAAGAGCTCATCGAACACGAAATGCCCCCCCTTGATGCATTCAGTAATTGCACATGGAACAGAAATTATATGCTCACTGTAAACAAAAGTTCTACCATTCTGGTTTAATCTGACCTTGACCTTTAACCTATTAACCTAACAAGAGATTACAGATTGATCTTGGCGTCAAATTTCATTTAGGTACAAAACAATGTGTATGTGGTCCAAATTTGAAAGCGGTGGCTTGAGAAATGTGAAAGCAGGTCACTAGATCAATTTCAAGGTAAAGTTCATTTCGGTAAACAGAACTATGCATGTGCTTCGAATCTGGAGGCTGTAGCTTGAGAAATGTGAAAGTAGGTAATAGATAAAAATCAATGTCAAATTTCAATTCAGAACACAAACATATGCAAGCAATTCAAATTTGAAGCCTGTACCTTCAAAAATGTGAAAATAGGTCACAATGTCAATCTCAAGATCAAAGTTCATTTCGGTTCACAAAACTATGCATGTGGTTCAAATTTGAAGGCTGTAGCTTGAGAAATGTGAAAGTAGGTCACTAGGTCAAAATCAAGGTCAAATTTTATTTCGGAACACAAAACTATGCAAGTGGTCCAAATCTGAAGCCTGTATCTTCAGAAATATGAAAGTAGGTCACTAGGTCAATGTCAAGATCAAAGTTCATTTCAGTACACAAAAGTATGCTTGTGGTTCAAATTTGAAGGCTGTAGCTTGAGAAATGTGTAAGTAGGTCACTAGGTCAAAATCAAGGTCAAATCTTATTTTGGAACAAAAAACTATGCATGTGGTCCAAATTTGACGCCTGTACCTTCAAAAATGTGAAAGTAGGTCACTAGGTCAATAACAAGGTCAAAGTTTTTTTTCAGTACACAAACCTATGCATGTGGTCCAAATTTGAAGGCTGTAGGTACAGAAATGTGAAAGTAGGTCACTAGGTCAAGATCAAGGTCAACTCATGTCAAGGTTCATCTTGCCACTTAAAACTATACATGTGGTCCAAATTTGAATGATGTAAGTTATGGACATGAAGATTCTAAGTTTTTCCCTATATAAGTCTATATGAACCATTTGACCTCTGAGGCAGGGCCATATTTGACCCGAGAGGGATAACTTGAACAACCTTGGTAGAGAACCACTAAATGATGCTACATTACAAAATACCAAAGCCATAGACTTTGTGGTTTGGACAAGAAGATTTTCAAGGTTTTTCCCTATATAAGTATATGTAAACCATGTGACCCCCAGGGTGGAGCCATATTTGACCCTAGGGGAATAATTTGAATAATCTTAGTAGAGGATCACTAGATGATGTCATATACAAAATATCAAAGCCCTAGGACCTGTGGTTTTGGACAAGAGGTTTTTCAAAGTTTTTTCCTATATAAGTCTATATAAACCATGTGACCCTAGGGGTGGGGCCATATTTGACCCCAGGAAAATAATCTGAACAATCTTGGTAGAGGACCACTAGATTTTGCTACATACCAAATATCAAAGCCCTAGGCCCTATGGTTTTGGACAAGAAGATCAGAAACCATTTAACTGTTCCTGGCCAATGTGACCTTGACCTTTAACCTAATGACCTCAAAATCAATAGGGGTCATCTGCTGGTCATGGCCAACCTAACTATCAATTTTCCTGACACTAGGCCCAAGCGTTCTTGAGTTATTGCCTGGAAACCATTTTACTGTTCCTGGTCACTGTGACCTTGACCTTTGACATACTGACCTCAAAATCAATAGGGATCATCTGCTGGTCATGACCAACCTCCCTATCAACTTTCGTGACCCTAGGCCTAAGCTTTCTTGAGTTATCATCCGGAAACTGTTTTACTCTTCAGGGTCACAGTGACCTTGACCTTTAACATACTGACCTCAAAATCAATAGGGGTCATCTGCGTCATTACCAACCTCCCTATCAACTTTCATGATCCTAGGCCCAAGTGTTCTTGAGTTATCATCCGGAAACCGTTTTACTCTTCAGGTCACTGTGACCTTGACCTTTAACATACTGACCTCAAATCAATAGGGGTCATCTGCTGGTCATTACCAACCTCCCTATCAACTTTCATGATCCTAGGCCCAAGTGTTCTTGAGTTATCATCCAGAAACCGTTTTACTATTCAGGGTCACTGTGACCTTGACCTTTGACATACTGACCTCAAAATCAATAGGGGTCATCTGCTGGTGATGACCAACCTCCCTATCAACTTTCATGATCCTAGGCCCAAGTGTTCTTGAGTTATCATCCGGAAACGGATAGGTCTACATTCCGACCGACCGACAGACCGACCGACCGACATCTGCAAAACAATATACCCCTCCTTTTTCAAAGGGGGGCATAATAAAACTATCAGCAAAAGTCATGTACTAATTAATAAATATATGAGGTTTGGTAATGCTAGCTAAAATAATTTTTGAATGGTAAGAATTTTCATTTTCAGACGGATGAACTCATGCATGGCAGAACAGACAACACAAAATCTATATCCCTCCAACTTCGGCTGGGGATAATAATGAATGTACAACAAAATAATATATACATGTACACGCAATAAAAAACAGAATGGTTACAGCTGGAACATACCAGACTTGCACCTTGACTACCTTTCCATCTAAATCCATGGTCTTCATCTTGAAATCTATACCTGTCAAAATAGCGATTATTTCTTCTCTCTTGAAAATTATCAATAAAACAAAAATGGTGCTACAGATCTTACACTAATCAAGAAAAGAGAACCTAAACACAAACTTTAACCAAGAAATATAAATTTTCTAACAAAATTTGCAGAAAATTTACAAGAGAGAATTATCATCCAACTCATCTAGTGATAATAAACAGCTGTACATGGATTTAAAGCAGTAGCTCTTATGGTATTCAAGAAAAATAGACCTTTAATGTAAACAAAAATCTGAACCAGCAAATACCGCAGTTACAAAGGCCTAAACATTCTGACAAATAGCAAGAGGGAAACTTATGGAGCTTAACCTACCTAACCTACCAAATGATAATACAAAGGTAAGGAATTTCAAACTTATAGTTCTTCATTGCTTTCAACAAAAAGTGGAACTAAACAAAAAACTTTATCATCACAGACAATCAAGAGATAACACAATACCTTGCAAACATAATTAAAAAACATACAAGGTTGAAAATCAACTTGCCCACATTTAAAATTTGTCCTTAATGCAAAATTACAAATGTTAGCAGAAACTCAGAACAGATCAGTGAGTAAAACAGAATCAGCTAAAACTCCTTGTTTTCTAAAATTATAAAAATCTGATATACCTATAGTAGAAATATGAGATTCCACAAAATCATCAGTTGCAAATCTGCAGAGGAGGCATGTTTTACCAACCCCAGTTTCCCCGATCAGCAACAGTCGAAGTAGATGGTCGTATCTCTTTGATATCATTGTTCTATTTTGTCGTCTGCTTTTCAAATATTCCAATATTCTCAATTCAGGATGTTTTTCATTTTGAACAGTTTGTCTATTTAACTGAATACACAAAAAGTGCTGTTGGATTCACACTGACCATTTCTGAAACAAGAAACAAATCAGTAGTTCTATATTCAGAAGTGTTAATGGATATAGCAATGACTACACAAAATGATTTTTAAATGTTAATGTCTAAAATTTAATGTGTCAAAGTTACAGTCTTAGACATAGTTAATCATAGTGTATGATATTTTATAGCTTATATATTTTGTAAATACTGGTATATACAGAAACATATCATTTATGATACAATGAAGTAAACAGTTTAGCAAAGATAAATCTTACAACAGCCCTTCTATCAATCTACTCCTAACTGATGAAAAGTAACAGCAGATGGGTTCCTGCTTCATTTTTTTTAACTGTTGAATTTGTCGAGAGTTACCATTTGTTTTAATTTTATGCAAATGCTTTTTCTTAAGATTTTCCTTCTTTGTTTGCTTGGAAAAAGGCAGATTTAAGAGCTTCTGTGTGATTAAAAACACCAACAAATGAACTGGCTATAAGAAGTAAGCCGAAAGTCCAAGGTTCGAGTCCAAGTCAAGGCTGCACATTTTTCCTAAGACTGTTACGTTTGAAGGTTCTACCGAGATATTCACCCTTGGAGCTGGGGTGTGCATCTGAATTTGGTTAACAGTCTTAGGAAGACATTGGTCAGGAGTGCCAATGTTTCGCAATAAAAGGGAAGATGTGTAGGTATTCTTGTATCGGGTGGCCTCGGTAGCTCAAGAGGTAGAGCGTTAGCACGGTAAGCCAGAGGTCTCAGGTTGAACATTTTTCCTGAGACTGTTACATTTGCATAATTTTGTAAATTAAAGGCACTGGTTTCCTGATCATATGACAACAAAAGGAGAAAAAAATAGGTATCAGGAAAATAATGTTATATTTCTTAAGAAAGCTTAGATTTAACTTAAGGTAGTTCTGCACGTTTGATAAACCGGAAGTGATGGCGTAACGTCATTTATCCGGAAAACGTAGAATAAAGCCTGGATTCGGCGTACGGAAATGAAAATCATTTTATGAATTAATGACAACCTGTGAGTAAATTTTTTAAAATGACACTGTTACTATATTTCTATAGCCAACATATGACATTAAAACATATGACAAGTTAAATAATTCAAAATAATGTCTCAAAATTAGCATGAAATATTCGGTTCACTTTAATCATGGTCAAATGTCTCAAAAATAAGCACACAAACCTATATATTTTATTTCACCATATTATAGGCAATATGTTTATTTACAACTGTGAGAAGCTTCATCAAAAACTACATTGTAGAAAAATTTCTACTCAGGAAAATGTTATGAAAGTTATGATTTTCCCATAGACTTCCATTATGAAAAATTGCGTGAGGTCAACATTTTTCAAATCAGTCTAGCAAAAAATCAAGCACACGACCGTATCCTTTTTATTTGCTGAATTTTCTAGGTATAGTATGAAGTTTTGAAAAATCGGAGTTTGATCAAATTCTACATTGTAGAAAATTGTTCGATCCAAACGTGCAGAACTACCTTAATTACTATATGACTATATGTTATGGAAACCCATGAGAATAAGTTGTTTTTACGAAGTTTTACAATGAAAATTGAGGAGTGTTAATGCTTTACTCAAGGTAAACTGCCTTAATTAAGCAGTCTGTGAATTTAAGTTTTGAAACTGGTTGCCCGAAACTGTAATTTTGGCTGTTTATCCATGATTGGTATACGAAAGTTTGGTTGTCTAAAAAGAATTCTGGTTGTCCGAATAAAAAATGGTTGTCCTGCTAATTTCACAGTAATGTTGGCAAAAAGCCGTTCAATATGAGTATTGACCAGGCCGGCGGTCAATACTGGTTAAAACCGGTCAATACCGGTCAATACTGGTCGATTCAATACTATGGCCACTCTTGGGTGGTCAATACTGGTTTATTCAACACTTTTACATACCGTAATGATTATTGATCTTGACAGCTAATTTAGTGACTAGATAGACAGGTCTGCAACATCTATTGTATATTGTAAGACATGGTGTCAATTAGGCAATGTGACAATTGCTATCAAAACACAATTAAACCACTTCCATGAAAGGATCCAGGTGTTTTGCAGCGGTTTTTCATTAAATTATTTATACCAATATAAACAAGAGCTGTCGGAGGACAGCAACGCTCGACTATTTAACAGCCTTGTCGCTTGAATGAATAAGAAAGTCGAAAAAGGGGCATAATTTAGTAAAAAAGTAAAATAGGGTTATGGAACCTGCATAGTGCTTATCAGCTCATGACAGTGGACAAGTGTATGAAGTTTCAATCCATTCCCATAAGTGGGTACTGAGATACCAGCTTACATATAAGAATTTAACCCAAAAACTCCTAAGTTCAAAAAGGGGCATAATTTTGTAAAATGCAAAGTTGAGTTATTGACCCTTTGCACTGCATGTCATATCATGACAGTGAACTAGTGTGTGAAGTTTCAATCCTTTCCCATTAGTGGATACTGAGATACCAGCTTACATACAAAAACTTAACCAAAAATTTCTGTGCTGAAAAAGGGGCATAATTTTGTAAAAAAGCAAAATAAAGTTATGGGACCTGCTTTGTGCATGTCAGATCATGACAGTGAACAAGTGTGTGAAGTTTCAATCCATTCCCATTAGTGAGTACTGAGATACCAGCTTACATACAAAACCTTAACCAAAAAATTCTAAGTCGAAAAAGGGGCATAATTTTGTAAAAAAGCAAAATAGAGTTATGGAACCTGTGCAATGTAAGTCAGTTTATCACAGTGAATAAGTGTGTGAAGTTTCAATCCATTCCCACAAGTGGTTGCTGAGATACCAGCTACAACAAAAACTTAACAATCGGACGCGACGCCGAACGGAGGCCGACGCGGACGCGAGCATGGCGTATTCCATACTCTACTATTTTGAATAGTCGAGCTAAAATCATTAGATTTATCATTGTGAATCAAACAGATACAGTTAATAAATACTTTCTAAAATTAGTTCAGCAAAACTATATATCTTTGTGAACTGTCAACAGAAATGTTTAATACCATCATCAATCAGTATTGACCAATCGACACTTTGACAATTTGTTTATTGGTTGCTTTAACTAAATTAATGCCTGCATTTCCATAATCAAGCCCAATGTTCTTAAACACAGTACATTATTTGAATTGTCATAAACTTTGCAAAATATCTAACAGTCAGTATTGACTAATGACAGTATTGACAATTGACAAGTATGACCGTATGACCACTTCAGGAGTATGACAGGCGTTTTACCATTAAAACCGCTGGTAAAACAGGCGTTATTAACCGCCCAACATTGTTTCACAGACTGATACAGAAATAATTATAGCAAAATGTTAACACTATTTATGCACAATGTGCGTTATACGTTGGCGTAATTTAATTTCAAGAACGCAAACCTGAGAAAAGAACTATAATAACTGAATGGTAACTGAAATAATCTTGTTCAGCTGTGTTAGCACGTTATTTTATATCAAAGGGTTTGCCGACTTGACCAATCGTAATCAAATCAACAGACTCTTACTGAAGTATGAAACGGGTGGTACGGTCGGCGCGTAATACACCGAATCAAGTCCTTTTCAACAACACTGTTGAATTACTCAGACTGTCAAATCATAATCTTTCCTTCCCGTAGAAACAAGAGGCAATTGGCCCTAGTCGCTACTGGAAACCATCATAAAGTGTTGTAACTGTTTGACCTAGTGATATTTGATGGAAATAAAATATTTGACCAATTATCTTCAAATTGGAAGAAAATTTATAGTATAAATAAGTATATTCTTTGATTCGACTATGACTAATTTTGGACAGATACAACCCATATCGAACTTGAAATAGCTTTCATCAAGGTTTCATTCTGAAAATTTCATGAAAATTAATGGAAAAATACAGCTTATTCGCTTTACACAGTTTTTCTTTGATTTGACCTGGGACCTAGTTTTTGCACCCAGATGACCCGTTTTCGTACTCGCCTAGAGTCATCAAGTAATCATTCTGACCAATTCTGAATTATGGAAAAATACAGCTCATCGCATACACAGGTTTTCCCTTTGATTTGACTGGGTGACTATTTTGACCCAATGATCTTTCAACTCGCTAAATTTTATCAAGTAATCATTCTGACAAAATTCATCAAGATTATTGAAATCAGCCTCTATCTGATACACAGGTTTTTCTTGATGACCTAGTGACTAGTTTTGACCCGAGAGGGACCATTTTCGACTCGGCTAATTTCATCAAGGTAATCTCTGACATTTTCATGAAGTCTTGAAAATACAGCCTTATGATACAAGCTAAATGTTGACAGACCAACAGCCCGGAATGAGCGATCAGAAAACTACTGAAGCATTGCTAGGTTGAGTAAAGCTATAACATTAAATAAGCACATTATCATTTTAAACAAACAATCTGATAGAAAGTTATCTTATTTCAAAGCGTTTCAACATGATCAATATGAATCAAATCAACAGACATTACACAACGTAATTCATTCATGCCAATGATTTGCGGATTCTCTATTTGCCTTTAAATTGCATTATTTATTTTCATAATCTTTGCGCAAAAGTGTATAAATATTAAATAGTTAAAACATCTTTTGCTATAATATTCCGATTCTAAAATGTAGACAAATATGTGCGCTCTTTCTTGTTGAAAAAAACTTGACTTCACGCACACTTACATGATGTCATTTTAGTGTAGGCATTTAGCAGCACAGCATATTGAATGATAAAATTATATTAGGTATTTGTGTCCCGTATGTAAAAAAGCTACTGGAAAGTTTTACTACAGCTACAGCCAGAGTTTGATTCCCAACCCCGGCATCTTATTTTCTTGATATGACATTTTTTAAGATAGTTTAGAAACAAAAACTCAAATTCTAATGTTCATAACATGACCAAACTTCAATTTTATCTATTAATTTGTAAAATATTGATATAATTTCTTTTTTGAAAGAACACACTCTCCTATATCGTTCGTAGTTAAGAACCTTTCTTACAAAAGGCGAGACTAAAAGTTAAGATCTAGTGTATTAATAATGCGTCACTATAGAAAAACATGTTTTTTTCTAGGCAGTGCAAATAAAATGCATTAAAGTTATCAGGTCATATAAGTGTTATATTGCAGTAAATGATGGAATTGGGTGACAATTTATCTATATTTACAAAATAGTTTACTATGTTATATACTTTCGGTTGACCAGAATTCATTAATTTTGCTTATGTCAGGATGTATTTGACCAATCTGTTAATGGAGACAAATGTGTATTGTCGGACATAGTGAGGGGAAGCCTGGCACACAGCAACACGTGGTGGCTCGGAAGCAGGCCAGGGCTAATGCCTTGCGCTGTGCACAGCCTGAGAAGGAATGAAGACGGAGACAGAGAGTTATGAAATGCTTAAAGGCTTATTTGTGCTAGATGGAATTTAGTTAGCTCTGTCAGTTAGAAGTTATACTATTGGTTATGGAAAATAAACTAGATAGATACAAAACAGTGTCTTAAGTTATTTATCCAGAGGACTTAAGGAGCGGTCACGCTACAATTTTTTTTTGCAAAAATCTGGACGTCAGTGCCTTTAAACTGAAAGTGACATGATAATCCAATATAATGTTGCCTATGTTGTCATAAAAATGTAAGTATTAAAATCAGTATGCAAAGGTGTGACTTCAGTTAGTTAATGTCGGTTTAACGATATCTCTGCCAGGCCAGGCAACTTGGTCATGTCCGAGTACTGGAACAGTTGAACTGAGAATATCTACAACACATACTCTCGAACAAATATAATCATGAAAATTTCTGTGCAGAAACTTTGGTTTAAGTTAGTAAATTCACCTATACTTACAATAAATTAATACTGATTATCTGTCAAAGAAAAACTTTGGAATTTACTTGTTGATTCGTGTTTACGTTTGCCAATCTCACGATGTGCAGAAATAATAGTTGCGAAAAGTAAGTACAATCCAACATGTCTGCGCCCTTGAAGTAGCGATAGATATCCACAACAGATAATAATTACTGTGTATAGTTCTTGAGGTGAATAGTTGAAGTTTTACGTATAGCGATAAAATTCAGGTTCATGATAATGCAACACAAATATATTGGTATTATCTAATCACTATGTTTGTTTGGGTTCGTACTCGATTATTTTCACCTTATTTATTAGTTTATACTAATTTATTTATTCTCGATTGCCAAACAAGTTCTTACAACTTATATTAATGGCTCTCTAGACTCATTCCAGATGGAACTAACCTCTAAGAGCAGAGAGAGAGAGGTAAATTAAAGTGTTTTGGCTGAGGACACTACCACCAAGGCAGTGGCCGGGATCGAACCCAGGACCCTTCGATCTCAAGGTGGACGTGCTACCACTGTGCTACGGTGGCTCTTTATTCATTAAATTATTCATTAAAGCCAAAGACTGAAAGAGCTATAAAGATAAGTAGATCTGCAAGTTGAAATGTTTACAGATTGAATTGCACCAACATCATGTGGGAAGTGAATGAGATCTCGTTAAGCAGGATGATAAAAATTTGTGTCATGAAATACTTTCTATCGGATCATTGATGCATACGTGCGACTACTAGAACTAACAAGTTCCAATACCAGTTTCTTTAAAATGTTTATGGTGTTTTTCTGTTAATTTTATCATATTTTCTACATGGGGATCGAAGGAATGAATTTATGATTGGAAGTCTAAGTCAGTAAGAAGTCAATAGTTGGACCCATTTTGATGCCGGCAGTATCGCCAGTGTAATATACTTTAATAAGCGTCCGTTGATTTGATCACAAGTAATCCAAGCCAGCAAACACTGCAATAAAGTATAGCCTTATAAGGCAGTGATATGAGACTATGCATTTTCTATATTCTGAGCATTATGTATGAGTTTTGAATGATATTTTTTTTTCAGGCAAAAAAATGTTTTCAAGATGAGTGGATTTCTAACTAGAGGATTACTGTCCACGTACCACATATCCAAAGATCCTGTCATACGATGGCTTAGTCTACTGAGAACCCTTCAACACTATTCATCTCAGTCAAATATTGTCACACCATGTCAACATCACAGCAGGCAACTACATGTGAGATTTTGGATATACTGTAGACAGTTTTTTTTTTGGGGGGGGGGGGGGGGGGGTTGTGCCTGACTAAAGGCTGTTCATTTTAATTTTTACAATATCTTAAAAAGTTTTTGAAATATAGGGAGTTCATTGAAAATACAAAATGAGTTTGACTAGGTTATCTGCTTAAAAATACTTAAGTTATAAATTTCTTGTATATTTTTCAGTAATTTTGCTGTATTATTTTGTGAGCTCACCAGAGTACAAGGAGTGTTATTGTGATCACTTGCCATCTGTCAACCAATGTCTAAGGTTCATACATCCGCATTTTTTCAGACAACGTCTCTTCTGAATCTATTTGGTAAAAGTTGATGTAGCTTGACATGAGTGTTTCATAGATGGGACTTTTTAGCATTGTTCAGACAATCCAGTTTTGTTGCTAATTGGTGCTATGCTGTCCAAACTACAAATAGTAAAAGTCTTAAAATGACAATAATCTGCACTCCAATTTTGAAATTATTGCACACATTAGGTTAAAGCCACCAATTGTTTTCCCATAGATCTCCATTGTAATATTATGACATGTGTGGCCTTTCATAAATCAAAACGTGCATATCTTATTGCATTTTTTTCAAGAATTATCTCAGTTTAGTCAAAATAACAAACAATAAATATATAATTATGTGATACAATGTACTTTACTTGAGTATTTTTCATGTGAATAGTATGACCCCCTGTTTACATCATTGACATGATTGGAGAAAAACATGTAACAAAAGTTTTTTTCTTCCACCAAATATAACAAATAGTTTCAAAATGTGTAATCAAATACAGCAAATGCAGAAAAACAGGTTAGATTAAAAAAAGCAACAAAAAAAAACAACTGTCTTCTTGGATTAGTTTACGCAACTGACCAGTCAGAATGAGCTTAGCTTTATCTTGTTCCCAGGTGTATATTTCATTTACCATATGTTCCTTGTACTACTTTGGATTGGTGGTCTCTGACCACAAATGTACCATGTTGAAAACATGTCTGCACAGGGCATGGTCACATATCTTGCTGTTGTTGTTCTTCTTTTTCTTCCAAATACAGGTTAGAAGTCTTGTATAAAACAAAAAGTCTTTAAAATCTTCTTGTCGGAAACTACTGGCCTTAGTTGGAAATAATTTCATACAATGTTTCTTTGGTAGCACTCTACCACCCGTGATTGTTCAGAACAATTTGATTCTCATCAGTCAAAAACTGCTGGTCTGGTTTTACAATAATGCCACTCAAATGTTCCTATGGCAACCCTCTACTAAAGTTTTTCAAATTATTCCAGTTTCTTAAAAAAAGCAAGGGTAAGTTCGCATTTCACTATAGGTTGCTGCTGACCCAATTTCAAAATATAAAAATTAAATCAAAATATGATAGTCAGTTCATTGGGCTTTTTTCTACATATATATATAATTCAATTTATAACTGTTTGGACTGTGAAACTTCAGTGAGCAATCTAGGTATCAAGGGTTATCATGGTGTTCTTGTTTTATACATAAAGGTGGGTAGTGTAAAGCTGAAGACCTTTAAGAAACAACAAAATGAATGGAAGAAAGTGGACAAGAAAGTTAAATGGGCATACCTTAAACCTCACATGACAGTCACAGAGGTGGCAAGGAGACTGAGTGTTCCACTGGGTAAGTTATGACAGTCACAGAGGTGGCAAGGAGACTGAGTGTTCCTCTTGGTAAGTTATGACAGTCACAGAGGTGGCAAGGAGACTGAGTGTTCCTCTTGGTAAGTTATGACAGTCACAGAGGTGGCAAGGAGACTGAGTGTTCCACTGGGTAAGTTATGACACACACAGAGGTACAATGTAGCAAACAGAGTGTTTCACTGGGTAAGTTATTACACACACAGAGGTAGCAAACAGAGCGTTTCACTTGGTTAGTTATTACAGTCACATAGGTGGCAACAGATTTGAGTGTACTACTGGTTAAGTTTTAACAGGCAAAGGTACAAACAGGCTTAGTATTACTTTTGGTAAATTATGACAGTTACAGAGTTGGCAAACAGACTTTTGATACTACATAGACAGCATGTAATTTACATTTCTTTTAAAGAAGTTCTAGAAAATTTGTCAATTCACAAAATCTGTATCAGTATTTTTCATGAATTTTGGTTTTATATTACTTTATAGGTCTTCATGCATGGTAAAAGGGTACTTTAGAATTCAAGTAGTATTCAAAAAGATACACTGAGTTACATTTATTATAGTTGATATGGTGAGAGGTATCAGCTGTAGTTTAGTCAGTGTAATAAAATTTTATGCCTTTGAAGAAGAGTGGGTATATTGTTTTGCTCATTGACTGACAGTCTGACAGTCAGTTTGTCTGAAGACCATTTGTTTTCTGATCAGTAACTAGAGAGTGCTTGGTCTCTCAATGGTTAAATGCCTGTGGTAGGTGGATGACCCTTCTTGTTTTAGGATTCAGTAGGTCAATGGGTGAAGTCAAACAGACTTCAAGGCTGAAAATCGTTTCTGCTTATTAACTCAAGAGTACTTTGCCCATCAGTCCATAAACTTCATTGGATGATTGCAAGTTCATAGTATGATTGGTTGTGGTCAAACAGATGACCCCTGTTGTTTTGGGGGTTGGTAGGTCAAAGATCAAGTCACAGTGATCTTCAGACCAAAAACAATTTGGTCTTCATTTGTTAAACTGCTTGTGGTTAGTACATGATCCTTATTATTTTTTTATGGTCATCTGGTCAAAGGTCAAGATCCAGATGACCTGGAAACGGAAAACAGTTTCCACTTAATAACTAAAGAATGCGCTTCAGCTTGAAATAGACAAACTTAATAGGATATTTCATTGGGGTCATTAGGGAAACCCTATTGTTTTGGTGATTGATGAATCAAAGATTGGGGTCACAATGACCTTGAGACTGAAAACAGATTTTGCTCAATGACTGAAGAACACTTTGACATGGTCATCAGATTTCATAGAGGATGGTTGCCTGTAGTCAGTAGATGACCCTTATTGTTTTAGGATTGATGGGTTAAAAGTCAAGGTCACAGTCATTTCTTAATACTGCTTAATAACAAAAGCATACTTTGACCTACAATTATCAGTTGATGTACAGTCATCAGACATCACAGGATGATTACCTCTAGTCAGTAGATGTGCCTGTCATTGAGAACAGTTTCTGCTCAATAATCGAAGCATACTTTGGCTTTCAATTTTCATAGGATGATTTCCTGTAGTCATTTGATGACCCCCATTGTTTCTGAGGTCATTTGGTCAAAGATCAATGGCACAGCAACCAAAGTAACCTATCTACTCTCCTTTCATATGATTTGTGTTTTACAAACACCTGCTGTTAGCTTTGATTCCATATCATTATTATAATTATTATTATTATCTGTATTATTTGTTTTGTCTATATATAAATATATTTTGTAGATGATGTTCTGGAAAGCTTACAGGTGATTACAGAGGAGAAATATGACCCAGAACAAGGTAAACCTGCTGGCCTTCAGTTGTTTTCGTTTTTTTTTTTTTCAGGGGTGAAATTTTCTTATTAGCTCACCAGAGCCAAAGGCTCAGGGTGAGCTATTAGGATGGGTCACCGTCCGGCGTCCGGCGTCCAAACTTCACAGGAATGTTCCTTGGGTGAAGCTCTACAAAAATTGTTCAAAGAATTGAATTCCATGCAGAACTCTGGTTGCCATGGCAACCGAAAGGAAAAACTTTAAAAATCTTCTTCTCAAAAACCAGAAGCCCTAGAGCTTAGATATTGGGTGTGAAGCATTGCCTAGTGGACCTCTACCAAGTTTGTTCAAATTATGACCCCGGGGTCAAAATTGACCCCGCCCAAGGGGTCCCTTTATTTTACATAGGAAAATCTTAAAAAATTTGCTAAAAATAAACCAGAAGGCCTAGTTGTTAGATATTTGATATGTAACATTGCCTAGTAGACTGCTACAAACTTTGTTCAAATCATGACCCTCTGGGTAAAATTGGCCCCGCCCCAGGGGTTACTTGATCTTAAAAAATCTTCTTCTCAAAAACCAGAAGCCCTAGAGCTTAGATATTTCACATGTCGCATTGCCTAATGGACCTCTACTAAAGTTGTCCAAATCATGACCCCGGGGTCAAAATTGACCCCGCCCCAGGGGTCACTTGATTTTACATAGGAAAATCTTCAAACATTTTCTAAAAATAAACCAGAAGGCCTAGAGCTTTGATATTTCACATGTAGCATTGCCTAGTGGACCTCTACAAAATTTGTTCATATCATGACCCCCGTGGTCAAAATTGACCCCCGCCCCAGGGGTCACTTGATTTTACATAGGAAAATCTTCAAAAATTTTCTTAAAATAAACCAGAAGGCCTAGAGCTTAGATATTTCACATGTAGCATTGCCTAATGGACGTCTACTAAAGTTGTTCAAATCATGACCCCGGGGTCATAATTGACCCCGCCCCAGGGGTCGCTTGATTTTAACATAGGAAAATCTTCAAAAAATTTCTAAAAATAAACCAGAAGGCCTAGAGCTTAGATATTTGACATGTAGCATTGGATAGTGGACCTCTACAAAATTGTTCAAATCATGAACTCCGGGGCCAAAATTTACCTCGCCCCAGGGGTCACTTGATTTTACATACGAAAATCTTCAAAAATTTTCTAAAAATAAACCAGAAGGCCTAGATCTTAAGATTTTGACATGTGGCATTTCCTAGTAGACTTCTACAAAATTTGTTCAAATCATGACCCCCCAGGGTCAAATTGACCCCGCTCCATGGGGTTACTTGATTGTACATAGAAAAATCTTCAAAATTTTCTAAAAAAAAAACCCAGAAGGCCTAGAGCTTAGATATTTGACATGAAGCATTGCCTAGGGGACCTCTACAAAAGTTGTTCAAATCTTGACCCCCCAGGGTCAAATTGACCAAGCCCCAGGGGTTACTTGATTGTACATCGGGAAATCTTCCAAAAAATTTCTAAAAATCATCAGTTTGACATTTGAAACATGTAGCTCATATTACTCTGGTGAGCGATACAGGGTCATCATGACCCTCTTGTATATAATAAGTGTTTGTTGTCTAGTCATAACTCTTAAGTGGGCAGGTACATTGAGCATTTTGGCAAAACAGCTTTCATTTAGTGTGAAAATTGTGGATGTTGGGATTTGGGCTGCTTCATCTAAGACTCAGATTGTGTTACTGTGATGTCACTTAATTTTGTGGACATGAAAGTTCATTGTCTGTGCCAAAAAGGCTATTTCTTGCGCATATGAATTTGTTAAATTCAAGTTTTAATGATAAAAATAAATTGGAAATTTTGCCTGTCCTTTGGAATTTAATTTTGTTGATTGATGCAACTTGGTCAGATGCAGGGTCAGGCAAAACCTTTGCAACTACTGAAGGGAATTATTGATGTTGACAAATCAAAATGAGTGAACGTGCAAAAATTGAATTTCATCATCAGTTACAGAATTATTCCCCTTTCCAGTAATCCAGTATTAACACAGTGATAGGGGATATGGCTGTCTGTTGGGCTTCCTGTGTAAACACGGAAGTGGGGGATATGGCTGTCTCTCCGGCCTTCTGTGTAAACATGGAGATGGGGATATGATTGTTCACAGGCTTTCAGTTCAACTACAGCTATGAAGGAATTGTTGTCTTATAGGCTTCTAATATAAAACACAGCTCTCTTACACACTGCTGTTAATGTATTCATTTAAACGTTATAAAATGTTTTTCATCTTTTACCTTATATACATGACAGATTATGTTGTTTTATGTATGTGTATGTTTGAACATTTCAGAAGTGAAAGATGCAGATACGTTAGAAAAAGTTGGTTTGATGTTAAAGCGAAGGTTCAAGATTGTCACTGACAAAAAATCTAGTCCAGATAAACAAGCAGAACAAGTTGAAGATAAAGTTATAAAGAAGCCATTGGAAAAGGATATAGAGAAACAGTATGTATCCTGTTCCAGTGACATCTGTAGGCAAATAGACATTGTCTTTGTTGTATTTATATAACACTTCAGAAGAAGATATTGTTGAACACTGCATCCCTTACATTGTTTTACTTGATCTTGTTTCATTAGTTGATTCACCCAGAAAAATTATAATTATTTAAGTGTCTGTTTATGTCTTGATAGAATACTAAAAAGGGGAAATTTTACTTTCTGATATTTCAACTTTCCTTATTTATATTTTTTTAAATGAAAGCCACTGCTGTATTAAGCACTGGTGTACTTGTTTTCTTACTGAATGCCAGATAGGGATGTACATTTATTTTCTTCTTTTTTTGTAATATGTTTTATTTTAAAATATTCGTGTTACACTATTGCCTTTCACAGCAGTAAGTTTGTTAACTTTTGCAGATGTTTAGATAAAACGGTTTAAAAAAAATAAAATTATTCTATGAAGAGGAAACTGACACATAGTGCCTTGATATTGATCAGATATATATTGACACATGGATGTGTATTTCAGAGGACCACCTGACCCTGATAAATTAGTGTATCGTCCGCCGGTTGTAACCATTATGGGACATGTAGATCATGGCAAGACAACATTGTTGGATGCATTAAGAGAGTCAAGTGTTGTAGACCAGGAGTTCGGAGGCATCACACAACATATAGGAGCATTCAATGGTAATATGTTGTTTTATGAAAGTATGGCCACAGATAAGCAGATACCTCATTTCAGAGGCGTACAATTTCTTCTTGCCTACTAAGTGGGGAAAGGCAAGGTAGATAGTAGGTCATCTTTTCCTTAGGGAAGAGATAAAGGTCTTGTGCACATGTTGATGTCATAATTATTATGACGTCATAAACTACAGGACTGGTATGATTTTATAATTTACAGTATCTTTGAAACTGATGTATAGATGGGCAGGAAAAATGATCTTGCATGTCTGCCTGTGTTAGTCATGGTGACCTTGACACTGAACAGTTTCCACTCTATTTTTACTAAACAAAGCTTTGGCATACAGTCTTAAAACTTCATAGGATGATTGACTGTGGTCAGTAGATGACCACTTTTGTGTTGGAGGCCAGTCGGTCAAGGGTCAAGGTCACACTCCCTGGAGTCTACAAAGGTTTTCATTCAATAACTAAAGAATGCTTTGGCCTACAAGTCTCGAACTTCATAGGATGATTGATTGTGGTCAGTAGATAATGCATATTATTGTGGGGGGAGGTGGTGGGTGGGGGAGTCAGTAGGTCAAGGTCAAGGACACAGTGATACTGAGGCTGTAAATGGTGTATTCTCACTGACTAAAGAATGCTATGGCTTACAGTTTTACTTCATAGGATGATAGCCTTTGGTCAGCTTGACCCCTATTGTTTTGGGGTTTCTAAGATCAAGGTCACAGTGACATTGAGACAGAAAGATAGAAGTCAGAGATTTTTAATAATGACCATTGAACAATAGCTAGGAAATATTTGCATCGGCAGCCATCAAACTTTAAAGTTTGATTGACCTGGTTAGTAGATAATTCCTATTGTTATAAGGTCAAAGGTTAAGGTCCCAGCTTACTTAAGGCTGAAAATTACACACCCACTTTCCTTCAACAGGCCATCAAGAGTGACATCTGTGAGCTTTTGTCTACTTGATATTCATGCAAGTGGACATTGGAACTCACATTTTTGAATTTATCATTAAAAAACTTTTCTTGTCCATTTTGATTTGTAATTAATACACTTTTTACTTTCTATGATACAGTTTGTCATAGCATAAATTGTAGGTCAGACAGTCAAGATCAGGTCAGTAACTGAGGGCTGTCATGGCCCACATCTAATTCTTGTTTGTACCAGTATGAGCATTTGCTTAAAAAAATATTGAAACTCTAAGAGGTTCTACACAGACCTTAAAAAGTCCTTGAACTTTATTATAGTCCTTAAAAATTTCTTGAAAATGACCAAAACCCAAAGAAAAATGAAAAAGCACTTGAGTTTTGAAAAAAGTAATTGATTTTCACATCAACTTGTTTTGTGGAAAGAATACATTTAAAAAGCAAAAAAAAAAAAAAATGAAGATAATTTGAAATGATATTTGATTACTAAATGTTAAAGTATCCATTGTAATGGTAATGGAATATACAGCATTCTATCACAGTTTATGCAAAGCAATTTTTTGCTAGAACACTGTTTTGGAAATAGTTGATAAAAGTTGCTGGGAATAAGTTTTCTGAAGTTTTTTTTCAAGAATAATGGTTATTGAAATAGCAAAGGAAGTACTTGAAAAGCCCATGAAAAGTACTTGATCTTTGTCTCAGATGATTGTTATGAAACATATTTAGCTCGTCTGATTTTTAAAAAAATATACAAGATATTTTTGTCACTTGATCGTCGGCACTGGGGTTGGTTAAAAATTTTGTTTAGGTCCTCCTTTTCTCAAAATCTATACGACCTACAGCTTTGAAACTTAGCACACTTGTTTATCATCATTAGGGGACTAGGCAAAGAACCATAACTCTAACCTGTATTTTGTCAGAATTATTGCCCTTTCTGTACTTAGAAAATTTGATTTTCTTAGTTAAATTTTTTAGTTTCTTGGTTAAATTTTTTGTATAGGTCCACCTTTTCTCAAAAACTATAAGAGCTACAGCTTTGAAATTTTGCACACTTTTTCATCATCATTAGATTACTATGTAGGCTAAGAACCGTAACTCTGATATGCATTTTGTCAGAATTATGGCTCTTTTTGTACTTAGAAAATCTGAACTGTTTTCTTACATATTGTCGGGCATTTTCAGATGAGCAATGGCACCCGCAGGTGGTCCTCTTGTTTAGATAACGTTTACTTTTTAACTGTGTTTTATATATTTTTTCATGTACGAATGTTCTTCCTTTGTAGTGATATACACAAAAAAGTTAAATTATACATATAAACAGCATCTATAAGAAGATCTTTTAGAAGCATAGAATGCAGCCAAGAATAATAATAACAGACTTGGTTTTATCAAGAACTGTTTCCTGAAAGGAGGAAAATATTATTTTGCAGTGAAACTACCAAGTGGACATTCAATCACCTTTCTCGACACACCTGGTCATGCTGCATTCTCGGCGATGCGTGCACGTGGAGCGTCAGTCACAGATATAATTGTTCTTGTAATAGCTGCAGAAGATGGTATTATGCCACAAACGATAGAATCTATCAAACTAGCTCAGGCCGAAAATGGTATGTGTGTCCAACCAGAAGTGTTACACTGTGTGCACTTTAATTTTCAGGTGGTCAGTTTAGTATTTTCACTCTGGATAAGTCTGAGATATGCATAAAGAAAGTAATGTAAATAGTGTATATGAGAATGGTCAAAGCTGCAAACTTTGTTTGACTTAACATGTCATTGCTATGAGTTAGTTAACCCACTTTGTGACATAGAGTCCTTTCATGTGAGGAAGCTATCCTGTTTGCTAATGGAAGGTTGGTGGTTCCAATGCTGAAAGGTCTGTAGTTCTTCCAAGGTCAGAAGTTAGTGTTTTATCTTAGGTGTCACCCATGTATGTTGTTCTTAATAGGTGGTTCTTTCTTTGTGCTGCCCATGTTTGTGGTTTTTACTAGGTGTTGCCCATGTCAAAGGGTCAATAGTTCTTCCATAGATATCACCCTTGCCTGAAATAAGATCTAGTGGGACACAGGTCTTCCTCTACCATTAAAAATGGAAAGCAGCCATATGACCTATATTATTCTGTGAATTAAAATCCAATACAACAAACGTGTAAACAATGTCATACTAGGATAATAAAGTGTTATTTTTCATATTTGTCTCTTCTTTTCCACAAGGGAGATATAGTTTAAAGATTATCAAGGAGAATGTATCATTTTTAAATCTTTCATATAATTAATATATACTTTTTTTTTCAGTACCCTTAATTGTTGCCATAAACAAGATAGACAAGTATGAAGCCAATATTGTAAGTATCACTGAAATGCCTTATCTTCTCAATATGTACTAACAAATTTATGTTAAAATTACACAATGGCTATTTGATTTGCTCAAATGATATTGGCTATAAAGTTCAGTTTTCAACTTCCTCAACAACTGCCCATTCTGACATCAATATTATATATTGGCTGTAAGGTTTAATTTGCAAACTTCCTCATCAACTGCCCATTCTGAAATAATATTATATATTTGCTATAAGGTTTAATTTGCAAACTTCCCCAATGACTATCCATTCTGACATCAATATTATATAGCAAGGCATATAATAAAAATGGTTAGTAAATGACCAAGTATGACTATGTTTTTTTTAAATACAATTTTTTTGTCATTTGAGATCTCTAAGCTGTTTTATCTGTCACATTAAGCCAGTCACAAGTAATTTATGTCTCTTGGGTACAATTAGGCTTAATCAGTCTTAGAATTTTATGTCAGACAGATACAGTGAGGTTTAGTTAGTCTGAAGTTTTATGTCTGTCAGGTGCTGTGAAGTTTAGTCAGTTTGAAGATTTTATGTCAGATACAGTGAGGTTTAGTTAGTTTTTATATCTGTCAGGGGCTGTGAAGTTTGATCAGTCTGAAGATTTTATTTCTATCTGGTGCAATGAAGTTTAATCAGTCTCAAGATTTTTTGTCTATCATGGACAGTGAAGATTAGTCAGTCTCAAGACTTTATGTCTATCATGGACAGTGAAGTTTAGTCAGTCTCAAGATTTTATGTCTGTCATGAACAGTGAAGATTAGTCAGTCTCGAGACTTTATGTCTATCATGAACAGTGTGGTTTAGTCAGTCTCAAGATTTTATGTCTATCATGAACAGTGAAGTTTAGTCAGTCTCAAGATTTTATGTCTATCATGGACAGTGAAGATTAGTCAGTCTCAAGATTTTATGTTTATCATGAACAGTGAAGTTTAGTCAGTCTCAAGATTTTAATATGTCTATCATGAACAGTGTGTTTAGTCAGTCTCAAGATTTTATGTTTATCATGGACAGTGAAGTTTAGTCAGTCTCAAGATTTTAATATGTCTATCATGAACAGTGTGGTTTAGTCAGTCTCAAGATTTTAATATGTCTATCATGAACAGTGTGGTTTAGTCAGTCTCAAGATTTTAATATGTCTATCATGAACAGTGTGGTTTAGTCAGTCTCAAGATTTAATATGTCTATCATGAACAGTGAAGTTTAGTCAGTCTCAAGATTTTAATATGTCTATCATGAACAGTGTGGTTTAGTCAGTCTCAAGATTTTAATATGTTTATCATGAACAGTGTGGTTTAGTCAGTCTCAAGATTTTATGTTTATCATGAACAGTGTGGTTTAGTCAGTCTCAAGATTTTATGTTTATCATGGACAGTGAAGATTAGTCAGTCTCAAAATCTTAATATGTCTATCACAGACAGTGAAGATTAGTCAGTCTTAAGATTTTGCGTCTATCACAATCAGTGCAGTTAGGCTTAGTTTGTCTGAAGATATTATGTCTGGTTTACTCAGTCTTAAGATTTTATGTCTTGTAGGATGCAGTGAGGTTTAGTTAAGTCTTTAGTGTTTATGTCTGTTCCATCAAATGCAGTAAGGCTTAGACAATATCAAGCTCTCCTGTCTGTCTGGTGCAATGAGGTTTAGTTAGTATGAAAGATTTAGGTCTGTAAGGTACAATGAGGCTTACTCACTTTGAAGATTCTATGTCTGTCTGTTTGAATAAAAAGTTTACATTATGTTTAGTCAATCAGTAGTAGAATTTGTCTTGTTTTTGCAATGAGATTTAGTCGGTCTCAAGATTTTATGTCTGTCGGGGTGCAATGAGGCATAGCCAATGTCAAATTTTACCTTCCAGTGATTCCCTTTTCATGTTTTAATCGCACTAAGATCACATATGTAAATGAAATTGTTGATGTAAACAAGTGTTTTAAGAATTTTTAGACTATGAATGTGTTTTTTCAGAACAAGACAAAGAACATGTTAGCACAGTATGGAGTTGTTGTAGAAGAGTATGGTGGAGATGTACAGGCAGTTCCCATCTCTGCTCTTAAGGTAAAGTAGAGGAATAAACACAACATCTTAAATTCAATAGAGAAGTGGAATGAATATGTGAGAGTAAGTTGAGAAATTGAATGAACATGTTAGATTTAAGTAGTGTGAACATGTGAAAGTAAGAAGATAATTGGAATGAACATCTTAGATTCAGGTAGAGAAATGGAGAGAACATTTTAAATTCAAGTAGAGAAGTGGAGTGAACAAGTGAAAGTAAGTAGAGAAGTGGAGTGAACATTTTAAATTCAAGTAAAGAAATGGAGTGAACATCTTAAGGTTAGTGAAAAGGTAGAGTGAACATTTAAGGTAAAGCAGAAAAATAGTGTACATCTTAAGGTAAAACAGAGAAAATTGAGTGAACATTTTAAGGTATAGTGTAGAAATGGAGAGAACATCATCATCCTGCTTGCTTCATAAGTAGTGCTGCAAATTGTTAGTTAAAATGTAGTTAGTTTGATTGCCAGATGCAGCAGTGGATGTTTTTCATAATTTTTACAAAGACATTTTTATCTGAAATAGTTTTGGCATCATTACTCTTCATGTTGGGATCTTGTCAGTTATTGGTGTTTGAACAAGAAATTAGTGCCTCCATCATGGAGTTAAAGGAGGGTCTGGGGTCTTTCTTCCACCATCAAGAACTGGAGAGTCGCCATATGATCTATAACATTACTGCTTCTTCGTAAAACACAAAAAATGAAAAGAAAATGAACAAGAAATTACTTGTGCAGGCAGGAAGTGAACTGTTAGCCCGACTGCTACTGAAAAATGGATTTCCTTCTACTGGTACATGAAATGAAACATAATTTGTGGTAATTGTGTATATGATTTTTTGGCTGTTGGACAACCATTTCCACACTTAAAAGGGACTTCAGTGATACTTTATATGCTTGATCATTATAAAGCTTGATGTGCGTGACCTATATTATTAGGGTCAGTTGATCCATCACTGAGTTATCAGTACTTGGTCTTACACAAAATGTGTACACTAGCAGTTTTGATAAATGGGGATTTAAAGCTAAATCTAATTACACATTTTCAAAGGAATCAAAATGAAGCCTCATACACAGGATTACTATAAAATGTAGATACATGTGATAAACTGTTTTCGGTTAACTGTTGATTCATAGCAAGAGTTAAGGGCCTTGGACATAGACAAATTGTTTTATTTCCTATGACAAAACAGTACTGTGGACGTATTCATTGCTTTTACTGATTGTTCTAGTTTTAATTTGTAAATTTCTCTGCATTTCAGAAAACTAATCTAGATAAACTTGAAGAATCCATCACAACTCTCGCTGAACTTTTAGAGCTGAAAGGTGACCAAGTTGGAATGGTTGAGGGATATATTGTAGAAACTCGAACTGACATAGGGCGAGGGAAAATGGCAACAATTTTAGTTCAGAGGGGCAGTCTTAAAAAAGGTGATATTCTGATAGCTGGAACTACATGGACTAAGGTAAGACAAGTGATATTTAGTTTATGCATAATTTATTTTAGGGCGATCATGAAGAAAGTTCTACAACTTACATTAATCAACACCTCATTCCTGATGGAATCCATCGCTACGAGGGTATGAGAGAAGAGGCCAGTTTCCCTTTTAATGCTGAGCGCCAAGCAAGGGAGATACTGGTACCATTTATTAGCTCATCTGATTTTTAGCTCCACTATTCGGAGAATAGGGGTCTATTCTACTCGCCCCTGCGTCGGTGTCGGCGTGAGCTTTCTTGGTTAAAGTTTTTCGGCAACCTTTGTTTTCCTGTCATATCTTTGTTACTATTGCTTATATCTTACTGTAAGTTCACATAAACATTGTCCAGCATACAAACAAAGTATATGCAGGGGCTGGGCCCATTATACCCAAGGTCAAGGTCACCAAGGTGTTATACTTAGGTTATTTTTAAGGTTAAAGTTTTTCGGCAACCTTTGTTTTTCTGTCATATCTTTGTTACTATTGCTTACATCTCCCTGTAAGTTACCATAAACATTGTCCATCATACAAACCAAGTATGTGCAGGGGCTGGGCCCATTATACCCAAGGTCAAGGTCACCAAGGTGTTATACTTTGATTATTTTTAAGGTTAAATTTTTTTGGAAACCTTTGTTTTTCTGTCATATCTTTGTTACTATTGCTTATATCTTACTGTAAGTTCACATAAACATTGTCCAGCATACAAACAAAGTATGCGCAGGGGCTGGGCCCATTATACCCAAGGTCAAGGTCACAAAGATGTTATACTTGGAATTATTTTCATGTAAATTTCTTTTCAAAAATTTCTTTTATAGACATATTTTAGGTACTTTAAAAAATAATTACTTGAAATTTAAAATATTTTACTTTATAACTATCATTTTCATGTGTGGCTACAATCCCCATGACTCTAATTGTATTTTTGACAGAATTATACCCCTTTCATACTTAAAAGTTTTTTGGCAATCTTTGCTTTCTGGATGTAACTTTAGTACAATATAAGATAAAGACTTGAAACTTAAAATGTATCTTTATCATCATCATCTGCCTGTGTGGTAACAATCCCAATAACTCTAGTTTGTGTTCTTGACAGAATTATGCCCCTTGGTGTATCTTCCTTTTAAAGTAGAGGTCTCTTATTGAGACATGTATTCATTTTACTGTCAAATCGTCGAATAGTGGACCACGCTGTCTTACAGACACCCCTTGTTTGAAAAAGAAATATGAGTTATTGTCATCACTTGATAGACGTCGGCATTGCCTGGTTAAGTTTTATGTATAGGTCAGTTTTTCTCCTAAACTATCAAAGCTATTGCTTTAAAACTTGCAACACTTGTTCACCATCATTATTTGACTCTGTACAGCAAGAAACATAACTCCATTCTATTTTTTTGCAAGAATTATGGCCCCTTTTGGACTTAGAAAATATTAGATTTCTTGGTTAAGTTTTATGTTTAGGTCAACTTTTCTCCTAATCTATTAAAGCTATTGCTTTGAAACTTGCAACACTTGTTCACCATCAAAAGTTGACTCTGTACATCAAGAAACATAACTCTTTCCTGCTTGTTGCAAGAATTATGGCCCCTTTTAGACTTAGAAAATCAGATTTCTTGGTTAAGTTTTATGTTTAGGTCAATTTTTCTCCTAATCTATCAAAGCTATTGCTTTAAAACTTGCAGCACTTGTTCACCATCATTAGCTGACTCTGTACAAAAGAAACATAACTCCATCCTGCTTTTTGCAAGATTTATGGCACCTTTGGACTTAGAAATATTATATTTCTTGGTTAAGTTTTATTAGCTTGACTATTCAATGAATAGGGGAGCTATCCTACTCGCCCCAGCGTCGGCGCGAGCATTAGCGTTAGCGTGAGTGTCACACAAATGTTAAAGTTTGCGTACCATCCCAAATATTTTCAAAGTCCATTGAGATATTGCTTTCATATTTTGCATACTTGATTACCATCATGACCCCAGTCTGTAAAAAGGAGGAGGCAACTCTATCAAGAATTTTGACTGAATTATGGCCCCTTTTCGACTTAGAATATGCTTATTGTAATGTTAAAGTTTTACTCATTGCTTATACTATCAAGCACTGAGAATAGTCGAGCGCACTGTCCACTGACAGCTCTTGTGTTTAGGTCAACTTTTCTCCTAACCTATTAAAGCTATTGCTTTGAAACTTGCAACACTTGTTCACCATTAAAAACTGACTCTGTACAACAAGAAACATAACTCTATCCTGCTTTTTGCAAGAATTATGACCCCTTTTGGACTTATAAAATATCAGATTTCTTGGTTAAGTGTTGCGTTTAGGTTAACTTTTCCCCTTTAAAGTCAAATTAAAGATATCCACAGGTAAACATGGTAAAATGCTTGATCCATTGGAATTTGAGATACTGAATTTCATAATGTTGTATAATATTTAAATTGACCGCTTGAATGTAAAGTAGTTGTTCTTTATTATTAGGTACGCAATATGTATGACAGCAATGGGAAAATTATAGAGCTAGCCACACCATCCATGCCTGTGGAGATTGGTGGATGGAAAGAGCTTCCACTTATAGGAGATGAGGTCCTTCAGGTTGACACAGAGGTTAGTCAAGTATTGAAATTAAGTCTTTTCCCTTCAGTCAAGTTAATTTGATATGTTGGGATTTAAAAAACTTTCATTACCTGTTCTTTTCTTCATTCATTAATTATGTCTCACAGTGGTGTGGGAGACATATTGATTTACTCCAGTCTCTGTGTGTGTGTGTGTGCGCGTGTGTGTTTTTGTGTCTGTCACAAAGCTTGTCCGCACTCTAAGTCAAACATTTCTCATCCGATTTTCACCAAACTTGAACAAAATGTGTTTGACCATAAGACCTCGGCCAAGTTCGATAACTAGCCAAATCGGTCCAGGCGTCTTGGAGTTATGGTCCTTGAATTACCAAAAATTGGTCTTTTTACTCTTGTCCGCACTCTAATTCGAATATTTCTCATCCAATCTTCACCAAACTTAAACAAAATGTGTTTGACCATGAGACCTCGGCCAAGTTCGATAACTTGCCAAATCGGTCTAGGTATTTTTGAGTTACGGCCCTTGAATTATCAAAAAATTGGCCTTTTTACTCATATCCGCACTCTTAATCAAACATTTCTCATCCGATCTTCACCAAACTTGAACAAAATGTGTTTGACCATGAGACCTCGGCCAAGTTCGATAACTAGCCAAATCGGTCCAGGCATTTTAGAGTTAGGGCCCTTGAATTATCGAAAAATCGGCCTTTTACTCTTGTCCGCACTCTTAAGTCGGACATTTCTCATCCAATCTTCACCAAACTTGAACAAAATGTGTTTGATCATGAGACCTCGACCAAGTTTGATAACTAGCCAAGTCGGTCCAGGTATTTTAGAGTTACGGCCCTTGAATTACCGAAAAAATCCGTCTGTTTACTCTTGTCCGCTCTCTAAGTCGAACATTTCTCATCCGATCTTCACCAAACATGAACAAAATGTGTTTGGCCATAAGACCTTACCCAAGTTCGATAACAAGCCAAATCCGCCCAGGCACTTTTGATTTATGGCCCTTGAATCACTGATTGGATCCACTCATCCAGACCATCTAATTGGATCCACTCGTCTAAAACATCTATAGAAACTAACATTTTTCATAGGGGCAGTTGTGGGAGACATGCGCTTTTCTCAAAAGCATCTCTAGTTTCTTATTTTTATGCAAAAGTAAGTGTTCTTTCAAATGAAATATGGAATTTCTACTGCTAATGATATCGGAAAATCTACGAAAGTTGCAAGGGCCACGGTCATCCAGCTGTAAGTTATGAAAGAGATCTCATGAGAAGTGCATACTTTTAAGTACAGAAGATTCTCTCTATTAAGGGTTCCCAGTTGTCTGACCAAAAGTGGCCTAAATAGTGGTCTGGCCTTAATAGTGAATTTGAGATTTCATCCAGTCAACAATCATTGTACTATGAGGTCAAAATGATGTTTCTAGATATAGCCATGTAGTGTCATACTTAAAATCCCTCATGTATATGTTTGATTTGGATATGGAGTTTGATCTTTATCCATGTTTTGGGTCAATTATGTACATGTAGAGTGTCATAATTTTCTATGTTCAATAAAGTCAGTTAGGCCTACAAACCAAATTAAAGAACAAAATCCCCTGCATAATTGACACGATTATGGTATCATTCAATACAATTAATTTCTTCTTTGAGATCAAAAAGGTTCAAATGATTCTTACATGAGCATAACTGCTGCTAATTGCTCAACAATTAATGTTTTCACAACAAAATTGACAAAATAATATCATCATGGATCTGGAAACGCTTGAATTAGCTCTTACATTTGTATAACAAGCGTCCAGGTGATACCAATTAAGTGTACCTGATTGAAATACACGTTTTGATCGATTTACCTTGTTGTAAATTGCCTGAGGCAGGGGATCATTTACACTCTGTTAAATAAACAAGGTCAGTGTGTTAAACAAAGGATGTCTGAGTCCATATTTTTGTCTGCCCGTAATTATGGTCAGTTAGCACATAGTAAATAAGCAATTTGTTCCACTAAAGTGGCCGCAATGCCGCATTAGCAACATGCCCGCTGTACTGGTCAATATTTATAATGAACAAAGAACAAATTTATTTTGTACTTTGAAAAAGTGGCTGCACTTTTGGCGTGCCTGTTGTTTTAGCGTGCCCATTAGGTGGAAATCTACTGTACTCATTAATTTTACATATTTAGATAGTTATGTGGTATGTTCTGCTTTGTAGAAAAGACTTAAAAAAGCTATAGAATATAGAGTAGAGAAGAAATTGGCAGAAAAAGAAGAACAGGACTTTAATGCAATAGAAGAGAAGCGTAGAGAAGAAAGGGAGACATATGTCAAAAAGAGAGCAGAAAAATTTGAATATATGAAAAGTCGTGGTTTTAGGAGACCAGCTTTTGCCAGTTTAACGTCGGTAGAACGATTGATGAATGATGGTGCCCTAATAGAAAATCCAGAAAAAATATCAGCTATACCTACATTCTACCTTATCATAAAAGGTACAACATTTTGTATTCATAAATGGTTTTACGTTTTTGCAATAATTGAGAACATATTTTACTTTATGTAATATAAAAACTTCCATTCTTGAATAATTTATTATACGCCCAAAGGGACGTATTATGTTATAATGCCACTGCATATCCATCTGTCTGTCCACTCATTTGTCCGTTAGCAATTTCATGTCCACTCTGTAACTCTTGTACTTCTTGAAGAATTTTGAAGAAACTTGACACAAATGTTTACCACATCAAGATGATGTGCAGATATTCAAGGCAAACATTATGCTGTAGTATACCAATAGTAGAACCGTACAAGATATGTATTAAACATTACTTCAGAATTCCAGAATGCAATAACTCAAAAGTGTACAATGATATTTTTGAGGACTTTTTTCCTATGTTTCATTGCCTTACATACTACTTATTCCACACCAAAAAGTTTTATGTTTGAATTAGTTCAGCCCCAAAAGTTAACATGAACCGCTTATAAAGAGATTTTGTAACTTGATATTTATATTTCTGTACACCAGGTGATGTAGCTGGGTCAGTTGAAGCCATTTTAGATACACTAGCAACATTTAAGTCTGAGGTTTGCAACATAGACATTCTACACAGTGGAGTTGGTAATGTTACCCCATACGATCTGGAACTGGCAGAATTATTTGAAGGTATAACAGTTAGATTTAACTAGCCACAGTTAGCTTACAATAATTGCATTTTAACGTTTAGCTTGCTAGATTTCTAAAATGGACTGGTCCATCATTCAATTTGGGCAATTCCATTTATTGTTCAAAGGGGTCTTCACTGAAAATTTACTGATTGAATAGCAAACAGTGCAGACCATGATCAGCCTGTATGGATGTGCAGGCAGTCTTGGTCTGTGCTGGTTGCAAAGGCAGAATCACTTGTCGCCAGCAGGCTAGAGGTCGAGGTTTAAGTGTTGGTAACCACTTTTTCCACTTTTTCAAACTTTGTGATGTGCTGGTAGTGATCTGGCATTGACCTCTCTCAAGTTTGTTAAATGACGGTATTAAGAGGTGGCAAGATCTGAAAACAAAAAAATCTCACCAAGTTATTTCCTTGATCACCTTGATAATCATCACCAAACTTTGTAGAATCATTATATTTGAAGTGTTAATGTAGGCACTTAAATAGAGACCATTTCTGGTGTTGATTTTTTCGTAGAATTATGTGAAAAAAAAATGAAATCATTCTAAAACTTCAAAGCTTAGACAGAATTTTGAGTACAGTTAGAGAATTTGGCAAATCGCATACTACAAAATATAATTACATTGAAGACTTTCATTATGTGTCTAAAGGTTGTGATATAACATCAATTTGCCTGTAGATTATGGCTAGCATTTGATTGACCAAGCACTGCCAAGCATGTTGCAATTGTAGGATCAGTTTTACCATTGCCAGGTGATTTGCTTGTATGGAGTAATAATTGTTTGTCAGTGTTCCTAGGTGGAGTTGACTAGGTCATATCTACCATATATTTAGGGTTTTTTTTTCCCATACAAAATATGATTATTTTTCGTATGAAACAACATACATTCAGGGTCAAGGTCTGGTGGATGCCTTAGAGCTATCATGGTCCACTTAATGTGGGGGACCTTCCGATCGAATGGACTAGAGTACCAATTTTGAATCAGTAAACATTTGCTGCCATCACAGTTGATAAAAATCATGTCAGGGGTTGAATTTTTTCATGTCAGGAAACCTTGTAGCTGTGTCATATTTATAGTTCTACCCAGGAGCCTGTTTATGTTTTAAAATTATACCCGAAACTGGATCTGGTCTATGTACCAGCAAAAGTTGCCATATAACTTTATTTATTTTACTACCCGAAATTCTACACAAGAAACAACTGCAATATTCACAGTTTACTACATGTTTATTTGTACATTTAGGTATTATGACATTCACATAGGCTATACTGATTATAGGTGCATATGATACTACAAGCAACAACTTTAATTATGTAATTCATACTTATATATGAAAGTTATTATAAACAGTATGGCAAAGTTTGGCCACTCCATTGTTTGTAGCAACCCTGTCGACCGGGAGGAAACCAGACGCGCCTGTAAAGCACCACACCATTACTCCACGGTTTGCTGTGGAAGCAACAGTCAGCACCACACGAACGCAAGGGATACCACAGTACACCAAAGTAAACCAAACACCCCCATAACTCGACGGTTGGCTGTCAAAGTAATGAGGAATATTTAGCGTACCAACGGAGCCAGGCAACGTACTGTGATTCTAAGCAAAGCGAGCAAGGCTACAGTACACCACAATATTTAGCGGACCAACGGAGCAAGGCAACGTACTGTGATTCTAAGCAAAGCGAGCAAGGCTACAGTACACCACAATATTTAGCGGACCAACGGAGCAAGGCTACAGTACACCACAGTAAATTAAACATTCCCCATAACTCGACGGTTGGCTGCCAAAGTAATGAAGGAATATTTAGCGGACCAACGGAGCAAGGCAACGTACTGTAATTCTAAGCAAGGCAACTATACTATAATGAGCAAGGCTATGACATAAGCAAGGCTATGACACATTTAAGCAAGGCTAGTCAGATATTGCCAAAGCACTAGAGCAATACCTTTTACACAGTAACATCCATACTATGACAACGTTCGTAAGCACGCCCGATCGCCCCCGCGGTCGACAGAATTTTTCTCGGCCCTTAATATATTAGGAGTGACATCAGTATAAAGATAAAGAAGATTAATTTGAATTTTAGATTCACTTTAAATAAATTCTTATCAGTATAACTAAAATGTCTATATTTTTTCTTTTTTCTTTTGGTCCTCAATGCATAACTTGGTAAATTGTCATCTAGGTTTCTCATCATCAGCCATCTGGAAAAAGTTAATACCAAATTGGATTTGTCTGTTTCACGATTGATTTGTAGCCCAGGAATCTGTTCAATTTTGTATCTGTGTAAGGTGCCTGCATTCTGTTCACTTCCGATGTTAACATCCAAATGGCAGCATATCATCTGTAACATAAGTACTTCACAGAACAGTCAGATTGCCATAGCAGAATTTAAAATGCGATAATATAATTAGTTTTAGCATATCAACAGAAATTTTTATTATTGGGGTGTGGCGGGTGGGGAATTTAACATCGATCTGAAACGCTAGCCAGTACACCTTAAATTCAACTGTGAATATTGCACGTGATCCGAAGTTAATATAACGCTTGAGTGGTTCCCAGACGCTAAGGCGTTCATCATTACTCTATTGTGTTTAGACAGGTAACCAATAAATCACAAAACCAGATTACTTGACAACAAGGATAGTTTCTAGTTAACACATAGCAACAAGATATCCATTCATTTCGTGAGAAAATAAATGTAATTATTTTTAGGCAAAATAATTTTTATTATTGCAATGACTTAAATGCAAACAAATGTTTAGTGTGTTTTTGCACTTTATTTCAGGTGTTATTTATGCATTCAATGTCTCAACTGAATCCCAACAGACAGAACATCAGAAAGTAGAAATTAAAAGTCATAATGTAATATATCATCTCTTTGATGACCTTATACAGATGATTAATGATAGATTACCAGATGTAACAGAGGAAGAGGTCATTGGTAAGTTACACAGAGATAAATAAAGGTTATCTGATATATTTCAGGAAAAAGTAATCAGTAAGTTACTAGACAATAAATGATAGGTTTCAAATTGTAATGGAGGAGGTAGTCATTGGTAAAAAACAAGAAATGATAGATTCCCAATTGTAACGAAGAAAGAAGTTATTGGCAAGTCACACAGACAATAAATGAAAGGTTCCAAATTGTAACAGGGGAAGAAGTCATTGATAAGTCTCATGGAAAATAAATGTTAGGTTCCCAAATGTAATGGAGGAAGAAGCCATTGGTAAGTCACATTGACAAGAAATGATAGATTCCCAATTGTAAATGAGGAAGAAGTCATTGGTAAGTCACATGGACAAGAAATGATAGGTTCCCAATTGTAAAGGAGGAAGAAGTCATTGGTAAGTCACATGGACAAGAAATGATAGGTTCCCAATTGTAAAGGAGGAAGAAGTCATTGGTAAGTCACATGGACAAGAAATGATAGGTTCCCAATTGTAAAGGAGAAAGAAGTCATTGGTATGTCACACGGACAAGAAATGATAGATTCCCAATTGTAAAGGAGGAAGAAGTCATTGGTAAGTCACATAGACAATAAATGATAGGTTCCCAATTGTAACGGAGAAAGGAGTCATTGGTAGGTCTTATGGACAATAAATGATAGGTTCCCAATTGTAAAGGAGGAAGAAGTCATTGGTAAGTCACACAGACAATAAATGATAGGTTCACAATCGTAAAGGACGAAGAAGTCATTGGTAAGTCACATGGGCATTACATTATAGGTTCCTAATTTTAACAGAGGAAGAAGTCATTGGTAAGTTACATGGACATTAAATTATAGGTTCCCAATTGTAACGAAGGAAGAAGTCATTGGTAAGTCACACAGACAATAAATGATAGGTTCCCAATTGTAACGGAGGAAGAAGTCATTCGTAAGTCACACAGACAATAAATGATAGGTTCCCAGTTATAACAGAGGAAAAAGCCATTGATAAATTATACCAACAGTAAATATTGACTAGTTGATGTAAGACAAGAAAGTGAGTGGTTGTTATACAATATAGGATAGGTTTAATTGTAACAACTGTGAGCACAGTGCCACTAGAAGCTTGGAATGGTGAGGACAGTGCACCAATAGCTTGGAATGGTGAGGACAGTGCACCAATAGCTTGGAATGGTGAGCACAGTGCACCAATAGCTTGGAATGGTGAGCACAGTGCACCATTAGCTTGGAATGGTGAGCACAGTGCACCATTAGCTTGGAATGGTGAGGACAGTGCACCAATAGCTTCGAATGGTGAGGACAGTGCACCAATAGCTTGGAATGGTGAGCACAGTGCACCACTAGCTTCGAATGGTGAGCACAGTGCGACCAGTAGTTTGATAGCTTTGATCACTTGCCCCTCATAGATGTGGGTTCAAGCCTCACTTGGGGCATTTAATTCTTCATGTGAGGAAGCCATCCAGTTGGCTTACGGAAGGTCGGTGGTTCTACCCAGGTGCCTGCTCGTGATAAAATAATGTGCGGAGGGGTACCTGGGGTCTTCCTCCACCATCAAAGCCGGAAAGTCGCCATATGACCTATGAACGTGTCGGTGCGACGTTAAACCCAACAAAATAAATAAATAGAATGGTGAGCACAGTGCACCAATAACTTGGAATGGCAAGCATGATTCCTCATATATGACTTTGTTATAAATTTAATAACACTTTATGTTTTAAATCCAGTGATCTGTAACTTGTGTGTTAGTGATAGTTTATCTTTACAGGTGAAGCTAAAATCTTACAGGAGTATGTGTACACAGAGAAAAAGAAAGATAAAAAGAAACAAATTGCTGTAGCTGGTTGTCGATGTTTATCAGGAAGTCTGGAAAAGAAACATTTGTTTAAAGTTGTCCGCAATGATGATATCATATATGATGGTAAGATTAAGTTAAACAAATCATGGTTTTGGCCGACAAATTTCCCACCTTGCCCGGTCAGAACATTGCTTTTGAACCAATGAATATTATGCTTGTTCCAGAGTGGGGCCTCCGTGGCCAAATGGTTAAGGTCGCTGACTTCAAATCACTTGCCCCTCATCAATGGGCGTTGAATTCTTCATGTGAGGAAGCCATCCAGCTGGCTTACGGAAGGTCGGTGGTTCTACCGAGGTGCCCGCTCTTGATGAAATTATGCACGCTGGAAAGTCGCCATATGACCTATAATTGTGTCGGTGCGACATTAAACCCAACAAAATAAATAAATGTTCCAGACTATTCCGCTATAGGCTGGCATTCCAAAATAAGGTGGCGGCACTAGTTAAAATATGCTTCCAAGCTGGAAGGCAGTCATCTGACATAAAATTGTTTTAAAAAATGCAGTCAATTTTAGTGGTATCAACATGTGTATTTAATTGTGAACAAATATTCATCTTTCTAAGTACAGGTGTCCCTTTTAGCCTAGCAGGTGGAGTTTTGTGATTACTAATCAAACAGTTGAGAGTTCAGTTCCTAGAAGAAGCCAATGTTATCTTTGACAATTTGACAGATGGCAATGTGTCGAGTCATTTATCTTCTATCTCGGATTAAGGTGGGGAAGTTGCCAGTTACTTGTTGAGAATAAGTAGATACTGGTACAGAATCCACAATTTTTGATATGGCCACATTTCATAAATGAAATACTGTAGGAAAATTGTGTTAAACCTAAACCAAACCTGTCCAACAAACTCATTAAAACTATGATTGATGAACACATCTACCTGCAGACTTTTATCATGGTATGTGATTAGAATGTATACTAAATCTTGTGTGAAGATCTTTATCATGTTACATGGTTACACTTATTTTGTTTGAAATTGTGTAATCTTGTGTAATATTTACACTGCAGGTAAATTGTGTAATATTCACACTGCAGGTAAATTGTGTAATTTTGTGTAATATTTACACTGCGGGTAAACTGTGTAATTTTCACATTGCAGGTAAATTGTGTAATATTCACACTGCAGGTAAATTGCATAATTTTTTGTAATATTTACACTGCAGGTAAATTGTGTAATTTTGTGTAATATTTACACTGCAGATAAATTGTGTAATTTTGTTTAATATTTACATTGCAGGTAAATTATCATCTTTGAAACACCATAAAGAAGAAGTCAGTTCTATAGAGACCAATCAGGAGTGTGGGATATGTTTTAATGGTGAAACTGTTGTAAGCTTCAAGGCTGGTGATACTGTGATCTGCTATAAAAATGTACAAAAAACACAGACTTTAGACTGGGAACCTGGCTATCTACATAATGTTTCACAGAAACTTTATTAATATGGTATGATATTGGTAGACAAAATACAACTGGAACTTGATTATCTTTCCATCATCAAAGCCAGAAGGACATCACAAAACTTCACGAATTCTCACTGTATTAAAACTGGATTTGTTAGATTATTGTATTAAATTTAAATGCACTGATATACTTTGATATGGATCCTTTCTTCTTTTCAGTTTGTTTTCAGCTTACTACAGACTGACATTTCCAGTCCCAGAACAGTATACTAGCATGAGGTTCTTTCACTAGTTGTAGGTACAGATGGGTACATCTACCCCTAGGGTAATTGTTTTAATGGTGGCCAGACTTTGCCAAATTACTGCTTTTCAAATCTCAACATACAACCAGTGATAGATTCTTTTTCTTGCATATTTAACTACACAAATAACAGACAAAAAACTCCAAAGATTAGTTTTCTTTATAGCCTTGTTATACCTGTCCACAGGTACTGTTTTGCCCTTTATCTGTATGTCAGTCTGTCTACAGGTCAGTAAACAATAATTGGTTTCTTTTCAATGATTAGATGATTAAAGAATGCTTGATTTCACAATGGTAAACTTCTTAGGATGACTGCACGATTTCCTGTGGTCAGCTAATGACTACGATTGTTTTGGTGGTCAGATGTCAAGGTCACAGTGACCTTGCGACTTAAAAGATTTCTTCTCAATAACTAAAGAATGCTTTGGAATATAATTGTCAAACTTTGTAGCATGATTGCCTAGGATCTGTTGATGACTCCTATTGTTTTGCGAGCCAAAGGTCAAGTTCACACTGACCTTGAAAATGAAAACAGTTCCCACTCAGTAACTAAAGAAAACTGGCCTACAGTCATCAAACTTCATAGGATGATTGCCTGTGGTCAGTAGATGACCCGCAATATTTTGGGACTAGTTGGATAAAGGTCAAGGTCATTGACCTTGTGACTGAAACCATTTCCACCTGATAAGTAAAGAACACTTTGGCCTGCAATTGTAAAACTTCATAGGATGATTGCCTTTGGTCAGTAGACAACTCCTATCATTTTGGGAGTCAAAAGATCCAAGGTCAGATTAATCTTGCCAAAGTAACAATTTCTCATTAACAATTAAATGACATCTAATACTTTTTAAGTTGCTATTCAAAGAATAAGTAGAGGTATTGGACTTGCCCATGCGTTGGCGTCTGCATCCCGATTCGGTTAAGTTTTTGTATGTAAACTGGTATCTCAGGAACCACTTGTGGGAATGGATTGAAACTTGACACACTTGTTTACTGTGATAAACTGACTTACTCTGCATAGGTTCCATAACTCTATTTTGCTTTTTTACAAAATTATGCCCCTTTTTCCTCTTAAATAGTACAGAATCCTAGAACAGTGGTTCAGTTAACTAGTCCTAAGTAAATTACTGAAATACATATACTGTAAAACTATGACCCAAGACAAAGCAAAGATAGCAACTGGGAAAATGATGGAATTTACTACCCGGTAAATAAAAACTGAACATTGGGATTGAAAACTAAATTTCTTTAATAGTAGGGATGGGAACGAATACTGAAATCAATATTCGAATATTCGGTTTGCCATATTCGAATATTCGGTTAGTTTTAAAGGAAGCTTTAAATTCTTATTAAGTGATTGGCATATACACAACGTATTCATTTGTTTAAAGTGTGGCTCATCGTAAATAAGGCCAAAAAAATGTTTGTTTCGGGTAACCCGATCCTACATAGCGAAACCCGCTGATCCTAGCGTTTTATTTCACGATTCTGTCAGTATAATCATGAACATATTTAACTAATTCAGTGTTTTAGCTTCAAAATGATACAAAAAATCAAAACGATTATAATTTAGACCATTTATTAATTTAATAGTAACAAAGACAATCACTGACAGCTTGCAGTTGGACTTGTTATCTCGAAAATTTACAGCTGTCTCAAAGACATTTCAAGTCGCCGGCCAAAAACGTGCACAAAATTGTCATTTTAAGTCGAATTTTGGTTGTGTCAAAGTAAAACGTTCAATCCCTTGAAGTTCTAAATATAGAGGTCTAAATGTATTTTCAATACTGTACAGTCTAATGCTGTATTTTCAATACTGTACAGTCTAATGCTGTATTTTTATGCCCCCGAAGGGAGGCATATAGTTTTTGAACCGTCTGTCAGTCGGTCTGTCAGTCTGTCCGCAATTTTCGTGTCCGGTCCATATCTTTGTCATCGATGGATGGATTTTCAAATAACTTGGCATGAATGTGTACCACAGTAAGACGACGTGTCGCGCGCAAGACCAAGGTCCGTAGCTCAAAGGTCAAGGTCACACTTAGACATTAAAGGATAGTGCATTGATGGGCGTGTCCGGTCCATATCTTTGTCATCAATGGATGGATTTTCAAATAACTTGGCATGAATGTGTACCACAGTAAGACGACGTGTCGCATGCAAGACCCAGGTCTGTAGCTCAAAGGTCAAGGTCACACTTAGACGTTAAAGGATAGTGCATTGATGGGCGTGTCCGGTCCATATCTTTGTCATCGATGGATGGATTTTCAAATAACTTGGCATGAATGTGTACCACAGTAAGATGACGTGTCGTGCGCAAGACCCAGGTCTGTAGCTCAAAGGTCAAGGTCACACTTAGATGTTAAAGGATAGTGCATTGATGGGCGTGTCCGGTCCATATCTTTGTCATCCATGGATGGATTTTTAAATAACTTGGCATGAATGTGTACCACAGTAAGACAAAGTGTCGCGCGCAAGACCCAGGTCCGTAACCCAAAGGTCAAGGTCACACTTAGACGTTAAAGGTCATTTTTCATGATAGTGCATTGATGGGCGTGTCCTGTCCGTATCTTTGTCATTCATACATGGATTTTAAAATAACTACGCATGAATGTGTGACACAGTAAGATGACGTGTCGCGTGCAAGACCCAGCTCCGTAGGTCAAAGGTCCTAAACTCTAACATCGGCCATAACTATTCATTCAAAGTGCCATCGGGGGCATGTGTCATCCTATGGAGACAGCTCTTGTTGTTGAATGTTTTGAAAGGGTAATTACCCTTTCCATATATTTATTGAAAAGATTTGTTAATGAAATTGAATAAAGAAGAAAATCTGAAAAGTTGTTATATCTTTTATTGAAATACTTTTGGGTAATTCATCAGATGCCTTAAGAGTTCGGGTTGACTAGCACATATGTTAAATTTGCTACTTTCATCTTCTAAAATTTTGAATTCTTTAAAAGTTAAAATCTGAATTAAATAACTTCTTTTCTTTGTCTGCTGTCATAGAAAGTGTGTCAGATTTTCTTTTTCCAAAGAGCATCCTGATTGCTTAATACAAACATTACAGATCAAGAGTGTAAAAAAGCAGATCTATAGAAGTTTAAGAAGCACTTTGGTACAGTATGTATGATTAACTACCTGGGTTGAAAAGTCATGGATTCGGTGAATCCACTACACCCACAGGTTTTGGATATGAAGGAAATCCCACAAAGCAAACTTGACCAGAATGTTTTTTGTGGTCTTGTCCGCGTGTCCATCCGTGCGTGTGTCCGAAGTTAGTGACGTGCATAGCTCAAAAAGTATTTGACATAAACTGACGAAACCTTGCATGAGTCTTTATCATGATATGAACTTGGGCACCTCCTATTATTTTGTCAGGCTCCACCCCTTATTTCCAGAGTTATGGCCCCTGAAATAGTCAAAAATGTACATTTTCACTTTGTGACAAGCTTACCTCAAAAAGTATTTGATGTAGATTCATGAAACCTTGCATGAGTCTGAATCATGATATGAACCTGCGCACCTCCGATTTTTCATTTGGCTTAGCCCCCTATTTCTGGAGTTATGGCCCCTGAAGTAGTCAAAAATACACATTTTCACCTTGTGACGCGCCTAGCTCAAAAAGTATTTTATATTAATTGATTAAACCTTGCACGAGTCTTAATCCTGATATGAACTTGCGCACCTCCATTTTTTTAAACTGGATCTGCCCCCTATTTCCAGAGGTATTGCCCCTGAAAAAGTCAGAAATGCACATTTTCTCCTTATGATGGCCTAACTCAAAAAGTGTTTCATATAAATTGATCAAACCTTGCATAAGTCTTCATCATGACATGAAATTGTGCACCTATTTTTTTTAAATGCCTCCTCTCCTAATTTGAGAGTAACTGCCCCTGAAATAGTCAAAAATGCACATTTTCACCTTGTGATACACCTAGCTCAAAAAGTATGTTATAAATGGATGAAAACTTGCATGAGTCTTTATCATGATTTAAACTTATGTATCTTTTATTTTTTGGCTGCCTCCACCCCCTTTTCAAATCACTCTGTGTCCGTGGTCCATCCGTCCGTCAGTTAACAATTTCTCGTTATCGCATCTCCTCAGAAACTACTGGGGGGGATTTTGACCAAACTTTATCAGAATGATGTATTGGTACCCTAGTTGTGTCCCCCTGAAAATCAGACTGGTTAAACAATTTTTTAGTGAGTTATGGCCCTTTGTTTATTTCTATAATTTACATATAATTATATAGGGAAAAACTTTGAAAATCTTCTTGTCCAAAACCACAGAGCCTAGGGCTTTGATATTTGGTATGAAGCATTATCTAGTGGTCCTCTACCAAGATGATTCAAATGATTTCCCTGGGGTCTAATATGGCCCCGCCCCGGGGGTCACATGGTTTATATAGACTTACACAGGGAAAAACTTTGAAAAACCTCTTGTCTAAAACCACAGGGCCTAGGGCTTTGATATTTTGTATGTGACATCAACTAGTGGTCTTCTACTAAGATTGTTCAAATTATCACCCTAGGGTCAAATATGGCCCCGCCCTGGGGGTCACATGGTTTACATAGACTTATATAGGGAAAAACTTTTAAAATATTCTTGTCAATAACCTACAACATTCAAATTTGGACCACATGTATGGTTTTGAGTGGCAAGATGAACCTTGACACGAGTTGACCTTGATTTTGACCTAGTGACCTACTTTCACATTTCTGTAGCTACAGCCTTCAAATTTGGACCACATGCATAGTTTTGTGCACTGAAAAAAACTTTGACCTTGACACTGACCTAGTGACCTATTTTCACATGTATAGTTTCGTGTTCCGAAATGAAATTTGACCTTGATTTTGACCTAGTGACCTACTTTCACATTTCTCAAGCCACAGCCTTCAAATCTGGACCACATGCATAGTTTTGTGTACCAAAACAAACTTTGACCTTGACATTGACCTAGTGACCTACTTTCACATTTTTGAAGGTACAAGCTTCAAATTTGGACCACATGCATAGTTCTGTGTTCTGAAATAAAATTTGACCTTGATTTTGACCTAGTGACCTACTTTCAAATTTATCAAGCTACAGCCTTCAAATTTAGACCACTTGCATAGTTTTGTGTACCGAAATGAACTTTGACCTTAAGATTGACCTGGTGACCTACTTTCACATTTCTGTAGCTACAGGCTTCAAATTTAGACCACATGCATAGGATTGTGTACCGAAACAAACTTTGACCTTGACATTGACCTAGTGACCTACTTTCACATTTTTGAAGGTACAGGCTTTAAATTGGACCACATGCATAGATTTGTGTTCTGAAATGAAATTTGACCTGGTGACCTACTTTCACATTTCGGACCACTTGCATAGTTCTGTGTACCAAAATAAACTTTGACCTTAAGATTGACCTAGTGACCTACTTTCAAATTTCTCAAACTACAGCCTTCAAGTTTGATGCACATGCATAGTTTTGTGTACAAAGAACTTTGTCCTTGAAATTGATCTAGTGACCTACTTTCACATTTCTCAAGCTGCAGCTTTCAAATTCGGACTACATGCATGGACCATAAGTCTTGAAATTTGGAACACTCAAAAATGGCACATTGGTGGGTGCCAAGATCACTCTGTGATCTCTTGTTAAAGTTATGGCCTCTGAAAAAGTCAAAAATGCACATTTTCAACTTACAATGTGCCTAGCTCAAAAAGTATTTGATGTAAATTCATGAATCCTTGCTCGAGTCTTGATGTGACACTTGGCAATTTGTTTGGAAATCTTAGCGCTTATTACAGAGTTATGGCCCTTGAAATAGCCAAAATAGTGGATTTTTTGTTTGTGATGCTCATAGCTCAAAATGTATATGGCCTAGAATAATGTATCCTTTTCTTAAAATGTTTGTTGAGGCTATACCCCCTTAAAACTGCAGACATTTGAATTATTGCCCCTTAGTTGTGACAAATATACCAGTGGGGGCACACCCTGTGTCCTACAGACACATTCTAGTTTACTTTTACATATACCTCGGACTTCAGTATATACTCTATCAATGTCAGCAGTCATTAGGGTGTGCCACTATGCCTGTTGACATTATAAGGGTATGACCAACTTGAAATAGGTGTTCAAATATAAAAATCAAGAACTGAAGCAAACTTTGAATGAAATTTCATGACAAATTGAGTTAATTTTCAAACGTTTTGTCTTCAGTACTTAAAACATTAGATAATTAATACAAACAATTATATAAATACAAAAATCAGACGAAAAAATAGTTCTGATGAAATTTCTCAGATATCATATAAAATGCACAAAATTTACCATTTTTTTCAATGGACATTTTTTTCCTTATTATACTAGCCTATATACAAGAGGAAGAAACCATAAAAAATACGGGTATCAATATATTAAGAGTACTTCTTATTTAGGCTCATTGTTACAAAAATAAATTATTATTTCAAATATTTTTCAAAATAAATATCTACAAGAAATTAACATATTTTCTGTTAATAATGAAAAATGTGACAGCCACATTGTAAAAAAAGGGCTTATGAGTCTTTATCAGTCAAATTTTTGATGACAGAATGATGATGATGGCTGTCCTAGTAGCTCACCTGGAGCACTTTGTATTCAGGTGAGCTAAGAAGTTTTAACATAGAATTGTGACAATTATTTTCTGATGTCATGTTATAAAACACTGAATAATGTGCCAAACAATTAGTATATGATGGGTTTCCTACATATGACAACAGTATACATTTTCGTAAATAAGATACCATTATGCATACAACAAACCTCTTCAGTTTTTACCTACATTTTCACACCTGCTTTATTTTTATTAATGTAAAGAATCTGATACCATCCACAATTCAACATATTTAACCTAAAAGGAGAATTGAGCCGCGCCATGAGACAACCAACATAGTGGCTTGGTGACCAGCATGCATTCGCGCAGTCTGGTCAGGATCCATGCTGTTCCCTTTCAAAGCCTATTGCAATTAGAGAAACTGTTAGTGAACAGCATAGATCCTGACCAGACTTTGCAGACGTGCAGGCTGACCTGGATCCATGCTGGTCGCAAAGCCACTCGTAACTTTGGTTTTCTCATGGCGCGGCTTACTGTCAGACTTCTAAATCTGTATAAACTAGAGCTATCACTAAAGGTGATGAATGTACCCCCCGCATGCACTGACACAGTACACTGCAATTTGACACACACACGACTGCATAATTATGTGGACTGTATGTATATAGACTGTATGTATACAGTATAGTAACAAAAAACAAAGTCCCATAACTATGCAGAATATTTATCTAAAAGAATGTAACATGCCCCATGCACAACTAGGGTTGGTACTGATCACTTGTGTGAAGTTTCATTAAATTGTGTGCAAGGGTTTGGTAGATTAGGCACGCACAAGATTGCATATGAAGACTGTATGTACATAGTATGTTAACAAGAAACAAAGTCCCATAACTCTGCAATTTTTGTCGCTGAAAGAACCTAACATGCCCCATGCACAACTACTGTTGTTACTGATCAGTTGTGTGAAGTTTCATTAAATTGTGTCAAGGGGATGAGGAGAGATGGTGCGCACAAGATTGTGTCTATGTCTATAGTATAGTAACAAAAAAACAAAGTCCCATAACTCTGCAAATTTTTTTTCTAAAAGAACCTAACATGCCCCATGCACAACTACTGTTGTTACTGATCACTTGTGTGAAGTTTCATTAAATTGTGTCAAGGGGATGAGGAGAGATGGTGCGCACAAGATTGTGTCTATGTATATATTATAGTAACAAAAAAACAAAGTCCCATAACTCTGCAAATTTTTTTTCTAAAAGAACCTAACATGCCCCATGCACAACTACTGTTGGTACTGATCACTTGTGTGAAGTTTCATTAAATTGTGTCCAGGGAATGAGGAGAGATGGTGTGCACAAGATTGTGTCTATGTATATAGTATAGTAACAAAAAAACAAAGTCCCATAACTCTGCAAATTTTTTTTCTAAAAGAACCTAACATGCCCCATGCACAACTACTGTTGGTACTGATCACTTGTGTGAAGTTTCATTAAATTCTGTCAAGGGGATAAGGAGAGATGGTGCGCACAAGATTGCGTCTACGGACAGACGACCAGACGGACAGACAGACAGACGGACAGACAGACAGACAGACAGACAACCTGAAACCAGTATACCCCCCCTTACAACTTTGTTGTCGGGGGGTACAAAAATTGAAAAGGTCATTAGTATTTTGATGTCAGTTAAACATTAAGGTGTTAAAATATTCATGATGGTCAAAAGTGAGGTTTGAAAGTCTCTGATTGATTTGGTGTCATGTCTTTAAAAAATAATACTAGTATTAAGCAATTTGAAATTTTTCCTTATACCGTTGTAAGCCCCAGATTCAAACTGAAATATTCATGCCACTGATTCTCTAACACATCTGTCTTTGCCTGTCGTCTTTTAACCTTCAGCTTGCTGGGGCAAGTGAATTTGCCTTTTCGACCAAGATCATTCTGTAAATTTTCAGTGAATACTCCTAGCAAATACACTGATCTACTGGGTATTATTGTAACATCCATAATGCATCAGCTCTCTAGATGTGTTGCACACAAATACGCTGAAATACAAAAAAAAGACTCATTACCACAAGTAGCAGATTTGTGTTCCCTGTTTTACAACTAAGAAATGACATGCTAACAGGCTGTAAAATATTTCAAACAGCTATGCCAGTAAATAATGCAATACATGGTAAACCTGTCGCCACTTTCTTGTGTATGGTCAAACTAAAAAAAGTTACAGGGTCTTTGTTTTCAATGTAATATAGGTATACTTTGACTAAAGGCAGTAATTTTGGTCAAAAATCAAGACATCTTTAATATGGAGCTGATACCTAAAACTAATGTTTAAAAGCAACCAGTTTATATTAAATTTAATCAAAGAGTAATAAACTGATCCACCTTTTATCCCCTATCTTTCGTTTACATATTTTACAACTGGTACTCTCATCCACCTTGACATACTGTCTGCAACCACTCATGCTCTCTTCTGCTGTCTGTAGATATTCCTGATACTGTAGTTTCTTTCGTATTTGCCCTAGATACTTACGAGACATACAGGTATCTATTGCAGCCTCTAACACTGCCTTCGACTGCTTTATAAAGATCTCTTCAGGCAACGCTTCCAGTGCCTAAAACATAATAAATAATGTTACATATTAGCCGATTCACATTCTGGTAAAATACACTCGTACTTGTTGAGATTAAGTCATTGTTCTGTAGGCAGGTTGTTATAACTTTCTGAAATTAAGCACTTAAAATTTGTATCTTTTATAAGGGTATTTAATGTTCATATCTACTAAAATTCTCTTATCTGTGAAGATACCCTTATTGATTGATTCACCAGATACATAGCTGGATTTTCATAAATTGCAGCTGTATGTTTGCAGCATGCAGAAAGAATTGTTACATAATCTGAAAAGTTTCCAGTAGGTAATGATATGACCAATTTAAAGTGTTCACAATATCTTAAATATTGACACTATTATGGTCAAAACAGTATTTTTCGCAGTTAAAAATTCTGGAAATTGAAAGAAGTTTTTATCATGCATATATTGGTTCTATGTTTACTAAGATATCCTGAAAATTCTATAACAATCCATTTGCTAATACAATAAAACTTATAATCATAAAACCTGTAAGAATAAAAAATTACAAAGGAAGTTAAATTTACAACAGAAAATACCTATCAATTGTGTTCATACTACTTGGAGTTCATTACAATGATATTTACAATGGTATTGTCTTACATTTAAAAAGAAACAAAAAGAAAAACCTTGTTACAGATAAATGGATCAAAAGGGAACTCAAAAATGCCTTATAGGGGTGTCACAGGGTGTGAAAAATGTGCAGTCAGTCTGGGGCTTGAACCCAGGACCTCTCGCTTAACAGGGCGAGTGCTCTACCAACTGAGCTAACCGGCTGCCTGACACATCTTCTTCCCTAACGTGACCAAGTTTGTACTGTGACATACACCCCACAAATTGGAAACTCGTTCTGGAGGTACATAATACTGCATGCCTCATAAGACTGACCAAGCAAGCATGCCACGGTCCCCAGTTCGGCCCCAAATGTCACAGGGTGGGAAAAATGAGCAGTCAGTCTGGGGCTCGAACCCAGGACCTCTACGGGGCGAGCGCTCTACCAACTGAGCTAACCAGCTGCCTGACACATCTTCTCCTCTAACATGACCAAGTTCGTACAGGGGCATACAATTATCATTTTCCTCTTATACAGCTTGTACACTATGTATATCACAAAAACAGTAAGAGTATAATAATCTTTCACTACCTGAAGGTGCAGATAGAAATATCTGGCTTGAGGATAACTGTTTAGGGGGTAATGAGGCACTGCCAAGTTACTGGAGAGCTAGATATTTCCATCTGCACCTTCAACTAGTGACAGATTCTTTTCTTGTATGTCTTATTCTTCAGTTAATTGAAGAAATGAATTAAACAAATGCTATTCTTTTAAGCACTTCTTATTATCGTAGTGTATCAATTTACGCATTCATTCATAAAAAACAGCATGTGAGTCATCTTACACCCAGGACCGGCAAAAACACATGAAAATCCTGTCTGGCAGGCAAGATAGAGAAGGTACTGTATCCTGTGACTGACCTTATACATGTCTATTTTTGTGGCATGTGTTTCCAGCATACTAAGGGCTCTGTGCATTCTGGGTTTTGGTTGGTTTTTGTAGTCTTTCAGTCCAAGTGCCAGAGGTCCGGGAGGTTGAAGGTATATGTGTAGTAAATTCAGGTATACCTGTATAGGAATATATACAATATATAAAAGAAGCTCATTGGCTTTTAGTATATGACTCAAAACAATAATTGGTAGATGGATGCATTATCGAGGATTATATAGATCAATTTACAATTATATTCCTCAAAACTTTTCATAAAAACTTAATTACGGAGTACACGTGGAATGTTTTCGAAGTGATGCATACAGGTTTAATGATGTTAATCTGTTTCCCTGATAAAGCTCTGCTCCCACTTTGCAAATGATCCATAGCCTCAGTGTGGAATCAATAACTGTATGTCTTGCTAATAACTGGCATTTTCAAATTAAGTAGTTAAAGATCTAGCATGAAACCCAAACTCAATACTTTAACCTTTAGCCTACTGGTGGCGTGTGGTTCTGCCTTTGCGACCAGTGCAGACCAAGATCAGCCTGCACAGATGTGCATCTGTGCAGGCTGATCATGGTCTGCACTGTTTGCTATTCACCCTTACAGAAGCAAGCCTCTGTGGCGTACATGCTGCGTATTTGCTGTGTATATGCCGCGAACACAGTAGTACACCAGAGGAGTACATTTTACATACACCGCATGCCGCGTACATGCCGCGTACTATTTCGGCAAGTACACAGCATGTACGCAGGAGGTCACTAGTACACTTCAAGTACGCAGCACAGACTCTGAAAATTTAAGGAGTACACTGCATGTACGCAGGAGGGACTTGTACAAGAAAATAGTACACTGCATGTACACCGCAGATACTTCGAAATTTATAACACTTATATTTAGTTGCATTAAAGTTGTTTCCCCTTGATGCAGTTACGCCATTTTCTTCAGATGTTTACCAAATTACATGCTACAAAAATTGATTTATTTCATTGAAAAGTGGATGAAGAAAAGCATCCTAATTTATTTGATAACATCAATCTACATTATTTTGGTAAGGGTAAATACTTATTGATGCATGTCACTTATCTTTTTTCTGTTTTTTTCTGTCCAAATGATCAGCATTTGCATAAGAAAGTTGGTGGGGTAAGGAATTTACTTTATCAAAGCAGTTTCGCCACAAGAGTACACAGCATGTATGCAGCAGGAGTACACAGCATGTACGCCGCAGGACTCGGGCCAGGAGTACACAGAATGTACGCCGCAGGAGTACACAGCATGTACGCCGCAGGAGTACACAGCATGTATGCAGCAGGTGTAGTACACCGCAGGCTCATTTGCATGTGAAAAGTGTATGTGCCGCGTACATGCTGCGTACTATTTCCCGCATACTAAATTCCTCCAGCGTACATCCTGTGTACTATGTAGTCCACAGCATGTACGCAGCAAGTAGTACGCGGCAGAGCTCATTTGCATGTCAAAAGTGTACTACAAACGTACTATCGGTGTATGTGCGGTGTATATCCTGCGTACTATTTAAAGCCCTTGATTTCAGTACACATCATGTACACATCATATACGCTGTATGTACACAGCAAGAGTACGCAGCAGGCCTTTTTCTTCTGTAAGGGCAGTCAGTAAATTTTCAGTGAACACCCCTTTGAATAATAAATGGTATGGCCCAAATTGAATGATGGACCAGTCCATTTTAGAAATTTAGCAGGCTAAGGGTTAATAAAATGATGAAAAGAAGATAAACTGCAGCATAAACTGATACCGTAATTTTGTCAATTGCTCTTTTTTTTTATTTAAATCAGTTCCTTTCATGTAATGTAAAAACTACCTAAATGAGTGTTATATACATTTGTCCATGCAATTTCATAAAAAATACATGCATGTGGATATTAAAGAAACCTTACACAAATTACAGATTAAAGGCAAACATTGGAACAATTATGTTTACTTTTAAATTCTAATATCTGTGTGTGAGTTAGGGATATGTCTAAATATACTCTACCCTTTACAGAGTTTTGATTTTTTTGTGTGATGCTGGATGTTTACCATATTACAATGAGTGATGCTGGAAGTATACTGCATTACACTGTGTGATGCTGGCATTGTGCAGTATTACACTGTGAAATGTTGGAAGTATACTGTATTACACTGTATGATGCTGGATGTATACTTCATTACAAGGTGTGATGCCGGATGTATACAGTATTACACTGTGTGATTCTGGCATTGTATAGTATTACACTGTGTGAAGCTGGATGTATACTGCATTACAATGAGTGATGCTGGCATTATACAGTATTACACTCTGTGATGCTGGAAGTATACTGTATTACAATGTATGATGCTGGAGGTATATTGTATTACACTGTGTGATGCTGGGTGTATACTGTATTACACTGTGTGATAGTGGAAGTATACTGCATTTTATGTGGCACTGTACTGTATTACACTGTGTGATGCTGGAAGTATACTGTATTACACTGTGTGATGCTGAAAGTATACTGTATTACACTGTGTGATGCTGGAAGTATACTGTATTACACTGTGTGATGCTGAAAGTATACTGTATTACACTGTGTGATGCTGAAAGTATACTGTATTACACTGTGTGATGCTGAAAGTATACTGTATGATGCTGGAAGTATACTGTATTTCACTGTGTGATGCTGAAAGTATACTGTATTACACTGTGTGATGCTGGAAGTATACTGTATTTCACTGTGTGATGCTGAAAGTATACTGTATTACACTGTGTGATAGTGGAAGTATATTGCATTTTATGTGGCACTGTACTGTATTACACTGTGTGATGCTGGATGAATACTGTATTACACTGTGTGATGCTGGAAGTATACTGTATTTCACTGTGTGATGCTGGAAGTATACTGTATTACACTGTGTGATGCTGGAAGTATACTGTATTTCACTGTGTGATGCTGAAAGTATACTGTATTACACTGTGTGATAGTGGAAGTATACTGCATTTTATGTGGCACTGTACTGTATTACACCGTGTGATGCTGGATGAATACTGTATTACACTGTGTGATGCTGGAAGTATACTCTATTACACTGTGTGATAGTGGAAGTATACTGCATTTTATGTGGCACTGTACTGTATTACACTGTGTGATGCTGGATGAATACTGTATTACACTGTGTGATGCTGGAAGTATACTCTATTACACTGTGTGATGCTGAAAGTATACTGTATTACAATGTATGATGCTTGAAGTATACTGTATTACACTGTGTGATGCTGGATGTATACTGTATTACACTGTGTGATGCTGGATGTATACTGTATTACAATGTGTGATAGTACAAGTATACTGCATTAAAATGTGTGATGCTAGCATTGTACTGTATTACACTGTGTAATTCTGAAAGTATACTATATTACACCGTGTGAAGCTGGCATTGTATAGTATTACACTGTGTGATGCTGGATGTATACTGTATTAAAATGTTTGACAGCTGAAGTATACTGCCTTAAAATGAAGTAAATAAAAGTGGGATATTGAAAGTCTACTGTATTACACTGTGTGATGCTGGAAGTATCCTGTATTACACTGTGTGATGCTGGATGTATACTGTATAACACTGTGTGATACACTGCATTAAAATGTGTGATGCTAGCATTGTTCTGCATTACACTGTGTGATGCTGAAAGTATACTGTATTACACTTATGATAGTGGAAGTATAATGCATTAAAATGTAAGATTCTGGCATTGTACTGTATTACACACTGTGATGCTGGCATTATACTGTATTACAGTGTGTGATGCTGGATGTATACTGTATTACAATGTGTGATACTGGAAGTATACTGTATTACACTGTGTGCTGCTGGATATATACTGTATTACACTGTGTGATGCTATATGTATACTGTATACCACTGTGTGATGCTGGAAGTATACTGCATTACAATGTATGATGCTGGCATTGTACCTTATTACACTGTGTGATGCTGGTGTATACTGTATTACAATGTGTGATGTTGGATATTTACCATATTACAATGAGTGATGCTGGCACTGTACTGTATTTCACTTTGTGATACTGTATACTGCATTACAATGAGTGATGCTGGCATTGTACTGTATTACACAGTGAAATGTTGGATGTATACTGTATTACACTGTGTGATGCTGGCATTGTACTGTATTACATTGTGTGATCGTGGAAGTATACTACATTAAAATGTGTGATGCTAGCATTGTCCTGTAATACACTGTTTGATGCTGGAAGTATACTGTATTACACTGTGTAATGCTGGATGTATACTGTATTACACTGTGTGATAGTGGAAGTATACTGCATTTAAATGTGTGATGCTGGCATTGTACCATTTTACACTGTGTTGTGCTGGAAGTATACTTTATTACACTGTGTGATGCTGGCATTATACTGTATTTAAGAAATAATAAATATGTGCCTATATTTTATCAGTTAATAAAATATGGGCAGGAGTTTGGATGCGTAATAATTAAATCACGAGTGCGTAGCACGAGTGATTTAATATTCGCATCCGAACGACTGCCCATATTTTATTAACTGATAAAATTATTGGAACATATTTATTATTTCGATTCTAACCACGTAAATTCTTCGCATTTTACAGCACAACATTTTAGTTCGATATGTCATTCGGCTGGCCATATGCTATTATAAAAACCTCCCCACGAATGGAAAGCGTTGCATAAAACGGAATTTTCCGATATTCAACAAATTTTAATTAAAGTATTAAGTAGTTACCTCGGTTAAAATGTTATTTTCAATAACATCTAAGGTCGGATATAGAAATCAGAAGTAAATACTTCGTTCAATGTTTATATATGGAGTTTCTAAAAATAGTGCACGTCACCTACATGATGGCACTGAAACATACACGCCAGAACATTGCGGCGGTATATAAACACGTAAACACTTTAGTCTGGAAGATTGGAACATGAATTACAATTTATTTACTGTCAAAGTAGAATCTAGTTGACATTTGTGGTGCATACAGTGCAGAAATTGTAAACTACAGACACGACCAGACATAGATGCACTGGTGTTGAAGCTGAAACTTACCGGGCTGAAACATTTACTTACGGTAAAATTAAAAACAAATAAATTCATCAGTTACAAATTGTTTGTTTCAGAAAATTTGATGTACTTTTTATTACTAGTCTACTAGATCTACATATCACTGAAAAAGTCGAGTATTTAGTCGGTTTATAACAGAAGCAGAGTAGAATCTCGCAGTCGTGTGACAATCGTAGGGTGAAATGGAAGAGCTATATTTTATCATAGATTCATGTATAGGCGATTTCGCTATATGTTTATATAGCAACTGCTGCGGATCGTGTTAGAATACAGTGTGTGATGCTGGATGTATACTGTATTACAATGTGTGATACTGGAAGTATACTGTATTACACTGTGTGATGCTGGAAGTATACTGTATTTCACTGTGTGATGCTGGCATTACACTGTATTACAGTGTGTGATTCTGGATGCATACTGTATTACACTGTGTGATGCTGGAAGTATACTGTATTACACTGTGTGATGCTGGCATTATACTGTATTACAGTGTGTGATTCTGGATGCATACTGTATTACACTGTGTGATGATGGAAGTATACTGTATTACACTGTGTGATGCTGGAGGTATACTGTATTACACTGTGTGATGCTGGAAGTATACTGTATTACAAAATGTGATACATGCATTGTACTGTTTTACACACTTCAGATCAGCAAAATTTAAATACCTTTTAGTGAGTAAGTTCAAACAAGGATATTTTTTTGAAATTTGGCTCAGATATATTTTGTTATAATAACTTTATTTAAAGAGAATTTCATATTTTGCTATAGCCAGTCTAACAAATGGTCCTCAAACATACATCTTCAGCAACACATGCATTTATATTAGCATGTTGGCATAATAGTTTAATATACAATGCTTAAGCAATACATACATTTATATTAGCATGTTGCCAAGTATGAAAATAATTCATAGTCTGATTCTTGCATATTTGACTGGCTTTCCTGTTGGTTTTACCCATACTGGCAAAACCCATCTGTCACCTACTATGCCAGATGAGTAACACATGCTAACATAGAACTGTTTTCTGGACTTCTTTCACTGGAACTCAAAATACTGTTTTTGCCCAGTTAGAAATTTATTCAAGTGTAAATTATAATAAAGTAAGTCATTATATACATGCCAAGTTTCCTGGACAGGTAGCTTAAATTTGTGTTTGCTACATATCTTCTTAACCACTGGAAGGATTTTCATAAATAAGCATCAGTTGCTAACCTCATCAAGACAACATGCAGATTAAGTCAAAGGTCAAGGCCACACTTGCGGTCAAAGATCAAATAGCTCAATAAAGCTTTCAAAAAAAAACTAGTGTCAATTGTTCATCTCATCAAGACAACATGCTGAGAGCACAGCCTAGGTCATTAGGTTCAAGGCCAAGGTCACAACTGACGGTTAAAGACATTTCAACTTTCCATCAAAGCATTTTACTTTCCCTGTATCACAGCAACTGGGGGTATTATTCCCCTTAAGTGATAGCTCTAGTTTTGCATGTTGTCAATGACTTTGGAAATTTCCAAAAACTAGGAACCATTTTCTTCTGGACTCCTTTATACACATACGTGTTGACAAACCAGTTGCATATGCAAGTAAAGGATAATCTTGTGAATAAAAAAGAGATCCAGGATTACACATACATAACACAGAAAAAGAGAATAAACTGTTATCAGAATAATGAAATTAGAATCGGTGTTTATATCTTAAGAAGATAAAACAGACCTCAGGAAAGCCTCTGTTGCAATACTCTTCACAGTACCTACAAATACAGTGTGACAATACTTACAGACTTGCAAAGCCATGCACATAATGTATTTTCTCTTCAATTGGACCAGTTACCTGGTAATCTTTCCTGAGCAGCAACCTCTGTACAGCAAACACAGCAAAGATAATAAGCTTCTTACATGCCTCCCTGTGTAAGACAGGGTTTTCCCCAACCTTAGGGACAGTGTGGAATGGAAAACCAAGCATATTTAAAGTGAAGTTTTTTATCCACGTTTACCAGAGGGTTGGAAAAACACCTGCTTTACTCATTCAGAAAGGTTAGACCATTCTTATTGCCTACATTTTATATAGTACCTGCCTATCTCCCCAATCAAATCAGATGTCAATAATCATTTTCTTAAATTCCGTAACTTGAGAAAAAAGCTGCCAAATTCTGGTCATTTGATTCATGAATAATTTTTCAGCTAATAATGGATGTTCAAATAAAAAAGATTGCTGAAAATAACATACTTCTGACCATAAAAGCTATCTATTTTGCATGGTTACTGACGAGTAACGTCATGACACCTGGCTTTAACGCAATAATATTCTGTACTATTCCTGCAGTAATTAATTCATTTTTTCAGCCTAATTTAATAATTTAGCATTAAACTGGAGAACGGTAAATATAACTGTCCTCAGCTTCATAAAGATCCTCTACACCTGCACAGAAAATACTTACTCCTCAACACCATTGAGATCCTCTAGAATGTACATGTAAATACCTAGAGAGAAAATACTTACTTCCAATCTCCACTGAGATCCTCCAGAATGTACATGTATATACTGAGAGAGAAAATACTTACTTCCAATCTCCACTGAGATCCTCCAGAATGTACATGTATATACTTAGAGAGAAAATACTTACTTCCAATCTCCACTGAGATCCTCCAGAATGTACATGTATATACTTAGAGAGAAAATACTTACTTCCAATCTCCACTGAGGTTCTCCAGAATGTACATGTATATACTTAGAGAGAAAATACTTACTTCCAATCTCCACTGAGGTCCTCCAGATGTACATGTATATACTTAGAGAGAAAATACTTACTTCCAATCTCCACTGAGGTCCTCCAGAATGTACATGTATATATGTAGAGAGCAAATACTTACTCCCAGTCTTCACTGATTTCCTCCAGAATGTACATGTATAAAAGTAGAGAGAAAATACTTACACCCAATTTTCACTGATTTCCTCCAGAATGTACATGTATAAAAGTAGAGAGAAAATACTTACACCCAATTTTCACTGATTTCCTCCAGAATGCACATGTATAAAAGTAGAGAGAAAATACTTACTCCCAATCTTAACTGAGATCCTCCAGAATGTACATATACGTACCTGGACAGAAAATACTATACCTCAAATAAGAGAGAAAATACTTACTCCTCAGCTTCATGGAGATCTTCCAGAATGTACACATATATACCTAAAGCCTTCTCATGTTTACCCATCTTACCCAGCAATATGGCTCGCTCTTCAAAGAAACCTGCAATCATGTGACATCATTTAGTAACTGAGACTTGTGGAAACCTATATAACATAAACAGGCACTGGACGAGAGGAAGACTTTTAGTTCAGAAGTATTTCCACATTAGTACGGTTTTGCCAAATTTTGTTTTTTTTAACAGGAGACTGAGACAACTGTCCACTATGAAAGATTTTCCTGTTTAAAATACTGTGAAATCATTTATATTTGTGTGGGATTAATTTTCTTGAATTTCGTGGTTGAGTCTATCCATGAAATTAAATCCCAATGAACAAGTAAAATTCCCATTCATTTTATGTTCATAAGTCGAAATCCACGAATTCAAATCCCCACGCAATTGCCATTTTGACCAAAACCACAAAATTTCATGCCCACAAAATTAAATGATTTTATAGTACTCCATTGTTATATATATGTTACAGTTACATATAAGTGCTCCACAATTGCTCCTTCAGCATGTTTCATGTAAGGGCTATGATAAAGCTAAGATTAAACAAATGGGACAGTCTGTTCCCCATTACTCACTAAATCATGCAGCAATCATGTCAATTTTCAAAACTGTTCACAACCTCATGACAGTATACAGTATCTATGGTTACAGATCAACTTACTGTCCAATGGAAGCCTTCCTAAAACCTCCTCTGGGTGATAAACAGTGGATGTTTTAATGAATTTCATGAATTTCTTCCTGTACACACCTAACAGCCCTTCCTCTTCTCCTACTTGTACTTGCTTCACATCTGTCACATACAGTAAAAGTCAGAAAAGATTATACAAATTTTCATCAAAGTCCTTTAAATCCTCATAAAGGAATCAAGATTATATTTTGCCTTTTACATGGATTATTTTTCAGGACAAATTTTACAAGAACAGCAACTCTTGTTTTAAGGTCTTAAGATAATCGTACTAGGACTTGTAGGCTATCTTGGTCAGCACTGGTAGCTATTCAGTCAGTAAATGTTCAGTGTACACCCCTTCAAATAATAAATGGTACTGTCAAAACTGAATGATAGAACAATCCATTTTAGAAATTTAGCAGGGTAAAGGTTAAAGTGAATGTAGGATCTATAGTATCTTTTGTTACTGACATAATATTATAGATGGACAAACAAATCAACAGACCAAAATACATGTAATGACAAAATAAAATAATGCCTATATTCTTTATTGTTTTTTCTATCTATGTCTTAGGTTTGATACAGAAATTGATGGACTGAGAGACAAATTGATGGCTGAATGAACAAACAGAAAAAAATAGTCATGTTCTTCATCCTGAAATATCTATATGTACTAAGATTTATGAACAAAATCTTGTACTTATTAACTTATTGCAGGTTTCAATTTCTTAGATTGTTTTTTGCTACAGCATCTGCATTTATTGCCATAACAACAAAATAAAAGAATGTGCATATTCTCCATATTGCCATTTATTCATGTACTAAGTTTCGGGAAAAAATGTTTTTTATGCCCCTGAAGTTGGACATATTAAAATCGCACTGTCCATCCATTTGTGTGTCTGAATTATTGTCTGGGCTGTAACTCTGCCATCCATACAGGTATTTTGAAATAACTTAGCGTAAATGTTCACCATAGTAAGACAACTTGTCTTGCCTAAGACCTAGATTCCTAGCTCCAAGGCACACTTAGAAGTCAAGGGTTAACAGGTATCCAGTTCATAACTCTGACATTCATCAAGGGATTTTGAAATTACTTTGCATAAAATGTCCCCCATAATGAGACGATGTGTCAAGCGCATAATCCAGACTCCTAGCTCTAAGGTCACGGTCACACTTAAAGGTTAACATGTTTTGTTTCTTGTCTGACACATAACTCTGCCATCAATGAAGGAATTTTAAAATTACATGGCATGAATGTTCTCTATAATGAGATGACATGTCCTGCAAAAGACCAAGAAACCTTGCTCTAAGGTTAAAGTCACACTTAGAAGTCAAAGGTATTTTTCATGTCTGGTCCATAACTCTGTCATTTAAGGGATATGAAAATAATTTGACACAAATGTTAACCATATTGAAAAGGTGTGTTGCACTTTTGACCTGGGTCTCTCAGGTCAAGGTCAAGGTCACAAAATGATTCATACCTTAACTATTCTAGCAGATTTTGCGCAGACAACTGTAGCATTCTTGGGTATACTTCTGAGGCATTTGTCACTTATAGTAACAGCTCTTGTTACTTTTAAAGTTGTCATTGGAACCTATTTTGTGTGATGGACAGACTTGACAAATCAAACTACTGTGAAATCATTAATTTTCGTGGGGGACTAATTTTCATGGATTTCGTTGTTGAGTCAATCCATGGAATTTAATCCCAATGAACAAATAAAATTCCAATTCATTTTATGTTTAAAAGTTGAAATCCACGAATTCATATCCCCATGAAATTGCCGTTTTGACCAAAACCACGAAATTTCATGTCCACGAAATTAAATGATTTTACAGTATATTCAAGTATTCAAAACAGTTGTATGTTCAGTATTAATGTTATTACCTTTTACATTAAACATATCAGATGTCTTAAGCTGCTCAGAAATCTTATTTCTAAGTTCGTCTACCAGGGCTAAATGGAGTTCTTCTGTTGTATCTCCCCACTGGTAAATAATATGTTCCTGCAGAAAAACAGGTCATGTCAAAAAATGTTCATAAAGTTTTAAAAGTACATACTAGGAATAAAATGTGCCTAAAGTTATGTGCATGTCAGGAATAAAATGCGTCTCAAGTTATACACATACTAGGAATAAAATGTGCTTCAACATATGTAGATACTAGGAAGAAAATTTACAAGCCAGGAAAAAAATATGCCTCATGTTATGTAACTGCAAGAAGTAAATTGTGCCTCAAGCTATGTACATGTCAGAATAAAATGTACCTCACACTAAGTACATGCCATGAATAAAATGTACCTCAATTTAGTATGTACTCACAAAATATTCCTGAAATAAAGCATCCAATTTATTTTAGGTCAATTTTGAAGCAATTTCTACAACTTTTAAAATATGTTAATCACTCTCAATGCCTCATTCCTGATTGATCACCATGAGGGTATTAAGAGTGCCAAGCAAGGATGATACTGGTGTTATTTTTCATGTCTTCCGTATGATGCGGCTGGGTATCAAACATATGACCTCCCACTCTCAAAGCAAATGGTCTACCACTAGGCTATCGAGAATTTCGTTCATAGTTCAATGTAAAATTTATTTCACTTTCTGCCACAATGCATTTCAAATTATTAAGAACTGAAATTACCAGGTATTCTATGGTCACTTCAGTACCAAAATTCTTGACGAAACTTGCCACATGACCTCTTGGAAGTTGACGAACTGTTGACATATCTTCGGTAAATATCTGTCAAGAAACATAAATGCTTCTACTTCATTTTGTACATGAGCGAGTACAGTAGTTTTGCATGTTTTGTATCAAATAATTTTTTTCATGTAAGAATTGTGATTTTACCTTGATTTTCTAAGAAAATTCAGCAGATAAAAAAGGTGGGTAAATCCGTTGTAAACTGTAACAGTGACTAACTTTAGATATGTATACAACTCTGGCAATATACAACATTCTATAAAATTTCAAATGGCTATAATTACTAAACTGAGCATGGGCCATTTGCATCCTGAAAATATGGATGGTATTTGAAAGGGCTGATATATCCTGACTAAATTACGTGTTAGTAATAGGATAAAAAACAATCTTATTTTTCATAATTAGGAGAGGGTTTGCATTTATTAGACAAGAGGGCCATGAAGGCCCTGCATCACTCTGACCTGACCTACTGACCTAAAGATCATCAAGATTAACATTCTGACCAAGTTTCATTAAGATATGGTCATAAAAGTGGCCTCTAAAGTGTTAACTAGCTTTTCCTTTGATTTGACCCAGTGACCTAGTTTTTGACCCCACATGACCCAGATTCGAACTTGACCTAAAGATCATCAAGATTAACATTCTGACTAAGTTTCATGAAGATAAGTCATAAATGTGGCCTCTAGAGTGTTAACAAGCTTTTCCTTTGATTTGACCTAGTGACCTAGTTTTTGACCCAACCTGACCAAGATTTGAACATGACCTATAGATCATCAAGATTAACATTATGATATGGTCATAAATGTGGCCTCTACAGTGTTAACTAGCTTTCCCTTTGATTTGACCTTGTGACATAGTTTTTGATCCTACATGACCAGATTCAAACTGGACCTTGAGATCACCAAGATTAACATTCTGACCAAGTTTTATGAAGATACAGTCATAAATGTGGCTTCTACAGTGTAAAGAAATTTTTCCTTTGATTTGACCTGGTGACCTAGTTTTTGACCCCAGATGACCCAATATCAAACTCGTCCAAGATTTTATTGAGGGTAACACTCTGACCAAGTTTCATTAAGATTGGGCCAAAATTGTGACCTCTAGAGTGTTAATAAGCTTTTCCTTTGATTTGACTTGGTGACCTAGTTTTTGATCCCAGATGACATAATATCGAACTCGTCCAAGATTTTATTAAGAGTAACATTCTGACCAAGTTTCATTAAGATTGGGCCAAAATTGTGACCTCTAGAGTGTTAACAAGCTTTTCCTTTGATTTGACCTGGTGACCTAGTTTTTGACCTCAGATGACCCAATATCTAACTCATCCAAGATTTTGTTGAGAGTAACATTCTGACCAAGTTCCATTAAGATTGGGCAAAATTGTGACCTCTTAGAGTGTTAACAGTCAAACTGTTGACGACGACAGACGAATGACGACGGCCGATGACGGACACAGGGCGATCACAAAAACTCACCTTGAGCACCTCGTGCTCAGGTGAGCTAAAGAATAAATATTTTTTTCACATAGGCCTACCAATAGGTTTGTTAGTATATAAAGATCTTAGCAGAATGACATTGCCAGTTTTACCAATTAGTTATTTCATATTTTTGTTGCCAGATCCAGGTTTAATATTTCAGGTTATCCTTACATGTTACATGAAGCTATTATTTTCAGTTTATCTAGCAAGAACATTTTCTAAAGTTGCTACCTTACTATCTCACTTCAAGAAGTCAATTTAAGTTCTGAATGTAAAGGTAAAACTACATTTTAAACAAGAGGGCCATGATGGCCCTATATCGCTCACCTGAGTACCATTGCTCTTAATGATAAGATCAAGTTTTGATATAGATCACATAGGCATACACTTTAAATATCATCAAGATAAATATTTTCTTGTAACAGTCCCTTTGGACCTATGGGTCACGTACTAGTCAGGGCCAATCTCCATACCAAGTTTGAGGGTCCTAGATTTAAATGCTGCATTTTTGTAATACCATGACTATTTCTTACGCTCGAAGACTTTAATAACATTTAAAACCAATCTCATTAGATGCTGCTGAGGTATATTCATTTACATAAAATGAAGGGAGGTAATTTGTTATAAATGCAGTCAAAAGTTATCTAGCCTGATTGTCCAAGTCCATCTGATGGCATAAATGACATTTTATATATCAGTATCTTCATTGGTTACTGAGATACACCCATTTTAATTTGAAACAAAGGGAGGTAATTTGACATAAAATCTGTCTATAGTTATCTACCCTGATTGTCTCAGTCCAACTGATGACAATAATGAAATGAGTCCTATTAATACTTACTAAGATAAAACCATTAGATTAAAATCAAGGGAGGTAATCATGCACTGGAATATGCATGTAGAAGAGTACAAGCCTTTACAACAATATATTAGCAAAGAATTTATATCGATAAACGTTCAATCAAGAGTTTTCTAACAATACTATTTCTTACCATGGAAGACATAAACAACGTTTCAGACCAATCTCATTAGAAGCTGCTAGGTATATTCATTTACATAGAAAATAAAGGGAGGTAATTTGTCATAAATTCAGTCAATATGTTTCTTCACTGATTGTCCAAGTCAGTCTGATGGCTTAAATGAAATTTCAGATCAGTGTCTTAATTAGTTACGTAGATATACCAATTTTAATTTGAAATAAAGGGAGGTAATTTGACATAAAATCAATCCATAGTTATCTACCCTGATCGTCACAGTCTAGCTAATGACAATAATGAAATTTCAAATAAGTCCTATAAGTACTAACTGATATAAATCCATTTTGATTAAAATCAGGCGAGGTAATCAGATATAAAATAACTCCGTAACCTATGATTGGATCTGACAGATTCATCATGGAATCCAAGCTTTATTGTTATTGAAGATATTTTGCAAGTTAGTATCAAATCAAACCATAGCAAATTTTGGACCTTTGAGGGGCCATAACTCTGGAACCCATGATGGGATCTGGCCAGTTTTCGAAAGGATCCAAGATATTTTGCCAATACAAGTTGTGTGCAAGTTTAATTGAAGTTGATTGCAAAATGTTGTCTCTATTGTGTTCACAAGCCAAAAATAGCAAGTTTTGACACTTAAAGGGGCTATAACTCTGGAATCCATCCTGGGATCTGGCCAGTTTTTGAAAGGAACCGAGATATAATGCCCATACAAGTTGTGTGCATGTTTGATTAAAATCAAATACAAAATGTGGTCTCTATTGTGTTCACAAGGAAATTGTGGACAGATGACGGACAGACGGACAAAGGGCGATCACAAATGCTCACCCTGTCACTATGTGACAGGTGAGCTAAAAATGAAATGTACAAAGTTTGTATGTCTTTTCAAAATAACAATTTAAAGTATACAGTATTGTGTTACATGTAATAAAGGCACAGTGATACCTTCAGGCCTTCATGTGCATCAGTTTCCATCACCCACGTCGCATATTCAAATATCAGTCTCAGATGATCACCTCCTAAAATATATAATTGAGCCGCGCAAGAGAAAACCAACATAGTAGCTTTGCGACCAGCATGGATCCAGACCATGAATCCTGACCACACTGCGCGGATGCGCAGGCTGGTCTGGATACATGCTGTTCGCTAACAGTTTCTCTAATTACAATAGGTTTTGAAAGTGAACAGCATGGATCCTGACCAGACTGCGTGGATGCACAGGCTGGTCTGGATCCATGCTGGTCGCAAACCCACTATGTTGGTTTTCCCACGGCACGGCTTTATTATCATGTTGTACACTAATTGTCAACAAGCTAAAATACTAAATAGCATCTCACCTCTCACAATCAGCCACTTAAATGTTCTACATCAAAATAATTCTTTTACCTGCTTTTAATAGAAAAATGTCTCCCACCGCTCACTAAGCAGAAATGGTAAAAGGGCCATTACTCCAGGGAAAAATCACTGAACCACAACATTCCAATGATATACAAAACTAGGCTTGGCAGCGGTAACTCCTGTGAAATTTGGTGGAATTCTAACCAGTCTCATAGGAGAAGTAGCATAGATATCAAAGAATTAATAAAGTTATGCTGACTTTGAACTCTACTGCACTGCAAAGGAGCATAACTTTGTAAAAATGCAAAACTAACCAACCTTGGTTTTTCTATAAGCTACCTATATGTGAAATTTAAGTTCAACACACCAATCCAAATCAAAGTTATTAAGCAAAAACATTTTTTCTATCTCAAGAAACAGTGACTTTGACCTTGGCCAAATTCACAAATGTTTAAATGAAGTTTACAGTAATATAATGACCCTATGAAGATATTACCTAGTTCCTGCAGTTTATGTATGGTAGGCTGTATTCCACTGAGTGGGGATCTGCTGGCAGATGCCTGCGATTTCATCACCATCAGAGCTATGAGAATTAAGGAAAAAAATATGTGAGTGAATGTGAAATCATTTAATGATATAGCAACAGCAATTTATGAAACATATTCAATAACTGTTGTAAATAATCATTACAACAATTAAGTATTTAATGTCAGTTCTGAAATTATATTTGTACTCTATTGCCTTCCTCAGTCTTATTAAGTCAATTTACACTACAAATTACATTTACTAAGCACTCAATTCCCTCAGAAAAAAACCTGTTATTGTTTTCATTGTCATAAAAAAAGCTTGTATCTTTTACATGTATAATAAAAAATATCTTTCACTGCAGAACACCAATTTTACCCATTCTTGGAAATATTGCATCTGCTGTCCACTAGGTGAAAGAAATCTAACACACAAAAATTAATATCCTCTATGCCTTCAGAATGGTCCATCCAAATACTTTCCATGTACCTTACCTTATTCATGCATGTGGTGCTGCTCATAGAGAATGATCAGCTTGGAACAGTTTCCATGTACTTAACCTTGTTCATGCATGTGGTGCTGCTCATAGAGAATGATCAGCTTGGAACAGTTTCCATGTACCTTACCTTATTCATGCATATGGTGCTGCTCATAGAGAATGATCAGCTTGGAACAGTTTCCATGTACTTAACCTTGTTCATGCATGTGGTGCTGCTCATAGAGAATGATCAGCTTGGAACAGTTTCCATGTACCTTACCTTATTCATGCATATGGTGCTGCTCATAGAGAATGATCAGCTTGGAACAGTTTCCATGTACTTAACCTTGTTCATGCATGTGGTGCTGCTCATAGAGAATGATCAGCTTGGAACAGTTTCCATGTACTTAACCTTGTTCATGCATGTGGTGCTGCTCATAGAGAATGATCAGCTTGGAACAGTTTCCATGTACTTAACCTTGTTCATGCATGTGGTGCTGCTCATAGAGAATGATTAACTCGGAACAGTTTCCATGTACCTTACCTAATTCAAGAATATGAATGTTCTAAACTTGGAACAGTTTCCATGTACCTTACCTTGTTCAAGCATATGATACCACTCATAGAGAATGATCAGCTTGGAACAGTTTCCATGTACTTAACCTTGTTCATGCATGTGATGCTCATAGAGAATGATCAACTTGAAATAGTTTCCATGTACCTTACCTTGTTCATGCATGTGGTGCTGCTCTTAAAGAATGATCAACTTAGAACAGTTTCCATGTATTTTACCATGTTCTTACATGTGTTTCGGCTTATCGAGACTGATCAACTAAAAACAGTTTCCATGTATCTCACCTTGTTCATGCATGCTTCTAGAGAATGATCAATTTCAAACAGTTTCCGTGTATTTACTTACCTTGTTAATGCATACTATTATGATACTGCTCATAGGGAATGAGCAACTCAGACCAGTTTCCATTAATTTTACCTTGTTCATGTATGAGGTCATGCTCACGGTGAATGATAAACTTGGACCAGTTTCCATGTACCTTACCTTGTTCTTGCATCTGGTCCTGCTCACATGGACCAGTTTCCATGTACCTTACCTTGTTCTTGCATATGGTCCTGCTCACATGGAACAGTTTCCATGTACCTTACCTTGTTCTTGCATATGGTCCTGCTCACATGGAACAGTTTCCATGTACCTTACCTTGTTCTTGCATCTGGTCCTGCTCACATGGAACAGTTTCTGTGTACCTTACCTTGTTCATGCATGTGGTCCTGCTCACAGAGAATGATCAACTTGGAACAGTTGCCATTTACTTTACCTTGTTCATGTATCTTGAGCTGCTCATAGAGAATGATCAGCTTAGAATGGTGTCATGTACTTTACCTTGTTCATGCATGTGTTGCTGCTCATAGAGAATAATCAACTCTGAGTAGTTCCTTGTGGCTTTGAGAACTTTCTCAGCTTCCTCAAAGTGAACATTGTTGCCTGGCAACCGTAATAACTGGGCTATCATGGCTTCATTAATCTGAATTACAGAAATTAAATCACAGTCTGATAATTATAAATACATGGGTATTTTTGCATAGAAATTAATAACTTGAAACAAGGAGCTGTGTTTTCAAAATGCAAAATCATGCCCCCAGGTATATGACCAAAGATGTTGGTCTTGGAGAGTGAAGATCATATGAACGTCAAGGTTATCTGTATATAGGTCAGTTTGTAGGTCTTGCCACAAGGTTTGAGTGTTAGTATGAACTAAATTGGGTCATTTATGTGGGCTGTAGGACCAAAAATGTTGTTTATTAACGTTTTAAGTTTGAAGGTGAAGGTCATATGAGGACCAAGGTCATTTATATATAGGTCGGTTTGTAGGTCTTGTCACAAGGATTGCTGAGTGTAAGTATGAACTAAATTCGGTTATTTATGTGGGCTGTAAGACCAACCATTGCTGTTTATTAAGGTTTTAAGTTTGAAGGTGAAAGCTTAATGTGGGTCAAGGTCATTTATTTACAGGTCAGTTTGTAGGTCTTGCCACAAGGATTGTTGAGTCGTTAATGTGGGCCTTATGAGAACCGTTAAAATCTTGTATGGACAGATGAACAACCAGATGGACAGTTCAATCACTATATTCCTGGGGGTATAAGCAGTTCACATTACCATTCGCCTATCACCTAAGTTATACTGTTTGATCTACCTAAACCACAACAGGGATTTCTGTGAATTGCAGCTTTGTTTTCCAAGATTCTCAAGATCTCTGAGAGTGGTAGTAGGATCTTTTTAAATTCTTAAAATATCTCCAATATTATCAATATTATGGTCAAAATACCTTTTTGTCATTGTAAAATTTGAACAAAATCACAATTTCAAAATAACACTTTTTAGAAATTAAAAATGTTGCTTTTATGCTGTCTAAGATATCCAGGAAGTTTTACAACAATTCATCTACGAATCACAAAATGAAATAATCTTTTTTAAGTTTTGGTGTCAAAAATTGCTGAAATTTATAGCGAATAACACAGAGTCAAAATGATAAAAATTATTTTGCCTAAAAATAATTACATTTATTTTCTCACAAAATGAATGGATATCTTGTTGCTAGGTGTGTAAACTAGAAACTATCGTTGTTGTCAAGTAATCTGGTTTTGTGATTTATTGGTTACCCGTCTAAACACAATAGAGTAATGATGAACGCCTTAGTGTCTGGGAACCACTCAAGCGTTATATTAACTTCAGATCACGTGCAATATTCACAGTTGAATTTAAGGTGTACTGTCTAGCGTTTCAGATCGATGTTAAATTGAATAGCTAGATCTACATGCCACGTGGACGATACAGAGCGCGCCAGGAACGTAGAGGCAAGCCAGCTTGTTTGGAGGATGACCAAGGAAAGCAAACAAAAGACGGTGAATTTGCCAATAAATCTCATGCATCAAACAAATGCTGGTAGGTCTTAACCCTTACAGAAGCAAGCCTCTGTGGCGTACATGCTGCGTATTTGCTGTGTATATGCCGCGAACACAGTAGTACACCAGAGGAGTACATTTTACATACACCGCATGCCGCGTACATGCCGCGTACTATTTCGATGAGTACACAGCATGTACGCAGGAGGTCACTAGTACACTTCAAGTACGCAGCACAGACTCTGAAAATTTAAGGAGTACACTGCATGTACGCAGGAGGGACTTGTACGAGAAAATAGTACACTGCATGTACACCGCAGATACTTTGAAATTCGTGCAGTACACTTCATATACGCGGGAAAGACTTGTACAATTTCTTTTGGCATTTATACTCAGTTTTTTTTTTTTATAAGTTAAAGTCTGAAGTAAACTTCATATATGCGGGAGGGACTTGTTCATTTTCTTTTGGTGTTTATACTTTGAATTTTTTTAGGTAAAAGTCTGGAGTACACTTCATGCAAGAAGGATTTGTGCATTTTTTTTTTTTTTTGGAAGCAAGAACTTGATTTCCGAGTAACTTTTATCTTAATAGCATACAATAGTTCAGATTACCGGTATTCTGAACAATGAAAATTTGCCAAACTATCTGCAATGTTCATTTGTGAAGCTTACATCTTAGTGATTTCTGAGCTGCACCTTGCATGCAGTGTAAAAATATATTCTTTTTCATTTTGAATTAATCCTGGAGCTTTCTAACTTGGATAATTGAAAAGCCTTATTTGAACATCGTTGCATTACATTTTGTAATACATGAAATAATTACCAAGATTATGCCTAAACAGTGCCCGAATGAGAAGAATTAATAGCTCTCACTGTTATTTGAATACTCTTAAGCAAAACACCATTCTACCATGTTTTATAAAGGTTGAATTGCTCATTATGTTAACTCATTAAGGCCTCACCAAATTAAAAAGTTGTTCATCAGATCTGCTGCTCGTATACTTTTCAGAACGTTTTTGGCTAATTGTGTCGCCCCATTGGAAAAAATCAATCCAAAATTTTTTTGTAGTCGAACTAATCCGACGTATACAGTTTGTATTATATTGCATGTGATGTTCAAACTGCGGTGGCTGCAAAAGTCAGAAATTAAAAAGCAGCCACTCAGCGACAGTAAGCTTGTCTTAATTTTTTGGTGCACTACTTTTTACGGACGTAAAAGTGTATAAATGCTTATATAATTCCAGTCCTAGATTGTTCTCAGATGGATTTTAATCAAAATAAATAAATACTATGCACACATCGTCTATAATAAATCATAACACTTATATTTAGTGGCATTAAAGTTGTTTCCCCTTGATACAGTTACGCCATTTTCTTCTAATGTTTACCAAATTACATGCTACAAAAATTGATTTATTTCACTGAAAAGTGGATGAAGAAAAGCATACTAATTTATTTGATAACATCAATCTACATTATTTTGGTAAGGGTAAATACTTATTGATGCATGTCACTTATCTTTTTTTCTGTTTTTTTTTCTGTCCAAATGATCAGCATTTGCATACGAAAGTTGGTGGGGTAAGGAATTTACATTATCACAGCAGTTTCACCACAAGAGTACACAGCATGTATGCCGCAGGACTCAGGCCAGGAGTACACAGCATGTATGCTGCAGGGGTAGTACACCGCAGGCTCATTTGCATGTGAAAAGTGTATGTGCCGCGTACATGCTGCGTACTATTTCCCGCATACTAAATTCCTCCAGCGTACATCCTGTGTACTATGTAGTCCACAGCATGTACGCAGCAAGTAGTACGCGGCAGAGCTCATTTGCATGTCAAAAGTGTACTACAAACGTACTATCGGTGTATGTGCAGTGTATATCCTGCGTACTATTCAAAGCCCTTGATTTCAGTACACATCATGTACGCATCATATACGCTGTATGTACATAGCAAGAGTAAGCAGCAGGCCTTTTTCTTCTGTAAGGGTTTTGTTATTGATTTGAAACACGCAAATAATTTTGTAGTCTATTATTACCGTTCTTCTGTTGAGAATCAAAATATGGGGTGTGGCGACCCTAATTCTTATGATTTGCAGATTCGAACCAAACCATTAGCGTTTCTTGTTTAACAACTGTAAATTTGTTTTTCTGGTACTTCCAAAACACGAGATTCACAAATAGCATTTCCGCTAACTATTCGCAAGGTGCTCGTAGAGCAAGTTAGTGACGTCACGTTGCATAGGACGAGAACACTTTGCACATTTATTTCTAGCAATTAAATAGCAAATTTGCAGAGGGTTTTACATTAATCTCGCCTTGGAATCTAAAAGGGACCGTTGAATTGTCTAAATAGTGGATGGCCCAGTATCATGAGTATGCGGGTTAAGTTTGGACGAGTTTATCGGAACTGGGCAGAAAGATTGTAAGGAAAAACTAGCGTCTTAGATAGCAGATAAATTTGTTTTATTATTTATACTAGTAGCTTTATGTCAATTGATGTTCAAGTAAGTTTTTATCATACATGCGCTTACAATCACCGGCTGTCATCCTGCGATAAGTAGCACAGGACTGGGAGAATCCGCCGGCATGCGTGAAACGTAGGCACCTGCACAAGTATGACCAGGTTACACAGCATAGTTCTATCGGGATCTTAAAATCAGGAAATTCACTAGTCAAAATTTATGATTTGGAAGTACTTACAAATTTGCCCCTGAATGATCTCATTAATGTATACAAGTCCACGTGCATTCAGATAATAAGAATTTAAGATCCACTGTTTAATTTCAGATTGGATAAAATCTAACATAAATAAAGAGGTCGAATTTGTTTGGGTTGCATGTCAACCTTTGAAATGTTTTTCTTTGTAATACAGGTAATATACAGCTATACGATGTTGTCAGGTTAGATTTAGGCTGTTCCTGGATAAATTGGTTCGCGCAATTATTTATGTTATTTGCAAACTTATTCATACAATATCTTTTCAGCATAGTTTTTAAAGGATAGATGAATAATTGCCTAATACTGTGAAACAATTTAGATTCGCTGGCATGAGGTTTCGCGTGGGCGTGAAAAGGGACTGTTTCGCGCGGGCTTTAATTCGCGCATTTTCAATTTTAGAAATTAAAAAATATAATTGAAAAATAATAATAGCGCGGTCTTAAATTTGCGCATCGGTCCTGGCGCAAAATGCGGGGGGGTTCGTCCTACGCGAGTAAAAATGATTTCACAGTATTGCAGAAACAAAGACTGATTGAAATGTAACCAAATACATGGATGTAGATTTACATACATATTGCTATATTAATTCAATAAAATGTTAAGACATTAAACACATTGTCTTGGCCCAGAATATGTCATGGTCAATTTCAAATTAAATTCTTGTGTACCTCTTATTTTTCATGCAAATCGTGTATAGTTACTGTCATTGAATACAAACGAATACAGTTCTTTAATATATAGTTATAAATAGAAAATGATAACGTTATTAGAAAAGTTGATTATGCTTTTCTTTTCTTTATATTAAATATTGTTTTTCTTTACAGTCAGTCAGTACGATTCAAAAGTAGTACAACTGTTTTGTAATGGATAATTGTTTCAATATTCGATTCCCCTTTTATCAAAGATAACGTTACAAATAATCTTACTTTATCTTTTTATTCATGTCAACGTCAAATGCTCACAAGAGGTTTTAAAACAAAATGCATGCGGTCTTTTGTGTTAAGAAGTTGAAATTTATTTAACAGTTTCTTTTTGTTTGGTGTTTTGGACCCATCCGATACCGGAGAATGTTGCATTACTGCGTTTTTGTTTTGGAGTTGGAGAGGAATTTTTTTGTCAAAGCTCGAACTTTCGTACATGACCATTAGCTGCATTAAATGTTTGAGAGGCTGTTTTGCATTTCCTGTAATACATATAGTTTAAAGTAAACAATGCTCAATTGGTCTTAAACATTACTTGGATTAAAAAAAAAAAAAATCTGGGGCGGACCGAGTTAGTAATGTTAGGAACTTGTGGTCCAGCCCAACTATTTCATTATTCTTAGAATGTTTTGTTTTGTATATACAGTACATGTATTTGTTTTTAAAAAAGGAAGGAAGGTTTAATTGAATTAAGTCAAATCACCTTAATTATATTAATTAATATAGTTTGGGATTATATCGGTATGACCATGAGAATATTAGAGTATAATAAATAAATATATATATATATATAAATAATGTGGTTAGCTTTTCTACAAAATTTAAGGATTGTCATTAATTCTTGATAGACATTTGTTTCGAATTCTAACATACAGCTGTTACATATTTATTTTGAAGGGCTTTAATTACTTCTAAGGTTACTTGTTTAAGGTAACATGTTATTTTGGATGGTATTCACGGGGGATAACAGCAGATATAACTTTTTTCAATTGTTCCCCATTGACAGTGTCACTGTTTGTTTTGTAATTAAAGATTATAATAGAATATCATAGTTGTAAATATAAGATAAGCTGGTATGTTTTAGGCCAATTCCAACATCGCAAATACTGGGTTTAGCTGATCTATACCAGTTGTCCGCTAAGTTATATATTATATAAAAAAAAAAAAAAAATCGTCATATTTTTGGTATGGTCTGAGTAGGCGAATTGTCAACACCAAATCATTTTAGAATAGATCATATAACACATGTCAACAATATAAATTTATATCACGATAATCGGTATTCGATGTCTGTAAGTCACATCAGACATCAAAAGAGCAAACCAGTTTTAAGGTAGTTCTGCACGTCTGAAAAACCGAAAGTGATGGCGTAACGTCATTTATCCGGAAAACGTAGAATAAAGCCTGGGTTCGGCGTACGGAAATGAAAATCAATTTATAAATAAATCGAAACCTGTGCGTAAATTTATTACAATGGCACTTTTGCTATATTTCTAAAGTCAAAATATGATATTAAAACATATGGTACGTTAAAATATTAAAAATAATGTCTTAAAATCAACGTGAAATGTCCGGTTCTCTTTAATCATGGTCAAATATCTCAAAAATAAGCACACAGACCTATACATTTTATTTCACCAAATAATAGGCCGTGTGTTTATTTACAACTGTGAGAAGTTTCATCAAAATCTACATTGTAGAAAAAAATCTATTCGCGAAAATGTTAAGAAAGTTATGATTTTCCCATAGACTCCCATTATGAAATATTGCGTGAGGTCCAAATTTTTCAAATCAGTCTAGCAAAAAATCAAGCACACGACCCTATCTTTTTTATTTGCTGAATTTTCTAGGTATATTCTAAAGTTTTGAAAAATTGGAGTTTAATCAAATTCTACATTGTAGAAAAAGTTTCGATCCAAACGCGCAGAACTACCTTAAGCTTCTGCTTAATAAAGGTTGATTGTAGCCGCAGTCTAAAACTTCTGGAATTCTTTTAGAAATGCGACACAACATCGTGTAAATGTTGGCAGGGTCAAAACGGGTTTTTAAATCAGTGTATGTAGAATTTACAAATTAGTCAAAATTATTCGATGTTCAGATTCTTTTATATTTATGACGGGGCAATCTTAGCGAGTAGGGATATTGTCCATTATGAAAACTTGTCTCAATAATTTCTGGGATCGCGCTAAATTTGTTGGATTAAGATCATCATTACCGAATTTGCTATATAAACAATTTAAGTCTAAATACATTAAATATTTCTTTGAATTGACAAAACTTAACTGATACTTTTACTAAAGACAGACATGTCAACGTCATTTATAGGCATTGGATTGAATCTGTATTCGTGTGCGTGTTGAAGATTTTGAAACATCATATAAGTTTCAAGTTTATTCATAAGTTCTCAGTTTATATACATACAAAAATACGAGATAAATACAAGTTTTTCAAAGAAAACATTTCATTTAGTCACGCAAATATGAAGGCAACACATTGACTTTGTTTTGAGGAAACTATTTATAGATATTCAAACACGATTACAAGGTTAAAATTAGGTCAGATTATGTCAGTCAGAGAAGTGTGTCGCTAACCGAAGCGAAGTGTAATATTGAAATAGACACATGCTTGCCTGACCATTTATTCGTACTGGGACTTCAGTGCGATTGTGCAATCTATTTATAGAATGGTTTGTTGGTCCTACTGGACCGAGGAAATCTATTGTATGTACTATTAAGATTTGTATAGAAGTGAATTGTATTATATCGTCATGTCTAATATGACTAATTTCCGAACTCGTTGAAAGGAGACAGTTTTTATCGCCTAAATTAATGGGGTAAGAGGTTGGATTTAGATTTTAAATTGATTGATTGGGACATAATTCTTTAACTCAAATTTGTATTCAAAGCAAATAAATTTTACCTTATCTATTTTTCATTTCGTTCAAAGGTTGAACCTGAGTTGTATTATACACCATTATCATGAAAACAACAATTTGGTTAAAAGTTCTTTCTAGATAAAAAGGTCTTATACACAGGTTTAATGTGATTTCATTTAATCTGCACGTGGTGTTGGCAAGATTTGCTGTGCATGTCATGTCTGTTAAGTTGCCAATTTATTTATATTTAAAGTTACATGGTTCAATTAGGTTCGTTTATAGAACAAATATAATTGTGATAAAACTACTATATTTGATTTAAGAAATCTTACTCAGAATTTTTGGGGGATAAATTTTGGCAAATTTATTGTGGCCGAGAAAAATTCTGTCGACCGCGGGGGCGATCGGGCGTGCTTACGAACGTTGTCATAGTATGGATGTTACTGTGTAAAAGGTATTGCTCTAGTGCTTTGGCAATATCTGACTAGCCTTGCTTAAATGTGTCATAGCCTTGCTCATTATAGTATAGTTGCCTTGCTTAGAATTACAGTACGTTGCCTTGCTCCGTTGGTCTGCTAAATATTCCTTCATTACTTTGGCAGCCAACCGTCGAGTTATGGGGAATGTTTAATTTACTGTGGTGTACTGTAGCCTTGCTACGTTGGTCCGCTAAATATTCTGGTGTAATGTAGCCTTGCTCGCTTTGCTTAGAATCACAGTACGTTGCCTTGCTCCGTTGGTCCGCTAAATATTGTGGTGTACTGTAGCCTTGCTCGCTTTGCTTAGAATCACAGTACGTTGCCTGGCTCCGTTGGTACTCTAAATATTCCTCATTACTTTGACAGCCAACCGTCGAGTTATGGGGGTGTTTGGTTTACTTTGGTGTACTGTGGTATCCCTTGCATTCGTGTGGTGCTGATTGTTGCTTCCACAGCAAACCGTGGAGTAATGGTGTGGTACTTTACAGGCGCTTCTGGTTTCCTCCTGGTCGACAGGGTTACTACAAACAATGGAGTGGCCAAACTTTGCCATACTATTTATAATAACTTTCATATATAAGTGTGAATTACATAATTAAAGTTGTTGCTTGCAGTATCATATGCACCTATAATCAGTATATGTGAATGTCATAATACCTAAAAGTACAAATAAACATGTAGTAAACTGTGAATATTGCAGTTGTTTCTTGTGTAGAATTTCGGGTAGTAAAATAAATTCAAAACTACTGAAGATATTTTGAAAATGCAGGAATCAAGTGAATGTGTTGTGAACTCTACGTCTACTCAACAGTGGATGGCTATTAATTTCTTGTGACCTACCTGTAGATAACATTTGAGCAATGTGGTATCAATGACTGTGAGAGCCTGGTCCTTGTTTTTCAGTGTGTCATTTCTCTTGTGTTTCATGATTGGCTGAAGAGGTTTCAGATCTGTCTCTTTTACTATCTCATCCCTCTTCTACAATGAAATCATTGATATAGTTAACCTTTACCCTGCTAAATTGCAGCACCATTTATTATTCACTGAAAATTTACTGACTGAATAGCAAACAATGCACACCAAGATCAGTCTGCAAGGAAACATTTTTGTAATTATTATAAAATGCACAGAGCACTTATGGTTCTTAGCCTGCTTACTCATATATGAATGATAAACAAGTGCATAAATTTCAAGGCTACAGTTCTTGTAGTCTTGAAGAAAAGTGGACATAAATAAAACTTTCAACAAAATTTCAAATTTTCCATGAACAAAAGGTTTACTTACTTCCTTATGATGACAAATAATGATTCCTTATGATATACAAATTTTCAGTTGAAGTTCATATGGTTTAATGAAGGGGACCTAACCAAAAATCATAATTAACACTGATGTTGACAACTAAGTGATGACACTACCTTATCTATTTTTTAGAATTAGAACAGCTTTAAATCAGACCAAACACACTTGGTATTAACTTCATATACCTTCTGTACATACTGAAAAAAGTTCAAGTAATGTTTTCTCTAGGTCTCAGTTTTTCCTCTTCTCTTCTTTAAATATCTGACAAGTTCTAATAAAACTTTCTCTGTGTCTCTGTTCTGCATGTCACTCTCCCCTGACCAAAGCTTTCCCCCATGTCTCTGCCATGTATTTAACTTTCCCCTTACCGTCTTAAAATATCTAACAAGTTCCAGCAGATCTTTGTCACCTTTTGTAGATATGCAATAATGTCTAACAAAGCTTTCCCTTTATCTATGTCCTGTATGTCATTTTCCCTTCACCTACTAGAGATATGCAATAAGGTCTAAAAAAAACTTTTCCCATATTTACTGTAGACATGTAACAAAGTCTAAGAAAACTTTTCCAATATCTCTGTCCTGTATGCCACTTACTCCTTACCTTGTAAGTACCTGACAAGCTCTGACAAAGATTATTTTCAACTTACCTTCTGTAGATATTGGACAAGTTCTGACAATGCTTTCTCCAGATCCCTACCATGTAGGTTTGGTATTTTCTCAGGATATACTAAACTGTTGCTTAATTTACTTGGCAGCAGTTCTGGGTACATGCCGATCACATGGGAGGGATCTGCAAAAAAAAATACATTATGTATAATGTTTATCCATCACAAAGTGACAATAAACTCAACTTGTTTTGAGGCCAACAACTTAAATGCAAATCATAAGCTATTACATGTACACCTTCTTATTGGTAAAAATCCTCATTGAAATAGGAAAATCCTTCATAAATACCAGTCTTTGACAATGACACAGTTTTATACCTGTCTCCAACTGTGTAAATATATCAAAAGCCTCTTTAAATTTGCATTTGCAAAACAGATGTACAGCATATTTGGCCTGGATTTTGTTGATCTGTTCTAATTTTTCCTCCATTGTAATATCTGTTTCCTGCATCTGTAAAAACAGTAAATCACTTTACTTCAATTTACATAAACAGCATATCATTTTACTTCAATTTACATAAATAGGATATCATTTTACTTCAATTTACCTAAACAGCATATCATTTTACTTCAATTTACATAAACAGGATATCATTTTACTTCAATTTACATAAACAGCATATTATTTTACTTCAATTTGGATAAACAGCATATCATTTTACTTCAATTTGAATAAACAGTGTTTCATTTTTATTTCAGTTTACATATACGTCATATCATGTTTACTTCAGTTTTCATAGACATAATAATATAATTTTACCTTGATTTGTTTGGCAATTTGAAAATGCTTATTCTTCACCAGACTTTTAATCCTGTCTTTACTGGGTCTCAATGTCAACATGTAGATACCATCCTTACACTGCACAAATATAACATTCCTGTTTGGAAAAAATACATAGTCATGTAATAAGGTACACCTTAAATATTGCTACAGACTGGTATTTAAATGATTATTGTTTAGGAGCAAGTAATGATTCTGCAGTCAGTCAAGAGGTCAGACCATAGAGGCATCACAAGCTTACTGCTTAACCGCTACCCAGCTAAACTTTTAAAATGAACAGGTCTATCCTTAAGTTTGGGCAGTACCATTTATCACCAAAAGTGGAGTTCACTGAAAATTTACTAACTGAATAGCGAACAGTGCAGACCATGATCAGCCTGCATGGATGTACAGACTGATCTTGGTCTGCACTGGTCTCAAAGGCAAAATCATTTGCTGCCAACAGGCTAAAGGTTGAAGTCTAAAACTATACTACATATCTCTAAAGAAAAGAAGAAAACAAAATGAGCCGTGCCATGAGAAAACCAACATAGTGGGTTTGCGACCAGCATGGATCCAGACCAGCCTGCACATCCGCGCAGTCTGTTCAGGATCCATGCTGTTTGCTAACAGTTTCTCCAATTCCAATAGGCTTTAAAAGTGAACAGGCTGGTCTGGATCCATGCTGGTCGCAAACCCACTATGTTGGTTTTCTCATGGCACGGCTCAAATACTGACCTTCCTTTGCATACACAGTTCACATGCTTCATCTCAATCTGCTGTATAGAGATGCTAGGGTCTAATGTCCTCACTTCCAGGTACCGTGATAACACAGCTAGCACATACGGAGCATCATACTCTAGAGAAGAGAAAGACCAATTGGTAAAAAAACAAGAGCTGTCACTAATGGTGACAAATGCCCCCGCAGCGCCTTGACCTTTGTCTTGGTAACCTTGACCTTTGACCTGGTGACCCCAAAGTCAGTGGGGATCGTGTACTCAATAAGTACTATCAGCATGTGAAGTTTGAAGGTCCTGGGTGCAGTGGTTCACAAGTAAAGTGCCTTCATGCAAATATTTAACGTCTGACCTGGTGACCTTGACCTTTGACCTGGTGACCCCAAAGTCAGTAGGGGTCGTGTACTCAATAAGTACTATGAGCATGTGAAGTTTGAAGGTCCTGGGTGCAGTGGTTCGCGAGTAAAGTGCCTTCATGCAAAAAGTTAACGTTTGACCTGGTGACCTTGACCTTTGACCTGGTGACCCCAAAGTCAGCAGGGGTGGTGTACTCAATAAGTACTATCAGCATGTGAAGTTTGAAGGTCCTGGGTGCAGTGGTTCACGAGTAAAGTGCCTTCATGCAAAAAGTTAACGTTGTGACGAATGAACGAACGAACGAATGAATGGACGGACAGTTGAAAACTAATATGCCTCCCTTCGGGGGCATAAAAAAGTATGAAGGATTCTCTGGTACTGGGTATGCAATTTTGTAAGTCATTACCTTAACCATTGACCTAATGACCTAAAAACAACCAGCAGGGGTCAACTATCGACTGTAATCATCCAATGAAGTTTAAAGACCATAATGTGAACATGCTACAGATATGAATGTAGGTTTTCACTAAAATATTCAGCATGACATTTCAATGTCTGGCAGAGATAAACAAAGCTTTAATTACATGAATAGCTTTCCAATTACTTCAAGAATCCATGCTAACATTAACTTCAACTATAAAGGACCTTATTCAACAGAAAGACCTCTATTTAAGTCTTCAGTAGTCATAATTTTAGATTACATGTATAGATAAACAGGCAGATTGTCAATATTATTTTATGAAAGCTGATGCCAATTTTCAGTATCAGACATTCTGTAGGACACAGGCAGCCTAAATATGCTAATAAACTTAAGTGTGTGTTCTTTAATAAATGGCACTTTGACAAGAGATATAGACCAAGTCTATAATAACACCTTGAGAGCAAGGTGTCTAAGTTTTGCAAGAGACATGTTGCCTTGTTTCAGTGACTGAGCCCTGTTCACAAAACATACCAGGTATTTGGTCTCAGCTGAGTTTGAGTTTGAAATCTTAGTTTCAATTGTACAAAAAACTTCAAGGTTAAATTCCAACTGAGACTGTCCATCAATACTAAATAGCCATTTGAAAATAGTTATTAACTTAAAATTTAGTTTTATAAATGACAATAAAATTCCATTAACTCGTCTGAGAATGAAAATGTTTTGTGAATACTGGGCCTGAAAACTGATGTTAAATATTTTACCTTTAACTGTGACCTTGACCTTTAAAGTAGTGGTTTGTGCCTTGTATATGACATATCTTCTTGTTAGGGGGAATGTTTGAATCAAGATATTTGAATATCCTTCAATGTAGACCGACAAAAAAAATGCATAAAATCAATCTCTTCTAAAGTGTGACCGTGACCTTTTAGTTATGATATAAGGCTTGCATCTGTCACAGAAGCTAAATATGTTAAATGTTAGTAACAAGTTATTTCAATATAATATTCACTGTGACCTTGACCTGTGACCTACTGACCTCAAAATCATTAGGGGTCATCTGCTGGTCATAACCAACCTCGCTATCAATTTTCATAATCCTAGGCCCAAGTGTTCTCAAGTTATCATCCTGAAACCGTTTCACTGTTTCATGTTATTGTGACCTTGACCTTTAACCTACCAGCCTCAAAGTCGAGCTTGACCTGTATTTTGTCATGTAACACCAGTGTACACAAATTTATGATCCTAGACCCAAGCGTTCTCAAGTTATCATCCGGAAACCGTTTAACTGTTACTAGTCACTGTGACCTTGACCTTTGACCTACTGACCTCAAATAAAACGTGACCTGTATTTCATGATGTTACACCTGTGTAGCAAAATTTATAATCCTAGGCCCAAGCGTTCTCAAGTTAACATCCTGAAACCATTTAACTGTTCCAAGTTGCAGTGACCTTGACCTTTGACCTACAGACCTCAAAGTCAAACTTGATCTGTATTTCATGATGTTACACCTATGTACAAAAATTTATGATCCTAGGCCAAAGCATTTTCAAGTTATCATCCGGAAACCATTTAACTGTTCCGAGTCACTGTGACCTTGACCTTTGACCTACAGACCCCAGAGTCGAACTTGACCTGTATTTTATGATGTTACACCTGTGTACCAAAATATATGATCATAGGCCCAAGCGTTCTCAAGTTATCATCCGGAAACCGTTTAACTGTTCAGGGTCACTGTGACCTTGACCTTTGACCTATTGACCCCAAATTCGAACTTGAGCTGTACTTTCTTATGTTACACCTGTGTACCAAAAATTATTTAAATCGGTCAAGCCTTCCATGAGTTATCATCCAGAAACCACAAAAACCAACAGACCGACCAACCAACCGACCAACCGCCAAGCTCACTCCTATATACACCCCGCCCCCCAAACTTCGTTTTGTGGGGTATAAAAAAAACATAAAATCAATCTCTTCTAAAGCATGACCTTGACCTTTTAGTTAGGATATGAGGCTTGCATCTGTCACAGCAGCTAAATATGGTAAATATAAGTAATAAGTTATTTCAATATTCATCCATAGTCTGGACATGAATAATCACATTAATCTTCGCCTTTTAAGTGTGACACTGACCTCTGTTGTAAGGATCTTGGTCTTGCATGCACTGTCTTGTGGTCATTTATGCCAAGTTATTTCAAAATCTAACAATTCATGATGAAGTAACTGGTCAAATGTGATTTTCAGAACTAATACCCATGGACAGCACCTTCATCTCATTATCAATACCATGGATATAAAAATCTGTTGAAATTTTCCTAAAAAGAAATGTTCTAATGTACCGACTAGTTGCGGGATTCCAGTCCATGTAATACATTCATCTTTGACAGGTTTTGCTCGTGAGTTGACAACTACAGATGTGTTATCATACCCTAGCAGAATACAATCAGAATCTATCTTGGTCATCAGTGGCTCCCTGAGGCTATTTCCAAATGAAAACACTTCCTTATAGTCCCCTGTCTCAGGCTGCAATAAGTAACATGAAATAATATAATAAAAATTATTTTTCTTTTAAAATAATTTGATTTATTTTTAGAGAAATCAAATGTCACGTCCGTTGCTATGGAACCGATACGCCCTCGCGCTTATCGTTATAAATTGGTACCCGAGTTTATACAAGCCTGTAGCTAGTTAAATTTGATATCGGTAAACAGTCTGTTAAACTTGCATAAAAAGCTGAGAATTCTCGTGCAGCTCTCTGTCTGTTTTTGTACGTTGGCTGAGCGAGTACATGTAAAGTTGACAATTTTGAGTTGACAATTTTATAAAGAATTTAATTCTCTACGCTTGCCGAGAGGTTGTAATAAGAGAAGCGGGCTGGTCTGACAACAACCGACAATGAAGAGAACAGGCGTAATAAGAGAGGTCCGTCGTAAATGAAAAGCCGACGAGTGTAACCTTGAAAGCAGGCCTGCTGGCGAACTTGTGGCTCCTGAAGGTCGAACAGTCAACACTGGTGACATGACGATAGAGGAAACAGACTACTACAGGATTATTCTGGTGGGTCAATTGTTACTGATTTTGAACAAATTCTTTCAAATTCTGATGTAGTTCTTTCTAATAACTGTATAAGTAGCAATATTCCATGTGCTAATAATAATTCTCAAAGTGGGTTTGGCGGCATAATGGTATAAAAATCCTCTTTTTGCAAGTAAATTCCTTCAAACATCGCGGTCACAAAGATGAGTTTTTCAGTTCGGATAATTAACTCGGCCAAATCACCAGCTAATATAAACGCTTTGAAACGATATGCACGAGATAACGGTAAAGTAGATGGGTGTTTTTAACCAAGAGTTTCCTATTCTCGATTGCTTCGAATTCAAAAAATCTTTGCTCGGTTGCACTGAATTCTTGTATAATACAGAAAGAAATAAGGAAGATGGAGCAGGAAGGGTTGCGGGCCCATTTGTATCGCCTATTAGTATCGTCCCGTAGAAACTGAATCATTACATTGACCTAGTTTTATGGTAAGGTTAGTTCAAAATCTAGGATGAACGGGTATCGAACGGCAAAAGTACATACTGGTTGGTGCACGGTCCGGGACAACTGGGTATGAAAGAGGTAGTCATCATAGGAAAATTTAGCAGTGAATATTAGAAAAATGTAGTAGTGAAGATGTATATGTAAATAAACAGTAAAGAAACTAGTAATTAGTTATTTAAACGGCTCACGCGAAATTTGGGCGTCACGTACATAAAAAACATACGTGTAATAATTCATTATTTAATGTTATGGCCTCAAACTTACAGCACCGCTAGAGAATAAATATAGCTGGAATTCTATAGCATTTTTGATAAATTATTGACAGAAAGTTCAACAAAATTACATAAAAACAGCTGATGTTATACAGGATTACATGTGAAATTTTATATGGCACGATCATAAATAACTACTTAGTTTTTATAGTAAATACATGTAAAACACTTTATGCACATAATTCAAACTTTTGGCCGGAAAACACAAAAAACAGTATAGAAAAATATTTAATGATGAATAAGTGGCAGCAATTTAAAAACATAGAGTAAACGATTACATGTCAAGCATTCTACTTTATCGGCATGGCATATTCAACGAGGCGTGTAGCTTATATTAAACAGGTGTGTGCGTGACCTATACATCGGCAGTGTACGTACAGAATAAATATGTCGTTTTAAAATAAACATTAGATTTACTGTTATCATCCTAAAAGTAGCGTATTGACAATTCATTGCCACAACAGTTGCCACTTAGATGTTTTGTAAGTCATGAAGAGAACCGCGGGTCTTTGTGGATAATTTTGCTAATAAACAACTACAACATTAGAAGACAGCATTTGAACAGAAAATAACATCTTATATTATTAGAAAACAAAACAAAAATAATTAAAATAAATATATTAATAAATGAATTAATAAGTAAATAAATGAATAAAAATAAATTAAAGAAAGAAAGATTCTGTCTGCTAAAAGACATCATAAGGTAAATACAATCTTTGCTGCAGGGCTGGGCTATCGCATTTGGCAACTGTGTTTAAAAGATTATATTTCTAAGAACATGGCTTCCAATCGATAAGAATTTTGGGGGATAAATTTCTGAAAATTTATTGTGGCGGGAAAATTCTATCGACTGGAAAGTGACCGGGCGTTAGATTCGTTAATCGGTATCAGTTTAAACGTTTTTTGACTTAACACTATTGTAAGCCCGATTGATCTAGCTCGCGCGTTGTCATAATAGACGCAAACGTGAACCGCAATTGGTATTTAACCTTAGTTTATTTAAGTTGTTGCATTGCGTTGCAGTTACATATTTTCCGTTAAGGTATGGTTTTTGATTATTCGGACTGACTGGCATGTCACGCTTGGTCTCCTTCCCGTCGAGTGAATTTTTCATCAACTTGGTCGGAGCCCTCGCGCTTACCCTATCAAGTTTAATTAGAGCGGCCGTTACAACCCATCTTATTATAATACTATCCCATCTTGTTATAATATTATGTAAATGCAACTGAACCTTCAAACCAACTTGACAGGAGCTTCTGTGCCTACCCTGTCTCGTTGAAAATGTTACTGCGTATTTAAGATTGAATTAGGTTTTAATTACTTAACGGATAACTTTATTTTTGTCATATTTAATTTTTGTTGTTGAGTATGTTCAGAATTGTTGGCAAGGCAGTTAAGTTCATTAACCTTCACCAGCTGGGCAGGAGCCTCAGGCGTACCCGGTCCCGTTGAGGAGGTTACTCATTTTTGACATAAAAAGTTATTAATTATTTAACTTATGATCACTTTATTTTGTTACATTTGTTGTTATGATAGAATTGTTTGCAAGGTAATTATTAAACATATAGAGGAGGCAATGTGTGTTTATTTTTATTTCGAGTAATTTCAAATAATAAAAATTATTTTTCTTTTAAAATAATTTGATTTATTTTTAGAGAAATCAAATGTCACGTCCGTTGCTATGGAACCGATACGCCCTCGCGCTTATCGTTATAAATTGGTACCCGAGTTTATACAAGCCTGTAGCTAGTTAAATTTGATATCGGTAAACAGTCTGTTAAACTTGCATAAAAAGCTGAGAATTCTCGTGCAGCTCTCTGTCTGTTTTTGTACGTTGGCTGAGCGAGTACATGTAAAGTTGACAATTTTGCCCACCCGCCACACCCCATAATGAATTACAAAGGCGCCGCTTGCAATGTTCTGTTTTATAAAATGCGTTTCCGTCCAGTTTCAATATGACAATGATAATGACGAAGTTTATTTGATGTAGCGGCCACCGGCCCAAAATTAAAATATGCATGTATATACAATTAGCAGTATACATTTATGGAATACGGGACGTAAATTCAAATCTTATTCATAATATAAACCTATTAACTTGTATACTTTAGTTTCATGTATATAGTACATATTATTATATTTAAAGCAAACGTTTACGTTCTATGAAATCATAGTATGCGTACATGGCAACATTTTTATTGTAGTTTTATTGCTACTGCTTATAAGGATAATAAATGAGTAGACATAAATTGATACAATATTTCCTGGAATATGCTTTGCTCTTAATTTCTGTAAACAAGGACATAGCAAAAGGAAGTGCATTTAATTTTCTTTACCAGTTCCACATAATTTACATATATGTTCATTTTGTCAACATTGTTACATTATCCTCTCTCTATCTCGAGCTGTTTCAGTAGGAGAGTTGAGACAGATTTTCTGCTCTAGTCATATATTTCAGATCGTTACTTGACGAGGATGAGTGTACAAATAAATCAAAAGGTTTCCAAAGACGATTTCACACATATTTGCTCGAAGTATTGGACTGCTGAAGACAATGATTAGATGTGGAACACGGATAATATGCCATTCAGTAAGTGTGGAGATAAACAGTAACATAAGATGTGTTATCAATTTTAATGTGTGTTATTTAATTATGTGCGTTTAAATGCCAAGTGTTTGTATACTCTGGATTCTCAATCAGATAACGTTCATTACAAATATATTGTTTTAAAGCTTGTTATGGAACTTGCTTTTGAAGGGATAAAATTATTTATTTTATGCTTTTATGGTAGCCTACGACACAATAATTTAATTGTCGCTCTACGTTATCATGATATATTACTGGAGAATTCAAGTTGGCAGGGGGGAGACTGCGTGATATCTATATTAAATGCATTTAGTAAGCGTTTATAATTATATCTAATCTAGAGCATCTTTGTTAGACATTCAGCTATCATTTCTCGTCGGTCGTTTCCAATTCGTACCCGAGGGGACATGACAGCTTCAATAATGTAGTTAGCTTGTTGCATCGCAATTGCCACATACGTTCTTGCAAACCGTTGCTTGTACGAGTTTAATCGCTGTTGTGTAGTTTGCTTTGCCTAAGATTACAATACATAACAGCATTATGTTTTAGGTGTTATGACACGAAGTTGCTTTGGGTTACTAAGTCCGGGTCTTATAGTACAGTAGAACCTAGATTGCCTGGCGTTGCATGAAAGGCATCAGTATATAGTAAACACTTTGCAGTAAATATTAAGTTATCTACAATTGCAGTAAAATACCACAGTTTTGATACCGTTTTCTAATAAAATGTTATGACTCGAAGTTGCTTTGGATCACTCAGTCCGGTTCTTATAGTACGGTAGGACATTGACTGCTTTGTGTTGTATAAAAGGCATCAGTAAATAGTATAAAGATTTTTTCAGTGAAAATTTATTTATGTAGTATTTATATGATTGCAGTAGAATACCACAGTTTTGATGCCATTCTCTAATTAAGTGTTATAACTCGAAGTTGCTTTGGGTCACTAGGTCCGGCACTCGTAGTACAGTAGGATCTAAATTGCTTTGCATTGCAAAAAAGGCATCTGTAAACAGTATAAAGATTTTGCAGTAAGTATTTAGTTAAGATTGCAGTAGAAGACCAAAGGTTTGATGCCATTCTCTGATAATTTGTTTTGACTCGAAGTTGCTTTGGGTCACTAGGTATATCTTTTATAGCTAGGTAGGACCTAGATTACTTTACATTGTATAAATGCATCAGTAATTAGTACATAGTTTTCTGCACTAAATATTTAGTTAAGACTACAGTGACATTTCACAGGCTGGATGCCATATTTTAATAAAGTGTTATGACTCGAAGTTGCTTTGGGTCACTAGGTCCGGCTCTTATAGTACGGTAGGACCTAGATTGCGTTGCATTGCGTGTAAGGCATCAGTAAATATTGCAAAGTTTGCTGCAGTAAATATTTAGTTAAGATTGCAGTGGAATATCACAGGTTTGATGCCAATCTATAATAAAGTGTTATGACTCGAAGTTGCTTTGGGTCACTAGGTCCGGCTCTTATAGTACGGTAGGACCTAGATTGCGTTGCATTGCGTAAAAGGCATCAGTAAATAGTACACAGTTTTCTGTAGGAAGTATTTAGTTAAGAGTGCAGTGGAATATTATAGATTTGATGCCATTCTGTAATAGAATGTTATGACTCGAAGTTGCGTTGGGTCACTAGGTCCGGCTCTTATAGTACGGTAGGACCTAGATTGTGTTGCATTGCGTAAAAGGCATCAGTAAACAGTACAAAGTTTTCTGTAGGAAGTATTTAGTTAAGTGTGCAGTGGAATATTATAGATTTGACGCCATTCTTTAATAAAATGTTATGACTCGAAGTTGCTTTGGGTCACTAGGTCCGGCTCTTATAGTGCGGTAGACCCAGATTGCGTTGCATTGCGTAAAAGGCATCAGTATGTAGTACAAAGTTTTCTTTAGGAAGTATTTAGTTTAGATTGCAGTGGAATATTACAGGTCTGATACCATTCTTTAATAAACTGTTGTGACTCGAAGTTGCCTTGGGTCAACAGGTCCGGTTTTTATTGTACGGCAAGACCCAAATTGCGTTGAGTTGCGTAAAGGGCATCAGTAAATAGTACAAAGTTTTCGGCAGTAAATAATTAGTTTAGATTGCAATAGAATACTACAGGTTTGATGCCATTCTTTAATAAAGTCGTATGACTCGTAGCTGCTTTGGATCACTTTGTTCGGCTCTTATAGTACTGTGAACCTAGATTGCTTTGCGTTGCGTAAAAAGGCATCGTTAAATAAAATAAAGATTTTTACAGTAAATATTTAGTAATGTAGTGTAAGACTGCAGTAGAATACCACAGTTTTGATGCCGTTCCCTAGTTAAGTATTATGACCGATTCTTATAGTGTGGTAGGACCTATATTGCTCGGGGTTGTGTAACAGGCATTAATAAACAGTAAAACACTGTAGTAAATAATTGGATTTAGGTAATGTAAGGTTGCTTATCTTTCTTTTTGATGATTTGTTTTTCGACGTCAACAACGTGAGTAAAAAGACTATGAGCTTGAATGGAGCCTCGCTTGTTTATAGTCCCAAACTTCTCTCAAGTAACGTGAACCGCAATTGGTATTTAACCTTAGTTTATTTAAGTTGTTGCATTGCGTTGCAGTTACATATTTTCCGTTAAGGTATGGTTTTTGATTATTCGGACTGACTGGCATGTCACGCTTGGTCTCCTTCCCGTCGAGTGAATTTTTCATCAACTTGGTCGGAGCCCTCGCGCTTACCCTATCAAGTTTAATTAGAGCGGCCGTTACAACCCATCTTATTATAATACTATCCCATCTTGTTATAATATTATGTAAATGCAATTGAACCTTCAAACCAACTTGACAGGAGCTTCTGTGCCTACCCTGTCTCGTTGAAAATGTTACTGCGTATTTAAGATTGAATTAGGTTTTAATTACTTAACGGATAACTTTATTTTTGTCATATTTAATTTTTGTTGTTGAGTATGTTCAGAATAGTTGGCAAGGCAGTTAAGTTCATTAACCTTCACCAGCTGGGCAGGAGCCTCAGGCGTACCCGGTCCCGTTGAGGAAGTTACTCATTTTTGACATAAAAAGTTATTAATTATTTAACTTATGATCACTTTATTTTGTTACATTTGTTGTTATGATAGAATTGTTTGCAAGGTAATTATTAAACATATAGAGGAGGCAATGTGTGTTTATTTTTATTTCGAGTAATTTCAAATAATTATGATGGAAATCAGAAGGCTTTAAAATTGAAAATTCTTTCATATTTCTGAACACTTCATACAGTTATAATCAATCATCTTGCTTCACCTTTAGCCTACTGGCACATGTAATTCTGCCTTTGTGATCGGTGTAGATCAGCTTGCATTCAGTAATGATGACCTTGAAAAGTCTGGTATGGAAATTTTCTTTTAATTATTTAAAAAAAATATATATCAGACAAGTTTAAAATAAGCAAAAAATTCAAAAGTTGCTGATAATTACCTTCAGTAATAAGTATTCATCTTTGTATCCAATGTAGAGGCAAGATTTACACCATAACATGCTCTTTACGTACTTGTCCATCACACAATCTGTCTAGAAAAATAATATCAAAATATAAATTATAATAGAGAAAATAATTTCAACAATAACCACATTTTGCTCACTGTGAAACCAATTAATTTCCCTGGCATATTATTTCGCTGTATTTGCCAAAGTTACATATTAGGGGAACAAGATTTATTATTTCTAATTCTAAGATTAAAAATTATTTTATTAGTCACCAGTGATATGAGCCGTGCTATGAGAAAACCAACAAAGCGGGTTTGCGACCAGCATGGATCCAGACCAGCCTGCACATCCGCGCAGTCTGGTTAGGATCCATGCTGTTCGCTTTTAAAGCCTACTGCAATTAGAGAAACAGTTAGCGAACAGCATGGATTCTGACCAGACTGCGCAGATGCGCAGGCTGGTCTGGATCCATGCTGGTTGCAAAGCCACTATGTTTGTTTTCCCATGGCACGGCTCATATAATCTTTACCTCCTGGTTTAGAAGAGCAACGTTTTTAGAGGAGTAAATATCTGGTTCAGAGGGTTTTTGTATCTGGTTGAAAGTGCAACAAATTGCAATGTCCTAGTACATCTTCATTTTATACAGTCAACATTGTATTCAGAGACCGCCCAATGGACTGCTAAAAACTGGTCTCTTTATGAAATGTTCTCTTTAAGTTAATGAATTTCAGTCAGGAGAAGAGAAAAGTTAATTTTTACTGTTAATGTAACTGTATTTATTATGAACATATATATGTTCAGACCGATTGAGTTATCAAAATTTCCGGAGCCCTGTGTATATATATTTCAAAATGTATACATGTACAGCGTGAACACTTTTCCAAATCCACAAACTGTGAAAATTTTAGCTGGACTATTAATGTCTGTTCAACTGTTACATAGGTTATTTGTATTCAGTCAGGTGCAAAACGTACTCGCTAATTACACAGGTGAAGAAATACCGGGCGAAAAGTTGATACCTGGTTGCAAAAAAAAAATAGATACTTTTGTCAAATATTTAACTTGTCGGGACTACATTATTGTGGTCACTTGTCGTTTATTCTAACACGATCCAATCCATTTTCCTATTAAACAAAGAAGGCTGGAAACAGTGAATTATTAAACAACAATTCACTGTTCTGACGTCACAATTATTACGTCATAGCGTCAAGCGGCGTAGCAGCGCGCTGGAAAAGAACCCGATTGAAAACGGGCAAATATTTAATGCATGCCAACAAGGATGTACTTTAAAGTTAGAATCGAAATAATATATCTCATTTAGTGATTTGCTCTTGAATAAATCACTGTTTGTCGTTCAGATGCGTAGCATTATATCACTCGGGCTGCGCCCTCGTGATATAATTCCTTCGCATCTGAACTCCAAACAGTGATTTATTCAGTGACAAATCACCGATGAGATATATTATTTCTTAAATAAAAAGCCGTATAATGGAATGAATTTATGTACTGAAAACGTTCAGGAGGGATTTTGACCAGCCGCTTAATAAATAAATCGTGTAATAGAGATGGTCGAAAGTACGGTATGTTGACTGTATTGCTTCTTTTTTTGTTACTTAAGGCAAATAAATTAAATAATGTTTCTTATATCAGATTCTGAACATGAAAAATACCAAAATCATTTCTATAGGGCAGAAATATTAAACTTGAACTGAATTAAAGAATTATTTTAACTTATCATATATTGAATAAAATAATCAGTTTCATTTCCATCAACTTTCTCGCTATAAACAAAACCAAGAAGGAAAACAATTAAAACAAATAGCTCATTCAAAGACTTTTACAATTATCTTGATATTTGATTAGTTGGCAACAGATTTCAATGGAATGAATGGATGAATATTATGACTGCTTTATGGAGGCATTTCAAAATGAAATAAGATATAGTGAAATCTAGTCTTTGAACAGTCATGTCACTAAGGATAAAAACTGTCATTTACTGACAATTACGTTGTTTCTGGTGTTGCAAATACTGGGACTGGGCGAAACAAGTGGTTGAAGAGGGATTCTGTTCACAGTGAGGACTGGTTTCAAAGGCACTTCTACTCTATATTTTTTCGGCGACACCGTCTAAATTCGTTTTCGTTACCTATGCCACGTGGCTTCAGTTTGCAAATCAAACTACTTGATAACGCATTATACATAATTTATCAAAATGGAAGATTTATGCAACACTCTGCCTGATTGGACGAGAGTGTCAATTTCTTTCACTCTGTTGATTGTGCTACGCTGAGTGAAATGTAGACAAAGCGTTTATCCTAAACGACGCTGTTCACAGTTTTAAAGCTAACTTTGGCTCAGTATATTTAGCAAGAATATTGATATATCTCAAAATGATAAGTAAGTTTAATAAATATGATAAAAACCTGTTCAAATACCAACATATATCAAATTAAAGAAAGAGCTGAATACGGTCTGCGTATCACATGAATAAGGGTGTGATAAGAGTCTTTTATTTAGAGAAGTGCTTTATAAAATATTTTCCTTGTTACAATTGTCGTCTGTATATGAAAAGGTTTCTTGCTTTTCTGACTTATTCAGATTGCATATTAAAATGAGTACTTGTTTGCTTTGATATATTTGTTATAAATTATTTAACTGATTTATTATATATGAATATTTTTCTGTAGTATGGTATGCAAATATTGAACTCAGTTGAAATCTGTTTCATTATATATATGCTATATAATGACTGAATCTCATTACACTGACATGAAGGTACGCTGCATACAGTTTATCTATGTGATATGACTACGGTTAAACTTTGTTTATGAAACAGAAATATTGAAATAATTACAATTGTATGTTTTGCTTGACCTTCATTTTTTATAGGTGTGACGTTATTGTCCAAAGACTCATGAATAGCGAATATGCATTTGTTAAAGCGGGATCAGTTGGCCTATTTTAGAAATAAATAAAAATAATAAATAAAAAAATCCTGTAATTGATTTTTTCTCATGTATTCTAATCAAACTTGATTTGTAGCATCTTTATTAGGCCCGCAGCCAACTTTGTTCAGCTGGGACATTTGACCCCTTTTAGGGGCTGCTAGAGCTAAAACTAGAAATGCCTTTATACAGTGCTTGGTGGATCTTTGTCATACTTGGTCTGGAGCATCATTATAAGGTCCTCTTCCAAATTTATTTATATAGGAACTTGGGCCCTATTAGGGACCACTATAGCTAAAAGTAGATATGCCTTTCTTCGCATTTACCAATAAAATGTAATGGATTTTTATCAAACTCGATGTGTAACAATATCGTAAGGTCTCCTGCTATTTTGTTACAAATGGGGATAGGGACCAATTTAGCTAAAAATATAAACACGTTTAATGACCTCTTCTCATGAACCGCTTCATGAATCTTCATCAAACTACTGCTGTAATTATTCGTCTAAGGATAAACGAAACAAAATTGCAACCCTACGAAACCTTTGCGAAAAATTAAAAGAGAACCATTTAAATTGTTAAAGTGTTTAGTTTTGCAATTTGAAAAATGTTAGATGAAAGATGAATGTTAGATGAAAAATTCATAAACTTCTTTCCTTATTACAATTCGCCGACCATCATTTTTAAAGATATTTCTTGTTTTCTAATAAATTTTAGATCAGAGACATATACCGAACTTACAATTATTTCTATAAATGAGTCACCAGTCCACTCCAATATCTGAAAAAAAGGAAGTTTAAATGATACTATATATATATATACATTAATTCCATGCCATGTACACTGAAAGTCTGGAATGCAGTGAAAATAAATCTTAACATGTTTATCTAAGATTATGTCTAGGATCATGATTTTTGAAAACTAAATTTAACTTGTAATATCTCTATTAGTAGCCAGGTAGTAAAATCACATATAGTTCTGACAGTCATATTCCTGGTTGTTAGGAAAACCATCTGTTATTTCTAAATGACATCATTGTGAAACATAGCTTTATCATTCTTAAACATACCTTCCTCATTGTGATATAAAGCTACATCGTTGTGAAACATAACTACATAAATGTGAAACATAACTACGCAGTAAAGCATAACAATCAATTGGAAACATTACTACATAAATGTGAAATATAACTAAATCAATATGAAACATTACCACATGACAATGAAATATAAGTTTATGATTGTAATGTATAATAATCAAAATCTGGATCATTGCTACATAAATGTGAAACATAACTAAATCAATGTGAAACACTAGAGATGCTTTTGAGAAAAGCGCATGTCTCCCACAACTGCCCCTATGAAAAATGTCTAGTTTCTCTAGATAGCTTAGATGAATGGACCCATTTAGACGGCTTGGACGAGTGGACTCAATCAGTAATTCAAGGGCCATAATTCAAAAGTGCCTGGGTGGATTTGGCTAGTTATCGAACTTGGCTGAGGTCTTATGGTCAAACACATTTTGTTCAAGTTTGTTGAAGATCAAATGAGAAATGTTCGACTTAGAGTGCGGACAAGCTTTGTGACAGACACACACACACACAGACTGGAGTAAATCAATGTCTCCCACACCACTGTGTGGTGGGAGACATAAGATCTACATAACTATGAAACATAACTATATGATTGTAATGTATAATAATCAAAATTTGGATCATTGCTACATAAATATGAAACATAACTAAATCAATGTGAAACATAACTACATAATTGTAAAATATAACTAACTAATTATGATAAAACATCACATGAAATACTAGCTACTATTTTTGCAAAGTTGAAGTGTACTCATATTGTACGTACCAGTAGTCTCTTGCCTACTGCCACACAAACTTTCAAATTTGTTCCATATATTCCATGTGAGTCAACTTCATTCTAAAACACAGTAATAATAAATAGTACTAAAACCTTCAACATGGATATTTATATCTACGCTGAAACTTTCTCTTGTGACTTTCAGTACAAATTTATTCTGTCAAATTTTTCAAGCAATATTCATTTGAAAGAAAGATTCTCATGATTTCTAATATGGATGCATCTCATAATCTCATAGGTTTATATCTCACATGTTTATATGTCACGTACTTGTATCTTGCATGTTTATATCTCATAGACTTACACCTCACATGTTCATATCACACAGGCTTACATCTAACATGTTTATATCTCACAGACTTATAAATATCTCTCATGTTAAAATTTCACAGGCTACATCTGACACGTATATATCTCACAGGTATATATGACTGTATCACAGGTTTATATCTTACATACTTTTATCTCACTGGATTATATCTCACATATTTATATTCCACATGTTTATATCTCATATGTTTAGGCTTAAAAAAAAAAAATTCTTTGTTTCCGGTAACATGCTCAAAAAAATTAGGGTAGGTAGGTCGGAAAATTTTTTTTTTTGGAATTTTTTTTTATTAAGGCAGACTTTTCGGAAATTATTTTTTTGTCAAAAAATGATTACAAATAAGGGGGTTATGCCTTTAGAGCATCAGTAAGTTGATTTCTAACATCACTGGCCATGTTTAATGCATAAAAAGTGCAGTTTTGCATCTTTTTGTTAAAAAGTTGAAAAAAATATTCTCCAAGGCCATAAAAACATTTAGGATGGGGCCAGAAATTTAGGGTAGGTCGGGATACCGGAAACAAACAATTTTTTTTTTTACGCCTTATATCTTCCATTCTTAAATCGCACAGAATTATACCTCTCAGGTTTGTATTACTCAGGTTTATATCTTGCATGAGTATATCTGTAATATCTATATCTCACAGACTTATACCTCATCTGTATGCTATTCAACTGAAAGGAGACTTTTTAATATGAACTAGAATTTAGTCCATAGGACAAGAATTCCCCCACATATTGTGCCATCACCGAAATAGCAAAGTTTTTAAAACAGATCATCTTCACATGAAGGATGTTGGACTGAAAGTTTGAAGCAAATTATATTCAGGTAAGTTTGTGCATCTGAGCAACTTTGAATTCATTCCCTCAAAAAGTGTATGAGGAGTTGAACACACAATATTTTCGCTATGGCCTATTTTGTGAAATTATGAAAGGGCCATAATTCTGGACAAAATAGCCACAGAAAAATGTTCATTTTTCATGGTCATCTTCATATCAAGTTCCTTCATCTGTGAAACTTTCAAGCATATCCTTTTCAATTATGTTTCAGGAGTTGGACACACAAGCTTTTTCTCTATATTCTATATAGCAAAACTATCAAAAAGCCATTTCTGCTGTAAAAATAGTCACAGCAAAAGTTCCTTCCTTTATGGTCGTCTACATATCAACCTAGTTTATCTGTGAAAGTTGCAGTAAATCAGGCTAGCAGTGTGGGAAAAGTTGGACACACAAGATTTTTCTCTTTATTCTATATAACAAAATCATCAAAGGGCCATAACTGCGGTAAAAATAGTCAAAGCAAAAGTTCCTTCCTATGTGGACACCTTCACATCAATGTCCTTTATCTGTGAAACTTTCAAGCACATCCTTTCAATAGTGTTTGAGGAGTTGGACACACAAGGCTTTGGGCTGTATGGATATGCCCCCCACGTAATGTGGGGGCATAAAAATCTGAGATGTTCTTGCTTATGTTTCTAGAGTATCTTTCAAATTTACAAAGTGCACAAACGTCCATCAGTCACAAAGTCTTATATAGTAAGCCCATTTGTCTGTTCCTTGGAGGATTCTTATTTTTTTGTTATTGTTCTTTTTTTAAGGCAGGGGGTCATATCAAAACAAAAGTAGGTTATATGGTGAATTTCCTGCTTTTCATGGGGGAGGAAGACCAAAAGGGCTCCTCCAGACATTGTTTCATTATGGGCTGGGTAGAACCACTGGCCTAGTGCGCTTCTGTAAGCCTGCTGGATGACAACCTGAGATGAATGATTCTATACCATTAAGTGAAGCTGGAACCCGTATCAGTGAGCGGCAAGTGGTTTGAAGTCAACAGCCTTAACCACTCTGCCATGAAGGCCAATTTTTTTTTGACATAGATTCATACCATCTTCTAGTTCTCTGTAAGCAATTTTGGTCAATAAAATGTCACACAGGATCCATCAGCAAACCAAAGTTTTGATGAATATTCCCAGCTGTAGATTTTTAAACTGAAACAAGCATGCATATGTGAAAACACCCCATGAGATGAATACATTTGTTCAGTCTTACCTGTACTGATATAGCTATCACATTCATTCCCTTGGTGTTTGGTAGAGACTTCTTAAATTCATAGGTCTCTAGATCATACACATTCAGCATATTGTCTGAAAATCAGCATGAAACTATCAATAAAGAACAAAATAAAATAGTTTCCTGACTATGATATAGCAAATTGTCTGAAAAACTGCATATGCATCAAGCAGTGTCTGAAGAACAGTGCATATGTATATACTGTAACACATATTGTCACAAAACAGCATAATATATTGAGCATTGTGTCTAAAGGAAAGTACTAAAAGGGGCATAACTTGCAGGTGCCAATGTTCATCTGTAGGTGCTTGACATTAGGCAATATGCATAAAGAGTTCTGATTCTTGGCTTTCTTATTCATCTATTGATGACAAAAAAGTATAAAGTTTCAAAGCTATAGTACTGAAGAAAAGTGAACCTCAACAAAAAAACATGAAATACCAATTTTCATAAAGTTATAAAAGACCATAATTCTGAAAAAAATACAAGAGAGAGATATGGTTTTTGACCTGGTAATGAATGTAATGATACAAGTAATACAAAATTTTATAGCTATTTCAGTATCCAAGATAAATACACCTAACCAAAACAAGAAATAACGAAGAAATTCTGATTTTCTAAATACATAAAGGGTCATAATTTCTAATACAATTCAGGTCAGAGTTATGGTTCTTGGCCTACATATTCACCTAATGATGATAAATAAGTCTGCAAAGTTTCAAACAAAAATTTTTACCAAGAAATTCAAAATTTCTAAGTTAATAAAGGGCTATAATTCTGATAAAGTGCAAGTCATCATTATGATTCTTGGTCTACATATTTAGCTAATGATGATTAATAGATCTAGTCCACAAAAAAGGGATCTGCCAAATAAAAAAATGACTGACCAAAGCTTGTCAAAATAATGGCCTACGATCTTATATAACCTTTGACCCCTAAATGTGACCTTGACCTTTGAGATAGGGGTCTGCGGTTTGTGTTAGACACTCCATCTCATTAAGGCAAACATATACGCCAAATAAGAATAAGATTGTTCAATGCATGTCAAAGTTATGGCCAGAACAAGTTCTAAAATGACTTCTGACTCCTAAGTGTGACCCCTGAGATACGGGTCTGGGAGATGCGCTCAACACTCCGTCTCATTTAGGCAAACATTTGTTCTAAAAAAAAAAAGACTGCTCTATGCATGGCAAAGTTACAGCCTGCACAAGCTCTAAAATGACCTTTGACCCCCAAGTGTGACTTGACCTTTGAGAATGGGACCTGGGCTTTCCATCTCATGGAGATAAAAACATTTATGTCAAATGAAAAAAAGACTGCTCCATACTTACCAAAGTTATGGCCTGAACAAACTCTAAAATGACCTTTAACCCGTATTTGTGACCTTAACCTTTGAGATAGGAACCTGAGGTTTGCTAAGACACTCCGTCAAATACAGGCAAACACTCATGCCAAAGATAAACAAGATTCCTTTATGCCTTTATGCATGTCAAAGTAATGGCCCAGACAAGATCTGAAATGACCTTTGACCTCAAAGTGTGACCTTGACCTTTCAGATAAGAACCTGGGGTTTGCGCATGACACTCTGTCTGAGTGAGGTAAACATTCATGCAAAATATAAACAAGATTGTTCCATGCATGCCAAAGTTATTGTCCGGACAAAAAATACTGATGAACGCAGACACCAATGCACATACATCAAACAGCCATTTGGACATGTAACTATATCTCCGCTCTCAGCAAGTGGGCTTGACAAAAATCAAAATCTTGCAATAAAGCAATGCCAGTTTCAGAAAAAATGCAACTGTCCTACTTATTCCTCAAATGGTAAAAAGCAGGCATTTGTAACATGATGTTGGTACAATATCTCGGCTATGTCATAGTTACTGTTTCGAGATTTTAACTGCTACAGTATAATTCTGTAAATGCTGTAAAATAAAGCTTTCTAGATCTTACCTAAATCTAGTTATTGTTACTTCTGCAGACAGTATGAACAAACCGTTACAAACGTATTACATTTATGGTCACTGATCAACATTCAATGAAGACTATTATTTATAGATGCTAACAGACCACTTACCATACACAGCAAGCAACAGAGAAAACTCGGGTACAGGGTGAATCTGAAATACAGGAAAATATTACCATGAAACTTACATTCCAAAGCTTGCCATACTGAGCTATCATACAGAGTTTGATAGTAATAAGAAGTCTTTCAACACAGTACTTTACAAACCCCTCATTGGAACAACTTAATTCATAATCTTAACAAAGCAATTGGCATGTATTACAATTGATTAATAACACCATGTAAAAAAGGTAGGAAATAAATAAATTTAAAATTACAATTACGTCAAGTACTTAAACGAAAATATGCTTTTTAAATACATATTCTACAAAGATCTCTCTTAATTTTTTAGTTGCTTTTGATCAAATTTAATCGTAAAAGGAAATTAAATATAGGTAAATACTTTTATATACAGCTTTAAATGAACAAGTAGACAGCACATTGCTTCAACATTTATAACACAGACATTTACTTTGCTTGTAGAGTTTCAGAATTTTATTATAAGAACATTTACCTCTGACACAGGTTTTCCAAACACCTTGAAAGTATCAGGGCCTCTCAGCCTCACTTTCTGCTTGTTTTCTGAAATAAGACAAACAACTCAAATTGCTCTGCAAAAGTGGGCAAAATTATGGAACCTGCATACTGCATGTCAGGTCATTACAGTGAACAAGAGTATTAAGTTTCAATTCATTCCCTCTAGTGGTTAAAGAAATACAATCATACATATAAAAACATTTTAAACAAGAGCTGTCAGTTGACAGTGGGCTCGACTATTCTCAGTGCTTGATAGAATAATATAAGCTTAGTATGAGTAAAACTTTAACATTACAATAAGCATATTCTAAGTCGAAAAGGGGCCATATTTCAGTCAAAATGCTTGATAGAGTTGCCTCCTCCTTTTTACAGACTGGGGTCATGATGGTAAACAAGTATGCAAAATATGAAAGCAATATCTCAATGGACTTTGAAAATATTTGGGGTGGTATGCAAACTTTAGCATTACAATAAGCATAATTCTAAGTCGAAAAGGGGCCATAATTCAGTCAAAATGCTTGATAGAGCTGTCTGCTCCTGTTTACAGACTGGGGTCATGATGGTAAACAAGTATGCAAAATATGAAAGCAATATCTCAATGGACTTTGAAAATATTTGGGGTGGTACGCAAACTTTAATATTTGTGCGACACTCACACTAACGCTCACCCCGACGCAGGGGCGAGTAGGATAGCTAGCTCCACTATTCTTCAAATAGTCAAGCTAAAAATTGCTCATTAAAGAAAAAACCTGGCATAACTTTACAAAAAGAATAGAGTTAAGGAACCTGTGCAGTTTAGCTAAGGTCTCCACATTGAACAAGTGTGAAAAATCCATTCCCACTTGTGGGTTCTGAGATACAGGCTTATCTACAAAAACTTAACAGAAAATTGCGAAGTTTTTTATTATTAAAATCTATGAAATTGATACCAATTAAATATCGCAAAAGTTTATCTTTACATGTTCTCAAAAAATAGCTGTTTTGTTGAAATGAAATTAAAATTATTTGTAATAATATACATTCAATTTACTACAAACTACTGATGGTACTGGAGAAAAACATATAAATTATTACTCATTCTGTTCTAATATACTTACTGACTGTGTCATATATAAAGTCAACCTTATATCGTAGAAGTTGGTCACCATGTATAGCTACTAGTAAGGTATCATCTGTAAACAAAAAAATATACAAAATCTACTGCAGATATTCAGATGCATCATGGTTGGGGTGATAACATCATGTGAGTCAATATTGAATAAAACACCTTTCCAAGGACAATGTATTTTTTTTCAAATTTATATTATTTTGTAAGTACAGATCTATCTATCTTTAAACCAGTCATCAAAACATTATTTTATGCTTAGTTTTTTGTTTTATTTGAGAGAAGTATCTGTAACATACCGTAAGCTGTAATACACTCCACGGTGTAGCCAAGCCTCTTGAAGCTCTGTATCTTCTCATATTCATAAGCATCCATACTAGCATCTCATAATGTGGTGTCACAGAATGATGCTTTAAATATTTTCCATCTCCTTTGATGTTCAATAAATAGATTTTCAGTCAAAATTTACAGCATCACAATTTATAACTGAAATGTGTAACAGTGTAACAATCATAGAAAGTAGTTTAGAATGATAGTTATTTAGCATTTAGGCCAGTATACATGAACTGTTGGGATTTCAGTACACTGCCCATATAATTGCTGTATTTTTCTTTGCTCCCAAAATACAGTAATTATTGTAATTATTGCAATGTTTTAAGAAGTTGCATCTTTGTTTTAATATCTTGTTTCATTTTTACACTTTTTGATAACATGAGGAAGCAAGTGTTTTGCCTATTTGAGGATTATTTATACTCTGCATGTAGCATCCATTTTACTACTTGTTTCTTTCTATGTGGTACTGCAGTCTTTAATAGACAGCGAAAACTAATTATTTAAACATGCCTTTTTTTTGCAGTAAAATTGATTGGACAGGGGATATGGTGAAATAATGACTTAAAATCTTTTCCTCTCCTTTATACCAGGAAATAGTCAATTTAAACTGAACAGGATTCACTTTTATCAATTGATTTGTATTTGATTATGCTTAAACATATAAATTTAGATCAGTGGAGGAAATTAAACTTGACTTACTGATTTGATGATAAAGTCTACAAGAGGCCTAACTTGGCCCAAAGTTGCACACCTGCAACATTTCATGCAGCTGTAACTTGACTGATCAAACATGAAGTAAGAATGTTACATAAACATGTTAAAGACCATGTTCGATAAAAAAAAAAACTGTTTTAAACTATGCACAGTTGTTCATGTTACATGTATAGTACCTTCTGTGACTGAATTTATAATCACATTAACAGACCACAAAACTATGGAAACAAAGTATAGAAGGTTAGAACAATAGCTGAATATTCCAAGACACAGAGTTATGTTTGATGTATTCTGTATTTCATGTCTCATGACAACATTACAACTATTTGAAAGCTTGTCACTTAAATAAATTTTATGTCTAAGAATAGCTATATTGTCCATATCTATGTACAAGTTATGGGACTTGATGCTGCGATTTTGTTCAGTTGTACCCAGCATCTGTGTAAAATTTCAACTTAGTATCTGCATTAGTTTTGGAGAATTTCCAAGCAAATGTTTAACCTGCATTTTCCATGTCCAAAAAAAGAGGCAAAAATACAAATTTAGAGTTACGGGACATACATCTTTCACCATGTTTTGTACACCTCATTAACTGGTATAAAGTTTGAATTCAATAATTCCATTCAATGTTTTCGGAAAAAGCAACTTATTCTTAAAACTTCAATCTAAAAGTCCAAAATTGTAGACAAGTTTGTTGGGCCTTTATGCTGTAACCGTTATTACCTGAAAGAAGAGTTTGAAGTTTTAACATAGTATCTACAATGGATAAAAACATGGTATTTTACTATTTGAAAAGCCTAAATTTCTAATTCAAAATCTATAAGCAAGTATAACAAGTTTCAATTGTATAGCTTCAGCAAAGAAGAATACAGTTAATGGACTTCATAAAAGACTTTAACTGAAGCCAACACCGGCCCTGACACGGGGGGCGCCTATGCATGAGTGAGTGCAATAGTCCTCCTTAGTTTTGGAATATAGGCAACCTATAAAATAGGAAGGAAAATCAACAACAGTTTTCTGTTTAATTCAAAAGCTTTGCACATCTTTTCTTTGCCTACCATCAATTAGACTAATAAGGATGGGCTATATCATAAGAGTTACTAAACATAGTCCTCAATTGCTTACCTGAATTTCACAGATCATTAAACAATTCGGTAGAGGATCACATTATGGAAAATATTATTCTGTGAAATTAATTTGAAATTGGGTCAGTGTTTTCTGAAAAGAAGATTTTTAATGCAGGGCACTAGACAACTTTTGGGGACAGGTACCCATACCCTCAGGAAGGGGAATTTTTCGTTGTTTTAAGACAAAAAGAGGAAGTTTTTAGCCATATAAATGATATAATATGCTACTACTTTTCACACTTACTAATACGGTTTTCAATCATTTCTAACTAATATAACTATATTGCAGCAATAACCTTCTTTAGAGGCACTATAATGTAACTTGAAAGAGAGTTCATATCTAGTTGTGTCAGACAACCTATTATCAGGGGAATTTTCTTGTGAGAAAGGGGAAAAAAAATGTAACTTTATGAGGGGAATGGAGCCCATATTTGGCCCCAAAAATGGCCAAACGAGTGCTCTGTAATGTGTCAACTATACATGCAGGAAATACTGTTCATTTTCGTATACATATATGAAAAAGTGACTCCCCCTGTAGTGCGGATGTTTTTCGACAAACTGGAAATTTGAACATTGTATAGGGTCCTTGTAGGAACATTTCTGTGATAGTGTTTTATGTAGATTTACACATTCTAACAATGTCGTACGTAAATAAAGCCAATCATTAATCAAGTTTTTTCAATGATTTGATCTAGTGACCTAGTTTTTTATACATGTGACCAAGTTACAAATACCCTAAAGTTAAAACAGATAGACATTCTGACCAAGTATCATGGAGATAAAGCAGAAAATGTTTCCTTTTGAGTATTCAGTAGGTCTTTCTACAATTTTACTTAATTTTTGACATTGATAATTCTATTTTAAATGTGACCTAGTTTTCCTACAGACAAACATTTTGACAAAGTTTAATAAGATCAAGTAGACAAGAGGACCATGATGGTCCTGAATCGCTCACCTATCTCCACATGACCCAGTGTTCAACTGAGTATGACATCGTTATTTCTATTATTTGACATAGTGACCTAGTTTTTGAGCACATGTGACCTAGATATCATCAAGATAAAAAATTCTGACCAATTTTCATGAAGATCCATTGAAAAATATGGCCTCTAGAGAGGTCACAAGGTTTTTCTATTATTTGACCTAATGACCTAGTTTTTGAAGGCACGTGACCCACTTTTAATCTTGACCTAGATATCATCAAGGTGAACATTCTCACCAATTTTCATGAAGATCTCGTGAAAAATATGGCCTTTAGAGAGGTCACAAGGTTTTTCTATTTTTCGACCTACTGACCTAGTTTTTGACCGCACATGATCCAGTTACGAACCTGACCTAGATATCATCAAGCTGAACATTCTCACCAATTTTCATGAAGATCCATTGAGAAATATGGCCTCTAGAGAGGTCACAAGGTTTTTTCTATTTTTAGACCTACTGACCTAGTTTTTGAACCCACGTGACCCAGTTTCAAATCTGACTTAGATATCATCAAGATGAACATTCTGACCAATATTCATGAAGATCTCATGAAAAATATGGCCTCTAGAGAGGTCACAAGGTTTTTCTATTTTTAAATCTACTGACCTAGTTTTTAACCCCACGTGACCCAGTTTCGAAGCTGACCTAGATATCTTCAAGGTAAACATTCTGACCAATTTTCATGAAGATCCATTGAAAAATATCGCCTCTAGAGAGGTCACAAGGTTTTCCTATTTTTAGACCTACTGATCTAGTTTTTGAACGCACATGACCCAGTTTCGAACTTGACCTAGATATCATCAAGGTGAACATTCTGACCAATTTTCATGAAGATCCATTGAGAAATATGGCCACTAGAGAAGTAACAAGGTTTTTCTATTTTTAGATCTACTGACCTAGTTTTTGACCCCACATGACCCAGTTTCGAACTTGTCCTAGATATCATCAAGGTGAACATTCTGACCAATATTCATGAAGATCTCATGAAAAATATGGCCTCTAGAGAGGTCACAAGGTTTTTCTATTTTTAGATCTACTGACCTATTTTTTAACCCCACGTGACCCAGTTTCGAACTTGACCTAGATATCATCAAGATGAACATTCTGACCAATTTTCATGAAGATGCATTGAGAAATATGGCCTCTAGAGAGGTCACAAGGTTTTTCTATTTTTAGACCTAATGAACTAGTTTTTGAACCTACGTGACCCAGTTTCGAACTTGACCTAGATATCATCAAGATAAACATTCTGACCAATATTCATGAAGATCTCATGAAAAATATGGCCTCTAGAGAGGTCACAAGGTTTTTCTATTTTTAGACCTACTGACCTAGTTTTTAACCCCACGTGACCCAGTTTCGAACTTGACCTAGATATCATCAAGGTGAACATTCTGACCAATTTTCATGAAGATCTTGTGAAATATATGGCCTCTAGAGAGGTCACAAGGTTTTTCTATTTTTAGACCTACTGACCTAGTTTTTGATGGCATGTGACCCAGTTTCGAACTTGACCTAGATATCATCAAGATGAACATTCTGACCAACTTTCATAAAGATCCCATGAAAAATGTGACCTCTAGAGTGGTCACAAGCAAAAGTTTACGGACGCACGGACGGACGACGGACACCGCGCGATCACAAAAGCTCACCTTGTCACTTTGTGACAGGTGAGCTAAAAATGTGATCTCTTAGAGTGTAAACAAGGTTTTTCTATGATTTGACCTTGTGACCTAGTTTTTGACTTCAGGCATACCAGTTTTGCGGCTGACCTACATTTTATAGTGACAAACATTCTGATAAATTTATGATGACCAAGTAGAAAATGTGGCATCTAGAGGGCTAATAAGGCTTTTCTTTGATTTGATCTAGTGAACAAGTTTTAGACCTTTATTAGACTTCAAGCAACCAAATTTTGAACTTGAACTAGAGATAAACATTTCAACAATTTTTACTCTAAATGTTGACAAGGTTTTTTTTTTGATTTGACCTAGTTTTCTAGTTTTTGACCTTAAGTAGACTAATTTTCAATTTGACCTAAATTTCATAGAGACAAACATCCTGACAACGTTTTATGACGATCAAGTAGAAATAGTGGACTCTAGGGTGTTAAAAAGGTGTTTCTACAGAATGACCCAGTGACCTTGTTTTTACCTCAGATAATTAGTTTTGAAACTGTCCTATCTTTCACAAAGACAAACATCCTGACAAAGATAATTGAGCCATGCCATGGGAAAACCAACATAGTGGGTTTGCGACCAGCATGGATCCAGACCAGCCTGCGCATCCGCGCAGTCTGGTCAGGCTCCATGCTGTTCGCTTTTAAAACCTATTGGAATTGGAGAAACTGTTAGCGATCAGCATGGATCCTGACCAGACTGCACGGATGCGCAGGCTGGTCTGGATCCATACTGGTCGCAAAGCCACTATGTTGGTTTTCCCATGGCACGGCTCATATGTTTTAACAATATTTTTCTATGATTTGATCTAGTGACCTAGTTAAAGACCTCTGGTTACCCAGTTTCAAATTTGACTTCTCCAAGACAAACATTCTTACAAAGGTTTTCTTATTAATTGACATTAGTCACATAGTTTTTCATCTCAGATGATTCAGTAACAAACTCATCCCAGACTCTACTGCAGGTAACATTTTGACCAAGTTTTAATAACCTACCAGAGTCAAATTGCGACCTCTAGAGTGTTAACAGTCAAATTGTTGACCTCTGGTAACCCTGTTTCAAATTTGACTTCTCCAAGACAAACATTCTTACAAAGGTTTTCTTATTAATTGACATTAGTCACATAGTTTTTCATCTCAGATGATTCAGTATAAAACTCATCCCAGACTCTACTGCAGGTAACATTTTGACCAAGTTTTAATAACCTACCAGAGTCAAATTGCCACCTCTAGAGTGTTAACAGTCAAATTGTTGACAATGCACAACACGCAACAGACACTGCTCAAGTGAGCTAAAAAGCTTTGACTTGTTAGGTACGTTATCTTTGGATGTGGTTATAATTCAAAAGGTTAGAACTTTCTAATTTTGGCATAACACACTTGTCAGTACATGAGAAAGTTCACTAAAAATGATAAATTTCTTTAACTTTGGTCCAGATCATTTAAAAATTGTGACACAAGTTATCTGGTGTAACCTTTTATTCCTACATTACCGGGTATAAACTTTTAAAGGGCTAGAACTCCTACACTTGGTAGAGTATATGTATGAAAGCAAGTACACTGTTGTAGATGAGGTTTAATCCCTTGAAAAAAGTAAAAGAAGCAATCAGACCACCCTTGAAACATTTTGTATAATTCAAAATGATCATAATTCCTTAACTGGCATAGTATGACTGACAAAATATTCTCAAGTTCACTTCATAGCTATACATTTCTGCAAGTTTGGGTCATCTCCTTTGAAAACACTTGGCTAGATGTCCAGACAAGGATTTTTAGACAATAAAAAGATCTGTCCCAAACAAAAACTTGAAAGAGAGAAAACACGATGCTTTGGTCAAACTAATAATGCACTTGTATTGTAATGATAGGGAGCGCATTTTCGTATCTTATTTTCTAAGATATATGCATTATTCACTATGTACCGTAATTAACAAAAAAGAAACAATATAATTCATATTTATTCAAATTAATTTATATAAATATCAGATTTCATGTAACAAAAAAGCATGATTTATCCAAAACAAATCTACCAACTTGTATAAAGAATACATAGCATGCAAATAACAAGAAATGTGTCCATAGGACACAAGTGCCCCCACATGAAATATTTGGATAGAAGTGTTTGTATTGTGAATGATAGCACCCTTAACAGTTGGATATTAACCGAAATTATTAAGAGAAATGGCAAAGTTCAGTTCTGCACCTTGACCACTGACCTGTCATATGGTTCAGACTGTCGTTGGTTGTAGTTTTCGACACATGGACATTTGTGCAAAGTTCTTTTGAAATCTAAACATGCAATACAAAGTTCTAGGAAAACGGACCAAGTCTAATACCTGTGACCTTGACCTCTGACATGGATCTTTAAGACAATCCTGATATGGTAGTCATTTGTGCTATGATGTTTCAAGATCCAACAAAGCCCCACAATGTTATGTGCTGTATTGAAAATACTGTCATGTCTTTAATTTACTAAGAGAAATGGACAAAGTATAGACGTCTTGAGCTTTGACATTGAACCTTTGAGCTGTTGAGAAATTCTTAAATGCAACAAATCCTTGTTATAGTGATTATTTCCACCAAGATATTTTGAAATGCACTAATTCATATAGCAAGTATTGTACAGACCACTTTGAGTAGCCAACCATGACACTGACCTTTGATCTAGTGATATTGTTCTACAGTAAACACTTCGTCCCATTACTGGGGTCATTTGTGCAAATTTATTTCAAAATCCCACAATGCACGATAAAGTTCTCGGCTGGAAACCATTCCACCAAGACACAACCACACAGACAGGGTTAACACTAAATACCCCTGCCATTATCATGGCTGGGGTATAAAATAGTTTTGACACAGTATGGAAGAGAATGAACCTGCTATGGACTTTTGTTATAAAAGGAAGCAACTGAAGGGAAAAGACCTTAGCACCAAATACCAATATTCAGTTCTCTACATTTCAGCAGCATTTGTAGCCACATGAGAAAAGTTCATATACACTGTTAAAAAAAGTTGTTTTTTCTCCAAAAGTAGAACTGATAAATAATAAGCATTTTTAATTTCTGACTCGGAACATGGATAAATATAGGACTGTAAGTTTGTGTTAGAGAGACAAAGGAAATATGTAGACTAGAAATTTGTTCATTTATTGCTGAAGTAAAATAATCATTTAGTAATAATCTATTTATAGTGTGTTTGATTTATATCTGCAGCCACATTTTTGCCAGATTCTACATCAACACGCAACTTCTCAGGTGTAACTTTTCCTTCACATAAGCATGTCGCTACTGGTAAAACATTATAAACTAGACCTGCTTTTCAGAAAAGCGCATGTCTCCCACAACTGCCTAATCATCTAGATTGGCATTTCTTCTCCAGGACTTATTAGCAAACACATTTTGTTCAAGTTTGGTAAAGATCGCATGAGAAATATACAACTTAAAGCGCATACAAGATTTGTGACAGACAGGCAGGAGTAAATCAATATGTCTCCCACCAAATAGTGATGTGGGAGGCATAAATATATGAAAATGCACAGCTCTTCAGTTTTTCAAGCAGCCAAATATTTATATCTGACTGTCTTATACATAATCTTTTCTTGGCACTTTTCATTGTTTTCATACTCTAATACTATAATTTTGCAACACTTTGTTGATGCGTCTGTCAGGCCAATATTCTGAAGCATCTATCAGTCTTTTCTTATTACAATATGCTGTACATATTACATAATCAAAGCTAGCTGAAAATTGGAAGAGCTGGTATAAACCACATGCCAGCTAAGTTCTACAGAGATGGCTATTTTAAATGCCAAAATATCAACAATATCTAATAACACACACTCGCATTATTAGCATTTTTCATTTTTACTTTACATGTTTACTGTTTACAATATACCAGTACTACCCTTTAAAAACCCATTAAACTTATTTTAAATGATATCTATTACCAGATATCTGTGCCATAATTACTTAAATACAGCAAAATCTCGAAATGTCTATACTGAAGCCATTTGCATTGTGAGGTATGTTTTGTTTGGCAGTAATCTGACAAACAACCTGATCTATTTCACGGCCAGATTTATCACAAAATATGCATTGCACTATATTGATGAAGCACTTGTATGTATTGGAATGATTACAGCACATCACTTATCAGGGGTCTCCTGGTGGAATTTTGGGATCTTTACAGCATCCATAATGTACAATAACTCCATCAGGATATCTTGCAAAGAAACTGCAAAGAGAGAACAAGTTCTTTGTTAATGTTGATAAAAGCATTGATCCAAAAGTAAGGTCACTATGCCCAAGGCACATTTATTCATTGTTGTGTCATTATCAAATAAACATAACTTTAAAGTATATCATCACATGCTATTCTCATGATAGATTCAACTAGAGCTATCACTAAAGGTGATGAATGTACCCCCCGCATGCACTGACAAAGTACATTGCAATTTGACGCACACAAGATTGCATAATTATGTGGACTGTATGTATATAGACTGTATGTATACAGTATAGTAACAAAAAACGAAGTCCCATAACTATGCAGAATATTTATCTAAAAGAACGTATCATGCACCATGCACAACTAGGGTTGGTACTGATCACTTGTGTGAAGTTTCATTAAATTGTGTGCAAGGGTTCGGAAGATTAGGCGCGCACAAGATTGCATATGCAGACTGTATGTACACAGTATGTTAAGAAGAAACAAAGTCCCATAACTCTGCAATTTTTGTCGTTGAAAGAACCTAACATGCCCCATGCACAACTACTGTTGTTACTGATCACTTGTGTGAAGTTTCATTCAATTGTGTCAAGGGGATGAGGAGAGATGGTGCGCACAAGATTGTGTCTATGTATATAGTATAGTAACAAAAATCAAAGTCCCGTAACTCTGCAATTTTTTTTTTCTGAAAGAACCTAACATGCCCCATGCACATCTACTGTTGTTACTGATCACTTGTGTGAAGTTTCATTAAATTGTGTCAAGGGGATGAGGAGAGATGGTGCGCACAAGATTGTGTCTACGGACAGATAGACGGACAGACAGACAACCTGAAACCAGTATACCCCCACTTACAACTTTGTCAGTGGGTACAAAAATAGAAAGGAACAAGAGCTGTCTGTAAGACAGCCAATGCTCAACTATTAGAAGAATTGTTGTCCAAGATGCAGGAATATTACTGTAAATGTTTAAATGTCCAGGCTCATCTTGGTCTACACTGGTTGCAAAGGCAGAATCACTTGCCCCCAGCAGGCTAAAGGTTTATAAAAACAAGAAACTAGAATACAGTCAGAGCTATGCTTGCCACAGACTGTCAGGCTTCTGACTTGGACTGGATTCGCTTAAACTTACAACCTAATTTCTACCAAATTGCAAATCTTAAAGACTATTACAGCAAACTTTAACACTTCCACAATGGACATTATTTGAATTTCAATTGTCCATGTTAACTTGGACAAAATAAAGGTGAAAATTTAAGTACTGAATAAAGTGTCACCTATTTCCAATACGTTTCTTGCAGACGGCACAACTTTTGAGATCATCTATGACAACCTTCTCCTTCTGATAAAACATTCTTTGCTCATGTACCTGCAGAAAAAATGATAATTATTCGACAGTTCACTAAAACAACTAGAGCTATCACTAAAGGTGATGAATGTACCCCCCGCATGCACTGACACAGTACATTGCAATTTGACGCACACAAGATTGCATAATTATGTGGACTGTATGTATATAGACTGTATGTATACAGTATAGTAACAAAAAACAAAGTCCCATAACTATGCAGAATATTTATCTAAAAGAATGTAACATGCACCATGCACAACTAGGGTTGGTACTGATCACTTGTGTGAAGTTTCATTAAATTGTGTGCAAGGGTTTGGTAGATTAGGCACGCACAAGATTGCATATGCAGACTGTATGTACATAGTATGTTAACAAGAAACAAAGTCCCATAACTCTGCAATTTTTGTCGTTGAAAGAACCTAACATGCCCCATGCACAACTACTGTTGTTACTGATCACTTGTGTGAAGTTTCATTAAATTGTGTCAAGGGGATGAGGAGAGATGGTGCGTACAAGATTGTGTCCATGTATATAGTATAGTAACAAAAAAACAAAGTCCCATTACTCTGCAAATTTATTTTCTGAAAGAACCTAACATGCCCCATGCACAACTACTGTTGTTACTGATCACTTGTGTGAAGTTTCATTAAATTGTGTCAAGGGGATGAGGAGAGATGGTGCGTACAAGATTGTGTCTGTGTATATAGTATAGTAACAAAAAAACAAAGTCCCATAACTCTGCAAATTTATTTTCTGAAAGAACCTAACATGCCCCATGCACAACTACTGTTGTTATTGATCACTTGTGTGAAGTTTCATTAAATTGTGTCAAGGGGATGAGGAGAGATGGTGCGCACAAGATTGTGTCTATGTATATAGTATAGTAACAAAAAAAACAAAGTCCCATAACTCTGCAAATTTTTTTTCTAAAAGAACCTAACATGCCCCATGCACAACTACTGTTGGTACTGATCACTTGTGTGAAGTTTCATTAAATTGTGTCAAGGGGATAAGGAGAGATGGTGCGCACAAGATTGCATCTACGGACAGACAGACAGACAGACAACCTGAAACCAGTATACACCCCCTTACAACTTTGTTGTTGGGGGGTACAAAAAGCTCACTTCCAGATTCTAAGACAAGATTTTTCTATTTTTAGCTCAGATGGCGATTTTGTGCAGCAAAACGTGCTGGAGATATGCACAACTAGGCTTGGTACTGATCACTCCTGTGAAGTTTCTTCAAAATCCAGCAGCAGTTTGTCCTCTGAAAGCTGGACAAGATTTTTTTTAGCTCTGGTGGCCATTTTGTGCAGTGAATCGGAACATGCCGGAGATATGCAAAACTAGGCTTAATACTGATCACTCCTGTGATGTTTCATCAAAACCCGGCCAGCAGTTTGATCTGTGAAAGCTGGACAAGACTTTTCTATTTTCAGCTCTGGTCGCCATTATGTGCAGCGAAGCGGAACAGCTGGCAATATGCAAAACTAGGCTTGGTACTGATCTTTCGTTGAAATCCAGCCAGCAGTTTGACCTGTGAAAGCCAGACAAGATTTCTCTAGTTTTAGCTCTGGTAGCCATTTTGTGAAACAAAGCAGAACTTGACTGCAACATGCAAAACTAGGCTTGATACTGATTACTCTTGTGAAGTTTTGTCAAAATCCGTTCAGCAGTTTGACCTGTGGAAGCTGGACAAGATTTACCGATTTTTAGCCCTGGTGGCCATTTTGTGCAGCAAAGCAGAATGTGTCAGCGATATGCAAAACTAGGCTTGGTACTGATCACTCCTGTGAAGTTTCATCAAAATCCGGCCTGCAGTTTGGCCTCTGAAAGCTGGACAAGATTTTCTATCTTTAGCTCTGGTGGCCATTTTGTGCAGCAAAGCATGCCAGCAATATGCACAAGTAGGCTTGGTACTGATCACTCCTGTGAAGTTTTTTCAAAATCTAGCCAGCACTTTGACCTAAGAAAGCCAGACAAGTTTTTTGTATTTTTAGTTCTGGCGGCCATTTTGTGCAGCAAAGTGGAACTTGCACGGGATATGCACAATTAGGCTTAGTACTGATCACTCCTTTTGAAGTTCTTTCGAAATACAGCCAGCAGTTCAGACAAGACTTTTCTTTATTTTAGCTCTGATGGCCATTTTGTCCATCAAGTCAAAAGTGCCAGCAATAAGCACAACTAGGCTCGGTACTGATCATTCCTGTGATGTTTCATCAATATCCAGCCAGCAGTTTGACCTGTGAAAGTCTGGACAATATTTTTTACTTTTAGCTCTTGCCGCCATTTTGTGAAGCGAAGCAGAACATGCCTGGGACATGCACAACTAGGCTTGGCACTGATTATTCCTGCTTAATGCAGACGGGCGAAGAGACAGACTGACAGACAGCGACGGCAGAAACAATATGTCTCTATGGGCTCAGTTATGTTACAAAGGAACGTTAAACGACAGTATTTTTTCAAAACGACATTCCACTTCGTGTCAGATGTGTGACATCATTTGTGACATCAGTTCCATCAAAATTGTGAGTTGTTTTACTTACATGTAAAGTTTCTGAGAAAAGCATGTTTCTGAGCACCCTGTTTTGATGTTTTGTGGAAGCTTTAAGTTCTAGAACATTCTCCATAAACCCTAGAATATCTTGAATCTTCGTGTCAGGAGGAAGTAGCTCTAATGCCTAAAAAAAATATATTGAACTATATAACATGTAGCCAAGAATCACGCTTACATTGACTATGTCTGTGCACAACAAATCTGGTGTGTACTGTTACGTGTTTGACACAATATTTGCATGAGAAAAAGTCTGTTTTAACCTTGTACTGTCAGTAAATAAACAGTGATTTTTTTATCTGACCTGTTGTCAGTTTAAAGCGTCACATTCACACATTTTACAAGAAATTTTCTCTCAAAAATCCATAAAATGTGGGTACTATGAACATGATCAGTGGTACAAACTTACTGATAAATCATTTTTGTAAGACATCCTAATAAATAACTAAAAATATTGTGAAGAAGGGAGTAAACCCTAAATGCAAAGCTTTTCAAAAAAAGAAAATCAACATTCATCCTGCTTTTTTACCAGTATCATAAACACTTATTTTCACTCACTTTACTTTTTTTGTTTAAATTTCATATATACATTCTATGCCAAAATTGGTGGAAATGAAATTGTTGAAAAATTTCACCAGAACTATGGTGAGTAGTATTAAGATCCTTACCCTAGTGGTGTCTATACATCCTGCATGTTGCTCCATGATTTTTAAGGCTGCTGGTAAATTGGGTTCAGGTTTGAGACCATCCTTATATGATGCAAGGCCCAAGGACACAGAATCAGGAGGTTGTAAATACACTTTTAGTAAATAGTAGTAAACCTGAAATATATTATACAATGTAACAAGAGCTGTCTAATAACAGTATGCTCAACTATCTGAAGCCCTTCCACCTAATACTAGCTCACATACAAAAGCTTGAGCAACATTTTCTAAGTTGAAAAAGGGGCAAAATTTTTGCTAAAATGTAAGACAGAGCTATGAAACTTGTGATGTGAGGTCATCCAATGATGCCAAAAATGTGTGGAGAATCTGAAAACATTCATTTAAGTATTTCCTCAGAAACACGCAAACATATGCATAATTGTCACAATTCAATAAGGACATAATTTTGACACACAAAAAGTCAAGAGTTATGTAACTTGTCCTGGGAGGTCAACTCATGATGCCAAAGACGTTGTGTGAAGTTTGAAAGCATTTGGCATTTACTTTCTTAAAATCCTGCTTACATGAAAAACTTTAACCTGAAATTCTGTTAAAAAGAGATATAATTTTGACAAATTAGTGCTACAGTTATGTAACTTGTCCTGACATGCCAAACACATGTGTGAAATTTGAAAGTATTTGACCAAGTAGTTTCTGAGAAAACCTGCTAACATGCAACACTTTAACCTGAAATTCTCAGTTAACCCTTAGCCTGCTAAATTTCTAAAATGGACTGGTCCTTCATTCAATTTGGGCAATACCATTTGTTATTTGAAGGGGTGTTCACTAAAAATTTACTGACTGAATAGCGAACAGTGCAGACCATGATCAGCCTGCACGGATGTGCAGGCTGACCTTGGTCTGCACTGGTCGCAAAAGGCAGATACAATTGCCGCCAGCAGGCTAAAGAGATATAATCTGGACAAAATAAAAGCTATTGTTATGTAACTTGTCCCAGGGGGTCATATAATGATGTAAAAGACATGTGTGAAGTAGTTATTGAGAAACCTGCTTACATGCAAAACTTTTGTTACACAGATGCAGACACCGATGAAATGGGCAATTAAAAAAATTATACAATTTTAAAAAAATTCAAATACTCATGCTAAAAACTTGATGTAAGCATTTGTATTCATGTGCTTAAACTAGACTTCAAATTCTTACAATTACATGTACTCCATTTATTGTTATTCTAATTTCTTGCCCAAAATACTACTCACAGCTGTAATACATTGCTCACAGTTTCAATACACTGCTTACAGCTATTGCTCACAGCTGCAACACACTGCTCACAGCTACAATACATTGCTCACAGTTGCAATGCATTGCTCACAGCTGCAACACATTGCTCACAGCTGCAACACATTGCTCACAGCTGCAACACATTGCTCACAGCTGCAATATTGCACAAAAATATATATAATATTGCATCATTACCAAGGAAAGAAAAGGTTTTACAAAAAAAAAACATGTATATAAAACAATTCTACTAGTCAAAAATAACTGAAAGAAGACTCTTGCAATGGGAATATTTTTTTACTTACTACCAATAAATGCCTTTAACTGCAGTTTGGTCTGTAAATTCTTTTTGTGTCTCAACACAATTATAAAAGTACACAAAATTTTCTTGTGATCTTTCAGAGCGGACTTTCATGTTTTCATGCTGGACCTTTCAAATCTCAAGGAAGGAATATACCCTCTGTTTGGGGCTTTGGGTCGGATTTAGACCCAATATATGTGAAATACACTCTTCATTTATGTGTATCACCATTTAACAGTCACAAGTCTTGTTACATTAAAAAATATGGACTTACATCTTTATCCCCTGGTTTATGCCTGTTGTAATATTTCATACAGTATCTGAAATTAAAATCATCATAAATGACCATTGACCAAAATATTTACAGTCAAAACTCAACCTAACAATGGTTTTAGACACCTTGGTCTCTCTCTTTCTATAACAGGATTATCATAACAGTACCTTCATCTGTAATGTAGTATTCAACTTGAGTGGATTTTGCCAGGCCTGGATTAACCTGGCAAAATTCAATCAATCCAAATGCATCATTGAGGATGAAAGTACAGTTATAATGTATCAGCTGTATCAGTCAAAACTGAAAGTAATTTTAGATAAGACTCAAAACTCATTTGAAAAGGTGAGGAATGTCACATGATGATCATTATATCATTGCTGATTGAATATTTTTCTATACCTGATATGAGCAGAATACAGAGATTTTTTATTCATTTGTAAAATACATACTACATTTAAGACAGAATATTCATAGGTATAGAGTAAATATACATCTCTTGCAGCAGAAATTGTAGAAAAGGATTACTTATGAAGTTATGAGCAAAATGCAGAATATATGAAGTAATTTCCCAATCTATTTTTTGTGTAGGGTTAACACAATCAGTCATGTAGATCTAATGTAGGCAGCAAAACTACACAGTATCAATTTTGCAGTCTGTCATTCCCCTTGTTTTGGATCAAACTTACAACCCCAAGACAGTAACTGTCGAGCTAGCCAGGCAGGCTTAGTCTTTTCTATCATACAGTTTACAATATTTAAAGACAGACAAATGGCAGAACACTTACTCTTCAGCTAACTTAGCATCTCTTAGAATTATCACATACAACGCCAACGCTACCTCGTGTCTCCCTAACCGTCCTAGCAATATTGCACGCTCCTCAAAAAATTCTGAAATAAATGTCAGAACTCATTTCTTAAAATTTTATACAACCTATAGAAAATAATGTCAAGAGCATGAAGAGAATTACTTATCTATCAAACTTTTTTCTTGAATCAATCATCTCTAAAGTACATGTTTTGCAAATGAATTTTTTCTAAAGAAATCCTGATATATACCTGTCTTACAAAGAAACAACTAAATTAAGAGATTCACACACAAACAGTAATAGCTTTTTAAACACACTCTGGTAACCAAAATTATTTACAGCAATTAGCTTGACATTAAAAATTTGAGAAAAGAAGAAATGTCCACCAATTCTATGTATTAATCCTTCCACTCACAAATGTTAATTACTATTTCCTGTACCCAGAATGATATATGTAACTATATACACTGAGACAAACACTAATGACAAAATGATAAGCTGTTAGCAGAGGTTATCAAACATTATTTATCATACACTTATCCATACCATTCATTGGAAACCTAGGCAACAGTTCCTCTGGTTTATAGTATGTGGACTTGTTTAAGAAATCTATCAGTTTTTTTCTGTACTCCCCTAACTCTGCAGGCTCTGTACCCGCCTTTGTTACTGGCATGTGGCCTGAAAACAATACATACTTTTAATGAATGTATAACTTGTAACCAAGGGCTATCCCCATCCTTGAATATGAATGAAATCTGATTTCAGTGGGTTAACTGCCTGTGGACATCAACATTTTGGGAGGAATATTTAATATGATCAATTCATTTCATTTATAACTGCCACAGTTTCTTAAAAACTAAAATACCACAGTATTTAAATAACATAAAACTGTGTTAACCCTTATCATGCTAAACATGACTGATTCTGCCTTTGTGCCCAGTGTAGATCATGATCAGCCTGCACATATGTGCAGTCTGATCATGATCTGCACAGTTCGCCATTCAGTCTGTATCTTCTTGGTAAGCAACCCTTTTAACAGTTAATGGTACTGTCCAACTTGAAAGATGGACAAGATCATTATAGAAATTTAGCAGGGTAAGGGTTAAACATTGTGATGTGAAGATGCTGCACACCATAATTGTGTGGATGATTATGAAATACCACTGGAAACACACAAAATAAAAAGACTTTTTAAATTTTGCATGTACTTGATCAAACTCTCTTTTCAACTGTGAACACAAGACATTATTTACTTGTAGCAAAACTCTACTGAAAATATTGCATCTGGTGTCCACTCAGAAAAAAAATATTGAAGATATCACACTGAAACAAGATACATATTTGCTATGCAATAACTTAATCAAAACCTTAAATAACAGGAATTTTAGTTCAGCTGACAAAAATTTAAGTAAAAATGTAGTGCTGTGTTCAAGTTGGATATGTCAGTATATCAAGTACCTCTATACAACAACTAACCTTCTGGTAATGAGAGTATATATTCTTTCATGTAGGCCTGTACTTTCTCCCTGAGAAGTTGAGCAAACCTGCTGTGTATTTCCTCAGATGTATCATTCCAGTCATATATCACATGCTCCTGTAACATCAGATTATATAATGTAACCAATCATAGATTAATCGGTTTCTTCAAAAATCCATAATGGTTTTCAGAAATAAGAGGGCCATGATGGTCCTACAATGCTCACCTGAATTTCACAGACTCTATGAACAATTTTGGTATCTGTGTTTCCTGATAAGAAGATTTTTTTTAAATTATCCACTATATTTCTGTATTTAAAATAATTTCTATTTATCTTGAAAAAGCAACATTGTCTGAGAAATATTTGATAATACAAACCTACCAACTTTTGAGAATTTGTAAAAATGTGCGACCAAATTCTTTTTTTAATTACATCCATAAACTAAAATGAGAGGACCATGACGGCCCTGAATTGTGCAGCTGAGTTTCACTTATAGTGGCATATCTTTTTAAAAAAGAGAAGATTAAGTTTTCCTTATATAAATTTTCAGGCCAAGTTTTATCAACAGCAACCAAATGGTTTCAAAGGGGATGTTGTATGAAGACAAGCAAATTCAATGAATTGGTATTTCCTGCTGAATGGGTTTGTGGTGAGGAATGGCAAAGAAATATATCAGGCAAAAAATTAAGGATGTTACTAAGAAGCAAATAATTTCATTACATTTGAACTTAAAAGAACAGATGTCCTTAAGACGGCACTCCAGGAAGAAATCTGGAACATGGGTGGTAAAGGGGTCGGGGGGGGGGGGGGGATGACCAGGACGGTGGGGGCACCTGGATGAGGGTACACAACTTCACCTGTGGATAGTAAATGTCCATGGAAAAAAATAAAAGAAGTTTAATGAAATTCTACCTATTGGTTAGTTTGTTATGCACAAAAATGTGGATTTTTAAACAATTAAAGGGCAACAACTCCGAAGTAACTAAAGAGATCCTGACGAAATTGTGTGTGTGCTTCCACATTATGGTGATCTAAATTCAATTTAAGTTTCATAGTTTTAGGTCACATGTTATAAAGCAGAAATTGCCATAGATATAGTACCATATATAGTTAACACTACAAACTACTAAGGGCCATAACTCTGGTGTTACTTGGGCAATCTGACTGAAACATGACATGCAGCATTTCTCTACAGTGGTGAAGATGTATATGAAGTTTTATTTAAATATTTCCAACCACTTCCTAGATATGGCTTCAGACGGACGGACGGACAACGCTAAAACTATATCCCTCTGCCTTTGGTGGGGTATAAAAAGTGTTGATGGATAGACTGACGACAAATGACAGACTGATGGTGAGTGACCAGAATAGCTCATCCTAGGTACCTGGTGCTCATATGAGCTAAAAACACTTAAAATCCTCATAAAAAAATACTTTATTAATTTAGGTACAGAAAAAAAGTGACTGATCTATCATAACAAAAGGGCCATGATGGCCCTACATCGCTCACCTGTTATCATTGCACTTACAGACAAGAAGGTCCTCAGAAAAAATATCTAAGTCCAAAGGACAGGAACAACAAAGGAAAGAAATTTAACCAAAAAGAAAAATAAATTCTTAAACGGTACAGATATGTCAAAATACACCTAAAAATTGGAGGTACCATCCATGTTATACCACAGAAAAGTGGTCTCGGTTTTTCCCTTCGGCCAATAATAAAAAGTTACTAAAAATGAGCAATTTATAGTAACGTAAAGGGAAGTAATTAAAAAGAAAATTATTGTAAGTGAACAAAAGAAGGATCTGCCAAATAAATCTGTTGACATAAATGAAGTTTCAAATCAGTATCTTCATTAGTTACGAAGATATACCCATTTTAATTTGAAATAAAGGGAGGTAATTTGACAAAAAATCAGTCCATAGTTATCTACCATGATTGGCTCAGTCCAACTAATGACAATAATGAAATTCAAATAAGTACTATAAGTACTTACTGATATAAATCCATTTTGATTACAATCAGGGGAGGTAATCAGATATAAAATAACTCTGGAACCTACGTTTGGATCTGATTTGTCATGGAATCCAAGATTTATTGTTGTTGAAGATATTTTGGAAGTTTGTATCAAATAAAACCATAAATGAAGTCTCTATATGGCTGCAAAAGCCAAAATAGCCAATTTTGGACCTTTAGGGGACCATAACTCTGGAACCCATGATGGAATCTGGCCAGTTCAAGAATGAAACCAGATCTTGTGGTGATACAAGTTGTGTGCAAGTTTGGTTAAAATCAAATCATAAATGAAGCTACTATTGTGCAGATATGGTCAAAATAGCTAGTTTTGGCCCTTTCAGGGGCCATAACTCTGAAACCCATTATGGGATCTGCCGGTTCAATAAAGGAACTGAGATCTTATGGTGACACAAGTTTTGTGCAAGTTTGATTAAATTCAAATCATAAATGAAGCTGCTATTGTGCAGACAAGGTCATTATAGCTAATTTTGGCCCTTTCAGGGGCCATAACTCTGGAACCCATAATGGAATCTCGCCAGTTCAAGAAAGGAACCAAGATGTTACAGTGATACAAGTTGTGTGCAAGTTTAGTTAAAATAAAACCATAAATGAAGCTGCTATTGTGCAGACAACGTCAAAATAGCTAATTCTGGCCCTTTCAGGGGCCGTAACTTGGGAACCCATAATGGAATCTGGCCAGTTCAAGACAGGAACCAAGATCTTATGGTGATACAAGTTGTGTGCCAGTTTGGTAAAAATCAGATCATAAATAAAGCTGCTATTGTGCAGACAAGGTCAAAATAGCTAATTTTGGCCCTTTCAGGGGCCATAACTCTGGAATCCATTATGGGATCTGGCCAGTTCAAGAAAGGAACCGAGATCTTATGGTGATACAAGTTGTGTGCAAGTTTGGTTAAATTCAAATCATAAATGAAGCTGCTATTGTGCAGACAAGGTCAAAATAGCTAATTCTGGCCCTTTCAGGGGCCATAACTCTGGAACCCATAATGGAATCTCGCCAGTTCAAGAAAGGAACCAAGATCTTATGGTGATACAAGTTGTGTGCCAGTTTGGTAAAAATCAGATCATAAATAAAGCTGCTATTGTGCAGACAAGGTCAAAATAGCTAATTTTGGCCCTTTCAGGGGCCATAACTCTGGAACCCATTATGGGATCTGGCCAGTTCAAGAAAGGAACTGAGATCTTATGGTGACAAAAGTTTTGTGCAAGTTTGATTAAATTCAAATCATAAATGAAGCTGCTATTGTGCAGACAAGGTCAAAATAGCTAATTCTGGCCCTTTCAGGGGCCATAACTCTGGAACCCATAATGGAATCTCGCCAGTTCAAGAAAGGAACCAAGATGTTATAGTGATACAAGTTGTGTGCAAGTTTAGTTAAAATAAAACCATAAATGAAGCTGCTATTGTGCAGACAAGGTCAAAATAGCTAATTCTGGCCCTTTCAGGGGCCATAACTCGGGAACCCATAATGGAATCTGGCCAGTTCAAGAAAGGAACCCAGATCTTATGGTGATACAAGTTGTGTGCCAGTTTGGTAAAAATCAGATCATAAATAAAGCTGCTATTGTGCAGACAAGGTCAAAATAGCTAATTTTGGCCCTTTCAGGGGCCATAACTCTGGAACCCATTATGGGATCTGGCCAGTTCAAGAAAGGAACCGAGATCTTATGGTGATACAAGTTGTGTGCAAGTTTGGTTAAAACTAGAACTATCACTAAAGGTGATGAATGTACCCCCCGCATGCACTAACACAGTACATTGTAATTTGATGCACACAAGATTGCATAATTATGTGGACTGTATGTATACAGACTATATGTATACAGTATAGTAACAAAAAACAAAGTCCCATAACTATGCAGAATATTTCTCTAAAAGAACGTAACATGCACCATGCACAACTAGGGTTGGTACTGATCACTTATGTGAAGTTTCATTAAATTGTGTGCAAATGTTAACAAGAAACAAAGTCCCATAACTCTGCAATTTTTGTCGTTGAAAGAACCTAACATGCACCATGCACAACTACTGTTGTTACTAATCACTTGTGTGAAGTTTCATTAAATTGTGTGAAGGGGATGAGGAGACATGCTGCACACAAGATTGTGTCTATGTATATAGTATAGTAACAAAAAACAAAGTCCCATAACTCTGCAACTTTTTTTCTGAAAGAAACTAACATGCCCCATGCACAACTACTGTTGTTACTGATCACTTGTGTGAAGTTTCATTAAATTGTGTCAAGTGGATGAGGAGAGATGGTGCGCACAAGATTGTGTCTATGTATATAGTATAGTAACAAAAAACAAAGTCCCATAACTCCGCAAGTTTTTTTTCTGAAAGAACCTAACATGCCCCATGCACAACTACTGTTGTTACTGATCACTTGTGTGAAGTTTCATTAAATTGTGTCAAGGGGATGAGGAGAGATGGTGTGCACAAGATTGTGTCTACGGACAGACAGACGGACAGACAGACAACCTGAAACCAGTATACCCCCCCTTACAACTTTGTTGTCGGGGGGTACAATAAAGTCATAAATGAAACCACTATCATGCAGACAAGAAATTGTTGCTGGACGCACGGATGCACGCACGGACTGACGACGGATGACGGGTGATCACAAAAGCTCACATTGTCACAATGTGACAGGTGAGCTAAAAAGCAAAATGCAGGACAAAAGTGATATAAAATACTACCAAATATTTAATTGCCAAGTCTTTTTTGCCTTTACTGAGGTTTTCCAGATAATCTAAGACTTTACGTCTCGGCAGACTCTCTACTTCAGGAAGATCTTCTGTGAATATCTGTAAAACAATTACACAATTCATGACATATACTTCAACACTTACTATTGCACATGTATGATAATATCTACATCTTTACCTTATAAGATCTAAACATTAAAACTATTTATATATATTAATTGGTACCCCTAACAGTTTTAACCTCCTTAAATTTCATAAATGGCAAACATACCAACTACAGGAACCCAACACTTTCTTTATCATTATTCAATATAGCTAAATTAGCATTTTTTAACACAACTTCATTTGTATTTCCTTTCTCACCTGCCTCCACCCCCACCCCTACCCTGAAACATTTTTTAAAATCTCATTATATTAGCTTAACAACTTTTTTTCTCAAAATAAAGGTTTGATCTGGCATAAGGTGGTAAGACTGACAATGGTTTTCAAATATATATGAAAAACTACCTTTAGTCCATCTTCAGGATATTGTTTAATAACCCAGTCAGCATACTCAAAGATTAAATCTATATGATCCGGTCCTGAAAACAAAATGAAAGAGTTCTGAAAAAGTGTAAACAAGAGTCATGATGATCCTGGATCGCTCACCTGAGTAATATGAGCTACATGTTTCAAATGTCAAACTGATGCTAAAATATTAAGAAAATCAGTAGGTCACATTCATGGTCAATGAAATTCATTTTTACGACCGGTGTGCAAAACTGTATATGTTATCCAAATTTAAAGGCTGTATCTTGAAAAAACAAGAAAGTAGGTCAGCAGGTCAAGGTCACAGTCAAGTGACATCATATTACTTAGGGTCATCAGGTAATTATAATTAAACAGTCTTGGAAATAGGATCAGATAATTTTCTAAGTATTTTTTTCCTATATAATTCATATAATAACTAAGTGACCCCGGGGTGGGGCCTCCATTAAACCCCAGGGGCATAATTTCAACAAATTTGGTAGAGGTCTACTAGGCAATGCATCATACCAAATATCAAAAGTCTAGGTCGTGTGGTTTTAGACAGGAAGATTTTTAAAGTTTTTTCCTATATAAAGTATATAATACATGGGACCCCCATGACAGGGTCTCTTTTCACCCCAGGGGTACATTTTGAACAATTTTGGTTGAGGACTATACGACAATACTTAAAACCAAATATCAAAGGCCTAAGTCTTGTGGTTTCAGACAAGAAGATTTTTAAACTTTTTTTCCAATACAAGTCTATTTACAACTTGGGACCCCCGGGGCGGGGCCATATTTGACTCTAGGGGGATAATTTGAATAATCTTGTTAGAGGACCACTAGATGATGCTTCATACCAAATATCAAAGCCCTAGGCTGTCTGGTTATGTACAGGAAGATTTTCATAGTTTTCCCTATATAAGTCTATATAAACCATGTGACCCCCGGGGCGGTGCCATATTTGACCCTAGGGGAATAATTTGAACATTCTTGGTAGAGGACCACTAGATGATGCCACATACCAAATATCAAAGCCCTAGGCAATGTGGTTTTGTACAAGAAGATTTTCAAAGTTTTCCCTATATAAGTCTATTTAAACCATGTGACTCCCGGGGCGGGGCCACATTTGACCCTAGGGGGATAATTTGAACAATCTTGGTGGAGGACCACTAGATGATGCTACACACCATATATCAAAGCCCTAGGCCCTGTGGTTTTGGACAAGAAGATTTTTAAAGTTTTTCCTTTCGGTTGCCATGGCAACCAGAGTTCTGCATGGAATTCAATTCTTTGAACAATTTTGAAAGGGGGCAACCCAAGGATCATTCCTGTGAAGTTTGGTGTAATTCTGCCCAGTGGTTTTCAAGAAGAAGATTTTTTTAGAAAACGTTGACGGACACACGACAGACGACACATGACTGACGATGGACATTGAGTGGTCACAAAAGCTCACCATGAGCCTTTGGCTCAGGTGAGCTAAAAAGAAGACAAGATTATTTTATGTATAAGTTGCCTTTCAGGAGGAAGACCAAAGGCTTGCCTTCCAAGAATTCAAACAACAGCACCTAGGCAGAAACAACAACTTTAACCTTTACCCTGCAAATTTTTTAAATGGGCTGGTCCTTCTTTCAAGCTTGGCAGTACCACTTATTATTTAATGGGGTGTTCACTGAAAATTTACTGACTGAATAGTGAACAGTGTAGACCAAGATCAGTCTGCAGGCTAAAGGTTAAACAGAAAATTAAACTATCTGACATTGTGAAACTACATCATCGTATTGTAGCTCCCCTTCATTACAAGCTAAGTCATTATGATTAATGTTAAAAGAAAAGGTAATCACTTATTATTCAATCTACTTGGGAAACAGATTTTAGTTTTGCGTGCTTTATTGGCAAATAAAACACTTTTTTCATTCAGATGCGTCGTAATTAATCACTCAGGCCGAACTCTGAACGAAAAAAAGTGTTTTATTTGCCAAAAAAGCATGCAAAACTAAACTCTATTTCCATCTAAGGTATGGTAACCCCTTCATGCCAATATAGGTTCAATTTTGCCAATACATGTTCAATCGTGCCAATATAGGTTCAATTTGCCAATACAGTTTCAATCGTGCCAGTATAGGTTCAATTTGCCAATACATGTTCAATCGTGTCAATATAGGTTCTATTTGCCAATACAGGTCCAATCGTGCCAATATCCACTTCAGGCATGCCGTTGACATTTAGTTAGTATATATATTAATTATATATATATTAATTCAACAGTATAGTGATATATATATACAGATTAGACTTTACCTAAATGTTGTAGATATTGCACGGTCCTATCACAGCCTTGCAGTAGAGATTTAGGTCTAGCAGCTTGCTTCATCAATAAATTCAATGCTGTAACAGAAACAAGCTATTAATTTGTCACCTTATATATATTTTTGTGCTATGTCAAGTAATCTGTTATACTAGTTAAAAACAATGACAAATATCTTCAAGGATACTGAGATGTTGCTTTTTTTTGTTGTTTTACGTTGCACCTACACAATTATAGGTCATATGGCATCATTCCAGCTTGATGGTGGTGGACGACCTTAGAAGCCCATCCGTGCTTTATTTCATCACGAGCAGGCACCTGGGTAGACACAACGACCTGCCGTAAGCCAGATATATGGCTTTCTCACTTGAAGAATTCAACTCCATGAGTGAGGCTGGAACCCTCATCATGAAATGTAAGAAAGATCTTCAGCTGAGGATTTCAGCAATCCAGTTATGAGACAAGAGTTAAAAAGATTCATGAACTGACTTTTCTTCCTGCTGTGCAAACTGTTTACAATCTTATCTGCCTATATCTTAAGATCTTTTTACAGAAATGCCACTTATCATTCCATACAACTTATAAATCCCTCCTTTAAGACAAGGAATCTTTAAACACTATTGATACAATAACTTGCATCTTAGACAACTTATTCTGGATTGCATCCCCAAAATTTCACAAACCACACATAAACAAGGACATAGGAGTTGTTAATTCTACTGTAAGATTTTTGTTTACACTGATTTTAAGATTGGAGGTTTCTTTATACCCAGATATAACTCTTTTTTGCAATACAGTCAAACTGTGCTAAAACCCACTGTGAATAGCGACCCCCCCTTTCGACAACGACTGGTCCTGCCCCCCCCCCATAGAAAAAATGCTCATTAAAAGGCCCCGTAAAAAGCGACCAGGCGACTGCGCCACGACCGGCCAAACTGTTCCAAGGGCATATCTCCCCCCCAAAAACGCCCCCAAGGGACCTTTCCCCGACTTAAAAATTTTTTTGAAATCCCCCCAAATTTTCAGACTTTCCCTTTAGCAAAAATAAAAATTAGTTGATTGAAAATTTGCAAGTTTGCACCGGGCCCAATTAATAATGAACTATGAAGAAGAACTGAAAAAAAATATAAATTACAGCAATAAGGGAAACTGAAAGTGACCCTTCCCCCCAAATAAAGACCACCTGTGAACAAAGCCCACTTTTGCTTGTTCTAAAGAGGGGTCTTTGTTCCCCCGGGTTTGGGCCCGAAGTATTTAAAAGGGGATGTTTTATGTATGGTAATAAAAATTTCAAATGAATAAATATCCCTTGTGATGGTAGTTACCTTTTTCATGCAATCCTTTCTGTTCATACAGAATAATGAGTTCACTGAACTTTTCTTTCTTCTTCAGTGATCTCTCCGCCTCCTCTATATGTACCTTGTTGTCCTTCAGTCGCAATAACGAGGCAACCCAAGCTCTTAGTCGTTCAAAAACAGTAGTTATAAGCGAAAAGTTAAATGCTCAAAACATAATGGAAAACAAAATTCTATTTAATCACCAATTAAAACCTATGTATCAAAAATACTTTTTTTTATAATTTAAAATTTTTTCGTTAATCACCACTGAAGAATTTAAACTAGAAATGTGCCGGGGACACAGATGCCCCCATACATGACAAAGGACAAAAATTTTTTTTCCGGGTCGGGAACATAACTCCTACAATTGAATGAATCAGAATGCAAAACCCCCAGGGCAGAACGACATGGACCAACATTCCTTTAATTTTTGGTGACTTAGGACAAACTTTGGAGCTAGCCTGACACAAAATTAAAATGCCCCAAATTTTTTTTAAGTTGGGGCCCTAACTCCCAAAGACTGAATGAATCTGACGCGAAACTCCAATAACAACTGCACATGCTGACCAACGTTCGGTAAAATTTTTTGGGAAATCTAGGTCAATACTTTTGGAGCAACGCGCGCACAACATTAAAATGACCAATTTTTAACTAAGTCGGGGCCATAACCCTAATGAATTAATGAACCCGGGTGCGAAACCCCCGGTGCCAACAAACATTGATCAAATTTGTAAAATTTTGGACTCTCTTCCAAAAAACTTTTTGGGCTACAGCGACACAACCAACATGACCAAATTTTTTCAAAGTCAGGGGCCATAACTCCCACATGACTGAAAAAGAATCCCGGACGCGAAACTCCGGGCACAACTATACATGCTACCAATTCCTGTAAAAATTTTGTGACTCTCGTCAAATCTTTTGGAGCTGGCGCTACACAACATTTTCGGGAAGGACGGAGCACGGGGCAAGAGCAAATCTATATGCCCCCCCCATCCACGGGGCATAAAAAGGAAGAATTTAAGAATCTTAAAGCTTAAGACTGATACGTGAAATATTATGAAATCATGCCGCCGACTATTTTATTACCCTAATATCCCCTACTAACAAACAAGGAATAAGAGTAGAGACCTGTAGGGAAATTTGAGAAAGGTTGATCAATGACGACCAAGCTTTTTTTCGATGTAACCCTGGTATTCCCTTCTTTAATCGCAGTTTTTGACACCTTGGACACTTTATTCAACATTCTCTTTTTCTGAAAACATTTTAAATGTAAAATATTAGCATTCACTTCAACAGTAGAATATTGTGCAGAGAAAAAATTAGTATAAAATAAAACCTTTCAAGTGTAGTCTACAGCTACATTCATCTTATTTTACAAGAACATTTTATAGTTGACTACAGAAGACTGTCTCTGCCAAGGAAACACTTGACCACATGGTTTGTAGCCTAAAGCTCTCAAATTCCCATAAAATATATATATATATATTTATATATATTTTTTAAAGCAAAATAATACATTAATGCAAAACATGAATTCATAAATAACAAGAGCTGTCGGAGGACAGCAACGCTCGACTATTCAACAGCCTTGTCAATTGAATGAATACAAAAGTCAAAAAAGGGGCATAATTCTGTAAAAATGGGAGAAAGGGTTATGGAACCTTCACAGTGCTTATCAGTTCATAAAGTGAACAAGTGCGTGAAGTTTCAATCCTTTCCCATAAGTGGATACTGAAATACCAGCTTACTTACAAAAACTTAACCAAAAACTGCGAAAAAGGGGCATAATTTTGAAAAAATGCTAAGTAGAGTTATGGGACCTACACAGTGCATGTCAGATCATGACAGTGAACAAGTGTGTGAAGTTTCAATCCATTCCCATTAGTGGGTACTGAGATACCAGCTAACATACAAAACCTTAACCAAAAATTTCTAAGCCGAAAAAGGGGCATAATTTTGTAAACAAGAGGGCCAAGATGGCCCGAGGTCGCTCACCTAAGAAACACACCATAACAGTGTAAAACATGTTTGACCTAGTGATTTCATGGAAACAAATATTCTGACCAATTTTCATTAAGATTGGACCAAAAAATTGGTCTCTTGTGATAAAACAAGCATTTTCTTAGATATGACCTAGTTTTTGACCCTAGATGACCCATGTTCAAACTCGACCTAGATTTTATCAAGGCAATCATTCTGACCAAAATTCATGAAGATCAATTGAAAAATACAGCCTCTATCACATACACAAGTTTTTTCTTTGATTTGACCAAGTGACCTAGTTTTTGACCTCAGATGACCCATATTCAAATTCGACCTAGATTTCATTAAGGCAATCATCCTGACCAAATTTCATAAAAATCAATTGAAAAAAACAGTCTCTATCACACACACAAGATTTTTCTTTAATTTGACCTAGTGACCTAGTTTTTGACCTCAGATAACCCATATTCAAACTCGACCTAGATTTCATCAAGGCAATCACTCTGACCAAATTTCATGAAGATCAATTGAAAACTACATCCTCTATTGCATAATGTTTTTCTTCGATTTGACCTAGTGACCTAGTTTTTGACCCCAGATGACCCATTTTCGAACTCGACCTAGATTTTATCAAGGTAATCATTCTGGCTAAATTTCATGAAGATCAGTTGAAAAATACAGCCTCTATCGCATACACAAGGTTTTTCCTTAATTTGACCTAGTGACCTAGTTTTTGACCCCAGATGACCCATTTTCGAACTCGGCCTAGATTTCATCATGGTAATCATTCTGACCAAAATTCATGAAGATCAATTGAAAAATACCGCCTCTATTGCATACACAAGGTTTTTCTTTGATTTGACCTAGTGACCTAGTTTTTGACCCGAGATGACCCATATTCGAACTGGCTTAGATTTCATCAAGGCACATCATTCTGACCAAAATTCATGAAGATCAATTGAAAAATACAGCCTCTATCGCATACACAAGGTTTTTCTTTGATTTGACCTAGTGACCTAGTTTTTAACCCGAGATGACCCATTTTCGAACTCGGCCTAGACTTCATCAAGGTTATCATTCTGACCAATATTCATGAAGAATAATTGAAAAATACAGCCTCTATCGCATACACAAGGTTTTTCTTTGATTTGACCTAGTGACCTAGTTTTTGACCCCAGATGACCCATTTTCCAGCTCGGCCTAGATTTCATCAAGGCAATCATTCTGACCAATATTCATGAAGATCAATTGAAAAATACAGCCTCTATCGCATACACAAGGTTTTTCTTTGATTTGACCTAGTGACCTAGTTTTTGACCCGAGATGACCCATTTTCGAACTCAGCCTAGATTTCATCAAGGTTATCATTCTGACCAATATTCATGAAGATTAATTGAAAAATACAGCCTCTATCGCATACACAAGGTTTTTCTTTGATTTGACCTAGTGACCTAGTTTTTGACCCAAGATGACCCATTTTCGAACTCGGCCTAGATTTCATCAAGGCAATCATTCTGACCAATATTCATGAAGATCAATTGAAAAATACAGCCTCTATTGCATACACAAGGTTTTACTTTGATTTGACCTAGTGACCTAGTTTTTGACCCGAGATGACCCATTTTCGAACTCGGCCTAGATTTCATCAAGGTTATCATTCTGACCAAAATTCATGAAGATTAATTGAAAAATACAGCCTCTATCGCATACACAAGGTTTTTCTTTGATTTGACCTAGTGACCTAGTTTTTGACCCAAGATGACCGATTTTCGAACTCGGCCTAGATTTCATCAAGGTTATCATTCTGACCAATATTCATGAAGATTAATTGAACAAGAGCACCGCCTTGCGGGTGCTGACGCTCATCTGATTTTTTTTGTATAATAGAAATATTGTCCTCCCCATGATTTTCTAAGTCTAAAAAGGGCCATCACTCTTGCAAAAAGCAGGATAGAGTTATGTTTCTTGATGTACAGTGTCCACTTATGATGGTGAAAAACTGTTGCAAGTTTTAAAGCATAGCTTTGATAGTTTATGAGAAAAGTTGACTTAAACATAATATTCAACCAAGAAAATGATTTTTCTAAGTCCAAAAGGGGCAATAATAATTGCAAAAAGCAGGATGGAGTAATGTTGCTTGCTGTACAGGGTCAGCTTATGATGGTGAACAAGAGTTGCAAGTTTTAAAGCAATAGCTTTGATAGTTTAAGAGAAAAAGTTGACCTAAACATAAAACTTAACCAAGAAATCTGATATTTTCTAAGTCCAAAAGGGGCCATAAATCTTGCAAAAAGCAGGATGGAGTTATGTTTCTTGCTGTACAGGGTCAGCTTATGATGGTGAACAAGTGTTGCAAGTTTTAAAGGAATAGCTTTGATAGTTTAGGATAAAAGCTGACCTAAACATAAAACTTAACCAAGAAAACTGATTTTCTAAGTCCAAAAGGGGCAATAATTCTTGCAAAAAGCAAGATGGAGTTATGTTTCTTGATGTACAGGGTCTGCTTATGATGGTGAACAAGTATTCCAAGTTTCAAAGCAAAAGCTTTGATAGTTTAGGAGAAAAGTTGACCTAAACATAAAACTTAACCAAGAAATCTGATATTTTCTAAGTACAAAAGGGGCCATAAATCTTGCAAAAAGCAAGATGGAGTTATGTTTCTTGCTATACAGGGTCAGCTTATGATGGTGAACAAGTATTCCAAGTTTCAAAGCAATAGCTTTGATAGTTTAGGAGAAAAGCTGACCTAAACATAAAACTTAACCAGGCAACGCCGACGCCGACGCCGACAACCGCTCAAGTGATGACAATAACTCATCATTTTTTTTCAAAAAATCAGATGAGCTAAAAATACAGCCTCTATCGCATACACAAGCTAAATGTTGACAGACGACAGACGACAGACAACTGACGCCAGACGCCGGACGCCGGACGCCGGACATTGAGCGATCAGAAAAACTCACCTGAGCATTGCTCAGGTGAGCTAAAAAGCAAAATAGGAAAGGGGGCATAATTTTATCAAAAAGCAAAACAGAGTTATGGAACCTGTGCAATGTAGGTCAGTTTATCACAGTGAATAAGTGTGTGAAGTTTCAATCCATTCCTACAACTGGTTACGGAGATACCAGCTTACATACAAAACCTTAACCAAGAATTTCTAAGTCGAGAAAGGGACATAATTTTGTAAAAAAGCAAAATAGAGTTATGGAACCTATGCAATGTAGGTCAGTTTATCACAGTGAACAAGTGTGTGAAGTTTCAATCCATTCCCACATGTGGTTACTGATATACCAGCTTACATACAAAATCTTAACCAACAATTTCTAAGTCGAAAAGGGGGCATAATTTTGTCAAAAAGCAAAACAGAGTTATTGAACCTGTGCAATGTAGGTCAGTTTATCACAGTGAATAAGTGTGTGAAGTTTCAATCCATTTCCACAAGAGGTTACTGAGATACCAGCTTACATACAAAACCTTAACCAAATCGGGACGCCGACGCAGACGCCGAAGCCGATGCATGGGTGAGTCCAATAGCTCTACTATTCTTTGAATAGTCGAGCTAAAAACATACATCATTGAGATAATCAGTCAATGCCAGTAAGCCCTTCTCTAAATCACTGCCTTCAAGGTTTGGTAAAGCTTCTGGGTACTCCAACTTCTTTTTAAACTCTGCTGGAAGTAAGTTTGGATATAACCCTATCACATGAGATGGATCTGAAAATAGTACTGGACAGTAATATTATGTAGACATAAATATAACTCAAAGTATAGTGGATTCATAATTGCAATTATTCGTAACTTTCTGTATGAAATTTCTCAACTGCTTACCGCAGAAACTGTGGATCATCATTACAGGGTAACGACTTTCAGAAATTAAGCATCAAACCTGGAACTACTTTACTTCTCATACCGTACTGTTACAGCAATTTCTACTTAGCACAGATATGATAATGTAACTTGGAAAACCTGCACAGCCTTGTCAAAACACGTTTTGCTTTAATAAGCTTCTTCAGTTGACAATATATGAAATACGGAAATGAAGTTGGCGCGCCAAATGAACTTCGTCGTTTAGATGCTACAAATGGCTTATAAATGTACATCAAGAAACAAAACGTCTTTATACATTCAAATACTACCCATCATTACACAAGTGTTCAATGTAAATAGTTGTAGACATTACTTAGATATTACACATAAAATCATCATTAATTATATGGATACTTAGCACAGATATGCTATAATAAACTTATTTTCATACCTATATTTGAAATTCATTTACTATATTCAATGACAATGCTGGAGACTCTATAGAACACTGCAGCAGAAAATTTAATAGGTGACTGGGGTAAGCTCCCTTATCAAAAACTCAGTTTTTCTATTTGCCTCAGGCAGAATTAAGTTTCTTTAGTGGTAGCATACACACATGTTGTAGGACATATTTGGAAAACAGATTCTGTGTAAAGGCATCTGACAGGTTTTTATTTGTTCAGATCTAGCACAAGCTATAGAATGGCCACCAAGTACACCCCAGTAATGTTCTAGCTCACAAACAAAATCTAAATATAAATATAATTCTGTAAAAATTTTAACTTTGCTCTTTAATGTCAATTACATATTATAAAAACCTAAGCTTTTCCAAATCTTACCACAGTAGCATTTGCAAAATTGACAACATGAGATTCACCAGTTTTCACCATTTAAGGTTGTGAAGCCAATAAAATCAAGTAAGTATATTTTTTTACCTGTGTCAAGATTTACAAACAATTTCATAGATTCCTCAAATTTTTGTTTGCAGAAAAGATTGACAGCATATAAAGTCTGTATTTGGTTGATTCTGTGTTGTTTTTCATTCTCAGGCTCCTCTGTCATGTTCTGGATAAAAAAAACAAATCCTAAACCACATGTAACTGTTTTCCTATCTATACCATTTTAGTACAATATTTAACAATATTTTACTGGTTACGTAATGATCAACAGGTACAAAATTGATGATTTCGCCACTATTATTTTTGAAATACTAGTATGTAATCATCATGTGTATGCAAAAATAAATACTAATAGGTACAATTTACCTTAGTTTTCAAACACTATCGTATTTTCCATGCTATCACAATAAAATATCATATATTTTTCCTGGCATAAGAACCACATTTTTTAATATTGAAACTTAATTTAAGGACCAGCATAATTTTCAAATAAGCAGTCACCTATAAATTTGGTTTCAAACAAAAAATCTTTAGTACTTCAAAAGTTAAAGCAGGATCAATCTTTTGTGACTGAAGACAAAGAAAACAACAAAATAAAATAATGTACATATTCTCCATATTGCTTTTTATCTACAGCGCAGCTTTCATGTAAAACAAGAGGGTCATGATAATCCTGGATCGCTCACCTGAGTAATATGAGCTACATGTTTCAAAAGCCAAATTGATGCTAAAATATCAAGAAAGTAGGTCTGTAGGTCACCTTTTTTTTAAAACTTAGGACACCCAGGGTGGGGCCTCTTTTCACCCTAGGGTAACAATTTGAACAGTCTTGGTAGAGGACTACAAGCCAATGCTACATACCAAATACCAAAGGCCTAGGTCTTGTGGTTTCAGACAAGAAGATTTTTAAAGTTCTTTCCGCTATAAGTCTATGTAAAACTTGGGACCCCCAGGGTGGGGCCTCTTTAAACCCCAGGGGCATAATTTGAAAAATTTTCATAGAGGACCATTAGATGATGTCACAGGCCAAATATCAAGGCTCTATGCCTTGCGGTTTTGGACAAGAAGATTTTTAAAGTTTTTCCTTTCAGTTGCCATGGCAACCGGAGTTCTGTGTGGAATTCACTTTTTTTAATAATTTTGAAAGGGAGCCACCCAAGGATCATTCCTGTGAAGTTTGGTGTAAATCTGCCCAGTGGTTTTCAAGAAGGTTTTTGTAGAAAATGTTGATGGACGGACAACGCACGACGGACATTGAGTGGTCACAAAAGCTCCCCATGAGCCTTTGGCTCAGGTGAGCTAAAAATCACTTATACTTTTAAACTTACAGCAGAACCCACTATTTGTGACTGATGAACAAACAGTCAGAGGGACATACAGACAGAAAAACAGAAAATGAAACACTATGCATGTTCTCCATACTGTCTCCAACCTATATGCCAGGTTTCAGGAAAGTTATCTCTTCTTGCTTTTTAGATATCACTGCATCCATTTTCTTGTCACACTTTTGAGCTGTTTACCATAGCAACAAAATGAAAGGACATGGATTTTTTCCATATTGCTATCCATGCACCAAGTTACAAGAAAAACTATCTTGTACTTGTACTTTTCAAGTTACATTTTATTGCAGGATCCCATCTTGTGTAACTGAATGACAGACAGATGGACAAATAGACTGAAAACTGGGAAGCACATACATCACTGGAGGAAACTAGAAAATGCTTTTGTAAAAAAAGCGCATGTCTCCCCCAATGCAAAGTCCTATAGGCAAGAAGTTAATAGAGGTCAGAAGCGAAAGTCAAAGAGACACCGATGGTTGGCTGCAATAGGGATCATCTTCTTGGCATGTATAGTCATCCCGCTAAATTTCAACACTTCTGGCCTAGTGGTTCTCAAGCCACTGTTCAGGCTCCTGTGACATTGACCTTTGATCAAGTGACCTCAAAATAAATAGGGGTCATCTACTCTGCATGTCCAATCATCCTATTAAGTTTCAACATTGTAGATCAAGTGGTTCTCAAGTTATTTCCAAAAAATGATTTTACATGAACAGGCCACTGTGACCTTGACCTTTAATAGACTGATCCCAAAATCAATAGGGGTCATCTACTCTGCATGTTCAATCATCCTATGAAGTTTCAACATTCTGGGTCAAGTGGTTCTCAAGTTATTGATCGAAACTGGTTATCAATGTTCAGGCTCCTGTGACCTTGACCTTTAACAGAGTGACCCAAAAACTAATAGGGGTCATTTACTCTGCTTGAACAATCATCCTATGAAGTTTCAACATTCTGGGTCGAGAGGTTCTTAAGTTATTGATTGGAAATGGTTTTCCATGTTCAGGCCTCTGTGACCTTGACCTTTAACAGAGTGACCCTAAAATCGTTAGGGGTCATCTACTCTGCATAATCAATCATCCTATGAAGTTTCATCATTCTGGGACAAGTGGTTCTCAAGTTACTGACCAGAAATGGTTTTCAATGTTCGGGCCCCTGTGACCTTGACCTTTAACAGAGTGACCCCAAAATCGTTAGGGGTCATCTACTCTGCATGACCAATCATCCTACGAAGTTTCAACATTCTAGGTCAAGAGGTTCTCAAGTTACTGACCGGAAATGGATTTCAATGTTCATGCCCCTCTGACCTTGACCTTTGAAGGAGTGACCCCAAAATCGATAGGGGTCATCTACTTTGCATGTACAATCATCCTATGGAATTTCAACATTCTGGGTCAAGTGGTTCTCTAGTTATTGATCAGAAATGGTTTTCAATGTTCAGGCCCCTGTGACCTTGACCTTTGACGGAATGACCCCAAAATCAATTGGGGTCATCTACTCTTCATGATCAATCATCCTATGAAGTTTCAACATTTTGGGTCAAGTGGTTCTCTAGTTATTGATCATAAATGGTTTTCAATGTTCAGGCCCCTGTGACCTTGACCTTTGACGGAGTGACCCCAAAAATAATAGAGGTCATCTACTTTGCATGTACAGTTATCCTATGGAGTTTCAACATTCTGGGTCAAGTGGTTCTCTAGTTATTGATCGGAAATGGTTTTCAATGTTCAGGCCCCTGTGACCTTGACCTTTGACAGAGTGACCCCAAAATCAATAGGGGTCATCTACTCTTCATGACCAATCATCCTATGAAGTTTCAACATTCTGGGTCAAGTGGTTCTCTAGTTATTGATCTGAAATGGTTTTCAATGTTCAGGCCCGTGACCTTGACCTTTGACGGAGTGACCCCAAAATCAATAGGGGTCATCTACTCCTCATGACCAATCATCCTATGAAGTTTCAACATTCTGGGTCAAGTGGTTCTCTAGTTATTGATCGGAAATGGTTTTCAATGTTCAGGCCCCTGTGACCTTGACCTTTGACAGAGTGACCCCAAAAACAATAGGGGTCGTCTACTCCAGCAGCCCTACAACCCTATGAAATTTGAAGGTTCTAGGTCAAATGGTTCTCCAGTTATTGCTCGGAAATGAAGTGTGACGTACGGACGGACAGGGCAAAAACTATATGGGGGGGGGAGATAAAAATTGGGGCGGAGGGGGTTGTGAGGGGGAGGGGGGGGAGACATAATTAAACAAGAGCTGTCATAGGAGACAGTCCGCATGACTATTTCAATGCTGGATAGTGAAACTGGGCACATCATAGGAAACTGGAGCTGTCACTGGGGTGTTTAATGACTCCAATGGTGGATGAAGATATTGCACACGCTTGAGTCTGTGCAAAAAATATTAAGTAATAAATATAATGTGTATCAAAACACCATGTATAATTCTAAGCAAAAAGGGGGCATAATTCATAAAATATTGATGCAAGAGTTATGCACCTTGTGTCATATGATGTGGGTGATGATGTGGAACAACTACTTCAAGTTTGAATCAAATGCATTTTGTAATAACTGAGATATAGTGAAAATGCATCAAAATTAACCTTAAATTCTAAGTAAAAGTAAAAGGAGGCATATTTCATGAAAATTTGGTGCCAGAGTTATGCACCTTGTGTCATATGGTGTGGGTGATAAGGCAGAACAACTATTTTAAGTTTGATTCAAATCCATTTAGTAATAACTGAGATATCGTAAAAGTGCATCAAAACTTTAACCTGAGATTCTAAGTTTTAGTGGGGATAGTTCATGAAATATTGGTACCAGAGTTATGGGCCTTGTGTCATATGATGTGGGTGATGATGAGGAATAACTATTTTAAGTTTAAAGAAAAGACATCAAGTAATTACAGAGATAAGGAGAAAAAAGAGGAGTAAAAAAAACTTTAACCAAGGTGGGGACGCGGAAAGACGCCGACGCCGGGGTAAGTAGGATAGCTCTCCATATACTTCGTATAGTCGAGCTAAAAAGTGAAAAGAATAAGAATGGAAGACAAGTCATACACAGTTCTCATTCTTGCCTGGAAGATTAAGTAACAGTTTGCAACAAATTTCCATTTGAATATACATACTGCCAGTTGTAATGCTAACTCAAACTCCTTATTCTGGATCAGCTGCCGTATCTGATTAGCTGTTGGTACTGCCGTTAATCTCCAGACATGGTTGCTAGATGCGATATAGGTCTGTCCACTACCCTGACATATACACTTGGCATTCTGCAGGCTTATAGACTGTATCATAAGGTGGGGATCTATCGTACGAACTTCTAAACATTTTGGTAGAACTGAGATTATATATGGGGCCTCATGCACTGAAATTATACAACATACAATTTTTGTCCATTATGAGAAAATATAGTTGAAATTTTCTTAAAAGTTACTTCAAATAAAATTATTTTCAAATCAGGCCAGTAGTTTCATGCCTGAAGGATTACATCAGAGGATTATTATTATTATTATTATTATACCAGATTTATATAGCACCCTTTTCATGATCAATTTCACCTTCAAAGGCGCTAATCAGGTATAAAATAACTCTGGAACCTACAATTGGATCTATTTGTCAGGAAATCCAAGATTTATTGTTGTTGAAGATATTTTGGAAGTTTGTATCAAATAAAACCGTAAGTGAAGCGTCTATATGGCTGCAAAAGCCAAAATAGCCAATTTTTGACCTTTAAGGGGCCATAACTCTGGTACCCATGATGGAATTTGGCCAGTTCAAGAAAAGAACCAAGACCTTGTGGTGATACAAGTTGTGTGCAAGTTTAGTTAAAATCAAATCATAAATGAAGCTGCTATTGTGTAGACAAGGCCAAAATAGCTCATTTTGGCCCTTTCAGGGGCCATAACTCTGGAACCCATCATGGGATCTAGCCGGTTCAAGAAAGCAACCGAGATCTTATGGTGACACATGTTTTGTGCATGTTTGATTAAATTCAAATCATAAATGAAGCTGCTATTGTGCAGACAAGGTCAAAATAGCTACTTTTGGCCCTTTCAGGGGCCATCACTCTGGAACCCATTAAGGAATCTCGCCAGTTCAAGAAAGGAACCAAGATCTTATGGTGATACAAGTTGTGTGCAAGTTTGGTTAAAATCAAATCATAAATGAAGCTACTATTGTGCAGACAAGGTCAAAATAGCTAATTCTGGCCCTTTCAGGGGCCATCACTCTGGAACCCAAAACGGAATCTGGCCAGTTCAAGAAAGGAACCAAAATCTTATGGTGATAGAAGTTGTGTGCCAGTTTGGTAAAAATCAAATCATAAATAAAGCTGCTATTGTGCAGACAAGGTCAAAATAGCTAATTTTGGCCCTTTCAGGGGCCATAACTCTGGATACCATAAAGGAATCTGGCCAGTTCAAGAAAGGAACCGAGATCTTATGGTGATACAAGTTGTGTGCCAGTTTGGTAAAAATCAAATCATAAATAAAGCTGCTATTGTGCAGACAAGGTCAAAATAGCTAATTTTGGCCCTTTCAGGGGCCATAACTCTGGAACCCATAATGGAATCTGGCCAGTTCAAGAAAGGAACCAAGACCTTATGGTGATACAAGTTGTGTGCAAGTTTGGTTAAAATAAAATCATAAATGAAACCACTATCGTGCAGACAAGAAATTGTTGACGCACGCATGCACGGACTGACTGCGGACGATGGACGAAGGGTGATCACAAAAGCTCATCTTGTCACTATGTGACAGGTGAGCTAATAAAAACAAGAGCACTGCAATGCAACACAAATGCAGAGCAATATTCTCATAAAACAAAGTCATATGACCTTTGACCCCCAAGTGTGACCTTGACATTGAATTTAGCCAACTGAAACATGCGCTCTGCACATCCTTTCAAAGAGTGAACATTTGTGTCAAGTTTCTCTGAAATCCAACAAGGGGTTCAAAAGTTACAGAGCGGAAGGGAAATTGCTAACCAACACACAGACAGACGGACACCGAGGCGATAACATAATACATCCCTGCGGGCGTATAAAAAAGAATTGAGATCTTATGGTGATACAAGTTGTGTGCAAGTCTGGTTAAAATCAAACCATAAATGAAGCTGCTTTTGTACAGACAAGGTCAAAATAGCCAATTTTGGCAGTTTCAGGGGCCATAACTCTGGAACCCATTATAGAATTTGGCCAGATCAAAAATGGAACCAAGATCTTTTGGTGATACAAGTTTTGTGCAAGTTTGATTAAATTCAAATCATAAATGAAGCTGCTATTGTGCAGACAAGGTCAAAAAAGCTAATTTTGGCCCTATCAGGGGCCATAACTTTGGAACCCATAATTGAATCTGGCCAGTTCCAGAAAGGAACCAAGATCTTATGGTGATACAAGTTGTGTGCAAGTCTGGTAAAAATCAAATCAAAAATAAAGCTGCTATTGTGCAGACAAGCTCAAAATAGCTCATTTTGGCCCTTTTAGGGGCCATAACTCTGGAACCCATAATAGAATCTGGCCAGTTCAAGAAAGGAACCGAGATCTTATGGTGATACAAGTTGTGTGCAAGTTTGGTTAAGATAAAATCATAAATGAAACCACTGTCGTGCAGACAAGAAATTGTTGACGGACGCACGGACTGACGACTGACGAAGGGTGATCACAAAAGCTCACCTTGTCACTATGTGACAGGTGAGCTAATAAAAGCATTCTTTTCATAAACAAGTGACAGTATTGCAGTGGCAATATACAGAAGTCCCCTACTGGTGGAAAACTTTCAATAGTGACCTTAACTTTTGACCAATAACAATGGGTCATGTGTGTGACACATACATGTACTAGTAATCTAATTATGGGAAAATTTTCTGTGTAGTAATAAACAAGAGGGTATGATGACTCTATATCACTCACCTGTTAACCTGGTCTTGGAATCATCAACATAAACATTCTGACAAAGTTTCATGAAGATCACCTCATAATTATGGCCTTTGATTTGAATGGGTGACCTAGTTTTTGACCCCACATGACCCATTTCTGGTTCAAACCTGGCCTAGGAATCATCAAGATAAACATTCTGATCATGTTTCATGAAGACTGGGAAATAAATGTGACCTTAAATAAACAGTGTTAACAAGCTTTTCCTTTGAGTGATGACCTAGTTCTTTACCAAACTTGACCCAGTTTAGAACTTGGCCTAGGAATTATAAAGATAAACATTCTTATTAAGTTTCATGAAGTCAGGATCATAAATGTGGCTCTGGAGAGTTTTAATAAGTTTCTTCTTTGATATGAGCAAGTAATTTTTGACCGCACATGACCCAGTTTTAAATCTGCCCTAGGAATCAGTAAGATAAACATTCTGACCAAAGTTTGTGAAGACAGGGTCATAAATGTGGTCTCAAGAGTGTCAACAAGCTTTTCCTTTGATTTGAGTGGGTGACCAAGTTTCTGACTCTGTAAGACCTAGTTTTGAACTTGGCCTAGCAATCAGTAATATAAACATTCCACCAAGTGTCATAAATGTGGCCTCTATGTTATTAACAAGCTTTTCCTTTGATTTGACCTGGTGATCTAGTTTTTGACTCCATATGACCCAGTTTCCAATTTGGTCTAGAGATTACCAAGATAAACATCCTGTGCAAGTTTGACAAAGCATAAATGAAACCTCTATATGGCTGGAAGAGCTAAAATAGAAAATTTTGTCCCTTTCATGAGCAGAAACTCTTGAACCAATGACTGGATCTAGCCGATTTTCAAAAGAACCAAGATCTTATTGTAACTTAAGTTGTTTGTAAGTGTGGTCAAAATTGAATGTAAAATGTCACTTCTATCATATTCACAAGGTAAAAATTAACAACTTTTGGCTCTTTCAGAGGTCAATCAGGGGCTGTAACTCACAACCCTATGATTGGATCTGATGGATTCATTCCAAATCCAAGATTTACTGCTGTTAACAATATTTTGCAAGTTTGAATCAAATCAAACTAGAGTTGTCACAGGAGTGACGAATTATACCCCCACAATATGGCCTTGTCACAGAACTAAACCAATGTCAAAGCTGAACTTACTTGACCTTTAACCTACTGACCTCAAAATCAATAGAGGTCATCTGCTGGTCATGATCAACCTCCCTAAGAAGTTTCAAGATCCTCGGCCCAAGCGCTCTCAAGTTATTGTCCGAAAAAGGTTTAAATGTTTCGGGTCGCTCTGACCTTTGACCTTTGGAAATCAAAATCAATACATGTCATCTGCTGGTCATGGCAAACCTCCCTATTAAGTTTCGTGATCCTAGTCCCAAATGTTCTGAAGTTATTGTCCGAAAACAGTTTAAATGTTCTTGGTCACTGTGACCCTGACCTCTGACCTACTGATCTCAAAATCATTAGGGGTCATCTGCTGGTCATAAACAACCTCTCTATTTATTTTCATGATCCTAGGCTCCAGCATTCTCAAGTTATCATCCAGAAACCGTTTAACTGTTTCATGATGTTGTGACCTTGACCTTTGACCTACTAGCCTCAAAGTCGAACTTGACCTGTGTTCAATCATGTTACACCTGTGTACAAAAATTTATGATCCTAGACCCAAGTGCTCTCAAGTTATCATCCAGAAACCGTTTAACTGTTCCGAGTCAGTGTGACCTTGCCCTTTGACCTACTGACCTCAAGGTCGAACTTGACCTTTATTTCATGATATTACACATGTGTACCAAAATTTATGATCCTAGACCCAAGTGTTCTCATGTTATCATCTGGAAACCAATTAACTGTTTCTAGTCACTGTGACCTTGACCTTTGACCAACAGACCCCAAAGTTGAACTTACCTGTATGTCAAGATGTTACACCTGTGTACCAAAAATTATTTAAATCGGTCAAGCCTTTCTGAGTTATCATCCAGAAATCATTTTACTGTTCAGGGTCACTGTGACCTTGACCTTTGACCTACTGACCCCAAATTCGAACTTGGCCTATATTTTCTGAGTTTACACCTGTGTACCAAGAATTATTTAAATTGGTCAAGCCTTTCAAGAGTTTTCATCTGAAAACCATGAAAACCAACGGACCAATCAACTGACCGACCGACCACCAAGCTTACTCCTATATACCCCCCACCCCAAACTTCGTTTTGTGGGGGTATAACTATCAATAAAGTTTCTATATGGCTGGAAAAAAAACAACAGCAAATTTTGGCCCTTTAAGAGGCCAAAACTCTGGAATCTATGATGGAATCTGGCTAGTTTTCCTAACGAACAGGGATATTATGCCAATACAAGTTGTGTGCAAGTTTGATTAAATTCAACTGCAAAATGTTGTCTCTATCAAGTTCACAAGAATTGTGGATAGACAAAATTGTGGTTGGATGACAGACGGAGGGCGATCACAAAAGCTCACCTTGCAACTATGTGACAAGTGAGCTAAAAATGTAAGTGGAAACCATTTAAGCAGACAGTGGAAAATGGGGTCTTGGAAAGATTTATTTATAGGCAATTAATAAAGACTCAGAGGGCAATGGATAGTTTGATGGTTTTAGTGAAAGCTGTTGAGGCACAGGGAAACTGTAAAAGTAAACATACAAATAGAATATTACTAATGGGAAAGACATTTAATATATATCACTGTATAGGATCATTGATATAAGGGACTGAATGCAAATGGTCATCATATACAATACGTTGATATCAGAGTTACTTCCCTTGAAAAATTAGTTTCTTAAACCAAAAAGAGCAAATATATTGTTTGGAAAAAATATAATCATCAACTACCTAGACTTTTAAATTTTAGTTTTCTGTAAATTTTCCAGGTCAGTATTCCATTTCTTATCTTTATCAACTTCTTACCATATTTTAGTACTTACATTATAAAAACTGCTCAAATTAAAAAATGTAAAAAATATCATGTATACAAATCTAGGAAATAAAACAGTGAAAATTACATAACACAATCAGGAAAATATTTTATGAAGTCTGTCATGTTTAAAATTTTATTATTTCAGGATGTTTCGTACACCAGATTACTATCATAATATATCCATGAGACTGTCTGCAGTCCTGGATGACATTGGAGTAAATGAAAATATTGTGATGAAGAGGAGGAGGACATTTTTACTGAGTGAAACTATAGACACAATCCATTTCAGAGCAATTGGTAGACAAAGAACTGTTTATAAATTAGGCAGTCAATCAGAAGGCACCACAACACACGGACTGCGATCAGATAGTGACACACTTAGCTGTATGGATAATAGCATTGTGATACAGGACTGGTCTGAGTGGACTCCAAGTAAATTTAACTTCCTGATGATCCAGAATGAAACAACACCACCTGGTTATTGTCGTCTACAAGTACTAAGGGATGATGCTCCACTTCCAGTTACACATGAAATAGGCAATGAATATGTAAAGGATACACAAGGACGGATCTTGTTGAAGAACACAATAATTGATTCTCTCATGACAGCAGGACGACAGCGACAAGGACCATCATTTGCATCAACTGCAGGACCAGGTTTTGCTGCAAGTGACCTTGTTTTAGCATTTTCTTGTAAATCATGGCCCCAGTCATCAAGAGCTTGGCTGCACCAGCATGAAACAAATACATGGCCAACAGCAGAAATGAGGAGATATGTAAAATCAACAAAGTGTTATGTTGTTGGCATTGGCAGCAGAGCAAGTGAAAATGCAGCCTTTGAATGGAGACTTTCTACCTCATTAGCTGAACGCTGCTTGATGTTCAATTTGAATATCACACAGATAAAATGTTATATCTTAATGAAAATGATTCTTAAAACATACATGTACATTAATGTTGAAAGTTACATTTCAAGTTTCATGTGTAAAACTGTTTTATTTCACTGTATAGCAAGTAAACCTTCATGTGTATGGAAAGAGTGTAATATATTAAACTGTTTAAATTACTGTCTATTTACACTGAACAATTGTTTATTGAATGAACACTGTCCCCATTTCATTGTTCATGAAAACAATTTAATGGCAGGAAAATTTTCTGCAGAAGTCAAACAGCAGTTACTTGAAAGAATGTCAACTTTGATACCATCTGATGGCATTTCTCTTTTTGGAATTCAGACTGACAACCTTGGTGAAAGACTTCAGATTAAGCTCAATATGATAAATGAAGTACATCATGATATACAACAGCCAGATGAGTACACAATACTTGTAACGGGTAATTTATTAGTTAATACAGCTCGAGATGTTTTATACATAGAGAAAGCAGGAGATAGAAATTTAGAAACATTATTACCTGAAGTGAAACAACTAGAAACATACTACAGAACTGGTGACATTTTAGGAAAGACAGCATGCAGACTTCTAATACCTCTACTCTGTACCTCAATAGGATCTCTGATAGCCTCACAGAACATTCAAATTAACAGCACAGTTTCTCCTCAAGCACTTACATGGATTGAAGCTGGACTGGACTCAGATGTTGCTTCAAGCAGACTAAAACTTGCATCTATAATGTACTGTGTAGGCAATGTAGAAAGAGCTACTTTAATTCTTTCACTTATAGAAGAACAATATAATATAGAAGTTATCGAGCCTATATGTCACTGCTATGACTTCCCTAAACCTTACATTAAGAGAGGATTTGGTCAAATTTCTAGTCAATATGGTGTAGAAGCTTTAAAATATATTGTTGCATTTTGTGTTAAATTTTTCACTTCGGAAATAAACTGTGTACCACATGAACTTCAGTTTGAAATGTTTAGGTCAACACAAGAGGACCTGCTTCATAGAGGTAGAGGTGATGACTGGATGGACTGTGCTGTAGTAGACTCACTTCCATATCTTTATTTTCTACAATACAAGACATACTGTTTCCTACAGAGACCCGAGGAACAGCAACAAGCACTGACCAAACTTGGGTGGGTCATTAGAACAGAAGACAACCTTGGACACAGAGAAACAGCACTGAATTTACTAGGCCAGTGCATGGAACAGGAGAACAGACCTGTTGATGCTCTACAATGCTACCTGTCATCTTTACGCCTTAGAGAAAGAAACAATGCTGCTAGATTTCATATATGCAGGTGTTTGGCTAATATAAACTCATAAAGATCTAGCGTAACCTGAACTGACAGGTGACTCTGATTTTCAACTGGCACAATGACAACAATCGGGTCATAATGACCCTGGATCGCTCACCTGAGTAATATGAGCTACATGTTTCAAAGATCAAACTGATGATAAAATATTAAGAAAGTCAGTAGGTCACATTCATGGTCAATGATATTCAGTTTTACGATTGGTGTGCAAAACTGTGTATGTCATCAAAATTTCAAGGCTGTATCTTAAAAAACAAGAAAGTAGGTCAGCAGGTCAAGGTCACAGTCAAGTGACATCATATTACTTGGGGTCATCAGGTTATTATTATTAAACAGTCTTGGAAATAGGATCAAATGATTTTTTAAGTATTTTTTCCTATATAACTCACACAGTAACTAAGTGACCCCAGGGTGGGGCCTCTTTTAACCCCATGGGCATAATTTGAACAACTTTGGTAGAGGACTACTAGAAAATGCATCATACCAAATATCAAAAGCATAGGTCGTATGTTTTCAGACAAGAAGATTTTTAAAGTTTTTTTTCCTATATAAGTCTATATAAAACTTTGGACCCCCAAGGGCAGGGCCTTTTTTCACCCCAGGGATACAATTTGAACAATTCTGGTTGAGGACTATAAGACAATGCTACAAACCAAATACAGTGCATTCGCGGTTCTACGAATCGCAATTTAATGAAATACCGGTATACTACGAAAAGGTGTTGTGGTCCCGGCTGCTTTCCTTCTTATTTCTATGTTACAAAGTCGCTGTTTTATGAAAATGCAATTTTACGAAAATGCGCTCCTACGAATGTATTGTTATGCCCTTTAAGCCTGTTTTCAACTTGTTTTAGTTGCGATTTTACAAATACCTGTATCGTCTAAGTTTTCACACCTTCCATAATGGTGTGAAAAACGCTTAAGAGCGGAAAGTGTCACTATCAATTAGCTGGATGTAAACAGTAATTAAAGTGAGAAAACTTAGTAACTGAATTCGAAACATACGCTGTACACTATGAAACAATTTAGTAGTTATTTCTTCTCCTATAACTATCAGATCAGATGGCATACCACTGCACACTTGCTTTGGTATCTATAAGCCTCAAACAGTCACTGCATAAAGAAGATAAAAATAAATATTTTAGTCCTGATCGTCAGTAAACTGTCGTTTAATTATTCCGAAAAAAAAAATCAATGAAGGGTAGCTGAACCGGTACATGCAATTGCGATTTTTGTTCTTGTGCAATAATGTACCTTGTATATATTTTATGTACAGTGAATAAAAATTGAAGAAAAAAACAACACGTTTTATATTCCAGATACCATCTGAGCTCAGATTCGAATAAGATCTGTAGAAAACCCAGAAGTACATATAAAACTGGTATACATGTACTCCGATATGAAAATCACATATTTAAATATCATGGGTTATAATGTGTAAATAATAAGATGCTGTATAGCGAAATTTCCTATGCTGCGCTCGAACGAAAATGCGATATTACGAAAAAAACGTTCAATTCTTTGAACAATTTTGAAAGGGGGCCACCCAAGGATCATTCCTGTGAAGTTCGGTGTAATTATGACCAGTGGTTTTCAAGAAGAAGTTTTTTTAGAAATTGTTGACGGACACACGACGCACGACTGACGACTGACGACGGACATCAAGCGGTCACAATAGCTCCTCTTGTCACTTTGTGACAGGTGAGCTAAAAAGTACAAAGTTCCAAAATTATAGCTATTAAAGCTTTCAAGAAAAAGTTGACCAACAAAAATCTTACCAAACATTTAAGTTGACAATCAAGTGAAGCCAATGCCTCACAGATTCTTGTGAAAGATCAGATACGCTAAAAATACATATTTGGCCACCAGGAACTTATGAACTGTCATGGGAAGATAGATGCAAGTTGAAATCGTTGTTAGAATAATGCCAGATACTTTCAATGACATAATTTATGTACTTAATACTGTGTTTTGAAATATAATAAATTAACAGCAAAATTTACTAATAAACGGCTTTGACTGGAACATTTTGTCTGTTCAGGCAAAAACATTATATCACAAAACATTACATGTGGAGTTTCAGCTAATGTGTTATAGAGACAGAACTTATTGTTGACTTATATTGCACAAAAAGATACTAAACTACAATATAAAAGAAACTAATGCTCCAATTTTCAATTTCATATTATTCATATTTTTATATCTACATATTTGTTTCATACAAAAAAATCACAATTAGTCATATATGCATTCATTTTGTACCTTTTTCTTGAAAACTATGTCTTGTCAACAACTTAACAGTGCCAAACCATGAATAAACAAGAGGGTCATAATGACCCTGAATCGCTCACCTGTGTAATATGAGCCACATGTTTAAAATGGCAAACTGATGCTAAAATATTAACAAGAGGGCCATGATGGCCCTATATCGCTCACCTGAGTACCATTGCTTTAACCAAAAACAAAAAGAAGAAATTCTTACAAGGTACAGATATGTAAAAATACCTACACCTAAAAATACCATCCATGTTGTGCCACAGAAAAGTGGTCTTGGTTTTTCCCTACGGCCAATAATAAACAAGAGGACCATGATGGTCCTGAATCGCTCACCTCTTCCCACATGACCCAGTTTTGAGTATGACGTCGTTTTTTCTACTATTTGACATAGTGACCTAGTTTTTGAGCTCATGTGACCCAGTTTTGAACCTGACCTAGATATTTTCAAGATAAAAATTCTGACCAATTTTCATGAAAATCCATTGAAAAATATGGTCTCTAGAGAGGTCACAAGGTTTTTCTATTATTTGACCTATTGACCTAGTTTTCGAAGGTACATGACCCTGTTTTGAACTTTATCTAGATATCATCAAGGTGAACATTCTCACTAATTTTCATGAAGATCTCATGAAAAATATGGCCTCTAGAGAGGTCACAAGGTTTTTCTGTTTTTATACCTACTGGCCTAGTTTTTCACCGCACGTGACCCAGTTTGAAACTGACCTAGATATCATCAAGGTGAACATTCAGATCAATTTTCATGAAGATCCATTGAAAAATATGGCCTCTAGAGAGGTCAAAAGATTTTAATAATTTTAGACCTACTGACCTAGTTTTTGACCGCAGTTGACCCAGTTTCGAACTTGACCTAGATATCATCAAGACGAACATTCAGACCAACTTTCATACAGATCCCATGAAAAGTATGGCCTCACGAGAGGTCACAAGGTTTTTTTATTATTTGACCTACTGACCTAGTTTTTTATGGCACGTGACCCAGTTTCGAGCTTGACCTAGATATTATCAAGGTGAACATTCTGACCAATTTTTATGGAGATCCATTCACAAGTATGGCCTCTAGAGAGGTCACAAGGTTTTTCTATTTTTAGACCTACTGACCTAGTTTTTGACCGCAAATGACCCTGTTTCAAATTTCACCTAGATATCATCATGATGAACATTCAGACCAATTTTCATACAGATCCCATGAAAAATATGGCCTTTAGAGAGGTCACAAGATTTTTTTATTATTTGACCTACTGACCTAGTTTTCGAAGGCACGTGACCCACTTTCGAACTTGACCTAGATATCATCAAGATGAACATTCAGACCAACTTTCATACAGATCCCATGAAAAATATGGCCTCTAGAGAGGTCACAAGGTTTTTCTATTATTTGACCTACTGACCTAGTTTTTGAAGGTATGTGACCCATTTTCGAACCTGACCTAGATATCATCAAGGTGAACATTCTGACCAATTTTCATGAAGATCTCATGAAATATATGGCCTCTAGAGAGGTCACAAGGTTTTTCTATTTTAAGACCTACTGACCTAGTTTTTGACCGCACTTGACCCAGTTTCGAACTTGACCTAGATATCATCAAGATGAAAGTTCAGACCAACTTTCATACAGATCCAATGAAAAATATGGCCTCTAGAGAGGTCACAAGGTTTTTCTATTATTTGACCTACTGACCTAGTTTTTGATGGCATGTGACCCACTATCGAACTTGACCTAGATATCATCAAGGTGAACGTTCTGACCAATTTTCATGAAGATCTTATGAAATATATGGCCTCTAGAGAGGTCACAAGGTTTTTCTATTTTTAGACCTACTGACCTAGTTTTTGATGGCACGTGACCCAGTTTCAAATTTGACCTAGAAATCATCAAGGTGAACATTCTGACCAATTTTCATGAAGATCTTGTGAAATATATGGCCTCTAGAGAGGTCACAAGGTTTTTCTATTTTTAGACCTACTGACCTAGTTTTTGACGGCACGTAACCCAGTTTCGAACTTGACCTAGATATCATCAAGGTGAACATTCTGACCAATTTTCATGAAGATCTTGTGAAATATATGGCCTCTAGAGAGGTCACAAGGTTTTTCTATTTTTAGACCTACTGACCTAGTTTTTTATGGCACGTGACCCAGTTTCGAACTTGACCTAGATATCATCAAGGTGAACATTCTGACCAATTTTCATGAAGATCTTGTGAAATATATGGCCTCTAGAGAGGTCACAAGGTTTTTCTATTTTTAGACCTACTGACCTAGTTTTTGATGGCACGTAACCCAGTTTCAAACTTGACCTAGATATCATCAAGGTGAACATTCTGACCAATTTTCATGAAGATCTTGTGAAATATATGGCCTCTAGAGAGGTCACAAGGTTTTTCTATTTTTAGACCTACTGACCTAGTTTTTTATGGCACGTGACCCAGTTTCGAACTTGACCTAGATATCATCAAGATGAACATTCTGACCAACTTTCATAAAAATCCCATGAAAAATGTGACCTCTAGAGTGGTCACAAGCAAAAGTTTACGGACGGACGCACGGACGCACGGACTGACGGACGACGGACGACGGACACAGCGCGATCACAAAAGCTCACCTTGTCACTTTGTGACAGGTGAGCTAAAAAGTAGGTCAGTAGGTCAAATTCATGGTCAATGGAAGTCAGTTTTAAGATAGGTGTGCGAAACTGTACATGTCATCCAAATTTCAAGGCTGTATCTTAAAAAACAAAAAAGTATGTCAATAGGTCAAGGTCACAGTCAAGTGTCCCCTAACTGCTTGGGGTCATCAGGTAATTATAATTAAACAGTCTAGGGAATATGATCTGATATTTTTTAAGTATTTATTCCTGTATAACTCATATAACAAGTGATCCCTAGGGTAAGGCCTCTTTTCACCCCAGAGTCATAATCTGAACAACCTTGTTAGAGATCCAGTAGGCAATGCTACATACCAAATATCAAAGGAACTTTCAGACAAGAAGATTTTTTTCCCTATATAAATCAATGTTAAATTTGGAGCCCCCAGGGCAGGGCCTCTTTCCACCCAGGAGCATAATTTGAACAATTTTGGTAGGGGACCACAAAGCAATGCAACATACCAAATATCAAAAGACTAGGCCTTACAGTCTCTGACAAGAAGATTTTTAAAGTTTATTCCTCTATAAGTCTATGTAACACTTGAGATACCCCGGGGCAGGGCCTCTTTTCACCCCAGGGTAATAAAGAAGAAGGTTTTTTGAGAAAAAGTTGACAGACACACGACGGACGACGGACATCAAGCAGTCACAAAAGCTCACCATGAGCCTTTGGCTCAGGTGAGCTAAAAACATTGTAAACCAGATATTAAAACTATACCTGAGGCTATTGGAATGTCTGTCCATTTCACTGGATGTTTCTTGGCTGGCTGACCCTCTTTGTCTATAAATATTGACATGTCATCACGACCGACAATAAATCCAGCATCCTTCAGGTACGTTATCACAGGCTCTGTCTGCTTGCTTCCAAGCGGAAACAACTCTTTTGACTCTCCTGACTCAATCTTAAACAAAATTTCTTATATAAAGAAAACATTAATTTCATACAAATGGCTAAATACTACATGGTATTGTTATGAAAAAAGTTTGTACTATGTTGAATATACTCTTCCATGTGTATAAAAGTTATAGACCAGACAAGAAAAATGAAGTAAAATCTTTCATATCCAAATATGACCATGTTATCTTATTTTGGTGGTTATTTGCGCCAAGTTAATTTGAAAGACATCAATGAAACACAGTTATTAGCCAGACACATTTTTTGCACATACAAATATGCACAGGCATTTGGTGATAGAAGTTTTCAAACTGTAGGGCCGAAACTATGGAACAAACTACCAGCAGAGGTGAGAAATTCTGATTCAGTAGACACTTTTAAGAAAAAGATCAAAACACTGTTTTTAGCAGCTTTGAATCATAGTTTTATTTCTCTGTTGATGGACTGAATATGGTAGAAATGCTGAGTATACGCTACTATGTAGTGTGGTCGACGTATGTTTAATACGCAATGTTGTATAACTGTATAATAATTTTGTCAAATATGTCGTGTTTCATTGTTTGATACCATTATGTATATATTTTATCATAAAATTTTTAATTTAATGTACAATGCCACTGAATATACTATGTGTAAAATTAGGCGTTTAATCAAAGAAAGCAGTTTCAGTTTCAGAGGCACACAGACAAGGGTAATCATTCTAAATGGTAGAGGCAAATAGATACAGACAGTTTCAAAACTATTCAAATATTTTCTCATTAAAAAATTCACATTAAACTCACTTTGACAATGAAATAATCTCTCTTGAAACCAACACACAGTCTGTCCTTGAACCAAACCATTGCTCGTGGAATGTCATACATGTTCATCTCCGGCTGAAATAGATCAACTAACTACAGTTACAACAACAGTGTCTCACTGAATAAAGATGTTTAAATAGCAGGATGCAACAACAAAGTATAAATAGCACCCATTATATTTCTTTACATAAGCTATGTAATACACTATCAAACATCTATAAGATTTCAAAGTTTCCTATACATGTATTCTTAATCATTAAAGCCTTCCAGCACCAAGCGATATACTAAAACAAGAGCTGTCTGATGACAGTGCGCTTGACTATTCAAAGGCTTGTCAATAAAATGGATTTTATAATAGTACTGTTACAACTGTGTCACAGAAACATCAACATTATAAAACGTGCTGTAATTTACAAGTACTTACAATGGCAGAAATCTGTATGCAATATTTACACTTTAAGTACAAAAGGGGCAAAGTTCTGTTAAAATACAAGTCCAAGATATGCGACCTTATACACTGATCCTTAACATAGCTTTGTAGTCTCAATCCAATAGTCCTAGTACTTAGAAAGATTTTAAGTTGCATGCAAAACCTCAATATGAACTAAGTAGACAAAGGGGTATAATTCTGTTAAAATACAATTCAGAGTTATTGGACTTGGCCCAGTGACCATATGCAATGACCCCAAGACATGTGTGAAGTTTCAATACTATAGCCCCCAAGTACTTACAAAGGCAGAAAATTGTACTCTGTATTAACACATGAATTTTCTGAGTATAAAAAGGCACATAATTTTGTTAAAATACAAGTTAGACTTCTAGGACCTGGACCTTAGACTATATTTACTGACCCTAAAGACATGTGTGAAGTTTGAATTCAATGTATCAATGCATCGCAGAGATAGTTATTATCATTATGAATAATTTTAATCAAATTTCTAAGTTAAAAAGGGGCATAACTCTGAAAATACTACTTACAGGGTAATGTCCCTTGTCAAACGTGCAAACTGTCACTACATGCAAGTATTCAAAGTCTCAGTTGAATATCTTTGATAGTGTTCAAGATATTAGACTTTATCAAAAACTTTAACCAAAATTTTTAAGTTAAAAGGGGCATAACTCTAAAAACATTGCTGACAGAGTAATGTCCCTTGTCATACAGGTGCACACTGTCAGTATATGCAAGTATTCCAAGTCTCAGTTGAATATCTTTGATAGTTTTCAAGATATTTGACATTATAAAAAACTTTAACCAATGCTGACGCCGGGGTGAGTAGTATAGCTCTCCATATTCTTCGAATAGTCAAGCTAAAAATACCACCAAATCTATAAAATCCCTGTTCTTCCTGCACTAAATGATAGGCTAAGAAAATTACCACCAAATCTATTAAATCCCTGTTCTTCCTGCACCAAGTGACATACCAAGATACTTACCACCAAATCTATAAAATCTCTGTTCTTCCAGAACATAATCTGAAGTTTCCGTCTTGTTGCCACACATATCTGTAATGTTGCTTGCTTCTCTCCACTGAGAGATACAATTGTCTAAAATGTATATCATATCATTAATCCTTTTATGGAAAACTTAAGCAAAAGTAATATATGGTTATATTCTGAGATGAAATTATATTCAGTGTATGAAAATACAGAAATTAATATGTTCCATATATAGTGCAGATTCAACACTTATACTCATTTCAACATGTGGGCTAACAATACTGTAGTCCACAATGTAATGCACAATTGTGATGCTATAAACAGTAAATGAGTCATTCATCTTTCGCAATTCTGAAATTACTAGTCAGATTGACAGTTAAATTTTAAATTATCTTATGATTACCTCCCTTTACTTGTAACATTCAGCCTTTGTTCAAACCTTGAAAATACATGCCATTCAAATTTCATGCCATGAGAAAATCAACATAGTGGCTTTGCAACCAGCATGGATCCAGACCAGCCTGTGCAGTCTGGTCAGGATCCATGCTGTTCGCTAATGGTTTCTTTCATTGCAACAGGCTTTGAAAGCGAACAGCATGGATCCTGACCAGACTGCGCATCTAATTTTGCTAAAACTGACCAAAGTTGCCTCATAAGATGATATGTCAAACAAATGTCTACTAGTGAAGATTACAAATGAAATTTTAAAGGCGGGTATGTCCTGAATAATCTTAATATTTTAACAAGAGATCACAGAGTGATCTTGGCGCCCACCAATGTGCCATTTTTGAGTGTTCCAAATTTCAAGACTTACTGGCTAGCTCAAGGTCAAATTTCATTTCCGTACACAACACAAATCTATGCATGTGGTCCAAATTTGAAGCCTGTACCTTCAAAAATGTGAAAGTAGGTCACTAGGTCAATGTCAAGGTCAAAGTTTGTTTCGTTACACAAAACAATGCATGTGGTCCTAAATTTGAAGCCTGTACCTTAAAAATATGAAAGTAGGTCACTAGGTCAATGTAAAGGTCAAAGGTCATTTCAGTACACAAAACTATGCAAGTGGTTCAAATTTGAAGGCTGTAGCTTGAGAAATGTAAAAGTAGGTCACTAGGTCAAAATCAAGGTCAAATTTTATTTCAGAATAAAAACTATGCATGTGGTCCAAATTTGAAGCCTGTACCTTCAAAAATGTGAAAGTAGGTCACTAGGTCAATGTCAAGGTCAAAGTTTTTTTCGGTACACAAAACTATGCATGTAGTCCACATTTGAAGGCTGTAGTTTGAGAAATGTGAAAGTAGGTCACTAGGTCAAAATCAATGTCAAATTTCATTTTGAAACACGAAACTATGCATATGGTCCAAATTTGATGCCTGTACCTTCAAAAATGTGAAAGTAGGTCACTAGGTCAAAATAAAGGTCAAAGTTTTTTCCAGTGCACAAAATTATGCATGTGGTCCAAATTTGAAGGCTGTAGCTACAGAAATGTGAAATAGGTCACTAGGTCAAAATCAAGGTCAACTCATGTCAAGGTTCATCTTGCCACTCAAAAATATACATGTGGTCCAAGTTTGAATGTTGTAGTTACTGACAAGAACATTTTAAAAGCTTTTTCCCTATATAAGTCTATATGAACCATGTGACCCCCAGGGCGGGCCATATTTAACCCTAGGAGGATAATTTGAACAAACTTGGTAGAGAACCACTAGATGATGCTACATTACAAGTATCAAAGCCCTAGGCTTTGTGCTTTGGACAAGAAGATTTTCAAAGTTATTCCCTATATAAGTCTATGTAAACCATATGACCCCCAGGGTGGGGCCATATTTGACCCTAGGGGTATAATTTGAACAATCTTAGTTGAAGATCACTAGATGATGTCACATACAAAATATCAAAGCCCTAGGCCCTGTGGTTTTGGACAAGAGGTTATTCAAAGTTTTTCCTTATATAAGTCTATATAAACCATGTGACCCCCAGGGCGGGGCCATATTTGACCCCAGGGAAATAATTTTAATCTTCTTGATAGTGGACCACTAGATGATGCTACATACCAAATATCAAAGCCCTAGGCTCTGTGGTTTTGGACAAGAAGGTTTTCAAAGTTTTTCCCTATATAAATCTATATAAATTATAGAAATAAACAAAGGGCCTTAACTCACTCAAAAATTGCTGAACCAAACTGATTTTCAGGGGGACACAACTAGGGTACCAATACATCATTCTGACAAAGTTTGGTCAAAATCCCCCCAGTAGTTTCTGAGGAGATGCGATAACGAGAAATTGTTAACGGACGGACAGACGGACGGACGGAATGACGGACGGACGGACCACGGGCGCAGAGTGATTTTAATAGCCCACCATCTGATGATGGTGGGCTAAAAATATAAGTATTAACATGTTACAAACATTCAATACAATATACAGTCTGAATTCTCTCTTTCATGCACACTGTTGATTAAATAGTGTCATTGATTTTAAAATCACTGTATCTACATGAATAATGTTTTATCTTTCAGAAACATAAAAAAACAGTGAAAACCTTTAAAATTTCACAATTTATATCTACAAAGAAAACAGAATGTGACAACAATACCTGAACATCAGCAGCAAACAAAGTGGCACCTTTTGTCTTTGTGAGTGTTGTAATTAAACTGAATGTTGCAAGGTCGTGTACACTTACTATATTGTCTGAAATGAATCGTGGAATCTGATAACTGAATACTTATAAAAAGGAACAATTGTTTGTTTTACCATTTTGCCTTGACTTCTCTTTTAAATTAAAGAAAAATTCATTGATATAAAGTATCATCCTTAAGAACTTCAAGGGTGGTACTATGATCTGTCTAAATTTCTAAATATATCTCATTTTGTTTTGAATTTTTGGTCAATATATGTCATGAAATCATTAAAATAAAGTTTTCATAAATGATTACTAGCCCTTCCTTCTAAGTTTGGACTAGAAAATATCTAATGTAAATGTCAACATCATTTTAAATTTGCCAGGATTCAGTCTATTATACCATGGGTTTTGCAGCTGAACTGAAAGCATGGCATCTCATGATGGAGGATGTCAGAGTATTTACAGTCTGTCCCAGTTCTATTTGAAATCTAGTGACTAATTGAACTAATTACAATCATTACAAGTTATGTACTACTTTAATATTGAAGCATAAAAAAATTAATGGATGTAACATGGCATTCAGTTGGTGACCTTTTTTTTTTACTGATATGCAATATACAATTACGGCTGAATACTGTAATACTGAATGCAGTAATACAACAGTATTAATCAGTCAGTGATTTTTTTCCTAATACTGATACGCAGTATACAATTACAGCTGAATGCAGTAATACTGAATGCAGTAATACAACAGTATTAATCAGTCAGTGATTTTTTTTCTAATACTGATACGCAGTATACAATTACAGCTGAATGCAGTAATACTGAATGCAGTAATACAACAGTATTAATCAGTCAGTGATTTTTTTTCTTAATACTGATACGCAGTATACAATTACAGCTGAATGCAGTAATACTGAATGCAGTAATACAACAGTATTAATCAGTCAGTGATTTTTTTTCTTAATACTGATACGCAGTATACAATTACAGCTGAATACAGTAATACTGAATGCAGTAATACAACAGTATTAATCAGTTAGTGATTTTTTTTCTTAATACTGATAAGCAGTATACAATTACAGCTGAATACAGTAATACAAAAGCTTTAATGTCAAGAGTGTTGCTGCAATGGTGCTGGGGTAGTCTTTCCATACATACCTGATAAACTTATCAGCAAGAACAACTCTGGAACAGCATATAACTACAATAAGAAGTATATTCCTTCTGTATTATTTAAATCCATCATCTTTACAAGGAGTACTACAAACTGGGTACTTTTCACAATGCTTTTATTTTCACTGAATTTCATGTATAAATTTTAACCAGCATCATGTTCAGAAGCATAGAAAGTTACAGAACAGAATTTCATCACAATCAATAAGGTTCCATAAGATTAAATTTCAAACTAAATGAGTGACAAAAAATACTTAGTAGACAATAAATCAGAGCATCTTCTGAGATGACAGAATGTCAAGACCCTTTAAAGGTCAATTCAGATCACAGAAAGCCAACTGAAGTAGCATGAAACAGAGCAATGTAAAAAGCTCTACATATGAGCCGCGCCATGAGAAAACCAACATAGTGGGTTTGCGGCCAGCATGGATCCAGACCAGCCTGCGCATCCGCGCAGTCTGGTCAGGATCCATGCTATTTGCTAACAATTTCTCTAATTGCAATTGACTCTGAAAGTGAACAGCATGGATCCTGACCAGACTGCGCAGATGCACTATGTTGGTTTTCTCATGGCACGGCCCATTTGTTTTAATGAATTAAAGGTCTGTCATCAGATTGGTGTTAGCTGAAAATTTAGATCTGATGATTTTACTTACCTGTTGAATTGGTTTTTTGGAAAAAGTTTTGTTGGATCTTTCCAAGGCAACTTCATACTTAGTTTCGCCTATAATAAAAATATACATCTTTGTTATAAATGACATGATCTGCCAACAAGACATTCCTGACTTTAAACAGCTGTAACCATCAACTTATAATTTAAAATAAAATCTCCTTGATTTCAAGATTTGGTTATTAAGAACAGGAAAACATATTGCTTAAAACTCATTTAACACTGAAAATAGAAAACGCTGAATACATTAAGTTTTTACATCAGTGAAATTTTATTAATGCATAATCCTGATGTGTGATTATAAGATCTTAAATGTGGAGACTGTTTTATCTAATTATAGTTGGCTGCAAATGCTCAAAATAGGTTATGTTTTTTTCAATGTTGTCTTGCCAACTTAATCTTTGACAATCTTACTTCTTGTGAAAGTTTATTGATAGAACACATTAAATGTAAAACAGTGTCTGTTTCTATAATAATGATGTCTCGTTAATAACACTGACAACAGCATACATGCAAGTAGACTCTAAGAGTAACTGTTGTTTTCTCCATATACAAAAGTCTGTGAAACCAAAATTTTGAAACTAAACCTCAGTAGAGTAATTAAAACATTAACTACCGTATACTTTAAACAATTAGCTAGACACTATGAATGAACACCACATACATCAACTAATAAACATACTACCTGAAACTTTGTACTTTTTCACTTTATACTGTAACAAAGGACCATCTTTTGTTCCAACCAACAGTATGTCATCTACAAAAAGACAGTTATTTTTATTTAACACTCAGAATTCATGTTTAACATTCAATCTTGTCCTTAACCAAAACAGAGGATGTCTTTTCCTTCATCTACCTTTGATCTGAAAAACCCAATTGTTTGCATTGCTCTTTAACCTTTAGCTTAATGGCGGCAAGTGATTCTGCCTTTGCGACCAGTGCAGATCAAGATCAACCTGCAGAGATGTTAGCTATTCAGTCAGTAAATTTTCAGTGTACACCGCTTCAAATAAACAATGGTACTGCCTAAATTGAATGACAGACCAGTCCATTTCAGAAATTTAGCAGGATAAAGGTTAAAATAATTCTAATGTATTTCATGCTTAGACATGAGGTTTTAATCGTGGGAATAGCAAATTTTTTATGAATTTTACTATAATCACTATCATTAATTGAGCCGCGCCATGAGAAGACCAACATAGTGGCTTTGCTACCAGCATGGATCCAGACCAGCCTGCGCATCCGCCCAGTCTGGTCAGGATGCATGCTGTTCGCTAACAGTTTCTCTAATTGCAATGGGCTTTGAAAGCGAACAGGATGGGTCCTGACCAGACTGCACAGATACGCAGGCTGGTCTGGATCCATGCTGGTCGCAAAGCCACTATGTTGGATTTCTCATGGTGCGGCTCAATTAATGTTTCCCAATGACCCATGATCTTAATATTGACTTCTTTTTCCGCAACTGATGACACTGTATGCCTTATTACGTCAGCACATTTCATTTAGCATTAGTACCAAAATATTATGTTAATCATCTTTTTGGTTAGGCCCATATTTTAAATAAAATTCAAACAACACCAAATCAATTTAGAAAGAGTTATTTTACATAAAACTATATGCATATAAACAAAAGCTGTCCATAAGACAGCCAAGTGCGACTATTCGAAATATTGTCCCAGAAGCAGGAAAATATTACCCAAAATGTTAAATATCAAAAGAGTTTTAAGTTCAAAAGGGGACATACAGTAATTATACCAAAATGCATATCAGAGTTATGGGACTTGCTGCTATCAACTAGTTTTAAGCCCCCAAAGGGGGCATAATTTGGCTAAAATGCAGGTCAGAGTTATGGGACTTGATGCTATCAACTAGTTTTATAACCCCGAAGACACATTTTAAGTTTCAATTCAATATCTGCATTAGTTTTGGAGATAGTAACTTGTATGTAAAACTTTAACCAGGATTTTCTTAGTCCAAATGGGGGCATAATTTGCCCAAATACATGTCAGAGTTATGGGACTTGACCCAATGAGGTTGGTAATTGATCTAGAAAAAGAAAAAATAAGTTTCAAATCTATATGCCTTTTAGTTATAGCTGTATGTACTAATTGTACTTGCACACAAAACTTTAACCAGAATTTTCTAAGTCCAAATGGGGGCATAATTTGGCCAAAATGCAGGTCAAGAGTTATGGGACTTGGTGCTATCAACTAGTTTTATAACCCCGAAGACACATGTGAAGTTTCAATTTAATATCTGCATTAGTTTTGGAGATAGTAACTTGCGTGTAAAACCTTAACCAGAATTTTCTAAGTCCAAAAGGGGGCATAAGTTGCTCAATATACATGTCAGAGTTATGGAACTTGACCCAGTGAGGTGGTAACTGACCTAGAAAAAGAAAAAATAAATTTCAAAGCTATATGCCTTTAAATGATAGCTGTATGTACTTGCATACTTAACCAAGGTGTGACGCCGACATCGGCCAGGGTGAGTAGAATAGCTACACTATTCTTCGAATAGCGGAGCTAAAAACACAAATACTACTCCACAGAATGAGTGATATTTTCTGATAAATGCAATGAACTCTAAATGTGGACTGCATTATAAAAGGTCCACACTTCCTTTCTGAGAGTTCAGCTCCAAAACTAACTATTTTCCACATGTTCTAAGAACTATTACATAAAAATTTTCATTTTGATGCATTTGTAAATAACGTCCCTGTGCTAAAATTTTTCATAACTAGCTTTAACAAAGTTTTCAGTATTAAATTGTTAATTTTATTTCCTTATAAATGGTATTTATATCTAAAGGGAGAAAACTATTTGAGACAGTGCCATAAAACATATATAATATTGGGAAGTTAAGATTCTTCAGGTTGGTAAAAATGTTGTTTTACCAAAAATTTCTGTGGATTCGTGATTATATTACTGCTCACATTTCAGGACAGCATAATAACTCTCGACTTTCCCATAAGAGGGATGGCAACTATAAAATATAGATAATAAAATAAGCCATCCCATTAAACCAAATGAGTAAGGCTAAGTATAGTCAAACTAACTGTACATGAGTCGCAATATTGTGATAGTTTTTGCACATGACATTGCCAATATCCCTCCGCCACGTACAACATAAGAAGGACTTTTTCTGTGGAATTTCCATTCTTTCCTCCGATCCATTCAATTGATGTTTATGTGAAACATGAGTATGTCAATGTTTAAAACAAGGAAGTGTCTAGCCGTCTGGTAACCGGACGACTAGCCTGCATTCTAGTTGTCCGGTTACCGACGGCTAGCAAATCCTTAGGGGATTTTCTAGTCATCCGGTAATTGATTTCCTAATGAATAAGACATGATTTTATATAGTTTTAATGTTATTTATTTAAGATATCGATACTTATCTGCAAACAAAAGTTTGTGTAAATACATACAATAAACATTTATAATAAATCACTGCATTATTCAGCCGATAAAATGGAAGTTTGCCAAACTCAATAATGGCGAGATCGACGTGACGTCACTATTAAAATCTGTTCATCTGGAGGCTTTTATGGGATCGGAATTTTTAAATTTTAACAACTTTTTAACTGGATTTTCAAAATTAAAACAGTTTTGAAGAATTTTCAATTTTCATATTTTAGTATTCAAATATTTTTAATGAATTACTGTTTTAAATGATATCTTATTTCAAAAGCAACAGCGTGATGTTCAAAACAGTAGTTAAGCGATCATAATTAATCCATTTTATTTTGAAATAATTATAGTCAAAATTAATGAATGCATTGCCTTTTTTTAAGCTTTCCATTCTTCAAAAAAATATGTATAAATTTGTGTTTTAATAAATAAAGTTTAGGCCGTTAGAAAAAAATCACTTTTTACAAAATAGCATATGGACGTTCGGCGATCAATCTTTTATCATTTCTAAAAATAGAATATCAACGAATTTGTAAACAAACACGATCTCTTGCGTTTAATCGACTGAAAAATCAGATAAATATTGATAATTTAAGTAAATAACATTTAAAACTATATAAAATCATTACTTAATCATTAGAAATCAATTACCGGACGACTAGAAAATCCCCTGAGGAATTGCTAGCCGTCTGGTTACTAGAACGCAAGCTAGGCATCCGGTTACCGGACGGCTAGACACTTCCTTAAAACAATGCACCCTAAAGTAAAGTTTATAACACATTTTACACAGCTCTGCTTCGTCACACAAGTTTGTGTCACGTGATCGATAACCGCACTGTTAGCTGTACTGTTTTGGAAGAGTGTAATAATGGACATGTAAATACAGCAAGGTAGCCAAATGAAACATAGTGTTTACGCTTTATTAACGTGTTTTTTACACATTATGTTTAAACCATAAAATGGTTCAGTTTTATTTTGTTCTACAATGTCATTGTTAAAGTATATTGCCTGAGTGTGTTTTTATCTAAATCTATTTTCACCACAGGATAGGTCTTTACTGGTTTTGATGTAAAGAGTGGGATTCAACCTTTTCACGAAACTATCTCAATTCTGACATCAAAATTATAATTATTTGGACTAAGTACTGCTAAACTCTTAATTTAGCATGGAAGTCCATGTCATGGGGTAGGGATGCTAGAGGAATATTGCCTGCATAGGTATAATATCATTCAGAACACCATTATGGTATGCAAGAATAGTTGATGCTAGGGTCACTGAACCCCTCCCCACCCCAAAAAATGAAACAAGAATGACAAAAACTTTCATCTGTGGAACTTTCATCTAATCTCTCTTGGTCTCCACACATTAGCAAAATAACAAATAAGGCCAGTCAAAATCTTGGGTTCTTAAAACGAAATCTACATTCTGCCAAACCTGAAACTAAAGCAGCAGCCTACAAATCAATAGTCAGACCTTCCTTGGAATACTGTGCTTCTGTTTGGGACCCTTATCAATTAAATGACAAGCAGAAATTAGAAAATGTACAAAAGAGGGCCGCTAGGTTTGTTACCAACAACTATTCAAAGTCGCCGGGTACTGTAACACAATTACTACAGCAATTACAATGGGAGTCCTTAGAGCGCAGAAGACAGAACATCCGTCTTAGCCTCTTCCATAAAATACATTATGGGCTTGTTGACATAATACCTTTACAATATATGGATCCACTATTAAGAACATCCAGACATCACCATCAACTAGCATATCATATACCACACTCATCAGTTGACTACATAAAGTACTCATTTTTCCCTAGGACAATAGTTGAATGGAACTCACTGCCGGTGCACTTAGTCAGTGCTGACTCAAACGCTGTGTTTAAGTCGGGACTGACTGTGTTACCACACATCCCCTAGACAGTACATATATGCTTTTATCTTTTAACAGTACTAACTCTCTTGTTTCTTCACCATGTACATAGTAGATTATGCAATGTATAGGCTTTAAGGGCTTGAGTAGGTTTTTGCACTATTTTTTATCACATTGTCAATGTCCTCCTGGGTGGATTGAGTAGCTTGGGAGGCTTGATAATCTTTCACTTTACTAACCCCCACGCATGGCCATTATAGTCCAACAGGACTGCTTGCCATTATCAAAGATGATGATGATGAAAAACTATCTGATTTACAAACCATAGCAGGCAATCGATTCTATTTTCAAGGGGAGCTTTTCCAATATGGAACCAGCTTCAAAAGCGTCATGCATATTTTGTCCTGAATCCGGTCAGTTATTGCTGCATTTTGATTAAATTTGATGTTGTTTTCGTTTTCACATGATCACTACAAATTTGTTTTCAATTGAAGAGTTTCGAACAACCGATAAAAACTCAACATCGGTACGTCCGGAACGGACTAAAAGCCGTATCGGAATATGACAAGGAAACTGAATCTGAATCTGAGTTGATACGTTGAAGTAACCAATAGTCAAAACTATTAACCTCTCGGTCGGGCATTCGATCGGACCTCGGGCTATGACACTGGACAGCCAAGCCATTCAATAATTGTATATTGGTGTTTCTTTTGGTCAAATGTCATAGTTATTTATCAGAAGTCCAAATTTCTAAGAAATTAATAGTTTTGACCTTTGACCGGCAAATCATTATTATATTACATGACATCAGAAGTAAATTTCCAAGTTTTTTTTCTAGCTATTTTGTCTTTGGCAAAACCGGGTTGGACTATAGACCTGTCAATATAGCATTATTAGATGAGTCCTCCTATCAATAGCCAGTCCACAGTTTATGCTATGGGACTAGACTATGGTCGACACAAGTTTTTAGGGCTATTAAGTGAAAAAAAAAAATGTGAAAATTAATTTCTGATTTCATTTAATAAAACACACTAGTTATTGAATGTCTTGTCGGTAAACGCAGATAAATGAAAGGGAATGGTAAAATTAATTTAGATAATGATATGCATGATACTTACTAATAGAAACAGAGTGGATTTCGGCAGTATAAAAAAATTCCGGCCCCAATTTCACGAAAAAACTTAAGTAATTGCTTAGCTAAGTCAGTTATTTCAAATGCTTGTTTTTGCCCTTTATGCGTCTTCAATGTTGACTGTTTCATTTATATCAGACCAGTACATGACTATTTCGTAGATCAAAGCACAACAATTCCGAATTTTTCAGAAAATGAAGTATAGAAATAAGAAATATACTTAAGCAAATACTTAAGTTCGACATATTGTGCTTAAATAGAAATATCATATTTGCATGACTGAAATAAGTACTGCAGACAAAATACTACTACCCATAGTTTAATTTAGCTATAAATGCATTGGTATAGAAAAAATTAACATTAAATAACAATAGCTTAAGCAATGGCACGATTTTAAAATAACAGACTTAACTAAGTAATTACTTAAGTTTTTTCGTGAAATTGGGGCCCGATTCCCAAGCCTATGCACGGTATTTTGGTTAGAGAACCGGTTCCGGACGAATAAGTTCGCTGTCTAGAAAAGTTTAAACTACTTTGTCAATTGGCCAATAAAATATATTAAAATCTTGTCACGTAAGAGCTGTGACAAGGATTTACAGAGCAATTGTCACAGGGTTTACAGGACACCTTCTAGAATTTCGTTTTGTCATGGACTGCAATTTCGTGCAAAACTTGTGTCTGACAATCATTATGTGTTTTTAATTGTATCAGTACATTTTCTCTAATTTTGCCGTACTTTGATACTAAGCAAATTGTCTTAGTTTGTTTATTTATTTTTTCGAACACTGTGAATGGCTTTCCTGTCAATAGTAAAAACTATTGTCCGAAGGACTGAGGTCCCAAATGTTTTCAGGCCGGCCAGACATTCAGTATAAGTGCTTTATTGCATGGCATCAAAAATTAATTTTCGCGCTTTTATTTTTTTCATTATTTATTTTTATTAGTACAGTAAAAATGCGACAAATATTATAGAACGGCCATTAGCACAAATATGTGTGTATGCATATGCTAGCTTATTTACCCTCGCCGAAAATAACCCACGCGGACCACTCGGACCTCCAGAAGTTTGTAAGTGGGACACGCTTCATTTTCAGAAGCTTCCCTGGTTCTTCAGCGTGCTAGATGTAAAGCATCCATACCCGGGACTCTTATCCCAATGCTAGTAATTTTAGTTGGAGGAGCAGCGTTGGGCCTCACGACTACTGATTTTGTAGTCAGACAGTGTTACCACTGGACCCCCCCCCCCCCCCCCCCCCCCCCGCCGCTCCTGCAAACTATGGATCGATGATTTATAGAGGGAGTCATATAATAATGTTATATATGAAATTACACAGTTTTTGGCGTGTTCAAACATTTAAAGTAACCAAAGAGCCCAAAAGTTGCTCAAAACTCTCTCTGCCAATGGTTAATAAGTATTATGAACATGTCTAAAAGGCGACCCTTTAGAGACAATTTCACCATATATTCCGTCTGTGGTACATGATTCTGTACTTAAACGCAATGGTACGCACCGCGTGTTTCAAGAGAGGTCCGCTCTATTAAAATCAAAACTTGAGAGAAAAATCTTAAAACACTATTTCTGATACTATGTAATAAAGTACTTATTGAATGACTTACCATGCAGTCATAATAGCTTCGGCTATTGACCGGTAACATTTTAAGCCATTCAAAAAGCGTTTCAGTAAAAAAAAAATCTTCAAGTTTTGATAATAGCTTTGGCTATTGACCGGTAACATTTTAAGCCATTCAAAAAGCGTTTTATCGAATAGCGTCAGTAAAAAATCTTCAAGTTTTGACGTTAGCTCGGCAAAACGTATTGTAGAAGATAGACGGGTCATGTAGCACAAATTATGGATATTTATGTAAGGAGTCTAATAGAATAGAAACTGCACCTTGCAGTGGTTCGTTTAGTTTTCTGTCATCTAGGTTGTATTGAACAAGACACCGCTGTATGCCACATTATATAGAATAAATCTATCACGAAAATTGATGCATTTGTTCTGTGTAGGTATTCTGGTGTGTACATAAATGAAAATTTTATTCTAAAACATTATACCTAAAGCTTTTCATAAAATCTGGGATCATGCAGAAAAAAAATGATATCTGTTCGTAAAACTCAGTGAGAAATAAGAAAGGTTAAATAAACCTTAACACTGCAGTATTGGTCCGCTTCAGTCTTCACTATTATAAAACTGCACGTTTAGTATGGTAGATGACACTTCAAACTTGTGTTTACTTTTTAAATAATGTATGTTTAATGCAAACTTCATTCAACCTGTTCAATTTTAAATCTGTTCATTCCTTAGTCCTAATTTTTATTCTAATTGAGACCTGGATTTCAATTTAGATTTGAATTAGTCCAAACTGAATGTCATTGATTTCTTTGGACGTAACTACACGAACATATAAAAATAAATCCTGGTTTCTAAACTTATTCATTAATGATTAAGTAATGTTATAATCTTTAAATCTCTGTCTTAAAGAAGTTTAAGTAGGTATAAATTGAACTACATGTATATTTAGTTCAAGAAACACGGTTTTAAAAGCATGATTTCAGTTAGTCGATTAATCATGGATTAAGGCGAATGCAGAAGTCGACATTTTTGGATACTAGTATTTAACAAAAAAAGATGGGGACGTCTTATTCGTGTTTTAAACGCATACATGGATATGGATGGTAAAAATGGGATAAAAGTTAAATTAAGTTGTTTTGTGTCGGATTATGGCCAAATCTGAGAAAGGCTCGGAAAAAGAGACTACTGATAGGGATGATAAAGATACGGCGCCGACGCCCAAAGAAAAAAGACGTCGGGATATATTATACGGAAAAGGAGGTGGGTTAATAAAGTGTTTTTGCTCGCATGTAGCTGAATTCGACCCGTACTGAATCTGTATCAAACCCGTTCATGTACATAATTTCTCCATACAAACGTATAGCGAATTTTTCATGTTTACTTTTAACAAAGAAAAATTTGAGGATAAATTGTGTGCTATTTATATAACAATGAGTTAACGCCTAGCACTTCATATAATATTTATAAAATCGTTATTTAAACACTTCAACTTCAAATCTGTAGCAACGACAAAATCAATGTCTAGACATATGATCCATTTTAACCAATTTTGATGTATATAGGAGAAAATGATAATTAGGATTCAAAATTGCATCGGTCAAAAATCGTGAATTATACAGAGATACCTCAACTTGATCATTACGTAGTCTACCAGCGTTATTCACTCAATACTAAATGTGTCTTTTAAACGAGCAAATTAGAATATGCCATCCGTATGATCGAAGACTTCCAATGTGTATCTGGAAGTTTAAGTCACGACAGCTTCTTATTAGCTTGAAACATTTTTTCCGGCTGTTTGGTCGCAGGACTTCTATTGAAACAAGTCCACTTGGCTGATTTTTGTGTTTAGTGTTGGCAGGTGTTTGGCTGAATAAACTGGGATGGAAACCAAAAGGATAGGGAGAATACCAGCCTGTTGGCAGATAAAAATGTCGTCCTGGTGCCCTTCGTTTGTCAAGTTTTTGTAATGTCGTGTCTCCGCCTTGCAAACCCAACATCGCGACAAAACGTAAATTTCTTTGTCGAAATTGTCATACAGTTGTGTTGACCGAGTGAGGACACAACAGAACTGTATCTCGACAGATTTTACATGAAATGAAAAAGAAATCTGGGCAGATTTTTTGTCGCGTGAACCCAATGTCAATTCTGTTATGTCGTGGCAATAAATGCATAGACACATAGTCTGCCAACAATTCCAGCTTGTGCATTTGTGTTTGTGGTATACCGAACATAAGCTCAGATCAAAAAGGAGAGAAAGAATTCTTGGTAGCACAGTAGTTTTCGGATGTATTCCAATGTTGTGTACTCCAAAATCTGGGAGAGTAAAAGTTTTGTGAGTTCGAAGCACCTTTGTCGAATTTTCATTAGTCAATAGATTGTCTAACAATGTCTTGAAAAATGACGTCAAGATCCCGTCACGATTCAGCGGAAGTGGAACAGTCACAACTAATGGTGTATTAAGGAAAAAAGACTAAACTTTTCAGCTGTGTCTATTAATTTATCATAAAAAACGGACTCGTGCACTGTCCCTGTCTGTTTTATTTTATTTTATTTTATTTTTTTTTGCAGTCTGAACGGTATATATCCTTTTCATCTTATACAGCTCTGTACATTCCTAAACATTTCCTAAATAATTGTAAATATATGTTCATTCCAGCTCTATAGAGCTTTAACATCGAAATAGGATATGACATTCTGTCGACCGCCTGTACTTCATTCTGACAACAGATTCCAACAGTCCTGCGTTATAATTATTTCTCTGCAAAATAGATACCGTATTCGCGCAATAATAGCGATGTCATAGTGAAGCTAAATTATTGTTTGGAAACCAGCTTGCATTACGTTTACTTTCACGTTATTTTCCTGGTATATAACATGTAATAATAAATTTATCATATGACCTTAGTATTTCAGAGCAGAGGGATATAGCACGATAGCTAAACGAGACATTACTTTCCACGCACATACAACATCATAATCAATGATGACCGGGTACTTGCTAAATTGCTGAATGGTCTTACACATCTTTGCTTTTACTATATATTTCTATGAATCACTGAAAATATTTGCAATGTATTGTTATATTTTCTGGTCCTTTAGAATCATAGAGCCGATTCAATGTATAAGAATCCGACTTAAGCTGGTGCTAAGGGGCTCCGCTCAGTGAGTGCACATTTCATTACCTTTTGTGAACATACCCAGTCACACAAAGCCTGCTATCATTTGAGCCGCGCCATGAATAAAAACAACATAGTGCATTTGCGAAAAGCATAGATCCAGACCAGGATACATGCAGTTCGCTTTCAGAGCCTATTGCAATTAGAGAAACCGTTAGCGAACAGAGTGGATCCTGACCAGACTGCGCGGATGCGCAGGCTGGTCTGGATCCATGCTGGTTGCACATGCACTATGTTAGTTTTCTCATGGTGCGGCTCATTTTTGCTTTGTTGCGTTCTACGCTTCTAAACGGTCTTGCAATAGATTTTGTTAAAGTCAACTTGATTAACAGTCTTGACTGGTCGTTAAAAGGTTTCCGCAGCCTAAGTTAATGGACCAAGCCTTGTTATATTATCTGAGTCGTTCATTCAATGTATCTTATATTACTGAGTTTTTAATGGGTGAATACTACTGTCGATTCAATGTACAGATCTTCACTTGTATAATGGAGTGTAAAAATTGAACCTGGGTAGCGTACGAGGGGTATCGCGTCCTAAACAGACTCAGTTGAACCGGATCTATAGCTATTTTTCTTGTTTGCTTTTATGCTGCAAAAAGAGTTTTACATATATTTTTTTTTTTAATTTAATTACATTTTGACAACTGCGCGGGAAAAATACATCAGCAGGGCCTCATAATCTTACACGGTGATTTCCGAGATATTCCGTGTGAACATAGCAATGTCCGAGGTATTCCGAAGTTGTGGACATAGTTGTCACAGAGGAAAATGTGCGGTGCTGGATGAAATTTAATCCTTTTATCAAGCGATTAATTCATTTCTGTGGATTAAAAAGAAATAGGCTTAATGTCCTCGTTATAAACATTGAGAGAAACAAGAAGTAATGGTCATATGTCGCCTGAATGAACATCTTGTTACAGAGTAAGTGCACTAATTGGCAAGCAGGTACCCGCTCTGCAGTGGGTGGGGAGGATTGGAGATGGGGTAGCTTCTATTTACATCTAAGAACATAATGAAATAAATGTTTCAAAAAAAAGAGGCGTAAAATCAAACATTTTTATAATTAAATAGTTCTAAATGATTGAGTGGTTGCCTCATTGAGCTGCTGCAGGTGTATATGTGTATACGAATGAAATTATAGCACCTTTGCATGTATTAGTCCATGAAAAGGATGCTATATAAATATGGTATAACATATCGTATTGAATAGAATAATACATGAAGTCATAACAAACATACCTTGATCTGGCTATATCATAACTAAACGAAAGTACAAAAAGTTGCACAAGTTCAGCATTTGAGTTTAAATGACTAACAATTACCACTACCAGCATATCCATAGAAGTAATTTCCTATTTACACAAACCTACAGTATCGGCTGTATAAACTGCGACTGTGGTATTCTGACAATTATTGTAAGATTTAGGAAAGTATCTATTAACTCAGGATTTTTTCATCAAAAATCATGGCTGAGTTTTCTTCATCAAAAATCATAAACTCAGTCTGTTCTTTTGTCTGTGAACAGATCTTGCTTTTCTTCTGACCATGGTTTTGAAAACAACATGTATGGCGGTCATTATCTCAAAATATAGCCAATCATTTGAATCTACATCAGTTAGCCAGACATTTTTCAAACTCGACTTCGAGTTTTCAGATGCATTGACAAGTTTGCGTTCAGAAGTGTATGGATTAGGTTAAGATCAGAATTGCACAGCATTTTCATTTATTTCTTATTTATGTGACCAAGTGTTTTTGTTTGTTCTTTTATTTGGTTAAGAGTCACACTGCAGAATTTAGGTCATATGGCAACTTTCCTAACTTTTGATGGTGGAGAAAGACCTCAGTTGCCTCTCCTGGCATCATTTCATCTCGGGCAAGCACCTTTGAAACTGAAACTGAAACTGAAACTGGTTTATTTGCTTAAACGCCTATTTCTACATTTAAAACATATTCAATGGCGTTTTACAATACAAGTTGAAATAAAATATTAAATATAAATTATTTTAAATAAGATTAATTAAAACGAATCAAAATAGCAACTATTAATTTAAAGTCAATGATAATACTATATTTTAAAATATTACTAACATACAATTATCACAAACAAACATTAAATTTCTATCACTGTCACCAGCATCATTGTTTAAAACTCAGTCAAAACTTAGAATAATGCAAAGTAGTCTCTGAAGAAATGCGTTTTCAACCTTTTCCTAAAGCAGTCAATTGAAGAACTTTGTCTGATGTTCAACGGCAAATTGTTCCACAACTTTGGCCCTATAGTACTAAAGCTTCTATCACTAAACGTTTTTCGCTTGTTGAAAGGGACGATGTAACAGTCAACTGATGACTCCGAGGATCTGAGGGAGCGCTGGGGGATTTTCGGTGTTAAGAGTTCAATCAAATATGCAGGCGCATTTCCAACATGGCAATTGAACATGTACGTCAAGATCTTAAAGTTTATTCTGGCTTTGATCGGCAGCCAGTGCAAATCGTAGAGTGCCTGCTTAGAACTGTCTCTTCTTCTACGATTCAGAACTAACTTCGCACACATATTTTGAATGCGTTGCTGTTTTGCGATGTCACAATCAGAAATACCGTATAAAATAACATTACAGTAGTCTAAATGCGAAATAACCAGCGATAGCACTAAGGTTTCAGTTGCATCCTGAGTCAAATATTTGCGAATGTTTTTGATTCGGAAAAAATTCAACATTGCCGTTCTACACTTTATTTTTATATGCTCTTTGAAAGTTAAAGTTTCGTCCAAATAGGCCCCCAAATATCTGATGTTACTCTGTCTCTTGATTTTATCACCACAAATATCTATCTCGTGAATGTTTAACTTATTCAACTGAGGGGCACTTCCAAAGGCAATATGTTCAGTTTTTGAGGAATTCATTTTTAGTTTGTTACTGTTCATCCACTCATTTGAATCTGTAGCAAACTCCTCTAGTTCACCAATGGATTTAGCCTCGATGGATGGTTCGGGCTTAAAACGTGTGCTTGCGGTGTGGTCGTCGGCAAAGCCAAAGACGGAAATGGACGGGGGAACAATGTCAAAAATCGTTCCTGCGTACGTGAGATAGAGCCACGGCCCTAAACAGCTTCCCTGGGGGACACTACACGTAAGCTCACGTGCTGATGACACTGTTTGATTCACACTCACGCGGCAGCTCCGTGGCCTCAGATATGAGTTCAACCAGTCCAATGCAACACCAGAGACACCATACTGACATTTCAAAACGTCCAAAAGAATATCGTGATCTACCGTATCAAAAGCTGCACTAAGGTCTAATGCTATCAATGCAGTCACTTCTTGATGTTCCATAGCGTCCAAGATGTCATTGATAAGTCTCAATAAAGCCGATTCGCACGAATGATGTTGCCTGTATGCGGACTGATTTTTCGGAAGGAGATTATGTTCATTTACATGTTTGTTAAGTAAATACAGTGCTGCTTTCTCTATCAATTTGGACAAGAATGATAAGTTGCTCACTGGCCTATAGTTTGAGAATATAAGTTCGAGACCAGCTTTCTTTAACAGAGGTCTAACTATTGCCTGTTTCCACTGCACTGGGAAGACTCCTTGAGTCAATGAAAGATTCACTAGTCTAGTTATAATTGGGAGGAGCTCGTTTAAATATGACTTCAACACTCTTGTTGGAATAACATCAATTTCACACGACTTTGTTTGTAGAACCACTGACTTCCCATAAGCCAGCAAGATGACTTCCTCACATTTAGAATTTTACATCCCAAGCAAGGTTTTTATGAGACCTTAATCACTTGGCCACCATGCCCCCACACTGTATGATATGCACTACATCATAGATATAAGTTAGTTAAAGTTTGCAAATTAATGTTTGCATAGTCCAGGAAGCATTACTCCCATTTATGAATAAGCATATTGAATGAATCTCACATTAGGTTTAATACAGATAGGAATGTAACTTGTTCTTTTTTCATTTCAGAATATCGCATCCTTGGGAAGAAAGGTGAAGGCACCTTCTCAGAGGTGCTGAAATGCCAAAATATAAAAGATGGCTCATACTGGGCCTGCAAAAAGATGAAACAGACTTATGACAGGTAACTGTAGAAAGAGTACCTCACAGTCCTACATGTATTTCATAATGACATTCAATTTTGCCATCAATATCTTGGCATAGTCGTGGTCAAGTAACTAACTCAAAAGCAAACAGGAGAACTTTTTTCCATTTGAAAAGTATTCTTATTGTTTCTTTATACAAATGTATTTCTAGATTCAATATTATAAAACTGTGTAGTCATGTCTCAAAGATACATCATCTGAAAAGTCTAAGATAAATTTCAGAATTGACCAATGGCATAGTTGTTTTCTGAAGCTGGTCTCTAAACACAGTTTTATTGGTCTCTGAACATAGTTTTATTGGTCTCTGAACTCTGTTTTATTGGTCTCTGAACACAGTTTTACTGGTCTCTGAACACTGAACACAGTTTTATTGGTCTCTGAACACAGTTTTACTGGTCTCTGAACTCTGAACACAGTTTTATTAGTCTCTGAACTCGGTTTTAGTGGTCTCTGAACTCTGAACAGTTTTATGGGCTCTGAATACAGTTTTATTGGTCTCTGAACACAGTTTTATTGGACTCTACACTCAGTTTTACTGGTTTTTACTGGGCTCTTAACTCAGTTTTATTGGTCTCTGAACACAGTTTTACTGGTCTCTAAACTCTGAACACAGTTTCATTGGTCTCTGAACAAAGTTTTATTGGTCTCTGAACATAGTTTTATTGGTCTCTGAACACAGTTTTATTGGTCTCTGAAGAAAGTTTTGTTGAACTCTGAACACAGTTTTACTGGTCTCTGAACAAAGTTTTATTGGTCTCTGAACACAGTTTTATTGGTCTCTGAACACAGTTTTACTGGTCTCTGAACACAGTTTTATTGCTCCCTGAACACAGTTTTATTGGTCTCTGAACACAATTTTACTGGTCTCTGAACTCTGAACACAGTTTAATTGGTCTCTTAACACAGTTTTATTGGTCTCTGAACAAATTTTTATTGGTCTCTGAACATAGTCTTATTGGTTTCTGAACACAGTTATATTGGTCTCTTAACATAATTTTGTTGGTCTCTAAACACAGTTATTGGTCTCTGAACACAGTTTTACTAGTCTTTGAACTCTAAACACAGTTTTACTGGTCTCTGAACATAGTTTTATTGGTCCAGTGATTTTTTTTCCCTTTTGGGAAAAGGTCCGGTATCGGATAAATTGGGAAAATTAGCAAGGTTTTTTACTCAGATTGGGAATTTTTATAATTAATTAATAACATCATTCAAAATGCTTCTTCCTTTAATTCCATGTAAATATCATCAAAGAAACTGTTTGAATGGTTAAATCATGGTGAATATCAATGTAACTAAGTTTTCCTTCTGCAATCATCAAAATGCAAACTTAATTTAGTCATTTGGGGAATTTTTGGATGATAATTGGGAAAAAAGATTGCATTTTTCAATTGGGAAAAGGTCCTTTTAGGGATACTTTATTAAGAAGGAAAAAATCCCTGTGGTCTCTGAACACAGTTTTACTGGTTATTGAATATAGTTTTATTGGTTTTTGAACACAGTTTTACTGGTCTCTAAACACAGTTTTACTGGTCTCTAAACACAGTTTTGTAGGTCTCTGAACACAGTTTTACTAGTCTCTGAACACAGTTTTACTGGTCTCTGAACACAGTTTTATTGGTCTCTGAACAAAACTTTGTTCATTGAATACAGTTTTATTGGTTTTTGAACACAGTTTTACTGGTCTCTAAACACAGTTTTATTGGTCTCTGAACACAGTTTTACTGGTCTCTGAACATAGTTTTACTGGTGTCTGCTCTGAACACAGTTTTGTTGGTCACTGAACATAGTTTTATTGGTCTCTGAACATAGTTTTATTGGTCTCTGAACACAGTAACTGTTTTACTGGTCTCTAGACTCAATTTTATTTGTCTGTGAACACATTTTTACTGGTCTCTAAAAATTTATTGGTCTATAAACACAGTTTTATTGATCTCTGAACTCGGTTTTATTGGTCTATGGACACATTATTACTAGTCTCTAAACTCAGTTTTATTGGTCTCTGAACACAGTTTTACTGGTATAAACTCAGTTTTATTGGTCTATGATTTACTGGTCTTTAAACTCAGTTTTATTGGTCTCTTAACGCGGTTTAACTGGTCTCTAAACTCTGTTTTATTGGTCAGTGATTTACTGGTCTCTAAACTCAGTTTTATTGGTCTCTGAATTTATTGTCGAGCCTGCTTGCAGTGAGCTCGATATAGTCGCCACTTTGGCAGTTCGGTGTATGTGCGTCCTTCCGATTTTGTCTGGACCATAACTTTGACATGCATGGACTACTCTTGTTTATATTTGGCATGAATGTTTACCTCAATTAGAAGGTGTGTCATGCGCAAACCCCATGTTCCTATCTCAAAGGTCAAGGTCACAGTTGGAGGGCAAAGGTCAAATTGAAGTTTGTCCGGATCATTTCTTCTTGGATTTTGATGTACGTTGGTGTGAATGTTCACCATTATGAGACGGAGTGTCATGCGCAAGAACCAGGTCCCAAGATCAAGGTCACACTTGACCGCTGGCGGGTTCGACAGTCTGCCCGTGGGCATACTCAGTTTATAGCTTTGGAACAAGGGTTAAGTCTGATTATGTGTATAAGAACCACATAAAATGTCAGATTTACTTTTTCCCCTGCATGTTTTAAGCAAAAACAAAATTGTATAAGGAGCTTTTAATAGGCTTTGTTAAAAATTAGCTAAAACTTACTTCAAAATAATGTAAAAACTTTTGGTTTAAAAGGAAGGAACATGTTTTAGCTTTCTTATCTACTTGATAATGTTTGGAGATTGCTGTGTAACTGAAGCCCTCAATAAAGTTTTTTTTCTTCTGTTAATTATGATATTTTAATCTCCATTAAAATCAATTGCATGTTTATAAATTTTGACTCTTTAATGGTTTGGCAAGATGTTTATGCGATAATACAATGCTATCTTATCAAGGTAATGTTTGACGCTATTTAGGATTTAAATCTTGTGAAGCACTTTAGTATCATTTTCCTTAATGGAATATCTATATTATAAAATAGAGAGGTTTTAGTGATTATTGATTTTATATCTATATTGATTTACATATATACTGTAAATAAATGTCTTTTGTAAATGTTTACATGTTGAAAGCCCTGTTTTGTACCATAACCATGAAGTATGAAGCATATTTGAAAAGTCTTTTTAGATTATGGCTAAAATACTTTTTATGTTAAATATAAAAGTTTTTTAAAGCATGATGTATTAATATCCGTTTGTAGTAAATGCAAAATATTCATGATGAAAATGATGTTTTTCCTTCGGTAATTTATTAAAATTAAAAAATGTATTTAAAAATACATTTACATTTATTTGTGGTAGTGTAATTCTTCTGCACTGTCAAAATTTTTTTATTTTATATTTTGATTACATGACGGCTTTCCTTGAACCGCTTGTTCGATCCTCATCAAACTTGGTTGGTAGAATCATTATAAGGTTTGCTCTTGAATTTATTCAAATACTAAGGGGCATTTGATTCTTTTGAAGTTGACCAGAGCTAAAAATGGAAAAACCGTTAACTTGACTTTTCCTGAAGAAATTTTGCCTTTGCGACAAGTGCAGCCCAAGTGCCTTGTTTGCTATTCAGTCAGTAAATTTTCATTGAACACCCCTTTGAATAATAAGTGGTACAGCAAAAACTGAATGATGGACCAGTCCATTGTAGAAAGTTAGCAGGTAAAGGTTACAAATGTTTGGGAGTAAGAAGTAGAAAAAAAGAAATCCTTGGACTTTAAAGGCACTGACCTCCAGATTTGGCTAAAAAATATTCTTTCTTTCAAATTGAAATTTGGTCATATTACGAACATTGGAATATGACTTTTTGTTTCTAAAATATTTTCAAATTTCAAATCAAGAAGAAAAAAAATGACCGCATTGGGAATTGAACCCTGGACTGCTGCTGCAATAAAGACATTTTCCCATTGTCATAACCAATAGCGCTATAGCTGAAGTAGTGAATAATGCCTTCAAAATATAGATATTTTTAATCGAGACAGTTTACCTGGAGTAAAAGCGTGACAAACACTTTCAATTTTCATCATAAAAAGTAGTAAAAACAGCAAATTCTCATGTGTTTCCATAACATAAAGTTTGTCAGTAATTAAGTTTTAAAGCCTTCTTAAGAAATATAGCATTTATTTCAAGATATCTAAAAAATTAAATTTTTTGTTGTTGTCGAACAATCTGGATGCCAGTCACTTTAAAGACAGATGATAAAATCGACATCTTAGATAAGAGTTTGGACTGGTCAGTGAGTTTCATACTCCATGCAGCTTGAGTGAACTTCCCTATTATATAAAACAAGCAAACAGTTGCCATCTTAGATAAGAGTTAGGACTGGTCAGTGAGTTTCATACTCTATGCGGCTTGAGTGAACTAAAATCCCTATTATATAAAACAAGCAAACAGTTGCGAGGCTGTGCTGAGGGTTTTACCATGACATTGTGTTTCTCAAAACTAAACCATACTTCTCACATAGGTATTTTCCCGTCCCCATTTTAAATTGGCTGTCTTTATCCTTGTGTGTCTGACTACTTCCCTGCCAGTAATCACTTTCAGTAAAGTTCTTTACATTTAAAATGCATTTTGTACTATTTGTAAGGTATGAAAAATTATTCAAATTTTTCTTTAACCCCTCAATTCATCCTATCTGAATATGTCATTAATACAGGCTTTTGTTTACACAGATTTTATTCATTATTTAAAGTTTAAAATATCAAGATTTGGAGTCAGTTTGGCACAAAACCCATGTAAATAAGGATTTAGAGCAAATAGATTATGTCACTATACATGATCTTTAGATTAGCTTAGATTTATGTCTAGATAGAAAATAAGATAAAAGAAGGATTTTACAAAGAGAAAGAGATAGTTGGAAGGAAGTGCATAGTGCTTTTTTGTACAAAATATACCTTGTAATTGACCTTTAAGTTTTGTTTTTTGTAAATTATATAAAACACAAAAACAAAATGTCAGCAAATTTAACAAAGCAGAGCTATTAAAGAAAGTGTCTTTGAATGTTTAGAATTCTTGAGAAATGCTTGTAACTTTTCCTACCATTTTTGGATGGAAGGAACAAGTTTTCTTATTGCCATTTCTAGCAGTGATTATTTTGTTTAGTGAATAGATTATAGAAAAATCCTGATATATTTGATATCTTTTAAAAATATTTTCCGTGCATGGGTTTATTTTGGATAATATTAATGCACTTAAATTATGTCATTTCTTTTCATAATAAAGTTTATATATTACAAAAACACCTTGTAACTTTTCATTTCTAATATTTTTTTCTGTATAAATAAGACATTTTATTCATTGAAAACACATAAAAGAATACTGTTGTATTTGAAAATTGAATAAACTATTACAGTTTGTATTGACAGAATTTTGCCTGAGATGTTTGTTTAAGAACAAGTCTGTTTATTAAGAACAAATATAGATGTATACATTAAAATTGCATGAACCTCGCCCAGTACTGAGAAGAACATGCGAAAATAGCAGCACCAGAGGACTCATTAACTTTTATCTGGTTACCATGACCTTCTAGAAAACTCCTTTTGAATAAGATTTTGTGTTAGATAATACATTATTTGATTTTTGTCCCAAAAATATAAAGTGAGAATATGTGACTAGAGTTAAAGTAATTCATGTAAGTACAGTGACCAAGGTCTTAAGGTATATACAGATATACAGTGGTCCAGAGTTCAAATTATTATTATGTGCAGTTTCGTAATTTTTTGCTCAATAATAGATTTTGATGAAATGTTCTGTATTAAAAGATCATGTTATGATGTATTGAAAAATGAAATAAAAATACTAGGTCACCAGCTTTGTTATCCCCCGACGAAAGTCGGAAGGATATAGTTTTGGCATTGCCCGTCCGTCCTTCCATCCGTCCATCTTTCCGTCCGTCCAGAGCCATATCTAGGAAATGGTTGGGAATATTTATATAAAACTTCATATACTTGTTTACCACTATGAGTTTTTGCGGCCCCTAGTATTAACTATATAGGATACTGTAAATATGGCAGTTTCTGCATCATTACTTTTGATATATTTGACCTAGAACTATGAAACCTAAACAGAATTTAGATCACCATAATGTGGTTGTATACACACAATTTCGTCCGGATTTATTTTGTAAATTAAGAGTTATTGCCCTTTAATTGTATAAAAATCCACATATTTGTACATAACAAACTTGCCATTTGGTAGAATTTCATTAAATCATTAAATTTCTTTCATTCTTTTCCATGAACATTTATTGTAAACATGTGAAGTTGTGTACCCACACTTGGTCACCCCCTTACCTTGATCACATCCCTCCTCCTCCTTCCCCTCCTACCCTCCTCCCCCCCCCCCCCCCCAAAAAAAACAAAAAAAAAACAAAAAAATCATTCCTTATTTTAGATTTTTTTCAAACAAACTTCATTTACATGTTCACCACTATGAGGTTATGGGGCCCATCAAGTTTCAGTCAGATTGCCCAAGTAACACCAGAGTTATGGCCCTTAGAAGTTTCTAGTGTTTACCGTATAGGGTACTATAAATATGGCAATTTTTGCATCATAACTTTTGATATATTTAACCTTGAACTATGAAACATAAACAGAATTTAGAGCACTATAATGTGGTTGTGCACTCACAGTTTAGTACGGATTTCTTTTGTAACTTCCGAGTTATTGCCCTTTAATTGTCTTAAAATCCACATATTTGTACATGACAAACTTACCTTTTGGCAGAATTTCATTTAATTTCATTCATTCTTTTCTATGAACATTTATTATAAACATGTAAAGTTGTGCACCCACACCTGGTCACCCACTTGCCTTAGTCACACCTCTACATTTATTGCTGTGTTAAGAACAAGATGTCGTGCAGCAAAATTTGATGTCTTAATGGTCTCTAATGGTTCCTGAATACCCTCAGTGATGACATAATTGTCCCTCAATGATGTCTATAATGTTTCCTTACGATGTCATTCTAGTCTCTCAGTGATGTCATAATGCTCCCTCATTGATGTCATAATGGTCTCTCAGTGATGTCATAATGCTCCCTCATTGATGTCATAATGGTCTCTCAGTGATGTCATAATGCTCCCTCATTGATGTCATAATGGTCTCTCAGTGATGTCATAATGCTCCCTCATTGATGTCATAATGGTCTCTCATTTATGTCATAATGCTCCCTCATTGATGTCATAATGACCTCTCAGTGATGTCATAATGCTCCCTCATTGATGTCATAATGGTCTCTCATTTATGTCATAATGCTCCCTCATTGATGTCATAATGGTCTCTCATTTATGTCATAATGCTCCCTCATTGATGTCATAATGGTCTCTCATTTATGTCATAATGCTCCCTCATTGATGTCATAATGACCTCTCAGTGATGTCATAATGCTCCCTCATTGATGTCATAATGGTCTCTCAGTGATGTCATAATGCTCCCTCATTTATATCATAATGACCTCTCAGTGATATCATAATGCTCCCTCATTGATGTCATAATAGTTTCTCAGTGATGTCATAATGCTCCCTCAGTGATGTCATAATGGTCTCACATTTATGTCATAATGATCCCTCAAGGATGTCATAATGACCTCTCATTGATGTCATAATGCTCCCTGATTTATGTCATAATGCTAACCCATTGATGTCATAATGATCTCTTAGTGATGACATAATGGTCTCTTATTGATGTCATAATGCTCCCTCATTGATGTCATCATGATCTCACAATGATATCATAATTGTCACTTAAGGATGTCATAATGACCTCTCATTCCTGCCATACCCTTACAGAAGAAAAAGGCCTGCTGCGTACTCTTGCTGTGTACATACAGCGTATATGATGCGTACATGATGTGTTCTGAAATCAAGGGCTTTAAATAGTACGCAGGATATACACCGCACATACACCGATAGTACGTTTGTAGTACACTTTTGACATGCAAATGAGCTCTGCCGCGTACTACTTGCGGCGTACATGCTGTGGACTACATAGTACACAGGATGTACGCTGGAGGAATTTAGTATGCGAAAAATAGTACGCAGCATGTACGCGGCACATACACTTTTCACATGCAAATGAGCCTGCGGTGTACTACCCCTACGGCGTACATGCTGTGTACTCCTGTGGCGTACATGCTGTGTACTCCTGCGGCGTACATTCTGTGTACTCCTGGCCCGAGTCCTACGGCGTACATGCTGTGTACTCCTGCTGCATACATGCTGTGTACTCTTGTGGCGAAACTGCTGTGATAATGTAAATTCCTTACCCCACCAACTTTCTTATGCAAATGCAGATCATTTGGACAGAAAAAAACAGAAAAAAGATAAGTGACATGCATCAATAAGTATTTACCCTTACCAAAATAATGTAGATTGATGTTATCAAATAAATTAGTATGCTTTTCTTCATCCACTTTTCAATGAAATAAATCAATTTTTGTAACATGTAATTTGGTAAACATCTGAAGAAAATGGCATAACTGCATCAAGGGGAAACAACTTTAATGCAACTAAATATAAGTGTTATAAATTTCGAAGTATCTGCGGTGTACATGCAGTGTACTATTTTCTTGTACAAGTCCCTCCTGCGTACATGCAGTGTACTCCTTAAATTTTCAGAGTCTGTGCTGCGTACTTGAAGTGTACTAGTGACCTCCTGCGTACATGCTGTGTACTCGTCGAAATAGTACGCGGCATGTACGCGGTATGCGGTGTATGTAAAATGTACTCCTCTGGCGTACTACTGTGTTCGCGGCATATACACAGCAAATACGCAGCATGTACGCCACAGAGGTTTGCTTTTGTAAGGGTACTGGTCTAAATAATGTCATAATGGTATCTAATGTCATAAAACTCCCTCATTGATGTCATAATGGTCTCTCAATGATGTTATAATGGTCTCTCAGTGATGACATAAATTGTCACTCATTGATGTCATAATGGTCTCTCACTCTCAGTGATGTCATAATGACCCCTTATTGATGTCATAATGATCCCTTATTGATGTCATAATGGTCTATCAGTGATGTCATAATGCTCCCTAATGGTCTCTTAGTGATGTCAAAATGCTCCCTTATTTATGTCATAATGGTCTCTCAGTGATGTCATAATGCTTCTTCAGTGATGTCATAATGGTCTCTCATTTATGTCATAATGATCCCTCAGGGATGTCATGATGTCATAATGCTCCCCCATTGATGTCATAATGATCCCTCAGTGATGTCATCATGGTCTCTCATTGATGTCATAATGCTCCCTCATTGATGTCATAATGGTCTCACAGTGATGCCATAATGCTCCCTCATTGATGTCATCTTGGTCTCACAATGATATCATAGTTGTCTCTCAAGGATGCCATAATTACCTCTCATTGCTGTCATAATGGTCTAAAGAATGTCATAATGGCCTCTAATGTCATAAAACTCTCTCATTGATGTCATAACAGTCTCTTATTAATGTCATAATGGTCATAATGGTCTCTCAATGATGTCATAATGGATCTGTGTGTCAGACTTGCTCTGTTTTTTCAGGATATAAAATGCTTAATCTTCTTTGTTGAAATGGTCCAAATTTGAAGGCTGTAGCTACAGAAATGTGAAAGTAGGTCACTAGGTCAGAATCAAGGTCAACTCATTTCAAGGTTCATCTTGCCACTCAAAACCATACATGTGGTCCAAATTTGAATGTTGTAGGTTATTGACAAGAAGATTTTAAAAGCTTTTCCCTATATAAGTCTATATGAACCATGTGACCCCCAGGGCGGAGCCATAATTGACCATTGGGGATGATTTGAACAAACTTGGCAGAGAACCACTAGATGATGCTACATTACAAATGCCAAAGCCCTAGGCTTTGTGGTTTGGACAAGAAGATTTTCAAAGTTATTCCCTATATAAGTCTATGTAAACAATGTGACCCCCCGGGCGGGGTCATATTTGACCCTAGGGTAATAACTTGAACAAACTTAGTAGAAGACCACTATACAATGTCGCATACAAAATATTAAAGCCCTAGGCCCTGTGTTTTTGAATAAGAGGTTTTTCAAAGTTTTTCCCTATATAAGTCTATATAAACCATGTGACCCCCGGGGCGGGGCCATATTAGACCCCAGGGAAATAATTTGAAACATTTTGGTAGAGGACCACTAGATGATGCTTCATACCAAATATCAAAGCCCTAGGCTCTGTGGTTTTGGGCAAGAAGATTTTCAAGTTTTTCCCTATATAAATCTATGTAAATTTTAGAAATAAACAAAGGGCCATAACTCACTAAAGAATTGTTGAACCAGTCTGATTTTCAGGGGGGACACAACTAGGGTACCAATACATCATTCTGACAAAGTTTGGTCAAAATCCCCCTGGTAGTGTCTGAGGAGATGCGATAACCAGAAATTGTTAATGGATGGAAGGACGGACGTCGGACCACAGACGCAGAGTGATTTGAATAGCCCACCATCTGATGATGGTGGGCTAAAAAGCTATATATTTGACAATGAAATTTTACACACATGTAGAAATTTTTATCTAGGTCCTTACTTATCACTACCTTACATATCCTCGTTCAATAGATTATATATATACAATCAAACTGGTAGCAACCTAACTAAAACTGCCTTATATTAGGTTTGGCACAATACTGAACTATTGTACAGCATCCGCAAATATGACCCTGTGGTAGGTTTGAAAACTGCTTGTGACATATTGTAAAGTGAACACTGCAAGTTGATAGTGCAGCAAAACAAATCAAGAGCATTTGCCTTTATAGTCTGTTAAACGACTTTGTTGCTGTAATATTGTAAACAAGACTTTTTTTTATAATTTCAGTTTGGATCAAGTGAATAATCTGAGAGAAATACAAGCCATGAGGAGACTGGCAAATCATACCAACATCCTCGAACTCGAGGAAGTCATTTTGTAAGTCAAATTTTATATATGGGTAAATGAAAGCTCACATAAAATACACATAACCAGATTTTATTTTTAGGTCGACTATTCAAAGAATAGATAGAGCTGTTGGACTCACCCACGCGTCCACGTCCCGATTTGGTTAAGTTTTTGTATGTGAGCAGGTATCTCAGTAACCACTTGTGGGAATGGATTGAAATTTCACACACTTATTCCATGTGATAAACTGACTTACATTGCACAGGATCCATAACTCTACTTTGCTTTTTTACAAAATTGTGCCCCTTTTTCGACTTTTTGGTGAAGGTTTTGTATGTAAGCTGGTATCTTCCCTTACAGAAGAAATTAAGCCTGCTGCGTACTCTTGCTGTGTACATACAGCGTATATGATGCGTACATGATGTGTACTGAAATCAAGGGCTTTAAATAGTACGCAGGATATACACCGCACATACACCGATAGTACGTTTGTAGTACACTTTTGACATGCAAATGAGCTCTGCCACGTACTACTTGCTGCGTACATGCTGTGGACTACATAGTACACAGGATGTACGCTGGAGGAATTTAGTATGCGGGAAATAGTACGCAGCATGTACGCGGCACATACACTTTTCACATGCAAATGAGCCTGCGGTGAACTACCCCTGCAGCGTACATGCTGTGTACTCCTGCGGCATACATGCTGTGTACTCCTGGCCCGAGTCCTGCGGCATACATGCTGTGTACTCCTGCTGCATACATGCTGTGTACTCTTGTGGCGAACTGCTGTGATAATGTAAATCCTCTACCCCACCAACTTTCGTATGCAAATGCTGATCATTTGGACAGAAAAAAACAGAAAAAAAGATAAGTGACATGCATCAATAAGTATCTACCCTTACCAAAATAATGTAGATTGATGTTATCAAATAAATTAGTATGCTTTTCTTCGTCTACTTTTCAATGAAATAAATCAATTTTTGTAGCTTGAATTTGGTAAACATTTGAAGAAAATGGTGTAACTGCATCAAGGGGAAACAACTTTAATGCAACTAAATATAAGTGTTATGATTTATTATAGACGATGTGTGCGTAGTATGTATTTATTTTGATTAAAATCCATCTGAGAACAATCTAGGACTGGAATTATATAAGCATTTATACACTTTTACGTCCGTAAAAAGTAGTGCACCAAAAAATTTTGGATTGATTTTTTCCAATGGGGCGAGCGCAATTAGCCAAAAACGTTCTGAAAAGAATACGAGCGGCAAATCTGATAAACAACTTTTTAATTTGGTGAGGCCTTAATGAGTTAACATAATGAGCATTAAAGCCTTTATAAAACATGATAGAATGGTATTTTGCTTAAGAGTATTCAAATAAAAGTGAGAGCTATTAATTCTTCTCATTCGGGCGCTGTTTAGGCATAATCTTGGTAATTATTTCATGTATTACAAAATGTAATGCAACGAAGTTCAAATAAGGCTTTTCAATTATCCAAGTTAGAAAGCTCCAGGATTAATTCAAAATGAAAAAGAATATATTTTTACACTGCATGCAAGGTGCAGCTCAGGAATCACTAAGATGTAAGCTTCACAAATGAACATTGCAAATAGTTTGGCAAATTTTCATTGTTCAGAATACCAGTAATCTGAACTATTCTATGCTATTAAGATAAAAGTTACTCGGAAATCAAGTTCTTGCTTCCAAAAAAAAAAAAAAAATGTACAAATCCTTCCTGCATGAAGTGTACTTCAGACTTTTACCTAAAAAAATTCAAAGTATAAACACCCAAAGAAAATGAACAAGTCCCTCCCGCGTATATGAAGTTTACTTCAGTCTTTAACTTATAAAAAAAAAACTAAGTATAAATGCCAAAAGAAATTGTACAAGTCTTTCCCGCGTATATGAAGTGTAAGTGTACTGCACAAATTTCAAAGTATCTGCGGTGTACATACAGTGTACTATTTTCTCGTACAAGTCCCTCCTGCGTACATGCAGTGTACTCCTTAAATTTTCAGAGTCTGTGCTGCGTACTTGAAGTGTACTAGTGACCTGCTGCGTACATGCTGTGTACTCGTCGAAATAGTACGCGGCATGTACGCGGCATGCGGTGTATGTAAAATGTACTCCTCTGGCGTACTACTGTGTTCGCGGCATATACACAGCAAATCACAGCATGTACGCCACAGAGGCTTGCTTCTGTAAGGGTTAGTACCCACTAATGGGAATGGATTGAAACACACTTGTTCACTGTCACAGTTTGACATTCAGTGCACAAGTTCAATAACTCTACTTTGCATTTTTACAAAATTATGCCCGTTTTTCGATTTAGCAGTTTTTATGCCCCCGAAGGGAGGCATATAGTTTTTGAACCGTCTGTCGGTCTGTCTGCAATTTTCGTGTCCGGTCCATATCTTTGTCATCCATGGATGGATTTTCAAATAACTTGGCATGAATGTGAACCACAGTAAGACGACATGTCGCGCGCAAGACCCAGGTCCATAGCTCAAAGGTCAAGGTCACACTTAGACGTTAAAGGTCATTTTTCATGATAGTGCATTGATGGGCGTGTCCGGTCCATATCTTTGTCATCCATGGATGGATTTTCAAGTAACTACGCATAAATGTGTGGCACAGTAAGACGACGTGTCGCGCGCAAGACCCAGGTCTGTAGCTCAAAGGTCAAGGTCACACTTAGACGTTAAAGGTCATATTTCGTGATAGTGCATTGATGGGCGTGTCAGGTCCATATCTTTGTCATTCATGCATGGATTTTAAAATTATTGGGCATGAATGTGTACCACAGTAAGACAACGTGTCGCACGCAAGACCCAGGTCCGTAGCTCAAAAGTCAAGGTCACACTTAGACGTTAAAGGTCATATTTCATGATAGTGCAATGATGGGTGTGTCCAGTCCATATCTTTGTCATTCATGCATGGATTTTAAAATAACTACGCATGAATATGTGGCACAGTAAGACAACGTGTCGCGCGCAAGACCCAGTAGGTCAAAGCTCCTAAACTCTAACATCTGCCATAACTATTCATTCAAAGTGCCATCGGGGGCATGTGTCATCCTATGGAGACAGCTCTTGTTGGTTAAGTTTTTGTATGTAATCTGGTATCTCAGTACCTACTAATGGGAATGAATTGAAACTTCACACACTTGTCCACTGTCATAATCTGATATGCAATGTACAGGCTCAATAATACTGTTTTGCAGTTTTACAACAACTTTTTCGACTTTAATATTCATTCAATTGACAAAGCTGTCGAATAGTTGAATGTTGCTGCCCTTCTGACAGCTCTTGTTATTTATTGTACTATAGATAGTATATCTAAAGCCATTTAAAGAGTTTCTAAGCAAATATATATGTGGATGATAGGTGGAAGTTAAAATTTTGAATTTGAATCATGGTTCACATTGACCGTGGTATTACAACTATTTCAGTGTTGATCTTGATATTGCGGTAACAACTGCACTGCTCACTATTGATATTGTAACTTGCGGTATCCACAGCATCCAATCACTTTCAAGCTTGTTACTTGTCCACTAACTATGGAGCATATATACTTACTATCTAGCTTGTTACTTGTGCGCTCAATGTGGAGCTTGTTACTTTTGGTAACTATTTTATCCACTCAGTATTGATCTTGTTACTTATGGTGAAGTTGGTGGATTTTTCAGGTCCTGGGCATTAACTTTGAAGCACCACAAACAAAATTGAATAAATACAAACAGACTTATTACATTTAAATAACCAGTCTTTATTGGTTTTAAGAATATTTTCCCCTTTTGAAACTTTAGAAAAATACAACATATTAATAGAATCTTCAAAAATAGATATAAGAAAATCTTCCATGTTTGTTTTGGTGAAACATTATGTTTGAAATATCATTAGAAAATTTGTTACGTATTGATATATTTTTCATATTAATAGAATCTGCAAAAATAGATATAAGAAAATCTTCCTGTCGTTTGTTTTGGTGAAACATCATATTTGAAATATCATTAGAGGATTTGTTACTTATTGATATCTGTTTCATATCTCTATTCATTTAAAGCGGTAGAAAAATACTGTGCAGTTCTACTTGTTATTACTTTATGCCCATCTTAAACTCGTCACTTTTTCAAGTATGTAATGAAAGTCATTTATTTCATTTTAATACCTTTAATAGATTTATTGAATTTGTCTTAATCTTTTCAGTGACAAGAAAAGTGGTACTCTAGTCCTGATCTGTGAGCTAATGGATATGAATATTTATGAGCTGATAAGAGGCAAGTATTTCTAATGATTCTGACACACTTTCAACCAGATTATTTTTCCCCTAGTTTTAAAGAGACCAAAATTTATAATAGAACACAATAGTGAGCAGAAAGGCTTAGTGTGTACTGGATGGGTTCGTAGATGTTAATGATTTGTTGTCTGTCAGCATGAAAGTTAAAAATCATTTTCATTTTAAAAATTATCAGTGATTTAAGAAAACTGTGTACAGTAAAAATATGAAATACTTTGCCATTGCTCTGACTAGATTTTTTTACATGTACGGTCTCAACATAATATATTGAAAAAACTAGGATTCAAATTTTGGGTCTACTTTAATGCTGTCAGAAGATATACCAAAGAAACAAATAATAGGGAGAACAAATACAAAAAAAATTCAACTTAATCCGATTAGAGTTAATGATGCCATTAATGTGATGATGGTAATTTTACAGAATATAAGTCTATAATCGGTTCAAATTACAAATTCAATAAGATCTACCCAGTAAAAGTGTCCGTTTGTCAAGTGTATCATAATTTATTTCATATTTGCGATAATGATTTGACATGACATTTTGGCTTCGTTTTAAAGTCTGATTTATCATTACATTGAAATTTCAAGATTATCAGTAAAATATATTTAACTGCAGAAGGCCTAGAAAAGCAAATATTTATTTCCAAGTAGGAAAAAAAAAGACCAAAGTCTTGTTACTACACAATGGTATTTTCAATTACAGAAATAAAACTGTAAGGGTTCTATTCAGACTTTTTACGATCGGTAGATACAAAAGAGAAAAAAGTGAATGATTAAGGTTTTTTATAGCCTGAATGTAAAATAATAGGTTTGAAATGAGAGGATATAATTGTTTTTCTATGAATGATTTTGGTATCAGATAATGTTACTGGTATTGTTAACTAATTATTTAACAGGTGTAATTATACATTACAACAGTACATTCAGGCCAGACGGAACTTCCAACATATCAATTATTACTGGTCAAATGGTTTGTGGATCTGAAACTGAAATAGATGTAACAGTCAGAAATTGTCAGAAATAAGAAAAATAAGTGTAAAAATATCCATAGTAGCTTGTGCCAGAAATTCAGTTCCTTTGCACATGTTGATGTTTGAAATAATAGTGTATGGGGCTTCAGTTGTTTAGACAATAATCAACATATAAACATTTAATCATTTAAAAATGCAGATAAAAATCTCTTTTGTTCAGAAACTATTTATGTCACATTCGTGTACTGCCTGTGAATAATTATTGTATACAGATATGTCCTTGAATATTTTTATGAACTTAGTTGTTCTTCCTTGCATAAATCAAGGTATGATATTGCTGTCCAAATCCAAGTCTTGGACAGCATTTATTGCTAGATTCAGGGAAGTCCTCTTTCTGCAGGGCTAGTTAAAGCCCCGAGTCCCCCGCCTCCCCCGACCCTCCTGCACTTTCAAAGTTACATTATCCAAGAAGAGTCCTCTTTCTACTGGGTTGGTGAAAGCACTGGCACTCCTGTCTCCTTCAGAGTTGTATTTTATCCAGGCAAGGCCTCTTTCTGCTGAACTGGTATAAGTCTTATCCCTCCTGCCCCCATCAAACTTGTATTTTATCATATTATCAATAAAAAATAAAACTTGTCCTCAAACAACTGACATAGTCTTTGCTTCTTTCTGCTTAATTTTAGCAGTAGAGGCATGTTATATTTAGATAATATTAACCTTTAGCCTGCTGGCGGCAAGTGATTCTGCCGTTGCAACCAGTGCAGACCAAGATCAGCCTGCACATCCGTGCAGGCTGATCATGGTCTGCATTGTTCGCTATTCAGTCAGTATCTTTTTGGTAAGCACCCGCTTTAACAGTTAATGGTACTGTCCAAATTGAATGATGGACCAGTCCATTTTAGAAATTTAGCAGGCTAAGGGTAAACTTAAGTATGCACATTGCTGTTGTCTGCTGCATCTGTAAATGTACTGGGGTTAAGTTAACTGAATCCGACAGTTCAAAGACCTTATGACTTTTTATTATTACATGACTCCTTATATAAAGCACTGGCCATAGTTTATTGACACAGGGCTAAAGTCGAAGTTGAAGAAAAAAAAAATGAAACTTTATTTCTGATGTTACACAATAGAACACTAACTGAATGACTTGCCAGTCAGTAGTCAAAACTATTTACCCTTGATCCTTCTGACTTTCTGACCTTGGGCAGTAATTTTGATTATTGACTTGCATGGCATTCAATTTATATTATCAGATATTAAGGTTAGAATAGATAATCACCTTAAACAACACACAGATTCAGATATGTTAATTTATGAAAATGTAAATGAATTGTAAATGTATACCATATAAATGTAAGCCATGTTTTGTTATGTATATTCATAATTTTGAAAAAATGAATGGATATCTTTTAATACAAGTCATGGAATTTTTCTGAAACTAGTAAACATTTCCGTACTTAGATATTGTGTTGAACAGATTTGAATGCTTGATTTTTAGGCAAGCGACATTATTTACCAGAGAGAAAAGTAAAAAATTACATGTATCAACTGTGTAAATCAGTTGAGCACATGCATAGGTAAGAAAATACAACCCTACACACCAAATATAGTAAATATTAGATCACTATTAGAATACTGTACTAATCCCCAATGATAACAAGATTCCCGCCGAAACGCGAGGACGATTCTATTTCATGATAACCCATGAAATACCAATCCGTAATCATAATGCTTACACATTACCTTCTAAGTAAATATTAGTATTTCTTTCGTCTTAAATATACTATTATTATATGGAAACATAGCTCAGTCGGGTAAACTGTAGATAACAATTGAATATTATAAGTAAATCATTTTGTGGGTTCGAACCTTCGTGAGGGTTTTTCATTTTTTGTCTTTTTCTGTTTTTTTTCTTTTCGTTTTCATTTTTATTCCCGTATTTTTGTTTCTTTGTTTGATAGTTTGTATTTGTATGTATGCCTTAATATAAAACAATAGTATAATTATCATTTGCATGGCTTAAATGCATGCATTTAGTCAATATCATCTTTGATATAATGGTAAACTTTTCTGATCTGCCATATCGGCTTAAGATACTTCTCAGCTGTGTTGTCACAAAGTTCATGACGGAATCTAAATCTTTAAGAGAAAAAAGATTAATGTCGATGCTGAGTTTCGAACCCACACGGCAAAAGATCTATTTAACACGGACTGTATGCTTTACCACTGAGCTAATTTGCAACTGGTACAAAATCTAGACATAATTAGATTGTAACATGTTAGAAAAATGTTGAATTCCCTATGTTCCATTTTAATCTATTTATAGTCATGTTTGTAAATATCAAGTTATCGTTGGGGCATAGTATATCCTGTGCACTAGTGGTGTTTAGAGTGAGCACTTGTTACACAAAGTCTTTCAGAGTTACATCCCTTTACTTTTCAACTGGAGGGGAAAGTGTGTGGGGGGTGGGGGGTGGAGTAACTCTTTGAATTTGTTTAGGTACAGTTACATTCACTTTAGAGGACTTAAATCTCAGGCTAATGGGGCTGATAACAGTAAACCATATTAATTGAATTGGAAGCAAAATATTACTGATCCTTTTACACACACAGAGCATGTTCATCTAGGAACTCTAGATTTTTAGCTCGCCTGAGCACAAAATGCTTGGGATGAGTTGTTGTGATCACTCCCTGTCTGGTGCCCAGCATCCATTCGCGTTTTTATTCAAACAACGTCTGTGAAACCATGTGGTGGAAATTGATGAAACTTGCCCTGGATGTTTGTTGGGTGGTCTCCATCGAAAACCATTCCACTTGCACTGAGGGGCTGCCAGAGGTAAAAATAATGTATTACCTCCTAAACCACTAGTCCAATTTTGAAATAATTTCACACAAATGGCTCGTGTGACCTTCTACCAAGATTTTTCAAATTATTTTGATTTGTCTCAAAAACATTCTCGCAAGGGGGCGTGGTATTTTTTTCCTATATGTATATATAAAAATCTTCTTGTCAAAATAGGCCCAATTTTGAAATAATATAACAGAAATGTTTCTTGGGTGACCCTTTATGAATATGGTACAAATTATTCTGTTTTGTTGGAAACCATTGGCACTACTTCAAAATAATTTCGCAGAAATTTTCCTTGCATAACCATAACCATCTATCAAAACTGTTCAAACAAGCAGAGTAACTCAGGTGAGCGATCTAGGGCCATCTTGTCTATCTTGTTGGTAACCATCCTGATGTTGCAAGTTATGGCAATTTTAATAACAGAATATTTTAAAATTACAACGATTGCTGATTGGCATAACATGACTGATACTTTTTACTTTGGGTTGGTCATTGTATTATATAGAAAGTAGGGCATAGGTACATTTGGAGGCCCTGAAACTAATGGGCCACAAGGAATTTAATACTTTTATCTCATCTATATATAATATATATTACATCAAATTCATGTTTGATCTTCCAAAAGCTGTTTTTAAATTAATGTTTTCTTTGGCCTGACGTCTAAAGCTTGACAGTACTTTGTGGTGTACCTGGTTCTCCCTTTGACAGTCATTTCTTACATGAGCCACGCCATGAGAAAACCAACATAGTGAGTTTGCGTCCAGCATGGATCCAAACCAGCCTGCACATCCGCGCAGTCTGGTCAGGATCCATGCTGTTCACTAACAGTTTTTCCTATTCCAATAGGCTGTAAAAGCGAACAGCATGGACCCTGACCAGACTGCGCGGATGCGCAGGCTGGTCTGGATCCATGCTGGTCGCAAACCCACAGTGTTGGTTTTCCCATGGCACGGCTCAAATATAAATCTTATAATTGAACAGCCAGCTTCATATATTTGGAAATTACCAAAATTAATATTTTGTTCTTACTTGAAAGCTGTACAATAATCATTGTTTTAGTAGTATACAGTTTCTTGGTTTCCGCAAAATGTGGGGAAGTTTATTCATTGATTCATTAATTTCAAATTCAATTTTTGTGGATTGACAAAAAAGTAAGTCCCCTAAAATTATTAATGACTTGGCAGTATTTGAAAACCTGACAAGAAGAATGCTGACTGTTCAGTTTGTTTATATCTATTCATATATCTCTCACACATTTATACTATTTCCTTTTTAGTATTAGATGACTATATTTCATTATTCATCTAGTGTGTAATATGCTTTCTCCCTTAGTTTACTTTCAAAGTTTACAGAGAATACCATACTTTAAAAGTTACCTAGGAATACCACACTTACAAAGTAATGTGAGGATACTTTACTTTTCAGAATTATCTGAGAATACTGTACTTTCAAAGTTATCTGAGAATACTGTACTTTCAAAGTTTCTGGAGAATACCATACTTTCAATGTTACTTATGCATACCTTACTTTCAAAGTTACCTAGGAATACCACACTTACAAAGTTATATGAGGATACTTTACTTTCGAAGTTAGTTGAGAATACTGTACCCCAGTACTTTCAAATTTATCTGAGAATACTGTACTTTTTAAGCATCCTATGACTGATCTGCTGTTATATTCAACAGATTCTGATTGGTTGACCAATTCATTATTGTTTATAACCATTTCCACTTACCATTGTAAGCATTGTGTTGTTCTATAAATGCTCAATTAAAAAATGATTGATTTCATCAAGAAGGTTTAAACAAGAAAGTTATTATGAACATTCACTTAACATGAATACCTCTAATTCTGGCAGTGTTTCAGGGCTTGACATGAACATTTGCTTAACAGGAATGGCCCCTATTTTGGCAGTTTTTATGGGCTTGAATAACCGACCATTCTGGTAATATATAGAAAATTGTATCAACTGATTTAGTAGAATACAAAAGGTCTTAAATTTGGCATATTCTTTTATGTGAACGACCGTGCATGAAGGGATTTTGATGTAACTTGGCACAATTGTTCCCCATCATGAGACCGGAGTGTCATGCTCAAGAACCAGGTCCCTAGGTCTGAAGTCAAGGTCACACTTAGAGGTCAAATTCAAGAATGACTTTATCTGGAGCATTTCTTCTTCATGCATGGAGGGTTTTGATGTAACTTGGCACTTGGTAATATATAGAAAATTGTATCAACTAATTTAGTAGAATACAAAAGGTCTTAAATTTGGCATATTCTTTTTTATATGTTCGTCTGAAAGACGGGACGTATTATGTGAACGACCTTGCATGGAGGGATTTTGATGTAACTTAGCACAGTTGTTCACCATCATGAGACGAAGTGTCATGCTCAAGAACCAGTTCGCTAGGTCTAAGGTCAAGGTCACACTTAGAGGTCAAAGGTCAGATACAAGAATGACAACTTTGTCAAGAGCATTTCTTCTAAATGCATAGAGGGATTTTGATGTAACTTGGCACAAATGTTCACCAGCATGAGACAGAGTGTTATGCACAAGACCTAAGGTCAAGGTCACACTTAGAGGTCAAATCTTTTGTTTGTCAGCTAGTCTAAGACAAAGTCACTTTTAGATAAGACCCATCTACTGTCTTCATTATAGATACTCAAACTGTATAATCCTGACACAGTCTATATACCTACCAGTTGATGCGGTTTGGCATCACTTGGATGAACAAGCAGGTTCCTAGATAGCATATTTATATTGGGTTAGTGTTAGGATAACATGACTCATCATCTCAGTGTAAAAAGTGGGTAAGTGCACTGAAATAAAGAAGCACTTACCCAGTTTTTGTGCTTAGGTGTCTAATTATTCTTATAAGTTGAATGTTGTCTAGATGAAACACAGTTTGTTATGTAACAGAAAAACATTTCTACATTCGTCAGCAATTCAGTTAAAGTAACTAAATATGATCTGATTGTTGTGGTAGGAAAGCGCCACCTGTTGCCAGATTATATGGTGAAGAAGTACATGTATCAGCTGTGTAAATCTGTAGATCACATGCATAGGTGAGGGTTGGCATTGAAAACTGAAGTGGCTTGCTGCTAATTTTTCTTGCTTGTGAATGGCTTCAAATGACAGTAATATTTAACAGAACGCAGTGCTACGAACCAAGCGGTTGTGAGTTTGATAATGGGAGGGGAGGGGTAGCAGATAAAAAATTTCTTTGATTAGATAAATATTTTCTTTTATTATCAGTCTAAACTCATTCAGCATAGATCTGATGATGGAAGTTACTTTTTGTATAGAATTTCAAACGACAGTATTCAGTCCCTTAGCCCTTTGAAGTAAATGATACAAACAGGGAACTTACAACAGAATTCATTCTTTGATTATAGAATTATTATTCTTATATACAGGCAATGATAAAGAAATTGTGTTTTTTATTGAGCTTATTCAATTTGATAATTAGAAATGACAGATTTCATAAGATTATCCTGTGTATTTAATCTTCTTGGTCAAGCTAGACACAGGTTAGTGGTCAAAATGGTCCTTCGATTAATTTTTCTATTGGCAAAGTGTCGTAATCCGCAGATTTTAGTTTATTAATAACAAATGCCACATCAGAGCTTTAACTTTTAACTTTGCAGAGACAGATTTGCGTGTACCTGTTACAGTAATATACCAAAACTCCACATGACAGTACTAGACCAGGTGTTTTCAGTTTTGTTCTCTTGATGATCATGTAAAGCACTTATAGAAGAAAAATATGACATGATTTAATCACTGTAAAGGCTGCTTGTCTGGCTTTGCTGCAAAAATATTGAATTGTTAAAAATTGAAAAAGGAACAACACTTTAATGACTTCTAAACTAGATGAAAAACAACACTGAAACAGACTTTTGGTTTCAGTTATGTGTTACAAACTAAGTTATTTGAGATCCACATGAAATGATCATGCTACTAAGATATCTGCCTATCATAAGTCTGTGTTCTTGAAATAATTCCAAGATGTACTTGATGAACTGTTTTATGTGATCTAATCGGGGTATATCTGAAAAAATCATTTATTACCAGTATTTAAATTTACATTTTTGTTAAATGAGTATTTTGCTGTTTAAATCTTTAATATCTTGATTGAACTAGAGTTTGAAGTTTGTATGTTTGTTTCAACAAAACTACACTATAATTGTAAACAGTTCCATTTCTTACTTTAAAGTTGTCTAGTATGCATAATTGAGGCAGTTTTATTATAATAACTTTTATTCTGTAGGTATCAGAGATTGCAAATGATTTAATGCAATACATGCCAAATTAAGTAATATTTATAAGTATTTTGTTTATGATTTAGAAAATGTTGCACCTGTGCATTTCATGTTAGGACACAATTAAAATGCAATCTCCCAAGTGGTTGAATTTTTTTAAACCTCATTTTGTCAAGAGCTTAAGATGAGCTTTAGATACATTTGTACCTGTTCACTACATAATTTTTTTAAAAGCACAGCATTAATTTTTTGGTTTGATTTTGAATGTATTTGAGCCGCGCCATGAGAAAACCAACATAGTGGCTTTGCGACCAGCATGGATCCAGACCAGCCTGCGCATGCGTGCAGTCTGGTGAGGATCCATACTGTCCGCTAACAGTTTCTTTAATTGCAATAGGCTTTGAAAGCGAACAGCATGGTTCTGGATCCATGCTGGTCGTATTGCCACTATGTTGGTTTTCTAATGGCGCGGCTCATTTCTTACTTGTGTCTTTGAGATGACCTTACTGCACCTTTCAATGTTTCTTTTTTCAGAAATGGCATTTTTCACAGGGATGTTAAACCTGAAAATATTCTCATAAAGGTAAGATATTTGTGAGATGCTTGTTTCTCTTTCAACAAATTATTGCCCGCCATTAATATTTCCTCGGTTTGCCTGCCATTGGTCTCTTTGTAATATCTAGATAGTCATAATCCTAAAATACAGCAAGATAGACTGTCCAGTTTACACATATGTAAAATAACAACCTGTATACAGAATACCACTGCTTTCTGGATCAGTGCTGCATGGAAGTAAGTGCTGACTTCAAGATGTAACTCTTATGTCAGTGCTGCAAAAAATAAGTGCTGACTTCAAGATGTTACTCTTATGTCAGTGCTGCAAAGAAATAAATACTGACTTTAGGATGTTACTGTTATTTTAGTGCTGTATGGAATTAAGTGCTGACTTCATGGTGTTACTCTTGTATCAGTGCTGCAAAGAAATAAATGCTGAATTCTAGATGTATCTTTTGTATCAGTGCTGCAAAGAAATAACTGCTGACTTCTATCTCTTATATCAGTGCTGCAAAGGAATAAATGCTGACTTCAAGATGTATCTCTTATATCAGTGCTGCATGGTATTAAGGGCTGAATTTTAGATATAAATCCATATATATGCTGCATGCACATAAATGTAACTCTTGTATCAGTGCTGGGTGAAACTAAATGTTGATTTCTTGATTAGTACTTGATGAAAACAAGTGCTGATTTCTACATTTATTTCTTATATCAGTTCTTGAGGAAAATGAGTGCTTGTTTTTAGATTTGTCCATACTGGAGGAAAATAACTTTATTTAAAGGTTAAAATTATTGATGAGTGCTGGGTGAAAATAGCTTTTGATTTATGTTGCAGGAGGATTTGTTAAAGTTGGCAGATTTTGGTTCATGTCGCAGCATTTATTCAAAGCAGCCTTACACAGAATATATCTCGACACGATGGTACCGAGCGCCAGAGTGTCTTCTCACAGACGGGTATTACACGTATAAAATGGACATGTGGAGTGTTGGTTGTGTATTCTTTGAAATTTTAAGGTATCTTTGAAATTTTAAGGTATTGTTTTGTTTATTAAGTTTATTCCATAACCAACCATTAATATTGACAGATTTGAGCCGTGCCATGAGAAAACCAACATAGTGCGTTTGCGACCAGCATGGATCCAGACCAGCCTGCGCAGTCTGATCAGGATCCATGCTGTTCATTTTTAAAGCCTATTGCAATTAGAGGAACTGTTAGCGAACAGCATGGATCCAGACAAGACTGTACAGACTTCTCCCTTTGACAGTCATTTCTTAAATGAGCCACGCCATGAGAAAACCAACATAGTGAGTTTGCGTCCAGCATGGATCCAAACCAGCCTGCACATCCGCGCAGTCTGGTCAGGATCCATGCTGTTCACTAACAGTTTTTCCTATTCCAATAGGCTGTAAAAGCGAACAGCATGGATCCAGACAAGACTGTACGGATGCGCAGGCTGGTCTGGATACATGCAGGTCGCAAATGCACTATGTTGGTTTTCTCATGGCACGGCTCATTCATATTTTACAGATTTATATTTACTTAACAAATAATCAAGGCCTTTGAGTAGTTTGTTGTCTGATTTAGAGTTCAGATGCGCAGGAAGTGAACCACGAGGGTGGTAAATAATACTAAATATCCAAGCATCTGAATGATGAGGCATGGTGAATTAGACACTATAAACCACAAGAAGGTCTTGGTTGTTAGCTCACCTGAGCACAAAGTGCTCAGGGTGAGGTATTGTGATCGCTCACCGTCCGGCGTCCGTCCGTCCGTCTGTCCGTCATCCGTCCACACTTTCCTTTAAACAGCATCTCCTCCTAAACCAACAGGCCAATTTTGATGAAACTTCACAGGGATGTTCCTTGGATGGTCTTCTTTAAAAATTGTTCAAAGAATTGAATTCCATGCAGAACTCTGGTTGCCATGGCAACCGAAAGGAAAAACTTTAAAAATCTTCTTCTCACAAAACAAAGGAGACCTAGAGCTTAGATATTTGGTGTGAAGCATTGCCTAGTGGACCTCTACCAAGTTTGTTCAAATTATGACCCCGCCCCAGGGGTCACTTGATTTTACATAGAAAAATCTTAAAAAATCTTCTTCTCGAAAACCAGAAGCTCTAGACCTTAAATATTTGACATGTAGCATTGCCTAGTGGACCTCTACTAAAGTTGTTCAAATCATGACCCCGGGGTCAAAATTGACCCCACCCCAGGGGTCACTTGATTTTACATATGAAAATCTTCAAAAAATTTCTAAAAATAAACCAGAAGGCCTAGAGCTTAGATATTTCACATGTAGCATTGCCAAGTAGACCTCTACAAAATTTGTTCAAATCATGACCCCCGGGGTCAAAATTGACCCTGCCGCAGGGGTCACTTAATTTTACATAGGAAAATCTTAAAAAATCTTCTTCTCAAAAAGCAGAAGCCTAGAGCTTAGATATTTGACATGTAGCATTGCCTAGTGGATTTCTACTAAAGTTGTTCAAATCATGACCCCGGGGTCAAAATTGACTCCGCCCTGGGGGTCACTTGATTTTACATATGAAAATCTTTAAAAATTTTCTTAAAATAAACCAGAAGGCCTAGAGCTTAGATATTTGACATGTAGCATTGCCTAGTGGACCTCTACAAAATTTGTTCAAATCTTGACCCCCCCCCCCCCGGGTCAGAGGGAGCTGGAGCTAGAAATGAGCTGGATGTCATGTTTAGATTAAACGTCATAATTGACATCATATTGCTCTCTTAACTGTTGTTTATTGCAAAATATACATGTACATACTTTGACCTTCTTTGTTTAACTGGCAGTCAAATCAAACCATGTCAAAATTTTAAAAATACGATAGAATAGACATAATTTAATTTAATAACTTGCCCATTTATTCCATAATCCGAATGAAATCTACAACTAAACTACAGTTTATTACTTTGTCACATTCAGTATCAGTTTATTGACTGACATACAGTAGCTTCCTGAGACTTACTTCTGAAACCTTGTGTCGCATTTTGTGATGAGAAAGCTTTCCTATGTAAATTATATTTGAATTCATTCTTCTTGTCAGTCTTTTGGGTTTTTTTTGCCAGGTTAGTTACCAAAATATGCAGTCATTTAAAGGCTGTTAAAGGTTTCCTTTGAATTTGCTCATTGTGGCAGAAAAAAGTAATGTGTTTACTTCTACACAAGTTGAATTTTTATTGGTGTGATACAATGAATATCTGACTTTGAGAAATGACAAGAACAATGATATAAAAAAAGTCTTGTGAATATACACATGGAAAGTTTAATTTGTTTTTAGGTTCAAAATGGTGTCAGGTCATTTGCTCATTCGAAGTCATTGTTTTTATCTGCCATTGGGTACTTTACAACAGTTCATTTCTCAGTAAATTCAAACCAAATGTCACTCTAACTTAACATTCTCACTAAACTCATACCTAAGGCCACTTGGTAAATGGATAAATTTATACTAAAGGTCATATTTAATAACCAAATATTGTCAGTAAGTTGATACCAAAGGTCATTTTTTACCAAACAGTGTACATTGTAAATACCTAAATTCATACCAAAGGTCACATTGATTTACCAAATAATGTCAGTAAATGCATACCAAAGGTTGCATTTAAGGACGTATGCTAGAATTTGGTGCGAAAATTTTCCCAATAACAGAAATATCTGCCCTTGAAAATGGCATTTCCCCCGAAAATGACGTTTTCAGGGGCAGATAACTCTTTTTCGATACCGGTGACCTATGATTTTTTTGCGCATTTTTGTTTCTTAGATGATTGTCCTTCAATATCCAAAGTTTAAAGAAATTCTGTTATTGGGAAAATTTTCGCCCATCTCATATACAGGGAATTCTAGCGTACGCCTTTAACTAAAGAAAGTGTAAATGTATAAATTTGTACCAAAGGTCATCCTTAATAACCAAATATTGTCAGTAAATAAATAACAAAAGTCACTTTTATACAAAGAAACTGTAAAAATTGGTTGAATTAAAACTAATAAAATAGACTTCGAACAAATAAGTTTTATTAACTGTTTTAATTGTTTTTATTTATGTGTATTTTGTTTTCAGTTTGCATCCATTATTTCCCGGTTCTAATGAGGTTGACCAGATTGCCAAAATACATGATATAATGGGTACACCAGAACCAAATGTTCTGAACAAGTTCAAAAAGTAAGTATAGAATTTCTCAATTTAGTCTTTGTTGAGTAAAACTTTTCAATTAGAAAATAATGGTATGCAAATTGAAGGAAGGTAATGAGATATATATTTCTTTTATGATTTTTTTACAAATTTTAGATAAGCATTTCAACCTGTAGTAAAGGTGTAACATGACAATGAAACAAGCTGTGTTAATACCTCTTTACATATTTTGTGTAACTACTGAATTATATATGCCCGCCCGCTTAGCTCAGTAGGGATTTGATGAAATATATTGTGTCTGAAATCATTCATTCTCCACCTCTGACTAATGTGGGGAAGTTAGCAGTTACTTGCCGAGAACAGGTTTGTTCTGGTACAAAATCCAGGAAAACTGGTTAGGTTAACTGCCCGCCATTACATATCTGAAATACTGTTGAAAAACGGCGTTAAACCCAAACAAACAAACTTAAATATATGCATGGCTGCTATTATGTCCCTCTCGGATTTAAAGTTTGATTTCACTGAAAATCAAATGGAAGAAATATATTGTATTTACAGATCAAGAGGAATGAATTTCAATTTTCCGACAAAGAAGGGTTCAGGTATTGAACGATTGTTACCGCATGCAGGAACAGATTCTATAGACTTGATAAACAAACTGTGTACATATGATCCAGATGAACGAATGACAGCAAAACAAGCTCTACGACATCCTTATTTTAAGGAACTCAGGTATGTCAGCATCATTAAGACCAGTTACTAATAGGAATTATATTAATGTTAGTTGAGACCTGAGTGCGAAACTAATTCATTATTCATATATAGTTACAATAGTTCCATGCTCAGCCCTGGAATTGTATTTAGAAGTTTTGGTTTCAGTCAACTATTTTGTTTTGTGCTTTAATCAGACTATTGATAATATTGTGTCTTTGTTATGAATATTTTGTAAGTCTTTTGCAGTAGAAATGGTTTATATAACATTATTTTAAATAGTATCCTATTTATCATGCTGTCTTTTTTTTTTTCATTATAATTATTTCAGCAGTTTGCCGATTAATAGAGATTGAGCAATAACTTTGATATGACACATTTGTTAAAGGTAGCATATCACATATCTGTTGAAATATACCTACTTTACAAACATTGTTGGAATGTGGGAGGTCCATTTTTCATAGAAAAGGAAATTTGATTTCTTTTGAGGTTGCATATTACATGTATCTAAGTTTATCATTGTTGTGATATGCTGCTCTACACTGAGGTCCTTGCTGGGACCATGACCAGCTTTCCAAGAACAGTGACACACCGCTTCAGGCTTACAGTAGGTGACCCTTTCTGGGACCATGGCCAGCTTTCCAAGAACAGTGACACACCGCTTCAGGCTTACAGTAGGTGACCCTTTCTGGGATCATGGCCATATTTCCAAGAACAGTGACATACCACTTCAGGCTTTCATTAGGTGACCCTTTCTGGGATCATGACCAGCTTTCCAAGAACAGTGACACACCGCTTCAGGCTTTCATTAGGTGACCCTTTCTGGGATCATGACCAGCTTTCCAATAACAGTGACAGACCACTACAGGCTTTCAGTAGGTGACCCTTTCTGGGATCATGACCAGCTTTCCAAGAACAGTGACACACCGCTTCAGGCTTTCATTACGTGACCCTTTCTGGGATCATGACCAGCTTTCCAATAACAGTGACACACCACTTCAGGCTTTCATTAGGTGACCCTTTCTGGGATCATGACCAGCTTTCCAAGAACAGTGACACTCCGCTTCAGGCTTTCATTAGGTGACCCTTTCTGGGATCATGACCAGCTTTCCAATAACAGTGACACACCACTTCAGGTTTTCATTAGGTGACCCTTTCTGGGATCATGACCAGCTTTCCAAGAACAGTGACACACCGCTTCAGGCTTTCATTAGGTGACCCTTTCTGGGATCATGACCAGCTTTCCAATAACAGTGACACACCACTACAGGCTTTCAGTAGGTGACCCTTTCTGGGATCATGACCAACTTTCCAAGAACAGTGACACACCGTTTCAGGCTTTCATTAGGTGACCCTTTCTGGGATCATGACCAGCTTTCCAATAACAGTGACACACCACTTCAGGCTTACAGTAGGTGACCCTTTCTGGGATCATGACCAGCTTTCCAAGAACATTGACACTCCGCTTCAGGTTTTCATTAGGTGACCCTTTCTGGGATCATGATCAGCTTTCCAATAACAGTGACACACCACTTCAGGTTTTCATTAGGTGACCCTTTCTGGGATCATGACCAGCGTTCCAGTAACAGTGACACACCACTTCAGGCTTTCAGTAGGTGACCCTTTGTGGGATCATGACCAGCTTTCCAAGAACAATGACATACCACTTCAGGCTTTCAGTAGGTGACCCTTTCTGGGATCATGACCATCTTTCCAATAACAGTGACACACCACTTCAGGCTTTCAGTAGGTGACCCTTTCTGGGATCATGACCAGCTTTCCAAGAACAGTGTCACACCGCTTCAGGCATTCATTAGGTGAACCTTGCTGGGATCTTTTCCAGCCTTCTCATATCAGTGACACACTACTTCAGGCTTTCAGTAGGTGAACCTTGCTGGGATCTTGACCAGCTTTCCAATAACAGTGACACACCACTTCAGGCTTTCATTAGGTGAACCTTGCTGGGATCTTGACCAGCCTTCTCATATCAGTGACACACCACTTCAGGCTTTCATTAGGTGAACCTTGCTGGGATTTTTTCCAGCCTTCTCATATCAGTGACACACCACTTCAGGCTTTCAGTAGGTGAACCTTGCTGGGATCTTGACCAGCTTTCCAATAACAGTGACACACCACTTCAGGCTTTCATTAGGTGAACCTTGCTGGGATCTTGACCAGCCTTCTCATATCAGTGACACACCACTTCAGGCTTTCATTAGGTGAACCTTGCTGGGATATTGATCAGCCTTCTCATATCAGTGACACACCACTTCAGGCTTTCAGTAGGTGAACCTTGCTGGGATCTTGTCCAGTTTTCCAAGAACAGTGACACACCACTTCAGGCTTTCAGAAGGTGACCCTTTCTGGGATCATGACACGCTTTCCAAGAACAGTGACACACTGCTTCAGGCTTTCAGCAGGTGACCCTTTCTGGGATCATGACCAGCTTTCCAATAACAGTGACATACCACTTCAGGCTTTCAGTAGGTGACCTTTTCTGGGATCATGACCAGCTTTCCAAGAACAGTGACACACCGCTTCAGGCTTTCGTTAGGTGACCCTTTCTGGGATCATGACCAGCTTTCCAAGAACAGTGACACACCACTTCAGGCTTTCAGCAGGTGACCCTTTCTGGGATCATGACCAGCTTTCCAAGAACAGTGACACACCACTTCAGGCTTTCATTAGGTGACCCTTTCTGGGATCATTACCAGTGACACACCACTTCAGGCTTTCAGCAGGTGACCCTTTCTGGGATCATGACCAGCTTTCCAATGACAGTGACACACCATGTCAGGCTTTCATTATGTGACCCTTTCTGGGATCATTACCAGTGACACACCACTTCAGGCTTTCACAAGGTGAACCTTGCTGGGATCTTGACCAGCTTTTCGATAACAGTGACACACCACTTCAGGCTTTCATTAGGTGACCCTTTCTGGGATCTTGACCAGCCTTCTCATATCAGTGACACACCACTTCAGGCTTTCATTAGGCGAACCTTGCTGGGATCTTGACCAGCTTTCTCATATCAATGACACACCACTTCAGGCTTTCAGTAGGTGAACCTTGCTGGGATCTTGACCAGCTTTCCAATAACAGTGACACACCACTTCAGGCTTTCATTAGGTGAACCTTGCTGGGATCTTGACCAGCCTTCTCATATCAGTGACACACCACTTCAGGCTTTCATTAGGTGAGCCTTGCTGGGATCTTGATCAGCCTTCTCATATCAGTGACACACCACTTCAGGTTCCAGTAGGTGAACCTTGCTGGGATCTTGACCAGCTTCCCAATAACAGTGACACACCACTTCAGGCTTTCATTAGGTGAACCTTGCTGGGATCTTGTCCAGCCTTCTCATATCAGTGACACATCACTTCAGGCTTTCAGTAGGTGAACCTTACTTGGGTCATGACAAGCTTCACCATAAGAGTGACACACCACTTCAGGCTTTCACTAGGAGGCAGACATGCATACATTATGTCTATTGTATTTACTTTTCCCCAAGCATGGAAGTGTGAATTGTATTGTTCCTTTTTTACATAAGTTTTTCAGTCAGTAATTCCTAAATGGTTTTCTGATAAGTTAATTATTTTGCTCTGAGAAAATGGAAGCAGATGGCAAACAGATATTCATTGAGCTTGAAGCTGTCTGAACAACTGAGCTCAAATAAATTTCATATTTATTTTGGTTACATATGTGTATATCTCTTACAGATTTATCTGATTTTTATTAAATTTACTTCAGGGATAATGATAAACGTCAGATAGCACTAAACAAATCAAAGATACTGCAAGAGAAAGATGACAGTTCCAATATCGGGACAAAGTCCGAGACGGAAAATAGTGTCTCTCCAAAACTGGAGAAAAAGAAAGATTCCGAGCTCCATATTATCGCAAGTTTGCCCAAACCCCAGTCGTTACCTGCACATCAATTGTTCAAAGATAAACGAAAGGTATACCAGGTATGCTGTGCAGTGATTTCGGTTACTGGATTTCATCTTTTAATTATGTAATACTAAAACACCAGATAACTTTGTTTTACTTTATTTTTTTTGATTGTCTGTCTTTGCTCTATTCACATGTATTGAGGAGAAAAATTATCTTTAAAAGATGGAGAAAAAAAAGAAAAAATGAAAAAGAATGCATTTACAAGTAAGGTATAAGGAAACTGAACTCAGGAAGATCAAAAAGTATTTTTTAGTTGACAACTGGTTGAGAAGAAGGTTAAATTGAAAGAAAAGAAGTTATGCATATTAAAGCTTGTCTCTGTATTCTGCAATTAATTGTTAAAAATAAAGAAATCAAAATATACTTCTGTATTTTGGAGGTGTCTCTTAATACCCGAACATGACATAATGTTTTTGAAGAAAATTTTTTGTGATTGTATTTTTCCTTGATACCACTGAAATGGAACTAAGTGCGCACACCACTCACTTCTGGCATTTTGTATGATGTTTGCTCTGTGTGTGTAGTTCGACTTGTAATTTCTTGTGTACCGCCATACAAGTTATGATCAAATGATTGCTAATGCACATTTTAAATATCTGGAGAATTCTTTAGCCATCAGTTATCAACTTTGATAACATGGTTGCCTGCGGTCAGTAGATGGCCTCAATTCTTTTGAAGGTCAGTAACTGAAATGTCAAGGTCATACTATTAGAAAGATTACCTGATGACCTTGATTGTTTTTGAGGGCCTTGAGGTCCAAGGTCATAGTGGTCTCGACTGAAATTTGTAAGAGTTATTAGGACAAAGGTCAAGGTCATATTTACATGTACACTGTCTTGTGTCTGTTGCCTTTAAACTTTATAGGAATATTTGCCATTAGACAGCAGATGATCCCTATTTATTTTGTTTGGTGTAGGGGGTGTGGGGAGGGGTCAGAAATTTAAAGAGCAAGGTCATATAGACCTGGCAACATAAAATAAGTGGGAAACCCTGTCTCCTATGACTGCCAAACTTCATGTGAAGTGTATATGGTCAAAAGATGACCTGATTGATTTAGGGTAATTATGTCATAAGTGAAGGTCACAGTGACCTTGAGATTGAAAACAGTTTCTGAGAATGCTTGGGGTTCATTATAGCTCCCAAACTGTTAGTTAGTAGATGACCTCTGTCATTAAATCAAAGGTCAAGGTCACAGTATTGCTAAGACTGAAAATTACATACCCAAAATTTACCTCAGGCAGACCATTCTTTTGGGATTACCTGTTTTACAAACAACTCTTGTTTAAGGACAGATTGAGAAAGCTAACATTTCAGCTTCATTTACTGAAAATTTAATTTTTGTCTACGGTTAACAAATGACTAAAGTATAGAGGGTGCTAAAGTCTAGCAGTTAGGATTCACTAAAGTTTTCAAGGCCTAAAAGTAGCAAAGTAGATTAATTCTTTAAATTTAAGGAAGTATTTAATAGTGATTAACTGTCTTTCATTACAGCAGTTTTGAAAAGTGATAAGTGTTTTAAAACCATGCATTAACTAAACATATTTGCAGTAAAATTGAGTTGTTTGGTATGGACTTATAGCTAATAAACACTTAACTAAAAGCCTTGCAACCATTATAATGCCTAACAACATAGATATTTAGATTTGAAGTTGTTTTTTTTTATTCAGTGTAAACAGTGCTTTGTGATATCAGATAATGTAAAAAATGAAAAAAAAAAAGTTAGAAGCTATAAATCTGTTTCTTCCGGTGTACTTGGAAAGAAAAATCTACAATTACCTATTCATGATTGGCATATTTCGATATCTTTTCAGCGTCGAAGACGTTTAGGTGAACCACACAACACCACTTACAACAGTACACATTCCAGTTTCTTCCCGAAGGTTCCAATCCATGCGAGTACGATCAATCCGTCGTATCATTCCTCATCATTCCCCTCCACGTTCGCTTCTCACAGCACATCCAATCAGCTCTCTCTCCTACCCAGCATCAATAGTACATATAAATCACATAAGGTATGTATGAATAAGATTATAGCTACACATTTCACACCAGTTGTAGAAAATGGTCTTTGTAATTATATTGAGGCAACTCAGTGACTGCACACTATAAAGGTGAGATGAGCCACGCCATGAGAAAACCAACATAGTGGCTTTGCGACCAGCATGGATCCAGACCAGCCTGCGCATCTGCGCAGTCTGGTCAGGATCCATGCTGTTCGCTAACGGTTTCTCTAATTGCAAATTAATTGAAAGCGAACAGCATGGATCCTAACCAGACTGTGCGGATGCGCAGGCTGATCTGGATCCATGCTGGTTGCACTATGTTGATTTTCTTATGGCATGGCTCAGATGTACTAGAGCCTATGTAGGAAAGTTTTGGAGATTGCAGTTATAATCTGCCTCTGATGGGATTTAGACTGTAGAGGCTGGGCTATGAGTTCAGTATTTAATTTATTCTTATTAGACTAATTGGTTTTAGCTCAGTGTTGAGGAAAAGTTAAAGCTTATTTGACTCTTTCAAGTGCATCCATTATTAATATGTAAGGAGGTATCAGTTGTAACCACACTGAGATTTGAACTCTGGGCATCCTGATTGAGCGGCCTATATTGTTCTCTGTTATACAAAATGTATTTAAGATTGTGCAGTATTGAAGCAACACAATACCATGAAGGAATAGATTTAGCTGTAAGTTACACAAGATCATCTTGTCTGAAGGATTACATTCAGTATAATGGCAACTTTGTCATAAAACCCTCTTACAAATGTTAGAACGGCTAGGATTTTCTGTGAAAATCTGCTGAGGTGACTACTCAACATTGATTATAATAATAATAATAAAATGCAATGAATAACAAAATGCAATGAATATACGATGAAAATATAATCCTATTTCTTTTTCAGAACCCTAGTTCAAAGACTAAAAACATGTTTGGGCACTATCAGTTGCCATCTTTAGATCGCAGAGGTGCAGGATTTTAACAACTGCTTACATTTAGGATTTTATAAATTGTGAAACTTTACACATGTGTGCTACATATGTTCAAATAGTACTGTGATACTGCATTTTCTATATGTCACATTCTGTGTAAATGGAAAAGGTCAGTGCGTGTTAAGATGTTTTGAATGTCAAAACTGACATTGAAATTGTTTCACTGGAAGTGTGGTTTATTTTTATCATTTATGTTAAATATGTCACCTTGGAACACCGGGGTCAAGAATACTTGCAAACTGTTGAAGAATTTGCTTCATTCGAAAAGTACCTTTAGTTGTGGTAACAAAGATGGTACAGAAAGGAAAAGAAAACGTTTAAAGATATTTTTTGGGTAACAATAGCATTTTAATATGCATCATGTAATATATCTTAAATTCAAGAAACATTTTATTGAAGTTTGAATCTCTGTATATTTTTCTGATTTTGGACAATACATACTGGTACACTGTTTAGCATTAATCTTGTTTTAAATGTCAAGATGTGCAAAAACTTGCCGTGATGTGTTTAATTTCATGGTGTAAACAAGTTTTACTGTGATAATATCTCATTAAAGAAACTTATAAAATATTGTAATAGTGGTATTTGTCCATGCAAATTAGAAAAGTTACTGACAAATTGACAGTTCTAAAGACCTAAAGATAGATTTGCAGATCCAAATTTTTTATTGAAGTCGAAATAATCATAAAAATGTATATTGCAGTTGGGTAAATGATAAATGCCTCTGTCTTTCGGTAAGAAAGTAGCGTTGTATTATGTTTACCATTTTTATAACAGTTTTGCATCAAACTCATTATTACATATCCAAGAGTTACTTTTTTGAGCTATTAGAGATTTATATCTGTGATAATTTAGGGTGTTTTAAAATGATTTTATGAACACATTTAGAATAATGCTGATCATGTATGTCAATATTGAGAAGGAGAATATCACATATTTTTGTTACACACCTCAAGAACAGAAAATTTTATACAAAAATTACTTTAAAAAGGCACATGCCTCCAAAATATACATGACAATACAACCAAAATTTGCAGAACAAATGACAGCATCTGTAAAATGTAAAACAAGGAACTAGCCTGTTTGTGTGTGTAGTGTGTATAAAAAGTACTTATGTTATGTTCAAAATACAACACACAAGTATGAATAAACATAGAATGAATACGTAATGTGGCCAAAAAATGGAGTTTTTATAACAGATGCTTTGTTCTTAGGTAACATTAAATTTTGTGATTGCAGCTCTGTGGTTACACTCACATTTAATACATCTGCTGAGAAAATTCTAGATTTAAATCAATATCTAATGATAAAATATTTAGCAAAGGTGAGCACAGTATATCTTAAATTAATACAAACAAGCCAGTTAATATGTTTAAATCATTAGCAACAGTCACATGGTATAACACAGGGTTTTGCATTTTGGACATCACTAAATAGAATTTGACCTGTTGAAGACATGAGCACTTTCGAAAAGTTGAGAGAAAAATTCTGTGGAAAATATGTGTATCTATATTCAATGTTCTCATTTCTTTATTGTCATACATGAAATGCCATTTTAGCTTATAATGTTCACTTTATTACTGTAGTGCCAAATTTTTATTTTTTTAGCTTTACCACAATTTTGCCGTAATTTTATGTTGTTGAACCAAATACTTAAGTTCTTCCATTGAAAATTAATTTTATTCAGTAGCTATGTTGATTTCTTAAGAATATGTGATATTGACAGTTCAATGAGGTTTTTTCATGTTATAGCATCTGACTGGTGTGTGTCTGGGCCAATTGGGGCAAGGGCACCAATATATCCCAATGGATTCTGCAGATGTTATAAGAGGAAACAAGCCTGCATTAATGTTGTTCTAGCATAAAACCTGCAGAAAGCTAATTTAAATAAACGGTATATTGATAAGCATTTATTTCCTTTCAAAAATGTTTTGATTAATAATATGCCTTTCAGGACCATACATAGTACATGTGCCTTTTGCCATAGAACAGTCATATGAGCCGTGCCATGAGAAAACCAACATAGTGCATTTGCAACCAGCATGGATCCATGCTGTTTGCTTTCCAAGCCTATTGCAATTGGAGAAACTGTTAGCAAACAGCATGGATCCTGACCAGACTGCGCGGATGCTGGTCGCAAACACACTATGTTGGTTTTCTCATGGTGCAGTTCCTATATAGATACCTGTTTAAACAACAGGTGATACTTCTGTTTACCATCCTGTCGAAACATCCATTGGAATTGAAAAGAACAGCAGTTTTATGCTAGAATACATGTTATTATACAGCTTTCCGTAGAAAAGAGTTGTTAAAAACATTTTTACATAATATTTCCAGTGGAAATCCTGAATTGTTATAGCACTTCAGCTGTTCCATTGGATTTTTAGCTCACCTGTCACAAAGTGACAAGGTGAGCTTTTGTGATCGCGCGGTGTCCGTCGTCCGTCGTCCGTCCGTCCGTGCGTCCGTCCGTCCATCCGTAAACTTTTGCTTGTGACCACTCTAGAGGTCACATTTTTCATGGGATCTTTATGAAAGTTGGTCAGAATGTTCATCTTGATGATATCTTGGTCAAGTTCGAAACTGGGTCACGTGCCTTCAAAAACTAGGTCAGTAGATCTAAAAATAGAAAAACCTTGTGACCTCTCTAGAGGCCATATATTTCACAAGATCTTCATGAAACTTGGTCAGAGTGTTCACCTTGATGATATCTAGGTCAAGTTTGAAACTGGGTCACGTGCCATCAAAAACTAGGTCAGTAGGTCTAAAAATAGAAAAACCTTGTGACCTCTCTAGAGGCCATATATTTCACAAGATCTTCAAGAAAATTGGTCAGAACGTTCACCTTGATAATATCTAGATCAAGTTTGAAACTGGGTCACGTGCCATCAAAAAGTAGGTCAGTAGGTCAAATAATAGAAAAACCTTGTGACCTCTCTAGAGGCCATATTTTTCATGGGATATATATGAAAGTTGGTCTGAATGTTCATCTTGATGATATCTAGGTCAAGTTCGAAACTGGGTCATGTGCATTCAAAACTAGGTCAGTAGGTCTAAAAATAGAAAAACCTTATGACCTCTCTAGAGGCCATATATTTCATGAGATCTTCATGAAAATTGGTCAGAACATTCACCTTAATGATATCTAGGTCAAGTTTGAAACTGGGTCACGTGCCTTCAAAAACTAGGTCAGTAGGTCAAATAATAGAAAAACCTTGTGACCTCTCTAAAGGCCATATTTTTCATGGGATCTGTATGAAAATTAGTCTGAATGTTCATCTTGATGATATCTAGGTCAAGTTCGAAAGTGGGTCACGTGCCATCAAAAACTAGGTCAGTAGGTCAAATAATAGAAAAACCTTGTGACCTCTCTAAAGGCCATATTTTTCATGGGATCTGTATGAAAATTGGTCTGAATGTTCATGTTGATGATATCTAGGTCAAGTTCAAAAGAGGTTCATGTACGGTCAAAAACTAGGTCATTAGGTCTAAAAATAGAAAAACCTTGTGACCTCTCTAGAGACCATACTTGTGAATGGATCTCCATAAAAATTGGTCAGAATGTTCACCTTGATGATATCTAGGTCAAGTTTGAAACTGGGTCATGTGCCTTAAAAAACTAGGTCAGTAGGTCAAATAATAAAAAAACCTTGTGACCTCTCTAGAGGCCATACTTTTCGTGGGATCTGTATGAAAGTTGGTCTGAATGTTCATCTTGATGATATCTAGGTCAAGTTTGAAACTGGGTCAACTGCGGTCAAAAACTAGGTCAGTAGGTCTAAAATTATTAAAATCTTTTGACCTCTCTAGAGACCATATTTTTCAATGGATCTTCATGAAAATTGGTCAGAATTTTTATCTTGATAATAACTAGGTCAAGTTCGAAAGTGGGTCACATGAGCTAAAAAACTAGGTCACTGTGTCAAATAATAGAAAAAACGACGTCATACTCAAAACTGGGTCATGTGGGAAGAGGTGAGCGATTCAGGACCATCATGGTCCTCTTGTTTTGTTTTTGATTTATGGTTTACATAATATTTCCAGTTGATTTCCATCGCTAGGCCCTAATTTTTCTCGATCTCATGACCTTTATTTACAGGGTGAATTTTAAGGCAGCTCAGCTCTGGAACCATTGTTTAACATTAAAGAGATATGCATCCACTGTTTCCACTGAAAACTAAACCCAGACTTTTCAAGAACTATAAGGTTGATTTTTATTGCTGCCAGTACTTCCATTTTTGGTGTAGTTTGGATGTAAAACATAAATGTTCTGTTTGGGGACATTAAAAAATGTATGACTGAACTCTGTTACCTGTATTGTAATTCTGCATACAGTTGGTTGAGAATCAGTAAACCATTCCTTTCAACCCATGTTTCTTGTACTGCCCAGTCAGTTCCCTGAGGGATTTTTTGAATGAGTATTAATATTTCAAACATATTTAGTTCATTTATTTTTCTTGGACATTACTGCTTCTTTGCAGGTAACAAACTAGTATGTTGATAGCTTCTCTGAAGGCTTCAAATCTCAGTAAAAAAGTAGGATTCATGTGTGTTACCAGGTTAGGATTATGCTTAGTACATGTTAAAATGGTGCTTTTCTCAGAAGTAAAGAGTAAAAGTTAGCATTTAGATAGATTAATGTACACTACATGAGATTTTTTTCTGAGTGTTAGTTACTGTATAAATTATTTCAAGTAGTGCCCTTATTTGGACTTGAGTTGAACTCAATAGATAGTGAGAAGTCCTTTCTTGTGAATCATCTCTGTTTTTTCCAGTGTCATGATTATTGTATTAAGGATCATAGTACTGTAAAAGCAGAAATATTTGTGAGGGTTAAATTTTGTTGTATTCACAAGGTCCTTGACCTTGGGAACATTAATCCTCGCTTAGATACCAACTTATTAAAAAGTCAAAACCTGGTGAATGTACTCCATAGTTCAAATTTGCAAAGTTTTTACTCAGTGAAAAAATGTGCTTTTACAGAATAGAGATGTCAGAAAAATGATTGAGTTCCCTGAACACTCGGGTCTGAACACTCGGGTCCGAACACATGGCTTGATACAGGCTACTTAGGAACTTTCAAGGACATGTTGATGTGAAGGTTGTTCTTGTAAATAGGGGCACTTACTGAAGTATATTTGTTTTGTTCAGAATGTCTTTTACAAAATGACGTATTTGTGTGTTTGTGGTCAATGTTATATCCCAAACAGCTTTAATTAAGTAATACCAAAGTTTATTTGATGCCAATTAATGAAAAATGTTTTTATCAGTGAAATATAGTCCATGTCACTCACACAGTGATTTATACAGTTTTTTGTCTATTTCAGTTAGCATTAATTAAAGAGATTTTTCTTTTCATGAATATGAAATATCTCCTGTTAAATTGAGAAAGTTTTTACATTTTCCCTCGCACTACACACTGATGAAAATACAGGTTCTGTCACATTTTGTTGAGATATATTCTGTATTAATTTCATCTTTTACATTTATTCAGTAATTTATTATCTTTATCATTGCATAAAGTCACCTTTTTTCAGATTCATGTTACTTTGCTCAATGTATCTAGGAAGAAAACATTGATATATATTTTTGAATAGACATGCTCACGAGTTATAATCAGCACTTCTGTTAGCAGCCATTTTGTATTTTTCCTCTTTTTTTTCAGGTACATTTTCTTCTCCAGTATATAATATAATTTCACATTGGTACATTAAATTTATTTTTTAAGTAAATATTTACTTTTTTCCAGTGCTTGTAGAAAATAAAGATATATATATAGCTGTACTCAAACATGAATGTAAAAAATAGAAGGGTATTTTCAAAGTATAAAATTTTATCATTAAAAGGGTAATTCCAGATGTACATCATCATGTCAAAACAAATTAAAATCATGATTATAACATTTTAAATTTATAGAACTAGTATTGTTGAAAGTGAACTAAAATGAAAGCTAAATTTCTCATTCACCATTTGTATTGTATGAAGAGCTTTACTATGTACAGTTGAAAACTCGGTATCGCGAATTCCAAGGGATCCAGCATGCTACAAGATAATAGAAATTCATCTTAAAATGGGGGACACTGTGGCTGAGTGGTTAAGGTCGCTGACTTCAAATCACTTGCCCCTCACCAGTGTGGGTTCGAGCCGCACTCAGGGCATAGAATTCTTCATGTGAGGAAGCCATCCAGCTGACTTAAGGAAGGCTAATGGTTCCACTCAGGTGCCCGCTCATGATGAAATAATGCTGGAGGGGCCCCTGAGATCTTCCTGCATATCGAAAAGCTGGAAAGTCGCCATGTGATCTATAATTGTGTCAATGTCACTGTAAACCCAACAAAAAAATCAACTTAAAATGATGTTTTATGAACGTGTTTTTGGGAAAGGACTTGAAAATATTTATGACATAGCCAGAGTTTTGAGATGAGCAAGACTGGGTTTCAGCTGTACTTTAAAGGCTTCACAAATGTTTTGATAAATTGATACTGCCTGAACTCACCAAGCACTCTGTTTTCACAAATAAAAAAAACAAAAACACACAGATCTTGAGGTTTACCTCTTTAAAAGATTTTCTTAAAGAATATCACTATTTGTATTTGTAAAGGTAAATGTTTGTGAAAAAAATGTCCATTTAATTTTTTATCCCCCGCCGATGAAATCGGGAGGGGGGTATTGAAATGGCGTTGTCCGTCCGTCAGTCCGTCCGTCAGTCCGTCCGTCCGCAGCCATTTCTCAGTAACTACTTGGTAGAATTTCATGAAACTTGAAATAAACATGAACCAACATACTGCGATGATGCCCGTCAAGTTTTTTTTTTGATTGGTCAATTTCCCTCAGAGTTATTGCCCTTGATTTAATAAAAAATGTCTGTCTGCAGCCATTTCTCAGTAACTAACAGGTAGAATTTCATCAGATTTGAAATAGATATGAACCAAGATACTGCCCTGATGCCCGTCAAGTTTTTTTTTTGATAGGTCAATTTCCCTCAGAGTTATTGCCCTTGATTTAATGAAAAATGTCCGTCTGCAGCCATTTCTCAGTAACTAGCAGGTAGAATTTCATCAAACTTGAAATAGATATGAACCAAGATACTGCGACGATGCCCTTCAAGTTTTTTTTCGATTGGTCAATTTTCCATTTAGTTATTGCCCTTTAATTGTTTAAAAATCCACAGATCTGTACATAACAAACCAACCAATTGGAAGAATTTCATTAAACTTCTTCCATTCTTTTCCATGCACATTTATTATAAACATGTGATGTTGTGTACCTACACCTGGTCATCACCTTACATTGGTCACCCCCCTCCCTCTCCCCCCCCCCCCCCCCCCCCCCCCCCCATTTTTTTTTTCTTTTTTCATTTTTCGTTTTCTACCAATATTTATAATCAACATGTAACCTGTTGTATCCTCACCCCCCCCCCCCCCCACCCCAAACAAACCATTCATTTTCTTTTAATTTAATTTGACTAATGAAATTATTTGCTTCTTGGTAACATTCTTAACTTTTTGCAGGATATATTTTTTTGCCGTTCCTCAATTCTGACCCTTTCGGCGGGGGATTCCAATTCATCGAATTTGCTTGTTTTACATATTTTTTCATATTTTATATTTCTCCTAATTATTTCAATGTATAAAAATTAGACTGTGATATTTTACATTTGCCATTGTTTCACTGAGATGCAGTGTCATGTTCAGGTATGTTCTGCTGTACAGTGTTACCTCCCCTAAAGAAATGCTTCCATACAAAAGCAGATATTTTCATCAAAACTTGACCAGTAAATTCTCAGTACGTCAAACATACACAGTGCAAAAACCTGGTCAAAGTCACAAGAGGGAAGCCACAATACATTGTAATACTCCCAGAATTTTTAGTGGGATTTTCATTTTATAAATTTCTCCTAACAGAGCTACAGTAATTGAAAGGGAAAGAATATGAATTATACATGGATGAAATTCTTTCCAATATATATATATGAATTAAGATATAAAAGTATGTGAATAGCTACAAAAACAACATAGATTTGCACTTAACAATTTTATTTGTAAAAGAAGTCTAAAGAATTATTTTAACTTTTCCAATATTAAAATTTCGATGTCATAGTTTGCATGTAACATTGCCAAACGTGCATGTTGTTGTGCTGGTGAAATTTAAATTAGACATGGTATTTATTGGAAACCACTTAAAAGACATTAAATAAAAAGAAAACTTGTTTGTTTTACACGTAAGATCAAACTCTCTTTCACTCATGAACAACAAATTTAGATTTTCACACTTGTGAAAATACTGCATCTTATGTTCACTCAGTGGAAAGATATTTCGCCTCCTCTGAAACAAACAAGTATCCTCTATATCACAAGCTATAGAAGCAAACACATAGTATGTCTGGATACATTCTTCTAGGAAGATAGCATATCTGTTTTTGTTAGTTTGTGACATTATGTATTTAATATTTAGTTAGTGTGATGTATTTCTGTTCACATAGGTTTGTATATTTTCTTGTTAAATGTAGTTTATAATGATAATGAAATTGATTAGATTGATCACAAGTCATTAATAAAATGTTACCAAAAATAATAGTCTTGTTTCACAGTTCTTATGCCAGACAATTGAATTTAGATTGGTAGAGTTGAGAGCTCAATCTTGAAGGCTGTTGCACTAATATTTCATGAATTATGTCCCCTTTTTGTATAGAATTTCAGTTTATGAGTTTGATGCACTTCAGCTGTATCTGTAACATGGATTTGATTCCAAGTTATAATGATTGTTCCTGATCATCTCCATTATCACCTACAACAAGGGCAATAGCTCTTGCACAGATAATTTTCCTGAATTGTATCTTTTTTTTTTACATAGAACTTCAGGTTCAAGTTTTGATGCACTTTTTTACCCTATCTTGATAATTACCAAATGGATTTGATTTATACTTAAGTGTTGTCCCTCATCACACCCTATCAATATTTCATGAATTGTGCCCCCTTTTTAGCTCACCTGAGCAATGCTCAGGTGAGTTTTTCTGATCGCTCAATGTCCGGTGTCCGTCGTCTGTCGTCCGTCGTCTGTCAACATTTAGCTTGTGTATGCGATAGAGGCTGTATTTTTCAATTAATCTTCATGAATATTGGTCAGAACGATAACCTTGATGAAATCTAGGCCGAGTTCGAAAATGGGTCATCTCGGGTCAAAAACTAGGTCACTAGGTCAAATCAAAGAAAAACCTTGTGTATGCGATAAAGGCTGTATTTTTCATTTAATCTTCATGAATATTGGTCAGAATGATAACTTTGATGAAATCTAGGCTGAGTTCGAAAATGGGTCATCTCGGGTCAAAAACTAGGTCACTAGGTCAAATCAAAGAAAAACCTTGTGTATGCGATAGAGGCGGTATTTTTCAATTAATCTTTATGAATATTGCTCAGAATGATAACCTTGATGAAATCTAGGCCGAGTTCAAAAATGGGTCATCTCGGGTCAAAAACTAGGTCACTAGGTCAAATCAAAGAAAAACCTTGTGTATGCGATAGAGGCTGTATTTTTCAATTCTTCTTCATGAATATTGGTCAGAATGATAACCTTGATTAAATCTAGGCTGAGTTCGAAAATGGGTAATCTCGGGTCAAAAACTAGGTCACTAGGTCAAATCAAAGAAAAACCTTGTGTATGCAATAGAGGCTGTATTTTTCAATCGATCTTAATGAATTTTGGTCAGAATGATTGCCTTGATGAAATCTAGGCCGAGTTCGAAAATGGGTCATCTCGGTTCAAAAACTAGGTCACTAGGTCAAATCAAAGAAAAACCTTGTGTATGCAATAGAGGCTGTATTTTTCAATTGATCTTCATGAATTTTGGTCAGAATGATTACCTTGATGAAATCTAGGCCGAGTTCGAAAATGGGTCATCTGGGGTCAAAAACTAGGTCACTAGGTCATATCACGTAAAAACCTTGTGTATGCGATAGAGGCTGTATTTTTCAATTGATCTTCATGAATTTTGGTCAGAATAATAACCTTGATGAAATTTAGACCAAGTTCGAAAATGGGTCATCTGGGTTCAAAAACTAGGTCACTAGGTCAAATCCAAGAAAAACCTTGTGTATGCAATAGAGGCTGTATTTTTCAACTGATCTTCATGAAATTTAGCCAGAATGATTACCTTGATAAAATCTAGGCCGAGTTCGAAAATGGGTCATCTGGGGTCAAAAACTAGGTCACTAGGTCAAATCGAAGAAAAACATTGTGTATGCAATAGAGGATGTATTTTTCAATTGATCTTCTTGAAATTTGGTCAGAGTGATTGCCTTGATGAAATCTAGGTCGATTTTGAATATGGGTTATCTGAGGTCAAAAACTAGGTCACTAGGTCAAATTAAAGAAAAATCTTGTGTATGCGATAGAGACTGTTTTTTTCAATTGATTTTTATGAAATTTGGTCAGGTTGATTGCCTTAATGAAATCTAGGTCGAATTTGAATATGGGTCATCTGAGGTCAAAAACTAGGTCACTTGGTCAAATCAAAGAAAAAACTTTTGTATGTGATAGAGGCTGTATTTTTCAGTTGATCTTCATGAATTTTGGTCAGAATGATTGCCTTGATAAAATCTAGGTCGAGTTTGAACATGGGTCATCTAGGGTCAAAAACTAGGTCATATCTAAGAAAATGCTTGTTTTATCGCAAGAGACCAATTTTTTTGGTCCAATCTTAATGAAAATTGGTCAGAATATTTGTTTCCATGAAATCACTAGGTCAAACATGTTTTACACTGTTATGGCGTGTTTCTTAGGTGAGCGACCTAGGGCCATCTTGGCCCTCTTGTTACTTAGAATTTCTGGTTAATTTTGATGCCCTTTCACTTTATCTTCGATATTGCCCATCCGTGAAATAGTTCTTTCGTATCATTGTACCAAAATATGACACAAGGTTCATAACTCTGGCACAAATATGTTAGCAGACCATCAGTATTTAGTCATGTTTATTGTAGAAGCAGTAATGCATACTTTTTATGCTAAAAGGAAACTTGTAAGCAGAAAAAAAAACATTGCTGAAATTGATGAATATGCTTACATGTTTATGGTGACAGAATAATGAAGGCCCGGTTCCAGAAATATTTAGGGGAGGAGGGGGCACCAGTCTAGAACAAAGACGTCACCACCAAGGCGCATAGCACCGACAACAGGTATGGGGGGGGGGGGAATTTTTTGAAATACAGACATGAAATGGTGGCCTCTGGTGCATTTTTAGGTCTAAAGTTTGAGGTAATGGAGGGGTTACTCCCACTTGATGGGAGAGGGGGGATCAAGGGGCTGTCCCCTGGACAACTTTGAAATACAGGTATGAAATGGTGGCCTCTGATATGTTTCTGGGTCTTAATTTTGAGAAAATATTCCTTGAGGAGTATAGGTCACTTCTCAGCCAACTGTGGGAGGGGGATGGGGAAGACACAATGCCTGTAATGGGAGAACAGCCATGCAAGGGAGACTACTGTATTCAAATTTTAAAACTAGATTTTAAGGTTACATTATACTAAATAAATTTCTTCTCTATTTTGTTGGAAAAAAAATAAATCTTGAGATTAATTTCAGAAGAGATTGTTTCAATGATATTAAAGCATATACAGCCAGTTAGTATATTACATGTCTCCCCCTCCCCCTTAGTTAAAACAAAAGTATAGTGATATTGTTACATATAACCAAATTAATCTGTTTGAAAAACAACCTGAACATGCTCCCATGAAATTACTGTCGGAACAATTATGTGTATAGAGCTCAGTCACAGCACAACCTGGAAATTCACATTGAAAGTGGTCTAGATCTTTCCACACAAAAAATATACTTGTCAAATCCTTATAAGACTCTATTTCACATTTCATCAACAACATGGAACTTTATTTTGCAATACTTGGCATGAAATACCAAGTAGTCACTTCCTATTTGGCGGAAACAGTCTATAACGGTTCTCGATCAAAACATTGGCTATAGATTAAATGCTTAGAAACTAAGGACTGATTGCACAACTGTAATAACTCCTTTATTTAATTTGAGTCGGGAGTGTTTTGTGTTCAATCCTCAAAAGGAATTCAGCAAATGCATGGTTAGGAACTCAATGAACTGTATAATTAAATAGATCTTTGCTGATAATTATCTATAAATTAGATGTATGTCCATAGGACACTCGGTCAGGTACTCTTGCTTTATGTCATTGTACATGGTTTAAAGGGAAAGGCAACGTTGTTCTAACATTAGTTTGCTGGGATTTTTTTAATCTTTTAAAGAAATGAAAGATGTTTCATGACTCTAGGTGAAATATTCTTGAAGATATATGCAATACAAAACTTTTAAGCACTTCATATGGGTTTTTCATTAAATCAAGGGCCCTAACTCTGGTCTAGCTGAGTGAAATCCCAAAAAGGAACACCAGGTGCACAACTTCACCTTGTTCAAATATCTTCTGTACCAAACAAACAACACACTAAAGGGAAATAGTTTTATTCAGTAACCATGAAATATCTTTTACATAATATATTCGAATAACAGCAGTTCACAATAACACATTCAAATAATAATCAGTGCATAATTACAAAATAACACATCTTTCTATTAACCTTTAGCCTGCTCAATTTCTAAAATGGACTGGTCCATCATTCAATTTGGGCAGTACCACTTATTATTCAAAAGGGTGTTCACTGAAAATTTTCAGCCTGAACAGCGAACAGTGCAGACCATGATCATCATGCAGGCTGATCTTGGTCTGCACTGGTTGCAAAGGCAAAATCACTTGCTGTCAGCAGGCTAAAGGTTAAAACACAGCTTTCAGTACATCATATCTTAAATTCAGATTAAGATACAAGTGTAGCACAATTGAATGACACATGTAATGTATTTCAGTAATATCACAGCTAATCAGAAATGAAACAACACTGCCAATTTATATATCACAGTTTTAAACATGAAAAAAATGATATGACGAAAAAGTCCTGCCACTTTTCAAAGAGCTGAAGATGTTACTCTACTGGAAAACTTCTAAATACAGACTGTTTGGCTGTTGGAGAAAACTGAACCAATGTAGAAAGTAGATTAAATATCTTTATCCTTGAACCTCTTCTCCTATGATACCAAAACGTTACAAATACATATGGAGTATTGTCTCATTGTTTATGCTTTTTATAATATTTTCGTTAATTATTTATTGACCCTGACAAGAGGCACAAATCTTTCCTCACTACAGCCACATCTGCATCATGTGGCATCTAGTACACATTACAAATACTGGCAGTAACAAAATTAATGCACTCATAATAATATATCAGAAGTCTGCTCTGCATAAAAGTATATATATATACTTAGTTCAAGTAATACAGATTTTAAGTGAAAAATTTCAAATAAAAGAGCAGAATTTTCTGGTGATTTTCCACACAAACAACGTTCAAGTAACAGTGCAAGCACATGTATTATGTAAACAGATTTTTAAGATAGCAGCAGTATTTGAAATCTTTGGTGTTTTTCTATAATCTCAAAAATATAATGTACATACACAGTATGAACAGCAGTAAGTTTTAAGCCACTTTAAGTATATCCAGACCAGCCTGCACATCCATGCAGTCCGGTCAGGATCCATACTGTTCGCTAATGGTTTCTCTAACTGCAACAGGCTTTTAAAGCGAACAGCATGGATCCTGACCAGACTGCGCAGATGCGCAGGCTGGTCTGGATCCATGCTGATCGCAAAGCCACTATGTTGGTTTTCTTATTGCGCGGCTCATATTTGGTAAAGTAGTATCTTAGATTACGAATAATAGTTCCAAGATAACTGTTACCAAAGCCCTGCCCTGTAACATTATAAAATCACAAGATGTAAAACATTTTCAGTCAATCTTTCAATAAAAAACTTCTTTAACCATAGTGACAATATTCATACACATTGCAGAAAAGATACATTGACATTCGAAAGAAAATGACAAAAGGATAATGTACAGTCAAATGTTCATGTAAAACCACATCATAATTAATTTAGAAAGCAACTTATCACATACTAGAAGCTGTCACATACTGGCATTCCAGCGGGACACTTGTATTCCACTCTGTCCAACAGAACTATTTTTTTTTGTACAACTAGGTGGCTGAAATGTTTTAAAAATCAATAACAAAATCCCGACACTTTTGACTGTACAGTAACAAGTAAAGTCTCTTATCTATAAAACAGGCATTGATAATATGATTTAGTCTACTTTAGAGTTTGAACAAAAAAAATGCAGCAAAATTTCAGTGAATGTTCAGTTATTTCAGGCTATAACTTTCATACATTAAAGGTGATTACATCTATATATACAGTGACATCAATCATCATCTACCCCACCCATTTCTTCGACTTTCTTTGAGACGTTTTTCTTAAATGGCATTTCAAAGTCTTCAAAATCAACTTCCCAGCCAAATCGTTCTCGTTTTACAACTTTATCATCAATAAGTTCTTTGGTGGTTGGTTGTTTAGTCCAAGCTTTGAGTGGAGTGTAAGTTACATTTTCTTGTTCATCTATTCCGCCTGCAAGTGCAGATGCTGCCCGTAATATAGAACCTTTTCTCTGACGTGGAGCACCCTCTTCCAAATTTTGACGAGCACTGGTTGGCATATCCTAAACACAGGAAATATGTATTGTTCATTTACAGCTGCTTTACAAAACATAAGCAACCAATTTAACATAAAGTCTATCAATTTTAGAAAAAATGCTCTGTTTTCTTTGATTTACTGGAAGTTACCAACTACTCATATTAAAGGTTAAAGGGGGCAAAACTGATGCTGTTAATTTGTTATAAATAATGACAAGCCAGTTTTATTTTCAAGTGTAATACAAAGTTTTGCATGATTAAAACCATCTAAACTGTCCAAAACTTCATTTTAAATTTAATGAACCAGAGTATTTCTGAAATGTGGCAGTTGTCTGGGTATCAAGTTTTTGAACAGTTCTGAAATTATACAATATTTAAAAAAAATCTAGTGTTTCCAAATTAATATTTCTTACATGTTTAGATATAAGAAATTACACTTCAGATAACTGAATATATTTGAATATGTGTTGATTTTCAGATTCTTTTGTAAATAACTATTTAAATACTTGATTACTGTTAATAGAAATACATAATCAATCTTGACATAAAATGGATTCTAATTGGAGACAACCAAACAAACCCTTACTATCTTAGGGGTAGTTTACATGCACACTTCACTACAATATTAATGTATTAGCCAGGTGTAAGCAAATCTAGCAACAATTAAGCAGATTAACACAGAAGATGACAGTTTCTTGTTGTTACTATTTATAGATCATGACAACTTTTGATACTATTTATAGAATAAAACTTTCAATGGTGGGAAAAATCAAACAAAATTCCTATAAGCAGACTCTACACACCGAGGGTAAAGAAGTGAAGACAGTGAATCACTTAAACAAAACATATATAATTCAAACACTGATACTAACACAGACTGAAATATTTTGATTGAGTATCTTGAAATTTATAATACATGTATATTCATCTTGCATTTTGTCCATTAAAGCCTAGAGTTTGACATATAATAGAGAGACTTGTGTGCACTTGATACATTCTTAAAAGGAAAGTAAAGAACAAATTTAATTATTTGAAAATGGTATGGAATGATGACCAAAATTAAGACTGACTGCATGGGTTTTTACAAATATTATATAAATTATTTTTCAGACTTTTCACAATTGGTCAAGCTCAGATATAGCAAAACTGCAAAATAAAGATAATTAAATGTTTTTTTCTAAACTGTGGTAAAACAGCTTTAAACTTAACCCTTATCATGCTGGACATGACTGATTCTGCAAATCCGTGCAATCTGATCATGATCTGCACTGTTTGCCATTCAGTCAGTATCTTAGTAAGAAGCACCCCTTTCAACAATTAATAGAACATCTGAATTGAAAGATGGACAAGTTCATCATAAACATTTAGCAGCGTAAGGATTAAACAAGAAGCAAGGACCACATTTACTTATAAAGAATTGAGTTTTATTAGATCCTTAAATAGTAAATTATCTATATAGAAAGACACTGGTGTTTTAGTTTGGACAGACTTGCATGTTAGTAGAAAGACCTGCTTACATCTGGTTACTACATTAATACTTCAAAAGTGCAATGTGCAATGCAATAATTGTGTTATTATCCATCCTAGCCAAATTGCAGGGAAAAACTGGATTACATATAAATCTCACTTATACCTTCAACTTAAATATCCGTGTTGCTCTAAATTGACAAATAAAAAAGACTTCTTAAGGATCATTACATACAACTATTAACTAATTAATGGCAAGGGTTAAAGTAAAAGACGATTCCTCTTTTGTTTTAAATTTTGTTCTTAAATCTTAAGTTTGTAGAGATTTGTATATTTTTTTTGTACAAATCTGTACTGAATTAGTAATATTGTCTTTTTGAAATCAGTTTACAGTCAATTTCGTTTTAATTTGTTGAATTAAAATATTTTGCTATGAATATTGAATAAGTAAATTATGAAAGGTGACAAGGTGCATTAGTTACAGCTTTGAACAAGAAAATTGTCATGCTCTGTGAATGTTGTACCTGTGTTAACTACACTTACCCTAGCAGTGCCAGGGGGTCCGTCCCCAGCAGGCACAGACTGGGGTCGTTTCGCTGGCGTGGTCTTGCCTCCCTTTCCTTTACCACCCTTGCCTTTACCACCAACAGGGGGCAGACTGTCCCACTTGGACTGTACACAGTGTAAGACACGAGGATCTGCCCACGACTGAGCAATATCCACAGGGTTATGACCTGTATGACAGAAAAAAAAAACAATACCATACTTAGTCTATAAAAATCTTTTCCTTTAAGCACAGCAACTGTAAATCAAAGAAACAGAAAAAGCAAATATTTTGTTTTATTTTTTTATTTATTTTTGATTTATCCGGCACTCTACCTTTCTCCATTAGTTACTTTATGGACCACTTTTTCAAATACATATACAGCAGGCATTGTGAACTTGGTAAAGATTTCAGAAGACATGTAGATCATTTAAACATTATATCATGCAACGACTATGACAACTGTAAAAAATGAAGAAACTACTAATACACCTCACTGCAGAAGTGTTACCTAAGGTAGGCTGACGGCTTTTAAATTCTCAGTTAAATTGACACCATTTTGTGTATTGGTAATGTTTCTTCATTGTAGTTAAAAATTTATCCTATTAACCTGTTTCAAGCAGTCATTCTGTTCAAGTATGTGTGCATAATTCTACAAATTTAGATTTTATTCTATACTTCAACAATTAAATAAAAGTCTTAAAATATTGAATGAAAACTACATTTATAGAATAATATCAAGATGCTGGAATTACAATACCTTTCTTGTTCTCGGTCTGCATTTTGGCTCCTTTTAGTATAAGGAAGTCTACCACTTGTTCTCTGGAAGATTCAATGGCACGGGTCAATGGTGTGCCACCACTCATAGCTGGTGCGTCCATTTCTGCTCCATGATTTAACAACGTCTCTACAATATCAAGTTGTCCAGCATGGCAGGCATGGTGTAGCGGCGTCCATTTGAAGTTGTCACGAGCATTCACATTTGCACTGATAAAAATTAATACATGCATGTGACACACAGCTTATCTCTTTTTTTAAAGAATGTGTTAAAGAGACTATGCTGATAAAGTATATCTCAAGGTATCTGACATAAAATGCCACTAAATCTGTCACTTAACATTTCAAGTGCTCAATGAAATTATAGAAATTATCTCACTTCTTGATGAGATATATTCAATATTTACAAAAAAGAAATAAATGTTCTTTTTTATTCTGTTCTAATCTACCTTGAAATATCCATTTTGCAACCGATTTATTCTTAGCAATGGATACTGATGAGTGTAAACAATGGTGATGTCAGACGTCTTGTGTGGCTGCCATTACAAATATGAATACAAAATAACCTTCGTTCACAGTACAATAGAAAAAGTTGTAAGTACAACAAAATTTGATAATAAATATTTATTCTAAATGACTTACCTGTTTTCCAGGAGAAATTTGACCATTTCAATATTTCCAGCAGCTGAGGCGACCATTAGTGGTGTCTTGTAGTATTTATCTCTTGTGTCAGCAGGTATTCCTCTCTGGAATGCAGTCTTCAATGAATCAAAATCTCCACTCCTTGCTGCATCATTGATATTGAGGTATGTCTTTTCAGGATGTTGAAGATACCAGGCCGAGTCATCTTGAAGTGGATGTTTGGGTGGATGGTCCCTATCAAACCTCCCAGTGTCTGTGAAGTGTATATGTTTCTCTATAAACATTTCAGGCGGGCCTCCACCATATGTTCTCGGACCTTCCTCCGATGTGCAAATTGGCATTACCAGCTTAAATTTTCCCTTCTTCTTCCCTCCTTTCTTTCCCTTCTTTCCTTTTTTCTTCTTTCCTTCAAACGCACTCATCAAATAGTTTTTATTAACATATTTCTTTCCGCCAATGAATTCGTTATAGTCAATTTTACCACCTTTTTCATTAGAGGTTGCAATTTTTCTCAGTTCTTCTTCATTTACTGGTGGGTTCATCCCCAGCATTGTATCAACAAATTCATTCTTACTTACAGTCCCTTCCTCATCAGGATCATAATACTTTTGGAACATATTTTTAATCATATCTTGACGTTCATAAACAAAGTCATAAAGTGCAATTGAATAAGGTTCGTTATTTTTTCCAACTTTTCCAAATGATTTTTCAGCTTTTCTTGCTTCCTTGGTCGCCTCTTTATGTCCCATATCTTTTGCTATTGTTCTAGCAGTGTTACCTTCATTGTTCTTTGGTTTTGGATTGCAACCTGATAACATAAAATTTTATGTAGCTTTAAACTTCGCTAAAGCTAAGTAAATTTTAAATTTTTAAGAAATTCACAAAGGGCTAAACATATGAGCCGTGCATGAGAACAAATAGTGGTTTGCGACAGGGATCACGCTGGCATCGCGCATTGTCAGATCCATTGTTCATAACGGTTTCTAATGTAATAGTTGAAAGCGAACAGCAGGATCCCGACAGATGCGCGATGCGCAGGCTTGGACTGTGTCATACCCACTATTGGTTTCTGGACGGTCATATCCAATCCACATTAGGAACATGTAATCATGTGATCAATTACTTGGAATCAGTAAAAACTTATTAATGACTGACTCATTAAGTCTTATTCTCTACACTTGTATTAACGCAAACTGCAATACTTTCCATATTTGATATATAACTTACTGACCATGACATTTGTATATTATTATTACATACTCTTCTTTAGTCTCTTTTTAGTTACAATGAAGCAAGAAATGTCAATATTTTTTCATACTGAAATCTGAATTTCATACTGGGTATGTAATGCAGGATTTTCCCTGTCCTTTTTACATGGAAGGAAAACCCTGTGTAATGTTATAATAATATGTTAATATTTTTTTAAAGTTATGTATACTGTTATTTTTTTTCAGGCTATTGAACATATTAGTTACATTTATATGATATCAATATGTAATAATAAAATTAATCATTATTATGGTATTATTATTATCAAGAAATATACACCTGTTCTTTAGGGGAATAATACTGTACTCCTACAGTTGCAAAATACTTCCACTGCAGAACTTGTGCATATTTCTCAGTACAAAGCTTAAAATCTGTAAGTAATGAATTCACATTTTTCTTTCTCAATTTCAAAATTTCACTTTTTATATTTTAACATTCACCTCTTTGTCCGAGGAACTTAACACACATTCCAGCTCCTGCTGCAGCAGCATTATGTAATGGTGTGTTACCATCAGAGTTAACTTGGTCAAATAATGCTCCAAAACCTGCCATACATGCAAGGACCTAAAATAAACATAAGTCGGATTTTACACTTTACAACCTTACCAAATAACAAAAAAGAAAAAAAAAAAAACAACAACACTAAAACAGAATTGTTTTACAGTTTCATGGACTTATACTTATTACTTTCGAATTTACTGACAAGAATGTATGAAACTCAGACTAAAAATTTTGAAAGCCCAACACATATGTTTAATGCTGTCATAGCAGGGCAAGAAAACTAGGTAACACATTTCCAGGCTCATTCAATTAGTCCCTTCTGCACAGTTTGTGAAAACTAATGCTTAGAGAAAGTTACCAGTACCTGTGTTAATTTCATTCAATGTTTACTTCCTGAAGACTGTACCAATATTTCATACTTGAAATTTAGCTAAAGCTCTGTACCTTATGTCATACTGTTAGTAGACTGACCTGTACTTTGGGAGGTTGACCCTTAACTTCTAAACACTCTGTCTAGTACATATGCAACTCGTGTATCAGCTGTGCACGAAAACCTACCTCTAATGATCCACTAGCTGCAGCAAAGTGTGCTGCATGATTGTGACGTAGATCTGTTCCATTAACATCTGCCCCATTCTGAAGTAATGCCCTAATGACCTTGACACTTCCACTGGCAGCAGCAGCCATCAGAGCTGACTTTCCTGTTTTCTGTCAATCAAAAACTTAGAACATTAAATAATTTCATTGCTTTATTAAGATACTGATCTAGTTTAAGAAAAATAGAAAAAAATTGTTATTAACTAAACCTTTAGCCTGCTGGCGGCAATTGTATCTGCCTTTGCGACCAGTGCAGATCAAGATCAGCCTGCACATCCGTGCAGTCTGATCATGGTCTGCACTGTTCGCTATTCAGTCAGTAAATTTTCAGTGAACACCCCTTTGAATAATAAATGGTATTGCCCAAATTGAATGATGGACCAGTCCATTTTAGAAATTTAGCAGGCTAAGGGTTAAATGAACAGAAATATTACAGAAGCACAATACTATTATACAGATAAATCGAATGACAATGATGCTAACTTAAAGTCTTGATCAGATTTCTTCTTAGCCATTATAAAGTACTGTTTATTAAATATGAAATACTGATGACTATATGAACATACACTATAGTTGATTATAAATTTAATAGTAAGAAAATGTTTAGAATGAAATGTTTCTTTCCAGTGAAGGACAATCAATGTAAACCTGCAAATTGTGAAAACATACAAATATGTTGCAACTGTATACATATTTCATCAAACTGTAAGTGAGAAAATAATTAAAACCTCAGTGAAGATGTTGTCTACAAGGCGCTACCTTGTAAGGACCACCAAAATTGATATAGTTTTCTTAGCTCAATGAATTTCAGTTTATCAGAGACTGTGAAGCTTAAATGAAGTAGACAAGCTTTGTACAGATTGTGAAGTCTTTTTTACTTACTTCAAAGCATTTATCACCAAAAATATGACATTTCTTTGTAAATCATGCTTAATTCTTATGTTAGTTTTCAGATGAATGTACTTGTTAGAACTGTGAAGGTGTATAAATAACACAGTGAACCAACTTGGAATAAACTTCTGTAACAAAATTGTGACCCAAGAGGCTGAATGATACTTTTTTCACTCTTAAGTCATAATTCAGTTACAGCTGTAATAATTGCTGAAGTCCTATATTTTTGTGGAGAGTTTGTATTTGTGTACACTATTTAAAAATTCACCTAAAGGCAGTCTGCGTGTAGCATTTGAAAAATCCCTGAATTTTCAAAATTTCAGAATACACGAAGAAACTTTGGCAAATAAGAAAGATAAAGTCATGTGCTTGTTTTGTTTGTTTGCTAGATTGACTGTAAAAATTCAGACCTCATCAAATTTCATAATGGAGTCTAGGAGAAAATCACAATTCTTATATAACATTTTTGCAAAATTTATATACAAATATTTCTACAACACAGATTTTAATGAAACTTTTCACAGTTGTAAATCAACATAATGTCTTTAATATATGGTAAAATAAAATGTATAGGTCTTTGTGCTTATTTTTGAGATACACGCCCAAAATTTAAGACATGCACATATTTCAAGCAGATTTGCAAGCAATACTTGAGATCATTTTGGAATTATATCCTTGTTATCATTCTTTATCTTTAGAAAGAAGGAATGTTGCCATTTCTATAAATGTAAGCATGCAACATTTATATTCTATCTTATACGGATAAATGATGTTACAAAGTGACTTTTTAAAACCTGTAGACAGCATGTGTGACAAAACATGCAAACTATACATATTTCTTTTTTCATTTTGCAATTTTCACAAAAATTCACTCCCACAAAATTATGAATTTCAGAGCATATAAAGTTAACGTTGGATTTTTTAAAACAATGATTGAATATAAATATTTTAACAGGATTGGCAACAAGATATCATGTATTCTTACCTTGTCCTGTTGAAAAAAAACAAAATAAACTACTGTTAGTCAATAAGTTCATAATATTTCAAATGACTCTAAAGTACACTTTACTCTGACATGTCTTTACTCATTTATGTTCTGCAGACTTAAAAATCACAAAATTTTCAATCAGCTGTACCCTTGTTTACAACATAGCTGACATTTACTATTACTATGTGTAGTTAAAGCAACTAACTCACACATGGTGGTTTATGAATGATCTTTTAATTCATTCAAAGAAAAACAACACTGCTACAGTTTCATATATTAAATTTACATAAAAGTTGATGATTGCTAAGTTTCTTTTCTGGGGCACACTCAGATATATTTAAGTTTTGGCACTATTCTCCTACACAGTTAGTTAAATACTGCAACAATTTACTTGGCATTTAAAATAAATGGCACTATTACATGTAGACATCAAAATGAAAAGTTGCACATATGTAGAAGTGTCTTCCACTGATCATGTGATGTCCACATAGATCAGAATCCTGTAATTTTACCTGAAAACACTTTTTCACAATATTGACAACAATGTAATTGATAATATTAAGTATAGATGAATATGTGAAAAGGTTTGTTTGTGGTAGTTCATGTATGGGTTAGTTGCTTTAAACTTAAATTTCACAATTATAGTGTCCAGTATTATTCACAACCAGTATTCTTAAAACTGATTTGAGGCATTTAATTCAGCAATAGAACAACCTCTGAAACTAAACGGTTGACATCAGCCAGTCATCATGGATGCATGGCCTTTGGTAAACTCAGCAATTCATTTCTAAAATATATCTTTTTGGTTTCCTAAACTGAAATATAGGTGCAAATAATAATTAATTTCTGCAACATAAAATATTGACAAGCACATTCCTTCAACAAAAATGCAGTGATAATATCAGTGAATGAAACATCATTTTTATTTCACAACATTTCTACTTACATTGGAAAAGTATTCTATAACCAAGACTTTGGTACAAAAATCTCGTCATGAAAATTTTAAGAACTTTGACATATTTTCACTTCTTTTTCACAGAAATATAAATACAGAACAAAACTGTAAAGTGTCATGGTGAAAGCATAACTCATTTGATTTTTACAATACTCTGTCAGTTTGATCAACAACTGCCTGTCAGTGATCCACAATGGCTTATCAGTGATCAGCAATAGTCTGTCAGTGATCAGCAATGGCTTATCAGTGATCAACAATAGTCTGTCAGTGACCAGCAATGGCTTATCAGTAATCAACAATAGTCTGTCAGTGATCAGCAATGGCTTATCAGTGATCAACAACTGCCTTTCAACAATAGTCTGTCAGTGATCAGCAATCATAGTCTTTCAGTTATTGACAATAGCCTGTCAGTAATTGACAATGGTCTGTCAGTGATTGACAAATGTTTGTCTGTGATCAACAACAATATTCTGCAAGTTATCAACAATATTCTGTCAGTGATAACAACATTCACTCAGTGATTAACAATATTCTCTCAGTGATCTACATAAATATTCTGACATTCACCAACACTTTTGCTGTCAGTGATCAACAATATTGATATTCTGTCAGTGATCAAGATATTCTGTCAGTGATTAACAACAATATTCTGACAGTCATCAATGGTTTTCTGTCAATGATCAACAATTTTCTATCAGTGATCAACAACATTTTTCTGTCAGTGATCATATATATGTTGTCTATAAACAACAATTTCCTGTCAGTGACCAACAAGATTCTGTCAGTGATCAACGATATTCCGTCAGTGATCAAGACTATTCTGTCCATAATCAACAATACCCTGTCAGTGATCAGTGATCAACAAGATTCTGTCAGTGATTCACAATATTCCGCGAGTGATCAATAACTACTTTGACATGACAGGATCACATGACATATAACAACCTTCACTTACAACTGCTGGTATATGAACTGAAATGTAGCTGAAATGTTTCAAAGTATAAACTATAAACTTCTTTTTTCAACTATAAAGAAGAATGGAATTCAAGAAAAGCTTGACAGTCTGTGTTTACAGTACCTGTAGGAACAAAAGAATAAACAATGTCAAAAGAAATTTTAAACTGCCTAATACAAGTGTAAAAATAGAAACTATATAAGAAATGCATTTGCTAGCAAATCTATTGTTCATTGCTAAATAATTCAGCTTTCAAAAATCATGACAATTTTCAAGAAAAAAAGTGTCAATTTTAAAGATAAAAGCTTATAAAAAAAAGAAATATTCTTTGCAAAAGTTAACATTCTGGCAACTGCTGATGACCTCGCATAACTTATATCCTTTATCAATTGTCTCAACTTCCTTTACATCATATAATGGATATTTAAAGAATGAAAATAATATTGCCATTTAAGGTCTGTAATTTTAGCAAGTTTTTTTTTGCATTATTGGGTATATATGTTCATTTCATGACTGTGTTAAACTGCTAAGCCAAAATCCTGAAATTCAACCAAAAGGAGCCTGTAATGAATCTAGTTATCTAAAAATACTGGATTCAGCACATAACTATTAAATTCTATTCATTGATGATAAAAATGTTTAGTCTAGCTGCAAATAGTAATATAACAAGAGCTCGTCGAACACGAAATGCCCCCCTTGATGCATTCAGTAATTGCACAAGGAAACAAAAACTATTTGCTCACTGTAAACAAAAGTTCTACTGTTCTGGTTCAATGTGACATTGACCTTTGACCTAATGACCTCAAAATCAACAGGGGTCATCTGCTGGTCATAATCAACCTCCCTCTTCGAAGGGGGGCATAATAAGTCACGCAGTAAGATATATATGATATATATGTATCTATGTAATAAACACTATCTGAAGGCAAAAAAGTCTTCATAATAAATAAAAGAAATAGTTTGAATGTTTGTTAGAAAAGTTGTACAATTTTGAGAAAAAATGTAGGGAAAAGAAGAAATGACAAGAATCAGTCATGACAGTAAATCTATCTGAAGTAAACTGCTAAATCACTAGTATTCATAGGGGACAAATCTGGATTTCATGGTGGAGCTAATCCATGAAATTTAATTCCCCCCACCCCCCTCCCCCCACAAAAAAACAACATGAAAATTCAAAATTTAAAACTTTATTTTTAACCTTTACCCTGCTGGCGGCAAGTGATTCTGCCTTTGTGACCAGTGCAGACAAAGATCAGCCTGCACATCCATGCAGGTTGATCATGGTCTGCACTGTTTGCAATACAGTCAGTAAATTTTCAGTGAACAGCCCTTTGAATAATAAGTGGTGCAGCCCAGACTGAATGATGGACCAGTCCATTTTAGAAATTTAGCAGGGTAAAGGTTAATAAAAAATATTCTTTTTCATTACTAATTACTGACATCACTGGTAACTCATCATTGTTGAGTATATTATAATGAAATGGTGAGTATATATCACTATATGATATTTAAATATCAAGTATGATATCGATATATAGTTTCGGGTGTAGTGTTAAGTGTCGGTATTGAGAAAATATTACCTTTTCCCTGGCCAGCTTCTTCGGAGGTAATTTTGTTGACTCTATATCTATCTGTAAACATTCACACACAAAACATACACAACAAATGAACAATAAGTTGAGATAAAGCAGTAAGCTATCATTCACAACTCCAGTGCATTAGCCATTACCAGGCAGATTGAGGAATTAGAAGTGTGCAAAATTTTCCAAACTGCTGATTCATATTGGAATGGGCCAACTGCAGAAAGCAAGAAGATTTAAGAATTTCAAATATCTTCTAACGTAAAAGAAAATAAAATATTAACAAGAGTCTTGTATTTTATTTTGCTTTGATGATAAAAATATGTAACTTTGCATCTGCATCTGTAACTGGTTTAAAAATCACAAAAAAATATGCTAAATATTTGAACAACTTGCTTTGGAAGAGTTTACAAAAGTTTCAAACCTAAAATCTGATTCTTTTAGCAGTAGTGTACTTTTTACTTTTGGTCCTTTTCAGTGTCCAACAAACAGATTCATTTTTGACTATAATCTCTATACCAATTCAGACATGGTGAGAAAATAGATAAGGTCACTGTGTATTTATGTAAAACAACCCCATTATAAACTATTGTGCATGATCTTTTCACCAATGAATTCAAACTGAAAACACTTCAGTTTTTTATTGTGCAGTTTCTTGCCTCATCAGGATCTGTAAATTTAAGGCCCTTAACTCTCTTCTTAGATTTTTTCTTGGCTGGTGGTTTCTTTTTCTTGGGATCAGGACCAAACCCTTCTTCTGGTTCCTACATTCATTTATTTATAGACAAGGTCACAAGGTACAACAGCTTTGCAGATCTAAGCAATAATGTTAAATCCAGGACAAGCATGCAAGCAAATCAAACAAAATATCCAGCTAACTCTATTGTTCTAATATCAATCTGCATGTCTAAGAAACAATAATAAATGAGCTGTGCCATGAGAAAACCAACATAGTGGCTTTGCGACCAGCATGGATCAAGACCAGCCTGCACATCTGTGCAGTCTGGTCAGAATCCATGCTGTTCGCTAACAGTTTCTCTAATTGCAATAGGCTTTGAAGGCAAACAGCATGGATCCTGACCAGACTGCGTGGATGTGCAGGCTGGTCTGGATCCATGCTGGCCGCAAAGCCACTATGTTGGTTTTCTCATGGCGAGGCACAAATTATAACTGTTACTGTTACATCTTTCTCTAGTAAATACTTTGTAAATAAAAGCATGTATTAACATTTAACACTTATTAATTTGAACAGTTAAATTAAACAGTAACGAAGCAAATTTTGAAAACACAACTACTAAAGTCACTCACATCAAACATGACTGCACTAATATATAATTTTATATTTCTCTTTTCCTTTATTTCTGGTTTTAGAAATACAACACTCTTAAGTACACCACAATGAGCACTTATAAAAGTGTTACAAAATTATATTTACCTCTTGTTTTGAGTTAGGTTCTGCCCCTTTTTGAATAAGTAATAGACACATCTCTTCATTATCCATGGCTGTTTCACAGGCGTGCAGTAACACAGGGATACCCTGCTTGTCAGTGTTATTAACTTCTGCACCATTCAGCACAGCAATCTCTAAACACTTAGCATGACGTTGTGTTGGTGAAATACAATAGAACAATATTCCTGAGAAAAAATATAGAAATAAATTATCATTTATTCTGAAACAAAAATATATTTTGCTACAACATTTTATTTTTGTACTATTTTTCATATAAGATCTAATAGAATTGAAATAAAACTGGTATATAGAACTCAGTATGATTCACTTGGGCTACAGTACACTCATTTGAATGTATATTGTCAGAAGCAAAACTATCTGAGGTTTTTAAATTAATTAAAATAAGCTATTATTAAATAGTATTTCCTGGAGCACAAGTAGTTCAGTGGGTGCAAAAGTAGGTCAACAACCTTTAAAACAATTACAAGATTACAAATGATAATTCTAACATGACTCAGTTTGGTTTCCAGTTAAACAAAGAAGGAAATCAAGCTCTGTGTAATCTGCGATAAACAACGGTTGACGATAAGAGAGCATTATGACGTCAAATTGCCACATAATGTTCGATAATTACTCCCCGGGTAAATGAAGTCCAGCATAATATTTATTAAAAAATGTCAATGAGCATGTCAGAATGAAAACAATCAATGCCTTCTTGTGATTTATCCTCTAATTTACCATGGTTCATCGTTCAGATGCTTCAGTATTTAACCACTCGGACTAACGCCCTCGTGGTTCAATTCCTACGCATCAGAACTCTGAACCGTGGTAAATCAGACAATAAACCACTCGAAGGCCTTGATTATTTGTTAAATATATGTAACGTTAAGACAATAACATTAAAGTGATTTAAAGGGGGCTGCTGGCCCTACATCCCTGCTTACAGAAAAGTTCAGTACACATAAGCAACAGCAGGGATTTTTATTTCAGCTTGGCTTTTCAAGTGATAAAAGGTAGTAAGGTTTTCTCTATTCTTCAGAGAAATATATTCAGTCCTGTCAATAAAGTCTTTTAAAGAAAAGAAATTGCATTAATTTATCTATCTAACCCTGTTATAGATTACTAAGAAATTAATATTTATACTTTATAGTATATAGGAGAGATCGCCATGACGTCACGCATCAACACCTGTTTATCTGGTGGTGGGCAAAACAAATGTTTTTACATTGTTTGTGTATGGGATCGAAATTTTAAATTTTCAATAACTTTTTCGCTTATTTATGGATTTTAAAAATTCAAAAAGTTTTGAAATGCTTAAGATTTTCATATTTTCTTATTTTAAAACATCTGTTTAAAACCCGACCTTTGCATACATGTGATCTCCCGCGCGGGAGGGTCAAAATCCCGAATTTTTCACCTTGCCTCCTGTCTCCCGACCAAAACCATATTTCTCCCGCTTTTCAAAAAAAATAATAAAAAAATCAGTATTATGACTGGGTTGATAATTACCGAGGAGTGCCAAACATGTTTACACAGTAAATCAAAGTGTCACCGACAGTTGTGTATTATACATGTTTGACACACATGTAGCTGGAAGAAAGAGTTGTTTTTCATAGGTGAATTATTAATTGTTTGTTTTGATAAGGGATTAGACAAGCAGGGCCTTTTCCACCTGTCTCAGGGGACCGAATATCTGCCCATTCTCAGTGCCATTTAAGCTCAATTTTTACCAATTTGAAGCAAAAAACTCCCAGTCATACGAAATAATTCCCAACTGAAATAAATTTTGATTATTCAAAGAAAAGTTTTGCTCGGTAATAAAATCACATAAATAATTGTTGGAAAAACCAACGCATTACTATTTTTAGAACAGGAGTGTTATTTCCCCTTATGCAGTTACGCCATTTTCTTCCAATGTTTACCAAATTAATTTGCTACTAAATCTGACTTATTTCATTGAAAATTGGATGAAAACACACATTTATTTGATAACATCAATCTATATTATTTTGGTAAGGGTAAATACATGTTGATGCTTTTCTGTTTTCTATTTTTCATGTCAAAATCATCAGTATTTTTACTCGAAAGTGGGTGGGGTAAGGAATTTACATAATTTATGAGTTGTGTTCAGACCAATTTAGAGCTTCGTTTTTTTAAGTCTATGAGTAGAATAATGTCAATGCATGTTCACCTTCATTTCAGACCTAAATTGAGACTTTGTTTCTACAAATTTAATCTGTTAAGAAAGTTTAAAGTTAGAACAAGGGTGAGCTTCTGTAAGATAGCATGCTCGACTTTTCTCAGTGACTGACTCTGAATTACAGCTTTGCCAGTAAAAGGGGCAATTAAAGCTTTGCCAGTAAAAGGGGCATACTAGTCAATAGCTTTGAATGTAACAGAGATATTAGACATTTTATAAAACTTTAACAAAAAAAAATGTAAGTGGCATATATATATACTATGTCAAAATTCAAATCAAAGAGTTATGAGGAATGTTTCATCTGGTGTAGACTTCTATACATTATTGTGTGGCCAAAAATGTTGGATTTTGCCTCTGAGTTATGTGTCCGCGCGCTTAATTTATGTCGATAAAAAACCTCCAGTTTTGAGACCCCAACTCCAGCTGAAAAATGGCAAACCTCCAGTTTTGGGATTCTGAACTTATCACATGTATGCCTTTGTCTTATCAGTTCTAAAAATAGAAAATACAACGGATTTGTATACAAACACGATCTCTCCTATAATATTTTATACTAGATCACACTACATAAAAAATTTGAAGGTGTCAATATATTTTAATGAAATGATTTATACCTTTTCCTTCTCTGTCTGTAAGTTTCATGTTAGCACCTTTCTCAGCTAATTTTGCAAGGCAATCTACATGACCATATTCAGCTGCTCTCATCGCTGCTGATCTACCCTTGAAATCTAAGACATCTGGATGAGCACCAAGGCTTAGTAAAAAGTCAATCATGTCATCATCATTAGCGCATGCTGCTACGGACAGAGCTGTATGACCCTCGTTTGCATCATTGTAATTGATTAGATGAGGTACACCCTGAAGTGACATCTTCTCTATCTGAGATTTGTCCTTGTCACGCACACATTGTAGCAGTTTACAGACTTGCAGGGTCTCCAGTCTAGTTTGTGCCAGTGGCATGTTTATTTGTTTTCAATTATATAAATAGTCAACCAAAGACAATATTTCTACCATAAGCAAATATTGGTTAAACTCACTACCAGATATACGGAGTCAAATCATCGTTTGGACATTTTACTGAAATAAAATAGTTAAAAAAAACCTCATGCACCGGAAGTCAAGAATATTTTTCCCTGGTTAAATTTGCGTTTATTTTCTGCTTAAAGCTCTATATTTCATTCAATCAATGCGACATCCTCGTGTTATGATTACAATATAATACTTTTCTGATAAAGTATTTCCTTTGAAGTAGTCCCATTTAGCAAATTTCTGCCAAACATCATATTGTCCTAAAAATCAGTAACCAGGGAAGCCAAATGTTTACTTGATTGGTTCTCGCTTCAATGCTCAATATTAAGTTTACTCGAATAATAATAGGAACCAGCAAAAAGCGCACCTGCTTCCGGCCATGGAGAAGGGAGCTAACTCTAATGTTTTGCTGGGAGGCCCGTCTGTTATATATGTATGCTGCTCTGATTTTTATCATTAGTATGTTTTACAAGATTTAGTTTACCAAAAGGTTCCTTCTAGCGCATATTAAATTTTCTTTTTAAGGGTCCTGTTACAGATTTTTAATAAAAAAAATATGAAAAATGGGTTTTGTTAGTTTAGTCAGGGACATAAATAGATATAATAGATGTATACATTATTCCTGGTTTAGTGCATTCTTCTCTCTTTTTTAAAAGTAGATCTAGCCTATTTAGAGTTATTTTTACACACAAACATTTATTTAATTTATAATATCTAATATTCCGTAAATTAAGCTAGAAGAAGGCTTATATCAAAGAGCTATAAAAATAATTTTTTTGTATTTTATACTTCTTTGCTTATATATAAGTAGGGAACCAACACTCTAATGGGTTTGAAAAAAAATGCGTACGAAAAGTTTACAGCTTGAATCCAAAGAAGTATAATAATTAATATAGCTCTTTGTTGAATCCTAAAAAACAAATTATCAAAAAGCATTAAATTACAAAGTTCGACACATTTTATATCTCAATAAAGTGAAAAAAGTGCATTATACATTTCTGGATAAAAACAAGGGAAGTAATTGAAATGACGGTGCATTGCAAACAGCATTAACAGACAAGAGAAAAAATCTTGAATTACTTATAAGTACACTATATTTTGATGGTAATACAAGTTTAACGTCAAAATAATATAGTTGATATGGAATAAAGTCTGAAAAGATCCTTTGAAAGCAAAGAATTTATAATACATCCAAGAAGAATAATAGCAGACGATAATTTTGGGCGGGAGTCTATTTTTAGATGATGCATATTCATTTAATTAATCTACATTATGACATGTTAGATTTAGCAGTTATATGATTCAAACTATATTATTATTTCTTGTAAGTGTGTTATTACGTAGTTGTATTTAACTAAAGATTGACTTAAAGATGCGTAAAGAAATATTGTCAAAGAGGTTATTTGTAATGATCATATATGCATGCCCCCAAGATGGCGGCGCCCTACTGGATGCCTTTGATGATACCTTGTATCTATTTGCTGCATAGTAAAGTGTGACATGTTTACCATATTAGTGTTCCTTCCCTTGCATGAGAAGGAACATTTACTTCTATCACTGTTATTTGTCATGCGTGTCACATACACTTATGGGCCCTGAATAATATAACAAACTTGAAACTTGAAACTTGGAATGGCTGGTTGTAGCATTCAAGCTCCTGTATCCAGGGGAACCATTTGAACTTCCGTGGGATTTTTCTTGGAACAAGATTTTTTTGGCTTAGGTTCCATCTGCTTAATCTCTAATAAAGTCAGATTTTTTTGCTAGATATTTTCATAATAAACCAAAAAACATCTCCATTTTTCATTGTAGATTCTATATTTGTATTTTAGTTTTGTTATTCAAAAACCGTTTATAAGAACTTGAATGAGTATATTCATGATATTTGCGGTATTGTAATGTAAACAGTAAGGCGTAGGCCTATTTAATAACAAGAGTAGGTTAACACCTGCGTGTGTCATCGCTCGTCTGCAAGTGCCGGTCAATGAATGTGATAAAGATATAGTTATGATTTTTGAATTTAAATAAATGGATAATTATGAACAAAACAGGTTTTTATAAGTTTGGAGATCCTACACGCGACCTATTATAAACTAGTTGTAAAACGTACAAGTGTTATAAAAAGTTTTAAAATGGCGAAAAGTATCAAATGAAGCTCTTATAACTTTTTGTCTTTTAAATCTAAAGGCAGTTATTTAAAGATCAGCATATACTGGCGATCCCGATACACCGTGTAAACCAAATTTGTTACCCCCAAGAAAACAGGTATTAGCGTGAATGGCGATCAACCATGAAAAAACAGTATAGTTAAGATTCAATTTCAATAGATTGAGCCGTAATTTTACACGATGCAGATAGAGTATAATTTGCTGATCCTACAAGTCGGACGTATGATGTAAACGTGTGATTTAAAGAATACACTGTTAATAATAAACAAATGAAAACATGGTGCAAGTTCAATGAGTCTTTGTTTTTGTCATTTGTTTTGTGGTATTGTTTATTCAACATTCTTAGTTCGGCTGGGGTAGATTATGACAGTTTTAGACAATAACCCATATTGATTATCGGACCAGTACGAAAAACACTTTTTAGAGCCCTTCAGATAAGTGTATATTTCCAAGAATTATTTAGGATATTTTAAAAATGGGACCTAATCAACGGCCGTGTTTTCGACGTGGGTCATGCCGCGATCAGTGATTATTGTATTCTATTGCGGTTTTAATGTTAAAAAACCCACCCGATAAAATGTGGTTACACATATATTCCCGCACTAATATTTTGACTAATTTTATAAGTATTAAATTTAAAATTTTGTACATTGTCAAAACACTCAACACAAAACATCTGAAGGCGCCATCAAAAATCTAATACCAATGTAATAGTTCTAACATACCTTACGGATTTTTTTTAAAATTTATCAGAACTTACCAAAAGCGTTACTTTAAAAATAGTTACATTGCTCTATATACGTCCGATTATTGCCCAATAACATTCGATTTAAGATTACCACGCCAGCATACAAATAAATTTTGTCCATTGAAAAAATATTTATTTTTGTATATTCTTTCATTCGATGTGCTTCATGATACGTTCATTTAATTTTAAAATAAATGCGAGACCTTTTTAAATGTTCAGGGGACGTTTTTTGCCTCATAAAACAAAAATGTAATTATATCGTATTATGTCCCGTTACAAAATGAAAGTAAAAATATTTACAGACACGCAATGCAATTGCGGATCTTTTACAAATTTGACGGGGGTGGGATTGGTCATTTTTGTTACCAGTCTTCTAAAAAGCATCAAGCATAGCGAATGTTTTTAAGCGCTTCTGCATTTAGTAATATATCATATTAAAATGGTGGCCACTGGTGCATCTTTAGTCCCTACATTACGGAAGATATTTAGTGGAAATTACTTCCTTTGATCTTTGGCGTGGGGGGGGGTCAAGTTGGTTTCCGGAATATTTTGAATACTGGTTTCAAATGGTGGCTCTCGATGGGTCATGCTATGCATGCCAATAGGCCTATCAATAATAAGTACACATACTTTTAATTTATTTATAGCTTTATTATATTCGATATTATGTTACCTATGGCTTTTATTACTTATATAGTTGGTTAAAAAGTTAAAATTGAATAAAATTTGGTAAAACTAGCTAAAATTTGATTTTGATAAAATCTTCATTTGCGAAAACTGTAAACACATAATCTTATTTTCTATTTTATTGCCTAAAGTTTTAATAAAATTTTCTGTAAATTATGTAAAAAATTAATAAAAACTGTACTTTTCCCGGCCAAATTAAGGTTCTCAAGTGATTTTTTCTTAAAATCATGAAAATAGCCAGCATGCTATAATTAGTATATGTTTAAAATAAACAATTTAAAAGATACTTTGCTAAAAGAGTTATTTGCCTTTTGAATGATCTATAAATCACAATAAAATAACAATGTAATATACATTGTTTTAAAGTAAAAAGTAACAATTATAATTATACTATTTAAAACCTCTCGGCTATTTTGGTATGCTTTATACAGTCGCGATCTGATATGATATTCTGAATTAGTTCTATGTTTTTGACGACCTACACTTTATTATTTAACGAATTTCATGACACATATCGTGTATTGAACAGTGCGGTATACATGTCCCCAACTGCTATACAACTCACCCCTGTTTATTGGGGCCCAATCTTTTTTGAGACGAAGTATTAGAAATTTAAACATGTTATAACGGTTCCACTGATGCTTATAACCCCACCGAACGTGCCGTTAAGCATTAATGGTCCCGAGGTCATAAGAGATTAACCCCTGTACTTCTTGATATAAATAGGCCAAGTTTAATTCTTTAAGGTGGGCCCCTCTAGTAATAAAGTGTTTTGTTATTATTCCGTTCACGTAGCCTATCTACGATGCAAAAATGTCAGACAACCTTCCGCCGAACTTCCGGAGGGAAGAGAGTTCGGCACACCACCGCGATTTAGGACATTCAAAACTTCCAATTGTGTTCGGCATGTTTTTTGATTAGTTAATCTAAACAGTATTTTAAATCACGCAATACCGGCAAATTAACGCCGATACGCCTCTACATCCAAATTCACCCCAAAACAAGCGTGGAATGTCTGAAAAATGCATTATAAAATGTAAAGCCTAATGGGGGTTAGGCGGCTATTTCAAGTTCTTCGTTTAATAATATTATCTGAATAAGATCAAATTCTTTTTGTTTTGAAATAGTAGCTTTATTTGTTCTTGTAATCATTTTGGAAAGATTTCTTGGAAGCATAAGGCACAGCCAGAGCCACACATCGACCTTCACATATAGAAACACAGACGCACACATGCACCGCACACAAACGGACAGCGATGGCAAAAATAACACTGTAGGCACCACTCAGGAACGGGCAGTAGTAACACCTTTGATATTTTTCTTCATTCTAAATCATATTTCGCTTAATTACAAAGAAACAATTTTATTATGAAAATTTGTCCAAGTGACAGTATTTAATTCAGTTGTTTTTTGTTTTGTTTTTGTTTTGTTTTGTTTTGCTAACAGGTAATTGTATCATGGGCGGGCACCTGGGTAGAACCACCGACCTTCCGTCAGCCAGCTGGAAGGTTCCTCACATAAAGAATTCAACGTTCCGAGTGAGGTTCGAACCCACATCGGTGAGTTGCAAGTGATTCGAAATCAGCGACCTTAATCATTCGGCCATGAAGCCCCAAGTAAAACATTGGTGTTCAAGCACGCTAAAAAAAAAGCTTGCGCTCAATATTACATTTCACGTGAATATTGATGTGCAATTCAGGCTATGGATCTACATCCGCATCCGTATACAGAAATAGAAAAAGAAATTTAGTTAGTTTGAATTTTCGTTTGCAAAATTTTTTAGATGCTGTTTAAGTTGTCTAGAAAGTGTTTATTTTCGTGTGAGAAAGATATATGAGAATGATTATTTCATAAAACTTGGCACATTCGCAATTTGTGGGAACACGGATGTATCAAACACCTGTCAAAATGCGGATGCAGAAGTCATGCATGAAAATTAAAAAATATTTACGATGATTTCAAAAATGATAACAACAAAAACAAAAATACCCTTACGCAATCCACAGCTGCCAGGAAATAGAGACTCTCACTCATCCCATACTCGCAGCATCACTGCTTTGTTCATAGCTATGTTGCTCGTGTACAATTCAAAATCATCCAAATACGCCCCTGGAGATCAATATGTAAATCCAGAGTGGTGTACTGTGTAGTATCAGAATTGTTACTGTTTTCATTAATCTTAACTGTACAACCCCGGGATGAACGTATTTTCCATTTCGCATTTGATCTCATCAAATTTTAAACAAAACAAGTATAAATTGAAAATCATTAGAAGAAAAATGAAAATATATTAATCAGTATGACCTATCGCTTAGCTCAGTTCTTTGATTTATGAGATCAGAACAAAAATTAAAAGCCAGTTACAGCACTTTAATATGATATTTTTTTTCATAAAAAAAACCCAAACAATCAGGCTAACATAATGTACAAAAGCACTTTTCATGGAAAGTGTCAAAATATGGCAGAAATAAGTAAATCACGGTACATACTACTTAAATCCAAACTTTATCTCGATCATTCAAGAAGCTAGGCCAAGATTCCATCTGATGCCAAACATAGAAATAGACCCTGAAAGTGACCTGAAATTACTCAAAAACCTCGAGGTGGGTAAGGCTGCAGGCCCAGACAAGATAATCCCGGCCCATTGTCCTAAAAGAGCTCCGTCATGAGATCGTCTTATATTTCAAAACTTTATTTTTAAAGTCAGGTCAGCTCTATTCGTTTGAGCAAAGGTTAATGTCCCCAATTCCAGAAAGGTGACACATTATACCCAGCAAAGTACTGATCCATATATTTAACAAGTGTTCTGCAAAAACTCCTAGAGCACATTATTGAATCTGGCCTATCCACACACCTGTCAAAAAATATGACACCCTATGATTATCAGCCTGACGGGTTCCTTGAAAGATAGTCTTGTGAGACTCAGCCCTTCGACTCGTAAAACAGACAAATTATCAAAACATCTAACAACAGGTGAACAGACCTCTCTCAACCTTTTTGATTTCCGTAAAGCCTTCGACAAGATCATCTGCTTCAAACTAGTATACAGGCTCCAAAACCATGACACATCTGATAAAACTGCGATTTCTTATAGGCAGATCCCAGTCAGTAGTTAGTAGTTAATGGTATCGCATCTGATCAAATCTCTGTCAAATCCGGTGGTCTGCATGGATTTGCTTGGGCCTTCTTCTCTTCATACTTTATATAAATGACCTCTCTGACTCGGTCATTGTGCAGATGACACAGCTATATATACTTAGAAAAGGAAATAAAATTATCCTGTTTAGTAGGTTAGAAAAATGTTGTGGGACATAGAATTTTATCCACAACGTAAAACCGAAGTGATTCTTCGAGTTCTAGAATACACGTAACACCAAGAACACAACGAACCAAATGTGACAAACATGTTCATAAAAAAGACGGAAATTGTATGTGTACAACTTGTCGTGTTTATTGAATCAGTCAAAAAATATGCTTAGCAGACGGTGAGATTATTTTATTTCTATTCATTCTGTTTCTTTGTCTTGTCAGTTTCAAACTCATGTGCAAACCCCATGTTCCTATCTCAAAGGTCAGGGTCACAGTTGGAGGTCAAAGTCAAACTGAAGTTTGTCCGGAGCATTTCTTCTTCATGCATGGTGGGATTTTGATGTAATTTGGCATGAATGTTCACCATGTTGACAGCTGGCGGGCTTGACATTCTGCCCGTGGGCATACTTGTTTTTAATAGATAACAGTTTTCCTAGTAAGTGCAACTTCCACTAGGCCATGCCAAAGTGATCTCCTTTTGATGCTGACTGACAAATATTGATGTTTGTTAATTAAGATTTACAAATGGTGCAGGTTACATTGGTTATTGCACAATAAAATTATCACCCTACTCAATTTACTGAATTTATCAAATTTATAAGTTACATTTCATTAGATAGGAAAAAACAATATTTAGAGGCAATACAAAACAGTATGTTTCTTAAACATCAAAAAGTAACTTTTTTCCTGTACATAGTCCATTTTCAGTGATTTTGGTTTTTATGTGGATCATCGGTGGGTACATTTTATCTTGTTTGTTTCCCATCAGTACTAATTATATAAAGCCATGCCCGTTACTTCTTCGGATGAAAGCTGCCATCAGTTTTATATGTACAAAAATGATACCGATCTCATTTTATACTTTTAAAGTTATTCATAGAAATCCTTTCCTCTGATCTTTTTTAAACATGCTGTAAATAAAACATCAAATAAAACTAATAAGAAAATGCATCTAGCCTAAAATGTATAGGTTATTTCGACTAACTTATTCAGCATCTGTGTCATGTTCGTGACAAAATTTGAATTGAACCGTTTAGTCGATATAAGAAGGTAAGAAAATTAACTGACACGCTCGGCGGTGTACATGAATTCTCTTACCTGTATCCGCATGAATTAATCGTGTTACGTCACAAAACGTGTTTCTACTTTACTTTTTACATATGTTGAACACATCCGGCAACGCATATATGAGGGTTGTTCCACAATTAACATTTATCCAGGTTACTATACTATAGTCTTATTAATGTTCACTGAAGAATATAAGGGTTATTTAAGAAATAATAAGTTTCCAAACGTGGTTTATCGTAGAATACCCGTATTTTGAGTTCTTATACGTAAGAATATATCACGAAGGCCGTAGGCCTGAGTGAAATACTGTTTCGCTCTCGGGTTAGGATTAGGGTTAGAGCCAGGGTTTAGGGTTAGGGCTGAAATTGGCCCCACCCTGGGGCAAATTTAGTTTTACATAGAGTTGTATAGGGAAGACCTTTAAAAATCGTCTGGTCTTGAACCACAATGCACAGAGCTTAGATATTTGACATGTACATAACATTGTCTGGTGGACCTCTACCAACATTGTTCAAATCATGACCGGTCTATGCACAATGAAATGTTGATTCTTCAGGTGTATCAGTTGAAATATCACTCAATAAGCACTGGCTATCAGTCCTTTCAGGGCTTTGGTTTCCTTTTGTAGTGGATATGTAACGGAACATAACCGTTATAACTAAATTACTCCGCAGCATCATCATTTTTTTTCTTAAAACGGTTGTGGCGGGGAATAGAGTATTTTCATTTGTGATAATCAATAGTGCCCTGTTCGAAAAGACACAAATCAACGATCTAGAATAAAAAAAGAAATGTATACATTAATACAGTAGAGTTCATGTCAATTAAGTAAATGAATAATAAAATACAAAAATACTATTTGAAATACACGTATTGTCTAAGAGAATAAAGTGTCGAGCGGCGTGAAAATCAGGCACTGATAATCAAGCACTTCATTTATCATGGCGTATATGAAAAAATGATTTTTTTTTTATAAAATGTTGATTATATGTGATTCGCCATCTTTTAAGAGTGGATGTCAATATAATGCTTCCCCATCCTCATCCCCAGCTCCAATTCCTCATTTCCACAGACAAAAATCTACCTGCTTCCATTGCAACTGAAAGAAGGCTCTTTCTAGCTGCTCAAAAATTTAAGGGTAAATCGAATATGCTTTTTTGTTGCCCCTTCTCTCTCACCGCCCCCCCCCCCCCCCCCCCCCCCCTCCTCCACACACACCCAACAAACCTTGTTTAAAAATGTTTTATTCCTTCCTTTTTATGACAACATATACAATGTACATACTAGTATACAGAAAATATACAAAACCGTGATTCTAAGAAAGGTAAAAGGGTTGGACCACATGTTCATATAACATTAGTAATCCGGTCCGTTCCCGAAGGTATATTTAAAGGACATTTTTTTAAAATATAAAAGGCATAAATTAAGCGAGGAACATTTGTCTGCGCTGACCGTTTAAACAAACTGAGGGAAAGAAATTTGAAAGTTACGAATTACGAAATCTGCAATATTAAGAGAAAATCAAATTTTAAATAGTGTAAATACACTTTTTTTTTCATGCAATTATCAGTTCATTGTATTTTTATTATGTAACCCAGCGACAGAATAAAACTTAAATCATGGTCTTAGTTATTACTTAAAGAAATCGTTAAATAACAAGAAAATAAATCATAAATTGGGCAAGGTGGCCATGCTTCACTTATTAAAGATTTCTGCAACAGGCCGTCAATGTGTTTAGAGGCATGTTCAAAAATGTTTCACCCCAATTACACCCAATGAAACAGTTGGAATGCATAATTTACCTGGGGGTCATCCGCTATTGGCATTAACAGTTTCATATAAGCTGTAAAAGTTATATCTTTTTAATCTTTGCCAGTGTTTTACTGGCGCCATGTTTTATTCAAATTGTAGATTTTTTTTCTCGAACAATCCAAACTGTATATATTTGATTGTACAGCAATATTTGGTAAGAGTTCAGACCCATCCCAAATCGGTTTCAGCCGCATGATCTGCCGTTTATTCGAATTGATTATGTGAAGTAGTTAATTTCTCATAATGAATAAGTGAATAAATATTATGATTGGATGTCAAAAGTTATATGTTTTAGAATGCCTATGGTTAAGTCTGCCGACGCTTGCATTTTACAACCCCTCTGCGATTTTTACACGGATAGAAATTTTTTTCAAATTGCACGGTTAATACAACGAGCGCGTCTCACGGTTTAAATGCAGCACGGATGCATTCTCTCGTAAGTCATATCTGCGCACGTTAAAATTATAATCGTTTGGAATTTTTAATCATTTGGGAAGTTATCAAACTACACGTAAATTATCTAAAACCTGTTATTCAAAAGATCATACTAACAGAATGTGCCGCTAAACCTAGATCGGCTGTTTGGTATGTAGATCGTTCATTCAAATAAATTTTGCCTAAAATTACAGACCGCTCCACACCTTTAAATAAATATTTAATACATTCGTTGTGTATATACCGAGTTCATTAATCTAAAAGCATTAGTTAACAGATCCATTTAAAACCTAAGAATATTGATATTATCTCGGTATATGGCCAAACCAATATTCGAATTTGATCTCAATCTTCCCATTTCCCTAGTTTTAAACCTAACTAAACTGTTACGATACGGAAAATAAGCTGTATACAATTCACCGAAATGTAGCAAAATAAATTAAAGATTATTATATCCCCATAATCGGTTCAAATAAAAGTGGGATTTATAAAACATTTCAAGTTTTCAACGCCTTGACCTTCTGTGTTATTTGTATCATTTAAATTATAAGCTGATGTACACGCTCAAGCGACAGCTATATAACTTTAAATCTGACTTGGCAGTTCAATTTGTGAAAAATTTGTGTATCTTAAGAGAAATCGTGGTTTTAAGCGTATGAGAAGTTAAAGGTGGATATAATTATTACTTTGGGATGAATTTCGACTAACTTGAACGGCTAAAAATCTAAAAGTTCAAAATTTCTTTGAGTTTTTTTAAAATTTTGGAATTTACGTGGCAGAAATCATACCTTTCAGTGCGTCCAAAGGAATAAGCCGTTCCTGATGGAAAATTGAGTAGCGTCTCTCATCCAGTTTCGACCTCCGCCGCGTGCAAACACCAGATGACAGGTTTTGTCGCCCCAAATATCGCTGTCAAAAACCGATTACTTGGCTTCTGAACAGTTTTGGACTCAGGGAAGCCATTAAACTTTTACAGCGTAATCAGACGGAATTACATGAATATCAGATTTTATGCAACGTTTAACAGGAATTCCAGCATTTTATATCCATGTAAGTTGTGAAACAGATCTTGTTCTCAGGAAGTTCTAAAAAGCCTGTATTTTATATTTTGAGTTACAGGCACTGCATTGGTAAATGAACCCCCCATGACCATCTTATAGGTCGGCAGCCATGATCATATACAGTACATTCTTTTGTTTCTGTTTGATTTCGAGTGTGAGAGTAACTTAATATTCCTCTCCATAATGAATTAGTTGTATATCATAACAATATTACTGACCGTATGGCATGTTTCAAACAGTTTTTGGATATAGTTAATTAAGAATGACTCTCTTTTTATTGGTGTAAGTCTGCTCGACGCAGTTGAATTCATATGACATGACCCGTCCGTGCGTTATTTCGAGCATCTGGATAGAACCAACTACCTTCTGTCCCAGGATATTATATTCCCTACATGGAAGAATTCTACAAATAGTGCATGGTTTCTGTACTTCTGACAGGTATACATATCATACTCCCAGCACGAGAATTGCACGTGTCTCTCGTAGGCTTCATATCTGCGGCCACGTTAATATTACCGAGTTGGAATTTTAATCATTCTGTGTAAGTTAATCAGAATCGGTACACCGTAAACATTAATCTAAAACCCTGTCATATTCAAATCACGTACACTACATAATCACTGCATGTGCCGCTGAAACCTACAAGGCAAAATTGATTTGGATGTATCTGTGAATAACGTTCATTTACAAAAGAAATCTTTGCCATGAAAATGCAAGACCCGCTCACAACACCCGTTCACTCATAAATTATTTAATACATTCGCTTGTATTTTAACCGTATTATATAATCTGATAAAGCCATGTGAAGTTAACAGATCCGGTTTTCAAATCCGGCATAAGAAGTGCCATAATATATTATCTCAGTGTTTTTATGTGCCATAATTTCTCTCGCATGCAACTCCAAGCTACTCTCCCTACTTTCAAACACTCACAAAGTGTAGCCTCTTAGCAGACCTAGGACTGAAGACTGTAATAGCGGACATACAGGCAAAAACTGAAGTAGTGGACATAGGTCCACTCTGAAATCAAGGAATAATAATAATAAATATATATGTAAATATTCGACCCCATTGAATCATTTAGGCTAATATCAAATAAAAATGGGTGGCAGTTTTTAACTACACACTTTAAGTTTTCACCTTGACCTTTGTGTGTGTGGGGGGGGGGGGGGGGGGGGGGGGGGGGGGACACTTACTGGCAACTTATATAAGCTGATAAGCAATAACATGCTAATAAAACTTTTATTATATCTGTCGCTATTTCATTACTTGATCAAATGACTGACATTGGCAAATGTTTCAAGTTTGTGCAAATACATCTATATCCGGGCTGCACCCACCTATCTCAGGATTGACATAAATGCGTGCGACTTTATGTCGTAGTGAGATACGTTTTAAAGCCACATGAATGCGATATTAATTATATGTGCACGTATTGAACTATGACGATGAATTTTCGACGTGGAAATCTTTGTCTCTTAAACGGCTTTAAATTTAAATCTAAAAAGTTTGAATAAATATTTTGCATGTTTGTTTTCATAAGATTTTGGTTTTACGAAATATTTCAGGAAAATGGCAATGGCGAAGAAATCTATAACTCTCTTAAACACGTGCGTCCGGGAAAGAATTATGAGCCGCAGTTTCAGCTGATGGAAAAGTGTGAAGTGAACGGTAAAGACTCTCATCCAGTTTTCGAATTCCTCCGCCGTCGTCTGCAAACTCCCAGCGATGACAGTGTTTCACTGATGACAGACCCGAAGTTGATCATATGGACGCCTGTCACAAGAACAGATATAGCTTGGAACTTTGAGAAGTTTTTGATCGCCCCTGATGGGAAACCATATAAACGTTATAGTAAAGCGTTTCAGACGTGCAACATTCAACATGATATCAAATATCTTATAGAACAGTTTAACATAGGAAATCCGAAAGATAACGGAGTCTCTAATATCCGTATGTAAGTTTTCGTGAAATACAAGATTTATGGTTCAATACTCAAGAAGAAGATTTTTACAAAATCCTATCAATTTCAGTATATTTTTAGTACAAAATTAGTTACCTGCTTTTACTTGCTATAATGAAAACACACACTGCCGTGTACAACATCTTATTTAGCACATGCATCATTATACATTATCACATGTACTGCATTGATTCACGAGTATTATTTATTTTATGTCATATATGAATACAAATGTATCTTTAAACATGCATTTTTTACCATACTCTTCTTGGTTGTATTGTCGGAAAGTCGTTTGTATGACTGTAACATTTTAAACCTGTTTTATCAGTTAATGTTTCATGATTCTTGAATTATAAAACGATTATTTCCCACAATATAGCCAAATAAACGATCAGAAAACTTCATGTTGTTTTGTGTTTTTTAAATCCTACTGTAGTCATGTCACGGGTATGAAACGTTGCCTGCGGCACAAAATGTGCCGCACTGAAATGAAGGCATCGCGCTTCCGACGGCGCAGGCATTGCGCAGGATGTTTACAAAAATAACGAGCACGGTGAGAAAAATTGAATGTTTTTGGTTATTGTCTTGTTACAGTAAACACTTTTTAGAAATCGGGGAATGCAGCGGGATGTAGTTATGTCTTGCCGACAAATCCATGCCCAGTTTGTGAAGAAATATGTAATATTGTTATTTTGCGCGTGTTTTTCATCGGATACAGTAACGTGAAAATTACAAAAGCAGTGCATATTCCGAGTCATTTCACATCCTGCAGAAAAAGGAATGATGTATTTCTGTAGTATATTATAAAAAGACATGACATCTGATCGATTGAGATAAAATACATGTCAAGAAAAAGGCATAACCCCTCGTTCTGCCGACTTTCAGTCCAGTGCCGCAGGCATCTCGATGGTGCCGCAGGCATCGCGAGAGGCGCAGTCATCTTGAATACCATCGTAGTCAGTAGTACGTGTAATTTCGACCAACTAACATGTATTAAAGTACAATAAAAAATCAATAACAATGTTGCTCCTCCAGTTATTGTGTAAGACAAAATTTTCTGAACCCGAACTTTGTAATATTAATAGCTATTTTAAGAAGTTTGCAATATTTTTCCCCGTTGTTTTGTGGGATGGGGTCAGATCCCTTTCAGTTGAGAAAATCACGTCATTTTATATCGAACTGGGATTATTTCTCCTAAAATAACAATATTCAATTACAAAACATTTCCATTTGTAACAATTATTGATAGTTAGTTCAAAGCAAGGTATGAAAACCAACATTGGAGCACAAAAACTGTCATAACTTTGTCATTTTTCAACCAATTTTTAGCTCATCTGATTTTTTGAAAAAAAATGATGAGTTATTGTCATCACTTGAGCGGTTGTCGGCGTCGGCGTCGGCGTCTGCGTCGGCGTTGCCTGGTTAAGTTTTATGTTTAGGTCAGCTTTTCTTCTAAACTATCAAAGCTATTGCTTTGAAACTTGGAATACTTGTTCACCATCATAAGCTGACCCTGTATAGCAAGAAACATAACTCCATCTTGCTTTTTGCAAGATTTATGGCCCCTTTTGTACTTAGAAAATATCAGATTTCTTGGTTAAGTTTTATGTTTAGGTCAACTTTTCTCCTAAACTATCAAAGCTATTGCTTTGAAACTTGGAATACTTGTTCACCATCATAAGCAGACCCTGTACATCAAGAAACATAACTCCATCTTGCTTTTTGCAATAATTATTGCCCGTTTTGGACTTAGAAAATCAGTTTTCTTGGTTAAGTTTTATGTTTAGGTCAGCTTTTATCCTAAACTATCAAAGCTATTGCCTTAAGACTTGCAACACTTGTTCACCATCATAAGTTGACACTGTACAGCAAGAAACATAACTCCGTCCTGCTTTTTGCAAGATTTATGGCCCCTTTTGGACTTAGAAAATATCAGATTTCTTGGTTAAGTTTTATGTTTAGGTCAACTTTTTCTCTTAAACTATCAAAGCTATTGCTTTGAAACTTGCAACACTTGTTCACCATCATAAGCTGACCCTGTAAAGCAAGCAACATAACTCCATCCTGCTTTTTGCAATAATTATTGCCCCTTTTGGACTTAGAAAATCATTTTCTTGGTTGAGTATTATGTTTAAGTCAACTTTTCTCATAAACTATCAAAGCTATTGCTTTAAAACTTGCAACAGTTTTTCACCATCATAAGTGGACATTGTACATCAAGAAACATAACTCTATCCTGCTTTTTGCAAGAATGATGGCCCTTTTTAGACTTAGAAAATCATGGGTAGGACAATATTTCTATTACACAAAAAAATCAGATGAGCGTCAGCACCCGCAAGGCGGTGCTCTTGTTTTGCTTTTGTTTCAGCATCGAGTGTTTTTTCTTTACAGTTCGGGCGTACTTTTTTATAAGCGGTGAGCTGAATCCCCCCCCCCCCCCCCCCCCCCCCCAAAAAAAAAAAAAAAAAAAAAAGAAATAAGGTATTGGTGAGAATCGCTGTTACTGCGTTCCAGCGTTCCAAAAAAAAGGAACGCAAAAACAAACAAAAAATCGTAAAAACATGAAACTTCTTTGGCTCATCTCGCGCCATGTTTTTCTGTAACAGTACATCAGCACCAAATTTACTGTTAGGTCAAGATATTTAAATACGAACGAAGAATATTTAAAACTACTGTTCCCAAGTTTTGTGTGGAAAAGAACCAAGGAAGTTGAGATCTTTCGAAAAATTTGTCCAAAAAGGGGCTTAACTTGTTTTAATTATTTCTGAAATTCTACAAAAATATTAACGTACTTTACTCACTCTTTGTCGTTCAAATATGATTTAGGTCTGTGCACTGACTGTACACATAAAGTTTACGTCTGACCATAAGGAGTTCTAAATGATTTTCTTTTCCCTTTTAATACACACTGAATGCACATCCATCTGAAAATATAAAATTAACAAGATACTTAACATTCGATAACTTCATAATTTGCTTCTTTTCCACATAAAATTTGTGAACAGTATCATTTTAAGGGAAGTTTCATGTTTTTACGGTTTTTTTTGTCTTGTTTCGTTCCTTTTCTTCGGAAAGCCAAAACAGTGATTTTTTTGCCATTTCTTTTTTTTCGTTTTTCTTTCTTTTTTGTTAGGGTGGGGGTGGGGGAACTCAGCTCATCGCTAATCAAAATAGTACGCCAAAACTGTAAAGAAAATAAAAACAACAATACTTGATGCTGAAACAAAAACATCAAAACTGGCTGAAAAATGACAAAAGTTATGACAGTTTTGTGCTCCAATGCTGGTTTTCATACCTTGCTTTGAAGTAAGCAACAATGATTGTTACTAATGGTAATGTTTGGTAATTGAATATTGTTATTTTAGGAGAAAATAATCCCAGTTCGATATAAAATGACGTGATTTTCCCAGCTGGAAGCGACCTGGCCCCATTCCCCAAAACAGGGAGAAAAAATACTGCAAACTTCTTAAAATAGCTATTAATATTACAAAGTTCGGGTTCAGAAGATTTGTCTTACACAATAACTGGAGGAACAACATTGTTATTGATTTTTTTTTGTACTTTAATACATGTTAGGTGGTCGAAATTACACATACTACTGACTACAAATAGTATTCAAGATGACTGCGCCCCTCGCGATGCCTGCGGCACCATTGAGATGCCTGCGGCACTGGACTGAAAAATCGGCAGAACGAGGGGATATGCCTTTTCCTTGACATGTATTTTATCTCAATCGATCAGATATCATATCTTTTTATAATATACTACAGAAATACATCATTACTTTTTCTGCAGGATGTGAAATGACTCGGAATATTCACTGCTTTTGTAATTTTCTCGTTACTGTATCCGATGAAAAACACGCGCAAAATAACAATATTACATATATCTTCACAAACTGGGCATGGATTTGTCGGCAAGACATAACTACATCCCGCTGCATTCCCCGATTTCTAAAAAGTGTTTACTGTAACAAGACAATAACCAAAAACATTCAATTTTACTCACCGTGCTCGTTATTTTTGTAAACATCCTGCGCAATGCCTGCGCCGTCGGAAGCGCGATGCCTTCGTTTCGGTGCGGCACATTTTGTGCCGCAGGCAACGTTTCATACCCGACCTCAGACAAGTTTTTGTCAAAAGTGCAACTCCTGAAGCTAACATACTTCAAAAACTCTGCTTCATTGTAAATAATACATCAAACTTTTTATTAACCTTCTATAATGGAGAAGGAACTAAAACCAACAAAGTAGCAAAAATACCTCCAGCGAAACTGTAACATGAATTAATTAACACGAATGAAGCACTCAAGAAAATATAAATAAATGTAAATGATTTGAAATGACGAAAATCTGCTGAACCACCTTTAAGGCCTTTACGCCGTCTTTTTTATGTACATGTACGTAAAATAAGTAAAAAAAAACTGTTTGCTGAAATGTATACAAGACCAACTTCCCATACTGTGGTCACATTTTGTCTAAGAGCAACGTTGTAAATAAACCAATTAAGATGGTCTCCACTTTTGGTGGAATAATGCATGTCTTTGGTTCGTATTGTTGAAATATCCAAATGTCTATCAAATGAAAATGTTAAAGTTTCATAAGGCTTTTAAATTTTATGTTAAACAGATAACAGCTGTCCAAATGGAAAAAATGCATAATTTAATGGTTAGAGAAGCACTTTAAATGCAGTTTGAACCGTGTAGGGAGGTAAACAAAATAATGGATTTCAGTAATAAGTTTTGCAATAAGTTATTTATGAGAAAAAATATTGAAAATTGGATTTACCAAGAACATAATCTATTTTATGCTAAATACAAATAATGTGGCAGCCACATTCTAATTAAAGGCATTATGAGCCTTTAAATTAGACTCGGAAAGAAATACATGGCTTTTTAAAATACTTCCACATCAAAGGGATCGTATTTACATTTTTTAAAAAAAAGCAAAGAAATACATGCGGAATATTTGTATTAGGTGTCTAATTATATGCAATTGGTCTTTTTGTTCGTTAAGTAAATCTCAGATATACGGCGTACAAATAGAATAAACGAAAAGTGAAAAAAAAATCCTTGTGATTGGCCACCTTTAAAGGAAACCCCGGTTTAGGAAGAGGTCTTGAACTTTAGAGACATAGTTCTGTTCAAATATAGCTTGTCAGGAGCAGTATTCGGAGCGTACATTCAAGTATAACCTCCTTGTTGAAAGTGAATCTGTATACACGTGAACTATATATGTCTCAACGACTTAGTGCAGCATAAGCCCACTAAATACGCATTGAAATAGGCGATTTAAAATATGAAATAGATATAGCCCACATATGATGCAAACCAAAACACACACATACATATATGTCATTACCAGCGCCTAAAACTGTGCGTCAGGGCTTTAACGGACCACAGTAGGTTCTGCCACGATCACTTCACCTAGGTCCATAATTATGTTACTTGACATAGTGAGCTCGAACACTGCTCGTACATGTATTTTATTTTGTACTAGCAATAAATATTTGTATTGTGTTTAGCTATACACGCATTCTGTCTTCTTTTAAACCTATTGCATCGTATTGTTAACTGTATGTTTGCATAAACTATATGTTCATATTTTGCAATATACACATGTGTAATTGAGATCATATGGCATGGTTGTGAATACCTTTACAAGTTCAATAAAAAAAACGATATTTGAAATAATGAATATAATATTTTCGGCAACATTTGTTATGTCCGTTATCACTATTCGAGGTTTGTTCAGTTACAATAATATTAATTCCGCTGATAAAAATTGATGATCAGGAGAACTGCAAACTGCAAATATGATATACAGAAAAAAACTGTCAGTAAGACCAGCTTTCATCTGTAAAACTGATTGTAAGCAGTATATGATTCAGAAATAAGAAAGATATCAAAGATGTATCATTCAAATGTGTTGCTACTGGTCCTTCCTGGGCAGTGCCTAATGTGTTCCTTTATCCGATCGTTGTGTCCTCACTGTCAGTCTGCATGCGTGCGTGTTCCTATGCGTCAGGCCTATTTAGCGATCTGTCTCTGGCTGTGTTTGTTGTTTCCTATGCTATGCTTCCAGGAAATCTACACTTACCTTTGATGTTTTTCTATATGCACGATTATTTTTTTAAAAAAAAAGAACAACAAGTCAGTTTGATATTTCAAAAACGAATTTGATAATTTCATTAAGATGATATTGTACAAATCAAGAACTTTAAATAGCTAGGTACCTAACCTTAGTACATGTATTTTGTTGTATTTTTAGTATTTTAAATATTTTCATTTTCACGGTGTCGAATTTTAATTGTACACACAGGCGTAAAGGCATATGCCCAAGTACGCCACTGTCAAAGGATTGGAAAAAAACAACAACTTTATGTTGAAATAATAAATAGTTTTGACATTTTTCCTAGTAAAATAACCGGTTTAACCACATCCGGCTTTCTATACAAGGTAAGTAACTACCGGACGATAATAACAACACGTAAAAGTAGGATTAATCTCCCTTGGATAAAGGTCGTTCTCATGTCAAACGAAGGTTATTATTCAAAGGTCGATACGATATTATTGAGTGTTACCCACGTGTGTTGTTATATAAGTACTAAGAAGAGAAAATGGCAGCCGGGACGGTGATTAAAAACGTTTTTGAGATAACTTGTAAAACATTGAGAGGACAGGCGTTGGAACTGAGTCAGTACAAGGGAAAAGTTGTACTAGTGGAAAATGTAGCATCTCTCTGAGGCACGACCACACGGGATTACACCCAGATGAACGAGTTGGTCGCGAAATTCGCTGATAAACTCGTTATCCTGGGCTTCCCGTGTAACCAGTTTGGACATCAGGTACGAATTATTTACTTTATATAGATCTCTATCTAGATGTAGTAACATTTTGTTGTTGGGCTTGTTTTAACCAGTTCATATGCCAGACTCGTGCAGTCGGATTATTTGATTATTCGCTACGCACCTGAAGCACAGAGTGCACGTGTTTTACCTTGCCATGCAATGTAAAGTAGAGTAAAGATGTTTGAAAACGTTTGAAAATAATCATATTTTTCCTCTGTTTTGGTTTTATGGTCGATTCATATGGTTATATTAGGTCTTGATGCCCAGTGATGCAGGTGCGTAGCCTAAAAAATCGGGCTATTGTGGATACGTCAACTTCTGAAGATCAAATATAAACCGTCACGTTGTCAGTGATATTTCAAATTTATGCTGAAATCCTATTTTCCTGGATTAAAATCTAATGCTCTATAGATTAAGAGGTTACTTATTCCATAGTCCTATATGGCTTGACGTGAAGGATTGCCCTATTGCCTTGGGTAAGTATAAGTGGAGTTGAGGGCAGGCAAGTTGCCCTTCGGGCAAATTAACTATATGAGCGATCCCAAGAAATACTTCACAGAAAATGATGTAGGCCATGGCCCTTCTCAAGTTTTGTTGCTATAGTACTGCGTCTCATCACAACAACGTGTTAATAGGCATACATTTGGGCAACCAGAAATTGGGTTTGGGCAGTAAAAATATAATTGAACAGGCCGGAGTCTTCACCTGGATCGCGAGACATTCTCTGGATCTTAACAATGTCTCTCGTTTGAAAGACGGAATGTTTTTCGATTAAGTGATGAAAAACTATGAAACAATAATTTCATTACAGATGCATTTTTTATTAATTAATTTTCTTTCTTTGAAATAAATTTGCGCATTCTAAAATTAAGCTAATTTGAGTCTCACGATCGGAATGAGAGACAGTGTTTAGGTCAAGAAAATGTCGCTCAATCCAGGCGAATATTGTGGCATTCAGTGGCGTTCCCGGGTGATTCTGAACTGTACGCCAGATAGACGAGCAGCATAACTGTGAGCCAACAGTTAGAGAGAGAGAGAGAGTCTCGATTGGGTTGTGTAAGGATATTCTATTTTTGTTGTTACCGTTTTTGAAATCTTCGTAATGTTTAAATTTTAGTTTCATGCATGACTTCTACATCCGATTTTGACAGGTTTTTGATAAATGCGTCTACCCATACATTGCGAATGTGTTAGGTTTTATCAAATAATCATTGACTAGTATATTCTCACATTAAAGTAAACTTTTTCAAGAAAACATAAACCTCATCAATTTTTGCAAACGAAAATTCAAACAGCGTAAATTGCTTTTGTATTTCGGTATCCTGATCTGCATGTAGATTGATATATTGAATTGCACATCGATATTGACGTTAAATGTTATATTAAGCGCAAGCTTTTTTTCTTGAGACCACAGATGACTCAAGTATTTTTGTTTTCCTTTTGCATGCTTGAATACAAATGTTTTACCTGGGGCATCTATGACCGAGTGGTTAAGGTCGCTAACTTTGAATCACTTGCACCTCAACGGTGTGGGTTCGAGCCTCATTCGACTCGGGGCGTTGAATTCTTCATATAAAGAAACCATCCAGCTGGCTTACGGAATGTCGTTGGTTCTACCCGGGTGTCCGCCCATGATAAAATAATGCAAGGAGGAGCACCTGGGGAAAAATGTATCATAGTAAATGTTGCCAATAGGACCAGCTTTTTTCAATAATATTGTTTTTTTTTTTGTCTTTCTTTTTTAAAATGTCGAAGGTGTTACCATTTCCCGTTCCTGGGCGATGCCAACAGTGTTCCTTTTGTCATCGCAGTCTGTTTGTGTGCGTGCATGCATGTGTGCGTCTGTGTTTCTATTTAAGGCGGGCTTATTTGGCGATGTTCGGCTCTGGCTGTATTTGCCGTGCCTTATGCTTGCAAGGAATCTACCCTTACCATTTACAAGATAATTGCAGAAACAAATAAATCTATTTCAAAAACGAATTTGATAAACCCTCATGCAGATGATATTGTTAAACGAAGAACTTGAAATAGCCGCCTAACTCCCTTTAGGCTTTACATTTTATTGCATTTATTCACACGTTAAGTTTTTTTCATTTTCCCGGTGTCGAATTTAATTGTACGCACAGGCGTATGGCGTATGCCCAGGTACGCCCCTGGCCTTACTCGAATTACTACACCTGAGTGCTCAGGATTAAAAGAAAAGTTTAAGTATTAAATTATTGTCTATTTAAAGATCTCTTTACATGATCAACTCGTATAATGCCTACATGCAAGCAGTCTATAATTTTATTTTCATAATGTTGGACTTCACTTACAGTACGACCTCCGACCAGCGCGTCGTACCTACTAAGTTTTTAAAATAGTAGCGCTTTTGAAATTGATTATAAAATTTATGGAACGAGGTCCATTTATAAATAGCAGCAACCGCTACTTTTCTGTTAGTTTTGATTACAAGTTGAAAACTATGTTTTTGGACACTTATTATGGATATGAAGGACGTCAGTGGTGTTTTTTTTTAACGTAAAATCTTAGTCATATCCTTTATTTTGACACGTAACTACATTTACAGTTTTTGTGTGCGCAAAAGTGTCCGAAACTTATTGCATTTTTTTCCTGCTATATGCATTTGATTTATTTTGATATGACTTATTCATATATAACAAAGGAATATATTTTTTTCTAATGTGATTACGAAGCCATTCAGTATAAAACAGAAATTGAAATTTTAGCACTAGTCAAATCAGGCCCGGATCCAGGGCAGGGCACAGGGAGTCCGTGTCCCCCCCCCCCCCCCACACACACACTTGGCTGAGAAGTGACCTATACTCAATTGAAGATTCGGGTTGAGCTGTCCACAAGTCCACTATTCGCAAGTCAAGTAATAGAAAAAAATATTGTTAACTCAAATTTTTAAGTTTTATTTTTATATGATCTAGGCCTATATATAGCCAGGCCAGAATGTTTAATTTATTAAATATAGCCTGGCATTTTAAACATGTCAAGTCAGAGAAAAAAAAAACATGTTTGCGCTCGAGAGGTTTTCTTTGTGGCAATTATAAAATTGATCGGGTCGTCTGGGTCAAAAACTAAGTCACAAGGTCAAATATAGACACTAAAGGTCACATTTTCGACCTGTTCACAATGAAATCTAGTAAAAATGTTTGACTTCATAAAGTCTGTGGCACTGACGAAAATTAGTTGCCTTGTTTTAGGACCAAGGTCACTGGTTAAATCATGGAAAAACATGAGTACCACCATACGTACCAGGTATTCATGAAGCGTTTCTTGTTCATGAATTGAGGTGAGAGAATAAGGGACATTATAGCCGTCTTGTATAGTTTTCGATATCGTTCAAGTTTTAGAAAAAATAAATAGATTTTGATATTTGAAGCAAGCCTTCTACATTATTTTTACGTTATAGTTTCTTTGTTGGTCTACTTTGCGATGCGTGGCTGTATGGCTGCTTTTTGGGTGCTCTGTGCTTCCCTTATATTTTATCTTTCTTTCCTCTGTATTATGTTTAATAGGAATTTATTACTAAAATGGCATCGCTGGTTCCCGGTGCAATTATTACTGTTAATTCTTCACCCTTTTACTTTCTAGGAGAATGCAAATGGAGAAGAAATCTACAATTCATTGAAACACGTGCGTCCAGGGAACATGTACGAGCCAAAGTTTCCTATTATGGAGAAATGTTTAGTAAATGGTAAAGATTCGCACCCTTTGTTCCAGTTTTTACGCGAGTCCCTCCCAGCACCGAGTGACGACGCAGTATCGTTTATGTCGAACACAAACTTCATTATTTGGGAACCGGTGACAAGAACGGATATTGCATGGAACTTTGAGAAATTTTTGATCCGTCCAGATGGTGTTCCGTACAAACGTTACAGCAGACATTTTGAAACGACCAACATACAGAATGATATTAAAGACCTTATCGAGAAATACAAAGTTTAATAAAAACAAAAAGTCGAAAAATCAGGACTAAAGCAAAACAAAAAGAAAAGCACTGGATGTTTTTTTTTCTCTCAATTACATCATAATATGAATATCTATTATTTAGAAACTGTCTCTATACTAAGGATCTCATGATTTTCAATTTCTTTGGAACGAAACATAACGGTCAGATTAATTATAAAATTATCATTGTGATTTTTTTTAATTTTCACGTTATTGTGTTAACATATTTCAACTTTTCTCAAAATTTATATCAAGTGATTGAAACCGAATAGAAAAAAACGAATTCTTCTTTCAGTTAGATGTTTCACTTATGTAAGTTAGTATTTGTCGAATACGTAGTTCACCAGTGTTTAATAGTTGTTGTGAATTGTGTTTAACTGTTCACGGTTTTGAATTAAAGTATGTACACACGTGATTTTTATAGAACAGTGTCTTATGATTGGAGTACCTGGAAAACTGGAAGTCAGTATGGTACTACATGATGTTTATTTCTACTGTTCTAGAAAAATATTTATGTATATAGTTTGATTCATGCTACCTCGGTATTAAAAAGATTAAAGAAAAAGCTGATTTTTATAATTTTTTAAGCCCGCCTGAACCCTTATTTACTTTGTGGTATCCCTAGTGTTTGTAAGTACAATTTCGGAATAATGTTTTTGCGCGTGTATATGGATGGTCACTGTTATTTAGACGTGTACTTATAATAATGCGCGCATCCTTGTTATCGAGCGGACCATTTTTGACCAATTGAAGAGCCATAACTCTGGAGATACTAGTCTAAACTGGCTGGTTATCGAACTTAGATTTTATAGAGATACACACTTTGTGTAAGTTTGGTTCAGTTTTGATACAAAATACTCTAGCTATTGAGCAGACGCCGATTTTGTCGTCCGCCACAGCTTCCACACATAAAGGGTGAAAACATAAAACATCCCGTTTTTTTCAAACGGGCGTATGAAATTATAATTTCCGTTAAAACATCTGCAAAATATCCACCCACACATTTTAATATAAAATGTGTAAAAGCTAAGATTTACTACATGTATTTTGATTGTTTTGTGTTTCGCGTCTTTTTACGCCCGAAGGGACGTATTATGTTACAGCCCAGGTGTCCGTCTGTAAGCAATTTCGTGTCCACTCTTGAAATTGAAATGCTCACCACATCGGGACAACGTGCAGAGCGCATGTTCTGGATGGCTCACTTAAGGTCAGTGTCACATTATGGGGTCATAGGTCATATTCAGGTGTGTTTCGTGTCCGCTCTTACTCTTGACCCCCTTGAAGGATTTCAAAGAAACATGACAAATGTTCACCACATCGAGACGACGTACAGAGCGCATGTTCTGTATGGCTTACTTCAAGGTCAAGGTCACACTTGGGGCGTGGGGTCAAGTCATATGAGTGAGTTTCGTGTCCGTTCTGTCACTGTTTAACTGCTGGAAGGATTTTAAAGAAACTTGGCACAAGTGTTCACCACATCGAAACGATGTGCAGAGCGCATAACCTGGATGTCTCGCTTCAAGGTCAAGGTCACACGTAGGGGTGAAAGGTCATCGTTCTGTAACTCTTGAACCCCAAGAAGGATTTCGAAGAAACTTGACACAAATGTTCACCACATCGAGACGATGTGCAGAGCACGTTCTGGGTGGCTAGGTACAAGGTCAAGGTCACACTTAAGGGTCAAAGGTTAAATCCTTCCGGCGTATGTTGCTCCGCATTGCGGTGCTCTTGTTTCAACAATAATTCAGTTATGTAATGGTGGAAAGTAAACCTAAATGGTGTTTCTGGACTCTGTACCAGTACTAACCTGCTCTCCGCAAGTAACTGCCAACTTCTCCACATGAATCAGATGTGAGGGTTGAATAAAAATGAATACATATTACCATCAACGTCATTAAATGCCCATGAAATGCATGGGAAGGTCAGCGTTGTTTGATTACAATGACATCATTTCCTTTTGGACTGTCCATGGGCTGTAATACGTTTACCCCTTGTTTGTCAACAGCAAAAAGAGTGTGAGAATCTCTCTGTTACATACTAGCATAAAACTGATGTTTATTTTGTAAGTTTCATAGGGGTATTAATGTGAGTAAACAGAGCTTTCTGTGCTCACATGCTGTTGAACAAGTGCAATTGATTATGGTTATTAATAATGATTATTTCTGGTCTGGTAAGTACTAGATACATGGTCCTGAAACATATTCAAGTAAAACTCACTTGATCCTTGTCCTCAAAAATAGTTTATTTACAAAATAAATGCTTATTTTTTTACATGTATACATAACAGATTTATAAAAGGCAGTGTTAGAGAAGAAAACAATCTTTGAATTGCATCAAATAATCTACAACTAAAACACAAAATGTTAATTAATACTTCTATCCTAATCACATTAAAATACTTCGCTCCCTCAAATATTATTCAGTAAAGAAATGAATTGCATTTTAAGAGGTTTCCATTAGGGTATGAAAAACACAGGCCATTTGAAGTGTGTGGAGACTGAAGGGCATGTTTACTTAGGTGTGCAGAGACTGAAAGGCGTGTTTACAAAGTATGGAGACTGTGGGCTTCTTAAGAAACAATCGTGTATTTCATACCCACATGGAAATCTCTCAAACTTCCGCTTAAATCTTGTATTTACAGTGTTACTTTATTTTTTTCATTCATATTGTTTACATACTTTTTTAAAGTAACTTATCTCTGAAACAAACAAAATAGTCAGCTTCTGTTGGAATATTTAACATCAGATCATTGTCACAATGCATGCTCTACATGGACAACTTCCAGTAAAATGTGTGCATCTCATATTAAACCTGACATATATAAACATGCAAAGCATTGTGACCTCTGGAATATTTCACCTTTGGAGTCAACAGATTTTAGACACTGGATTGCAATAACCTAACATATTTTCATAACAAGAGATGCATTTGGACTGTAAATATCATGCACACACATTATAGACAATAGACATATTAAATTATTGTTCAGTTGGATAAAAAATTAGGAATTTGTATAAAATATCATTTAACTTAAAGAAGAAGTATTTTCTTTCACATCAAGTATGACACCATTACTGTCATCTACTACATAAAAATAAAACATTTAAACAATTTCTGGTTAAAACACACCACAATTTACACAAAAAAGTGAAATTTAATGACTAAATGCGCTGTGAAGAGTTAATCAAAACAAAAATCTTACAAATGAAAATTTTGAGCTCCCCGCTTTTAACAGTTTGGTCATTATTGTCATACTGCATATTCGCTGTCGGATTATTATTATCAGAATCAGTGTAAAAGGTCACCAATCTGAATTCCAGTTGAAGTGATGGACTATTGTCAGTAGAACAGGAGAGAATTGCTTTACCTTTGTTATCATATTCTTACTCAACTTTTTATTCCAAAATAAGACTTTTAGAGATATTCATACTTTCAAAGTTACTGAACACTTCTTAAGCTCATGTTTTTTACAACCTTTCATCAAGTGAATTTTCATTTTGGAATTTTATACTTTATAGAGATCATTTCTGTATTGGTAAATTTTGCATTTTACAACATAGACTGTCCATGGTATATTTTAATGATAAAATGCTTTCATGATGTTTATCAGAATTGTGTGTCTAACATATCAGTAACGCCAGTACATATGGTGATCTTTCAGTTGATATCTGTTTGCTTTGGGGTTAGCGCCATAATGTAATGGTGGGCAGTTAACCTAATCAGTTTTCCTAGATTCTGTACCAGTACTTGCCTGTTCTCTGCAAGTGCCTTCCAACCTTCTCACATGAATCCGAGGTGGGGGACAAATTTCATGCACAGTGTCTTTTATCAACTGTCACGAAGAACATATTCCTTGTCTGAGGATCAAACTCATGACCCTGTATTCAGCTGATCAGTGCTCTCCCTACTAAGCTAAGAGAACATACAACTTTACAGCTGAAGACCCTTGGTGTTTCTTCAGGCATTATTGCAGGCACTGTTGGGGTGCTAGACTAGAGTACAACCACATTCCTTCTGACAGGCAGTGTGATGACTTCTTCATAGGAAAATCTTCATGACCTGCTGTGTTTCACATCCACAATAGTAAGTGGGTAGCTGATCCAAGTCAGTGAACATAACAAATCTGCAACAGAAGCCCCTTGAATTATGTTATATGTACATGTATGTTTTGTATCATTTTTTTTACTGGGATTACCTCGAGAAATATGTTAGACACACAATATTATATTATAAATAAATCTTCACTGAAGATGCCACAAAACAATATCTTCCATAGTTATTGCATAAAGTTATACATATGTCATTGTTACATTAATGATGATACAAATTACAATCTTAACAAACTCTGTAATTTGTATCTTCATAAAATATAAAGGACATCACTTGATCTCATTAATAATAATAATCTTAGGAGTCCAACAAATTGTTAACATTTCCATAGATATAGACATATTATATAACATTTGCCATTATCAAACTTCATTTTCAGCAAAACTGTAATCACATGTTGCAGTAAAAAGATCTTGTAACCAAATTCATGTGTTCCAAAGTCCATTATTTAATTGCTTCAAATTTTAGGCTTGTTAATGTAATGAATAGACAATAAGATCTGGTCAGCAATATCTGAGTTTTCTTTCCAAATTTTAGCAAAAATATCTAATTTCTAAATTTACGAAAGAAAGGTATCTTTCAACCATGACCTTCCCTTATTTGCATATAAATGGTGACATAACAGGACTAGGTTTAATCATGATATCTAAATACTACCTTCTACATGGAAATGAAGTCAAAGGTTGTGTTTACTATAATTCTAAAATGGAATACTGTATTTTTCATAAATATTTACCTCAATCATTAATTTCATCATACTTTATCAGTAAAATTCTAAGTCATTTATTTCAATTCAAATTTTGTAATCATTCAGTTTATGACAAAAAGTAAAATCAAACTTTTAGAACAAACTTCCTTCTGAGAACATTGCATATGACATATGTATTAATAGCAAACATAAGATACAAAAATATCATTTATGCTGATCGGTCCCTTAAGCAGGTAACTAAATCCATATGGAAAAAAAAAACATTTTCCAGTATTTTTGTGTTGAATTCTAAAATGTTATCAAACTTTCTATGTCTGCCATGACATAACAATGTATGATGATGCAAGTTGATTATATTTCGCCTTCATCTGTGGTTTCTGGGACTAGATATTCTCTGTTCTCGTATGTCCAGAAGTCATTCAGATCTATCAGTATACTGACAACTGTGTCACCTTTTCCACTGAAATAATCACAGAAATGTTTAACAAAAAAATATAGCATTCACTAAACAAATCATTAATATAACTGAACACCTCCTGTAAGTTATATTCTCAAACAATTATATTTGCCTACAATTTATTAATCATTAAAGAAGCCAAAAATTATATAAGTTGTATTTTATTACAGTGTAGGTAATGTTACAAGTTGCCCTTCATATTTAGGTCAATCTTAAGTCGTCAAATCCTTATTCACTGTGCATTGTATTCATGCTATGAAAAACATGTTAATACAGTAAGTTTAAACCAACTGTCCCATTTATTTATATTTTCAGGGTTTTGGATTTACTTTTTTAGCTCTGAAGTAGTTATCATCCTGATCATAACCTTATTTATAACTTGTTTGTATGCAATAAACTATAAAATATTTCTGTAGCACTCTCTGTGTATCACTGCAAGACTTGCACTTCTTTTTATTTACAATATGTTACATCAAGTATTCATTATAACATATGCACCAGTTTTCAGGTCAGTCCTAATGAATTAAGCTTACCAACTGTATCACAATGTGCACCAGTTTTCAGGTCGGTCCTAATGAATTAAGCTTACCAACTGTATCACAATGTGCACCAGTATTCAGGTCGGTCCTAATGAATTAAGCTTACCAACTGCATTACAATGTGCACCAGTATTTAGGTCGGTCCTAATGTATTAAGCTTACCAATTGTATTACAATGTACTCCAGTATTCAGGTCAGTCCTAATGAATTAAGCTTACCAACTGTATCACAACATGCACCCATATTCAGGTCAGTCCTAATGAATCAAGCTTACCAACTGTATCACAATATGCACCAGTTTTCAGGTCAGTCCTAATGAATTAAGCTTACCAACTGTATCACAATGTGCACCAGTTTTCAGGTCGGTCCTAATGAATTAAGCTGACCAACTGTATCACAATGTGCACCAGTATTCAGGTCGGTCCTAATGTATTAAGCTTACCAACTGCATTACAATGTGCACCAATATTCAGGTCGGTCCTAATGTATTAAACTTACCAACTGCATCACAATGTGCACCAATATTCAGGTCAGTCCTAATGAATTAAACTTACCAACTGTATCACAATGTGCACCAGTTTTCCGGTCAGTCCTAATGAATAAAACTTACCAACTGTATCACAATGTGCACCAGTGTTCAGGTCAGTCCTAATGAATTAAGCTTACAGACTGTATCACAATGTGCACCAGTTTTCAGGTCAGTCCTAATGAATTAAGCTTACCAACTGTATCACAATGTAAACCAGTATTCAGGTCAGTCCTAATGAATTAAGCTTACCAAATGTATCACAATGTGCACCAGTATTCAGGTCAGTCCTAATGAATTAAGCTTACCAACTGTATCACAATGTGCACCAGTTTTCAGGTCAGTCCTAATGAATTAAGCTTACAGACTGTATCACAATGTGCACCAGTTTTCAGGTCAGTCCTAATAAATTAAGCTTACCAAATGTATCACAATGTGCACCAGTTTTCAGGTCAGTCCTAATGAATTAAGCTTACCAACTGTATCACAATGTGCACCAGTTTTCAGGTCAGTCCTAATGAATTAAGCTTACAGACTGTATCAGTGTGGCAATTGGTCTGCTGATGCGTCAAGTGTGGTGTGCTGTGTGTTGTGTGCTTGTCACCTGCTTTCAGCCTCCACCGCTGGCTAGCCTTCTGGTGAAAAAGGAGCCGAGTGCGTAAGTCTTCCCTGCTAGTACATAGCCTCTCTGCAGACAAGCCCTTTTGCAGTGCCTCTGAGTTGGTGCCATAAGGTAACTGAACACCTTGCGGCCTCAGGCAGAACTGCAGGGGACTCGGAGGAGGTCTGCCCCCAGACATGTGGCATGCCAGGCCCACCGGTGTGTGGACACGCCCTGATGCCTATGAACAGACCCCTAGCTATGGCACAATTAGCTCCTGTGTTCCCAGGATAGGGTTTTAACTCGGAACTAAGGGTGAGGTAACCCCGAAAGAAACCTAGAGAGTTGAAGACAGAGGTGCTGGGCCATTGGCACTCTCTTAACAAACCACAGCACCATGCAATATCGCTTTGTCTACACAGCCAGACTGTATCACAATGTGCACCAGTTTTCAGGTCAGTCCTAATGAATTAAGCTTACCAAATATATCACAGTGTGCACCCATATTCAGGTCAGTACTAGTCCTAATGAATTTAGCTTACCAAATGTATCACAATGTGCATCAGTTTTCAGGTCAGTCCTAATGAATTAATATGCCAACTGTATCACAGAGAGCACCAGTTTTCAGGTCAGTCCTAATGAATTAAGCTTACCAAATGTATCACAATGTGCACCAGTACTCAGGTCAGTCCTAATGAATTAAGCTTACCAAATGTATCACAATGTGCACCAGTTTTCAGGTCAGTCCTAATGAATTAAGCTTACAGACTGTATCACAATGTGCACCAGTTTTCAGGTCAGTCCTAATGAATTAAGCTTACCAAATGTATCACAATGTGCACCAGTATTCAGGTCAGTCCTAATGAATTAAGCTTACCAAATGTATACCAATGTGCACTAGTTTTCAGGTCAGTCCTAATGAATTAAGCTTACCAAATGTATCCCAATGTGCACCAGTTTTCAGGTCAGTCCTAACGAATTAAGCTTACCAACTGTATCACAATGTGCACATCTTATTCATTAGTGTTTAGGTCAGTCCTACTGAAAAATACTTGTCAACTCCATTGTGTTTAGGTAAATCCTTCCAACTGTATTACACTAAACATGTACTCTGATTATCTGTACTAAAATACTTAGCAAAATCAAATGGCCTATGTTGTACACCAGTATTCAGACCACTTGTATTCAGTAATACTTACTAAATGCATTAAGCTGAAGAACAACAATCGGATCTAAATATTACTGTTGAAGACTACCCACTAACCTAGACCTAGCTCAATACTGTGATTGCTGAACAAATCTTACCCACTTTGATACGTTATCACTGTGATTATAACAGCTATACAAGACTCACCAATTGACTAAATCATCCAGAGTAATTCTTAGTGGATCAGAAGGTTTGACCATATCAAATATCTCATCTTTGACATCTTGAAAAGACACCGGTTCCTGGCCATGCAGTCTCATCTGTTCTTGTATTGCCTGCAATGCAAGGAAACAACACCATTAGATACTGGCATGTAAGCAACATTCACTCTCATTCTAAGAGATCCAACACAGCCTAGAGATATCAAAGGACAACACAGCCTAGAGATTTCAAAGAACAAAACAGCCTAGAGATATTTAGGGACAACACAGCCTAGAGATATCACAGGACAACACAGCCTAGAGATATCAAGGGGACAACACAGCCTAGAGATATCAAAGGGACAACACAGCCTAGAGATATCACAGGACCAGCCTAGATATCAAGGGGACAACACAGCCTAGAGATATCAAAGGGACAACACAGTCTAGAGATATCACAGGACCAGCCTAGATATCAAAGGGACAACACAGTCTAGAAATATCAAAGGGACAACACACTTCAGTTACAGTATATGCAGTTTTGCTCATCAAAGGTTACCTCAGTAATCAATTTTACAAAGACTTCACTACATTGCCTGTCAACTTCTCTTAATTTCAAGTTTGTACTTTAAACTAGGAAAATGGGAGAGATATAAACAATATGTAGAGCCAAATCTTCAGCAGTAAAATGGGTGCTATTTTTTAGTAAGAGCACACAGGATCAACATTTCAACAGTAAAATGGGTCCCAGTGATGCTTAAACAGTATACAGAACCAAAGTATCAGTGGTAATCCATTAAAGTATCTACTCTAGACTTATGGTAATCCAAAATTAGAGTACTGTAATAAGAAAGTTGTAAAATCTTATCAAAGTTGTTCAGTAACTAAGTCTCAGAATTAACTTACAGCATTCTGACCAGGTTTAATAAAGATCATGCAGAAAATGCAGCCTCTAGAGCGTTGACAAAGTTTTTTGTTACTATTTAAATTAGTGACCTACTTCTTTACCCCAGAGGACCCATTTTAGAATTATCAAAGACTTTACCGAGGTGAACGTTCTAAGACTGGGCCAGAATTGTGCATTCTGGAAACAGTAATCAAAGGCCTGAAGGGCCTGAGAGTCGGCTAATGATTGATGTACTGGTAGTATAGTCTACCAGTTTCAGTTTGGTTTTAGATTTTTTCCCCAACGGAACAGAGATTTTATTACAATAGATGAAATGGACATTCAATCGATGCCTAGTAAAACTTTGATTGACATTATACAAGTATTTAAACCCAATATATTTCTCTAAAATTGAAGAGTGGTTCGCAAAAATAAAAATGTTGAAAGTACAAACTACAATTTGACAGGTGACACTAAGATACTGCCCATGACTATAAATATTTTTCCAGTAAACATTTGCCTCCGGCATTACCAAAACAGGCAATTATCGGCTGGTATATATTCGCACATGATAAAATTTGAATATGAAAATTTATATATTGAAATTTTATAGCGCGGATTGCCACATACAATTTATAACGGATGGACGAAAGAACTGTTCAGATATTTTACAGATAAGGGGCCTGGCAATAACCGTGTCACACGCTAGGTATTGTTCAATCATATTATAAGGGATGTGAATTTAAAGTATACTTACTTTTGCGTTTAAAGATATGTAAATGTTGCTGAGTGTCAATATATAGTGTCATGAATGTTTACACTGACAGGAAAATTGCGCATTCGAAACTAAGAGAAGTTACTCGGACTAGCTACCAATTTCGGAAAAGATAACCAGTATTAATAAATGCTGTTCTTTTTTAGTTAAAACCATCATTTATTCTATTTCAGACCTGTTAACCCCTTCAAAACCATTATAGCATGTCAGTAGTCCCCAAGTCTATGTACTTTCAATTATCTGTTTTGATTCATGTAGACAGACAGGCCCAGACTGGGCTGAAAAAATGTTTGAGCGATTTACGTGGTCGGTAGCAGGGTGGGTGTGGGGAGGGTGTTCCTTCCCGCTTTGAACTGCAGTCAGATTTTGAAATGGGCATTGTGGCAGGTGGTAAAAGGGCAAATGTATCAAACTGTAAAGTGGCAATATGGGGGAGGGTGTGGGAGGATACCCCTCCTGCAAGTAGGGTTTGGGGTATCACCACAAGGAAATTTTGAAAATGTAGACCCTTGATACAGCCTTTGGTGCGATTTCTAACTGAAAATTTTATGTTTCAATTTCTAAATATTACCTAGATTCTTTTAGTATTACAATATTCAAAGTATGAATGACTGTCACTTCATATTTTTACTTTCAGGTCATGCCTCAGCACTAGAATATAAGTCTGATATTGATTCTATGTATGTATTATAAAAATAAATTCTAGAATCATTTCTGTTACAATAATATCTATCATGTCTGTTACTTTAATGTTTAAATTTCATAACACAGCTCGATATTTACCCAAAATGTTATATCCGGATATGATTACACTTTCCTTTATACTGCCAAAATCTCCAGAACTTTCAACAATATGTTTTACAAATTGTGATGATATGAAGACAGTTTAGCAGCAATTGGCAGTATCTGACATTGAAGTTTACGGTGAAATTATTTAAATCATTTCATAAAAAAAATTGTTTCGTTTCGTCAAAGCACTCTAACATAGACGATCTACTTTCGATTTCAAAAACTACAAGAAAATACAATTTAATGTTTCGCCGATTTGTTTATTTCTCGAAAAATAAGAATTAATATCATTTTTAATATCAGTAGTAACTAAACAAACCAGTAAGAGCTTCTTCTTCCGATAATTTATCCGTTTACTGACTACAAAATTCAACCCACGCAGTCGTAGAAGCATTGTTATAAACAGGTCACGCGTGTTCGCCGAGAAGTGTCCAGAATGTAGTTAGGATTCATCCGCGAAGTCTCGCGGAAAAATTAACGTACTGCACATATCTTATTTGGGTCATTTAAAATGAAGCTGTCATAATTTAATTTCATCGATGTGGTAAACTCTTTATGACCATTTTGTGTCGATTCGCCGTAAAACCCAACTCACTCACTTTGATAAGAGACATTCCAATGCTTTCAGAGGTACCCACTCAATAAAATACTAGCAGTATGTTCTGGAACTATATTTTGTCTTTCGCTGGATGTTACGCAAGCTTTGTAAGTCTGCGCAATTCATAAATGCACAGCACAATAAATTTGTTATTTGCGCAATGATTTTAAAGATTATTTGTTGAAACGGACAGGGTAACAAATGGATAATTTGGCTAATAAGTTAATATGCAGTTTTTATTTGAATTTGTGAACATCATATTTGCTATTTTGTGACAAAAGGGCATAAAATTCGTCACCATAATCATATGCGCAAATGTATTACCAAATCCCGCAGAATCGTTATGCGTGTTTATGCTTAATGAGTTACCGCGGAAGAAAATACGTGGCTTTATTCGAGTATTGCACAATTACAAGTCATAAATATGACAGATTACATCGTATATTGGTCATAGCAAATAGGATTGACATAAATGAACTTCATTCGATCAATGAACTCTTTGAAATTAGAGACAATCCAATGGAACTATATCACTTCGCTCTGTTGTGAGGCCATTTAAGAATGAGAAATCGTGCGATAGCAAGGACTCGTCAAACGCTTGACAGCGTTTAGCCGACTCAAAAATTGATGATGAGGACACAAGAAGTACTGAAAGACAGACATTGGATGATCACAATAACTTACCTTCAGCTCAAGTGAGCTAATAAAAACAAACTACTAAATGCTGTGTCGGAGTCAAAAAGGAGTCAAATGCAAAGAGACAAAAATACTGCAAAATGTAACAGGCTTAATTTCACATAGAAAATAATAGAAGTTTATCCAAGGGGAAGCCATGTAAGTAAGTAAATAAATAAGTAACAACTTCATTTCTAGAGGCTAAACATTGGGTTTCCCCATCTACCATGTGGACCTCATGTTGGTAGCCTTAACAAAAAAATCTAATAAAAATTCAAAAGTGCAGAGCTACTGTTTAATCTAATTAAGATGGAGCTGTGGTAGGGATAAATTAATAGCTTTAAACTTTGCTACACCTCATAAATACTAGTTCTGGATTAAAAGCACTACTGTACTATTTGTACAAGTACATAAAGTCATTTAAAGCCTGCAATGACTGGCAGAATTAAACAAAACACTACTGCAAGTAAGTGAATGCATGATAGAATTGCTGATGATTTTATATAGAGTACACAATATTCTATTTAATTGCACCTAACTCTGAGACCTCAACAACTTTACAAAAGCTTTACCAATTAAAGTGCTAGAAGTGCTCGTCTATACAAGACCTTATAACCTCTTGGAGCACTAGCAGATACAAAAGTTTTACGTAGTATATGAGTTTTAACCTATTAGAGTGCTATTCAATATTTGGAGCACTAGTCATCATAGCTTAAACTTTTTCAGAGCTCATCTATAAGACAGCTTAACTAACAATACAGTCAAGTCTATATGAGAGCTTAACCTATAGAAGCACTCATCTGTTTTTCTTGTACATTTTGTATCCGAAACTTTGGGGGAATAACTGAACTTCTGCCATAACACGTCGAATCCCCTAATTCATGCCAACATGATATTACTGTTTTGTTTGAAAGCAAAAAGTGTTATGCTAACGAAATTAAAGTTTTTCACAGTATTTACAGAGAGCTGCATCAAACAATTTCTGCAGAGCATGTTTGCATTGGTAAGTTACTTTAAACTCAAAAAACAAGAGCTCCACCTTGCGGGTGCAGACGCTCATCTGATTTTTTTTGTCTCTGTAAAATAGAAATATTGACCTACCCATGATTTCTCTTGCAAAAAGCAATGCAGAGTTATGGTACTTGCTGTGCAGTGTCAGCTTTTAATGTGGTACTTGCTGTGCAGTGTCAGCTTTTAATGGCGAATACCTGCTCCAAGTTTTAAAGCAATAGCTTTGACTGTAAAGGAGAAAAGTTGACCTAAACACAAAACTTAACCAAGAAATCTGATATTTTCTAAGTCCAAAAGGGGCCAAACTTTTTGCAAAAAGCAGGATGGAGTTATGTTTCTTGCTGTACAGAGTCAGCTTTTGATGGTGAACAAGTGTTGCAAGTTTCAAAGCAATAGCTTTAATAGTTTAGGAGAAAAGTTGACCTAAACATAAAACTTAACCAAGAAATCTGATATTTTCTAAAAGGCCATAATTCTAGCAAAAAGCAGGATGGAGTTATGTTTCTTGTTGTACAGAGTCAGCTAATGATGGTGAACAAGTGTTGCAAGTTTTAAAGCAATAGCTTTGATAGTTTAGGAGAAAAGCTGACCTAAACATAAAACTTAACCAGGCAATGCTGACGCAGATGCTGATGACAATAACTCATCTTTTTTTTTCCAAAAATCAGATGGGCTAATAATGGCAACATTTTCACCACAACATTAGTCTGTCAAGTATCTGTCTCCTAAATGGATACGCAAGAAAACCAGCCTGTGAATATATAACCTGGTAAAAGTGGGAGTCAATTTTTTCTATCGTAATTTCATATTCTGATATTTCTACAGTATTTCAAATGTATCAGTCAGTTAACAATAAGCAGTGTTCCAAGATTTCTGTACTAGAACTGACAATATCCCTATGTGAATCAGTGATGGAAAACATACCATCTTTTTTCAATGAAGTGAGAAATGACTTCAGCCATACTGTTGTCTGTTAAATCATCACTGAGAAAACATTTCCTTGCCCATGAATAGCACAAGTTTGTCAACTCCGGAGTCATGGATTTGTTAACTTTCTACTGACCAAACCTTTAAGGCATTAGATCACTAATAGTAATGTTTACAAAATGGCCTTTGCTTGGTATATTCTGAAAGGTAACCGTGTTTTGCTCTTATTTGCAATTTTTAAACAACTTTTACCATGCCGTTTTTTATAAATTTTGTATAACTTATGGTATCTCCTGAAGCTCAAGTAGAGACAAATTTCAAAGTGATAGCCACTATCTAAAACATTTGCAGAGAACTCATTTTGCCATTAATTTTAATACAAGAAACATCAAACTATTGGTAAACAATTATAAAATACAAAATAAAAATGTTAATATCATTATTTCTATGGTGCCTCAAGTAAACGGATTTAATGAGACAGAATTCATACTTCAACATTGAAAAAATAAGGTCGAATGCTGTGTTTCTGTTTTGAACTTTGCTTACTCGATTTAAAAATAACCTTTGGGGAGACGTAAAACCTACCTAAATTTCTTCCACAATATATAATCTAAGAGTGAAAGCAAAATAGAGAAGTTTCACCGCGTGTAACTCAATATTTTTAAAGATGTGTAACTCTGCCCCTTCTGTTTAACTAGTAAATTCACTTTGAACACCAAGAAATCGCTTATTAGATTCATCTTTTTCCATTTTTTTACAAGAAATCAATAATGAGTCTTGAAAGAAGTAAAAACTTACTAGAAACAAAAGCACCGCCTTGCGGGTGCTGACGCTCATCTGATTTTTTTTGTATAATAGAAATATTGTTCTACCCATGATTTTCTAAGTCTAAAAAGGGCCATCATTCTTGCAAAAAGCAGGATAGAGGTATGTTTCTTGATGTACAGTGTCCACTTATGATTGTGAAAAACTGTTGCAAGTTTTAAAGCAATAGCTTTGATAGTTTATGAGAAAAGTTGCCTTAAACATAATACTTAACCAAAAAAATGATTTTCTAAGTCCAAAAGGGGCAATAATTATTGCAAAAAGGAGGATGGAGTTATGTTGCTTGCTGTACAGGGTCAGCTTATGATGGTGAACAAGTGTTGCAAGTTTCAAAGCAATAGCTTTGATAGTTTAAGAGAAAAAGTTGACCTAAACATAAAACTTAACCAAGAAATCTGATATTTTCTAAGTCCAAAAGGGGCCATAAATCTTGCAAAAAGCAGGATGGAGTTATGTTTCTTGCTGTACAGGGTCAGTTTATGATGGTGGACAAGTGTTGCAAGTTTTAAAGCAATAGCTTTGATAGTTTAGGATAAAAGCTGACCTAAACATAAAACTTAACCAAGAAAACTGATTTTCTAAGTCCAAAACGGGCAATAATTCTTGCAAAAAGCAAGATGGAGTTATGTTTCTTGATGTACAGGGTCTGCTTATGATGGTGAACAAGTATTCCAAGTTTCAAAGCAATAGCTTTGATAGTTTAGGAGAAAAGTTGACCTAAACATAAAACTTAACCAAGAAATCTGATATTTTCTAAGTACAAAAGGGGCCATAAATCTTGCAAAAAGCAAGATGGAGTTATGTTTCTTGCTATACAGGGTCAGCTTATGATGGTGAACAAGTCTTCCAAGTTTCAAAGCAATAGCTTTGATAGTTTAGGAGAAAAGCTGACCTAAACATAAAACTTAACCAGGCAACGCCGACGCAGACGCCGACGCCGACGCCGACAACCGCTCAAGTGATGACAATAACTCATCATTTTTTTTCAAAAAATCAGATGAGCTAAATAGGGAAAATAAGGAGAAAAAAAATTTGGTCCCAGTAGGGCTTGAACCTACGCACCCCTAAGAATTGCAGTAAAAGTAGGTTTATGGTAGGAATTGAATACTCTTCAAAAAGGAGGTTCTCTATTAGTGATCTAATACCTTAATATCTAGTTTTTACAAATCAAAACAAAAACTTAAAGTGTGCCATATCAAATATATTTTAGTCTTTTTATATCACACTCAACAAATCCATGCAGAGATGAAAACAATAAAATAAAAATCCTGATAAACAACTGGAAACTAGAAAATTTATGTATGATAGATGGAATGTGAAATGTTACATGAAGTAACTATAAGTGACGACAACTATATGATATTCTAGTATATTAATAAAGACAAAAAATTCAATAAAAATCTTCTAGGTCCACTATTTATGTTGAGGTTGTTATAAAGCTGAAGCTAACACACTATTATTGTGAAATCATTGTAAAAATGCTTCCAGTGTTAAGACACAGCCAATAAAATGTAAAAGATTAAAATGTCACTTGAAATCCAGGTTAAACAAGTATGCCCTTTACCTAAGCAAATTTACAATATTCAAAGGAAAAGTATTCTCTTAAAGTACTGCGTCCATACACTGCCAATACTGCTGTGATAACAATGGGCCATACAGTACAGACAACTGTTTGATAGATTTGTTGCCTACATTCATATAATATGAGCTGCGCCATAAGAAAACCAACATAGTGGTTTTGCAACCAGCATGGATCCAGACCAGCCTGCACATCCGCGCAGTCTGGTCAGGATCCATGCTGTTCGCTAACAGTTTCTCTAATTGCAATAGACTTTGAAAGCGAACAGCATGGATCCTGACCAGACTATGCAGATGCGCAGGCTGGTCTGGATCCATGCTGGTTGCAAAGCCACTATGTTGGTTTTCCCATGGCGCAGCTCATATAATATTATAATTAAGAGGAGACCAAAAATAAACTTAAGCTTGCACAATGACTAAAGGTTTGCTTAATCACTATTCCAAGACTAAATGGGTTTGTTTCCTCATACATCATAAGTTAGGGTCTGGGATTGCTTCATCACATATTTCAAGTCACGGTTAGGAACTGCTTCATCATGTATTCCAAGTCCTAGTTAGGGATTGCTTCATCATGTATTCCAAGTCAAAGTTCAGGATTGCTTCACCATGTATTCCAAGTCAAAGTTCAGGACTGCTTCATCACATATTCCAAGTCAATTTATGGGATTGCTTAATCATGTATTCCAAGTCAAGGTTCAGGATTGCTTCAACATGTATTTCAAGTTAAGGTCTGCTACTGCTTCATCATGTATTCCAAGTCATGGTTAAGGATTGCTTCAACATGTATTTCAAGTTAAAGTTCAGGATTGCTTCATCATGTACTCCAAGTCCTGGTTCAGGATTGTTTCAACATGTATTTCAAGTTAAGGTCTGGTATTGCTTCATCATGTATTTCAAGTCAAGGTTCAGGATTGCTTCAGTGTATATTTCAAGTTAGGGTCTGGTATTGCTTCATCATGTACTCCAAGTCCTGGTTCAGGATTGTGTCAACATTTATTTCAAGTTAAGGTCTGGTATTGCTTCATCATGTATTTCAAGTCAATGTTCAGGATTGCTTCAATGTATATTTCATGTTAAGGTCTAGTATTGCTTCATCATGTACTCCAAGTCCTGGTTCAGGATTGTGTCAACATTTATTTCAAGCTAAGGTCTGGTATTGCTTCATCATGTATTTCAAGTCAAGGTTCAGGATTGCTTCAATGTATATTTCAAGTTAAGGTCTGGTATTGCTTCATCATGTATTTCAAGTCAATGTTCAGGATTGCTTCAATGTATATTTCAAGTTAAGGTCTGGTATTGCTTCATCATGTACTCCAAGTCAAGGTTCAGGATTGTGTCAACATTTATTTCAAGTTAAGGTCTGGTATTGCTTCATCATGTATTTCAAGTCAAGGTTCAGGATTGCTTCAACGTTTATTTCAAGTTAAGGTCCGGTATTGCTTCATCATGTATTTCAAGTCGTGGTTCAGAATTGCTTCAACATGTATTTCAAGTTAAGGTCCGGTACTGCTTCATCATGTATTCCAAGTTATGGTTCAGGATTGCTTCAACATGTATTTTAAGTTAAGGTCTGGTATTGCTTCATCATGTATTCCAAGTCATGGTTCAGGATTGCTTCAACATGTATTTCAAGTTAAGGTCTGGTATTGCTTTATCGTGTTTGTTTGTTTTGGGTTTAACGCTGTTTTTCAACAGTATTTCAGTCATGTAACGGCGGGCAGTTAACCTAATCAGTGTTCCTGGATTCTGTACCAGTATAAACCTGTTCTCTGCAAGTAACTGCCAACTTCCCCACATGAATCAGAGGTGGAGGACTAATGATTTCAAACACAATGTCGTTTATCAAATAGTCACAGAGAACATACGCCCCGCCCGAGGATTGAACTCGCGACCCGCGATCCGTAGACCGACTCTCTACCTACTGAGCTAAGCGGGCGGGTGCTTCATCATGTACTCCAAGTCATGGTTCAGGATTGCATCATCATGTTTCCAAGTTAAGGTCTGGTATTGCTTCATCATGTATTCCAAGTCAAGGTTCAGGATTGCTTCAGCATGTATTTCAAGTTAAGGTCTGGTATTGCTTCATCATGTTTTCAAAGTCATGGTTCAGGATTGCTTCAACATGTATTCCAAGTCATGGTTCAGGATTGCTTCATCATGTATTCCAAGTCATGGTGTGGGATTGCTTCATTATGTATTCCAAGTCATGGTTCAGGACTGCTTCATCATGTATTCCAAGTCATGGTTCAGGATTGCTGCACTATGTATTCTAAGTCACATTTCAGGACTGCTTCATCATGTATTCCATGTCAAGTTTCGAAACAGTTTCACCATGTAAGTCATGGTTCAAGATTGCTTCATCATGTATTCCAAGTCAAGGTTTGGGATTGCTTCATCATGTATTCTAAGTTAAGGTCTGGTATTGCGTCATCATGTATTCCAAGTCGCGGTGTGGGATTGCTTCATCACAGATTTCAAGCCACGGTTGAGGATTGCTTCATCATGTATTCCATGTCAAGGTCCAGGATTGTTTCATCATGAATTCCATGTCAAGGATTAGGATGGCTTCACCATGCATATTAAGCCAAATGCATATTAAGTCAAAGTTCAGGATTGCTTCATCATTCATTTAAAGTCAAGGTCAAAGATTGCTTCATTATGTAATGGTATTCCAAGTGAAGGTTTAGGATTACTTCATCATGCATTTAAAGTCCAGGTCCAGGATTGCTTCATAATTCATTCAAAGTTATGGTCTGTAATTGCTTCATCATATATTCCAAGTTAAAGTCCGTGTATTCCATGTTACAGTCCAGATGGCTCCATCATGTATTCCATGTTACAGTCCAGATGGCTCTATCATGTATTCCAAGTTACAGTCCAGATGGCTCCATCATGTATTCCATGTTACAATCAAGATGGCTCCATCATGTATTCCATGTTACAGTCCAGATGGCTCCATCATGTATTCCAAGTTACAGTCCAGATGGCTCCATCATGTACTCCAAGTTATGGTCCGGACAGCTTCATCATGTATTCCAAGTTATGGTCCGGATGGCTCCATCATGTATTCCAAGTTATGGTCCGGACAGCTTCATCATGTATTCCAAGTTATGGTCCAGATAGCTCCATCATGTATTCCAAGTTATGGTACAGATGGCTCCATCATGTATTCCAAGTTATGGTCCAGATGGCTCCATCATGTATTCCAAGTTATGGTACGGATGGCTCCATCATGTATTCCAAGTTATGGTACGGATGGCTCCATCATGTATTCCAAGTTACAGTCCGGATGGCTTCATCATGTATTCCAAGTTATGGTCCGGACAGCTCCATCATGTATTCCAAGTTATGGTACGGATGGCTTCATCATGTATTCCAAGTTATGGTCCAGATAGCTCCATCATGTATTCCAAGTTACAGTCCAGATGGCTCCATCATGTACTCCAAGTTATGGTCTGGACAGCTCCATCATGTATTCCAAGTTATGGTACAGATGGCTCCATCATGTATTCCAAGTTATGGTCCAGATGGCTCCATCATGTATTCCAAGTTATTAGAGGTCCGCGACGGCTCCATCATGTATTCCAAGTTATGGTACGATGCATGCTTCAATCATGTATTCCAAGTTATGGTGCTCACAGATAGACTCCATCAGATCAGTATTCCAAGTTACAGTCCAGATGGCTCCATTCATGTACTCCAAGTTATGGAGGATGGTCCACTGTATTCAATTATGGTCCGGCTCATCATGTATTCCAAGTTATGACGGATGCTCCATATGTATTCCAAGTTATGGTACGGATGGCTCCATCATGTATTCCAAGTTATGGTACGGATGGCTCCATCATGTATTCCAAGTTATGGTCCAGACGGCTTCATCATGTATTCCAAGTTATGGTCCAGACGGCTTCATCATGTATTCCAAGTTATGGTCCGGACGGCTTCATCATGTATTCCAAGTTATGGTCCAGACGGCTTCATCATGTATTCCAAGTTATGGTCCAGACGGCTTCATCATGTATTCCAAGTTATGGTCCAGATGGCTCCATCATGTATTCCAAGTTATGGCCAGAAGCTCCATATGTTTCCAAGTTTGGACGGAGCTTCATCATGTATTCCAAGTTATGGTCCAGACGGCTTCATCATGTATTCCAAGTTATGGTCCGACAGCTTCATCAGTATTCCAAGTTATGGTCCGGATGGCTCCATCATGTATTCCAAGTTATGGTCCGGACAGCTTCATCATGTATTCCAAGTTATGGTCCAGATAGCTCCATCATGTATTCCAAGTTATGGTACGGATGACTTCATCATGTATTCCAAGTTATTGTCCGGATGGCTTCATCATGTATTCCACTTGTAGGTTACAGATTTTATTCATGATGTATTTCTGGATTCCATGTCAAGCTCAAACATTTATTAAGCAGCATGGGTTCCAGATAGATTCATCATACATTACTTGTCATGTCAATAGGGACTCCTTAATCATGTAAAAAGTTTCATGACAGGATACCATGTACTTGCACAGCTATCACAGGATCTACTTTTTCTGACTGACTGACTGCCAGGGGCAAACCAGAACTCCACTTAACAGGTACTGATACAGGACTAAGAAAACAATAATCTTTGCTTTCAGATTTACTACAAGTTCTGTTTTTGCCTGATGTCAGCTAACATGGACAACAGAGATACTCAACACCCACTTGTTCTGTGTCACCTTACAGGTATAACACTGCAACAACACCTGACACTTATTTGTACATAAAGCTTCAGAAAGATCATTATGATGTTATTGTTTTAGTTCCTTCTCCATTATAGAAGGTTAATAAAAAGTTTGATGTATTATTTACAATGAAGCAGAATTTTTGAAGTATGTTAGCTTCAGGAGTTGCCATGTATACTTACAGGTATCTCGGCGGCGTATTTTTTGATGACACCCTAATAATTTCATTAAACTCATGTTATAATAGTCACACAGTTTTACATATAGGATGTTGATGTAACTATTCTATTCTATTTGCGCTTTAATAACTAAAAAATGTCTATATTCAACTTTAATGAAAAAAGTTACTTGATCATAACTGTTTCAATTCACAAACTGAAGAAAATTCAAGCATTGTTGATTAATTTCGAAAAAAAAAGAACAATATCAAAATATTTATATGACATTGTCATACACAGCAATATTTAGATACGATAACCTATTATATTTTAAGAAGAATTTGAGTTACATAAGGAATATTTTCGATGTACACTACCTAATTGCTAATGTAAACCTTTTTATTTGCTTCAGTGCACCTTTTGAATATTTAAATAAGCATAATTATTAACATTTTTAAAGTTTTTCGTATAGAAGTATGTAATTTATGCTTATTCAAGAGAATTAATTCTTAATCAGTAGAACAGTTACAGTACACTAATTAGCAGTTTTCTCCTTTATTCAATATGCATAATTACAGTTTAGCTAGTTTTATTTTCTATTTTTAGCTCTAGTGGCCCAAGTGCCCAATTTGAACAAATCTGGAAGAGCACCATATAATTATGCTACAGACAAACTTTAATGCAGATCCATTTAGCTGTTCATGAGAAGAAGACTTTTAAATGTATTTCTATTTTTAGCTCTAGCCGCCCCTAAATGGCCCCATTTGAACAAACTTAGGAGAGGACCATATAATGATGCTACAGACCAAGTTTGATGAAGATCCATCAAGGGGTTCATGATAAGATGTTGTTTAAAGGTATTTCTATTTTCAGCTCTAGAGGCACCTAAAAGGGGCCAAGTGCCCCAATTTGAACAAATTTGGGAGAGAACCTTATAATGATGCTACAGACAAAATTTGATGAATATCTATCAAGTATTTGTTTAAAGGTTTTTCTATTTTCAGCTCTAGCAGCCCCTAAAAGGGGCCAAGTGCCCCCATTTGAACAAACTTGTTAGAGAACCCCGCCAGGATTGTATAGATTCTGACCAGTAGTTTCAGAGAAGATGTTTACATGTATGTGAAAATGTGGACGATGGACGACTGACGATCCACCTTTACTAATAGCTCACCCTGAACCTTTGGTTCAGGTGAGCTAAAAATGAGTATAATAAATTCTCCTTAAATGAATGTACTTGGCAAAACACCTTTACTACTCATCAGGCTAAAGCCCTAAGCCAAGTCAATTATCTACAGAGGTGCATACATTCTTTCAGCCACCAAAGCCATTTAGTAACATCCAAGTAATACATACCTAAAATGTTGTCAGATAATGTTTTATACTGGATTACCAAAATGTCACTCCAATGGCATTTTTAATTTCAAATCAAAAAAACTTTGAACACTGTTACTTAATAAAGTTTAACCACAGAAATGTCTACATAATTCAGAGTTGGATGGAAGTGCGAATGATACAGTTCAAGCTGATGCCTCTAAACTGTATTTGTTGTATATAAAAGTAATACAATAAAATTAAGTGAATCATAGACTAGTCTACTTTCAGTTTAAGTACTGAAATGTATAATTTTGACAACTCACCCTGAAGAAGTAGTTAAGAGAGAAAACATTAAGGTGGCCACGTTGTTGAACATCAAGTATACGAAACAAGTAGCGTAAAGCTTCTGGTTCTTTCCGGTTTTCCAGTGCTAACACAAAGTCCAGGTATGTTTTATAATCCTGTAATTAAAATTGGAAATTGTCCATTACATATAAAACCACAAAAGAACTAATACTAGATTATGAAAGATGTTTTCCTCTTTTATAAGCAAAATAACGCAAGTTACACGAAATTTGCCCTTCACAGAGGTTAACAGGAAGCAAGGAAGCTGATTTTAGTAATCTGTTTTCTATTCAGCAATACAGATCCCTGTCAATTTATTTATATCTGTCTCGTTTGTTACTGAAATGGTAATTACTCCCAAACGTTTTGATACTGTGAGCCGAATGAATTTATCTAAAAAATTAGGCTGACCGCCACTGGCATATATATTTGTATATTAGGCTATACTTCAGCACAATATTCCACTTGTAATGAAATGATAAAATTAGAAACAGGTTTTTACCATTTCCCCTTCATATGTGAGGCATTCTTGGAACACTCTATCTAGAAACACATCTGTTAATGTACCTGTACCATACCTGGAAATAATTTTTTACAATCTAAATTGAACAGATAGAACAATAAGAGCTGTTGGAAGACAGCAATGCTTGTCAACAGCCTTGTCACTAAAGGAAGTTAAATGAATGAAAAGAAAAGTCAAAAAGGGGCAAAACTTTGTAAAAATGCAAAATACATTGTAGATGGAACCTTTGCCATGCAAGTCAGACTATCACAGTGAACAAAATCTGTCAAGTTTTAAACCAGTTCAATTAGTAGATACTGAGGGTGAGTGCAATAGCTGTACCTATTCTTCCAGTATTTAAGCTAAAAAATCCCCTATACATATCTTCTTTTCAAGGAAGACCACAGATACCCATTTGGACATTATTACAGGTAAACCAGAGAGCACATAGAAACAGTTTGATACTTCTCAAGCCAATACCACAGTATTATGCAGCAATGTTTAACAAAATATTCTCAAAAGTTTGATTATGATCTTCATAAAAGAGTTAGTTACAACATTTATTAATATTCACATATTAACCATACAGCCAAAGAGCTGAAAAGACAACATTCTGTTCTTTCCTGGCAAGCTCCTCTTTACTCAACATTCTTAAAACATCTACATTTACCTAGCCCGTATTCAAACTATGATCTTTATCAAGATACAGATATTGCTCAGGCAAATGGAGCTCTACACTTACCTGGCAAGTTCCTATGCAACATTCCATGATTTTATATAGATACACAATGTCATGTTGCCCGCACACCTTGAAAGCTGAAGATTTACCTTAAAAGTTCCTCTTTACTCAACATTCTATTATTTCATCGCCCATACACTTTTACCTGGCAAGTTCCTCTTCACTTAATATTCCAATATTATCTTTCTCAAGATCTGGATATTACCAATACACCCCCAAGAGCTTTAGATTTACCAAAATTCCATTATGAACTTTATCTAGATTTAGATATTGCCCATACAACCCAAAAGCTGAAGATTTATCTAGCAAGTCCCTCTTTACTCCACATTCCATTATGATTTTATCTAGATTTAAATACTGCCCATACATCAAGACAGTTTTAAATTTACCTGGCAAGTTCCTCTTTACTCAACATTCCATTATGATCTTTATCTAGATTAAGATATTGCCCATACACCCTAAGAGCTGATGGAGCTGAAAACCAGTTGGACTCCTGCATCTCTTTTGACAAATCTTCATCCCTGAGCTGGGAAACAGAAAAAAATCATATTTAGTACAAGGTCACTTATAACACAAGTTCACTTTATACATTATTTCCTATTCTTACATGCTTGTTTCTCTTAAAACACGCATACGCTAAAATGACATCACGTTAATAGGCAATGCCATCAACGTGTTTGTTTTGACCAAGAAAGCACTTGTATATTTTATCTTCCGTTTTATAGGATAATCGAAATAATTCATAGCAATAATTCACTCCAGCCATGCCATCGTGAAATTATTCCGCAGATGTATAACCTCTTTTTCATATATTAATAATGTTAAAACACAATTTTTCTATAAATTATTTCTTAATAAAGCATTATCACGTCACATGGCAAAACAGTGGAATGACCTTAAATGCACATCTTGGCATATTTTTACAAATGTGTCTGCACCTAAGCAAAAACACTGGCTGGATGACTTTCTTATATTAGAATCTAAGTAGGGCCTTTATACACAAGGGTAAAAGGGCAAGTTGTTTGTAGTAAGTGGCCTAAACCACTGCACCAGATGCCCCTTTACTAGTTACTGTTTTCAGCATTATGTTTAAGGAATATATAGTCATACTCCCAATTCAGAGGTAATGATTCAATTCCCAGTGTGAAAGAAATTTGACTGCAGAGACTAAAATACCCTAACAATAGACCAGTATGGTCAGAAATCTATAAAACTGTCATGAAGCATAGTTAAACTAGAGCTGTTATTGAGAAATGCGCATGTCTCCCACAACTGCCTAATCATCTACATTGGCATTTCTTCTCCATTATGTATCTGAGTCAACCATGCACCAAGACCTGTATCACTGGCATCAGTATTTTCGGTAATTCAAGGGCTGTAATTCCGAAGTGCCTGGGACGATTTGGCTGAGTATCGAACTTGGCCGAGGACTTATTGGCAAACTTATTTTGTTCAAGTTTGGTGAAGATCGGATGAGAACTATTCGACTTTGAGCGCGGACAAGATTTGTGACAGACTGACAGAAACAAATCAATATATCGCCCACCACAGTGGTGCGGGAGACATATTAACTTAAAAAAAAAATCTTTAAAACTGAGGTCAAACAAACTTACTTCTAACAAATCATCTAGAAAACTACATGCTAGTATATCCTGGATTTTGATTTTCCCTTTTCTCATTGGATCTAGAAAGAAGAAGAACTTCCGAACTGCTGTACACACATAGAATGAGTAAAATGACTTCTCTAATCCATTCAACTGTAATGAGAAAGGAAAAATGTTGCAGTTATTCTTAGTTTGCTTTATCAACTAACTGTTTTCTAGTTTTCTACAAATTAACATGATCAGTTTCAACTTTCAATATTGTAAATACTGTACATTACAAAGTATGGCTTGCATTATCACAAAAATCCTATAGAAACATCAGTCCTGTGAACATTATTCACTGTATAATTTTGTTATCAACTTTATTAATATTTACTGTAATTTGATAATCTAATGTAATTGTTTATAAGACAGGTGAAAAGAAAAGAAGCTGCGAAATTTTAGCCTATAAAAAAAGAAAAGAAAATCATTCCATTGCATGCTTTTGTGGCAAACCAGGAAAATTAACAGAAATATTACATGCATTGAAAATTGTTGTTTTTTTTTTCATTTTCTGGCATCAATTTAAGGTAATAAAGAAAACTGCATTGTCACATTAGGCTGAAAAATATACCCACTGTTTATCATTAATGGACTAATTAATAGAAAATGGTAAGAACTTAATCCTTCTATATATCTTCTACCTTCTGATGAAAGGATACAATTTTAGCAAAGATATATTTAAAACACTTAGACAAAATTATGCCAATGTATGCAATCCTAAAACTTTTGGTTAGCTATGATAACACATTCTGACCAATGTAGGCAAAGCAAGCACAGTAGATACCAGGTTATCCATATAGTAAGTCCAAGACACAGCTCAATTAATGAATTTTCATGCTATAATATATCTAAGTATTTGTTGGATTTCAACCTTATTTTAGTCATATTAAATCAGCCAGTTATAACTAAGCTAAACCAGTGTCTATAGATTCTGTACCAGTACTAACTTGTCCTTAGGCAGTTACCTAACCAGTGTTGCTGGATTTTAATACCAGAACGCAACAGTTACTGTCCTCTAGTACTTATGTTTCTGTATTCAGTACCAGTATTCATGTGTCATCCTCATTTAACCTTGATTTTTTTTATACCAGTACTCACTTGTCTACCAGCAGTAACCTAAACAATATTGCTGAATTTTGTATCAGCACTAACAAAAAAGTAACTGACAGCATCTTTGCATAAAAGAGAGGTGAGCTGAGGAGTTCAAAGTCTACAGCGGGCTCTCTCAAACTGTCATAGAAAACATTTGCCTTTCCCAGGAATCAAACTTGCAGTCTCTCAGTTTATACTCTTATGGTCTATGTACCGAGATAGTACAGTATAGTTAAATATAGTGAGTGTACAGTTAAATATAACACACATTTAGAACAGTATTTGACCTGAATCACAATAAATGGGAGACAGTACACAGACACCAGAAACACATACTTTAGGTTCTTTTCAAATGTTCTGACAGAGCTTATCATAAAAGAAAGTGAAGTAAAAACAAACTGCCATCTGGCATTGAATTTACCATACATAGAAAGGTGAATGCCAAGGTAACATGTATCAGCCAAGGTCTTTGGAATAGAACATTCAAATAGCACATGCTATAGGCACAATGCAAATTCTTACCTGACGATAAATCTAATATAATTATCAATTATGAAATAATACTATAACTTAAGATAAATATTGATCAACATTGCAAATGCTATGAAACATTTTCAGTACTTTTGGTGCTATCCTCCAGCAAAAGGAAGACAGAATGATGAAACTGAAGTCAGGCAGAAAAGGCATAATAATTATGCTATGCTTTGATATGTGAATAATTATGGAACTGTTCTGATCTGGTTCTGTCATGTCTGGACAGCCAACAATACATACTCTAAATCTAAAAGCTTGACCATGACAAACTCATATGCATGTTTCAACCAGTATAGGTTACAGATTAAATAGAATACTTTTTCTCCCTTTACTCTTTTTTTTTTAATTATTTTTTTTCTAGAAGGTGAGGACATTGTTGAACATTAAGGGATCACTTGCACTGGTATGATTTTACATGTTGTAACTTGCACAAAAATACAAGAGGAAGCTTAAAAGAATCAACAAAAGACTGAAAACACACAAAAACACAAAGAACAATACTGTATTTATAAACCAAAGTTAGCTAGGGTTTCAAAAGTCCCATGGACTCGCTCTGAAAATGAAAAAGTAGCCTAACAGCATTTTTAGGAGCCCCTAGGCCTCTTACTTCTGAAACACTGGATTAGCACTATCTTAAAAAAGATTCCGTAGAACTGTGTTGTGTCACTTAGAATTTTCCACACCGCCATGTGGAAAACAACAATTTATGCATAAAATAACATTTAAACTTTTCCCTGTCCAAAGTTTGATTATAATACTTCTACACATGATGACAAGTAATATGCTATGTCAATATTCTCACACATATGTAATGATGTTCAGAAACTAGACACATACCTGTGGGAGGGTGGGGATGAGTTCTAAAATGTAGTTTTCTAAATCCTGTAACAGAAAAACAAACATATCAAACTCTTCATCAAATTTTTCAAATCTTTGAATATTAGTTTGGAATTGTTTTTTTTTCATATTTGGTGGAACTAGTGCATCTCATAAGAGAATCTGCAGTAAGTAAATCCATTGACTGAAAGTAAATTATCAAGGAGAAAAAAACAACAGAAAACAACAGAAAAGATGATGAGGTCGTATATTGCTGCTTAAACTACACCTTTTTACCTTGCTTCTAACCAAGCTTGGTGCAAATCAAACCAGCTGTTGTGGAGATGTTGTCTGTTAATTGTTTTTCCTTTCTAATTTTTAGCTCTGTTGCTCTGCACTAGGTGCAATAAAGCAGAACCAGTTGAACACACTCGATAAAGATCCACAAAAAGATGCTACTGACCAAATTTGGTGATAATCTACCAAGGAGAAACAGTCTTTTACATGTTTATGATTTTCTGTTTAAGCAGCACTAAAATGCAGCTAAGTGGCACCATATGAACAAACTGGAGAAAGGTCCTTGTAAGGGTTCTTCGGACTAAGCTTTGTGAAATTCGATGATGCAGTTCTGAGCAGAAGTCATATAAAGGTTTTCCTATTTTTAGCTCAGCCAGGCCTAAATGCAGTAAAACAGAACCAATGAAATGTCATCAATTCATGCTACAGACCAAGTTCAGTAACAAGAGGGCCAAGATGGCCCTAGGTCGCTCACCTAAGAAACACTCCATAACAGTGTAAAACATGTTTGACCTAGTGATTTCATAGAAACAAATATTCTGACCAATTTTCATTAAGACTGGACCAAAAAATTGGTCTCTTGCGATAAAACAAGCATTTTCTTAGATATGACTTAGTTTTTGACCCTAGATGACCCATGTTCAAACTCGACCTAGACTTTATCAAGGCAATCATTCTGACCAAAATTCATGAAGATCAACTGAAAAATACAGCCTCTATCACATACAGAAGTTTTTTCTTTGATTTGACCAAGTGACCTAGTTTTTGACCTCAGATGACCCATATTCAAATTCGACCTAGATTTCATTAAGGCAATCAACCTGACCAAATTTCATAAAAATCAGTTGAAAAAAACAGTCTCTATCGCATACACAAGATTTTTCTTTAATTTGACCTAGTGACCTAGTTTTTGACCTCAGATAACCCATATTCAAAATCGACCTAGATTTCATCAAGGCAATCACTCTGACCAAATTTCATGAAGATCAATTGAAAAATACATCCTCTATTGCATACACAATGTTTTTCTTCGATTTGACCTAGTGACCTAGTTTTTGACCCCAGATGACCCATTTTCGAACTCGGCCTAGATTTTATCAAGGTAATCATTCTGGCTAAATTTCATGAAGATCAGATGAAAAATACAGCCTCTATTGCATACACAAGGTTTTTCTTTGATTTGACCTAGTGACCTAGTTTTTGACCCGAGATGACCCATTTTCGAACTTGGTCTAAATTTCATCAAGGTAATCATTCTGACCAAAATTCATGAAGATCAATTGAAAAATACAGCCTCTATCGCATACACAAGGTTTTTACGTGATATGACCTAGTGACCTAGTTTTTGACCCCAGATGACCCATTTTCGAACTCGGCCTAGATTTCATCAAGGTAATCATTCTGACCAAAATTCATGAAGATCAATTGAAAAATACCGCCTCTATCGCATACACAAGGTTTTTCTTTGATTTGACCTAGTGACCTAGTTTCTGACCCGAGATGACCCATTTTCGAACTCGGCCTAGATTTCATCAAGGTTATCATTCTGGCCAATATTCATGAAGAAGAATTGAAAAATACAGCCTCTATCGCATACACAAGGTTTTTCTTTGATTTGACCTAGTGACCTAGTTTTTAACCCGAGATGACCCATTTTCGAACTCGGCCTAGATTTCATCAAGGTTATCATTCTGACCAATATTCATGAAGATTAATTGAAAAATACCGCCTCTATCGCATACACAAGGTTTTTCTTTGATTTGACCTAGTGACCTAGTTTTTCACCCACGATGACCCATTTTCGAACTCGGCCTAGATTTCATCAAAGTTATCATTCTGACTAATATTCATGAAGATTAAATGAAAAATACAGCCTCTATCGCATACACAAGGTTTTTCTTTGATTTGACCTAGTGACCTAGTTTTTGCCCCGAGATGACCCATTTTCGAACTCGGCCTAGATTTCATCAAGGTTATCATTCTGACCAATATTCATGAAGATTAATTGAAAAATACCGCCTCTATCGCATACACAAGGTTTTTCTTTGATTTGACCTAGTGACCTAGTTTTTGACCCGAGATGACCCATTTTCGAACTTGGCCTAGATTTCATCAAGGTTATCATTCTGACCAATATTCATGAAGATTAATTGAAAAATACAGCCTCTATCGCATACACAAGCTAAATGTTGACAGACGACGGACGACAGACGACAGACGACAGACGACGGACGACGGACGCCGGACATCGAGCGATTAGAAAAACTCACCTGAGCATTGCTCAGGTGAGCTAAAAATTCAAATCCCTTAAGTGGTTTATGAAAAGAAGATATGAGCCGTTCCATGGGAAAACCAACATAGTGGGTATGCGACCAGCATGGATCCAGACCAGCCTGCGCATCCGCGCAGTCTGGTCAGGCTCCATGCTGTTCGCTAACAGTTTCTCCAATTCCAATAGGCTTTAAAAGCGAACAGCATGGAGCCTGACCAGACTGCGCGGATGCGCAGGCTGGTCTGGATCCATGCTGGTCGCATACCCACTATGTTGGTTTTCTCATGGCATGGCTCATATGTTACGATTTTGTTCTACTTTTAGCTTTGGATGTCCCTACAACTATAACAAACCCAGTAACTACCTGAATGTCGGCATGCTGAGACACTGCATTGAGAGTGTATAGTATACAGCCTGAATGTCGGCATGCTGAGACACTGCATTGAGAGTGTATAGTATACAGCCTGAATGTCGGCATGCTGAGACACTGCATTGAGAGTGTATAGTATACAGCCTGAATGTCGGCATGCTGAGACACTGCATTGAGAGTGTATAGTATACAGCCTGAATGTCGGCATGCTGAGACACTGCATTGAGAGTGTATAGTATACAGTAATTTAACAGTACCAATGCAAGAAGATTGTTGCTTTTATTATAAAATTTCCAGTAAATATACCTTGTCTAAGCTGTATAAAATAATCAACATTTATAAAGGAAGCACCAAACAGTATTTTTTAATTTGAAAAGTTTAATAAATCTGTTAACCATTACCATGCTGGGCACAATAGATTCTGTCTTTGCGACCAGTGTAGATCATGATCAGCCTGCACGTCTGTGCAATTTGATTAAGATCTGCACTGTTCGCTTTCAGTCAGCATCTTTTTGGTAAGGATCCCTTTTAACAGTTAATGGTACAGTCCAATTATTGGATGGACAAGTTCATTATAGAAATTTATCAGGGTAAGGGTTAAAACCCAATAAAAACTTACTGATTCTTTGAGGTATCCTTGTCCAGCTACATCGTACAGAGACAGTCCTATACGAGTCTGGTGTAACCACACTTTGCGCATCACGTAATTGAAGAACTGCATTATGGATATCCGACCATATGGGTCTGTTTGTAGTAACTTAGTGAACACACTGGATTTGAAGAACTGCCTGTAAATAGAACAACACTGGAAACATTGCAACAACTCTAGAAAGAGAGAAACCCAGAAGGAAAAGTGATTTCTTTGTATTTAAAGATGAGTACTTCAGCTACCTGCTCAGGGTCCAAGTGGAGCGGAACAATCAGCTGTTGACGAGGTGGTTTTAAGTTATACCTCCAAAAGTAAACCTCTTGTATCCGTCTGTGACATCAAGTTCTTCAGATATTTTTTAAAATCGACTGCATTTTTCATGACATTTTGAGACAAAGTGGGATAACTTTGGTACATTGCATAGGATAGAAAACACCTTTTATAAAACTTTATGAAATATTTATTGGCGAATAAGTTATAAATAATTACATGCATCTAACCAAATTGCTTTTTTCTACCTAAAGTGAAATTCTACCTAAAAGATACCCATAAGCATGCTGGTAACTTACTTTCTACATTTTAAGTGTATCTTTTCCTATGCAAGATGGTTTCCTTGTTAAAGACCCATCTTAATCCGTGAAGAAATCAACATACATGTAAGTAATATAATCAGTGCATAGTTACAGAGTAAGAGTTTCATGACAAAGCTTATATAGTTATTACAAGATTGAGATACCTTGTAGTGGTTGTTGTTGTTTACAATACAACATTTCAAGCTTGTTTTACTACATTATGCTCTTATTCAATTACAACTTACTGGCATTTAGGACCAGCCTCTGAAGCTACTTTCTGAAAGTCCTCGAAGTTGATCATCTGGTCTTCCCCTACCAGTGGTGGTGTATGATACTGGTCCAGTAAAAACCAAAGACGCTGAAAATTATATAAAATAATTCTGTTCTTTTCATAAACACAAATGATTTTGATGAATGGCATATTCACGGATCAGACACAAAATGGAACCTTATAAAACATGTTACTCATCAGTGTGATCTTGGCTTTGTCATATGTTTTTTAAATAAAACATATAACTTTTGGTTCAGATGCTCTATCAACCTTGAAGCTATGAGCCTTGTCCTTGCAGCACACATGTCTTCCCATTCATTTGATTGAGGCAGCAAAGTTTTGATTAATATTTTCAAAATTTTTAAATGCATGCAACAAGTCTTTAAGATCACAGACAGCATGAATAATTGACCTGCAAGTGGTAAACCTGGGTTTTAGCAAAAAAATATTTTGCTTTTTGTGAATATCTTTATGGTTTTAATGTTTTGCATTGTTTTGAGGACAATGACTTAGACAGCATCTTAATACGCAACTGTATAATTCAAGTTAGCACAAGACAGTTCCACAAAAATCAGTTCAGTCCTAAAAACTAGTATGACATCACAATTAAAATTGTAAATGTGACAAATGTTTGTTAACATTATCTACCTGAAGTTAGAATTATAAAAGACAAATTGTTAGTGCCAACAATCAGAAAATCACTGGCATTCATGACAGTCATGATCCGTATTCCGTATCCCCTACTTCACCAACCAATTAACTACTTGGCACCATTAGCACATAATTAAGTTCTATCTGACCCCCATCTGGTATTGCATTTCTTGGTGACAAATAAATCAGGGGAAAATGCTCTGAGTACTCTTTTTCAAAGGAAATGGCTTTTTGCAGGCTTGCTTTTGAAAAAAATGTCTCTGGTCATCTGAGTGCAAATGCGGTGTCAAGATGTTTAAGAGTTTAAATTTTATGAAAGGAAGCAAAGAACTCTAAAAAAAAAACACCCTCTCAATATTGTGAAATCTGCCATTAGCCTAACTGTTTACATGATGATGAAAATATTCTGGACAGTAATTCACTAACATTTAATAAATTATTAGGACTATTTCTTACAACTTCTGGTAAATGGTCATAAAAATCAAAGTAGTGAGATTTAAATACAGTTTTGAAGAATTTATTAATTTAATCACATTGAGGTTAATGTACCGCTTATCAGATTATGTCCGATTAATTGCATCAGTTGTCTTATCCTCTCAATTTGATGTATGATATAACCAATTTGCCCATCACTACAAATTACTGCTTATGCATTGTAACGGTGCTGCCATTTAAAGCTTTCTTTATGGTTAAAAACTTCCCTCCTTTTTATGCAAGATCCACCAAGTTCAAGTACATCCTGTAGAACCACATACACTAACAAAGCCTTACCTGTAACTCGTCATTATCAAGTAGCTCTCGACTTCTCCTCTGCAAGAACACAGCTCTCGATTCCTCTCTCAACTTCAACAGGAGAGGTTCCTCTTCTGATGGCAGCTGAAAACAATCAGATCTCTACCTCAACAAATTTTATTTATAATAATCTCATAATCTTCTTTTAGGCAATCAGCATCATCTACCAAAGTTTTACTGACTAACTTTCCTATAAAGTAACAACTGTAACTATAGTAATTTTTTACAAATATTCAATATGTCACTTTCAGCTCACTGCTTTCTAAGTAACTGCTTGTTTTATATCCTTTCCATTGATCTAAAAAATTATTGATATCATTTGTGTTTTAAGAAAGTTTAAGCCATTAGAAAAACATCACTGTTTACAAAAAAATGGACGCTCGGCATCGGCCCACCCGATCTTTGTCTTATCAGATCTAAAAATAAAAAATACAATGGATTTGTACACAAACACGATCTCTCCTATAGCCATGGAAATTTGATTATCTCTGAAACCTAAAACTGTATTTTATTTCTTACTTTATCATATAGCCGTGGAAGTTTGACATGATGATGATTGTTATCTGTTCCTTTCCATTCATGATACATCTCTGTGAACATCTGCATTTCCTCAGCCTTTGCCTGTTCCTCAGGGACTTTATCTGAAAATTTAGATGCGACAGTGCACTGCTTGTATTTTGGCTCTTTATGGATGAACAATATATTTTCTGTTAGATTTTTTATGCATGCATTGTACCCATGGGTTTTTTAAAAGTTGCGTGCAAGCAGGAAGGTCTAATACGGGGAGTAGACAGTCCGTATAAATCAATACATTTATCTGTATTATGCTGTTGTCCATACCTGTAAATATCGACTAGTCGTTAGCGATCGATATTTTGTTTTCGCCACTATCGATTAGCGTGTAATTAGCATATTACCTCATGTTAATCATGGAGCTATAACACCTTTGTTCACAGGGTTTACCAGTCACATGTTGTGGCGATAATTAGATGATCAGAGATTGATCTAAAGGGATTCTGAAGGAAAAACAGCATGCGACTGCATGTGGTGATATGCTTAATTATTATGAATTAACTCAAGCTCACTTCCCTGAAGAAATATTTTACCACGTAACTTCAAACCCTTATCAAAGGACCGATATTTGTTGGGATTTGAATAAATACAAGAGTTGTCACAGGAGACAGCGCGCTCGACTATTTCGATGCTGGATAGTGAAACTGGGCACATCTGAGGAAACTAGAGCTGTCACTGGAGTGTTTAATGACTCTAATTGTGGATGAAGATATTGCACAATAGCCTGAGTCTATGTCAAAAATATCAACTTAAAGTAAAAAGAGAGGTAAAGATAAAATGTATCAAAACACTATATAAGTATATCCTAAGCAAAAAGGGGCATAATTCATTAAATATTGGAACCAGAGTTATGCACCTTGTGTCATATGTTGTGGGTGATGATGTTGAACAATTATTTTAAGTTTGAATCAAATCCATTCAGTAATAACAGAGACAAAGTGAAAGTGCATCAAAACTTTAACCTAAAATTCTAAGTAAAAAGGGGGCATAATTAATGAAAAATTGGTGCCAGAGTTATGCACCTTGTGTCATATGGTGTGGGTGATGATGTTGAACAGTTATTTTAAGTCTGAATCAAATCCATTCAGTAATAACAGAGACAGACTGAAAGTGCATCAAAACTTTAACCTAAAATTCTAAGTAAAAAGGGGGAATAATTAATGAAAAATTGGTACCAGAGTTATGCACCTTGCATCATATGGTGTGGGTGATGATGTTGAACAACTATTTTAAGTTTGAATCAAATCCATTCAGTAATAAAAGAAACAGAGTGAAAGTGCATCAAAACTTTAACTTAAAATTCTAAGTAAAAAGGGGAAATAATTCATGAAAAATTGGTCCCAGAGTTATGCACCTTGTGTCATATGATAAGGGTAATGATGTTGAACATTTGTTTAAGACTGAATCAGATCCATTCAGTAATAACAGAGATAGAGTGAAAGTGCACCAAAACTTTAACCTGAAATTCTAAGTAAAAAGGGGAATAATTCATGAAAAATTGTGCCAGAGATACGCATCTTGTGTCATATGATGTGGGTGATGATGCTGAACAACCAATTTAAGTTTGAATCAAATCCATTCAGTAATAACAGAGACAGAGTGAAAGTGCACCAAAACTTTAACCTGAAATTCTAAGTAAAAAGGGGGAATAATTCATGAAAAAATGGTGCCAGAGTTATGCATCTTGTGTCATATGATGTGAGTGATGATGTTGAAAAACTATTTTAGGTTTGAATCAAATCCATTTAGTAATAACAGAGATAGAGTGAAAGTGCATCAAAACTTTAACCTGAAAATCTAAGTGAAAAGGGGGGATTATTCGTGAAATATTGGTGCCAGAGTTATGGCCCTTATGTCAGATGATGTGGATGATGATGAGGAATAAGTATTTCAAGTTTGAATCAAATCCATCAAGTAATTACAGAGAAAAGTTGAAAAAAGAGAAAGTGTAAAAAAACTTTAACCAAGGTGGGGACGCGGAAAGACGCCAACGCCGACGCCGGGGCGAGTAGGATAGCTCTCCTTATACTTTGTATAGTCGAGCTAAAAATGGAAAAAACAGAAAGCTGACACTTTTCTTAATCTTGCAGAGCCATAATTATAATTATTGTTATAATGTCAGATTTCTACATACAGAAACAAACATTTTTCTTGAAAGCAGAGAATGTTTCAAACGAAATTCCTGTATAAACTCCAAAAATTAGTTTAATTACTTTAAACGTAAAACTGATGTGTGAAAAATACAATGTATTTTTTTTTAAAAGGCCGACAATGAAGTTCCATATTTAGTATTCCGAACTTTTAGATAAAACTGCAGAAAATCATCTACAAAATGTAGGTTTAACACACATTTAAATGGTGAAGAACAAAGCAATATCATTAACAAATATTTTCAGGCAACAGTTTACAGTTTCGACTTGCCATTTTCATTAAAAAATGTCCTTATATTATTGTTCTAAATACCCTGTATCAACAAGGCAAATATTATGTAAAAAACAACATCTTTCTCTCTGGGTAAGACACGCCTAGATTTAGCCATTTTCTCAGGGCGAAATATAACATAATGTAAATATTTTCTATTAAAAACAGATGCTGGCAACAATTTCATGGCAGAACTTTTTTCTACAAACAAGAGGGCCATGAAGGCCCTGTATCGCTCACCTGACCTATTGACCTAAAGATCATCAAGATCAACATTCTGACCAAGTTTCATTAAGATATGGTCATAAATGTAGCCTCTAAAGTGTTAACTAGCTTTTCCTTTGATTTGACCCGGTGACCTAGTTTTTGCCCCCACATGACCCAGATTCGAACTTGACCTAAAGATCATCAAGATTAACATTCTGATTAAGTTTCATGAAGATACAGTCATAAATCTGGCCTCTAGAGTCTTAACAAGCTTTTCCTTTGATTTGACCTAGTGACCTAGTTTTTTAACACACCTGACCCAGATTTAAACTTGACCTATAGATCATCAAGATTAACATTCTGACCAAGTTTCATTAAGATATGGTCATAAATGTGGCCTCTAAAGTGTTAACTAACTATTCCTTTTATTTCACCCCCGTGACCTAGTTTTTGACCCGACATGACCCAGATTCGAACTTGACCTAAAGACCATCAAGTTTAACATTCTGACTAAGTTTCATGAAGATATAGTCAAAAATGTGGCCTCTAGAGTGTTAACAAGCTTTTCCTTTGATATGACCTAGTGACCTAGTTTTTGACTCCATCTGACCCAGATTTAAACTTGACCTAAAGATTATCAAGATTAACATTCTGACCAAGTTTCATTAAGATATGGTCATAAACGTGGCCTCTACAGTGTTAATTAGCTTTTCCTTTGATTTGACCCGGTGACCTAGTTTTTGACCCGACATGACCCAGATTCAAAATTGCCCTAAAGATCATCAAGTTTAACATTCTGACTAAGTTTCATGAAGATATAGTCATAAATGTGGCCTCTAGAGTGTTAACAAGCTTTTCCTTTGATATGACCTAGTGACCTAGTTTTTGACCCCACCTAACCCAGATTTGAACTTGAGCTATAGATCATCAAGATTTGACCAAGTTTCATTAAGGTATGGTCATAATTGTGGCCTCTAGTGTAAACTAGCTTTTCATTTGATTGGGCTTGGTGACCTAGTTTTTTAGCCTACATGACCCAGATTCAAACTGGACCTTAAGATCATCAATATTAACAATCTGACCAAGTTTCATGAAGATACAGTCATAAATGCGGCTTCAACAGTGTTAACAAGCTTTTCCTTTGATTTGACCTGGTGACCTAGTTTATGATCCCAGATAACCAAATATCGAAATCGTCCAAGATTTTATTAAGGGTAACATTCTGACCAAGTTTCATTAAGATTGGGCCAAAAATGTGACCTCTAGAGTGTTAACAAGCTTTTTCTTTGATTTGACCTGGTGACCTAGTTTTTGACCCCAGATGACCCAATATCGAACTCGTCCAAGATTTTATTGAGGGTAACATCCTGACCAAGTTTCATTAAGATTGGGCCAAAATTGTGACCTCTAGAGTGTTAACAAGCTTTTCCTTTGATTTGACCTGATGACCTAGTTTTTTACCCCAGATGACTTAATATCGAACTCATCCAAGATTTTATTGAGGGTAACATTCTGACCAAGTTTCATTAAGATTGGGCCAAAAATGTGACCTCTAGAGTGTTAACAGTCAAATTGTTGACGACGGACGGACGAACGGACGGACGGACGACGCCGGACACCGGACACAGGGTGATCACTAAAGCTCACCTTTGAGCACTTCGTGCTCAGGTGAGCTAAAAATTCAACAAATGCTTTCCCAGATTTTCACTGAAAGGACGAGTTAAACTGTAAAGCGTAAGTGTGAGTAATAGCAGAATAACCTACGACATATGCTTCGATTAAAAAAAAAATTGAACCCAAATGGTGCTTTTTTAAGTATACCATATGCAAAAAAAACCACAACATGTATTTCATTACTTCTACATTTTCACATATATATATATACACACATATAATCATATAACCATCAATATATCATATACACTACACATATGTCCTTCCACTTCTTTTATAAGTATTTTCGAACAACACATATGTCCTTCCACTTCTTTTGTACTAACACTAATAACACACAGGCATTTTTTTTTCATATAAGTGTATGTCTTTGGCACTGTGCCATTCCTTTACTGCACCACTGAAATTAAAGCCATTCAATTTTTATCCCTGCATGGACACCATGAGTAAGGCATTAAGTACTTTCATGCTCACTGGTGAATGGTGGGTGGTCTTTACACATTCAACTGCTGAAACCTCTCTCACAATCTGAAAGTACAAAAAAAGTATTTGTTATTTTCCCAGAGCAAGGATAACCAAGGATGGATTTATATTGTAAAAGTTCCTAAGATTTGACATTTATCTTGTGTTCTTCTGCACAATGAATTGCAACAGTATTTCTGTTAAATATTTGTGGGTGTTAACAACACCATTGCAACTTTTTTACACACACAAGCAAGTTCTGTATTTCAAGTTTAACTATGTATTTTACTGCAAGCAGAAAGTTTCAGAAAGAACATAAATACACACCAGCTGTGGAGGTTGGTAGAAGCAGTCCAACTGTAGCAACTTTGCTCAGGTTTGGGTGAGACTAGGACAGATTACCAACAATCCACTCCATGGTGCTCAAAGTGTTCATCTGTGGTAAGGGTGGCTTTCGCCTGTGCCCATTCAACATTCAATAACCTCTTGGTCTTCTTCAAGGGAGAAGTGTGATGAAAGAGCCTGAAATGAAACATAAGTTACAATGACATGTTTCAATGACTTGACAAAATGAATCATAACTTTTTTGTTGTTGATAAGTTTCTTGTTTTTTTTCTACAAAATTCTTTGGACCATACATGATGCATTGCTGTAAATATATTCAGTAAATAAATAAATCAATGTTTATTTAGCATACAAATATTGACTTCCTAATACAGCAGAAGAGAATTCATTCATCCCTTTTACCACCTAGCCCGGTTCTTTACGTGAGAAAGTAGGCAGTTGCTTATTTGGAACTGGTCTTTCTCAGGAACGATGGTTAGGTAACCTGCCCTAAATTTTGTTATTCCACTGAAACTTGTATCATTTGGTTTTTTCATGTTTACTTTGAGAGATACAAAAGCAAAGTGAAACAAAAAATATCATAGTAGATAAAGTTTAATATTTAGAAATTAACAGCACCTTAAACAATGGTAATTAAACATCCTCGAAAAAGTTTGCTTCAGTTCATCCGGAACAATGATTTCAAACTTCAGTCAAAGAATCACTGGTCATTTTAATACAGTTGCCTTTCTCTGCTAATTATTACCCGATAACAATTAACTTACCCATGCATGCCGCCACCAACTGTTATCGAATTTCTTTGCATAGACTAATTATAATCCTTAACTAATTATAATTCAATCACTCCTCTTCCAACTAACAGCAAACATGTGAAAACACAGACTTTCATCAACACGTGTCGTATTTAAACCTTTATCAGTACACGGTAAACAGCTAGCTACACTGTGTATAATACTATTCATAAACTACCCCGGTCGATATTTACCTGAGGTATCTCACGGGGATGAAATCGCTTACTGATATACTGGCAGTAAGAGGCCGCGCTAATAATTGAGGCACCGCGCAGGATATTTAAGCGCTGCGGGAAGCTGTATTTCATGTTTTAAGCGCCGCGGTAGCGCGGCACCTTATGTGGCTGGGGAAGGGCCTGGCATAAACTAAGATAAATGCTGCATTCCAGTCCCCGGATCAGTTGTTCCAGGTGCAAGTGACTTTTATGTGTGAATTAGGCGGATTTTGGCGTGAATGGGAATGCTGTAGTGGTTCGTTTCATCAGAGATTCGTAAAAGTAAATAAATAAATCTACAAAATAAATTATAATTCAAGAATGACTTTGTCCGGAGCATTTCTTCTTCATACATGGAAGGATTTTGATGTAACTTGGCACAAATGTTCACCACTATGAGGCACTACCCTTATTTTTAGAATTATGTCCCTTTGTTGTTACTATAAATAGATTATATTGTAACTTTTTTATTACTAGCCGTAGGGAAAAATCGAGACCACTTTTCTGTGGTACAACATGCATGTTACATCCAATTTTTAGGTGTATTTTAACCTATATTTTTTTTTTTTTTTTTTTTTTTTTTTTTTTTTTAAAGGATTAATTTCCCCTTGTTGTTTATAATATAAATAACTTATATGATACCTTTTTTATACTTGGCCAGAAAAAAATCCATAATGAAAACAACTGTAGGTTTTTATATATGCAAATTTTAATCCAAGTGTTTTGTTATAACATATTGTACAATATTGTTTTTACATCATTAACAGATATCAGTTCGTTATGTTTTACTGCAGTAGAGAAAATTAGGTGCCTTCCAGTAGGGGACTTTGTATTGCATGGCATTACTTCATTCACTTGTTTTCTATGGATTACACATTTGGCATAATTAATTTAATCTATATACTGGGAGCTGAGCCACTGAAGGGGAGTGGCCCTGGGTCTTTTAAAACAGGTTACCCAGGGGGATGTTCTTTTCAGGGAGGTTGTCCCAGGTGAGTGTTTTTCGGGAAAATTCCTTTCACAGGTCGTCCATGGGGGTCTTTTGAGACGGCTTGTCCTGGGCAGGTGTTTCAAAATACCTTCCAATTATGGTGTGTGTGTGGGGTGGGGGTGGGGGGCGTCTTTTGAGACAGCTTGTACAGGGGGTGTTTTACAGTAAAAATGCCTTCAATAGGTTTGTGGGGGGGGGGGGGGGGGGGGGGGTACTTGTCAGAGACCCCCTGTGTCCAAGGGGGTCTCTGAAGACAACTTGTCCAGGGGGGTGCTTTTCAGGAAAAATGCCTTCCATAGTTTGTCCAGGGGGGTCTTTCAGAGGGGGGTATTTTTCAGAGAAAATGCGTTCCATAGGTTGTCCAGGGGGTGTCTGTCCAGGGGGGTCTCTGGAGACAGCTTGTCCAGGGGGGTGTTTTTCAGAGAAAATGCCATCCATACTGCAGTAGAACTTGTCCAGGGGGTGTCTGTCCAGGGGGTGTTTTGAGATGGCTTGTCCCGGGGGGTGTTTAGAGACGGCTTGTCCAGGGGGGTGTTTTTTAAGAAAAAATGCCTTCCATAGGTTGTCCAGGGGGTAGGGGGGGGGGGGGGTCTCTGAAGACAACTTGTCCAGGGGTGTGTTTTTCAGGAAAAATGCCTTCCATAGGTTGTCCAGGGGGGGTCTTTCGAGACAGCTTGTCCAGGGGGTTATTTTTCAGAGAAAATGCCTTCCATAGGTTGTCCAGGGGGTGTCTGTCCAGGGGGGTCTCTGGAGACAGCTTGTCCAGGGGGGTGTTTTTCAGAGAAAATGCCTTCCATACTGCTGTAGAACTTGTCAAGGGGGTGTCTGTCCAGGGGGGTGTTTTGAGACGGCTTGTCCAGGGGAGTGTTTTTCAGAAAAAATGCCTTCCGTAGGTTGTCCAGGGGGTGTCTGTCCAGGGGGGTGTTTTGAGACGGCTTGTCCAGGGGGGTGTTTTTCAGAAAAAATGCCTTCCATAGGTTGTCCAGGGGGTGTCTGTCTAGGGGTGGTCTCTGAAGACAACTTGTCCAGGGGGGTGTTTTTCAGGAAAATTTTCCATAGGTTGTCCAGGGGGGTCTGTCCAGTGGGGTCTTTTGAGACAGCTTGTCCAGGGGGGTATTTTTCAGAAAAAATGCCTTCCATAGGTTGTCTGTCTAGGGGGCTGTTTTGAGACGGCTTGTCCAGGGGGGTGTTTTTCAGGAAAAATGCCTTCCATAGGTTGTCCAGGGGGTGTCTGTCCAGGGGGGTGTTTTGAGACGGCTTGTCCAGGGGGGTGTTTTTCAGAAAAAATGCCTTCCATAGGTTGTCCAGGGGGGTCTTTTGAGACAGCTTGTCCAGGGGGGTATTTTCAGAAAAAATGCCTTCCATAGGTTGTCTGTCTAGGGGGCTGTTTTGAGACGGCTTGTCCAGGGGGGTGTTTTTCAGGAAAAATGCCTTCCATAGGTTGTCCAGGGGGTGTCTGTCCAGGGGGGTGTTTTGAGACGGCTTGTCCAGGGGGGTGTTTTTCAGAAAAAATGCCTTCCATAGGTTGTCCAGGGGGTGTCTGTCCAGGGGGGTGTATTGAGAGGGCTTGTCCAGGGGGGTGTTTTTCAGAAAAAATGCCTTCCATAGGTTGTCCAGGGGGTGTCTGTCCAGGGGGTCTTTTGAAATGGCTTGTCCAGGGGGGTGTTTTTCTGGAAAAATGCCTTCCATAGGTTGTCCAGGGGGTACACTGTGTAATAATTTCTTTGTCCAGCGGGGTGTTTTCCCTACTTATGCTTGTCCAAGGGGGGTGTTTTAGGGGTGTGTCCAAGGGGGGTATTTGGGGGTTGAAATGCCTTCCATAGGGGGGGTGCGGATATTTTCTGGAATAGCCCAATGCAATTTCTTAGCTATTATGATATGTTCTATTCGCCTCCCCGCATAAAATGATGTTGACAGATCAGGGTAAGGCTATTTTCCATAGGGCAAACGAACCACTGTGGCCATAGTCGACCATCACACTGTCACACAGAAACAACGATAACGACATATTTTTCTTACTCTTCTTCTTTTCCACATATTTCTTTAAAGATTTCTTCCATTCCATCGTAACTACTGACTTTTTGTGCCTATCTTTAAATGTCATTTTAACCTTCAAACTATCAAGCTATGAAACATTTTAAATATTTTCAGAAAACTTCATGTCGAGATTTGTTTACATCCACCATCTTGATTTTTCCCTCGATTTTGTTACGAAACTGCTGATTGGATGAAATATATTTTAGGCAATACACCACAATAATTTTTTAATCCAACGAGATACTCAAGTCTCAACATGCCCTAGCAAAATACTATTTATTTTCCGTTGTTAAAACATACCTTTGCATAATTGTTTCTATGTGTGTTGGCCGTCTAACTTTCGTAAAAAAACTTGGAATCAGTGTTGTTATGTTTTCTGGTCCTTTGGGATCATGTCGGTAAAAAGGCTAGCTATACATCTCATTGTTTAGTTAATTTTGCAGTTTGTGTGTTTGACTGAATATACATTTTCTGCAGCAAACATGATCCATGCTTTTCTTTTTTTTGTATTCAGTATTGACAATATTCTGCAAGAAAATGTAAGTTACATGCAGACATTTAAAATAGGTCCTGATGTGTGCTGCAGTCATTGGAAATATAGATAAAGAACAAAGAGGTATAGCTATTAAGTGTGTCATAACCTTTAACAAGAACAATAATTGAATACATTTTACTAAAATACGATTTGCAATAGCATATAAATCTATATCGTAACAACACTTCCACATAGCATATGTATATCAATATTATGTCAGGATACGAGTTTTATGACCCAAGGAAAGTGCGTACGCCTTCTGTATCTAGAACAATGCAATGGGTCCAATGGCTAAGGTTGCTATGGCTCGGACTAGATAACAAACTATGTAGAATGTCCTTAGTTAAAACGTAAAGCTGGTGAGACAGTATACAGTACCACATATATATTCTTTTTTTCTCTCTAGCTACCTCGCCTGAATGATTCGTGTACCAATGATTCAAAAATGATTTCAATAATGAGCTAGATCTGCAGGGGCTCTCTCCAAACAAAGCCTCTGGCCAAGATGAACTCTCACCAAGAGTTCTAAAAGAGCTACACCACGAGATAGCGCCCATCCTTACAATTATATTTAGGTCATCCCTGGAAACTGGCTGTGTCCCGCCAGATTGGAGAAGTGCAGTTGTCGCCCCTGTTTATAAGAAAGGCCCGAAATCCAAGGCCAGTAACTACAGGCCAATATCTCTCACCTGCATAGCTTCCAAATTATTGGAACACATTCTAGTCTCCAACATCATGACACATTTTGACAATAATGACCTCTTAAGCCAGTACCAGCATGGCTTCAGATCTAAGCATAGCTGTGAATCACAACTGATCAGCTTTACACAAGAAGTTTACGACAACCTTGAGCAAGGTCAACAAACAGATGTAATAGTAATAGATTTTAGTAAAGCATTCGACAAGGTTGATCACAATAAATTGATATTTAAACTTAATGAGCTGGGTGTCCACCCTCTGGTATCACAGTGGATAAAGTCATTTCTGAAGGGTCGAACCCAAAGAGTAGTTGTAGACGGCTGCACTTCTGACACCCTGCCTGTCCTGTCCGGTGTCCCTCAGGGATCCGTCCTAGGACCCTGTCTCTTTCTGGCTTACATTAATGACCTACCAGATTCTATTAGAAGTAAGGCAAGACTGTTTGCAGATGATACCATAGTATACCTTACAGTCAAGTCCTCATCTGATGCCCAAACACTACAAAAAGATTTGTACGCCCTTGAAAACTGGGAACAGGACTGGTCAATGGAATTCAATCCAGACAAGTGTGAGGTGCTGAGAATTACTCGCAAACGAAACCCTGTCATGTTTCCTTACACCCTGCATGACAAGGAACTGAAATCTACCGATACCGCTAAATACTTAGGTGTTACACTAACTAAAGACTTAAACTGGTCTGAACATATTAATACTATTTCCTCTAAAGCAAACAACTCTCTTAAATTCATCAAAAGAAATGTTCAGACAACAAACAAAAAGGTCAAAGAGAAAGCCTATAACACCTATGTCCGTCCACAACTCGAGTATTGCTCATCCATCTGGCACCCCTGGCAAAAGTCCCTCTCATACAAAGTCGAAAAAGTGCAAAGATCAGCTGCACGGTTTATCTTTAACGACTATAACTATACAAGCAGTGTAACCCAGATGATTAACACCCTAAACTGGCAAACTTTAGAACAACGGCGCATACAATCTTCTCTGATCTATTTTTACAAAATCCGAACAAATCATGTATGCGTCGACCATAACCATCTAACTCCGACCAGAAACCTGAACTACCTAATTCCACAGTCCCGTACTCAATACCACATGAATTCCTTCTTCCCCCGTACAATCAGACTATGGAATGGCCTTCCCCAATATGTACAGTCCAGCCCCAGCCTCAACATATTTGCTGAGCGGCTGGCCACTGTACATCTGCAGTAACTTCCTTCACTATGTTTTTTAACTTAGCACCTGTAGTAATTTTTATTCTTTGCACCTAATGAGTTTTCTCATTTTTAACACTGCCCAGACAAGCGCCTTCCAGTCATAATCGTTAATGATTGTTGGAAGTATCATGTAGATGTAGATGTAGATGTAGATGTAGATAATTTCACGGATAAGGCGAATCACGCAATGTTTATAACTAACAACCTTCAACTAATGATAATCAGCTCAAACTCCTGTAGAACACGGATAGTATATTTGACTAATCGTTTTGTTGAAGTTTCCGTCAGACAATGTCCTTGAATCCACAACATACGAGTCCTTTCGCATAGATGTGCAGCCGAAGTTCTCTTACATGAAGCTGCAACTCAATATGATTGCTCTGACTCCTGGATGCTCAGCGCTTATATTCTATAACATATAGAATTAAACTACTTTATAGGTATGACCCAAATGCCTTGGCTGTACTTGCTAATACCGTTGAACCTGGTCTGTAGGCTGGAACTCTCTTACTGACTCGGGAGATTACCAAACAAAAAGTCTGTGTCTCAGTTTTCCTATGCTCAGCCTGTTCTTGCTATTGTCTATCCCGTAAAGGTTTAATGTCTATGCGCTGGCCCTAAAGCTCGAAACCTAGTTACACTACTGCAACTCTTCCTTAGTCTCCAGCGTATTCTTTTATACATTTTATCTGCCCTGACAGTGTAGCTGCAACAGCTCATATATCAAGGTACTGGGATTAATTATAAGTTGAATCCTCGGTGTGTTTACACCAATCGCTGGATACAGAATGACTTCATTGTCATCCGTCTACTTATCAACACCCCAGCAGAGATGTCATTTGATTGGTGCTTTTTATGGAACTTGTTTCTGATTGGTCCAAGTTCGAATATATTTTACGACGAGTACACAAGTACTTGCTCCAACAAATAGTCGGTTCCCTTTTACTAGTCTATTGTACATAACATAATATGTATTGCTGAGATCCAGCTATCGCTGTTATTAACCCAAGTTGTCCATAAGGTTACAACACACTAAATAGCTGTTCTTCTTTATTCTATATAAAAATTACATATTTCCAATGACAGCAGCACACATCAAGACCAATTTAAAATGTCTGTAACTTACATTTTCTCGAAGAATATTATCAGAGCTGAAAAACATTAAACGAAAAGTGGGGGTCATGTTTTATGTAAGAAAAATATTTTCAGTCCAACACACAAAATCAGCTAAAAACGAGACCCCAAATTGTAGTGGTGGTGTATGATCTAAGTTTCCATGACAAATACTGTCGTGTTATTATTTCATTGTGAAAATGCTACCTACATGCCAAGCATAGATCTTTCATGTCATTTCAGCAAAATAATTGCAATGGAAATAAGGAAAATAACTCTACAGAGCAAAAAAAAAAAAAAAAAAAAAAAAACCAAAAAACTGAGGACTATATGAATCTACCATTTTTTCGCGCAGTTTTCCTGTTTATTGGAAAAGAAATAAAACTGAAAACACATTTTAATGTAATTTTGCCTAAAAACCATGATTATCAGATGGGAAATGATCAAACCAAGATAAAATGTGCTTATACTCATATGTTTTGTTAATAAATGAGGAAGTTATTGCTGCTTTACGACAATTTCTACTGCTGAATGACTCGACAATTTAGTCTGTATACTTCACTATTGCCCCGTATTGAATTGTTTTTCATCTTAGGTAAACTGCATACTATTACTTACAATAACCAGCTTTTCATATATAGAAGCATGATATGAGACAATTTGACATAAAATCAACGATAATTCTGGTTTAAATGTCGTTTTTGTGGCGGCCATATTGGAATTAGGACGCCATTTTATTTTATTTTTCTAAATTTCTAGTAAGTTTACATTAATTTCTAATAACTTTTTCGTTTATTTAAGGATGTTAAAAATTCAAAAAGTTTTGAAATGCTTACGATTTTCATATTTTCTTATGCAATTATCTTTTTAAAATGAATTACCATTTTAAATGACACATGATTTTAATAGCGGCGTAGCGATGTTCAAAACTTTTAGAAATACACCCTAAGTTGAGCGTTTAAATTAATCCATTTTACTTCAAAATAATAAATAAAAGTTATTAATAAACTGCTTGTTTTATAACCTTTCCACTGATAAAAAATATTGATATAATTGGTGTTTTAAGGAAGTTTAAGCCGTTAGAAAAACATCACTGTTTACAAAAAACATGGACGCTCGGCGTCTGCCCACCCGACCACTGTCTTATCAGTGCTAAAAATAGAAAACACAACGGATTTGTATACAAACACGATCTCTCCTATTGTTGCCTGAGAATTGACAGAGGTTTGCTATTGACAAGGGCTTGCTGCAATATGCAGAAAAAATAACCAAAATTACAGATAAAAGCAACGTACACTGCAATGTAAATGGCGGCGAGTTTATTCAATAAAATGTAATGAAATGTTATTATTTACAGCAAGAATGAAATAAGTAAAACATGAATTAGTAATTAAAACATGAATCATATGAAGTAATATTTTTCTAATAACTTTATGAGAACGCAGTAATTATGCATTTACGAAACTGTGAATAATGAAAATACTTGCTGAAATATAGATATAATTTTTATATTAATTAATGTATATGGTGGTCAAATTTGAGTGACAATACGTTTGTATATGGTATATGTTTTCGTTAATTAATTAGCTTTGTTTGACATTCTAAAACTGTAAAGATTCATTTAAGAAAATTGCATTATACAAAAAGTATTAGTATCTATAGAATATGCTTCAAAACAACATGTTTCAATTTGATTTTTATTCATTTTCAAGTATTTTGCAATGGATAAACAATTTGCCTTGTTAAAATAATAAAGTAATGAAAATGAGCAAATACATTTTGCATAATTATGCAATATCAATTATGAAAAATATCAATGTATGTCTGTCTTACAAAGTCAAGAACATTTACTTCAACAAGAAATAACTAAATCTCTTTACCTACAATACCAAATATTACAGAAGATGCAACGCAAACTGCGATGTAAAAACCGTGTGGTGGACAATGCCGATACTTCAGTAGTTATATAGGTTTTCAGTTATGATGCACTAAGCAATGATAGGGTACCTTGATTTAACATGGTTTTCCTCCACATCAACAAAGAAAAAAGTGCAATGCAGTTTACATAAATGAATGGGTAATAATAAGCTATACCATGATAACAAAATATGTTATCTTCAAATAGATTCAACTCTCCCATCATTTTTTTAAAAAATGTGGCAAAATTTTTTGCGCAAAGTTGGAGTCCCATGAAATATGACAGTCAATTATGTATACTAGACAGAATGCGTATGTAATATTATATCGACATGATCACGTCTAAGTTGTTACATTTTTCATTCAAGATATGTAACCTATACCAACAGTTACTGTAGATTTACTAATGCGTTCATATTGCATCATTAAGCCTACAGGCATAGAACAGTATCATAAGCTCAAACATTTTCATATGAACGGTTCTTGAAATAGGCCCCAGGTGATTTTAATGCAAGCGTTTTCCTTACCTGTGTCTAAATTATAAACGAACATAACTTTATTTTGAAATGCGAAAACAATGTCATGATCTAGCTATAAATGACTTAAATATGCCAGTTAAATAGTTGTTATTATGAACACATAGAACAGTTAATACCACTTCCAAACGATTAATTACCAAAAATGTAACATACATCATGCAGTTCAAAATAATGTAGGTGATGGTGGATAAAATTACAACACATTATGGTGTATTCTATTCCGTAAAATGACATTATTCGCAAGAATAAACCGTCATACCGCCATTTCATCATTTTGACAGAAGATAAATAACTTCTCCAAATGACGTTTTCCCCCCCAAATTTCAGTATGTGTTAAGCAACCTACAGTCTTACGCCGTCACTATGTCTCTCTCCCTTGTCTGACTGCTTAATTCAGGTTTGACGGTAATCTCATTCGACTTCTAATTTTCTAAAGAGTAAGACCGGATGAACTCGATTTCCAACTGAAAAGTCACCGAGATATTGTTTTAATTTATGTTTAAGCCCTTTGGTCCTCATCCTTGTATCTATCAGATACATCAATACGGTTTTTTTTTTTAACTGAATGTGGAAGTTGAAAGATTGAATTTCGTATCTACTGTGTATGACATATTTTGTTCGACACAGACATTATTCTAATGCATTTCAAGAAATAAACAAGAGGGTCATGATGATCCTGGATCGCTCAAATGAGTAATATGAGCTACATGTTTCAGATGTCAAACGAATGCTAAAATATCAAGAAAGTAGGTCAGTAGGTCACATTCATGGTCACTCCAAGTCAGCTTTAAGATCGGTGTGCAAAACTGTATTTGTCATCCAAATTTCAAGACTCTATCTTAAAGACTAAAACCAAAAAGTAGGTCAGTAGGTCAAGGTCAAAGTCAAGTGACCCCTAATTACTTTGGGTCAACTTTGTGAGATTTCCACTTGTTTTATCAAGGTATAAATTCGAAACTAAACGATGGTGACTTTATTAACTTTGTAAATGATTTTGACATTTTGCTATTTGTAGAATCATGGAATTCTAACAAAACTAATATTAAAATTGAAGGTTTTGATAATTTTAACTGCCCTCGTCCAAAGTCAAATAAAAGGGCTAAACGTGAAAGTGGGGGAGTTATTGTATACTATAAACAAGAGCACCGCCTTGCGGGTGCTGACGCTCATCTGATTTTTTTTGTATAATAGAAATATTGTCCTACCCATGATTTTCTAAGACTAAAAAGGGCCATCATTCTTGCAAAAAGCAGGATAGAGTTATGTTTCTTGATGTACAGTGTCCACTTATGATGGTGAAAAACTGTTGCAAGTTTTAAAGCAATAGCTTTGATAGTTTATGAGAAAAGTATACTTAAACATAATACTCAACCAAGAAAATGATTTTCTAAGTCCAAAAGGGGCAATAATTATTGCAAAAAGCAGGATGGAGTTATGTTGCTTGCTGTACAGGGTCAGCTTATGATGGTGAACAAGTGTTGCAAGTTTCAAAGCAATAGCTTTAATAGTTTAAGAGAAAAAGTTCACCTAAACATAAAACTTAACCAAGAAATCTGATATTTTCTAAGTCCAAAAGGGGCCATAAATCTTGCAAAAAGCAGGATGGAGTTATGTTTCTTGATGTACAGGGTCAGTTTAAAGATGGTGAACAAGTGTTGCAAGTTTTAAAGCAATAGCTTTGATAGTTTAGGATAAAAGCTGACCTAAACATAAAACTTAACCAAGAAAACTGATTTTCTAAGTCCAAAAGGGGCAATAATTCTTGCAAAAAGCAAGATGGAGTTATGTTCCTTGATGTACATGATCTGCTTATGATGGTAAACAAGTATTCCAAGTTTCAAAGCAATAGCTTTGATAGTTTAGGAGAAAAGTTGACCTAAACATAAAACTTAACCAAGAAATCTGATATTTTCTAAGTACAAAAGGGGCCATAAATCTTGCAAAAAGCAAGATGGAGTTATGTTTCTTGCTATACAGGGTCAGCTTATGATGGTGAACAAGTATTCCAAGTTTCAAAGCAATAGCTTTGATAGTTTAGGAGAAAAGCTGACCTAAACATAAAACTTAACCAGGCAACGCCGACGCCGACGCCGACGCCGACGCCGACGCCGACGCCGACGCCGACAACCGCTCAAGTGATGACAATAATCATCATTTTTTTCAAAAAATCAGATGAGCTAAAAATGCCTATTAAAATTATTTAGAGTTTTATTAGTTAGGATGGATCGAATATTCGAATATTCGAATATTCGGAAATCGGTTGCATTATTGAAATCATGAATCAACAACAAATATAAAATTGTAAGTTTTGATAATTTTAACTGCCTCGTCAAAAGTCAAATGAAGGGCTATATGAAAGTGGATATTTAACTATTAACAAGACACCGCTGCGGTTTGTGACGCTCATCGATTTTTGTATAAAAGAATATGTCCTACTTTATTTATCTAAGACTAATAAATGGCATCATTCTTGCAAAAGCACGATAAGGTTAATTCAGTTGTGACAGGTCCACTATGATGGTACAAAACGTTCAAGTTTATAAAGCATGTTTGAATTTATGAGAAAATATACTTAAACATAATACTCATCCTAGAAATAATTTTAATCCAAAGGGCAAATAATATTGCAAAATCTTATGATGAGTTATGTTGCTTGCTTACAGGCGCTTTATGATGTGAACAAGTGTGCAATTTCAAAGCAATGTTTAATTTTTAGAGAAAAATTCACCAAACATTAAACTTAACCAGATCTGATATTTCAAGTCCAAAGGCCATAATCTTGCAAAGCAGATGAGTTAGTTCTTGCATGTACAGGTTTCACCAGCTATTATTATTTGAAATTTGGTGAAAAATCAGTTTGACAGTTTTACTAAGCAATAGCTTTGATAGTTAGAATAAAACTGACCTAATATAACTTTACCAGATAAAACTGATTTTCTAAGTCCAAAGGGGCAATAATCTGCAAAAAGCAAGAGGGTTATGTTTCCTTGAGCACATACTGCTATGATGTAAACAATATTCCAAGTTCAAGAATATGCTTTGATAGTTTAGGATAAAAGTTACCTGAAACTAAAACACTTAACAAGAAATTGATATTTCTAAGTACAAGGCCATAAATCTTGCAAAGCAAATGAATTATGTTCTCTAGCTATCGGGTCACTTATGATGGTGAACAGTATCAAGTTTCCAAGCAATAGTTTTTGTATTAGGAGAAAAGCTGACCTAAACATAAATACTTAACCGGCAACGCCGACGCCGACGCCGAACATCCGACGCCACCGACCGACGCCGACAACCGCTCAAGTGATGACAATATATCAATTTTTTTCAAAATCAGATGATAAAAATTGCTATTAAAAATTATTTAGACCCTTATTAGTTTAGATGCCAGAGGTATAATTTGGTTTAAACTTGATAAGCATTTTACTTGTGCCAAATATGATTCTTATTTTTGTGTGAGCTATATACCGCCTGAAAATTCAGCTTTGTATAGAAATAATAATTCTACACTATACGAATTTGACTTTTTTGAGCATATTAATACTGAAATACGTAATTACACTGACCGTGGGGTTGTTTACTGGGTAGGTGACCTAAATTCTCGCACAGGTGAATTAGTCGATTATATACCTAACCTTAACCTTGACCGTTATGTTGATATACCACCGTCTGATGCGCAGACGATCAATTTGCCTGTGAGACGTAATCAAGATCAACAGGTCAACAATTTTGGGATCAACCTGTTAAATATTTGTAAAGAAAATGACATGTGTATAATAAATGGCCGTCATGATGACGGAAGGTGTACTTTTCATTCTACTTTAAAAAATAAACCAGTTTCTAGTTTAGTTGACTATATTATTACGGGATATGAGGGTTATCAAGATACAACAGATTTTTGTGTTCTTGATATAACAGAGTTCTCGGATCATTGTCCTATTGTATTTGCATTGAATTATTGTATTGATTTACCACAAAATGATTCTGTGGAATATGATAAGATTTTTTGGGATATATCCAAAAAAGACTCTTTTCTAGAAGAAGTAAATAGCAATTGTTTATTATTTGACAGTATTAATAGCAAATTGTTATCGGGAGAATATGATATAGATCAGTGTATGAACGAGTTTTCTAATTTAGTTCATGACATTTCTTATAATTGTTTTGCCAGGACAGTAAATAGTCGTCCGAAATTTAAAAAGAAAAAAATCTCCTTGGTTTGATGAAAATTGTAGAGCGGCAAAGCATAACTTTTTTGCAGCCAAACGGCGATATATGTTTGATAGGTGTGGTGAAAATAAATAACACTTTTTAAACGCGAAGCGGGTTTTTAATGAAATAAAAACGTAAAGCCAAGTCAAGCTTTTATTATAAAGAGAAAATTAAATTGTCAGAGATGAGCAAGACGTCTCCACGTAAATTTTGGAAGTATATTAAGAAATTTAAAACCAATAGTACTACTGCTAATAACGTGAATCTGGAAGAATTTGTCACTCATTTTTCGAATATTTCTAATGAATTTCAAGGCCGATTTAATATAAATGATCACAATGTGTCACGTGATGAAACTATAAATATTGATCAATTAGATAGATCAATAACTGTAGAAGAAATAGAAAAAACAATTTCTACGTTAAACCGTTATAAGAGCAGTGATTATGAAAATAATGTATCTGATTTTTTCATTGATACAAAATCGTTTATATCACCTTATTTATGTAGTATGTTTAATCATATATTTGAGAACTGTGTTTACCCAAAGTCATGGGTAAAGGGTGTTATTGTACCCATTTTTAAGAAGGGTGATACGAGTAACCCCTCTAATTATAGAGGAATCACATTAGTAAATGTCATTGGTAAAATCTTCTCACTTTTATTGAGAAATCGGATAAATAAATGGTGTGAATCAGAAAATGTTTTTACTGATACACAATTTGGTTTTCGTGACGGGCGTTCTACAGCTGATGCTATTTTTCTTTTACATACTATTATTCAAAAAGTTTTATCAAAACGTTCTAAGCTGTGGTGCATTTTCATCGATTATCAGAGAGCCTTTGATACGTTAATCGTGATGCATTGTGGGTAAAGTTACTCGAAACTGGTATCAGCTGTAAAATGGTCAATATGATTAAATGTATTTATAATGTTGTTCAATCTTGTGTTAAGTTGTCAAGTACTATGGAGTTGTCAAAATTCTTTGAAGTTACAATCGGTGTTAAACAGGGAGAACCTTTGTTTCCCCTTTTATTTATACTATTTATAAATGATGTTATTGGAAATTTGGATATTAATTCGTTAACTGATAGAGATCTTGATTTGCTAACAATGTATATGATATTATTTGCCGATGATATATATGGTCTTGTTCACTACTGATCCGAAAAGCCTGCAGGCACAAATTGATAGTATTTACCAGTATTCAGAAACATGGGGCTTGAAAATTAACGTTAGCAAAACTAAAATATGTGTATTTGAAAAGCGTAAACAAAACGTTTACCCTGACTTTATCCTAAATGGAGAAAAAATTGAAATAGTGGATAATTTTACTTACTTAGGTGTAAAATTTACATACACTGGTAATATGTCAGGAGCTATAAAATCCCTAAATGATCAAGCGCTTAGAGCTTATCATAATCTTTTATTATTGTTCGATAAAGTAAATTTTGATATTAAAACCAAACTCTCATTGTTTGACAAAATGGTGGTACCAATATTACTGTATGGTGCTGAAGTGTGGGGAATCTATAATAATACTAGTTACAAATATGTTGATAAACTACATATAAGATTTTGCAAATATATCCTTGGAGTCAAATATCAAACTCCAAATATTGCAGTACTTGGAGAGCTGGGAAGGTTCCCATTATCAATCATCTGTAGAGAAAGATCAATAAAATATTGGTTAAAAATTATGAAAAATAATGATTCACCTATGTTTAAAATGTATAATGATCTCTGTCAAAATGTACAAGCAAATTGTTGGGCAACTAGAATAAATTCAGTCATTGATCATCTTGGTTTTGGTAATATAAGGCGTGATTATGATGTAAATGTAAATTATTACCCGATTATACAACGTAGAATTCGTGACCAGTACATTCAAGAATGGAGAGGAACTATTAACACCATGCCAAAATTGGATTACTATTGTAAATATAAAACAGATTTTGTATTCGAAGATTATCTGTCTAATATCACAAACGATGTTCTGAGAAAACATTTTTCTAGTTTAAGATTGTCTTCTCACAACTTAGAGATTGAATTTGGTAGATATAGAGGTATTGAAAGAGAAAACAGACTGTGTAAGCTATGTAGTCAAGATACAGTTGAATCAGAATATCATTTTATGCTATGTTGTGACACATATAGAACAGTAAGAAGAACATATTTTACCAATATTTCTTTGCCTTGTGTACAGAAATTTTTCACGCTTATGTCGACAAAAAGTAAACGTCTGCAAGTAAAAGTAGCTAAATATATTAAAGAATGTATGTCAATTAGGAAAAATGCCTTGGAAATTTTAACTGTTTCTTAAATGTATGTTGTAATGTTGTATGATAATGTGAGTATATATATAGGTATATTTAATATTCATTACTACATTGTACTTGTATTTATTTTTGTCTTTGCCATAGTTTTTTTTTTTTTTTTTTTTTTTTTTTGTGTTGTAAATGGCCAAAGGCAACTTGTTTGTTGATTATGCCAATAAATTTGAATTGAATTGAATTATCATCTACATCAAAAGATAAGGTTTGTTGGAGATTTGTAATCGATAACTACAAAGAACAAAGGGAAATACACAAGGTATTTGTTTATGTGAAGGAATAAAACTACACGAATCTACTAAAAAGATGTGGTTCATTATGCTGTTAAACGTCATTTACATTACAAAAGAAACAAGGATAATTAAGTATGAAGTAGGAAGGCTACGTTCAAAAAACGAAGCCTCTCTAAAACGCTGACGTGCACACGACCAACACACGCAAGCACGCACGCATACATCCATCCAGCACACACCCGAGGACAAAATGAAAAACATTAAATAACACTGTGGTGAACCGCCTTGGAATGGTTAGTGTAAAATCCCCAACGGGGAGCTTAAACAAGTTTATGGTGTGCATCTTACATCCCACTCTCACCCTATCATGTTCAAAAGTCACAGAACAGTGTAAATAAAAGTGATCCTTGCCAAAAATACAGCCAGACCTGTATAAAGCAGCCCACAGAAGAATAAACCCATGCGAATGCCAAAGGCAGGTGACAGCCCCATTCAGTTGACGTTGAGAACAACATCTTTCGGGTAGTATGCCTACCGTGACTGCTTGGTGCATGGACCAACTTAAGACCGGTTACCATCAAGATAGAATATACAGAGATTTTATGGGATTCACAGTGACTATATCTATGAAACTATAACAACAAACACAAACAGCTAGACAGGAATGGCCGCGACTTTATTTCATTAATATTATGGCATGTACATGTTTAAGTTCATAGAAATGAATATGAACAGAAAAAGAGTTACTATGGAAATTGCATAGCGACTTAATCTGTAAGAGTGATTTTCTGTACTGGAAGGATCTTGAAAATATCATATGACCTGTCTTTTCTCTATATATAATTAAACAGTAGTTATTGTAATTTTTTGAAAAACGAGTTGTTTGTAACAAAAGTTACTAATATGTAAACAGTAAGTAACAACATTTCATCGTATAAAATAATAGTGTTTAAGAGCAACGAATGTGAACATTAAACAATAATAGGTAAGGGTAGATTTTTCGGAAGCACAGAGCACCACAAACACAGCATCAGAGCCATGCATTTGCAAAGAATGTTGCTTAAAAATTCCAACAAGTGCATTTTAGTTTTATGCAAAATATAGATAGATTGGTAAAATATATAATTATCTGTGTGTGTTCAGGTTTAACGTCTTTTTCAACAATTTTTCAGTCATATAAACTACGGTGTCTACTTGTAGCAGTGAGCACAATGCCCAACTTTATATAGTGTTGCCTCACTGGAATATCACGCCATAGACACGTAACATGATACCACACCCAGTCACATTATACTGACACCGGGCTGACCAGTCCTAGTACTATACCCTCTTAATGCTGAGCGCTAAGCGAGGAAGCTACTAGTACCATTTTTACGTCTTTGGTATGTCGCGGCCGGGGATCGAACCCACGACTCCCGCACTCGAAGCGGACGCTCTACCACTAGGCTACCGAGGCGGTGATGTAATTATCTAACGGCATCGTTGTGAATTATAACTGCATCAACAAATCATTATGTTATCATATGAATCTGCCTTAAACTAGCAAAGGTTGTAACAGAAAATTATGTATATCCCAAAGAGTGTCACATCAGTTTACATGAAATGAGGTTTTCTTACTTATGAATATTAAAGTAGACAGCTTTCGATGTATATAGTATTTTGAAAAAACGTTTTAACATATTCATTTATTTATATATTTGGGTTTTAGCCATTTACCCCTGCTGCGGCCAACCGAAGCGCTTATACCTAACTTTAGTGCTTAGTGCAGAAAGATGAGAAACTTTATACCTCACTTAAAGTTTAAGTTTTAGATTTGAGTTGAGACCTTACTTAAGGTTTACTTTTAGATTTGAGTTTAGACCTACTTTTAGATTTGACTTTAGACCTACTTTTAGATTTGAGTTTAGACCTAATTTCAGATTAGAGTTTAGACCTAATTTTAGATTTGAGTTTATACCTAATTTAAGTTTAGGTGAGGATTTGAGTTTATACCTAACTTTAGTGCTTAGTGCAGAAAGCTGAGCTGACACCTTATTTGAGTTTAGCTTAAGATTTGAGTTTACACCTAATTTTAGTGCTCAGGGCAGAAAGGTGAAGAGTTATCGCCCGCGGGTACGTACGTACGTTAGACGGTCGCGCGCGTATCCCACCAGCCATTTACCCCTGCTGCGGCCAACCGAAGCGCTTATACCTAACTTTAGTGCTTAGTGCAGAAAGATGAGAAACTTTATACCTCACTTAAAGTTTAAGTTTTAGATTTGAGTTGAGACCTTACTTAAGGTTTACTTTTAGATTTGAGTTTAGACCTAATTTTAGATTTGAGTTTATACCTAATTTAAGTTTAGGTGAGGATTTGAGTTTATACCTAACTTTAGTGCTTAGTGCAGAAAGCTGAGCTGACACCTTATTTGAGTTTAGCTTAAGATTTGAGTTTACACCTAATTTTAGTGCTCAGGGCAGAAAGGTGAAGAGTTATCGCCCGCGGGTGCGTACGTACGTTAGACGGTCGCGCGCGTATCCCACCAGCCATTTACCCCTGCTGCGGCCAACCGAAGCGCTTATACCTAACTTTAGTGCTTAGTGCAGAAAGATGAGAAACTTTATACCTCACTTAAAGTTTAAGTTTTAGATTTGAGTTGAGACCTTACTTAATTTCAGTTTAGACCTAATTTTAAATTTGAGTTTAGACCTAATTTAAGTTAATGTGAGGATTTGAGTTTATACCTAACTTTAGTGTTCAGGGTTGAAATTATGAGGCAAAAGAGGCCAAGTTGCACGCCTCTTCAGATCTGTACCACAATGACCTAAATATATTGTATAATTCTATAGCATGCAATTGTGGCAAGAACAGTATCTTGTAATAATTTACATGTACTTAGATGAATCTAGATTGATGCTTGCCTTTTTACCGACTTTTGATCAATACCTTAGGTAAGTTTTAGACCCGACCCTCTCTAAGGAGCTAGAATATTCAATTACATTGTACTTTTTCGCGGAAATCCTTAGTTTAATAAACATCATAAATTACCAATTGAATATATATGCATTTAAAATACAACTGCATGTCTTATTTAGAAAACGTACCCGGGCCAAACACGAAACTCACAGTGCCATATACGAAACCCCAAAAAGAGGTATAACTTTATAGATGATGGGACCTGTTCATCAATGTCAGATCAACATAAAGAACGATACTTGTCGGGTTTAACGCCACACATGCTCATGGTAAATTAGTTCATGATAGAGGAAGACTCATGCAGATGCCCCTCAGTCCTAGCATTATTTCAGGACGGGTGATTAAACCTGTATAGAGTCGCCGACCTTCCACAAGCAAGAACGATAGCTTCTTCACTTTAATCACATTTAGTGCTTTCATCATATGGAAATACTAGTTATAAGACGTGAATGCAAATGGCAAATGCAAATGGCGAAGAAAATGCAAGAATTTCATAAATGCATCGGTTTAAAAATTACATACAAAAGCAAAAGGGTCAGACTGCAAGTTTAACAATATTAGATGTTGCAGAGGTACAGTTTGTTCATGAAAGTTAAACCTGAAAATCTAAGTAAAAGAGAAACATAATTCATTAAGTACAGTTTTCAAAGTTATGTTCCTTAGAAAAAGAAAACAGAAAAAAAAAGAAAATATGTGGAACTGCGACTCACAACTGAAATTTACATCTTGTCAAGACGGATTATACAACATTACAGGCACTAGGGCACAAAAAAGAATTAAAGATATATTAACCACTGAATAAAATTTAGTCCAGTACACGAAAAAATAACTTGACCGTTTGCCATAATGTAAGGGCCTGTACTTTGTATTATGGAAGACTTATCAGCTCAGTGTGATATACAAAGAGGATATTACATGATTGTCTTTTCATACTGAATCTGTTAACAAGCGGAATAAAAGTATAAAATGCGAATCTCTGTTGAGCATTTTATTTGTTTTATTCGACGAGTGTTATAAATTAAATGTGGAAAGGCAAAAATTATTATTATTATTATTATTATTATTATTATTATTATTATAATCATCATCATTATGATCTTTTATTATTACCAGATTTATATAGCGCCCTTTTCATGATAAACACGTTCAAATGCGCTTTACATACATAGCAAACACAGCCACATAGGGTGCCAAATTCATCCTCTACTAGTACAGACACAGAGCGATCTGACCAGAGGTACAGAATGAGATAAAGCCCCAAGAACAGATGGAGAGAAATCTTTTTAGTCCGGCTAACGTAGCCTAGCTCTGCGAATACACAGTCTGGTTCTTTAACGTGCTCGATGTATTGCACAGATACATGCGAAGCCATCTTTCCTGGGAAGAACCAGTACTGGCCTCTTAATTATGTGGAAGACACTCAAGAGTATCTCAGAGATTTCCAGTGCCTGAACCGGAATTCGAACCCCTGACCTCTGAATTGACAGACAAGCGTGTTACCACAAGACCACCGGTGCACTGTAAAATGTATTATTCTTTTTATCACATGTTAGCTTTTCCTGCTAAAACATCAAACATTCTTCTTTCTTTACCTGTTTTAGATCAAGTCAATTCGACCAACGTATCGCCTTTTTTACACTAGTGTAAAAAGAAAATTATGAAATAACTTTATTTCACTCCCTCGACGCCAAACATTTGATAAAACCTATTATTTAATCTATTTCAACTTACATGCTCTCATCGGCACGTGCGAGTGTTTTATCGTCACTAGACCTTTCATCTGTCAATCTAAGTTTGAAGGCATAGATCAGTAAGTACTGTCTGCAGTTGGATCAGGCTGCAATAACACAAGACAAACAGATTAGTTACCCGTCGCTGCACATTGATGCGCAATATTAAATAAAGTATTTTTAGATAGAATAGTCATCATCATTTTCACCGCACATTTTCTACTTTTATTTACTTTTCGAATTCCATGCCAAAATTTTAATGGTAAAGTTCTTTAAAGTCAAACTTAAGAAATTGGCATTGCATGGATTTTGCGTGTGCAACCCACATTTACTGGTGTTCTTTCGCAGTACTCTATTGCAGGTCCAGTAGAGTGTAAATTATACTCCTAGCCCAAACGTCCAGGGTTTGAACATTGTAAGGAGCTTGATTTTACCGCGATAATATCAACCTCTCACCTACGTACCACTATTTGTTACAAATGCCAAACTATCCAGAGCTCTGATATGAACGTGTCACAAATCGTGTTTGCATTTCAGTTTAGTACAAATGTTTCAAATCAATGACTGGCTTCGACAAGAACACAGCTGATTAACGTGTTGTTGTGTAATAAGCATAAAGTACATTTTGTGTGTTTTGGTGTGCAAAATATAACAAAAGAAAAGAATATGGCTCAATTTGTGAAACTAAACTATAGGATATCTAAATTATCAATTACATGATTTTGTACTGTTATTTGCTTTTATTTAAAACTTGTAAATACAGAATAAAATGCAAGAAGCTAGTTCCATCAAGGACTCACTGTATGAGTTACACAAGACATGATTTACAGTCAACTTAAAGCACTACTAATAATTTGAAGTATTTCTGAATTTAACAAGAACAGATATGTCATTAAGTGCTAATACGCAAGAAAAGAGTTATGGTTATTGATGACAAAAATGTTTAATGTTTCAAAGCTACAGTATTTAAAAAAAGTGAACCTAAAGCGAGTGATTCCAATTTTCTTAATAAAAAAGGGCCATAATTCTAATATATGATGCAAGAAGAGTTATGGTGTTTGACCCACTTCAACTATCTTAATGATAATAAACAATTTTACAAAGTTACATATCTATAGCTGTTATATTATGACCTAAATAAACAAGAGCTGAACGTAAGACAGCGCGCTCAACTATTCGGCGATTTGACAGCAAAATGAATATATGTCTCAATAAGAGACCTCTACTTTAAAAGGAAGATACACCAAGATATAAAAAGACCCACTATTTAGAGGGGTTAAAGGTCAAGTATGGAAGGGGTACTGACATTCTTTATTTTGATGGAATTAAATTATATTTTTATCTTTTAAAGTACCAAAGACATGTCTATAAACGAAGCTTTCGAAAAACTTTAACATGAAAAGAATATTTTTTTTTGTTGGATTTAACGTCGCACCGACACATGATAGGTCATACGGCGACGTTCCAGCTTTAATGGTGGAGGAAGACCCCAGGTGCCCCTCCGTGCATTATTTCATCACGAGCGGGCACCTGGGTAGAACCACCGACCTTCCGTAAGCCAGCTGGATGGCTTCCTCACATGAAGAATTCAACGCCCCGAGTGAGGCTCGAACCCACATCGATGAGGGGCAAGTGATATGAAAATAATAATAATAAGTATAACAACTTGGTGTTCTTGACCTTGAGTATAATGGGTCAAACCCCTGCACACACTTTGTTTGTATGCTGGAAAATGTTTATGTGAAGTTACAGTAAGATATAAGCAATAGTAACAAAGATATGACAGAAAATCAAAGGTTGCCGAAAACATTTTAACCTTAGAAATAACCGAAGTATAACACCTTGGTGACCTTGACCTTGGGTATAATGGACCTGGCCCCTGCACATACTTTGTTTGTATGCTGAACCATATTTTTGTGAACTTACAGTACGATATAAGCAATGATAACAAAGATATGACAGAAAAACAAAGGTTGCCAAAAAAACTTTAACCTTACAAATAGCCTGAGTATAACACCTTGGTGCCCTTGACCTTGGGTATAATGGGCCCAGCCCCTGCAATGCTTTGTTTGCATGGTGAACAATGTTAATGCGAAGTTACAGTAAGATATAAGCAATAGTAACAAAGCAAATTAAGGTTGCCGACGCCGACGCCGGGGCTAATAGAGTAGCACCCCTATTCTCAGATTTAACCAAAAAAAAACAATCAGTCTTCTATGTACTTAAAGGGCTGTAATTCTGACAAAATGCAATGCCAGAGTTATGGTTCTTGGTCAACACACTCACCTAATGACGATACATAAAGCTATTTCTCTTATAGTATCCGAGAAATGTGAACCTAAACAAGTATTTTAACAAAAACAAAAACAAAAAACCATTAGTACAAAAAGAGACATAATTCTGACAGACTGCATACGAGAGTTAGTTCTTGACCTACTTGCTCATTTTATTATGATAAACAAGTGCGCAAAGTTTCAAAACTAAAGCTCATACAATTTATGAGAAAAAGTGAACTTAAGCAAAAATCTGAACCGACACCGACGATCAAATTACGAGAATCCCTCGTAGATATTTTTAAACCCAGACGAGCTAAAACACGAAAAATTAAATTCTGTTCTGTTCTGTTCACGAAAAATGAAAAATATTTCTATGAAAGATACATTTTCTCACTAAGAAATATTGATTAATGAATGAATGATGTTAAAAGAACGGGGATCGGACGAGAATCTAAGCCTTTTTAATTCAAATATGTTCCACAATTTAGTGTACTGTTTTAGGGTTGAGGAAAGAAATATCCAAAAACAATGTTTGATGACTTGTGTTTTTGCACACATAACTTTAACCAGATTTTTTAGTTGAAAAAGACTGTATTTACATTAAAATCAACCAAGGATCATCTCTTTCGGTTACTAGAAGGTATCAGTATATGGTTGTCACTTAGCTTGATAGTTATTTTCACGCAAAACTTTAATCAAATCCTTTATGTCGAAAAAGGGCTATAATTGACTTTGAATTTAGACAAGAGTGAGCTAACTTGATAATTGACTGTGAAATGTTTGAAGACCACCGCCTGTTGGTGCCATTGCTCGTCTGCAAGTGCTGGTCAGTATGTAAGAAAAGTGTTATAGTTCAGAATTTCTAAGTACAAAAAGGGTCACAATTCTGACAAAATGCAGGTTAGAGTTATGATTCTTAGCCTACATAGTCAACTAATTATTGTTTAACAAGTGTGCAAAGTTTCAAAGCTGTAGCTCTTATAGTTTTTGAGAAAAGTTGGACCTAAACAAAAACAAGAGCACCGCCTTGCGGGTGCTGACGCTCATCTGATTTTTTTTGTATAATAGAAATATTGTCCTACCCATGATTTTCTAAGTCTAAAAAGGGCCATCACTCTTGCAAAAAGCAGGATAGAGTTATGTTTCTTGATGTACAGTGTCCACTTATGATGGTGAAAAACTGTTGCAAGTTTTAAAGCAATAGCTTTGATAGATTATGAGAAAAGTTGACTTAAACATAATATTCAACCAAGAAAATGATTTTTCTAAGTCCAAAAGGGGCAATAATTATTGCAAAAAGCAGGATGGAGTTATGTTGCTTGCTGAACAGGGTCAGCTTATGATGGTGAACAAGAGTTGCAAGTTTTAAAGCAATAGCTTTGATAGTTTAAGAGAAAAAGTTGACCTAAACATAAAACTTAACCAAGAAATCTGATATTTTCTAAGTCCAAAAGGGGCCATAAATCTTGCAAAAAGCAGGATGGAGTTATGTTTCTTGCTGTACAGGGTCAGCTTATGATGGTGAACAAGTGTTGCAAGTTTTAAAGGAATAGCTTTGATAGTTTAGGATAAAAGCTGACCTAAACATGAAACTTAACCAAGAAAACTGATTTTCTAAGTCCAAAAGGGGCAATAATTCTTGCAAAAAGCAAGATGGAGTTATGTTTCTTGATGTACAGGGTCTGCTTATGATGGTGAACAAGTATTCCAAGTTTCAAAGCAAAAGCTTTGATAGTTTAGGAGAAAAGTTGACCTAAACATAAAACTTAACCAAGAAATCTGATATTTTCTAAGTACAAAAGGGGCCATAAATCTTGCAAAAAGCAAGATGGAGTTATGTTTCTTGCAATACAGGGTCAGCTTATGATGGTGAACAAGTATTCCAAGTTTCAAAGCAATAGCTTTGATAGTTTAGGAGAAAAGCTGACCTAAACATAAAACTTAACCAGGCAACGCCGACGCAGACGCCGACGCCGACGCCGACAACCGCTCAAGTGATGACAATAACTCATCATTTTTTTTCAAAAAATCAGATGAGCTAAAAAATAACGAAGGGATTCAAATTTTCTAAGTACAAAAAGGGCCATAATTTTGACAAAATGCATATCAGAGATATGGTACTTGGCCTACTAAGTCCTCTAATGATGACGAACATGCGTGCAAAGTTTCAAAGCTGTAGCTCTAATGGTTTTTAATAAGGTGGACCTAAACAAAAAAATTAAACGACGCCGATACAGACGATCAAATGATGTAGGTGATGATGCTAAACAATTATCTTAAGTTTGAATCAAATCCCTTTTGTAATAACAGAGATATGGTGAACTGGCATCAAAACTAACATAGAATTCTAAGTAAAAAGGGGGCATAATTCATAAATGATTGGTGCCTGAGTTATAGACCTTTTGTCATGTGATGTGAGTAACGACTTCAATTCTGAATCAAATCCTTTAAGTAATAAACGAGATAGAGTGAACGTGCACCAACACTTTAACCTGAAATTCTAAGTAAAAAGGGGAGATAATTCATGAAATATTGGAGTGAGAGTTATAACCCTTGCACCATATGATGTTGGTGATGATGTGGAATAACTATTTTAAGTTTGAAGCAAATTTATTGAGTAATAACAGAGATAAAATGCATCAAAACTTTAACAAAGGTGCGGATGCGGAAGGACACCGGGGTTGAGTATAGTCGAGCTAAAAAGCCAAAGAGTAGTGTTTGGTATTGCTGTGACATATTTTCATAAAATACGGTTTAAAGCTAACTTACCTCCGCCGTTCTAAATACATGTTGTATTTGCACCATTCAGTCGGAATTGGTATGTGTTGCTAGTCCTTTCCTAACTCGATCTGTCGTTTACTCGATTCTGGATATAACCGGTGACGCCATCTGAAAGTCCTTTCCTAACTCGATCTGTCGTTTACTCGATATTGGATATAACCGGTGACGCCATCTGAAAGTCATAGGTTCAAATTAGTCTACATAAATGACTATTACATGACTTTTTATGTAAGTCAGCGGACCGTAGTATACAAATATATGAATGTCTTGCCGGTCAGTAGTATAACTATTGCCCGAGGTTCGACAGAAGACCAGATTTTTTTTCAAATTTTGATTGTAGCCCAACAAAATATGGTGGTGAACTTGAACCGATCATGTAGCCTTATCTGTGGACCGTTGGTTTATAAGAGCCTTGTAATCATACACAGTTGTTAAATCTTTTTGAGATCAGTAATTGTTTTAGACTACGGATCGCGGGAGTATGTTCTCCGTGTTTTTTTTGTTTTGTTTTGTTTTGGTGGTGGGGGGAGGGGGAAATATGTGGTATATGAATGGAGAAATTGGCAGTTACGTGTGCTGGTACAGGTTCCACGAGCATTGGTTATGCTAATTGTGTGCCATTACTTAACTGAACTACTGTTGGAAAACAGTCCTGAACGCATTATTTTTCTTTCTTTCCTCTAGGTTTGAATACTTTGACTTTACCCCAGTAAAACCTGTGTCGAAGTGAAGACTAAAGAGTTTGAGACCATCCCTCGGGTAAATTCCCATTTTGGAAATTATACCTGGCAGACCCGTAATATTCATAGCATATAAAATATATACAGAATTGCACTGAAGAAGTAGAAACTGCTTTCTATAGAAGTCATCTTGATCGGTATTATGGTGTGTGTGTGTGTGTTTTTTTTTTTTATATAACACATGTACTTAAACTGTTCACATTCTATTTTGTAGAATTTAATGCATTTAATAATGCATACACATACGGTTATTGACTGAACACTATTTCCCTAGTCCGAAGGCCGAGTGTTCGAATTTTGTCAGTAGAAGCATTTCAAGCAGAGTCTGCACAGTCCTTCAATTCGACAAGACTACGTATTAGAATCACACCTAGTTTTTACCAAGTTTTAAAGTAATCAAGCTATAACGTACCTGCTTCCGTGAAACATGCTACTATCAGGCCGTCGTAGGCTTTTCTTCTGCATTTTGTCTTTACGATTGTTTTCAGTTCCACCCGTCAAACTAATGTCCGACCTTTCGACTTGTTCATCAGATCTCACATATAGCTCGTGCAGCTTTGAATGGTTTATGCACAAAGGTTATATGTGGACAATTCAATGGATTTATTTAAGCCCCTGGGCTTTTCTTTATTTTACAATCAAGGTCATAATAAAGTGTCCATTCACGTCAACACAACACAGATTAAAGTACTATGCCCCAACGATAATGTGATGTTTACAAACATAATTATAAATAGATTGAAATGAAGCATAGAGAATTCAACATTTTTTTTTATTTTTGTAATTGGTCAAAAATATAAATATTTCTTTTAGTTTGATAGTAGTTTATTGTATTTTTTATTAAGGCATTTAAACAATAATATGAACGCATATATATGAATAGATAATTCTTGCTTTCATATAGTCCAAGAAATCCGTTCCTAAAAAGGGTCAAATTGTGCACTTTTTGTGAAAAGCATGAAACTTGGCATGGTAGTAGATAAATATATTACTCTTCGTTTAAGAGTGGGAAGCAGCGTCTTAAATCCAAAATGGCCGCCAAAATCCAAGATGGCCGCCATAATTCAAAATTTTATGAAAAAATTAAGGAAATCATTAAACAGCTATGTAAAACATGCAAAAAGCATGCACATGCGAATTAGTAGAATATCATAATATAATACCTGGAATAAGTCTATCATTTGTATTAACAACTCCAAAATGGCTGCCAAAAAATACAAAGCATTGTTTACTTTAGGTGGAAGTAATGCATTGTTAACAATAATACTTAATTGAAATGCTCTCTAGTACACAGACAAATAAACAAAACATGTTTTCTACCATATTTCAAGAACAAAGTAAATGAAAATGCAATTTTATTGAATAAATACTAATAGAACTTTTTATTGAAGTATACTACTAACAGAAATTTGTTACTGAAGTATACAAGAAATACTGTTTATGCTGTATGGATTCAAAATAAAAGTTAAATTGTTATATATCAACTATTTGATTTGATATTTAAAACAAATTTTTAAAAAGTTCCTTCCTTTTGTTTAAATGCATCAATTATTAACAAAAGTTGTTCCCCTTTGTTTAAATTTAGCCATTTATAATATATGTCAACAACATTAATACTGACACATGTTCCCGCAATTCAAAATAACAAATATAATTTCTGTTCCAAGTAAATCTATCAAAATTATATCAACTGTTTATCTATACGTTTTAACACCCTGACTGTATAATTTTCACATCAGTCTAACATGCAGTGCACATAGTTCCATGCATTTCAGTATATGTTTACCTACTATAGCTCATGTATTTATCTGTATATATTCAATCCTTCATGTATGCTACTAACATATAGCACTCTACCCATTTGTTGTTTGGAAAACTACAAACTGTAGCCTTAACTAGTGTTCATTTTTTACTTTCAGCATGAAACAATAGTAGTAGTAGTAGTAGTAGTAGACCTAGTTTTTAGCTCGACTATTCATAGAATAGTAGAGCTATTGGACTCGCCCATGCGTTGGCGTCCACGTTGGCGTCTGCGTCGGCGTCCGCGTCCCGATTTGGTTAAGGTTTTGTATGTAAGCTGGTATCTCAGTTACCACTTGTGGGAATGGATTGAAACTACACACACTTATTCACTGTGATAAACTGACTTGTACTGCACAGGTTTCATAACTCTATTTTGCTTTTTTACAAAATTATGCCCCTTTTTCGACTTAGAAATTTTTGGTTAAGGTTTTGTATGTATTCTGGTAACTCAGTAACCACTTGTGGGAATGGATTGAAACTTCACACACTTATTCACTGTGATAAACTGACCTACATTGCACAGGTTGCATAACTCTATTTTGCTTTTTTACAAAATTATGCACCTTTTTCAACTTAGAAATTTTTGGTTAAGGTTTTGTATGTAAACTGGTATCTCAGTACTTACTAATGGGAATGGATTGAAACTTCACATACTTGTTCACTGTCATGATCTGACATACACTAAGCAAGTCCCATAACTCTACTCTTTTTTTCAAATTATGCCCCTTTTTCGACAGCAGTTTTTGGTTAAATTTTTGTATGTAATCTGATATCTCAGTATCCACTATTCGAATGGATTGAAACTTCGCACTCTTGTTCACTGTCATGATCTAACATGCACTGTGAAGGTCCCATAACTCTACTTTCCATTTTTACAAAATTATGCTCCTTTTCCGACTTAGCAGTTTTTGGTTAAGGTTTTGTATGTAAGCTGGTATCTCAGTATCTACAAATTGGAAAGGATTGAAACTTCACACACTTGTTCACTGTCGTGATATGACATGCAGTACAGAGGTTCAATACCTCTATTTTGCATTTTACAAAATTATGCCCCTTTTTCAACTTCTGCATTCATTCAATTGACAAGGCTGTTGAATAGTCGAGCGTTGCTGTCCTCCGACAGCTCTTGTTGGTGGAGGTTATTACTGCATGTTCTTGCTATAGATTATTGCATTGTTGGACAAATAACATACTTAATATGCTTATAAACTACTAACTTTTCAAATGATACCTCAAACACAGATAAGGAGGGTATTGAAATCAATTGGCATCTCTGTATCATATGCCAAGAAACTACAAGAGAACCCCTACAATGCCCTGCTAACCTTAACCCTACTCATCCAGGCTTTGGAAAGGAGTATACCTCATTTTGTGATAATATCTATAAATTCATAGAACCAGGGGTTTGTCTTCCAGTACTTTTAAAACTGGAAAGTTTGAAAAGGGAAACATCCATAGCTGATACTTTGACAAAGAACAAAGGTAAATGGCATAAGACATGCAGAGTAAAGTTCAGAGACCGAGAGCTTGATACGGCAACTAAGCGGCTGCATCAGTATACAGTGATGCAACACCTATGAAAGTTACACGGAAGAGCACTGCAAATGCAACTCTTCTTGATAATAACACATGTTTTATTTGAAATAAATGAGATGGGTCAACCTTGCATAAAGTATCTACATTTCGCAGTTCACTCAACAAGATTGAAAACTAGACTCATGGCACATTTTAAAGACATGCATGCATATAATGAAGGCCGAGAAGTTTTTTGGCATTTAATGATGATGTAGGATTTGCCTTGAAAGAAATCGAGGAATATATTGATTATGACAATGATGCATTGTTCAAAGAGTGTGTATAATTGCAATCAACGTAAATCACCGAGACTGACAGACCGAGATCGTGAAGCTTATCCACAAAACCACCCTTTCTGGTCTCTGCATGTAATGAGCCCTACATATATTGGTAGAGATGGTTCGCGTTGCTTGCAATTATACACACTCTTTGTTGTGTCTCTGCGACGAGTAGATGTGCTGTTAAATATCATAAGTTGTGCTCTGGACATGGCGGATTGAAACTCATCAACTTTCGATGTCCTAGTCTTAATATTTGAACCCCCTAAGATCATCTCTACAACAGTCTGTAGGAATTTTGGTATAGCCTTCTGTTAGCAAGTTTCTTGCAATGTTCCATTAAAAGCACAGTTTTTACCACTGAACATATCCCGGCGAACAATGTTTGCTGCTTTACATGATATGACTGCATCATTGTCATAATCAATATATTCCTCGATTTTCTGATATATCAGTACATGTACCCAGTTGCTTGAAGGCAAACTTAAAATGCACCGCGCTGTGTAAATGTAGTGGTGACTGCGAACAATAAATATCAAGGTCTGTTTGGTAGAATTGAAATGACACATGAAATATGTAAAACATCAGTATGTATCCACTAAACGATGTTGTTTTGTAGTTTTGTTTTAACATACATACATATATATGAACGCATATAAAACATTCGATGGTCAGAACTGGTCCAGTGAACTTTGATATATGGCATTTTTTGGAAATGATAACTTTTCTGTAATATGTAAAACTACATCTATCTTTTAAGGTCGCCATTTTGGATTTTGTTTGCCATACTAATTGATTTTATTAACAAATGTTAATGTTGTTTCAGGAGTGTACACTTATATGTTATTTCAGGAGTGAACACTTATGCATGAATTATGTAAATTTCATAAATATTCACACAAAAAGTAAACCCCAATGGTTGCGTGATTCACTTATGAAAACATGATGCCAGCCATCTTGGATTTTGTCAGCCATATTGGACTTTTTTATTAATTTGTCATTCTTATTGGAAGCTGAGTATGATTGTATACAATTATTTGCCAAGTTTCAAGATAATTACAAAAAATGCTCAGTTGTGCGTTTTTGTTTCGTAAACATAATATTTTGGCCGCCATTTTGGATTTTGGCAGCCATATTGGATTTTATTTTTGCTTTTACATCATGCTTATTTGATATTTGATATAATTATATAATTATATGCCAAAATATGTTATTTTAATACTATCTTAACAGTCGTCTCAGTATTTTCCTATAGAACTGTAAGTTTTGGCGGCCATCTTGGATTTTGGCAGCCATTTTGATTTTCACAGCCCGCTTCCCACTCTTAAATAAAATTAAATATATTCATCAGCTAGCATGCCAAGTTTCATGCTTTTCACACGATGTGCACAATTATTTTACGAATTTCTCGGACTAATACCACTTACATGGGAAAACCAACATAGTGGGTTTGCGACCAGCATGGATCCAGACCAGCCTGCGCATCCATGCTGTTTGCTTTCAAAACCTATTTCAATTAGAGAACCTGTTAGCGAACAGCATGGATCCTGACCAGACTGCGCGGATGCGCAGGCTGGTCTGGATCCATGCTGGTCGCAAACCCACTATGTTGGTTTTCTCATGGCACGGCTCAAATTAGCTTAGCGGTAAAGCATTCTGATTATGTTCTTCAGATCTTTTGCCGTGTAGGTTCTAAACTCGACGGCAGTTAGTTTTTTTTTCTTGTCGCTTAAAAATTGATTCACTGATTTTCATTATGACACAACGCTAGATAAATATCTGACGCTGATATGGCAGATGAGAAAAGTTATTTGATATTAATTAAATGTATGTAGAGTACTAATTTTATAGAAAAAATTGACACTCCACAGGTCGCTCAACACGACAACATGACAAAAACGAAAACGTTGCAGGCTTGCTTTGATTGAGCCTGCTCATGGAACTTACTTATAAATAGTAAGTTTATGAAGAGCTGTGCTACGAATTTCCACATTTCGTTTTTGAGAGGCCATGTTCAAGCCAGACATATAAAATGCAACAACGGTGTTCTGTTCAAAAATGGACTTCTTGGTAAAACGTCCGATCTTCCTTAAGGCAGCTAGAAGGCTGCCTCACTTCAATGACTTATACTTTCCAAGCGACTTTCGAACCGACAGTGGTAAAGGGCAAGTGACTCTTTAGAAAGTCGGGGAGGTTAACCACGCGGATATCCTCTAAATGCAATTTCCATTCGAGTTAAAAGGCAACGCAGATTGGAGTAGTATTGATAAGAAGATGATATTCATTTTAAAAAAGAATTCATTTTTAGACATGTATGATGTTTTTAAGAAAAACAAACCCAAAATATTCTCCGCTCTCCAATGTCCGCGTCAGTTATCTTACGTCACACATGTCTAAATAAGAAGTACGTAACTACGTCATGACTAGGAGTAACTATCTGCTAAGAAGGACTGACTAGTCTAAGTCCTAACTAGAAGAAACATAGTCCTAATTAGGACTGAATTAGGCAGTAGATCTAGTAACTTCTGACTCGAAAATACTAGTCCTAATTAGGAGTTACTAAATATTTATGAGTAGGCCTAGTTATATAAGTCCTAATTTAAAAATATACTAGATCTAACTCAGTTTTTACGACGCTCATTTAATATAGATCTAGATTTTTTCTAAATATATTTTATGGATGTAAATATTTACCTTAAAACTGCTACGTGACGTGGCCTGGTTTGAGGTCTTCAGCAACCACCTCTATTTAAAATTTGCTGGTTCCTGGACTATTAATTTATAAACTAGTGCGAATGATATTTCGTTAGTGTACATGTATTTTCGCGAACTGTAATTTACATTTTGTCATGAAGAGCCCACTTGACATTATTATGTCACACCTATGACGTAACGTTTAAAGTCACCACGGGTAACATGGGGTAACCAATATCACAGTGAGCAGGTGGTTCCAACGTTTTTCTTCTTTCTTTTTTTGCACGATGAAATTTACTCAGAAAGAAACTGACTGGATATAAATGGCTGCATTTCTACCATTTTACCGAAGTGAACGAATACAATAGACCTTTTTCGTTATGTAGAATAACTATGTGTTCACTTTATCCTGGTGTTATACCGTTTGTCCAAACACTCAAGTACAGTAAGTGGGGAAAAGAGAAGTTGTTTTGTGTTTTCACCATCGTGGTTTCGATTTTTTTACAATCGTAGTTTCGACTTTTCATCATCGTAGTTTCGTGTTTTCACCATCGTGATTTCGATTTTTTACAATCGTAGTTTCGTTATTTCGGCTTTTAGAACTCAGAATATGTGGCGATGGCCCTACGGGACACCATAGATATCCGATCAATATCATCTTTGAAAAAGGGCACTTATTTGATGTACGAAGGTTAATGTAAAACAATTTTTTTTAATATAATAACTTTGACCTTAAAATGTTTTGTACGGTGTTCTGTTCGGACAATCGTAATTTTTATTTCTGAACCCCATTTCTCGAAAGTCAAAATCATGAAACTACGATGATGAAAAGTCGAAAACACGATGGTGAAAGTCAAAATTACGATGGCGAACACTCGAAACTACGATCATCGGGTGAAAGTCGAAATTACGCAATATCATTCGTGTTTTCGCCATCGTCGTTTCGTGTTTTCTTCATCGTGCTTTCGACTTTCGTCATCATAGTTTTGTTTTTCATCATCGTTGTTTCAACTTTCATCATCGTAATTTCATGATTTCGTGGTATGGGGGTTTAGTTAGTCGGAAGCAAGATGATGAAAGTTACGCTGAGCACAACTAACAAATAGAATAAGTCGTTCATTTAAAAGCTAACTAACACTTATCCAACTTCCAGTTATAAAATCCGAAGTAAATCACTTTTGAAAAAAAAACAACACAACAACAATAAATTCATCATTAACAATTTTTACCAAATAAAAAAAGATGATTGAACAATTATATAAGACTACCTGCAAACATCCCAAGCCGATTATGTGCATAGTCAAAGAAACTTTTGTTTAATTTGGAAAAACCCAAACAACTTCAAGAATTGTGATGTAGATTCTATTATTCGTGACGTCATTTCAGCTTCAAATGTTACACCTAAAAACGGTAGCAAAGCATTTTGGTAGTCACTGCCAACATTCGGCCGAGTTCGGAGTTCCCCTCCCGAGATATAGTTTTCGTATAAAAATAACCAAAATAAAATCTAATTTCATGAGCAGGTGAAAGGGGCCTCAAACGACGCTTTCTATACACTAACATTTTTAATAGTCCACCGAGATTGTTTAACCCTTAGCCTGCTAAATTTCTAAAATGGACTAGTCCATCATACAATTTGGGCAGTACCAGTTATTATTCGAAGGAGTGCAAGCTGATCTTGGTCTGCACTGGTCGCAAAGGCAGAAAAACTTGCCGCCAGCAAGCTAAAGGTTTAAGCACGAAAATGTTGAATTCTGTAAAACGTAGGCGTAGTAGAGATCTATAAAAGTAAGGACGGCACGTGAGGTTCTCCACCTAGATATTTTCTAAAACATTCTACATAAACATAAATGGTGAATTTTGTGCGTGTTTTAGGGGTTTTAGATAAATATATCCGGCAAAAAAGATTTTTTTCTCTTCAAAGGTAAGGGGTTTCGAGAGTCCACCACAGATGTCTTTATAACACAACGTAGAAGAATGGTAAAATGTGAGCGTGGGCTTACTCGGATAATTTTCCAAAAATCTAAACTTTCCGTTTTTAGATTTTGTTTTTTATTTTGGTGTGCGAGTGGAATTTTAGGTTGCTCCCCGGACAACGCGTGGAAATGGTGGGTTCTGTGTGTTTAAATGTGTAAGAAACATATCATTCACACAGAAATGAAGCTTCTTTCACAAAAAGGTACCTATACGATGACGATGTCATGTATCTTACTATTTATTTACATATAAATGCGAGCGATTTTCTCTAAATATAATATTATCGCAGATTTTGGCTTTTTTCTTTATTTGTATACGACGTAGGCCTATTATGAGAACACCTGTAGAGGGCGGGTGGCTCCAAATCTTGTTCGCTATCTAACTTGAGCAGTTTTTATCCACTGTTCACCAAACTTGGTCAGAATGTTAACAAATCTGGCAAGTTCGATAATCAGTTTGATCGTCCCAGAAGTTCTGGAGTTACACCCCTTTAATTGCTCAAAATTGCAAGTATTGGCAGCGTCCCTCTTTAACTCGAGCAGGTTTTATCCAATATCCACCAAACTTGGCCAGTATGCTGATTTGCATTATATCTCGGCCAAGATCGATAAGCAGTCAAATCAATCGCAGTAGCTCTGGAGTTATGCCCCTCGAATAACTCAAAATGGCGAATGTTGACTGTTTTCGCTCTCTTACGTGAGCGTTTCGTCCACTGTTCACCAAACTTGGTCGGAATATTTATGGACATTATATCCCGCGCAAGTTTGATAACCAGCAGCAAAAGTTACTTCCCTTTAGTTTTGGAATAGTTTTAATGTGTATTTGGGATTCTTCCTGCATTACGGGCGTATTCTGTGAGAGTTTCGCACTGTTGTTTGATTCTGTGAAAACTGACAAGCCTGTTTCTCAAAGTAAACTTAAGACAAAACCAAAACTAAAACTTTGTGAAAGTTGTTTTACGAGCTTCCTTTTAAGTAGATTTAAATAAACTATTCGGTTATTCTAAGTATCAGATAATAGCACTGTCAAAAAGAAATAGCTGAACCTATCTTTATTTATAAGTTACAGTGTATTAAATTAGCTCAGTAGGGAGAGCGTTGGTCTACGGATCGCGGGGTCGCGAATTCGATCCCCAGGCGGGGCGTATGTTCTCCGTGACTATTTGATAAAAGACATTGTGTCGGAAAGCATTCGTCCTCCACCTCTGATAATTCAGAGTTCAGTGAAGTTGGCAGTTACTTGCGGAGAACAGGTTTGTACTGGTACAGAACCCAGCAACACTGGTTAGGTTAACTGCCCCCCGTTACATGACTGAAATAGTGTTGAAAAACGTCGTTAAACCCAAAACAAACGAACGAACAAACAAACAAGATATTAAAAATGTGTTCAAAAATCTATACTTAGGAGAGAACTTGGGATGAAACAAGACTTTGTGAAAAAGAACGCGAGCGCTCGGTTCTCTTGCTGAAATGATTAATCAGGTTTTTCTGCAATTATAACAATCGGAATAAATTTCAAATGTACTAGCTAACGACATGAAACATTTAGTAAACATTTTACTATAGGGATAACGCATTTTTTCGTGTTATATTTTGGTACATTCGCCCTAACGGACTCGGGCACCAAATGATCCCTCGGGGGTCTGCAGATGCTATAACACGAAACGAGACGTTTAGAAAACACTTACATCGGGAAATACAGATTTGTTATTTAGTGCATGATTTTAATACACTCTAAAACACATTTTTATATCAAAATATCCACATCAGTGAAATTTTAAAACATACATTTGGGAGAGACATGATCAAATCTTCGATTCAAGAGAGGCAATCCGTACAATTCTATGACTAACTAAACGACTACTTTCTCTTGGTTGAAAATAAAAGTTTAATTCAATGTCGAATGTAAACTCTATAAGTGACACCTCGCTGTCCAGAAACATGGTACTGTTAGACCCTAAAACAACGTGATTCGGTGGTCCTTCGTTCGGGCCTCGAAAAAGTACTTGACCTAATTTTAGAAGTAAACAAGTTAGCTCTTTAGTTGGGAGGAGAACCTAGTTTTGTTCACGTGAAATTTCAACCACAAGATATAACTATATCCAGAGTTGTCGTAAAAAATATTCCAAAAGTGTCCGGTGACGCTAGCCAGTAACGCCCCCTAGCACCGGCTTAAGCGGAATTCTATTGCAGTATAATTGAGTGTACTCAATGATCCCAAAGGACCAGGAACTATAACAACACTGAGTAATCCAGTGGACTTTCAGACGGTCGGTGGTTCTATCCAGTGTCCGCCTGAAATGAAGCCTTTAGAGCCACTTGGGGTCCACTTCCACTGTCAAAATTCAAAACGATCTATGCGTCTGTCGGTGTGACTTAAAACCCGACAAAACAAATAATTCAGCCAATCCATATGATTTCTGTACTTTGTATACCACATTACCACATAAAACTTGATGAATAACAAACTATTTGCCTTCGTTCGTAAAACCATTTTGCCAGAGAGCTAGCATGTTAGTTCAATAAAATTGTTAAAATGATGCTATATAGACCTCTGACAAAGTTTATAAAGCCTTCTTTATTTTATTTCACATTTTCGTCAGATTTGTTAATAGGGCTGTCCGATCAGTAACTTGTATTCCTACGGGAATAATTTGTGCACCCCTTGCCGCATATTTGTTTGTATATTGTTATTTAAGAGATTAAAATTATGTTGAGCCTTTCTCCTGGCAAATTTTACTCCTGCATTAAATATTTATGCTCCTTAAGTATTCAAATGTTATGTTAAAACAGATAAAACAGCTGTCCAAATAGATGTTATACATAATTACATGGTTAGACAAACCACTACTTTCATTAATGCACATGTATCCATACCACTGCATCCTCATTGCCTTCCCTGTGATAACATGAGTTATAGATATACACTTGTATTTCATTGTACCTGAATACTAGATGCATGTCTATTTCTATGATACAAAGGGAAAATGCTGAATGACTTTTTCAGTTAGTTTGAAGGGGATGTATTTATATAATCATATTTCTATGATATGTCTAAAATTCAACTGTGACAATTACTCAGTATGAACAATAACTTGATATTACATTTTTAATTACCCTAGGTCTGAATGAGATAAGTACAGCATTTGAATAAAACAGAAAGCTGAGAGAGACGATCAACGACACAAATACAGATACAAGAATGGTATTGTTGATGGCTTTCTCGAGCAGTTTGAGTCATATATAAAGGCATTTTGCCTGACGGATTATGTGCTAAAGCAGTGCAAGCGGATTATCTACCTGAAGAAAACTGTCTTGCTAAAACTAAAGTTTTCTTTGCCACATTCATTTACATAAATAATTAAACATTGTAAATCTAACGGTCAGCAAGTTGCTCGACAAGATTCTTCTATTTTAGTACAAGTACCATGGCAGATGAGCATCATAACTAGTCATGATCATATAACATGATTATTCGCCACCCTTCGTCCTAAGAAAATTTAGCTCGAAAACAGGAATGAAAAAGGTAGTGTATATGGATTAAGCGTTGCATTACTTTTGCTTCTTTGCTTGAGGTCTTCTTAAGGATATACGTTTTGTGGTTTAAGTCACACCGACGCAATACATTATATGCTGAAATCTATAAGTTTCCATAAACTAGCTAGATACGGTAGCTTCCTCAAATGAAAGAATTCAAAATCCCAACAAGAGTTCTGATCCCGTAGCATAGCGGGGTAAGTGAGTCAATATCTGCGATATCAACCACTATCCACGGCGAACCAGATAAAAATATTTATAGACGATTCAAACTTGCCAGCACACAGGAAGAGTATTCCCGATGGATACATTCCCGATCATTTGATACCCTACATTGTACATTAAATTAGACTAAAACTAACAAGTCTTATTTTATGGTAAAATGGCCATTTTTGAAAAAGGAAAAACACAACTGGCAAATAAAAATACACATATGGTAGTGGTATACACTGATTTGAAATCAGGCCATCTTTTATGTATAACGGGAAACGTCTGTTATTTTGTGATATTTTTATGATGCAAACATATTCACTATGTAAGAAAAAAATCAAATTTTGTAACTTTTATATTTCTGTTGGTGCTTTCTTTGGCAAAGTGAATAAAGTTCTTAATCCGATAAGTTCTTAGATTTACATCAGATGGCACGCTATTTTTCTAAGATAGTTCTTGATTTAGATATACATATTTCGATTTACGTCCACAATGTTATAATATGGAATTATATGGGAAGACAATTGGTGGTCTCTAACCAACAGTCAGTCGTAAATAGTTTAGCGATTTCCGTCTTCAGCGGAAGGGAACGACAAGTCTCAGATTTTGGAAGTATTTACTCTAAGCATGGAAATAGGAACTGAAATAAGTCAAAAGATACGAGTAAGGAATTTAATTATTCTCTACACATAATGTTTTATTTGGCTTTGAAATTTTTATGTTAGTCCTCTATGAGAATTCCACCATGTCCACTGCGTGCGCTGAATGTTATGCCTCTTCTAGATACATAAATTATTCCGAGCCTTCTCATTGATCCTAGCTATAGCTACAATAACTTAACTGATGTTGTTTTCATTTTGTGATGGTCATGTCATTGCATAACCCAATTTCGTCACCAAACCATTGACATCTGTGCACTGGCTGCGAAAATGCATGGTGACGTCACACAAAGTTCGTAGCTACTGGTTGGTGACCCAGAATTTCGGACGGCCCAGAAAATCGAACAGTCGCGTAAACGCTTATTTTGGCGTAATTTTTTTTTTCTTCTTGACAAGTACATAGACGTTTGCATTATGTGCAACATCATCTGCAATAATTGTAAATCAGTAAGTTAAACTTTTAAAAATGGAATATTTACATTTGTTCACGAAATCTTGTGACAGCTCTCACTGGGGGAAGCTGCATGTGCTTCACAGTGTGGAAACGGTATCAAGTCAAAACGTCCCCTAGTCAGAACGTCCCCTGGTCAAAACACCCCCCATTTTGGTCAAAACGTCCCCCATTCAGTTTAGAATTTGGTCAAAACGTCCCCCTAAGTTTTTTTGTATTAGATCTATTAATTCTTTTTAATTAATTCATATCTTTTAAAGGGTTTGAAACTTATGGATTATGTTTTGATAATACACAAAATTTTATGATTTATTAGCACCTTAATTAATGCAATCAACACCTATCAACTATACATGGTTGTGCATTAATTGTGCTGAGGGCTTAATATTAGTAGGTGTTATAAACCTATTTATCACCAGTAATTAGGTGTGAACATTTATGAAGGGAAAATCTTTTCTTCTATACAATCTAAATTTGTGTAGAATGAACAAAAATCCTGATCAGAGTTATAACTTTATTTATAAAACATTAATAAAACATCAGAACAGTCACAACTGCATAGTTATTAAGTAAAAATCACATATCGCACTATTCATTCACTGTTCTACACCAAGAAGTCAAATTCACAATATAATAATTCAAAGTGTTCCAGCTACACAATATCAAGAAGTCAAATACTCCTATGCTAGTTAATGTTTTTATCACAATTATTCCTCCTCGTGAACTGTTGTAGTGAGCCTGCGTTTGTAAATGGTGCTCATCTTTTTTAGCAAGGAACTTGCAGACATAACCCCTGCACGGTAGCTGTAAAAGACATAAGAAACAGTTATAGGAGATAGAAATGACAAATTATGCATAAGTAACTGAAAAAATATACCGTAGTAAGAGAATGATATTACTGAAAAGAATGTTTAACTTAAAACATTTTTACACAAACTATAAATAATAATACCTTTTTACACAAACTATAAATAATTTTCCGAAAAAAATCTCTTATCATGCTGTTGCTGGAAGAGAAGAGTGTTATAAAAATCATAAATTTTTTTATCAAGGCAGTGAAATACTAATAGCATGAACATAATCACCTGTCCAAAGTTGCGAATACTCTGGCCAATGCATGGACCTTTACTTTAAGATAATTACTTCAAATTTTAAGATTTTAAAGATAAAAGAATGTTCTTAATGAATATTTTGTTATCTTAATTTTGATTTTTTGGTCACTAATACAGGTTTCCTCATGGAACGACCCATTATTTCTTTTTAATTCTGGTACTTTAAAATAAATATTTTTTATTTATTTCTCATTCCATTCAATATACAGAATCTCTTGATTGAATTAACACCTACTGATAACACATTATCTCCTCTGATTGGATTAACTTGACAATGCATTGATTACTTGTATATTTGAATTTGTTTGCTTTCATAATGTGATTATGATCTGTATATTGTTTATTTCTTTCTGACCAGATTTTACAATATTTTATAAAATAAAATACAAATATTATTAAATGGTAAAAAGTAGTTAATCAGATTTTGGTCAGCTAATGGAATGTAAACATACAAACTGTATAACTCTATGTAATGGGCCTTTTTGTTCCTTAAATAATGTATATATCTAAATAATGTATAATTTTCTATGATGTATAGTTCAGCCAGAAAATTACATATTTGCCAAAAAAGTAGTTAGACAATTCGGAATATGATAAGTATTCCGCAAAAGATATTGCTTACTGAAGTCTAGTAATTCAAGAAATCAATAATAATAATAATAATAACATGAATATAACTTACCTGTGTCACAGGTTCTGTGTTGCCAGCTGCCATACGAGTCGCAGGCAATGGCATGTTGACGCGGTCTGACTTCGTTTCTACACTTAATGCAAGGATACTCCATAAATACGTTATCTTATAAAAGCACCGATATTTAAACAAATAACAATCCAACACACTATTCACAGAGATAGACAGTATACATACACTAGGATACTAAGAAAATTAGTGGTTGAATATAATAGTTATAACTTTTTCCACATTATTTAATTATTGTGCAATTAAACTTTAGATACTTAAAAAATAATTGTTTACAAACATCTTGTTTTATGATCCATTATCCCTTTGTCCTCATGCAGTTGTAACAATTTCATTTATAACATAACAACATTATAATTTCATTTAATTTTATTATTAAATAACAGAAACATCACTTTTTCACTATATAAACATCAGATATAATTTCACAACAATGCTATAACATTCTATAACTAATGGTTTACAACATTCTAATTAAAAACTATGCATGTAAAACAGTATAATGAACATTTAATATTTACCAAATTAACTTAATTAATATGTATTTACATATGTAATTTTTAAGGGGGGTGTTTTGACCTGGTAAATTTTGGAAGAGGGGTGTTTTGACCAGAAAAGGGGGACGTTTTGACCAAAATGGGGGGTGTTTTGACTTGGGGACGTTTTGACTAGGGGACGTTTTGACTAACATCCGTGGAAACGATTGAACAACCAAAACGGAAATAGCGATGTGATTTCAATCATTTGTTGAAATATGATAAACGTGGTCTAACTTTTTCGATTGATATTTGGATAAATGTCAAATAAAGGTATGTTTATTACTTGAGATGTGTTTGTAAAAGCATGTTTCAAAATTTTTCCAGTCAATATAAGTCCAAAATGACTTAAATGAGCGGTAGGTAAGGTGAAATCAGTTGATTACACGGGGAATGTTTAGATCATGCATACCAACATTGAATGAGTTTTATAAAAAAATAAAACAAATTTTCTGAATGCATGTCACATTATAAGAATTTAGTGTATTTTCTTTTTCATTGATAATGATTTCAACCTTAATTCATCCCTTATTTCGTTTTAAACACAAATTTGCGGTGCTGTGTATTGTATTGTATTGTACGCCTTATTGAAATGATAGTGAACGACTTATTTCGATTTTACACACACGATTGTACTACTTATTGTAAATATTTTAATACGATTTTGTCCATATTGAACGGCAGATTGTTATTACAAATTACGATTAAATTCTGATTTCTGTCTGTTTTAGGTACAATGAAGCAATATTAGTGTTATTATTGCAAAGAAACGACACCAGACTTTGAAAACATAATTAAACACAACTTTATTCCAAACTGACGAAAACATACAAATTAAAATCGAAACACACGACAACATTGAAAATAAGACAGTTTTATTCACAAAAGATTTCCAAGTAATCCCAAAAGAAGTTAGCAATAGCAATTTAATGATGATACCAATTAAAGAAAAAACAACAATAAAAATAAAAAATAATCCACTAATAAATTAGAATCGCCCTTGAAAAAAGTACCAAATAATAATAGCAAGTTTAGCAATCCAAATTTAAAATAATGACACTCGAAAAAAAAATTAAGGAGAAGAATTCTGTAAGATTGTGTGTTTCATTATTATCCTTTCCAAATTATTTTGTATAAACTACAATGTATGTATTTAATCTGTACATGCAGGGGTTCCACTAGACCTGAAAACCCAAGAGTCCCAGGACCTTTGGCCCAAATTTTGAAGGGTCCTTTTCGAAAATACAGGAGTCCTGTCCCAACACGTCCATATAATTGACTATATTTTTTTATTTAGTAATAGGTAGATCTTTACATAAGAAAACAATAAACTCAAGATCATGTTACAACATAATAAAAATGTCAGTTTCAGGACATATAGTCTCAGATTGTAAACTAATAATTATAAAAAAAATCATATTATTTTTATTAGTTTTTTTTTCAATATTTCATTTAATTTTTGATAACAGAATAGTGCTATAACACTCCATTAAAATGTATCCAAAATGCACTATCCGGATACTGGTACACTTTCGGAATGTCATCGGAAAGTAGTTTTTGCTCAGTTTACCTGGCCAACTTAAGCTAAATCAGAGATAGTTCTTCAAATAATGATGGTACTTATCATTAAAAACTGCATTGAAAGTCAGTTTTTTTAAGGAATTTTGGAAATATGCATATGACATCGGGTGTAATTAGACTCGTGAACGGACATTCTAAACTTATATTTGCTTTCGAAATTCATCAAAATTTGCGAAGTTTCTTGTTGAAATTACGGTATGATCACTGAACAGTGGTCTAATTTAAAGTTGGCATGAAAAAATCTTGCAGGGCACTTTTCACATGCTCGGTAATCAGCTGCTTACGATAATTTAATAATTGGCGCCTTTTTTTGACAGTACACAGGGTCAATTAATTTCAACACTTCATTGATTCTTGTTACCTATGTGCACTCGCCGTGACGTAACTTGCTGATAAAAAAATCAGCGAGGCATGTCTACAGGAGAAAGGGCGGGATTTAGCAGAAGATCAAAGGCAGGAGGGCATGACCGCGAGTGTTTATTTTGAATACACGTGTCTATCGTGGAAATAGTTTTACTGAAGGAAATGAATGATAAGAGGAAGGATTATCAAAGGAAAATGCCCCCGGGTCCTGAAGGACGCACAGGCAAGTATCATGCCGGGTCCTTTGAGCGTCTTTTGAAAATCTCCCGGGTCCGGAGTCCTGGGTCAAATGGAACCCCTGACATGGATAACTGGGAATAAAATATGTTTAAAGTGAAAAATAAGGCTTAGGCAAGTTTTTTTTTTTTGGATTTAATGTCGCACCGACACATGATAGGTCATATGGCGACTTTCCAGCTTTAATAGTGGATATTGTAAACTTTGTTTTCTCTGCCTAACAAAACGGGATAAGAGTGGGTTATACTTAGCAATTGGTTGTTTGCTCCTCTAGCTGTGCACTTCTGCTCTGTTGGGCGATCAGCTGTTCAACTGAAGTTCCGTGCGCAGTTACCGCCAAAAGTTACCCCTACACCGGCTAAACTTCCGGAGGTATAACACCACTAAATACCGATGGTGTCCGCTAGATGGAGTACCGTCACAACACTCCCCCCAACTTTATAAGGAAGGGCTCAGTCAAGTATGGGAGAAATGCTGTCAATGGGACTGAAAGTACCCATGATCTCTTCGATCTATTGGAGGTGGACTGAAAGTCCTCTGTAGTGGTCAGTGTTGCATCACACTATTTTTGTGGTTTCCCAGTCAGGCTGGAAGCTCTGTGGAACCCTTGGTACTGATGTTGGATGCTTTGAAATATGAATACCCTTGGCAAGTTAGAACAGCTGGCTAAAAGCACTACTGTCAAACTTCTTATTTAATTCTAGGCTTTATTATTCAGTATCTTTGACGTGCTGAAAGCTACGTCTCTGTCTACTGAAGCGTCTTACTGGAACTGGTCGTGGTACAAACATTGTGCGTTTGCTACTGTGATTTCCAGGATTCGTTCTGGTGTTGTTCCTCGGTGTTGAGCCACATTCATGGCAGCAGCGTAGAGCTGGCTTGGAGACGATACATTGGTTCCCATCGTCTTGAAGTATGGAGCGTCAGATTCCAGGAGCAACCTGTTTTCTTCAATGGCGCATAAAGCAGCAACTTGCTCTGGATCGAACGACTGGACCATGTTGGTGAAACCAATGTATGTTCGTGGAAACACTCTAACCATCTTTTCAACACATACTGATTACCTGCGAAGCAGTGGAGATGAATGGATGATTGGTGCGGACTAACTTCTTCAAAAAGTGCAGTAGAAGTAGAAAAGCTTCTGTTCCGCAGTCGCCTCTCATTCCACGGCAGTGTACAATCAATACATGCTGATCCTGGAGCTCTGGCAAGATCTTTTCCAGTAAATCCACTTGGTAGGACCAATCTTTTCTAGGCTCAGTGTGGTCTATGCCTATTTCTCCAAATGCCGAGACCTTAGGATGACGCAAGAGCCTCAACATGTGTTTAATGTCCTCATTCAGTCTGCGATGGCTACTGCTGGCATGTTTTGGATGAAATCCAATTGCCACAGACATATCCTCTGGTAATGAAGATAAAGTTCGCTCGGAAGGATACGATGCTGGGTCACAGTAGACGGCTACAGTGCCAACTAGTTTGACACGTTTGTCATTGTCCACTGAGACTTTGTTGAAAATATCCTCCAAAGTACCATCGGACAGATGCAACTTTCGCAGAGTTCGATCCAAGTGGAAATGGCTATCGAAGGCCTCTGGTAGTTTTACTTCTGGCTCGACCCTTTGTACCTTTTCTACGCCTTCCGGGGCTCGGTAGTTGTCCTGCCAATAGCGTCTTTCGTCCTCTTGTAAAGTGGCAGCTATTAACAAAACAGCTCTCCAATGTATCAGAACAGCGGGGGAATTTGCTGGTTCCAGTGTAAATTGATCAGGAACATGGACCCGAAGAAAGGTACACATATGCTTCATGGCTTCCTTCTGTACTTCTGAGATGCGGGTGTTATCTGCGGCGCTCAGAACTTTCTGGATAACCACGAAGGAGACTAGTTCGTCCAATGTTGCTGGTCTGCCCAGAAGCCATCTAGCCGCTTGATTCAAGGCATTTCGTCTACTTCGAAGGACTCTTTCATCGTCAGGTTTGAGTCTTTCGTCAAAGACCTCTGGAATATGATGTTCAAATGCATGAACTTTCGGGTATGTTGATGGTTCCAAACAACCCGGAATCCAACACTCGAACTTCCTTCTTTCCCTTGTCTTTCGACCTTCATCAACGGTTTTACGCACCTGACGCAGTAGGTCATCGGTCTTCGTTTTCTTCAAAACAGGTACTGATATTGTTATAGGCGGCAGTTCTGTGGCACTTCTTTTTCCCACCTTGGGTTGGGGTGCTTGCACAGACTTTTCCTTTTCTACTGTCACAGTACGTTTGAGCTCTGGGACCGATGAAGCCGGCAGTGCTGTCTCATGTTTCCTTTCCTTCTTGGAGCTGGAAGCATCAAGAGGAACCCTGGAATCTGGTGTTTTTCCTGTGGTTTCAGCCACAGTGGCAGCACTGGGAGCTTTTTCATTCCTACTAGTCCTTGGATCTGTGGAATGCCTTCTTTGCCTAGAATCGCCGTGTGTCTTTCTCTTGTAAAGTCCAGTTGCCTGGGCTTTCTTCCCTGCGATTGTGGAAACCTCTGCTGCGGTCTTTTTAGACTTTGTTGGTTCATCCAAAGGTGCCTTGATAGGAGAGATTTTCACCTTTCCCTTGTTTAACCTTGGTGACCTTCTTGGACTTGGTGCCAACTTAACCGTAGCTTCTGGATCGACTTCCATGTTGGATGCTTCCTGTCGACCGCCTGATGTTTTTGACTTTGGCGTATCCAACAAATACAACAAGTCTTCCTCTAGATCCAGACTAATCTCGCCCGTACTTTCCTCTCCCTCTTCTTTTTCAAGACATTTGTCTTCTGACGGGGCTTCACTGGTTGGTTTCATATACCGAATGTCTTTTCTACCCCGTTCAGGATCATAATCATGGGAGACGACTACTGGGCGGGCTTTTAGTTTCCACACGTGTTCGGAAATCCAGTCCCTATTAGCCACACAATAGGTTTCCATAGCCTGGGCTGCTGATTTTAACCACTGGTCATGTGACTTCTGGTTACGGAGGACTGCCCTTTTCTCTTTAACCAAGTTGACCATTTTCAGCATGGCATCAAGCAACTTTGCTGATCTGTCAGGCCCTCCGATGTATCTCGGGCAAAGAGAAAGTTCTTTTACGAACACTTCTGCAGGTTTGAACACACGTCTTTCAGCCAGGTATTCATCCACTACTTCTTGAAAATCCTTGGTCGAGTTCAATTTCTCAGCCATGACTATAATCTGAAATAGAAAACAAAGAATATATTTTCCGTACATAACTGTCATTGTCACCGTCTTTTGTCTTTGCATGTTTTGCATCTGTACTTGTCAATGTCAAGCGCATCTGTAGCGGTGATGTTGATGCAAGATCCATGGAACCATTCTTCACAGAAGTCGCATTGAATCATGAATCTTCCTTGCCAAGGCTTTCTGCAAACGCAATAGACCTCGTCGTCTTCTTGGTCATCATGTACGGTAGTATCTGTTTCTGCGGGAGACTCCTTGTATTTCGTTATCCATGCAGGGAGCTTTCTGTCCTTGCAAGGCATCATCCGGTCATGGTTGGTAACGAATACTGCATTTCGCAATTTCACCCGGTACAGATAAGCTGTTATCTTCTTTGTCACTATGGCTGGACCTTTCCACGGAGAGCATAACTTGCGAGATTTCCCCTTGTGGGACGCTGTATCTAGAAGATAAACAATGTCCCCTTCAGAGTACGGTCTAAGCAGGATCCTCAAGTCATAGTCCCGCTTCATACGCTTCAATGAAGTCTTTATGGTTTCTCTCGCTTTGTTGTGTGCATTCTGTATGGTCTGGAGAAGATTGGCTACATATTCTCCATACTCTTCTGGATTCTCTGCCCTTGCATTAGGAAACATCAGCTGGGCTGGAGTATTCACTTCTCTACCCAACATTAACTTGTTTGGTGTGAAACCAGTACTTCTGTTAACACTCGCCCTCATTGCCATTGCAATTTGTTGAATATTTCTATCCCAGTTTTCTTGTGATTTGCCTATAAAGCATCTTACGGCATCCATTAAACTGCGGTTAAAACGTTCAACCTGACCATTGCTGGCTGGCCTGTAAGGCGTTGTTCTGGATTTGTGAATGTGTAATGCTTTGCATACAGCTGCAAACAACTGACTTTCAAAGTTTCGCCCTTGGTCTGTGAAGATCTGGAAGGGAAAACCAAAACGTGAGAAGAAGTTGTCGATAGCGGCTTTCGCTGTCACTTCTGCCTTCTGCGAAGGTAGGGGTACACATTCAACCCATTTCGTAAATTGGTCCACCATCATCAAACAATATTTGTTCCCATGTGTTGTTTTTGGCAGAGGTCCCATGAAATCTATATGCACGCGTTCCATGGGTGCTCCAGCGTGAAACTCTGTCAATGGAACTCGACCGTATCTTTTGTGCTTCTTGTTTTTGTTGCACACATCACAGGATAAGACATATGCCTCGACATCTCTAGACAGACGTACCCAGAAAAACTTTTCCTTCATCTTAGCTTTGGTTCTTGCTATTCCTTGGTGCCCTGCTGCTGGAAGATCGTGGTGCCATAGTAAAGCCTGTTCTTTCAAACTATCGGGTATGACAAGCTGGAGATCTTCATCTTCGGCTTTTGGACTTTTTCTGAATAGCACGCCATCAATCATTTGGAACATCTCTTTATTCAGCCAGTAATACTTTGTGTCTGGGCTGGAAAGGAACAAACTTCCTTCATCTGGTTCTCGTCTGTTCTTGAGCCAGTCAAGTATGAACTGTAAGTCTTTGTCCTTACCCTGTTCTCGTTCCAGGTCTTCGAAAGTGAATCCCCAACAAGAAGACTTTTCTGCACTAGCTTCATTTGCTGTTATCACTGAACAAACACTAATGAAACTGGCTTCCCCATTGCACGGTGTAACAATATCAAAATGCGATTCACTCCCTTGCAGGCCTGTTACGTCTACGGAAAGTATACTGTCTGCAAGACTAGTATCTTCCCTTTCTGGAGAACTGTATGGAATACTTGTTCTCTTCTTCTGGAACTCGGTAGATCTTGGTTCACTCAGTGTCTCACTGGTAGGACCTTCATCCTTAACACTGGATACACTTTCTAGGTTTGACTTGTTCTCATCTGCAGTTGCCCCAATTGAAACTTTATGTCCATCAGTGGCTGTCTTACCCGTCTGTACACCTAGACCAACTGCTTCATCTACATCATTTGTAAACTTGATCCAATCTCGATCCGCTCTAGTACAGTAATGACAACCCTTGCATGGCAAATCTGCAGGCTTTATCCCGGATACATAAGCTGAACATGGCGTCAGAGTTTCTGGTCTTCTGGACAACGCGTCCGCATTACCATGTTTAGCTCCAGGTCTGTGCTTTACAATCATGTTGTATTGGGAAAGCTCTTCAATCCAACGAGCAAGCTGACCTTGTGGTTCCTTAAACTTCAACAACCAAGTCAAACTGGAATGATCTGTTCTCACTGTGAACATTCGTCCTAGAAGGTAATGTCGGAAATGTCTTGTGAACCGTACTATTGCTAGGAGTTCCTTTCTTGTAGTGCAGTAATTCTTTTGCTCTGGAGTCAAAGTGAAGCTGCTGTAAGCGACTACCTTTTCTTCTCCATTCTGCACTTGAATAAGCTCTGCACCTATAGCCAAATGAGAAGCATCGACATCCAGGATAAATGGATCCTTTGTGTTTGGTAGAGTTAACACAGGTGGTGATGTTAGAGCTCTTTTCAATGCTTCAAAAGCTTTCTGTTCTTTGTCGCCCCACTTGAATTCGTGTTTGCCTGTCAAATTGTAGAGCGTCTGGGCCATTTCCGCGAAATTCTTGATAAACACCCTGTGGTAGTTAGCTAGGCCTAAAAATCTTTCTACGTCTTTTGAAGATTGTGGCACCGGCCAGGAAGCTACCGTGTCAGTGTCATGCGAAGCCATTGCCAGCTGGTTACTGCTGACTATTCTTCCTAAGAATTCCACTTCTTTCTTAAAAAGAACACATTTTCTTGGCTTCAGCTTCATGCCATACTTCCGGAAACGACTTAAAGCTTCGGCTATATTGTTCAAATGTTCCTCAAAACTATTTCCCATTACCAAAATATCATCGAGAAAGGCCAATACTGTTTTCCACGTCAAACCTCTCAGGATCAAGTTGACCACACGTGAAAAAGTTGCTGGAGCATTGGTAAGACCGAAACCCATTCTGACATGCTCGAATAAGCCGTACTTTGTCAGAAAAGCCGTCTTCTTTCGATCTTCCTCCCTAACTCGAACTTGCCAATATGCTGAATTAGCATCTAGTTTGGAAAACCAGACACTTCCGGAAAGCGTATCTAGGCAATCTTCAACCAATGGTAACGGAAATGTATCTTTAACCGTGACGTCATTCAAGGCCCTGTAATCGACACACCATCTGACTGTATTGTCACGTTTTCTTATCAGAACAGGTGAGGATGCCCACTCTGATGTAGACTCCTGAATGACACCGGCATCTAACATCTTCTTCAGATGTTCCTCTTCCTCCCCGACAAAGCAAGCTGGAGTACGCCGCATACGTTGCTTTATTGGTTTGGCATCCCCGGTATCAATTTCATGCTCAATCGCCGTAAAGTTTCCCAAGTCAAAATCTTCTTTGGCGAACACATCTGAAAATTCAGAAAGAAGTTCTGCTAACCTCTCACTTTGCTCCCTGTCTAAATGCGTAGTAGAAGCTTTATACAACTCTTTAAGATGATCTGGTATATTTGGTTCATTTGGTGCTTTTGGTGTAGCCTTCTGGCTAGAAGAGCTGAAAGCATCTTTTGCAGAAGACTGTTCACTTTGTTTTACAGCATGGCAGGTAAATACATCAGTTTCCTTCTGTAAACTCTTTTCTTCCAAGATGGATTGCACTTCGTATGCTGTAGCAATAACCTTCCCCTTCTTGAACGTCCTGTAGAAGTTTGTAGGGTTGACTAAACACACCACGGGCTGTGTATTCGAAGATCGGACTGTTCTTGGAATAAGAACACCAGAATTTGTTACGGTGTCATTTGGCTCAATGAAGTAGTCTTCAAGTTGATTGTCGATCTTACATGTTATGCGAACAGCTGTATTTGGTGGTACTACAGTACGTTTAGTCACTGTGATTCTTGCTACAACTGGATTGCCTTCTTTGAACCTGGTATTCATGGGTATTCGCTCCCCGTTCAAAATAAGTGTGTCAGAATGCATGTCTAACAATACTCCTAAATGATGGAGGAAATCGTGTCCCAACAGCATTTCATCACTTATGGGTGCTACATAAACTCTTTCCTTGAATACTTGGGAACCCAACTGTAGATGTAAAGGTGTTGTACTAAAACCCTTCAAAACAGTCTCTTTATCTGCCATCTGCATAACAACCTCTTTAACTTTAGCAGGCTTGGTCCTCAAATTGTTATAGACTTTTGTAGACAAGATGGTAATTTCTGCACCAGAGTCTATACGAGCCTTGACCTCTTGATCAGCTACTTTCAGGTATACATACGATGAACCTGCTTGAACTTGATGTACACTGATCGTTTCTTCCTCTTGAACCTCTTTAACTGATTCAGGATTGGGACTTGTTTTGTCTGTAACTTCCTGTGAACTGAAAGCATCACAGTTGATTTGTTTATTGCCTTCGCTAGACTGGTTAGTTAGTGCAGTTTCTGATTTAGCCGCAGTCTTAATTGCATGTTCAGAGCTGGAAGCTTCTGTAACATGAATTTGCTCTGAGCTGGAAGTTCTTGTTAACACTGATGGAGGATTGTTGTTCACTTCAACATCTTTTGTGTAATGGCCACCTACTTCTTTTCCTTTGGGCTGTAATGTTTGGCCTTTGCATCCAGCCCTTCCTTGTTTAAATCCGATTCTGCTCTTCTATTTTTCGATTGCAGCCACTCTTTGTACTTTCTACATTTTCTTCTTAGATGCCCTTTAGCTTTACAGAAGTAGCATTCTATCTCGGATAGACCTGAAGTTGGTGGTTTGTCTTGAACTTCCGGTTTCTTTAACTGCTCACCTAACTTTCTAATTGCTTTGGCAATCATGTCTTCTACCCTGGTTTCTGACAATGAACCGACTGCATTGACTGAAACATCATCTTTTGCTTTTCGGCTTGGTCGTCTGCTATCTACTGCTTGCGAAATGTACTGGTGATGTTTAACGGCATTCAGTGCTGCTGACATACTCTTCGGCCTTTCAAAACAGGCGTGTTTTGCAGCTTCTCTATCAGTACACCCTTGGCAGAACTTCGAAATAGCTTCCTGCATACGATGGTATTCTGGTAAATCTCGAAAAGCAGTTGTGGCGAGGGTAAGACATCTATCTGCCCAGTCTTCAAGAGATTCTTCAGTTTTTTGTGAAGCCTGCTGAAATTTTGCTCTCGCTGTTTCCGTTAATTCTTTTGAACCAAATCTAGTTTCTAGCTTCTTCATAATCTGACTGAAGGAGTACTGTTCTCCCATTCTGGTTGTGATTGTGAAAAAGTCTAGCGCTTTGCCCTCTAAGCTCCAATTCAAATAATCTCGGCATTCTTCTTCAGACCAATTTAGAACAACCATATAACTTTCAAACTTCTGTTTAAATGACAGCCAACTGGAAGTCCCATCATACTTCAAATTTTTCGGAAGCCTTTTTGGATCGCCCCTTCTTTCTATAGAATAGCGTCTGTAAGATCTGCTATGTCTATAGTCATCTTCGTCGTCGCTGTCGAAGAAGTATCTCTGGTGACGGTATGCTTCATAATAACTGTCACGTCTGTTTGGCGACCTTGACCTTGAACGTCGACTGTGCCTATCTCTAGAAGTTGAAACATCTCTATAATATCTAGACCCTGATGATCTTGAATCGTCTCTTGCCTGAAAGGCTGTAGACGAATAGTGACGTTGCCTTGAACTTGACCTTGACCTATCTCTATAAGCTCTTGGGTCTATTCTAATATGGCGTTCAGTGGAGCGGTATCTGTTTCTATCACCCGATCTGCTTCTACTTCTTGAATATCTTGAATGTCTTGACCTTTCAGATGACCTTTGTGTGTAACGTGACCTCTGGTTATCATCATATGACCTTGACCGATGACGTGGTGAATGTCTTGACCTTTGACTATGTCTCGTATCCGAAACCGGTGAAACTGGTTCTGGAACATGTTCTGGAGATGTAGTCGTGTCATGCTTTTTCGGTTTTGCAGCATCGTCTTGCCTTTCATCGTATCTATAATGTTGATGATTTCCAGTTGTCCCCGTGTCATACAACCGAGAAGTTGATTTAGTGTCATCTGACCTATATTGATATCGGTTCATGTGTGTTGACCTATTTCTGGACGTTGATCTTGATGCTGACCTTCTATGGTAATGTCCATTTTTCAGTATACTATATCGTTCACGTGACCTGGACCGTCTATCTCTTGACCTTTTGTATGGAGACAAAGACTCTCTTCTGTAAGTATCACGTGATTTTGGGCTGTAATGTTGATACGTAGACCTTCGTTCACTCCTTGGTGGTCTGGAAGTCATGCGTCTTGGCGGAGATCTGAAAGACCTATGCCTTGACGGAGACCTATGTCTGTAATGCCTATCATCTGGGTAATAGTCAGACCTATCAACATCATAGTACCTGTCGTAAGATGAATCACGTGACCTTGTATGATGTGATTTGCCATTTCGTGGTGAACTGCTTCTATTTGTAGTATCTTCCGTATGGTTATGACCTGTGGTGCTATTCCCTTTTAAATTGCCTGTTTCTTTCTGCTGAGTTAATCTATTTCTGAAAGAACTAGATTGATCTCCCCTGTTCCTAACAGTATCTTGTTTAACCCCTGACGGCTGTAGTTTAACAGAACTCTTTGGTCTTGCACCTGTATCTGTTGATGTGTTTACAGCAGCTGTTTCAATTGTTGATAACGAGGCAATTAAATTTTCTATATCTTTATTACCTATACCTTGACTATAGCGTAAAAGATAATCAAGTGCACCTGTTAGGTCATGAACATTACTGCTTGAAGGTAACTGTACACCTTGGGCACTGCCTTGTGTTGACACCCTTGGCCTGGTATTAACAATGGTATTGACTGTTGTTGTTGTTATTAAGGGGGTTTTATTTACTGTTGTTGTCATAACTACAGATGTAGTTTGGATGTTATTTCCTAATTTTGTTATGGGTGTGGAAAATAAAGGAGCTTGAATTGACCCAGTGGTACTGAAAGTAACCACAGGTGACATTTCTTGTGCACCTCTCCCCTTCCCCTTCTTGAAAGTTCTTCAGGTGACATGAAGTTAATAGAGTCTAAGACATCTTTTGGTACTTCTCCTGGGAATGCCAAACAGAAGATGTCCTTTGTTATACACCCCATATGTGTGTCTATAATTTAACAAATTGGCAGCTCTTCTAGGCCCAATGCATGGTATTGACCTCAGTTCTTCTTCAGAAGCTTGATTTATGAAAATCATGGTCAATGTCTATGTCAATCAATGTCGGTCAACAATAATTAATTTTGTGTATGAAATACTCAAAATTATCTCAATTTATTTGAACCGAAATATTATGTGTGCTGTCAAACCCAAATATTTTTCAGACTAACTGCAGTTGGTTCGAATGTAGCAGATACACTACTAATTCAAATATTTAGACCGGCCACCCAGACGCTTCAATAAATATTTGATTTTTCACGGTAGTGTATAGGTTACACTGGTTCGAATGCGGCACTGGCCCCTTGAGAATCCAGTTTTCAAAAATAAAAAGCACTAACCTGCAGTGTCTTTCAATATGTATAGGTGGGTCCTGTAGACGTCCACTCTATCTTGTTATACCTGTAAAGGGCTTTATTGAGTATGGGAGACTTTCGCAGAGACAGAGGTTTCCTTACCCAGAAAGTAATAAATTACTTGTCAGAAACCTACAGCTAGATATATCTTAGCTTGGTAGAACCAATGGTAGAACCCCTTGTTGATGTACAGAGAGTACTTTAGACTGAAAGTCGTGAAAGCCTCTTTCTGTTCAATATCAACTTTATTTCAGGCAGAGCTGGATTAGTGTTTAGAAAACACTGTAATATTAATGTAGTAAGGCTGTTCTTGAATTTTTCCCTAAGTAGAAAATTCCACGCGAAAAAATCCTAAGGTGAATTTAGCAGCCTTCTACCAAATAAAATTCTGCCAGCGTAATCCAATTTATATCCTCGTCGCCATTATTGTAAACCTTGTTTTCTCTGCCTAACAAAACGGGATAAGAGTGGGTTATACTTAGCAATTGGTTGTTTGCTCCTCTAGCTGTGCACTTCTGCTCTGTTGGGCGATCAGCTGTTCAACTGAAGTTCCGTGCGCAGTTACCGCCAAAAGTTACCCCTACACCGGCTAAACTTCCGGAGGTATAACACCACTAAATACCGATGGTGTCCGCTAGATGGAGTACCGTCACAACATGGAGTAAGGCCCCAGGTGCCTCTCCGAGCATTATTTCATCACGAGCGGGCACCTGGGTAGAATCACTGACCTTCCGTAAGCCAGCTGGATGGCTTCCTCACATGAAGAATTCAGTGTCACGAGTGAGGCTCACATCGATGGGGGGCAAGTGATTTGAAGTCAGCGACCTTAACCACTCGGCCACGGAGGCCCCGCTTAGGCAAGTTATGTAGTCTAAATGAACAACACTCGAACAAAAGCTGCTTAGTCAGAATAACATGAGAAAAGGAAAAAAGGTTAGAAAGTGTTTTAAAACTACTTAGATTTTTAAAATGCTAAGCATGATGTATATGTTGTAATACCAATCATATTGAAGGCTATATTACACGAGAATGAGGTAGTGCCAGCGTTTACATTGCGTGTTTCCGTCATTTGACAAAAATATTAACCTAGGAAGAGAAAGAATGCCACTTATTTATAGCCCTCAACCTAAAACATGTGTTAAAAAGATTAACCCGGGAAGAAAAAGAAAGCCACTAAGCCCTCATCCCAAAACAAATAGCCTGATGACAAACTATTATTGCACAAATTAGTTATTGTATGTACATTTGTATATTCTGAAACTGCATGATAAATGTTTCAAGTTCTTTCACGTCCAATACCACTGGCACTGTCTACAAAATCTCTCCAGTTTCAACAGTTAAATGAAAAAGAATTACTATAATTACTCCCAGTTAATCGCTATAAATTTTCAATAAAATCGCAACAAATCGTTCACATTATTGTGGACAGTTTTCAATAAATCGTTCAATATGAAATGACACATTGACTACAGAAATCGGTATATTTCTACGCAAATGATAAATACCTTGTAACGCATGAGTTTAAGAACAATTTATTGACAATGCAGGACTTCTTTAATATGAATCTTATACACGTCCATTATCAACTAGAAGGGAAAACTTTGTTTATTCGTGTGACACTTTCTGAAGTTTCAACAGAAATCGGTGATTACTTTTGATTACGGTAGCATAACGACGGTATTTAACACACATACTGATGAAATCTAAGACGAATTATCTCTTCAATGTATAATTTATTGACTGCTTACAGATAAAGACGCCTAAACTCCACTATAGTGTAAAAATAAATGAAAATAGCAGCGGCGTGTAAACCCAGATACTGTGTATGTCGTATAATCACATCGCTATTTCCGTTGTTCACTGTTTCTACACTGTGTGTGCTTTCGTGCATACATGTTTTGATGCCCCAACATTATTCACGGGGAACTCATCTACAATCTGCTAAATGCGGACGAGAAAATTGCGTGTTACAAAACAAGTATCAATGTTTTCCCATTAATACCACGAGTTAAATGCGTTTAAACCAAATTGTTTTACCTAAAATTTTGCGTTGTATGTAGGCCAGCTGGATTTTTCAAACTCTCAGCAGCATCAAACATTTACAGTTGAATGTAAACCAGGTTAACAATACTTAAAATGTCTTTTTATCATTAAAACCGACCTAAACGTGATTCTGCCAAACAGAAGTGATTATAATAAGTATTTTCCTACTGTCCGATTTGTGGGTCCTGCAACACGCTGAAAACGTTAAATTTACGTACCCTCTTTCGGGCCTCAGTGATGTGTTCAGTTTATTTTTTATATACAAACAAAATTGTGTTTAGCGACACCAAAGAACTGAACTTGATTCAGGTATCATTTCATGAATCTTGAATTAAAAATTAAAATATGACAGATGAAAAGGTTGTGAAATTGCCCGAATCTGGGTCGGCAACCAGTAGAGTTATTTTTGAATATCAACAGGCAGGGCATACATGTAAATAAATAAAGATTGACCTTATGGACATTATTAGATAAATCCCATTTTCATGTATCAGCAACCAATAAATACATGTTTACAATGAGGGGGTTATAGGCCGTTACGCAATATATGTGCAATATAGTGGTAGTGTTTACACAGATTTGTATACAAACATGATCTCATTCATTTTTAGCTCGACTATTCGAAGAATAGTCTAGCTATTCTACTCACCCTGGCGTTGGCGTCTGCGTCACACCTTGGTTAAGTATTTGCATGCAAGTACATACAGCTATCATTTTAAGGCATATAGCTTTGAAACTGATTTATTCGTTTTCTAGGTCAATTACCAACCTCACTGGGTCAAGTTCCATAACTCTAACATGTATTTTTAGCAAATTATGCCCCCTTTTGGACTTAGAAAATTCTGGTTAAAGTTTTACATGCAAGTTACTATTTCCAAAACTAATGCAGATATTGAATTGAAACTTCACATGTGTCTTCGGGGTTATAAAACTAGTTGATAGCACCAAGTCCCATAACTCTAACATGTATTTTGGGCAAATTATGCCCCCTTTTGGACTTAGAAAATCCTGGCTAAAGTTTTACGTGCAAGTACATACAGCTATTACCAAAAGGCATATAGCTTTGAAACTTATTTATTCTTTTTCTAGGTCAGTTACCAACCTCACTGGGTCAAGTTCCATAACTCTTAACATGTATTTTATTATGCCCCCTTTTGGACTTAGAAAATTCTGGTTAAAGTTTTACATGCAAGTTACTATCTCCAAAACTAATGCAGATATGGAATTGAAACTTCACATGTTTCTTCGGGGTTATTAAACTAGTTGATAGCATCAAGTCCCATAACTCTGATATGCATTTTGGTCAAATTATGTCCCGTTTCGAACTTAAAACTCTTTTGATATTTAACATTTTGGGTAATAATTTCCTGCTTCTGTGACAATATTTCGAATAGTCGAGCTTGGCTGTCTTACGGACAGCTCTTGTATTGATTAAAAAATGGTAATCTATTCGAGACGATGAAAACTATACTTTGGTACGTTTTCACACAATAATATTTTGTGTACAGGAAAGTATTGACAGTTAAAACTGTATAAAATCATTACTTGTATTCATTAAGAAATCAATTACCGGATGGCTAGAAAATCCCGAGGATTTGCTAGTCGTCCGGTAACTGGACGGCTAGAACGCAGGCTAGGCTTCTGGTTACTGGATGGCTAGGCACTTCCTTTACTTTATTTTTGAAATCTTATCTTTTATTCTACACTGCCGCTTCTGTAGCTCGATAGCGGTGGTGTTAAGTATTTCACATTTTTCAAGATAAACAAATTATTTGTACAAATATTATGTTGTCAAGGTCATAAAATAGTATTTTTGTTGTGAGAAAGTAAGAATTATCCTAAATGCTTATCTTCTCGCATATTGTACACTGTCGCTGTATCGAATAATCCCACCAAAGAAGCAAGAACTCAAAAAAAGTGTTAAAAATATTCTCTTTTGTAAGATACTGACTGTTGAAATATATCTTGATAAGTATAGCAGCAATATGCTGCATGTATGTTGCAATATATAGTGATTCATGACAGCCCTATTTTCACAGTAATATTGTTTATGTAAACTCTTTATTTTAGTCTGCAATCAAGGCAAAGCTGATAGAACAAGGTGCTTATGTTGGTAAGTTCTTACTTTTACTGGTCTTTGTTCAAGGTGAACTATAAGCCTGTTATTATAGGTGGATGGTCTGTTGTCTTGTATCAACATTTTTACTTATACAGCTTCTCTATTGGTCAGAATTATACTAAACCCCGTCTATAGCATCCTTGCATGGACCTAGTCCCAATCCGTGACTCTGGTTACAGGCTTTCAAGTAATCCTACTTTTTCCTACTTTTCCTACTTTTTAGGTCTGTTCCTACTTTTTTCCTACTTTTTTGAAAAAACTCCTGCTATTCCTACTTTTTTATCTAAAGAAGAAAAAATATGTTAACAAATGTTGTTTGTCTATTTGTATAATGAATTTTGTTACATAATGTAAGGACTGATGGTGTACTGGTGAGGCTCTAGAGATATTTTTGATATGCTGCTGGTGACCTCTTCATTATATGAGTTGAATACTGACCTTGATATTGGAGCATAAGAGGTTGCAGGTAGCTATGTACAATGGGGACCTCAAAGCATCAAGAAAATAGAAAGACCTTATATATTGTGCTGCTGTGTAATTGTGAGTAAATGTACAAGATTCAGGCCCAGATCCAGAGCTGGAAAGAGGGTGGCCATGCCCCCCCCCCCCCCCCCCCCCCCACTCCCCAGTTTGCTGAGAAGTGACGTATACTCATCAAAGTTGCACCCAACTATTTTCGCTAAGGGTTAGTATTTTCTCAAAATTTAGACCCAAAAGTATACCAGAGGCCTCCATTTCATATCTATATTTCAAAATCTTCCAGGGGAGAACACACTGGCCCCCCTAAAATTAGGAAAGTACCCCTCCCAGTACCTCAAAATAATGCAGAAAATGCACCAGAACCAACCATTTCATACCTGTATTTCAAAATTTTCCAGGGGGACAGCCCCCTGACCCCTCTAAAATGACTGGGATACCTCCTCCCATACCTAAAAATTAAGACCAAAAAATGCACCAGAGCCCACCATTTCATACCTGTATTGCAAAATTTTCAAGGGGAGAGTCCTCTGACCCCCCTAAAATGTCTGGGATAGCGCCTACCATACCTGAAAATTCAGACCAAAAAATGCACCCAGAGCCCACCATTTCATTCCTGTGTTTCAAAATTTTCCAGGGGGACAGCCCCCTGACCACCCTAAAATGACTGGGATACCTCTTCCCATACCTTAAAGTTAAGACCAAAAAATGCACCACAGCCCACCATTTCATATCTGTATTGCAAAATTTTCAGGGGGAGAGCCCTCTGACCCCCCTAAAATGACTGGGATACCTCCTCCCATACCTAAAAATTCAGACCAAAAAATGCAACCAGAGCCCACCATTTCATACCTGTGTTTCAAAATTTTTCAGGGGGACAGCCCCCTGACCCCTCTAAAATGACTGGGATACCTTCTCCCATACCTAAAAATTAAGACCAAAAAATGCACCAGAGCCACCATTTCATACCTGTATTGCAAAATTTTCAAGGGGAGAGTCCTCTGACCCCCCTAAAATGTCTGGGATAGCGCCTACCATACCTGAAAATTCAGACCAAAAAATGCACCCAGAGCCCACCATTTCATTCCTGTGTTTCAAAATTTTCCAGGGGGACAGCCCCCTGACCACCCTAAAATGACTGGGATACCTCTTCCCATACCTTAAAGTTAAGACCAAAAAATGCACCACAGCCCACCATTTCATATCTGTATTGCAAAATTTTCAGGGGGAGAGCCCTCTGACCCCCCTAAAATGACTGGGATACCTCCTCCCATACCTAAAAATTCAGACCAAAAAATGCAACCAGAGCCCACCATTTCATACCTGTGTTTCAAAATTTTTCAGGGGGACAGCCCCCTGACCCCTCTAAAATGACTGGGATACCTTCTCCCATACCTAAAAATTAAGACCAAAAAATGCACCAGAGCCCACCATTTCATACCTGTATTGCAAAATTTTCAAGGGGAGAGTCCTCTGACCCCCCTAAAATGTCTGGGATAGCGCCTACCATACCTGAAAATTCAGACCAAAAAATGCACCCAGAGCCCACCATTTCATTCCTGTGTTTCAAAATTTTCCAGGGGGACAGCCCCCTGACCACCCTAAAATGACTGGGATACCTCTTCCCATACCTTAAAGTTAAGACCAAAAAATGCACCACAGCCCACCATTTCATATCTGTATTGCAAAATTTTCAGGGGGAGAGCCCTCTGACCCCCCTAAAATGACTGGGATACCTCCTCCCATACCTAAAAATTCAGACCAAAAAATGCAACCAGAGCCCACCATTTCATACCTGTGTTTCAAAATTTTTCAGGGGGACAGCCCCCTGACCCCTCTAAAATGACTGGAATACCTCTCCCATATCTAAAAATTTAGACAAAATAATGCACCAGAGCCCCACCATTTCATACCTGTATATTTCAATATTTTCAAGAGGACTGATCCCCCACCCTCACCCCTAAAAGGAGGGGGGGGGGGGGGGGGGGGGTACCCCTCCAGTACTTCAGAACTTAGACATTTTATCAAAAACATTTAGATGGAGGCCCTACTCATCCCTCCCCCAACTTAAACAGAGGCCCCCTCCCATACCTACCCCCTTTTGGCGTTATGCACTTCGCCAGTGAGGCGTGCCGGTGATGCTTTTATTCTAAATCTGGCTAGTTTGTTCTCATAAGTTCCTACTATTTGTCATCAGATTCCTACTTTTTTCCTACTTTTCTCCTACTTTTTATATCAGAGGCTCCTACTTTTCTCCTACTTTTTCATCAAAGGTCGCTTGAAAGCCTGTAGTTACCTCCCCTGACGGTCCGTCCACAGAGTCACAAGCAGCCACTAATAAAAATTGGCGTAATTTAGGTACTTCAGTCTTTCAGACATGATTGCAAGCATAATGATGATTTAATGGCGAAAAGAAAAATATTTCTAAATAGCAAATTTATTCTTGTGCTTGTCTTGTGAAATACACGATATGTCAGGTCATGAGCACCTCGTAGTTCCTGAAGAAAGTCACCCACTGACCTACATTATCGATTTGTTTTTTCGCCACTGGTGACGTCACAGCTTTATTACGCATTTCATTCATAGTCAGGTACCGGTACCGGATGAGCACAACGTCTCGGGCTAATTTTAAATGTATTAGCGCAATATTATTTGTATATTTACTACGATCTAAAGTTTAGTTATAAAATTTGAAGACAAAAGAAATATTGGGAGAGAACTATTCACATATATTCTCATGTGCTTGTTCCTTCACGAACACCCGGAATAAATTTTGGTGAACAAATCGAGTACGACTTCCACTGTGCTAAATGCTGTACGTTCATGCATGTATATTTGATAGCTGTTTTTCTATAGTTGTTAATGCAGAACATGTCAAATAACATTTCTGTTCACAAGATAAATGTATTACCTACAGCAAATTAAAATATTTCTTTCGTTTTTCATACTATGAAGCTTATAATTTACGTTCATATTTTAATCACTAATGATTATGTCTGTGGTCGGACATGGCTGAGTTGGATGTAATATCAGACTGAAATGAAATGAAAGTGATAATTACACCACGGGTTGGACTAGCATGGACCATGCCCTAAGTTTTTCAAATGGTTTAAAAGCTTAGCCCCAATGAGGAGCTGCCGGAGCTATATCTAGGGATAAAAAACCTTTAAATGACTTCTTGTCATGAAGCACTAGATGGGTCTACACCAAGCTTAGTCTGTAACATTCTCCTATAGAATTCTATCAAGTTTAATTAAACTGTTCTGCTTAATCTCTTTTAGGGGCTGCTATAGCTAAGACTTGATAAAATTTTTAATAACTTCTGTGTATCAACTGCTCAAGTCTCAGAGCTAACAAAAAACAAAAAAACATTAAATGACTTCCAACCATAAGCCTCTCTTGTTACCTTCCATGTCATGACAATACATATATGTACAGCCCAATGGTCAAGGTCAGATGAGCAACTTAGGGCCAGTAGTTAAGGCCATCTTGTTTTTCATACATAAATGTTTTACATGAAATTGGTATATGACCATATCATTGAAAATATCTGCATTTATGTGACAGAGTCTGCTATATCTGAAACTGTATCAGTCATGAGCTCTAAGTTATGACATACTGGTATGTTACTAAATCACAATACGGAAAAGATAGATATTGGAGCTTTTGCATAAGAAACATTAAAAATTCCCCCAAACTGAATAAAAGAAAAAGTTAGATATATTCATTTGAGTAGCAATTATACATGTATGGGGCAGGTGTTTCTTTCAAGTAATCACTGAGAAAATTATCTTCTTATAAATGAATTTTCGCTCTTGATAACAACACAGGTAGTACATTATGGTTTTGAACAAATATCACTTTCATGAAATATTAGGTTACCGTATTACAACGTTTGTGTCTCAAATATGACCTTCAAAAAGTATTCATTAGTGTATAAAATCTATTTTATATGCATAATTTCCATGCATCAGTATATGCATTCAAACTATTATTAAATAATATTATTTATTGTGTTCTACTTTAAGTGGATCATACAATATTTAATTTATATGTCAGATGATGAGTTACCAGATTACATCATGGTTATGGTTGCTAACAAAAAATCCCAGAAACAGATGACTGAAGATCTCAGCTTATTTCTTGGAGGAAATACAGATAAATTCACAATCTGGTAAGTTCGTGATTAAATTGGGCTTTATATAGAAACTTTTATCCCATTAATATAAAGGATGCTTATCTCTCAGAATTACTGTCTTGTGTAAAAAAACAAAACAATTGATATTTGATATAAGGTACCTTATATTAAAATATATAAAATAAGATGAGCTGTTGCCTGAAAAGTGCTGTTTCTGCCTTAAGGTACTTAATTTATGCATGTTTGATAAACCGGAAGTGATGGCGTGACGTCATTTATCCGGAAAATGTACTTTAATCGTGGCCAGATATCTCAAAAATAAGCACACGGACCTATACATTTTATAGGCCTTTTGTTTATTTATGACTGTGAGAAATTTCATTAAAATCTACATTTTAGTAAAATTCTGTTTACAAAAATGTTACGAAAGTTGCGATAAACTCCCATTACGAAAAATTGCATGAGGTCCAAATTTTTCAAGGAGATGTTGTTTTGGAAACATGCAAGTTTATCTTCACTTCCAGAAACTTACCATGTGTACCTTTATTTTTTTTACCAATACAGGAATGCTAGAGACACTGCCTTATTATTTGTTGACTACTGTGCTTATTGTATAATTGATCATGAAAAGGGCGCTATATAAATCTGGTATAATAATAAAAATTTTAAGATAGGCGTATTCACTAAAAACTGTCACTGGTATTGTTACTGATCAACCCAAAATACAAGTTACAAAATTCTATCATGAACTTGTATACATCCCTTTTGTCAGAATTTAGAATTTTAGCATTAGTAAAATGGCATTTCAAAAAGATGATGTGTTTCATTATGAAGAAGTATTTATGACTTGTGTAATTTCTGGTTTTGTATTTCAGGTTACATGGGCTCCTGAAGAAGTTACAGTCCATTAATACAGGTAAAGTTCACATGTTCACAAATAATTATGTCTCTCACTCAGTGATGGGAGAGATATTCATTAAATGCTGTCTGTCTGACTGTATGTATTACACAAAGTTTGTCATTGTAACTCCTCTGACACCACAAGGCGGATCTACACCAAATTCACAAAGTGATCATTACCAAGCCTAGTTGTACATATCATCAGAATATGGTTCAATGACTTTCAGTGGAGTTATTGCCCTTGATTCTTCAAATTCTTTCATATTTAGGCTTCTCATATTATTGAGCAGATTTCCATCAAATCTTTCAGGAATGATCAGTGCCAAGCCTAATTGTGCATATTGTTGGAATGTTCTAGTTGAGTTATACCCTTTTTAGCTCACCTGTCACATAGTGACAAGGTGAGCTTTTGTGATCACCTTTCGTCCGTCGTGTGTCCGTCCGTGCGTCCGTCAACAATTTCTTGTCTGCACGATAGTGGTTTCATTTATGATTTTATTTTAACCAAACTTGCACACAACTTGTATCACCATAAGATCACGGTTCCTTTCTTGAACTGGCCAGATCCCATTATGGGTTCCAGAGTTATGGCACCTGAAAGGGCCAAAATTAGCTATTTTGACCTTGTCTGCACAATAGCAGCTTTATTTATGATTTGATTTTTACCAAACTGGCACACAACTTGTATCACCATAAGATCTTGGTTCCTTTCTTGAACTGGCCAGATTCCATTATGGGTTCCAGAGTTATGGCCCCTGAAAGGGCCAGAATTAGCTATTTTGACCTTGTCTGCACAATAGCAGCTTCATTTATGATTTTATTTTAACCAAACTTGCACACAACTTGTATCACCATAAGATCTCGGTTCCTTTCTTGAACTGGCGAGATTCCGTTATGGGTTCCAGAGTTATGGCCCCTGAAAGGGCCAGAATTAGCTATTTTGACCTTGTCTGCACAATAGCAGCTTCATTTATGATTTTATTTTAACCAAACTTGCACACAACTTGTATCACCACAAGATCTTGCTTCCTTTCTTCAACTGGCCAGATTCCATCATGGGTTCCAGAGTTATGACCCCTTGAAGGTCCAAAATTCGCTATTTTGGCTTTTGCAGCCATATAGAGACTTCATTTATGGTTTTATTTGATACAAACTTCAAAAATACCTTCAACAACAAGAAATCTTGGATTCCATGACAAATCAGATCCAATCATAGGTTCCAGAGTTATTTTATATCTGATTACCTCCCCTGATTGTAATCAAAATGGATTTATATCAGTAAGTACTTACAGGACTTATTTGAAATTTCATTATTGTTATTAGTTGGACTGAGACAATCAGGGTAGATAACTATGGACTGATTTTATGTCAAATTACCTCCCTTTATTTCAAATTAAAATTGTTATATCTCCATAACTAATGAAGATACTGATCTGAAATTTCATTTATGTCAAGAGATTTATTTGGCAGATCCTTCTTTTGTCCACTTACAATATTTATTTTTTTTAATTACTTCCCTTTTACGTTACTATGAATAGCTTATTTTTAGTAACTTTTTTAGCTCACATGTCACAAAGTGACAGTGTGAGCTTTTGTGATCACGCAGCGTCCGTCGTCCGTGCGTCCGTCCGTGCGTAAACTTTTGCTTGTGACCTCTCTAGAGGTCACATTTTTCATGGGATCTTTATGAAAGTTGGTCAGAATGTTCATCTTGATAATATCTAGGTCAAGTTCGAAACTGGGTCACGTGCGATCAAAAACTAGGTCAGTAGGTCTAAAAATAGAAAAACCTTGTGACCTCTCTAGAGGCCACATTTTTCACAAGATCTTCATGAAAATTGGTCAGAATGTTCATCTTGATGATATCTAGGTCAAGTTCGAAACTGGGTCACGTGCCTTCAAAAACTAGGTCAGTAGGTCAAATAATAGAAAAACCTTGTGACCTCTCTAGAGGCCATATTTTTCATGGGATCTGTATGAAAGTTGGTGTGAATGTTCATCTTGATGATATCTAGGTCAAGTTCGAAATTGGGTCAGCTGAGGTCAAAAACTAGGTCATTAGGTCTAAAAATAGAAAAACCTTGTGACCTCTCTAGAGGTCATACTTTTGAATGGATCTTCATGAAAATTGGTCAGAATGTTCACCTTGATGATATCTAGGTCAAGTTTGAAACTGGGTCACGTGCCATCAATAACTAGGTCAGTAGGTCAAATAATAAAAAAACCTTGTGACCTCTCTAGAAGCCATATTTTTCATGGGAACTGTATGAAGGTTGGTCTGAATGTTCATCTTGATGATATCTAGGCCAAGTTCGAAACTGGGTCAACTGTGGTTAAAAACTAGGTCAGTAGGTCTAAAAATAGAAAAACCTTGTGACCTCTCTAGAGGCCATATTTTTCACAAGATCTTCATGAAAATTGGTCAGAATGTTCAGCTTGATGATATCTAGGTCAAGTTCGAAACTGGGTCATGTGCTCTAAAAAACTAGGTCAGTAGGTCAAATAATAGAAAAACCTTGTGACCTCTCTAGAGGCCATATTTTTCATGGGATCTGTATGAAAGTTGGTCTGAATGTTCATCTTGATGATATCTAGATCAGTTTCGAATCTGGGTCAGCTGCGGTCAAAAACTAGGTCATTAGGTCTAAAAATAGAAAAAGCTTGTGACCTCTCTAGAGGCCATACTTTTGAATGGATCTTCATGAAAATTGGTCAGAATGTTCATCTTGATGATATCTAGGTCAAGTTTGAAACTGGGTCACGTGCCATCAATAACTAGGTCAGTAGGTCAAATAATGGAAAAACCTTGTGACCTCTCTAGAGGCCATATTTTTCATGGGATCTGTATGGAAGTTGGTCTGAATGTTCATCTTGATGATATCTGGGTCAGGTTCAAAACTGGGGTCACATGAGCTCAAAAACTAGGTCAAATAATAGAAAAAAACCGACGTCATACTCAGTTCAAAACTGGGTCATGTTGGGACAGGTGAGCGATTCAGAACCATCATGGTCCTCTTGTTATTATTGGCCATAGGGAAAACACGAGACCAGTTTTCTGTGGTACAACATTGATGGTACCTCCAATTTTTAGGTGTATTTTAACATATCTATACCTTGTAAGATTTTTTTTCTTTTTGGTTAAATTTCTTCCGTTTGTTGTTCCTGTCCTTTGGATTTAGATATTTTTTCTGAGGACCTTCTAGTCCTCAAGTGCAATGATAACAGGTGAGCGATATAGGGCCATCATGGCCCTCTTGTTTACATTATCTGCTCAACTACTGAGATGCAACCAAAAGGAATAGCACCAAACCTGACCATATACATCAAGCTTAATTTTGCATGTCATAGGAACATTCCTGTTCATTTATTTTCAGTGGAGTTATGGCCCCTTATTTTTCAAATTTTATGATACTTCTCTTACACCGTAGGGCAGATTTATAACAAAGCTCATGGGAGTTATCTGTACCAAGCATAGTTATGCATATCATCTGCATATGTTTGCTTCATTGATTTTCAGCAGTTATGGCCCTTGATTTGTTGTATTTTACTACACTCCTTGCTGTTTACCTTGAAATTTTATCAAACCTAGCTGTGCATATCATTGGCATGTTCCTTTTAATGATTTCCAGCGGAGTTATGACCCTTGATTTGTCAAATTCTAAGATATTTGTGCTGATTTTCTAAACTACAGGTTTGAATTCCACTAAACTTCACAGGAGCGATCTGTGCCAAGCGTAGTTGGATATGTCTTTGGAATGTTGTGGTTCAGTGATTTTCTTAAGAGTTATGGCCCTTAATTTTACAATGTCTGTGTGTTAAGTTGTGGAAGGCATAAGCTTCGTTAGTTATTCTTGCATTTTAGAATTTGTATTCAAGTAACATTATGTTGTTGCAAAATATTAAAACATGTTTATGTTATGTATTTGAAAATAATCTAAAACTAATACTTGATTTGATTTCATATGGAGCTCTGTTACTCAAAAAACACAAGGCCAAATGCCTTCAAACTTCACATGTCTTTGGCATAATGATATGTCCATAAAGGACAAACTACATTGACTAACTTTTAATTTGTTAATTACCAAACAGATGAAGCTGGTGGTAAGCACAAATCTAAAGAGCGAGATAAACACAGAGGAGAAAAAAGAAAGCACAAAACATCTCAGGGAGAGAAAGAAAAAACAACAGAAGGAGAAAAACAGAGAAAATTGTCCTCTGGAGAGAAAGAAAAGATAGAGAAGAAAAAACCTGAAGAGAAAGCAGAAACCAGTACAGCAAAAGTGAAACCAGTTCAGCAGATAGAGGATGAACAACATGAAGAGATTGAAATCAGTGAAAATACTGGTGAGTACATATTAAGGGGCTGTCATGGCTGAGTGGTTAAGGTCGCTGGCTTCAAATCACCTGCCCCTCACAGATGTATGTTTGAACCTTGCCTTGAGCATAAAATTGTTGTGAGGTAGCCATCCAGTTGGCTCATAGAAGGTCTGTGGTTCTACCCAGGTGCCTGCCAATGCCTGAAACAATGCATGGAGGTGCATTTGGTGTTCCATCACTAACAAAAGCTGAAAAAGTCACCATATGACCGAAATTCTGTCAGCATGACTCTAAACCCTATAAAAAAAAAATAAATAAAAAGAAATGAAAGAGTTATTAGGTATATTTTGAATGAATTGTGTACATTGGTCTTTATTGCTCCGTGAATTATGTACAAATATAGCTTCATTGGTAAACGTTATGCTTCATGATTTAGGTACAAATATAGCTTCAGTGGCTATCTTTATGCTTCATGATTTAGATACAAATATAGCTTAATTGGTTAACGTTATGCTTCATGATTTAGGTATAAATATAGCTTCATTGGTTAAATGTTTCATGATTTAGGTACAAATATAGCTTAATTGGTTAATGTTATGCTTCATGATTTAGGTACAAATACAGCTTAATTGGTTAATGTTATGCTTCATGATTTAGGTACAAATATAGCTTCAGTGGTTAACTTTATGCTTCATGATTTAGGTACAAATATAGCTTCATTGGTTAACGTTATGCTTCATGATTTAGGTACAAATATAGCTTCAGTGGTTAACTTTATGCTTCATGATTTAGGTACAAATACAGCTTCATTGGTTAACGTTATGCTTCATGATTTAGGTACAAATATAGCTTAATTGGTTAATGTTATGCTTCATGATTTAGGTACAAATATAGCTTAATTGGTTAATGTTATGCTTCATGATTTAGGTACAAATACAGCTTAATTGGTTAATGTTATGCTTCATGATTTAGGTACAAATATAGCTTAATTGGTTAATGTTATGCTTCATGATTTAGGTACAAATACAGCTTAATTGGTTAATGTTATGCTTCATGATTCAGGTACAAATATAGCTTCAGTGGTTAACTTAATGTTTCATGATTTAGGTACAAATATAGCTTCATTGGTTAACGTTATGCTTCATGATTTAGGTACAAATATAGCTTCAGTGGTTAACTTTATGCTTCATGATTTAGGTACAAATATAGCTTCAGTGATTAACTTTATGCTTCATGATTTAGGTACAAATATAGCTTCATTGGTTAATGTTACGCTTGTTCCATAGATATATTTCAGTGGGCAGGCGGGAACTATATTCTGTAAACTGGTACTAAAAAGAGTTTCTTTATATTAGATGAATTTAATGAAGAGAACAAGGAAGCTGAGATGAATGAGCAGGTAAAGAGTACATCAACGGGGAAACCCCCACCCACCAAGGCAGCCAAGTCAGACAAGTCAGCTGATGTGAAAAAATCCAGTACAAAAACTTCAACTAGAGATTCGAGTAAATCTAAAAGTTCAGCAGCAAGCAAACATAAGGTAAAGAATAAGGTTTACTGTTCTTGTACTATTTGAATCAACAGTATTAATATAATTACATATTCTATATCTGTTTAAATCTGAACTTGACCTGTGAGGTTAAGAGAGACTTAAATTCTTTAACATCACAAGTTTCCTTTCCTAATTAAGCCCAGATCTTGTTACTTATGCAGTTGAAATGTTAAGTAATGAGTTTTACTGTATTTTAACATCAGTGAAAGAAAATGTATGGCATAGTTATCAAGTTATGTACAAGATACAAATTTTATTTATAGTCAGGTGTCAACATTACAACATTAGCTATGGAAAACTATTGCCCGACTGAACTATGACTCTTGCCATGTGTGTCATGGCATGCAGAAGAGTTACCACATACTATAATTACTATTGCCTCACACTAATCCAAATTATCATTAACCATATACCATTGCCATTCACTGACAAAGAAATACCATTGTCATTCACTGACAAAGAAATACCATTGCCATTCACTGACAAAGAAATACCATTGCAATTCACTGATAAAAAGTATCATATATCATTGTCAATGATAAGGGAGTTACCTTCATATCATTGCCAATTACTGATAAAGAGTAACCTTTATAGTTGTTGCCATTCAATTTCATTGATAAAGATTTACAGTATGTAATTATTGTAGTCATTGCCACTCTAAAATAAAGGGTTACCATATACTTTTGTCTTTCACTGATAAAGAGTGAAAATACTGCCAACTTTCACTGATAAGATTTACCATAAACTGTTGCCATTCATTAATACAGAATAAACTTTGTATCACTGCCATTCACTGATAAAGATTTCTTTGTTTGTGAACGATATATACCATCAACAATGATATCTTTCTTTATTTCAATAGAGTGAATCCAAAGAACCAAAGAAACCAACATCTTTTGTGGCATCAGTAAAGAGGAGGTATGAGGAATTAGATGAAGAAGAGGAATACGATCCTGCTAATCCAGCTGTTGGCAGTGTTGCCAGCGTTGTCAGGGGACCACAGAGAAAGTAAGTTATTGCTTGATCATGATAATCAAAATGTTGTCAGAGTTGTCATGGGCTTTAAGAGAAAGTAACATGATAATACTGGTCTAGCTGTTGCCAGTATTGTCAGTGGAACACAGAGAAAGTAAGTTATACATGTAGCTTGACCCTGATAATACAGATGTTGCCAATGAGGATCACAGAGTAAGTTACAACCTGAGAGTCATTCTGGCAGTGTTGTCAAGTGATCATAATTTTAGCCCATATGAGAGAATTGCTAGTGCTGTCTGAGAAAGTATAGTTAAGGTTTTATTTATCAGTGTGGCTTGTGATACATGAATATAGAGTGAGAGTAATTAAGTTATAACATAACACTTGGCACCCTTGATATTTGTGTTGATCTAATTGTTAATACAATATCTGTTGACAATTTATAGTATTGTCAAGGGGCCATGTAAATTGCTAGTTATAACACAGCCATTGACAGCATCGGAAACAGAAAAAATGAATTATAAATCAGGAGTTGGCAGTGCTGTAATACTGTGAAATCATTATTTTTCGCGTGGGACTAATTTTTGTGAATTCCGTGGTTGCATCAGTCCACGAAATTAAGTCCCAATGAACAAATAAAATTCCCATTCATTTTATCTTCAAAAGATGAAATCCACGAATTCAAATCCCTAGAATGGTCAAAATCACGAAAATTCATGACCACGAAATTAAATGATTTCACAGTATTAAGTTTTGAAAATGTTTTATTGCTGTGTTGTGAACTTGTTAAATTGTCAATTACAGATCCAGTGTGCCAAAGTCTCTACAAGCCAACAAGTCTCTTTTAATGAAGGCAGTGACAGAAGCTGAGAAATCTGTCACTACTAGTAAGAAAATTGAATCCACAACAGGTACTTTTCATGCTAAATGGAAATACTTTCATTTAAGATAGATTATTGACTCCTCTACTTACCTAAATAGGGGTGCTATTCTACTCGCCCTGGCGTCGGCGTGTCACTTTCTTGGTTAAAAGTTTTTGGGCAACCTTTGTATTTCTGTCATATCTTTGTTACTATTGCTTATATCGTACTGTAACTTCACATAAACATTGTCCAGCAAACAAACAAAGTATGTGCAGGGGCTGGGCTCATTTTAGCTAAGGTCAAGGTCACCAAGGTGTTATACTTCGGTTATTTTTAAGGTTAAAGTTTTCCGGCAACCTTTGTTCTTCTGTCATATCTCTGTTACTATTGCTTATATCTTACTGTAACTTTACATAAACATTGTCCAGCTTACAAACAAAGTATGTGCAGGGGCTGGGCCCATTATACCAAGGGTCAAGGTCATCAAGGTGTTATACTTGGGTTATTTTAAAGGTTGAAGTGATTCGGCAGCCTTTGTTTTTCTGTCATATCTTTGTTACTATTGCTTATATCTTACTGTAACTTCACATAAACATTGTCCAGCATACAAACAAAGTATGTGCTTTGACTGGGCCCATTATACCCAAGGTCAAGGTCACCAAGTTGTTATACTTGGAATTATTTTCATGTAAATTTTTTTTTCGAAAGTTCATTTATAGACATATCTTTGGTACAATGTAAGATAATGACTTGAAACTTAAAATGTATCTTTATCATCATCATCTGCATGTGTGGTAACAATCCTTAAAACTCTGATTTGTATTTTTGACCAAATTATGCTCCGTTCATAGATATTTTTTTTAAACTGAGACATAAATTCATTTTACTGTCAAATTGCCGAATAGTGGAATGCGCTGTCTTACGGACAGCTCTTGTTTATTTTAAGATACATTATGCCCAAATTTCATGTTTAAAAATCTGAACAGTTACTAAATAGTTTCTATGTTAATACAGAATAAATATATATAAAAACGTAAGCGTCACTGTATACATAAAATTTGTAATTGCAGCTGTGCGTACACAGTTAAGTTAAATATTTAGCTATGATATTTATATTTGAAAAGGATTTCTAGATTCAAAAGCCATATTTGATATATATGGATCTGAAAGATACTTTACCATCAATATCATTCTGATGAAACGGCTCAGGAAAAAATATTGGTAGACGTTCTGTATGAAAAGGAAAGGAAGTTACTATATTTGAATTAAATGAAGTAATCTTTAAGCATTACTTGAGATTCAGTTGGTTAGAGGAGTGTTTATGCATACCATGTTGTGTAGAGTGTTTGCTCCCTACATCCAGCTATCAGTCACACTTTCTTGAGTACTCAGCACTTTCAGTTTCCATTTAATTGAATTGAAACTTGGTATACATCAACTGTACAAAGTGGGCTTGCATAAATTATCAAAACTAAAAGGATCTTATATGACTGCCTGTGTAAGACAGGGTTTTCCCAAACCTGAGGGATAGCATTGGATGGATCCTGGCTGTCCCGAGGGTTGGCAAAACATGTTTGTTACTCAGACAGAATTGTTAGATAATGTTTTTGCCTATCATCGATATCATACATACAGTATTTTCACAGATATTGTAAGTTAAAAATAGCTAATGCCCTCCGACTCCGACGTCAATATTGCATGTGTTGGTTATCTTTCCTTAGGGAAAAGATCTGCTGCCCAGATAACCTTACTTTTCCCTGCTAGTTAGGCAAGAATTCCATGTCTGATTATTTTTTGTTGAGTATGGCCCTAATACTACAATTATAATCAGAACATTATATACTCAACAATTCCTACAGTTCCCATCCAATTAAAATGAACTTTGGTATACATCATCAACATGAAGTGAACATGCATATGTTCTTAAAACTTTCATGTCTGATTATTTTTCTGGAGTAGGGCCCTGTTACAGACTTCATTTATTATTCTATCAAGCATTTTCAGGGGGTATGTGTCACACAATGTTGACATCTTTCTTGTTCTGCTTTAAGGATGAAATAATAATTATGTATTAAATGTTTTGAGTTGGAAGACTGTGAAACATGTTAAAAAAATAAGAAGAAAGCCTTTTATCCCAACAGAATCAAAGCCATCAATGAGATCAGACAGACAGCCTGTAGATTTGAAGAAACGTCTGAAAACACCTGCTGGAATTGGTCTACTTTCACGTTCAAAGAGGACAGAATTAGAAGCTTTGAAATACAGAGTTGAAACTGAGCCCAGTAAAGATACAGCCAAAAAACCTCGCAGGTCCAGTGAAGGCTTTGAGAACATGAAATACACCATAAGAAATGAGACGGTTTCAAGGTCCAAATCTCCTCCAAAGAAAACCCCACCAAAGGCGAAAGCTCCGGCTGTAGCACCTTCAAGGGTAGCTGCATCAGGTTTGTAAAATTTGAAATAAAATTCCTTGTCTCAGTAGGAGATTAAGATAGTCATTTAAATACAGTAAAACTCTTTAAAGTTCATGGGAGCTTTTAGTTTTGTAATTAAAAATGTTTTTTAATTCTAAATGATATTTCCTATTACGTTTAATCACAGAATTTTGATCTGACGCCATTGAGAAAAGTTAGATATCAGACATGCATTTAGATATAAACAAAATGTACCATGTATACACCGATAGGAATGTGTCAGATGTTCTTTGCAAGTGTATTATAATATTGCAAATATAAGTTAAAATAAAATTCTTGTGAATAATAACTATTTTACTTCTACTAATTTCTACTGTGAAATCATTAGTTGGGGACAATTTTTGTGGAATTTGTGGTTATTTCAACCCATTAAATACCTACAAATGGATTACATTCTCCTTTGTTTGATATTCAAACTTTTTTATCCACAAAGTCATATTCCTAGAAAATGTTCATGTTTGACAAACCATGGTGTTCCATATTGTAGAGGTGTTAGTTCTAAACTAAATAATTTCACCATAGTGTACAGATGTACTTGTAACTTTTGATTGTTTTTAGAAAGGCATTGTTTGTAGTCATTGATTGATTCACCATTTCTATACAATGTCTAAAAGCCGTTAGTTAAACTGAACAAGAATTCTTAAGAATATTTAATGTTGTCGGTACTTCTTGGCTTTATTTTTTGTCTAGGTCAATTTTTTCAATAACAGCTGTAGGCTTGAAACAGTGTACACATGTTCATCATCATTGAGTGAGTTAAGCTAAACAAGAATCATAACTCTTGTGCATTTTATCAGAATAATGGCCCTTTTTTACTTCGATGATTGGTATTTCTTTTTTCAGATTTAATTTTAGTCCTCTTTTTGTTTTACTTTTATTACAGCTATAGCCCTATAATTTCTGCATTAACATAGCTGCTTGTTCTCTCTGACTTATATCAAGTGAAGAAAATATATTGAAGGTTTTATTTGTGTTTCAGCATTTAGAGAGATGGGACATGTTAGTAAAGTTGTAGTGAAAAAAGAAAGTAAAGAGGTGGCCTCTGATGCTGAAGATGAAGGTAACAGTTATTTTCCTCCCAAAATTGCATTGATTAACTGAGACAAGTGAAAAATATTTGCTTGAATTTCCTCCCAATTTCCCCATATGCATATTCCATCTTTTTTGCAGTAGATTGTCTTAATAAATTGAATTTGAAAGGAAAAAAGTTGCTTACAATTCTCACATCATGTTTTAGTTCTGTTAAATTAGGAGTAGTTGAAAATGGAGTTTAAGGTGCTTGCATAACATTGTTTCTCTTGTTGGTACGTGGTACATTCCTTTGCTAGTTTGTAGGGTATTTTTAACCTTGTAATATGGGAAAGTGTTGTCCTTCAAGGTTGACTTTGCTAGAAACATGGATTGTTCTCATTTGAGGTGACTGACTAGCTAATAAATGCAACTAGAAATATTAGGTTTTATATAATATTGATAATAGTGATAGTAGTACTTATTGTCATTACTGTTGAAAAAACATTCACCATGAATAGATTTCAACTTTTTTGTCTCAAAATAAAGAAAAAAAAAAGCAATGCCAACAGAGTTATATCTTTGTTATGAGAAAGGTTTACTGTCTGATCAGTGCACATTTTTAAAAATTAAAATAAACATTTTCATTTTGAAAATGAACAGTCAGATTCTTTAATTTGATTGATAAACATTCTTGAAAGCTGGTTCCTAAGTTTACAAGTAGAAACCTTTCTCATTGCAGGGAGTGATGATAACTCTGCTGACATTGATAGAAATAATAGTGAGGACAGTGTCAGTGCTAGTGAAGCAGAAGACACTGACTCTGGTGAGGAAGTTGAGATAGAAGTCACAGATCGAGCTGCTCAGACTGTCGTAAATATGAGAGACAAGAACTTCAAACTGGCTGATACACAAGGAAGTTCTGATAAAGATTGTCAGACTGAAGTGAGGGAGATTGGTAGTGGAGAAAGTAGCTCTTATAAACTATCAAAGGACAAAATGGAGGAGATAGATAACAGTTTGTTGAATCTCTTCATTGAAAACCTCTTACCATTTGAATTTGTTGAAAATGAGCCATTTAGAATGTTTGCAAAGACTCTTGAACCTAAATACCACTTTCCTAAGAGAAAGAAATTAATGACTGAGGTTGGAATGCTGTACAATTCAGTAAAAGATTTGATGAAATCAGAAATGGCAGGAAACCAGTCCATAATATTTACTCATAATTCCTGGAGCAGTATGGAGGGTGAAACTTACGATACTTTGACAGCTCATTATATTAACAAAGACTGGAAGTTAAGATCTTCAGTACTGAAAACTTCAGAAATTTCTACACATGATCATTGTGAAAGCATTGCAGAACATCTTGATGAAACAAGAATGAAATGGAACTTGCCTGAGCCTGTTTTAGTGACAGACGATTCAAATACAGAACATAGAGTGGTCAAGATGCTTGGCTGGAAAAGAGTTTTGTGTTTTGGCTGCTGTATTCATACTGTTATCAGAAGGTCATTAAAGGAAAGGGACATTAGTCATTTTATTGAGCAGGGTAGAAAGTTGATTACAGAAGTTCTAGGTAACAGTGCTGTAATAGAGATGCTTGAAAAGAAAAAGAAATTGCTTCTGTCAGAGGAGGTACAGAATAAATGTTTGGTCCTAGACATTGGACAGAACTGGAGAAGTACTCTGACCATGTTAGCATGTCTGGGTGAGCAAACACCTGCTCTACATGCAGCCATAATGGATTCAGAATTGACCAATCAGGGAGTTGATCTTCGCATGATGCTTTACACTTTCAGTCAGCAATCCAGTGTTGAAACTCTGGTGAAGATTTTAAATACCTTCAAAACAGCTGCTGAAATACTGACAAATTCTGAAAGTCCGACTTTACAGAAGGTTATACCAATATTCATAAAGTTGGACAAGGTGTTGGAAGCAGACAATGATGATAATACAATGATTAGAAACATGAAATCAGACATTAAACATGAGATCAAACATTTCTTAGACAACAGTAAAGAGACATGTCTGTTAGCTTGCCTTGTTCATCCGCAGACTAAACAGATGGCATTTGTGTCACAGAAAGAGAAGGAGGACATTAAATCTTTGCTGTTTCATGAAGTGAAAGCTCAGTGTGAGAAAGAATTTCGAGAAAATCAGGATGATGAGAGTAAATTTAAGAAAGGAAAAAAAGGAAATGTGAGACAGACGAAAGCAATGTCAGAAATGTTGGAGAATACTGATGTGAGAAGAGTTGTGGTTAACAAGGAGAGTGAAGATAATGGTGCTCATGATGGTGCTGCAGAATATGATAAAGACAATGTTGAGTCTACTGATGGTGAGGTTACTGAAGATGAGGATGGTGACACTAGTGATATGGGTGATGGCAACAGAAACAAAAATAGAGGAACTGAAACAAACCATGAAGTAAATCAGCAAGCTGGTCCATCAGGAGTTGGAAGTGGAGATTTTCAGACTGATAGTGATGGTAAAAGTACCGCTAGAAATGTTAGAACACCTTTCAGTGATGCTGATTCTAAATTACAGATGACAAACTTATCTATAACAGTTGAAAATGACTGGCTAGATGATGTTATTTGTGCTTCAGATGATCAGAGGTCACCAGAAGAAACTGCCAAAATTGAACTGAATCTATATATGGCTGAACCTGCCTCAAATAAAAACCCTCTGGCTTGGTGGCAGGAAAAACTGTTATTATATCCGCACATTGCCAACATTGCCAAACGAGTGCTAGCTATACCAGCCTCTAGCTTGAATGCCGAGGATATATTCAGCTTAGAAAGAAAGAAAGATTGTAAATCTTTGCAGATTAAAGCTGAACATATTGATATGATGCTGTTTCTGAAACAGAATAAAGAACTGTATGAAACTGAATAAAGAACTGTATGAAACTGAATAAAGAACTGTATGAAAATGAATAAAACAGAATAATGAACTGTATGAAACTGAATAAAACAGAATAATGATCTGTATGAAACTGAATAAACACTGTATGAAGCAGATTAAAGAACTGTATGAAACTGAATAAAATACCATATGAAACAGAATAAAGACATGTATGAAACTGAATAAAGACATGTATGAAACTGAATAAAACACTGTATGAAACTGAATAAAGACATGTATGGAACTGAATAAAACACTGTATGAAACTGAATAAAGACATGTATGAAACTGAATAAAAAGACATGTATGAAACTGAATATAGTATGTATGAAACCGAATAAAACACTGTATGAAACTGAATAAAACACTGTATAAAACTGAATAAAATACTGTATGAAAACACTGTACAAAACTGAATAAAGACATGTATGAAACTGAAGAAAACACCATATAATTCAAAATAAAGAACTGAATGAAACTGAAAAAAAACAACGCTGTATGAGAGATAGATCGTGGAAAGCACATAAAGTAGAATTTTGAATGAATTAGTGAAGACTTTATGAATGAATGCATGTAGAATAGCAGTTACTTCCTATGGAATGAATTCTGACAAAAGTACCTATACTTTTTGTTGCATATTGTGTGTCATGGAGAGCAGCTCTAAGAATGATTTGAAAACACTGTGTGTTATGTTTGGTAAAAAAGTTCATTTAGTATTGTCCTGTGATTTCAGTAACTGTGTAGTGATTTTAATTCATTAAATTTCATTTGATTGGTGCATACTTTAAGTAATTTATAATAAATAATAGAAATATTTCTGGTTGATGTATTTTCTAGGTGTCAGAATCAGTATTTGCTGAATACTGTGTTATGTGAATACAGCACTTACTGTATGTATTTGTATCTTTTAAGTCACGCATACACCATTTAAACAGATGCACAGGTCATGTTGTGGATGAAAAAATTAGATCCATGAAACTATTATAGAAATGATTTTCTCACATTTTGCTGACATGCTTAGTGGAAATAGGTATTTGTTTCTTACATTATATCGTGCTTTTGCTAACCTGACCTATGTATGCCAAGTTAGGGCAACACCTAAAATAGCTATAAAATATCATATTCCACTTCTTTTTCTGATTTTACTCTTATACATATGACAAATTACAATATGGTATGGTGGTCAGGTTCTTGACTGGATGATTGTCACGTGTTTTCATGTGTACTCATATAGCGACTAACAGTAAGATTCAGTTTGATAAAACAGCAGCTTTCTTTTTCCTTTAATTGAAAGAGTAACGTAGAATGATTAAAAAATCATGAATCTATTTATACCCGAGTATCCCTTTAAGTCATAAAGCAACTGTCCAACTTCTAAGGTGGAGAAAGGTCCATGTGATGTTTCAGACATGAGTGGGTACCTGGCTAGAACCATTGACCAGCTGGATAGCTTCCTTGCAAGATGCAGTTGTACATCCCATGTAGAGTTTCCATCTGGCAAAGAGAGGGCCAGATGAAAAGAAGCCAGCAGCTTTATCCACATGGCTACATAGGGTCTATAACACTTAAAGCCCTTGATGTTACTGCCAGTGATACAAGAAAAGGCTTAGTACCAAGTCAGAATAATACTATTGTGTATAATTATGTAGTATTTGCAGTGTGTCATTAAGATTTATCTGCAGTTTATCATGGAGTTGTATTTGCAGTGCATCATTTAATGGTATTTGCAGTGTGTCATTTAGTGGTATCTCCAGTGTATCATGAAGTGATGTCAGCAGTGTATTTTGAAGTGATATCAGCAGTTTATCATGAAATGATGTCTGCAGTGTATCATGAAGTAATGTCTGCAGTTTATCATGAAGTGATGTTTGCAGTGTATCGTGAAGCGGTATTTGCAATGTATCATGCAGTGATGTCTGTAATGTATTACCAACTGACTAGTAAATGTCATTGAAGTCTATTTACCATGTTTTCACCTCAAAAAAAATGAAAAAGTTATATTAAAAGGGAATATGCAATATTTGGCAACATTTCTTATTGGAAAGAAGTAGGTAAAACATTTAATACTGCAGAAAAAAATTGTACAACAAATAAAAAAGGTATGTAAAGAAATGGCAGCCATTTTGGGCACAGTGACATCATCATTCTTTCCTTATATGGGCTTTACCATATACAGTCAAACCTTTCTATAAAGACCACCCTTGGGAGAGCCAAAATGTGGTCTTTATTGGGAGATGGTCTTCATTCACAGGTTAAAATACACTGTAAATGTTAAAATGGGAAACAAAACATGTGGTCTTTAGAGCCATGTGGTCTCTGTTCAAAGGTGGTCTTTAACACAGGTTTGACTGTCTGGAAAATCAGTGAATAACAACTAAGGGAATCATATTTTGTAGGCCATAATATAATATGAACCATAGTGTGTGTGTGTGTAAAAGTGTATACTTTAAATTTAAACTCCATGTTTAATTGTATTTTACATAATTTTGCCATAAATACCATACTTAGTAATAATAAGGAAAGAACGATGACATCACTGTGCCCAAAAAAGAATATTTAAATTGCCATATCTTTTTTGTTTATAGTTGGATTTTCATAATTTTTTGCCAGTTTATATTTTTCATTAAACTCTTTCTTAATATAAATTATCAAATGTTGAATATTCCCTTTTAAGAAAACTTTCACTTTTTTCAGCTGAAGTAGGGCTGTTCTTTTAAGAGGAATTATTATAGTTTTGAATTTTTTTCAACCATAAGATTTAGTATACATAATTGTTGAAACTTAATATCAGAGTATGGACCACCATTGCCTGACACACGACTTGTACAGAGGACTAAGCTAGAAGATGACAGCACTGATAATACAGACTCCAGTCCCAAAGAAAGTCCAGAAGAAAATGCATCAGAAGGTATTCAGTCATCTATTTATGACCTGTTGATTGCGAACATATTACCATTCTTTTAACTGTGTGGAATATTACATGTATGGTAGTGTGAGAAGGTTACTACCTATTAGTAAAACAGTCCATCATATTAGTCTCTTTAACATGAAATGTATAGCTGGCTCTCAAAAGCAGGTACATTCCTCTAATAGCAGCTTCTGTAAGTTGAAACAAGGCATCCTTATGGTCACCAGTATCATAAATAGACTTTTTCAAGGTAATTGTTGACTTGATATAAAGAGTCAAAATTATTTGACAGATTGTTTATATAGGTGATGGGCAATCTAACAGTCAAAACTTCAAAGGACCAAAAAAAATCACAGTACACCATCATGTAAAGTTATTGGTTTTATCGCTTCCGCATTTTGCCCTGTAGATGCGTTAAATGTTATTATTACATGAGTACCTATAAATAGTAACAAATTTGTGTTGAAAATTCTCCCATTATCGCATTACGTCATGCATTATCACATTATCATAATAAGCCCCGGGGCCATTATCGATAATGGCCCTGGCGTTAGCGCGGGAAATTAACGTCCGTAGACAGAAATGACGTCATGGCGTTTCGTGGAGGTAAAACAGTGAATATTTCCGTTTTATTTTATCATCTTGAGCGTAACATCATGTATTCTTTGTGAAATATCGTATTTTTATCCCTAAATTATGCAATAAGCAAGAAAGTACAACTTAGTATCCAGGTATTTGATTTTATACAGTAAATAGACTCTTATACAAATAATATAGAAACTGAAAAGCTGAAATTTATTGTGCCAGAAGATGCAAATACCCACAAAAATGACACAAAAAACATTTCTTACTATATTATAGGTTAACATGTAATAAACAGGTAAATACATGGGAGAGCGGTGCTTTTGAGTGATAATGGCCCTGGAAGAAGATAATAGCCCTCGGGCTATTATCACCTTGCCAGGGCCATTATCACTCAAAGGCACCGCTCTCCCATTTATTAACCTATACATCATGTACAGTATATACATATGTTTAAATCGCCAGAAAATTCATAATTTTGGAAATTATTTGATAATTTTTACATAAATAAATGAGGAATTGAATCCCCTTTTGTTACATATAAGTTTTATTTGAATTTATCTTATATTCGCAACAAAATCAGCATTTAAACCCAAATCGGCAGCAATGACAATTTCATCAGAAATTTCCTCTACTGTTTTGGTCTTTTGGGTGTTTTTTCACGAGTGGAGATGTTCCCGAGGATCACGTTAAATTAGTTGGACTATATGCAGAGCAAATCTCTAACGAAAGCTGTAAAAAATTTGGTTCATTTAATATTAAATCAGTGTTGTTCATTGAAATAAAGTTTATATGAATTTATTGCCATTAAGTTATGTATTTATCGATAATAAAGAGAATTTATCAAATGATTGTGTTGCAGACAATGCTTCACCAGATCCAGAGATCCAGTTACTATTGGACGAGGCTCATGAAACCCTCGACCTCAATGATGATCTTCTTTATGAGGAGGAAAATAAGAGAAAAGTCAGGTACATACATGTTTTTCTATACAATTTACTCGGTGGCATATTGAGGAAATTTATAGACAATATTTGGATGAAGGTTTTACTGCTGCTGCATAAGTAAGTTGCAGCAACCATTATAACAAATGATTGAAATAGCATAATGGGTTGGAGAGAAGAGGGATGGGCTGCGAGCAACATAGAAATGGCAGAAATATTACATAAGCATATATATTTTATCTTTGGTGATAATAGCTTGTTTGATGTTTCTGAGAAAGCTTGCTGATTTTTTTTTCTACAGTCAAGTTGGGAAACAGATGTTCATTTGCCATTAATCTTTTGCACTTGATAAAACAATGCAGAATGTTTTTTTTTTCTATTCCAGAGATTCAAATAGCCCCTCCCCAGAGCCAAGGTTCATTGTGACTCTGGATGGTGTAGATCCCCAAACATACAACACATTCTCAGAGATAAGGCAGAACCCTGTGCAGGTAAGACATTTTAATTTCTTGTGAAAACAGAACAATAATATATGTTTGTAATACACAGTATGATAATTAGTAGATGATTTTGTAATAAATGTGTTAGACTGGGTCATTTTTCGCCAAGGTGTTATTTAGTGATTTGGTGGTTAGCAGCCTGTCCAATGTTAAGATTTCAGGAATCGTGACTGTTCGTGTTTTAGAACATGATGTAGATTAACCTTTACCTTGCTAAATTTCTAAAATGGACTGGTCTATCATTCAGTTTTGGCAGTACCATTTATTATTCAAAGGGATGTTCACTGAAAATTTACTCACTGAATAGTGCATTATGAATAGAGCAGACCAAAATCAGTCTGCACAGATGTGCAGGCTGATTTTGATCTGCACTGATCGCAAAGGCAGAATCACTTGCCATCAGCAGACTAAAGGTTAATGTTCGCAACCATTTTGAATTTATGATTGGTAATTATTTGTGAATTTTAGTGAAAATAAAACCATTGGGAATGTTACCCAGTTTACAGTGCTTTGAGCAGATACTGATGTACTGATACACCATCATGATGTACATAAAGTTAAAAAGAAATACAGTGTTCATATACTAGGCAGTGAATGGAACATTTTAAGACGTATCCCTTTTGTTATTTTTGAAAATAGATGTCAGGAGACCCTTGTTTCAATTACTGTCCCTTGTTTTACCTGTAAATGTCCTTTTGACTGTTTACCTACATATTACTTTACCGGAAGGATATTTATTTCAGACAGTAAAGCCAGTACTGAAACAGAAGCCAGAGGTGGACCAACAGCAACAACAACAATTGATGAAAGCGCCTGCAGAACCGTCTGCAGAAACTACAGAACAAATATTCGCCAAGATTGCACCACCCAAAATCAAACCTTTCAATATCAATTTGAAAGACACAGATGGTAGTAATGGAGACAGTTTCAAATTTGTCTTTGACTAACTAAATAATCATGTTGATGTATTAATAATGGGTATTTAGTAAATTTACTGGTTATAAGAGTAATTTAGTAAACAATTGAAATTTATTACATCACCAAATTTAACTTCACCGTATTTTTATCCTTTCATTAGCTCACCTGTCACATAGTGACAAGGTGAGCTTTTGTGTTCACCCTTCGTCCGGTGTCAGTCCGTGCGTGTGTGCGTCCGTCAGCGATTTCTTGTCTGCACGATAGTGGTTTCATTTATGATTTTATTTTAACCAAACTTGATCAAAACTTGTATCACCATAAGATCTCGGTTCCTTTCTTGAACTGGCCAGATCCCATTATGGGTTCCAGAGTTATGGCCCCTGAAAGGGCCAAAATTAGCTATTTTGACCTTGTCTGCACAGTAGCAGCTTTATTTATGATTTGATTTTTACCAAACTGGCACACAACTTGTATCACCATAAGATCTTGGTTCCTTTCTTGAACTGGCGAGATTCCATTATGGGTTCCAGAGTTATGGCCCCTGAAAGGGCCAGAATTAGCTATTTTGACCTGGTCTGCACAATAGTAGCTTTTTTATGATTTGTTTTTAACCCAAACGGGCATACACTTGATCCCATAAGATTTTGGGTTTCCTTTTTAAAAACTGGCGTTTTCCCATGAGGGGTTTCCGATTAGGGCCCCCCTGAAAGGGCCAGAATTGCTATTTTGCCCCTTGTCTGCACAATAGCATTCATTTATGATTTAAATTTTAATCAAACTTGCACAAAATTGTTCACCATAAGTTTTGATTCCTTTTTTGAACCACCAGATCCCATACTGGTTCCAAAAAGTTATGGCCCGAAGGGCAAAATTAGCTATTTTGACCTTGCTGACAATACAGCTTCATTTAATTCGTTTTTAACCCAAAATGCACACAACTTGTTTCCCCACAAGGTTTTGGGTTTCCTTTTTTGAACTGGCCAGATTTCTTCAGGGGTTCCCAGAGTTAGGGCCCCCTTTTTAAAGGCCCAAAAATTTGGTTTTTTGGCTTTACCATATAGAGACTTCTTTTAGGGTTTTTATTTGATACAAACTTCCAAAATACTTAAACAAAAATAATTCTTGGATCCATGAAAAAAGGGATCCAAGCGTGGGTTCAGATTTATTTTATATCTGATTCCCTCCCCTTTTGTAATCAAAAGGGATTTATATCGTAAGTACTTATGGATTATTTGAAATTTCATTATTGTCATTATTTGGGCTGAGCCAGTTGGGTAAAAAAATTTGGACTGATTTATGCAAATTACCTCCCTTTTTTCAAATTAAAAGGGTAATCTGCATAACAATGGGGATACTGATTAAATTTCATTTTTGTAACAGTTTTTTGGCAGACCCTTTTTTGTTCATTACAATAATTTTTTTTTAATTACTCCCTTTTTCTCACTTAAATAGTTTATTTTTATAACTTTTTATTTTTGGGCCGTAGGGGGAAGAACCTGACCATTTTTTCTGTGGTACAACATGGATGGTACCTCCATTTTTAGGGTATTTTTACATATCTGTACCTTTTAAGAATTTTTTTTCTTTTTTGGGAAATTTTTCCTTTGTTGACTGTCCTTTAGCTTAGATATTTTTTTTGAGGACCTTTTTGTCCTCAAGTGCCCCAAAATAACGGGGAGTGATATAGGGCCATCAGGCCTCTTTTTATTTACTGTGATTTTCCATTATTTTCCATGGAATAGGGATCTCTTAGTTGTACTTCAATTGCTTAGTGAGCTAGTTTTCCTGTAGTTATCACTTTGTTAAATGAACCTTAAATCAGTTACAATACATAATAAATAAAAATAAACATTAATTAATTAATTTGTTTAAGTAAAGTCATACATTATTGCATCACAGTGTATTTTGATACATGTATTTAACATCATGAGATGACCTCACTGGACAGGTTACATACCTGTAGCATTTATTTTGTCAAAATAATGCCACTTTTTAACATAAAATTTCATGTTGAAGTTTTGCATATGAGTAGGTTTTGCAAATACTTTCAAACGTTTACACATGTATTTGGCAACATGTGTTGACAAGTTTACACATGTATTTGGCAACATGTGTTGACCTCGCAGTACAAAAAAACATAACTCTAGCTTAATTTAGGCAAAATTTTTCCCCTTTCGAACATATAATTGTTTTTTTTATGTGTATCTGGTCATTACATACATAACATTATGTGTATCTTTTGTGTTATGTGTATAGTGTTATAACAGGTATTATATTAAGTGTATTTTACTGTTACAGATGAGGATGAAGGAGAGGAGATGGACACAAGAGAGACGGACACTTCGAAGGCAATGATAAGTGAGAGGTGTAGGTTCTGGCCCGCATGTGCCAATGGAAATGAGTGCCATTCATCCATCCCTCTAACCATGCAAGTAAGGGGGTATAATTTGCTTTAAACATGAAGTATTCATTTTTAAATAAGTCACGTTAGCCAAAAAATTTAAAAATTCCTTCTTAAGTCAATGGAGTTATCCCTTTTTGCCGAGGTGTTTTATGTCAGTAAAAAGGGTTTTAAAAAAACTAGAAAAAGGGAAAAGCATGAACTTTGGTACATAACTATTTAGGGGAAAAAAACTAAAATGAGCATGAGACCCACTCCGAAAAATCCAATATGGCCGAAAAATCCAAGATGGCCGCTATACATGTATATATTTTCAAAAATACATAATATTATATATAAAATTTCTATTGACACTTACAGTCATCAGTATAATAAGCTAAAACCACCTGCCTGAATAAATCCAAACATATTATACATGTATTAACAAAAATACCGCTCTTCCAACAAAAATGAAAAAAGTTGTCTCCCTTGGATAAAATGTGCTATTAAGCAGAAGAAAAGTCATAATGCATTTATATAAATCCAAATTAAGTATATAATGGTAACTGGCATATCAAGAATGTTTAAAATGGCAACAGTCCTGTGCAGAACTTTACAACAATTAATTAATTAATTATAAATACATTCGAACTTCGGTAACTGGAACCCATCAGGACCGACTAAATTTATTCGAATTATCGGTAGTATGAGTGATCGAAAAATATATTATAAAGGAATTTGTTTGGGACCTGACGATAGATTAATTGAAGAATGGTGTTCGAATTATCAGAGTTTGAGCAAACGAAGTTTTAGTCTGTAATGTGTATTAGTGAATAAATGACATGTGTTTCACTTTGTCCTTTGTTTTCGTGACTGAGAATTTGTAAGTGTTGCTGTATTCATTTCAATTTATTTACACTAAGAGAACTAATGACACTTAATAAAACTATATAATTCATTAATTATGTTAGTGTGACAGACCATGTGAACATCCCTGGCCTGTCAGATCATCATGATTTCTTTGGGAAAAAGTCATTGCCGGTTGATCAGCGTAATCAAATTTACATTTGCATGTCCCTGTAATATTCTGTTTTTGTCAAATTGTAGCACATTGTGCCATAACAATGGTTTTATAGTTTAATGTCATAAGCATATAATGTACAGTCACTAATGCCCTGATCACTCTCAGGCAAACATCATGAAGATCATACTGCTTCCTGAAAATTTTGACGCGTTGGGGACGGGGATCAAACTCGAAAAATGTGCAGTTCTAAAGTTCATACTGCGCGCTTTTAACATCCTTGCCAGGTTCTCACGGCGTCTAACACTAATTTTCTTACCACGCGCTTCTTCACGTCCAGTGTGTTCTTACTACATTCTTAGTATGATCAGTCAGATTGCACCTCTCGCTTACCATGCTTTACCCATATGCTTATCACCTTTTCACAGCATTCGTCGGCTACTTATAAATACTACGCCATGCGCCTCTTTTTTTCCATTCCTTCTGCAAGTTATATTGACATAATTGTGTCCGCATCTACACTCAACAACCATAAATTACAATAAACGACGACCCCCACCCCACCCCAATGCCCCAATGAAGAAAAAAGAGCAGTCTTATAGAGAGACTGCGGTGGAATAAGCAAAAGCAGTGCGAAGGATATACGGAGGTTCAAAAGTCCACTACAAGCTGCCAGTGCTGCCGAGTCCATGATTATGTGGCAATTCCTGATGTTCGATACCCATTGCTGATTGAAAACGAAGTGATTGGGAATTGGATCCAGTATTCATACTTAATTTTCAGAATCTGAACCAATCATGGTGAGAACCTGCTGCAAACGTGACATAGATGTGTTAAGAACCGAAAGAACGTATTAATAACCTTATGCGGTATACTACAATGTGGCATGCACGTAGCATGTCATAGCACACAAGCGTAGATAAGTTGTAGTAAGAACTCCATTGACGTAGCAAGAACGCAATGATAACCCAATGACAGCGCAGTGAGCATGCCATGCAGCCTTTCCCGTCCGCACCACTCTTGTACTATGTCCTACTAGGTTTTAGTTAATCATTACTACGTCCTTCCTGCTTCCTGATTAGACCGCGTTCTCACTACATTTGTTTTGAACATGTCCAAAATTCGACCGCGTTCTCTACACTCATGGAGACCATAATTATTAATTATCATGTTCTTATCGGAGTCTACTGTATTTCTTCTACATTGTACAAGTTCTTACTGCGTCCTGCTAGTTTTTACGACGTAGTGGGAACGTGGCTGAGTGTAACGAGGGTATAAATTAAGAGCAGAATCTATCATTTCTACAAGAAAAATGTGCTCTAATATTTATTTCTGGACATTTCACTGAAATTAAAATTAAATTAAATCTGAGTACTTGAGGATTTTTCTAAAGAGCACAGGTACATTCAAAACACAATTTTAATACCAATTTAAATTACTAGTTTTAAGACCTCAAATATTACCTATTTACCATTTGTACTTCCACTTAAGCAGTCCAATGTAAGAATAACACTGTCTTGTCAAACAAAACTAACCAGTACAGCTCGCGCTTACCGGTGAATCAAGCTTTTAATTGCATTTTCTACATCTTCCTACAAGCAAACTGTTCGTATTATATTTCTGGGGTATAAATGGAGGCTTTCGATACTCTTCTTTACAGCAAAACATGTCAAGTAGCTTGATCAACCATCTGTTCACATATAGATTAGGGCTATAATGTGCATTCCTGCATCGTCTGCTACACCTCTTGAACATACTAAAAAAGGTTGCCCATTAGGTCGGGCACATATGGGTGTCGGGTGTTCTATTACTTTCCTAAAATTCCTAGTCAAGATAAATAAGGCTGACCAGAGAGATCTTTTACATATTGGAACCTTTCCAATAGTTTTGTCTCAAGTACCCGAGTCTCGTACCAATAGCTCCTCAAGAGCATTTGCAACCTCAATAAAGTCTGTCGAGCAAGACGTAATTTGTCAAACGTGCTGAAATGCTCTGCACTGCCTTATGCAAGTTAACTAAAGTTGTCGACAATCTCGTGCTTGTGTGTACTGACAAGAGTATCTGACATGTACCTTATTTCAGATTTCAGCTCACTGTTCAGAGTAATATATTTCACAGAATAGTTACTAAGTGTTGTCCATAAAAGCAACTTTTATATTTTCAGCCTTACTCTTCTTTATTACACAGTAAGCAATTTATTACGCAGACATTGTGACTGCGGGTGCATAATAAGGAACATTGTTTCATTTGATCCTACTAGCCCGTCGCTATAATCTATTCTTGCATTTGGAATTCTCAAACTGAAAGGGGTAGTTGTCGTACTTGGTGTCAAAGAAACTACAATTTTATATAGCAACTAAGTTAATTGACCTTCACATTCTCCATATTACTTACCATCTATAAACAAGGTTTTATAAAGAAGTCTTTAGAATTTGCAATTTTGAAGCTATTGAAGAATCCGCCATTTGCAAATGATGGACCGACATACAGACGGACAAAATGATGTACAAGAGGAGAAAATAAGATAACAAGCATGTTCTCAATTTGTCCCTCTGTCTATGTAAAATTTCTCAAGAAACAATCTCTCCTTGTTTTGAAGAAATGCAGGATGACACTTTGTGTCATATTCGTGCACTATTTGTTGCCATAGCAACAACATTTGTTGCCATAGGAACAAATTTAAATGACATTGGCATTCTCTGCATTGCCATCTATCCATGTACCATGTATCATGAACAATTCTGCTGTAGTTTCAAAGTTATTGCAGTATCCCACTCTGCATGGATGACGTATTGACATGCATACAGGGGCAACCCATAAGCCCCATCTGACTAAATACTGGTAAGGGAATAACAACAATGTTTCAATATGCTGCTGTGGAGGGAATTCAAGTGAAATAATATAAATTACATATATTAAAACAAAATATTCTTTAAAATATGAAAACTATACAATGATAATATTAAACTAAGTTTTAAAGGTTAGATTTTTGCCGTTACCATGGAAACAGAAAGAAACTAACATCATTTGAATTGTTATTTTTGCATTTGATGCAAATCTAGGATTTATTTTATTATATACATTTATATTTAGTGCATTTTGGGGGTGAATGTAAATATAATGACCTTTCATTAGAATCTTCTAAGGTAAATATTGAGTTTTGGCGGCCATTTTGGAAAATGGCCGCCATATACGCCATCTTGAGAAATATCAAATGGGTCTCATGAAAAAAATGTTTTTAATGATTTAATAAATAGCTGTGCCAATTTTGGTGCTTTTCCCATTTTCTGAAGTATTTTGGCATTTTCTGTTACGAATTGATCGCACTATTATAATGTAGATGGATATAGAATAATTTTAGAATCAAGCCAGTAACTGGAGAATTCATCTTAACCGTGCTTACTGTAGAGCACTGTAAAGTCAGAATCTGATTGGTAATATTGTACTGCAAGTTACTTTTTGACAGATGCATAGATGATACATGGTAAGTATATATCCAGTATACATCCATTGTATTCCTATCTTATTGGAATATTATGTATAGTGAAAATGATTCTTTTGATATATTTTTGTAGATTTTGAACATTGTCCCCCCCCCCCCCCCCCCGGCATCTACTGATGCGGGAGGCATATAGTGATTGTCCTGTCCGTCCGTACGAGGTTAACCAAATGGGACCGTTTCGTCTAGCATCAATACCCCTTACTAGAATGACTTGATACTAAGGCAGATGTAACCTGTGACCATTCCTCATCTTCAGACATCACCTGACCTCAGTTTGACCTTGACCTCATTTTGGACTTAGGTTGTTTTATATGGGCCATCTCTTGGTTAACCAAATGGGACCGTTTCGTCTAGCATCAATACCGCTTACAAGAATGAATTGATACTAATACAGATGTAACCTGTGACCATTCCTCATCTTCAAACATCACCTGACCTCATTTTGACCTTGACCTTGATCTCATTTTGGACTTAGGTTGCTTTGTATGGGCCACCTCTTGGGTAACCAAATCGGACCGTTTCGTCTAGCATCAATACCCCATACTAGAATGACTTGATACTAATGCAGATGTAACCTGTGACCATTCCTCATCTTCAGACATCACCTGACACCTGACCTCAGTTTGACCTTGACCTTGACCTCGTTTTGGACTTAGATTGCTTTGTATCGACAAGGATGCCACCGGGGGCATCAAGCGTTTATTGAACGCAGCTGCTTGTTTAATTAAAGATTAAGTACTTTTTAAGGTTGTTGACGTAATGTCACTTTCTGCGTTTGTTTATTGATCAGTATTTGTGAAAAAAAAACTGTACACAATGCCTTGTTTATTCACAATCATGTTCTTACATATAAAAAAATCTGACATGGTTTCTAATGTTTTTTGCATGATTTATGACAATATCAATGAAAATTAATTTCAGGACATTCCCGTATTGTAAATTTGGTGACAAGTGTGTGTACATTCACCCGAACTGTAGATTTGATGCTAACTGTACGAGAATGGACTGTCCATATACCCACTCTAGCAAGAGAACTGGCCTTATGGCACCTACTGTTATACATAAAAGTAATATTATTGATTCTTTAGCTTGCATATTAAATCAAAACGTTTTATATCAGGAAATTGCATATTGCTGTCGTATGAAAACATTCATGTTTAATTGTACCCACCGACAACAAAGTTGTAAGGGGGGGTATACTGGTTTCAGGTTGTCTGTCCGTCTGTCTGTCTGTCCGTCTGGTCGTCTGTCCGTAGACGCAATCTTGTGCGCACCATCTCTCCTTATCCCCTTGACAGAATTTAATGAAACTTCACACAAGTGATCAGTACCAATAGTAGTTGTGCATGGGGCATGTGAGGTTCTTTTAGAAAAAGAATTTGCAGAGTTATGGGACTTTGTTTTTTTGTTACAATACTATATACATAGACACAATCTTGTGTGCACCATCTCTCCTCATTCCCTGGACACAATTTAATGAAACTTCACACAAGTGATCAGTAACAACAGTAGTTGTGCATGGGGCATGTTAGGTTCTTTTAGAAAAAAAATTTGCAGAGTTATGGAACTTTGTTTTTTTGTTACTATAATATATACATAGACACAATCTTGTGCGCACCATCTCTCCTCATCCCCTTGACACAATTCAATGAAACTTCACACAAGTGATCAGTTACAACAGTAGTTGTGCATGGGGCATGTTAGGTTCTTTCAGAAAAAAAAATTGCAGAGTTATGGGACTTTGTTTTTTTGTTACTATACTATAGACATAGACACAATCTTGTGCGCACCATCTCTCCTCATCCCCTTGACACAATTTAATGAAACTTCACACAAGTGATCAGTAACAACAGTTGTGCATGGGGCATGTTAGGTTCTTTCAGCGACAAAAATTGCAGAGTTATGGGACTTTGTTTCTTGTTAACATACTATGTACATACAGTCTTCATATGCAATCTTGTGCGTGCCTAATCTACCAAACCCTTGCACACAGTTTAATGAAACTTCACACAAGTGATCAGTACCAACCCTAGTTGTGCATGGGGCATGTTACATTCTTTTTGATAAATATTCTATATAGTTATGGGACTTTGTTTTTTGTTACTATACTGTATACATACAGTCTATATACATACAGTCCACATAATTATGCAGTCTTGTGTGTGTCAAATTGCAATGTACTGTGTCAGTGCATGTGGGGGGTACATTCATCACCTTTAGTGATAGCTCTAGTTAAATCAGTTTAGATTTAAACAAAATATTTTCTTTAAATGTAATAGCCTTTACTTTGTGATTACAGCGAGTGTGATTAGTGGCCTGACTTGCTTCATCCTGCTCAAAAGTTATACTTTAAGTGAAGTTACTTTTGATAACTGCTATAATTTGTGATTTCAACAGTTCATAACCTTCTTTTGTGGTTAAGAACTTAAGATCACTTTAGTTTACCGATACATGCAGATTTCTTGGTGTATGATTAAAACATACTGATGAGTCACAGCTTTATCCATTTCGCATGGAGAACTTTTCATCAGATTGATAGCAGTTTTTTTATTAAAGATTAAATGTTTGCTTTGTATGTTGTACTTTATTAGATCTGTAACATTATTGTATTATTTATTTACAGTTGTACAAGTACCTATGCAGCCTTATATTCCCCCTGTAGAGCAGTACCAGTCAATGAAGCCCCAGTCTACACAGTGTAGATTCTTTCCAAACTGTAGAAATATGGCATGTCCATTTACTCATCCAAAGGTAAGCTCTGTTCAATGTAAATTCTTCCTAAATTGTAGAAATACGGCATTTTTTATTCACACATCCAGTGGTAAGCTCTTTACAGGGTACAATTTTTTACCAAATTTTGGAAATATGGCATTTACTCATCTTAAAAGTATCCTATTTATAATGAAGGTTTTGCCTGAACTGTAGAAATAAAACATGTGCATTTACTCTCCCAAAGGTAGATACAGTCAAACATGTCTGAAAAGACAACTCTCGGGGAAATGGACAAAAAAATAATGTCATATTTTCTCTCATTACAGGTAAATTTACACTAAGTATGGTTAATTAGGAAGAGAAAAAGTGACATTATATGCAGGTTTTATAAAAATGTCTTTGTTCAAAGCACAGGTTTGACTGTACAGTAAAACCTGTCTTAAGCAGCCAGTCAAGGGAGTGGGGAAAAGTGGCTGCTTAATACAGGTAATTTATAGAATAAATGATCATTTTGGGAAATGAGACACAGGCTGCTTAAGACAAGTTAGCTGCTAATTAGAGGTGACCACTTAAGCAGGTTTTACTGTACTTCCATATGGTAGTAATATGGCTTGTCTGTTTACTCATCCAAAGCTGAATTCTACACATTGTAGATACTTCCCAATTGGTTGTATTATGCCATGTCCATTTACTCATTCAAAGACTAGGTCTAAATACTATAGATTCTTCACAAATAGTAGAAATACCCATTCAAAGCACAGGTTTGACTGTACAGTAAAACCTGTCTTAAGCAGCCGGCCAAGGGAGTGGGGAAAAGTGGCTGCTTAATACAGGTGGTCACTTCTGTCTGAAATTGATTCAACATTGGTGTGATTATGACTTTGTAAGATTATTTGTTAGTTATGTTTGTATGGTTAAAGGTATGTTTTACGAATAGTTTAAATATTTTTCAGCCGTGTCGGTATGGTATAGGGTGTATGAGCAAGAGCACATGTACATTCTACCATCCACCTCTCCCTGGTGCAGACAAGCTCAAGTGGTCCTCGGCCAAAAAGAAAGAATCAAGGTTTGTGAAAGACTAGTCATTCATGAGGGCTTATAATAATACCAAAATTATGAAATAAAGTATTTGCTATTACAATTGTTTTACCAAGTAACAGATATTGACAGGGTCTATAGCATCAGACATATTATAAGATAAATGTTCATTAACTAGACAGATGGTTGTTACATTTCTTAGCCAGTTTTTTTTTTATTTTATTACATTGGAGTATGATGTTTTTTGAAAGCAAGGTGGTTTTCTGATCAAAAAGTAAAGCTCAGATTGAAGTATTTTCACCAAGCTTGGTATATAGTAAGCTTGTAATAGACGGAACTTGTTAAGGCTGCTGTTATTTCGACTCATTGACTGTAGTAAGGAAAAGATGTTGCAATGGAATGTGGTATATACTAGCTAAAAGGAGAGAAATGTTGCTGTTGTGTTTGTAGCAATCTGGTCAGGATTGCTGTTATTAGAAATAAACAGTAGCCAGTTACTTCAGTTTGTGATGACATTTTGTCTCCAAACTAGTGAACAGCAAGCTTACATTAGACCTTATTGTTTGCATTATACAGTTTTTACTGTATTGATGAAAATTATCTATGGAAATGTGGTAGACATTGCTATGTTACTTGTTTATTCAGCTTTATAACTTTGTGTTTCAGTGACAGTATAGCAGCATCTGGAACTTCAGATGTCAAAAAGTAGAAGATAATTGTTGCCATGGATACAAGACGATTATTGCAGCCATCAGTATTTTGTGAATGCACGGGATAAGAGTATAAGCAAGATGTACTGCAGATTTCCCTCTGAATCTGTTTCCTAAGAACTATTTGAATGAAGTTTTATTTGCATTTTCTGTGCAGTAAGTCACAGAAAAAAATGTTAATTCTTAAGCTAGGAAATATTCACAGGATGATAGCCACTATGGACAGAATTATTCAGACAGAATTATTCAGACAATATCACATGAATTTTTTTTCTATGTTTTGGGTTCTTTTGAGTAAATTTTCACACTTATTGGGTCAGTTTAGCCATTTAATTTAGCAATTAAAGGTTTTACTCTAAAATAATAGCGTAAAAGCTAAATGGCAAAGTGTTTGTAAAAAATTGTATTGAAAGTATTTAGGACTTTTGAGTTGATTGCTTTTAGATAAATGTGTCTTGTTAATATGTATTTGGGTTAATAAGAAATCTGCAGTATTATGCTTGCTCTTACTCTTTCCTTTCTTTTCCCCCCGGAATCTTATGGAGATAACTCGACCCTTGGATTTCTGCTTGCTGACACGTTCGGGAAATGTGACCCTGGGGATAACGCTCAAAGACGTAAGGATTTAGGAGTGGAATCATTCAGCTGTTGACCTAGAGACTGTCACTGGTTACCCTAGAGATTTGTGCAAAATTGCAACTCCTGTTAAACGTATTCCAGCCTTTACTGTGGAGATATTTGTTGAACGATGAAATATGTGGAGTATTTCAACCTTTATGTGGAGATATTTGCTGAACTGTGACACCTTTGTAGAGATATTTGCTGAACTGTGACACCTTTTTGGAGTAGTTCAGCATTTACAGTGGAGATATTTGCTGAACTGTGACACCTTTGTGGAGTATTTCAGCCTTTACTGTGGAGATATTTGCTGAACTTTGACACCTTTGTGGACTATATCAACCTTTACTTTGGAGATATTTGCTGACCTGTGACACCTTTGTGGACTATTTCAGCCTTTACTGTGGAGATATTTTCTGAACTTTGACGTTTTTGTGGAGTATTTCAGCCTTTACTGTGGAGATATCTGTTGAACTGTGACACCTTTGTGGAGTATTTCAGCCTTTACTGTGGAGATATTTGCTGAACTGTGACACCTTTGTGGACTATTTCAGCCTTTACTGTGGAGATATTTGTCGAACTGTGACACCTTTGTGGAGTATTTCAGCCTTTACTGTGGAGATATTTGCTGAACTGTGACACCTTTGTGGAGTATTTCAGCCTTTACTGTGGAGATATTTGTCGAACTGTGACATGTGTATGGATTTCTTCAACCTTTGCCCTCAAACAATAAAACCAGTGTGTTGAAAATCTTTAAAAGATGGTGTTGAGATTTATGTGACACTGTGACTCTAGTTAATGAACCCTGTCAACAGCTACTCAGAAGCAGGGAGATAAATGTGTAATGTGGATGCATATCTTGAGATTTAGCCAAAAATGTGATAACAGTTGGAAGGTTCATGTCAGCCTGGTATTTTTCAAGCAAGAAACTTCATATATATATACAAATATAATGACAATATGACACATTATGTGATATACATAGTTCAGCTACTCTATATGAACATGTGACATCATGGCACCTAGATTCTGATACAGTTTGTCAGTAAATTAGGACAAATTTACAGCGACCAACACATATCTGTGTAAAGATGAATCTTTTAACACTACAGCCTGTGCTACTTAAATTTTAAATTGTACATAGAATTTTGGTTGGTGCAGATTGTTAACAATATAGGTTATAGTTGATTTAAAAATTGTTCTTTGTCAGAAGGACATCTGCCCTTAGTTACCTGTACAACTGCAAAAACTAGTCCGCTTCCATCAAGTTTTGATCATGTGCATTCATTCATTCATTAAGCATTATAACAGAAGATAGTTGGTAGACATGGTCTTTGTTGATTGTATAAGACAAGTTATCAGTTTAATGGAGTGTATTAGAGCTATATGTGTGTTAAAGGCTATTTTTTGTTTTAAGTTTTAAAAAATACATATATCCTTTTCACTGAATGTCACAAGCTGAAATAGCACAATTGAATAAGAAAAGAGATAGTGGTGTATGTTTACATTTATTGCAGTATTCATTGTTTAAGTACAGAAAATCTGCGTTGATTACATTGCTGTTTGAAGTAAAGTTGTGTATAACATTCAAACTATTACAAATAAGATTTCCTTCAGTGAAGTAAGTCATGTGAATCATTTATTACACAAGAGTGTAAAATAAAACTCAGTCAGTTCCATATTTCTGTAGAAAAAATTAATTACCGTGTTGATGATTTTTAGTTTGTTACTTTCAAATGCTCTTTCTGTTGAAAAAAAAAAAATATTACAGTCTTCATTATAGTGATAACTGAAAAACTTTAGAGAACAATTGATATATTCCTCTTTACTTATTCATACATTCATTTCATTCTCTTAACATTCTTTCCCATCTTCACTCATTCATTCATTTCACTTCTTTGCTCATTCATTCTTTCTTTCTTCTGTACTCAGTACTAATTCAATCATTCATTCATTCCTTTCTCTTCTTTATTCATTATTCATCGATTCATTCAGGTTTCATGTACTTCCTAACCATTAAAGGCATTCATTATGTTAAAAATTCTTCTTTTGTATTCTGATAAGTATCCATTGTAGAAGTTCCTGCAGTCTCCTGTCCAGTTGTAAAGCAAAGTTGATAAGTCAGTGCTAATATTCTTTCTACTTTCCTTGAAATTTGGGTGAATATTTTTGTTTGCTTGTGGAAAAGCAGTCTGAAGATGAGTGGTCATCTAGGTTTACAGATGAAAACTACAGGCCATCAAGCATTTCCTCTATTCCCTAATTTTCCTCAAGAAATTCTGTTTTTACTTGTAAAAGTAGCAGCCTCTGTGTCCAAGTGGTTATGGTTGCTGGCTTGAAATCATTTAACTCATGCAGATATTGGTGTGAAACCTCCCTCGAGATGTAGAATTCTTCATATGAGTTGGCTTATGGAAGGTCCGTGGTTCTACCCGCCTAAATTAGTGGGGCACCTAGGATTTTCCCCAGACCTGAATAGCTGGAAAATTACCTAAATTGTGTTGGTGTGACACTACTAACCCCTCCCCTCGCACCCCCCCCCCCACCCCCCAAAAAACAGGTTATCAAAAACTGAAAATTGGTTAATCATGCCTATGTGCATCTCGCCTTTGATGTTTGTGTCTGTATAGTCTGGCTGGGTTAGAATCGGGTATTTTCAATTAAAAGTTTTAACATAACCCCTTTCAAGGCAAGGTATACATATTTCTGGTACTTTCATCTCTAAGTAGGTTTGTAATCTTTAACATGTTTGCCATTACTAAGTAAACCATATCATTTTTAGCTTGACTATTCAAAGAATAGTTAGAGCTATTGGACTCTCACATGCGTCAGCATCAGCATCCCAATTTGATTAATTTTTTGTATGTAAGCTGGTATCTTAGTAACCACATGTGGGAATGGATTGAAACTTCACACACTTACTCACCGTGATAAACTAACTAACATTGTGCAGGTTCCATAATTCTGTTTTGCTTTTTAACAAAATTATGCCCATTTTTCGACTTTTGTATGTAAGCTGGTATCTCAATACCCACTAATGGGAATGAATTAAGACTTTACATACTTGTCCACTGTGATGAACTGACATGTATTGTACAGGTTCCATAACTCTGCTTTGCATTTTACAAAATTGTGTCCCTTTTCATTTGACAAGGCTGTTGAATAGTAGAGCATTGCTTTCCTCGAACATCTCTTGTTTTCATGCTTGTCATGTCTGGGTTAACCATATTCAAGCGATCTCTTTCCTTTGATTTTCCCCTTTCTATGTTTTGTTACAGTACAGTTTTTAAGTATTTGGGCAACCTTGCGTTAAACTGTGAAAAATAGTATAGCTGGATATTCCTGTATCCAGTGTCCAGGTCTCCAAGACCAGTGAACAAAGTTTTCCATCGGATTGATCATAACAGTTCTTTACTGAAAATATCAAATTCAAACATGTCTTCGATAAAGTGGTGAAAAAAACTAGGATTAGGTTAAATTGAAAACAGTGCAGTGTTCACTTAGTGACAACACTGGCCTTTGTTCACATTGGTTCAGTATGTAGACAGATGTAACACATTCATACAGTTATGTCTGTTGAGTAAGAACTTAAGGCCATGTTTATGCTGAAGTAGAAGTTATTTCTAGATATAAAGAGTACAGCTTGTTGTAATTTTGATAAGTGTAAGGGAAAATGGACAATATGCCCACCTGCAGCATTTATTTCACTCGACCAGTTCTCAAGCAAGCAGTGACAGGTCACATGACTGATCTTTACAGTTACTATTTGAAGCCCTTGTTTGCATATGTCATAAAAAGCATTACTTGTCTTTAGAATTTATGTTAAACAATTTGTTTCAAAATTTTTTAATAAAGGATTTAAGTTGAAAAAATGCTTGGTTTTGCTTTTCTGATCTTATACTGCAGATGCAGTTTAAAGCAGCATGCCTCCAGATTTGGCTAAAAAATAATCTTTCCTTCAAATTAAAGTTTGGTCTTATTATGAACATTAGAATATTATTTTTTGTTTCTAAAATATGTTAAAAGTTCCAAATCAAGAAAAAAAGATGACCACGTCGGGAATCGAACCCCGGCAATAAAGACGTTTTCCCCGTCGTAACCAATAGCGCTATAGCTGAAGTAGTGAATAATGACTTTAAAATATAGATATTTATAATCGAGACAATTTACACGGAGTAAAAGCGTGACAAACGTTTTTCGATTTTCATCGTAAAAAGTAGTAAAAACAGCAAATTCTCATGTGTTTCCGATATAAAGTTTGTCAGTAATTAAGTTTTAAAGCCTTCTTAAGAAGTATAGCATTTATTTCAAGATATTTAAAAAAAATGTTGTTGTCGAACGATCTGCAGGCATGCTGCTTTAATTTGTGGATATTGCCAAAATCCAAGCTTAACACAGGTGTCACTGAAAACCCAACAGCTAGCAGAATTGTTACTGTATACATGGAGATAACTTGACAACACTTGTTTACTTGAAGTAATTTATTCATTTTATTGCACTGACATGAATATAACTGTAAAATGCTTTCAAAAGTTAATATCCAATTTTTTCATAGAAATGTTTTATCACAGATTTTATCATCAAACTTTTTGTTCAGTTAGATAGGAGCATAATACTGGCTATCTCTCTGCTGGAGAAGTATTTGACGTTCCTCTTTGTTGCTATGGCGACGTTTCCATGCAACCAGTGCAAACACTGACACCACTGCTACAATCAGAACACCTACTACTGTGGCAACAGTTGTCATGGCAACGGAGCTTGATCCTGATTGGCTGGACTTGTGATTGTCAGGATCAGTGTTCGAATCGAATTCCTGTTGGCTTTCAAGTTGTCCCAATGCATTTCCTATCACATTTGAAGAGTCGCTGTTCTTATAAGTGTAGAAATATGGTGCTTCCTGTAAAGAAAAAAGTAGTACCTTTCAAGTGCAAGGTAGTTCGTTTTGATTTTCAATTGTTTAAATGTGAAAAGGAATAAAATTGGTCCTCTAGACTACATGTGTAATTTAAAAACATAGAAAATCTGGTAAAACACACTTTTGTTCTTGTTAAAACCAATAAGTGGGAAGTATTTGTGCGAGAATACATACAGCTGATGGACACTCTACTATCTCTCCTGGTGTCCACTTTGTTCGCTTTTTTCCGATTGGTTCAATCTGAAAAATAAAATTGTGACAATGATTTCAATATGACTGAACTGTTGCATCATTTCATAACATGATTTGAAAATGGATGACATTCAGTATTTCAACACTACAAACAAGTTTTCCTCTTAATAAAATCTGTGTTAGTGATAGGAAATTAATATAAAATATGTTGTCATAATTTAGCTGCACCGCAACGGCAAGCAGACTTTCAAAAACTTACCATGTTATTCCAGAGAGCATCTGCTGCAGCCCTGTGTCCTTTCAAACTGAGATGAAAACAATCTGGTGCAAAATAACTGAGGTCTGGACTGCCATTCTGAAATCAGTAAATATGTTCAGTACCATTCCATAGTAAATGGACTAAAGAGTAAATGTTTTCAGACCTAGGTGTTGTACCACTCCGTACCCACTCTGGTAGTGGAGAGGAAGACTGGTATGAGTGGATGGTCAAAATATTGTACATTACTTCCACAGGCGTTATTTGTTTATGTACATGGGGATCTGATTTAACCATGAATTTCTATTCCATTGTCCAGCTTAATGACCCAATCTGAATGATACAAATAATTTAACAATACAGCAATTTAAACTAGTCAGTTAGTCAATATCTGGCTGGTGTATGTTGCTAATCAAATGCTAAACTTACTCCTACACAAGCTTGCACATGTTTAAACAAGTTTTTCCCCCTGGATAAAAAGAACTAGAGCTATCATAAAGGTGATTAGTACCCCCCAGATGCCACTTTAATACAGGGAATATAAAATGATGATATCGTGACCTTTGACCTTCAAATGTGACATTGATCCTAGTGATCTTGGTTGTGCACGTTGTATGTCATGATGAAGTTGAAAGAAGAGGTTAACGACTTCTGCTAATTATGTCTCCCACCACACTGGTGTGGGAGACATATTGATTTACTCCAGTCTGTGTGTGTGTGTGTTTGTCTGTCTGTCACAAAGCTTGTCCGCACTCTAAGTCGAACATTTCTCATCCGATTTTCACCAAACTTGAACAAAATGTGTTTGACCATAAGACCTCGGCCAAGTATGATAACTAGCCAAATCGGTCCAGGCGTCTTGGAGTTATGGCCCTTGAATTACCAAAAATCGGTCTTTTTACTCTTGTCCGCACTCTAATTCGAATATTTCTCATCCAATCTTCGCCAGACTTGAAAAAAATGTGTTTGACCATGAGACCTCAGCCAAATTCGATAACTAGCCAAATCGATTCAGGCATTTTGGAGTTACGGCCCTTGAATTATCGAAAAATTGGCCTTTTTACTCATGTTCGCACTCTTAATCAAACATTTCTCATCCGATCTTCACCAAACTTGAACAAAATGTGTTTGACCATGAGACCTTGGCCAAGTTAGATAACTAGCCAAATCGGTCCAGGCATTTTGGAGTTACGGCCCTTGAATTATCGAAAAATCGGCCTTTTTACTCTTGTCCGCACTCTAAGTCGAACATTTCTCATCCGATCTTCACCAAACTTGAACAAAATGTGTTTGACCATGAGACCTTGGCCAAGTTCGATAACTAGCCAAATCGATCCAGGCATTTTAGAGTTACGGCCCTTGAATTACCGAAAAAATCCGTCTGTTTACTCTTGTCTGCTCTCTAAGTCGAACATTTCTCATTCGATCTTCACCAAACTTGAACAAAATGTGTTTGGCCATAAGACCTTACCCAAGTTCGATAACTAGCCAAATCCGCAAAGGCACTTTTGATTTATGGCCCTTGAATTACTGATTGGATCCACTCATCCAGACCATCTAATTGGATCCACTTGTCTAAAACATCTAGAGAAACTAACATTTTTCATAGGGGCAGTTGTGGGAGACATGCGCTTTTCTCAAAAGCATCTCTAGTTTTATGAACTGATTCTAGTGGAGTGGACAAATTTAAGCTATTTGATCTTTAAACTTTGTGACCTTGACCTTGAACCTAGTGACCCGTGTTGTGCACCCTGCACATCTGGATGATTTAAATATTTGTTGCCGGTTTATGGAAACCTTCCAAGCAGTTGGGAAGATGAGGAGTGGACATGAAGTTAACCAGTTTGACCTTTGGCCTCCAAGAGTGATCTTGATCTTGAGCGTAAAGACTTGGGTTTTGCGCTCTGCATGGTGTCTTGATTAGGTCAAGTTTTGATGCTAGTTTTAAGAAAACTCAGCAGTTTAGAAGATGGAGCGTACACAACCTGAAGCTACTTGACCTCCAAGTGTAACGTTGACATTGGACCTAGTGATCTTTAAGCGCTCTGTCCTGATGATTTAAAAGATAGGGAGTCAACACAAAGTTAACTATTTGATCATTGACCTCTTTTGACCAAAATACCGGAGTTGTGTGGTCTGCATGTCATCTTGAATAGGTAAATTTAGACATCTGATGCTAGTTTTATGAAATTCTTCCTAGTTATTTAGAAGATATGGACCCGACAAAGAGTTAAACTGTTTTACCATGGACCTCCTAAGTGCGATCTTGGACTTGGACTGTGTGCCTTGTATGTCACCTTTATGAAGTTAATACTTGATGCAAGTTTTTTTGAAAACCTTCCCAGCGGTTCAAAGATACTGAGCGGAAAGAATTATAAACGGATGGACTAACGGACATGCATGACTCAACTATAATTCCTATATACTTTGTATCTGGGGGTATAATTATAAACCAAAGTCTACCTGGATAGGGGGATGAGTTTCACTAAAGAAAGGTTGAACAACTACAGTAAAATCGTCCCTCGTGTCATACCGTCCTGTAAGCACCAATTCATTAACAAGGCTGCGGTATCTCTCTGTCTCGGCTCGAAGTTCAGCTTCCGCATCACTGTTAGCCGGGAATGCTGCACACGCACACAAAAAGCTGTAAACAAAATGACTATTAATCCCAGAAGACACCTGGATAAGTATTTTTCTTTTAATATGTTCTTAAATTTCAGTATGAATGTCAAATGAAGCCATGTCACATTCGATGTAAACATTTACAATTTCAAGAGTTACATTTACTTCAGTATTTGGTGGATTTGTTCAAAATATTTTCCGCACTAGCATTATAACATGCATACTACATGTAAATAGATAGTATAAGTATTAAGAATAAAGAAAAAAGCCTACAAATGGAGAGTGTCGCAGACAATGTTCTCATTCAGTGTCTTTACTATGAAGATATCGAGTATTTCAACAAGATTAACAAATGCACGGGGCACGTTCTGGTGCAGATAGTCCAGTGCCTCTTGTATATGTGCAACATAATTTTCTGCTCGGTACTTTTCCTGAAATTTCAAAAATATAAGATTTGCATTTGACATTCAGATATTTTTGTTATGTATAGGTAGAATAAATGAAGGCTACACATATACGCACAATGCCGCTAAGTTTTAACACTAACTTTCTCTGACCTTCCTTACAACACAGTTTGAACAAAAATCGCCACATCAAAATCTTATATTTTAAGGGCAGTACAGATATACAAATCGTATTCTAAGCAAGTTTCCCATCTATAAGATCATCGTTTGTCATTCTGTTTCTGTATATATGTCATTTTCATTTTTTCCCCTTTTATGTTACTTTTTGCTGATATTTATATTTCATATTTAGCACCTTTTCCTTCCCACAGTAGTCACAAAGGTCATTTCCGCCTACAAACAATGTAATAACTTTCCAGTCTTCCTCAAAGTTGATGTTCTTGTCCGCTTTCATACGGTCAACAAGTGTTTTCGCTTGATCGGGCATGTTTCTGAAATACATCACGAATAGTATGTGTACAACATTAAGCTTGATGAATGTTTGATAAGCAGATTTTAATTTTATTCTTATTACCTGAAACAATGTTAAAATTTCTTACGAAATATGTGTATTGTTTGAACTATTGCATCCTCTCAACTTAAAATTACGCTTATATTATAATTATATGAACTGATGTCATTCAAATTTATTGCACGTGAAACATACTCAGACTTGTCCCCTGGGTTAGCAATGTTTAGGTGTGAGCTAGGTTCCCACCACACGGGCCCAGAACCAGTGGAAAAACCTTTAATGTTTGGGTTGTACACTTTCAGAATATCTGAAGAAAAATATAACACACAATAATACAAATAACTGATTTAACGATATGAGAAAGGTGACATACATTTTGAAATACACTCCAACTTGTATACAAAGACCATTGTTTGGTTAGCCAGAATAAGCTAGTCAGGCTGAGTTTTGATCTAGAACTTTTTTGCAACAAATCAAATAAAATACTGTCCGAAAGAAAATGATCGCAGAAACTATCTACAAAAAAGTTGCATAAGATGGCCTTACAATTTCAGGGAGTATTGTGCAAACTTTGAGCACTTGCTATGACATGCAACTTTTAGTTGGTCAAAAAGAAAGATATGTCCCATGTCAAAACTGTATGAAATATTTCTTTTGCATGTACTAGGTTTGGCCCATTTTAAGGCAAGCTGATTTTCCTAGAGTGTCGCTTTTATTTGTAAGTGCTCTACTTTATTTACTGGTTTAACACATAAAAATGAAATCCAGTTAGTGTCCTTTACAACTAGGTTGCCATTAGAATAGGTTTGACTTGGGACTTGATTATTTTTCTTACAAAGGGACTGATCTGGGTTAAAACAGTGTCTCATCCATCACAGGTTCGTCAGTATTCCCGGAGAAAACCATGGTATACTTACTTGGAATAGTTTGTTGTTCGTTTATGGATTTATCACCACCAACACTGAAACAAAGAATTGATCAAATAGTTTTATGTTTTTCTTCAAGTTTAAGTGATTTCACTCAGTTTTATTGATTAGTACGTATATTATATTGTAAAGTAAACTACTATCTAACAAATGTAGCTTAAGTTTGAATAAATGTTACACTGTTTGTCATTTTCAACCGAAGGACACCTAACAGGTCACTAACCTCCAAGATAATCCCCTGTTTTCCTGGAGAAGTCCCAGAACAGTTTTAGCCGTGATTCCCGTGCCAGCCTACAATATAAAACAGATTTACCCGTGCCAGCCTACAATATAAAACAATCTTACCCGTACCAGCCTATAAACAACATACTTGTCAGTATCTATGACCTCCACGCTGGTCAGTTACTGTAATATCCATGCCTACCTATAACATAAAATAGGTCGGTCAGTATCTGTGATGCATGTGCCAGCCTACAGTACAAGAGCGCCGCCAAGCGGGGCAATATACGCCCGAAGGGTTACATCAGAGGATGGGAGCAAAATTTAAAGAACTTGACTGTTGAAGCCCAAATGATTGGAACAACAAAAAGAAGAAATTCCAAGTCCACAAAAAAATTCTTACCAGGTAAAGTTATGTCAAAATACATAAAAAAAATTGGATGTACCATCCATATTGTACCACAGAAATTCCCTACGGCCAATAATAAAAAAGTTTCAAAATATGCTTTTTATAGTAACAAAAAAGGGAAGTAATTCAAAGAAATTATTGTAAGAGAACAAAAAGGAATCTGCCAAATAAAAACATGAGCATTGCAATGCAGAGCAAAGTCATATATGACCTTTGACCCCTAAGTGTGACCTTGACCTTGAAGCGAGTCATCCAAAACATGCGCTCTGCACGTCGCCTCAGTGTGGTGAACATTTGTGCCAAGTTTCTTTGAAGTCCTTCAAACAGTTTAAGAGTTACAGAGCGGACACAGCAAAGTCACATATGACCTTTCACTCCTAAGTGTGACCTTGACCTTGAAGCTAGTCATCCGAAACAAGCGCTCTGTACGTCGTCTCACTGTGGTGAACATTTGTGCCAAGTTTCTTTGAAGTCCTTCAAGCAGTTCAAGAGTTACAGAGCGATCACGAAACATACTCATATGACCTTTGACCCCTAAGTGTGACATTGACCTTGAAACGAGACATCCAAAACATGCGCTCTGCACGTCGTCTCGGTGTGGTGAACATTTGTGTCAAGTTTCTTTGAAATCCTTCAATGAGTTCAAGAGTTACAGAGCGGACACAAAATTGCTAACGGACGGACAGACGGACACCGGGACCATAACATAATACGTCCCTTCGAGCGTATAAAAAATGTTTGTCAGTATCTGTAAAACCCGTGCCAGGCTACAAAATAAAACAGACTGATAACCGTGCAAACCTACAATACAAAACAAGCTTGTCAGTTTCTATGAAACCCGTGCCAGGCTACAATATAAAACAGACTGGTCAGTATCAATGAAACAGGCTACAACAGGCTGATAAAAATGCCAGCCTATAGTTCAAAATAGTTTGGTCAGTATTTATGAAACCCGTACCAGATCACAATAAAAACAGGTTGTTCAGTATCTATGATTCCCGTACCGGCTTAAAATATAAACTATGTTTGTTCGTATCAAGATACTCGTGCAGGCCTAAAATATAGAACAGGCCGGTGAGTATCTATAACAAAATATGACCTAGGTTTGTCTGTATCGATGATACCCGTGCCGGCCTACAGTACGTATTAGACTGGTTAGTATCGGTGATACACGTGCCGGCCTACAGTACATATCAGACTGGTCTGTATCGGTGATACCCGTGCCGGCCTATAGTACATATAAGACTGGTCAGTAACGGTGGTACATGTGCCGGCCTACAGTACATATCAGAATGGTCAGTATCGGTGATAACCGTGTCGGCCTGCAGTACATATCAGAATGGTCGGTATCGGTGGTACCTGTGCCGGCCTACAGTACATATCAGACAGGTCAGTATCTGTGATACCCGTGCCGGCCTGCAGTAAATATCAGAATGGCCGGTATCGGTGGTACCCGTGCCGGCCTACAGTACAAATCAGACTGGTCAGTATCTGTGATACCCGTGCCGGCCTACAGTAAATATCAGACTGGTCAGTATCAGTGGTACCCGTGCCGGCTTACAGTACATATCAGACTGGTCAGTATCGGTGGTACCGGTGCCGGCCTACAGTAAATATCAGACTGGTCAGTATCGGCGGTGCCTGTGCCGGCCTACAGTACATATCAGACTGGTCAATATCGGCGGTGCCGGTGCCGGCCTACAGTACATATCAGACTGGTCAGTATCGGCGGTGTCTGTGCCGGCCTACAGTACATATCAGACTGGTCAGTATCGGCGGTGCCTGTGCCGGCCTACAGTACATATCCGACTGGTCAGTATCGGCGGTGCCTGTGTCGGCCTACAGTACATATCAGACTGGTCAGTATCGGCGGTGCCTGTGCCGGCCTACAGTACATATCAGACTGGTCAGTATCGGCGGTGCCTGTGCCGGCCTACAGTACATATCAGACTGGTCAGTATCGGCGGTGCCTGTGCCGGCCTACAGTACATATCAGACTGGTCAGTATCGGCGGTACCCGTGCCGACTGCACGGATTTTAGATACTTAGAAAGACTTTCTACATTTTAATGTACAGCTTAAGTTCAAATTTGATGTCAGAACGTGTGGTTTCGCGTTTTAAATATAAGATCTGTTGTAAAATTATGTAACTTAGAACTGAATGAATATAATTTTACTAATTTGGTTTACGATTTCATAATAAACCTACCGTGATCGAATCTCCCAGCGCCCCTATCACTTTTACGTCCATCGGTCTCAATTTGTGAACTGCGGGAATAAAATAAATAGATTAATCTGCTAAATAAATAGTTTTATTTTGCATACAATATGAAATGCAAGTAGTTGAAAAATATTATACTGAAACTAACAAATAACAACATACATTAACATGTAGCATTTACACAAAATAATAAATATATGTAAAGAGCTACTTTCATTATACCACCGATCTCTTTGGCATGTTTTGTTACTAACTTTTGACACAACATATATTTAGAAAAATAGACAAAAAAATCTATATTGTTAAGACGTGCTGAGCAAAGTCTAATGCGATTCTAGATTATAATAATGATAGAAAAATAGAATCCGGCCAACGTTATACATGTAGTTACGATACATCATACTACAGGCTACATCATCTGGGTACAGACAATCATTGTATAATTTATCACCTGAGCTTGTTTTCTGCGCGGGCTGTGGGAACGCTCGACACCCAAATGTTGAACTTTTTCGGAGATTCTGAAAAAATATACAAGGTACCAAACACGCCACCTTTTTAATGATATGCAAATTTATCATCCCTTTGAGTTAAAAGATAATGTTCATTTTTTGCTCGTGAGCTATATTAATTCGGAAACAGTTCAGCCTGTCTACCTGGATAATAGTCAAAACGTTTAGCGATTGGTATAACAATGCCCCAATATTACAAAAAAGTTGTAATCTTGTAATATTGCAGTAGTCTCCACGGGTTATCTCACTGCTGGTAAGACAGTATTAGATAAATCTTGGAATTGACTGCATATGTTTAGGCCCTACTTTACATATCCAAAGTGTCACTTTTGGATATATACCGATAAACGAACTTTGTAATTATAATATTCAGTTCCCTGTATGATGAGGAAATTTAATCATTAAATATAAAACAAATATATAGAAATTTATATAATAGCTAAAAGAACAACTTTGATAAAAAGACATCGTTATAAACAACTCGTTTCATCTTTCTTATATACGATAGTTTATGCAAATACCTTATCATTGTCCTGAAACTGACTCATATGTTTCTCGAACAGCCGGACAAAAGTCTCATTTTCAGCTTGCCGGCGAATAAAGTCTGCATACTTTCCGTAATCCGCGCCTGAAAAATACCGACTTTTACTCGCACTCTGAGCTAACACGGAAATGCATTTCTACGTATCTACAATAACGATATTAGCCGCGCAAAAACTGAAATTAATTCGCACGCATTGAATGTACACTATTAAACCTATGTTAAACCTAATCCATTAATATAGTCAAACTTGAATAAGATGCATTTGTACATGAATATTACTTATTGATCTCTTTTAAAGATACTTCGATCTGACACAGGTATTATTTTGGTCATGAACTCCGGTAAAAGAAAATTCGGTTAATGTGACCTATATTTGTACTTTATTTATAAGTATAAAATGTAGAGTAGGCCAAATAAAAACTGATATTTACGAACAGCATTATGCAAAAGTAACTATCAATTTAACCAATAAAGACACAAAAAGACTTTAAATTAATTAATCTTTTTTTTAAATATCAAAATGATCATAAATTGCAAATATCACTATACATAATTGTTATGTAATAAAGTTATAAATCGTACCGACAGAGCTAAATCCAATCGCACAAATAAAACAGTATATCCAGATCATGATACTAACTGTCAAGTGTCCGCTGGTCACCTTCAGTGTGTCCACTACTTAATCTCAGACTGGTTTAAATATTGAGAAAAAATTTAGTATCCTCTCATTTCCCCCCTTGTGATATCATACTGTAATTGTCCTTCTATTTCGTATCTTCGTAATATAAAATATTATCCATTGTTTACTTTATCAAATTTTCACTAAAATATCAGAAATACATGTATATATTGTCATATGACTAGTTCACGAGGGCTTAAATTACAATGTACACCTCTTTTAAACCAATAAAATTCTCGAGCAATGTATTAAAATAAATGTAAGCCAAGTATATGAAAAGGTTGTACAGATAATGGGACTGATTGTGTTCGTTTGTTATATAATGTATAATTTATAATCATTGTGTAAATAAGGAAAGTGAACGCATTTTCTTGATGACGTTATAAGTACACGTTACATAAATACCAGTATATATACCGCAGCTACATCCCTACATAAGCAGGTGCCATAGTATAATACTACGCCCGTTCTTTAAACGAGAATTGATTAACTTTAATGTATTTTCTAAACTTGAAATGGTATCCATTTTTAAAGTAGCTGGACTATAGTAAAGGCGAGACTAGCAATTAGGGGTCAGCAACTTTAAATAAAGTATGAGAAATGCCACATTTAATTGTATCTATCCGGCGTGCTGATATTTATTATAATTATAAAATGTTACAGCTTAGTTTTGCATTTGAATATATTATTTTCTAATTCCACTAAAATGAATCAGGATAATTTCGGGCTTTGAAATGAATAAACTATATTTAAAGAACAATGTACCTTATATTTCTATGTACTAAAAAAATGCACTAAACGATCTACTAATGAAGTTACAAACGGCTGATAGGGGTACACTAGCCCATATGTCTGAAATACTCCATCACAGGTCCTATATTCATAATCGATCTCCATCTAGTTACTAAATCGCTCAAATTAATAAGTAGCAGACAGTCAGACGCATGTACCACAAACACAAATGCTATTGCCTATGGCCTAAAATCGGGGGGGGGGGGGGGGGGGGGGGGGAAAGGTACCGGTCCAGTTGTTCAAAACTTTAACAGACTGTCAAACTAATCGCCTGTTAAATTTTGATTCAAAATACTAGTCTAGGTGGGAAGCACTAGTAAGATGTTTTAATTTTACTGTAAAGACGTTTAAGTGTTCATAATCCTTAAGTCATACATTTGAATTTCTAAGTTTTCTAAAATGTCGAAATATTACATTAAAAATTAATCGACTGTTAACTTAATCAACTGATAAAGTTTCGAACAACTGGGCCGATCTGCAAACACGTATACCCGACCTTCTAGATCGCGAAAAAAATGCCGGTAACCATCACGGTGAGGATGCGTACACCGGATATTGCCATCTTGTGATAAGGTTTGTCATCAAGGTAAATAAAAACTCTATTTTACTTCTATAAAGAAAAAGGGGATTTTATTTTTAGAAACCAGCTACTGCATATATGCTCTTACAAGCATAAAATGAGTCAATCTTACGAAGAAACGCTAAAATTTGTGATAAAATGGCAATTTTATCATTTGATAAATGCAGGCCAGGGATACATTTCTCACGATATCGTCACATTGTCTTGTGATAAAAATTCTGAATCGTACGATTTATTTAGTTACATACAAAGAAAACATTTGTAAATGTTCAAATGTCGGAGAAATTGGTCATAAATGAGCGTCGATGGTGTACTGTGTATTGCAAATATAATTATGTACTGTGTATTGACCTGTATCACATTTTACTGTACTGTACTGTGTAATGTTACATTATCACTGAGTTTTATAGAATAAATCTTACAAAATGTACATTATCATTTCCTTTTCAAAGTTCAAAACAGTAATTTCTTAAGCCCTGAAGATACGTTATGTTTTTACATTGATATCTATAACGTTTACTCTGTTGTAATTAATGTAATAAGCTCTAAATCGTAACTCACTAGTGCAACACCGGGCAATAATCCAATTGTAAATGTATATTCTATTCTTACGCTATGTGATGTTGAGCATTGTTTAAGTTGATACTACATGAATTATCTCAAAAACAGTTAAAGGTATCTTTTTAAATTTGGCATTAAAGTCTCACTCTCAATATCTTGTAGAAAGCCCGGCTCTACTAATAAATACTATATTGTGATTTTTTTTTCGTTGCAGATTCAGATTATTTATGTGTGTTTATAGCTCGAAGAACGAGTTTAAGGCCATTGTATGTCATTTTGTTGAACACCACCCAAATTACGAAAATAATATAGTACGCTAACGACCAAAACCGCAGAAAAGGTAAATTACAAGATAACACCAGAAATATGCAGAGAAAAAAGCGGAAAAAAACTGCTGATTCAGAAAATATTTAAATACATGTTTAAAAAAGGAACCCACTTACAAAAGGGACCAATTTCCAACACAAAGAAACCCTTTAAAAAGGTTGTAAAGACAAATTTTATTTGGGCAAATTGTGAGGAGCCTGTTCACGGACGGCAGTGGACATGCATGCTACCTACCACACCCTCTAGCAGAACTCAACATTTACACATGCTACCAGTACCAAAATATAATTTAGAGACACCCACTCGGCGGTGTACATGTAACATGGAACCTTCAATGATACACAGAATGCAGTTCTATGGACAGACGATGTTTTAGGAGAGTATACATTATTATACAGTCATTGAAAGAATGTGACAAAATAGATGGATGAATACTCGGCCTTTAATCAGTTTGTTTGCCAAGGAAAGTTTCTTTTAAATGATATAGATTTCTGTATTTCTTGACGTCGCAAGATGTTTTCCGTCGACAACTTGGTTAATATGAGGTATAGTGAAAACTGCAAGTTGTTTTGAAGAACAGGCTTAAAACTCTTCCGATGAACACAAATTCATAAAATAACACAGATCATAAACATTTTACAGGCAGCAGTATGAATACATGCAAAAGTTCAGAATGGTGTTCAAGTCAGTTCTTGATCGTTTGTTATTATTGAAAGTTGACCTTGACAAGAAATATACTGCTAGAATTTTGACCAACAAGAAAGTAGATCACATAAAAGTAATAACGAACTGTTTGCATAGAAATGGCATATATCTTGTAAATGATGTGTGTGTCACGGTATAGAACTTGTATATTAAAACGGGGAGAAGTTGTGTAGGCGGCCGGGTAGCTCAGTCGGTAGAGCATCGGAACGGTATTCCGAGGCCGGGTTCGACTCCCGGTCTGGCTGCACATTTTTCTCACCCTGTGACATGTGCAAAATATATTTCAAGAATAACACATGACACTGTTTTCTCCTACTTTTAAAACAATTTGCTCAGTGCATATGACACCTATTTTGTTTCGTACGGAGCAAGTGGTGAGCTGATTACCTTTCAGAACAATACATTTAAAGCAATAAAAATAATTATATTATTATAACTAGTTCGAAGGTTCTATGTCAAATGAGTTTCCTAGCTGTGTAGGCGGCCGGGTCTAAAATCTTACCTGAGGTAAAGGAAAACGGTTATCCATCCATCCATCCATCCATCCAGATTCAGCTCAAATGTGCGGAAAAAGTAAACGGTTATGAGACACTTTTCTTCCCACCATTATTTTTGTCTGGTCACATTTTTTTAAAATATACATATGATTTAGGCCAGTCATTTGCAATTAATGCGGTACAGGTCGCGCAAGGTGTGCATTTTGGGTCATTTTGTCTCAAAATTTAGTGTCCTTAAACCGGAGTTTTACTCGTTTTTATCATCAGCAGGCTGAAAATGTCACAATGAAGTGTTAAATACAATGTATGTGCAATACATCCGCTCAGCACTTTCCGGGGATTTCTCAAAATTGGAATTTTAATGATTTTTCGCACTGGTATCAACGCAGATTCGTGGAATTTTCAAATTTACTGTCTCTTGCCCCCATAACTGACGCTGTATTGCTAAGACAGATCGGTGGAACAGACTACAAATGGAATCAGTTTCAATTTCGACTTACAAAAAAATATTTATAATCTTTCCCCAGTGATAGAATAAATACCAAAATATAGTTATTGTTTTGAAATGATTATACAATTAGCTAATAATAATACAATATATATAACAAATACGCCAATATGGGCCATTTGCTTTTCGGTGCAAGTTTCGGATTTGTAAAAAAATCCTTTCGAAAACAATATTCCGGAGTGTATCCACGATTTTGACAACAACTGGAAGCAAGATTTTAATTATTGAGAAGTCATCTCCTTGTTGTTATTATTGTACAGTTAGCATAATGGTTGATTTTGTCGGATAGCTTTAATGTTAATCTGATTTTTCTGTAAGTTTATAAATACGAGTGATCATGTCTTAGTCATGGTCTTGCGCATCAGCGAAAATCATTAACATTCAACAGTTACACATCATGGACTAAAGTAAGATATTGATATCTCCATCAACTGCGTTCAGCTCTGCGGAGCCCATCTCTGCTACTCACTCAAATGACGTACATGTGCACTTGGCCATTGACCTCTTTATTGAGAAAGTTGTCACGAGTCGTGACTTACACTTTACTGGTTCTTACTGAAAGTCTGTTGAAATCTGGCATGAAACCAACAAAACAAAGAGAGTTTTTGAATGTATCTTACTTTAATGGTGGTACTTAATAGGCTGGTATTAATCAGTGTATACATTTCTCCAACTGACATCCATGATATGCAATGAACCCCTTGCTGTCAGCACTTTCAGTGCTTTGATTTCTTTACAAAATTGTTCTCATTCTCTAAACTGATTTCACCAATTTTGAACTATATGGGAGTGAGTGAAACGTGGGGATTCTGCCGAGCGTGTTCATTTACAATTTTGTATGTCTCTTTTGGGGGTTAAAACTACTACACAGAACGACTTCATTTACGGGGAACCTGGAAGGTTGATATTTCAATCATTACGATTATTTAAAATAATAAAATATTGGCTAAAAGATGTAAACATACCTGAAAGAAAATAAATTTCAATGATATAAGAAACTAATGTTAAAAGATCTTGATGTTCATCCAAATAAGACAAACTGGGCTTCGCTGGTTACGAATATGGACTCTCGCACAAAATGTTGGTGATGTAACTATCTTTTTATCAATTTTTAAACAAAGAATAAAAGACATACCGTGTGTTACAAGTAGGATCGGTTAATCAAGCAGAGCATTATTTTATAGATCTTTTTCAACTTTTAATTATATCAAATATACCTAAATCAAGTAAATATTAAGAAATATAGGATTGCACTTACTAGATTTAGAGTTTCATCCCATAGGCTTAAAGTAGAAACGGGAAGGTGGAATAATACACTATTTGAAAATAGAATATGTCTGATCTGTAACAAACTAGAAGACGAATACCATTTGCCAGAATGTGTTTTGTTTTGCATAATGATTTCAGAAAGAAATATATTAGATCATATTTTTTATAAAAGAAAGAGCATGCACAAAGCCATCGAATGATTAACATCTGAAAACATAAAAGTCATAAGAAATTAGCTACTTTCATATATAGCGCCTTTGAAAACAGAAAATCTTTTTGTGTAATTGTTTAATCTACAGTATTTACATCATATATTTTTTCTTTCTGATTGTACTTCTAGGTACCGTACCGGAAGTAAATACATAGTCTCCTGTCAAAACTTTGCAATTTGTTACGAAAACTTTATTATTTGTCACAGCGAGGTGTATTTTTTATGCATGTACTTTAACTCGTTTTAAGCATATTTCCGCCATCGACAATCCTTTTCAGAATGTGTATTAACCATGGGTGTTGTTGACCTACATCAAATATATTATGTAATGTGTATTATCATGATTGTATATTGAATAAACATCTGTATGTGCAGTCAGCGGCTGCAGAGCGGCCGTTTCCGCATGGGGATTAGTGTCATCCCAGCTCTCTCCCGTTGCGTTACGCTATACCAGACTCTGCAACTTATCTGTCCACCAGATCCAGATCCAGTTAAGCCCTTGTTTGATCAAGAAGCTGTCGCCATATAGTCGCATTAGTTATCTGAATTCTACGCCACATGCAAAACATATTATCTGCATACGGCGCACTTACAGCTAAATAAATCAGCCAGTGGTAATTATGCGAAATCGAATGATAATGGACAATACAATTCGTATCAGAAATCATTCTAAAGAATTCCGAGTGTTGTGTCTTGAAAACGAATTATATCTTGCATATGATTGTGATAATGTTTGTATTATTTTATGTTAGTCTTCTTATCTATGTTGGTAAATAGCTATACATATATAGCTATTTTGTTTTGTTTTTGTTTTACCAAAATCTGGGAAGAAGATATCATTGCTCCAACCAAAATATCAGGCTTCCGATGAACGTTGCGGCAAATTGGGGTCAAATTGGTGAATTTGCCGCAAACTTTCTTTTGGCAAACTTTTGTATTGTATTGTATTGTATTGTATTGTATTGTTTATTGTAGTATTGTATTGTATTGTATTGTATTGTATTGTATTGTATTGTATTGTATTGTATTGTATTGAAGCAATAAAAGATCGATCTATCTATTTAGCTAGTAGGAACTGTTTTGAAATTTCAGAATATAATGTATCGCTTTTCTTTGTGTATCAGCCAGTTTTGAACACCAAATAATTCGAAATATTTTGATTATATTTGTCGATAGATTTTTTTACAGGATATCTTTAGTTAGCATAACTCGCAATAACAAATTGTATATGATATATAGAGACTTTTTCATGGGACAGACCTGGAAATAAAAAAAAATCATTCTATCGTCCCTGAATATGTCATCTCGGATCCTGCATTTTCCACACACAAACTGTGTGGATTAAAATCATCTATTAAATCCAGCACCCGCCCCCACCCCACCCCGACAATTCCGGGGAGCATATTTTTATTCATTTATTTTGTTGGGTTTAACGTTGCACCGACACAATTATAGGTCATATGGCGACTTTCCAGCTTTGATGGTGGAGAAAGACCCCAGGTGCCCCTCCCTGCATCATTTCTTCACGAGCGACCACCGACATTCCGTAAGCCAGCTGGGTGGCTTCCTCACATGAAGAATTCAACACCCGGATGAGGCTCGAACCCACATCGATGAGGGGCAAGTGGTTTGAAGTCAGCGACCTTAACCACTCGGCCACGGAGCCCCCGGAGCATATTTTTATAGACTTGCTTCGCTCACAAAGCATATCAGCATGATCAGAACTATATATGATGGTGTCGTTTAAAAAGATCATTTAGAGCTTATGTTGTATTGTTATAATGTATTGCCGACTTAAAATAAAACATTTCCTATCTTATTGCAGAGGCCTAATCAAAATTAAAAGCTATCAGCTGGTTCGAAGTACGAGCTAAATGACCTGGTTACAGTAGAAGCAGTGTTTTGTTTTGTTTGTTGTTTAACATAATGTTTTATCTGCTATGCTTTTACTTTCAAGGGGCAAGTGCTAATATGCCATAACAACCTGTATGGACATGCTGCATTAATAAAAAAAATATATGCCTTTTTCCTCATATTATTAGTATATCTTTTCTGCTCTCTTTATTTTATTTCTACTGCATTAGCACCTTCTATGCAGTTATTTCATAGTAAGATACTGTATTATATATGTCTGCCAATTCAATTTTCTTATGTACTTTATGCGTTCGTGCTTTAATGTGTTAGGCTATATATGCCCTGTTCTCGTTATTCCGAGCCCCTTAACCGGTATTTCAGTGCTGGTCAGTAACAGCTTTAAGTTTCAAAAGTGTTTTTGCTATAGTTTGATACTCCAACATCTAAACTTAAAAAATCCCCATGAAGAAAAATTCTAAAGATTGTCGTAAATGAATAATCCAGGCTTTCACATGATGACCCTAACCCTCTGAAACAGCCAGATTCTTTCTCGTTGAACCGAGACTTGCGATCATTTGTACTAGCTCTGAAAAAATAAGGCTTTTTTTGAAAAAGTTCTTTTTTAAAATTAAGAACAGATACATTATAGTGTTTGCGGACAAAAAAGTTTTAAAATATGTGGTTTCTGTTTTCTGTAAGAAGGTTATATATTACCCCAGTGATTTTAGATAAGCAAATTTTGTGCCAAAATTTTCTGTTGTGTATATTTCTATTTTAATGCAAGTAATACTATTTTCTTTTTATTTTTGTTTGATTGTCTTATGATTTGCCACAACATACATAAAATTTAGAAACAGGAAATAGCTGCAAGTGCAAATTTTCCAAAGGCTCGGATCAATGAGAAGGCTCGAATTACGAGAAAGAGGCATATTACATGTACATACTGTTTTTAATATCTGACCATATCTTTTAGCTTATTTTTCCTTTCAGCCATGATTTCTGATTTTATTTGTTTGTCGATACATCCGCCATTATATCTTCTTACAGGTCAAATTGACGTCAGACTGTCCTGTCCACTTTCCTCGCGCCCTTGTCTGTTTTGTTGTTTGATTGGTCCTACTTTCGGTTTCAATTTTGAAACTATTTTTAGTTTCATTGACCTAATTATGTACGGAAATCCCAAGAATGTTCTGGAATAATGCGTCACTTCCGTTAGAACGTTCTAGAGTATACCGACTTACGGACTATAAATTGGTGTTGTACTATATCCGTTAAATAGTGCGCGTAAATGTATGCGAAGAAACAATCTGTCTACAATATTTTATGAAAGAGTTCAGTACTATAAAGAGTTGAATAGTGAAATTTACTTAAAATTTATTCAAATAATTAGGTTTCAGTGAGAATCTATTTCCAACACAGTTAGATTTTACTACGCGAAAAACACTTATTATATTTCCAACCGGCGTGCGTCTGATTCAGTTACGCTACAGATTGAACAGAGTGAAGACGGCGTGATAGTGAAGGGAAAAAAAAGAAACACCCACAAAGGTAATAAGTTTATTTCTGACAATACTTTACTTGTTTAACGATATCGTCCTTCAAAATTATTTGATTTAGATTTTTATAATTTTTTTTTACTAAATTTTAGTGGGCATGAACACCACGTGCTTTGATCACTGAAATTGAAGCATGCAAAAATTCTGTACCGTGTATATTTTTAGCTGGATTTGGGGCAGTAGGATATTTTGTTGTTGCTTTTAAAGATGATCAAATATTTATATCGCAAAATTATGAATACAGTACTTTTTAGGGATAGGTTGATTATAGATAGGGACGAGCCCCTCCCCCCCATGTTGTTTGTTTCAGTGTGTGTAGTGTGGAAGCAGTTTCTAAGCTGGGGTATTTGGAGGGACTAGATGGGATGTTTATTACGAGGTTAGCAGAAATGTAGTCAAGTAGGATTTTTCTAGCCGTCCGTTAATCTGTTTAGAATAGTGTAATAAAATGATTCAGTTTATACCATATTTTTTTTGTTCCAGTGAAAACAATGAACCTTGCTTTAAACCTGCGTTTTTACACAAATATTGATTTATAAATTGTATGAAGGTTAGAAACATAATCTAAATCGGAGTACAATATTTTAACAGAAAAATGAATAATTCATAAATTGATTACCGGATGGGCAGAAAAACCCTAGCGTATATGATAAGGCATCCGGTTATTGGGCGGCTTCCATAATAGAACATGTCCTGTCACGATATAAAAGATCGTGAAATAAGTCGTCTCGATAAGCCAAATGAGTAAGGCTAGCAGAAATTGCACAAGTTAGGCGCGAGGTCTATGAATTAAATACTGTATAGACCAGGGTGTAGAATAGGGAGAGGGGGTAATTTTCTTTAAAAAAAAAAAAAAACTGCATCCACATGGGGAGGGGCAGGGAAAATTTTTGGAATAGCCCATTTTTGTATTTATACGTAGATTGTTAATGTGTATATTGTGACATACATTTGTAGTGTTTGCTTGTTTTTCATAAATCAAATGAGAATTGAAGCTATCATGTACTGACTAAATCAGTGTATATATAAAATTTTATAAAGAACATCGGTGAATGAAATTTATTTGATGTTTTTGAAAAGAGGTGATCTATTATTCTGATTTATAGTAATAATACTGAGAAGTTTGTTTAGAGGTTTCTTTATGCCCACCTTCATGCCCCAAAAGGTGGGCACATTAAAATCGCTCTGTCCCTCCATGCGTGCGTGTCTGTGTAAATTCTTGTACGGGCTGTAAAATTGTCATAAGGGATTTTGAAATAACTTTGCATAAATGTTCATATAATGGGAGGACCCCTAGCTCCAAGGTCAAGGTCACCCTTAGAGCTCAAAGGTCAATAGGGTCCTTTTCGTGTCTGGTCCACAACTCTGCCATTAATGAAGGGATTTTGAAATAACTTTGCATAATTGTTCACCATAATGAGACTATGCGTCATGCGAAAGACCAAGACCCTTTGCTCGAAGGTAAAGGTCAAACTTAAAAGTCAAAGGTTAACAGGGTCTGTTTCGTGTCCAGTTCATAACTCCGCCGTTCATCACGGGATTTTGAAATTACTTTGCATCAATGTTCCCCATAATGAGACAACGTATCATGCACAAGATCCAGACCCTTAGCTCAAGGGGGAGGTCACATGCTCTAGTCCCAGACCGCTAGCTTCAGGGTCAAAGGTTAACAGAGTCTGTTTCTTGTCTGATCAATAACTCTGCTATTCATCAAGGGATTTTAAAATTACTTTGCACAAATGTTCCCTGTAATGAGTTTTGTGCAAGACCCAGACCCCTAGCTCCAAGGTCAAGGTCACCTTAAGGCTTTAGAGACTATTTATAAAAAGTTCATAGGTCTAAACTGTTCTGGCATATTTTGCGCAGACAACTGTAGCATTCTTGGGAATGCTTTAGGGGCATTTGTCACTAATAGTGACGGCTCTTGTTTATTACTAACAATTGAAAAATGACCAAAACTATCCCATACACACAAAATCATTGCTTAAGTTATAAAATGGAAGTGAAATATTACTTAAAGTTGAATGAATTGAAAAAAAATGACATTTTCCTTGTGATATACATGTACAGGGAAAAATATTATATTTGTCTTCTTAGAAGAAGAATGCATCAAAAGTTTGTTCACTATCCCCAGTACTGTAAAACACTGTACATGGCATTAATTTATTATGCCATTGGTGGTTAATGATCAGATGTAGGAATGACACTGCAATAGATCAATACTGGATGTCAGATTTTTTGTCACCAACTGAACTTTGTCAATTACCATTAAGCTTGAAGCCGGATAACTATTGTCAAAATTTGTTTCAGATGCCTGAACAACAGAACATGGAAGAAGGGGAAGCTGAAACCTTCGCATTTCAAGCTGAAATTGCTCAGCTTATGAGCTTGATCATCAACACATTTTATTCAAACAAGGAGATTTTTCTGAGAGAATTGATATCAAACAGCTCAGATGCACTTGACAAGATCAGATATGAAAGCCTTACAGATCCATCAAAACTGGACAGTGGAAAGGAGTTGTTCATCAAGATCACTCCAGACAGAGAAAGGAACATGCTGACCATTATGGATACTGGTATTGGTATGACCAAGGCTGATCTAGTCAACAATCTTGGTACCATTGCCAAGTCTGGAACAAAAGCCTTCATGGAGGCTCTCCAAGCAGGAGCAGACATTTCTATGATTGGTCAGTTTGGTGTAGGTTTCTACTCTGCGTACCTGGTTGCAGACAAAGTAACTGTCATCTCAAAGCACAATGATGATGAAGCTTACACTTGGGAATCCTCTGCTGGAGGATCTTTCACAATAAAACCAAATCATGGTAAGTGCTACTCTGTGGTAAAATTTATTTTCTTTCACTTTACAGTTTTTTTTGGCAAGCATTAGAAAGTTTTAACATGCAAAATAAAGACATTATTTTGCAATTTTGTTCCAACTTTTGATAAAAATTTTGTATGGCTACTTTTTAATATGGACATGTGCAGTTGCAAGAAATTGGACTTTCTTTCAAAAAAAGGAGAGAAGATGAAAATAGGTACAATATCCTCATGTGATTAAGATAACATGTCTGCAGAGCACATGCATACACTCAGTCAATTTGCAGTCTAGGATGTTTGCTTTGAAGACCTGTTGAAATTACAATTAATTTCATCAAGTGGGGTGGGGATTTTCCCCTGCTGTAGTTGTCTGAAGGACTGTCTACTTCCTCTACTGTTAATAGAATTCTGAATGGGAGGACCCACACTTGAAACTTCCACCTCCAACGTCAATAATGAATCCCTGAGTGGGAAACTGAAGAATGAAAATCGTCATTTCAGTTTGTGCACTTCCAAAAAGTATGGAGAATTGAGAGCTTGGCAAAAGTGCCTGCATTTTTCAAAAGGTACTTTCATTTTGGGAGTACTGGTTACGCGATGAAATTTGATCACTGACCTAATTTGAGTTATGAAGTGAAGCTTGTTTTAAAAATGAATGCTTTTTTTTTTTTTTTAAACAGATGCACCTTTTGAACGAGGAACGATGATAATTCTCCAAATTAAGGAGGACCAGGCAGAGTATCTCGAGGAGAAACGTATCAAGGAGGTAGTGAAGAAGCACTCGCAATTTATTGGCTATCCAATCAAACTTGTGTGTGAGAAAGAGCGAGACAAGGAAGTATCAGATGATGAGGAGGAAGAAGAGAAAAAAGAAGAATCTGCTGAAGGCGAGGAGAAAAAGGTAGGTCTATATAAGTTTCCCAGTATCTTTTAAATGAGCATACTGGTAATCCATCTAAGGTGGACATTGGAACTAGTCCTGATATGTGGACATAGGCTATTTTGAGCCCGTTGTAAGCTGTATAGATGTGGAAGTCATTATGCTTTTTTCTGAAGAATATTATAACCAAGCACTTTTGACGGTAACGTAAGTCGAACTGACTGTCGTGGCCAAGTAGAACCATGCTAACAATCATATAAACCATGACGGCCTAAAGCCTAATATTAAATTCATGTTGCACAAGTTTGTGTTAGAGGCTCAATTGACAAATGTTTACCATTTTTCAGGAGGAAGACAAACCAAAGGTTGAGGATTTAGATGAAGATGAGGAGGATGATGATAAGAAAGACAAAAAGAAGAAGAAGAAGATCAAGGAGAAGTACCAGGAAGATGAAGAACTCAACAAAACAAAGCCACTGTGGACCAGAAACCCGGACGATATCACACAGGAGGAATATGGAGAGTTCTACAAATCACTGACAAATGATTGGGAAGACCACCTTGCTGTCAAGGTACATTTTCTATTTCAATATTCCAGCAAATGTTTTACAGAAAAAGCCAAATTGATCATGCATGCTAGAAGACAAACAGTTTCGGAAATAGATTTGTTTTTCTGTCCGATACAATTTTACAATTTCTCTAAAAGTGAACACTAGTCGGCAAAATCAAACTGGTTAAATTATTGTGCTTCTAAATAATCAATAGCCTTGCTAAAATTTAGCGTTTTCTAGTGTGGAGACAGTAAATGTTTAAGCTTGAAGTTTTACTACAATGCTTGCAACAAAGGGTGAAAACTGATGCATTTTAACTTTATTTTCGTTTGAATTACAGCATTTTTCTGTGGAAGGTCAGCTTGAATTCCGTGCTCTACTGTTTGTTCCAAAGAGGGCCCCATTCGACATGTTTGAAAACAAAAAGAAAAAGAACAATATCAAATTGTACGTCAGAAGAGTATTTATCATGGACAATTGCGAAGAATTGATTCCAGAATATTTGAACTTTATTAAGGGAATTGTGGACTCTGAGGATCTTCCTTTAAATATTTCGAGAGAAATGTTGCAGCAAAGTAAAATCTTGAAAGTGATTCGCAAAAATCTTGTGAAAAAATGTATGGAACTGTTCGACGATCTTTGTGAGGACAAAGACAATTACAAGAAGTTTTATGAACAGTTTGCAAAAAATCTCAAGGTAAGTTACTAAGACATATTTTTACTTTAAAACTGTATACATTATTAAGAAATTTGGGTATTGCATACTTCGTTTTTAAACACGGCTTTCATACAGTAAATGTTTCCATATAATCATGGTTTCATAAGTTTTTCCAAATAACTGAACAGCTTAAATAGAAGTGCTTTGTAAGTATTTTGTGGATATGGTAAAAAGTCACTAACTTTTGTGTTGTTTTCCAGCTTGGAATCCATGAAGACTCTACAAACAGGAAAAAGATTGCCAATTTCCTTAGATACTATACTTCACAGTCCGGTGATGAAATGTCGTCATTGAAAGAATATGTGTCCAGAATGAAAGAAAACCAGAAAGACATATATTATATCACAGGTATATATTTAGTAGACCCTTTGTTTTGTTCACATAACTCCTGAGGCTGTTCAAATTTTGTATAATAATGTCCGTTTTCTTTAAAAAAACAAAACAAACTTGATAATCAGAGCCAAGATTGATGAAGTCGGAATATGTAACAGTTATTTTTTTCTAAGAATTTTTTGAAAAAGATCTAGTCGGTAGCAAGACTAGTATATATTGTTCCATAAAGTCTTTTGTTAATTATTGAAGTTAATACTTTCCTTGAAGAAAAGCCTGTGGATATTATCTTGTTCTTTGTGATCTTGGAAAAGAGGTTCTAAGAAGTACAGACATCTGTAGATCTATAATATGGTATGAAAACTTCCCAAGTTTCTGTTGCTCAGGTTCTACCAAGTTTATACTTTATTTCAGGTGAGAGCAGGGAAGTTGTACAGTCTTCAGCGTTTGTTGAGCGTGTGATCAGCCGTGGCTTTGAAGTTGTCTACATGACAGACCCCATTGATGAATACTCTGTCCAACAACTGAAGGAATTTGAAGGCAAGAACCTTGTGTGTGTTACCAAGGAAGGTCTTGAACTTCCTGAGGATGAGGACGAGAAAAAGAAACGCGAAGAACAAGTTGCCGAGTTTGAGGGCTTGTGCAAGGTCATGAAGGAAATTCTAGACAAAAAAGTTGAGAAGGTAAGTTTAACTGGCAAATAAGTACTTGAACATGGATTACGGAAGGGCTCGTTTCTTAGATTCCTCATTTACAACTGTGATATAATTCTTCGGCTAAATTAGGCTATGAATAAAACATATTTTTGAAGGCTAAAAAAAAAGTTACTGTTAATGCTATGGAACTCTACCTTAGTAAGGAGGGACATCTTTTGGGAAGCGAGGACAACAGAGACTAGTACTGTTGAGATGCAGATTCCTCTTCACATCATTTACATTATTTGTGTAAATGTTAGTATCGGGAGGAGAAATAAAACGTCTTCTGGCGTTGATGGCTGGACTAATTGTCCTTCCATTGTCATAATGGAGACAACATTTTTATTTATTTTTATACTTTTATCAAATTGTTTTTTTTTTTTTTTTGGTTCAGCTTAATTTCAGCTTACTTATAACATTGCAGGTCACAGTTTCCAACCGTCTGGTTAACTCCCCATGCTGTATTGTCACCAGTCAGTATGGTTGGTCAGCAAACATGGAACGTATCATGAAGGCCCAGGCCCTCAGAGATTCCAGCACTATGGGATACATGGCTGCCAAGAAACATCTAGAAGTTAACCCAGAGCACTCTATCATTAAGGCATTGAAGGAGAAAGTCAGTGTAGATAAGAACGATAAATCTGTGAAAGATTTGGTACTGCTCATGTTCGAGACCGCTCTCCTGGCTTCAGGGTTCTCCCTAGAAGATCCAACTACACATGCCAACAGAATTAACAGAATGATCAAACTCGGTCTTGGTAAGTTCACCAGTTTTATCAAGTTTATTTAATATACTCATTCATTCAGAAGTACAAACAGAAATTTGGATTTAGATCTGTTCCAGTATTTCGATGTTACTAAAAATAACGTGCAGACACATGACATATACTGAAAATCTACACCACTTGAAGGCAACATAAATAAATCACACGAGTGCTTGGACTTGTAGTAGCAAGTCACAAAAATGAAGTAATAAGGAATAGCAGAGATTCTTCCTGTGGACAAGTATTCCTCTTCACATCATTTACATTATTTGTGTAGACGTTAGTATCGGGAGGTGAAATTAAAGTTCTTCTGGCGTTGATGGCTGGACTGCTTGTCCTTTCATTGTCATTGTGGAGACAACAAAATTTGAAGTTTTTTTTACTAAATAGGTAGCATAGTGGATTTGAATATTACCTCTCCACTGCTTTGATATGCAAGACAGGTGTATAGAGAATTAAAGTTAAAGGTTGACTCTTTGCAGGTATTGATGAAGATGATGTAGTTGTACCTGGGGAGACTGGTGATGCCAACACTGACGAGATGCCACCATTAGAAGGCGAGGATGATGATGCGTCACGCATGGAAGAAGTGGATTAAATATGGAACATTTTCTTTTTACCCACTTTGTGTTGTTAACTTAATGTGGAATTAATGGGAGTTCATCGTCTAGATACATCATACAGACCAAATAGACATTAAATGTGCTAAGAGCTTAAGTTCTGTTAACATCTTGTGCAGCTGGTATCTTGACATGTATGTTCGTTTTTCTACACAATTGTGTTGTAAGATTAATAAGAAAAATGGCAGTTTGACAAGAAGTCATTTCCCATCTTATTTCATCCTTCACAAACATAATATTGTCCAAGACATGTTGCAATTGATCAAACCATGCTGTTTAGTTCTGTTCAATCTGTGATTATTTTTTTTCTAGTTGTATTGTTTTTTTTAAAAATGCAGTACATGTTGTCAGTTTTGAAACGCATTTGAACATGTCAATGTTCACATTTCTTTTCATTCATCCACTCATCTTTGGGACATTTCTTGTGTATTTCATTAATGATACAAAAGCATTACTGTGAATAAAACTAGAAAGCTTAATTGTTACTTTACCAGAACTCACTTTTGTGGGTGAGCTATTGTGACCTCCCACCCCATACATCCATACTGTGATATTGTACCTTTGTCCGTTCATCTGTACATGCATACATTTCAAAGAGTAATTGAACATCACATGGTTGTCATTTAGTCAGCAGGTGCATAGGTGTGTATTTGCCATTAAGTCAACTGTGACAAAGGGTCTAAAGACTCCACACATCTAAAAAAAAGATTCCCCTGGTTGTCATTTAGCCAGCAGGTGCATAGGTGTGTATTTGGCCATTAAGTCAACTGACAATGGGCCTAAAGACTCTACGCATCCTTCTAAAAAAAAATTCCCCAAGGTCCCGAAGTTGCACCCATTGACTGACAAAAAAAGTACGAAGGATGCGTGTTTATATTGCTTCTACATTGAAATGTTTTCTTGATACTTCCCAAATCCAGTCTAATAAGAATATGTTGTTTTTTTTGTGACACTTTTTAACATGTGTATGTTGAGGTTATTATAACTTTTAATTAGTCTAGAATACATAGCAAATACATTGATGAATGTGAAGCAACCATTTCTTCAAAATTACACAACTCTTTAAAATTTAGGTAATTTTTGTGCTTCCAAGAGGGCATATTAAAATTGCACTGTCCATCTGTGTGTTCATGTGTCTGGGTAAATGTTTCCCATAATAGATGTGTCTTGTGCAAGACCCAGACCTGTAGCTCCAAGGTCACAGAGGTTAATGGGGTATATTTCATGTCTGGTCCATAACTGCCATTCATCGAGGGATTTTGAAATTACTTTGAGCTAATGTTACCCATGAGAAGTGTCGTGCTCAAGACCCTGACCCCAAGGTCAAGGTCAGACGATTGGGTTAACGGGATATATTTCTTGTCCAGGCTGTAACTTCAACATTGATTGGGAGGATTTGAAAATAGTTTGACACATGATAACCATATTTGGGTGTGACGAGCTTCCGATCTGGGTCTCTGGTCAGTCAATAATTATTCATACCTTAAACTATTTTGCGCAGGCAACTGGAGCATTCTTGAGTAAGCTTTTGGGGGCATTTGCCGTTAATTTAGGTTTTTTGCACCACTAGTAAAATTCAACTACATGGTGCAGTCGCCAAAAGTACACTGGTCAGACTAGTGGGTTAAAGCAGGTCAATGAAAGCATTTTTCATCCCCCAACATGTAACAACTCTATTCTATATTCCTTACCAGTAACCTGTAATGAGTACAAGTTTACAGATGCAGTCACTTGCTTCTAGCTCCACATGCAGTGTGACAAGTACAGTAGCACAAAAAAAAACAAATATGAAATGTTTTTTTTAGTAAGACTACAGTGACAATAAGTAGTGGCAACATCGTCATACATAGTCTTCTGGCATGGATGGTGTTTTATCATTGTTTTTGGTAGCATTAACTGCCAGCGCTTTAAGAACATCTACTCTACCAGTGGTCTCATTAGATATATTTTCAATGAAAATTCCTTTTGTGGCCCTGTACAAAAGAAATTGCAAGAGAGTTTATTCTGCTAAAATAAAATTGGTGTTAGAGGAATTTGTCCTATTTACTTGAAGCTTAATCATTTTTTCTGACTGCTGGCCTGATCTGCTATGGTTCTTCCAAGTGTTCCTCACAAAAAACCACTGAAGGGCATAGTCACTTCTCTGTATGTACTGTAGTAGAAACTTGAAAATTTTGTCAAACTGCTGGCTGTATTTTGAAATATTTTCACAGATAATCGCTTGGTGACCCTAGGGTGTTCAATTTGCTTCGATTTATTAAAAAAACAAGTCGGCTAGAGGGCATTGTCGTCCGCATAGGTGTATGAAAGTGAAGACGTCCGACAAACTATAACAATGTCCCACAAATGATCCTTGTGCGACTGTTTACTAAAACTGTTAAATGTTGTTCAGAATGTCAAAATTATGCAACTAGAGCTTTATAATTGCAAGGACCTGCACCTAAGACATACTCTTCTACATAGCTACAACAGCAGCTTCTATAGGTAGTATAAATGCTCCTCGAGCAATATTTGTACAATGACCTATTCAGAGTTTTAGATTATTGTGCATGTTAATTTGTTTGCAAATAATTTTCATGTAAGGATGAAACATAGTTTTTTCAACATTTTGAATTGGTCAAAAGTCCAAACTTGTCAAACACTTAGGGTATGAACTTATTATTTGTCAGCACCTGTGAAGTAACTTTAACAAAATCTTTTGCTTTTTAGCTCAACTGTTGAGTAGTGACAAGGCGAGCTTTTGTGATCGCCCTTCGTCTGTCCACAATTTCTTGTGAAACGAGAGACCATATTTTGCAGTCAATTTTAATCAAACGCACAACTTTTATTGGCATAATAGCTCAGTTCCTTCCGAAAACTAGCCAGATCCCATCATTGGTGCCAGAGTTACTGCTCCTTGGGGCCAAAATTTGCTATTTTGGCTTGTGAATATGATCCAGACCACATTTTACAATTGATTTTAATCAAACTTGCACACAACTTGTATTGGCAAATTATCTGTTCTTTTCGAAAACTGATCAGATCCTATCATGGGTTCCAGAGTTATGGCCCCTTAAGCCCCATGTGGTTCTGGGACGATCGTTGTGTGAAAAGAATTGGAACCACTGCCTTACCCTTGCATGACCGTAACAGGCGACTAATAGGGTCTTAACACTTGGTTTTGCTGTAACTCTGTGATTCCAGCAGGTATGCAAATTTTGATTCTATACCTGTTTTTATTTCGATGTAAATGAGATGTGAAATCATCATTTGTAGTCCTGTTTGGCGCCATATAACCTATACTGTGTTGGTGCGCCGTAAAACCCAAATAAATAAATATGGCCCCTTAAAGAGCCAAAATTTGCTATTTTGGCTTTTACAGCCATATAGAGACTTCATTTATTGTTTGATTTGATACAATATCTTTAACAACAATAGATCTTGAATTTCTTGATGAATCCGGCAGATCCAATCATAGATTCCGGAGTTACAGCCCCTGATTTACCTGTGAAAGAGCCAAAATTTGTTAATTTTACCTTGTGAACACATTTTATATTCGATTTTAGACCTTTGACTTCCAACTGAGATAGGAACATGGGGTTTGCGCATGACACTCCTTCTCATTGAGGTAAACATTCATGCCAAATATAAACAAGATTTGTCCATGCATGTCAAAGTAATGGTCCAGACTTGGTCGGACGGACGCACGCACATACACAGACCCGCCAAAAGTGACGACATCGACGCAAGCATGCTCAACAAAAATTGAAGGGCCATAACTATGTGAACAAGAGCTGTCGCAGGAGACGGCACGCGCAACTATTTCGATGCTGGATAGTGGAACTGGGCACATCTGAGGAAACTGGAGCTGTCTGTCACTGGAGTGTTTAATGACTCCAATGGTGGACGAAGATACTGCACAATAGCTCGAGTCAGTGTCAAAAATATTAAGTTATAAAGTGAGGTAAAGATAAATGTATCAAAACACTATGTAAGTATAATAAGTATAATTCTTAGCAAAAAGGTGGCATAATCCATAAAATATTGGTGCAAGAGTTATGCACCTTGTGTCATATGATGTGGGTGATGATGTGGAAAAAGTTTGAATCAAATGCATTTCGTAATAACTTGAGATATAGTGAAAATTCATCAAACTTAACCTTAAATCCTAAGCAGAATGGGGGCATAATTCATGAAAAATTGGTGCCAGAGTTATGCACCTTGTGTCATGATGTGGGTGATAAGGTGGAACAACTATTTTAAGTTTGAATCAATTAACTTAGAGTGAAAGTGTATCAAAACTAATCTGAAATTCTAAGAAAAAAGGGGGGATAATTCATGAAATATTGGTGAAAGAGTTATAGCTCTTGTGTCATATGATGAGAGTGATGATGTTGAAAAGTATTTTAAGTTTGAATCAAATCCATTTAGTAATAACAGAGATAAAGTTACAGTGCATCAAAACTATAACCTGAAATTCTAAGTATTAGGGGGAATAATTCATTAAATATTGGTACCAGAGTTATGGGCCTTGTGTCATATGATGTGGAACAACTACTTTCAGTTTGAATCAAATCCATTTAAGAGTAACTGAGATAGAGTGAAAGTGCATCAAAACTTTAACCTGAAATTCTCAAACTCCAACAGTGTTACTTCCCCTTATCGGTACAGTTTGACATTCCTGCGCGGAGGTTGTGAAATTCTAGGTAAAAGGGGGGATAATTCATTAAATATTGGTACCAGAGTTTTGGGCCTTGTGTCATATGATGTGGGAGATGATGTGGAACAACTACTTTCAGTTTGAATCGAATCCATTTAGGAATAACCGAGATAGAGTGAAAGTGCATCAAAACTTTAACCTGAAATTCTAAAAAGGGGTGATAATTCATGAAAAATTGGTGTGAGGTTAAGATCCTTGTGCCATAGGATGTGGGAGACGATGAGGAAGAACTATTTTAACTTTAAAGCAAATCCATCAAGTAATTACAGAAATAAGGAGAAAAAGGAGAAAGTGTAAAAAAAATCTTTAACCAAGGTGGGGACGCAGAAAGATGCCGATGCCGAAACGGTGAGTAGGATAGCTCTCCATATACTTAATACAGACGAGCTAAAAATCATTCAAATAAAATGTGCATTGCACATGCACAACTTGACTTGGTACCAATGATAATCACAAGGTTTGATAAAAGTCTGGCATATAAGGCCCAAGAAATAGCACGGACAAATTTTTTTCACATACATAAAGAAAAAATAAAGGGCCATAATGCATTAAGTGAAAAATAATCCAAATAGCGCTTCGCACATGCACAACTAGGCTTGGTACTAATAATAATTATACAGTTTGATGGAAATCTGGCAAATAATTGCTGCGAAATAGCCAGGATAAATTCCGTCTACAGATGGACAAACTGGAATCCAGTATAGCCCTCAGATACTAGTATCTGGGGGTATAATTAGAGAATGGTATGTGTCTGAGTCAACTCAGACACTGGTATGTGTCTTGAGCCGAGTCAGACTGGTACATGTCCAAGTCAAGTTAAGAATGGCATGTTTCTAAGCCAAGTCAGAGACTGGCATGTGTCTGAGCCAAGTTAGAGACTGGTATGTGTCTGAGCCAAGTCGGAGACCAGTATGTCTGAGTCAAGATGGAGAATGGTGTGTGTCTCAGCCAAGTTGGAGACCGGTATGTATCAGAGACCTGTATGTATCCGGTATGTGTCTGAGCTATGAAGGAGACTAGTATGTGTCTGAGTCAAGTCAGAGACCTGTATGTGTCTGAGCCAGCCAAGTCGGAGACTGGTATGTGGCTGAGCAAACTTAGAGACTGGTATGTGTCCTAGCCAAGTCGGAGACCGGTATGTGTCTGAACCAAGTTAAAGACTAGTGTATGTGTCTGAGGCAATTCAGAGACCAGTATTTGTCTGAGCAAACTTGAGACTGGTATGTGTCCTAGCCAAGTCAGAGACCAGTATGTGTCTGAGCTAAGTTAAAGACCAGTATGTTTCTGAGACAAGTCAGAGACTGGTATGTGTTTGAACCAAGTCTGAGACTGGTATGAGTCTGCGCAATGTCAGAGACCTGTATGTGTCTGAGCCAAGTCAGAGACCCCTATGTGTACAAGTCAAGTCACAGACCCATCTGCGTTTGAGCCGAGTCAGAGACTTGTGTGTCTGAGCCAAGTCAGAGACTGGTGTGTCTGAGCCAAGTCAGAGACTGTTGTGTGTCTGGACCAAGTCAGAGACTGTTGTGTGTCTGAGCCAAGTCGGAGACTGTTGTGTGTCTGGACCAAGTCAGGGACTGGTGTGTGTCTGAGCCAAGTCAGAGACTGGTGTGTGTCTGAGCCAAGTCAGAGACTGGTGTGTGTCTGGACCAAGTCAGAGACTGGTGTGTGTCTGGACCAAGTCAGAGACTGGTGTGTGTCTGAGCCAAGTCAGAGACTGTTGTGCGTCTTGACCAAGTCAGAGACTGTTGTGCGTCTGGACCAAGTCAGAGACTGTTGTGCGTCTAGACCACGTCAGAGACTGGTGTGTGTCTGGACCAAGTCAGAGACTGGTATGTGTTTGAGCCAAGTCAGAGACTGGTATAAGTCTGCACAATGTCAGAGACCTGTATGTGTCTGAGCCAAGTCAGAGACCCCTTTGTGTACGAGTCAAGTCAGAGACCCATCCGCGTTTGAGCCAAGTCAGAGCTGTTGAGTGTCTGAGCCAGCCAAGTCGGAGACTGGTATGTGGCTGAGCAAACTTAGAGACTGGTATGTGTCCTAGCCAAGTCGGAGACCGGTATGTGTCTGAACCAAGTTATAGACTAGTGTATGTGTCTGAGGCAATTCAGAGACCAGTATTTGTCTGAGCAAACTTGAGACTGGTATGTGTCCTAGCCAAGTCAGAGACCAGTATGTGTCTGAGCTAAGTTAAAGACCAGTATGTTTCTGAGACAAGTCAGAGACTGGTATGTGTTTGAACCAAGTCTGAGACTGGTATGAGTCTGCGCAATGTCAGAGACCTGTATGTGTCTGAGCCAAGTCAGAGACCCCTATGTGTACGAGTCAAGTCACAGACCCATCCGCGTTTGAGCCGAGTCAGAGACTTGTGTGTCTGAGCCAAGTCAGAGACTGGTGTGTCTGAGCCAAGTCAGAGACTGTTGTGTGTCTGGACCAAGTCAGAGACTGCTGTGTGTCTGAGCCAAGTCGGAGACTGTTGTGTGTCTGGACCAAGTCAGGGACTGGTGTGTGTCTGAGCCAAGTCAGAGACTGGTGTGTGTCTGAGCCAAGTCAGAGACTGGTGTGTGTCTGGACCAAGTCAGAGACTGGTGTGTGTCTGGACCAAGTCAGAGACTGGTGTGTGTCTGAGCCAAGTCAGAGACTGTTGTGCGTCTTGACCAAGTCAGAGACTGTTGTGCGTCTGGACCAAGTCAGAGACTGTTGTGCGTCTAGACCACGTCAGAGACTGGTGTGTGTCTGGACCAAGTCAGAGACTGGTATGTGTTTGAGCCAAGTCAGAGACTGGTATAAGTCTGCACAATGTCAGAGACCTGTATGTGTCTGAGCCAAGTCAGAGACCCCTTTGTGTACGAGTCAAGTCAGAGACCCATCCGCGTTTGAGCCAAGTCAGAGCTGTTGAGTGTCTGAGTCAAGTCAGAGACTGGTGTATGTCTGCGCCAAGTCAGAGACTGTTGTGTGTCTGGACCAAGTCAAACACTGTTGTGTGTCTGGACCAAGTCAGAGACTGCTGTGTGTCTGAGCCATATGTAGAAAAGAGTTGCACACATTCACAAAAAAAACATTATATGAAATATTTATTTTATAGTAAAGAACAAACATATATAAAATTTTATTATCTATGAAATTTGATAACCATATTCCATATATTAATTACATCTGCAGCATAAAAAGACTTTTCAATGTAAATGTATTTTTGATTTTTTCAGCTCTCTGCTACCTTAACAAAGCATCCAATTGTTGTGTGAAGTTTTTTCTTTTTTCAGCTTTAGTTGCCTGTAAAAGGGGGCCAATAGCCCCAACTGAACAAATTAATGAGAGGGACCTTATAATAATGGTACAGACTGAGTCCTGGTGAAGATCCATAAGAGGTTCATGAAAAGAGGCAGATTAAAGGTATCTTTATTTATAACCATAGCAGCCCTTAAAAGGCAGACTGCCCCTTAAACAAACTTTGGAGAGGACCTTATAATGATACTATTGACCAAGTTTGATATCCATTCAGCTGTTTATGAGAAGTTGTTTAAAAGAATTTCTATTTTTGACTCTTAAAAGCAGCCCTAAAAAGGGGCCAAGTGCTCCCACTTGAATAAATTTTGGAGAGGACCTTATAATAATGTTACAGACAAAGACTGATGAAGACCCATCAAGAAGTTAAGAAGATGGTCAAAAGTTTTTTTCTTTTTTTAGCTCTGGTGGCCCCTAAAAGGAGCCAAGGTAAACAATATTACTGACCAAGTTTGGTGTAATTTTGTTGATGCAGGACCATGGATGAGGGACGCCAGACAATCCACCTACATTTATAGCTCAAGGGTGAGCTAAACAGAACTTCTAAAATGTCTTATCTTAAAGTTTTCTTGAAGACAAAAATGAATATATGTGGTAAAACAAATATTGCATGACCAATTAATAAGAGGAATATGGCAATTTTTGCACACAAAACATGTATAAAATACGAAAACTCAACAAGTGAATTGCTGAAAATTGTGCCACAACAACTACTAGAAAAAGCTTGCATGACCCAGTATGTACAAACTATCTCACACATCCATCACATAAAATAAGCAATGAAAAATATCTGGCATTTCTCATATGAAATCAAGCTTTATACTTTCTGAAGACACATTAATGGAAGATTTCTTACAGAAATTCTTTTGACTCAAATTAAAAAATCTAAAAATAGAAAATCTTAAACAATCTTGAACATATATAAATTTAATGTAATATATAACAAAATGTGAAAAATGCTCATTACAAAGTATGTGAAGAGTACTACCAAAATGTACCATAGTTCTTTTAGAACAAGACAATGAAAAAGTATATAATATAAAAAAACCCATAAATATACTGTTAATAAAAATTTACACACACTACGAACAAATTAATGACAGTCTGGAAAATGCAATATACCATGAAATCACTACTACTAATGGGGGATTAATTTCTTGTTGCCAAGTCAATCCAAAAAATTTGATCCTATAAAACAAGTAAAATTCCTTTTCGTTTCGTGTCCACCAAGTAATAGTCAAAATTAACTAAGTTCATGGTATTGAATAGATTTTGTAAATTGATGTATTCAAGCCAATTATTTGGAATATGTTAAAGATTTAGACTTGAAGATCAAAATCAGATCTTAGTTACAAAAAAAAAATACATACAGTATCCTCTGCCACAAACCCTTTTATACGTAAATCATTATCAATGAATTACCTAAATCATCATCAATGAATTACCTAAGTGATTATCAATGAGTTATCTAAATCATCATCAATGAGTTATCTAAATCATCACCCATAAATTATCTAAATCATCATCAATGAGTTATCAAAATCTTTTAATTAAGAAGTTGAATTTCAGGTATTCAGTAGTAAAACCATTGATCCCTTTAAATTTGAGATACACAGTTTCAATTGTATAACGAGTATTCAAGAGTATGCCTTTTTACAGGAATTTGTGATAAGATATATAATATTTCTGATGAACATATGAACTTGTGTCAGATACAAAGTGGCTTAAACAATTTTCTGATGAGATATTTTGATCTGATATATTTTGTTGGGACCGAAGTACCAATGACAAAATTCAGGTCATATGGCGACTTTCCTACTTTTTGATAATGGAGGAACACACTAGGTGCCCCACTGGGCATTATCTCAGGAACAGGCTGGCACCAGGGTAGAACTGCTCAGCTGGATAGCTTCCTCACATGACTACAATGTCAAATGCAGGGCTCAAACCAGCAGTGGTGAAGGGCAAGAGAAGTCTGCGGCCTTCACAACCTTGTCAAGGAAGCCCTTGTTTTGATTTTAAAAAATCCCCCACCTTTAATATTATATCTTCATATTCAAATAAATTATTATATCTGCCTTACAGGATAAGATTAAATATTAACTATTCAAGATTTATTTTCATTATGTAATTTAAAAAGTTAAATTCTGTCCTGCCTTTCTGACTGCACTAAAGATAAAGTGCATTATAACTACCAGTACTTTGTTTTAAAAAGGCTTAGCAGATAATACCAAATGTAATTTAAGCAAATTTAGACATGTCTTTATCCATATGCTCAATTAAATACAGACTTTTTACATGTAATACATTATCAAGACAAAAACCATACACATCCCATACAGGAACATACTATTGGGTTTTTTAACACTTTTCTGTACAATACGATGGTTACACGTCCACGATTACCTATCTGAAAAACTTTGGACGAGCCACTAGGAGGAGTACCTATCCACTTACATACTCCTGTATTGTACAGGAAATTGTTAAATATGTTTTTTATTCTATGCTTATTTTTCTCTCTAATAAATAAACAAGAGGACCATCATGGTCCTGAATCGCTCACCTCTTCCCACATGACCCAGTTTTGAGTATGACGTCGTTTTTTCTATTATTTGACACAGTGACCTAGTTTTGAGCTCATGTGACCCAGTTTTGAACTTGACCTAGATATTATCAAGATAAAAATTCTGACCAATTTTCAAGAAGATCCATTGAAAAATATTGTCTCTAGAGAGGTCACAAGGTTTTTCTATTATTTGACCTATTGACCTAGTTTCCGAAGGTATGTGACCCTGTTTTGAACTCTACCTAGATATCATCAAGGTGAACATTCTCACTAATTTTCATGAAGATCTCATGAAAAATATGGCCTCTAGACAGGTCACAAGGTTTTTCTATTTTTATACCTACTGGCCTAGTTTTTGACCGCACGTGATCCAGTTTAAAAACTGATCTAGATATCATCAAGGTGAACATTCAGATCAATTTTCATGAAGATCCATTGAAAAATATGGCCTCTAGAGAGGTCAAAAGATTTTAATAATTTTACACCTACTGACCTACTTTTTGACCGCAGTTGACCCAGTTTCAAACCTGACCTAGATATCATCAAGATGAACATTCAGACCAACTTTCATACAGATCCGATGAAAAGTATGGCCTCTAGAGAGGTCACAAGGTTTTTTTATTATTTGACCTACTGACGTAGCTTTTTAAGGCACATGACCCAGTTTCATATTTGACCTAGATATCATCAAGGTGAACATTCTGACCAATTTTCATGAAGATCCATTGAAAAATATGGCCTCTAGAGAGGTCAAATTTTTTTAATAATTTTAGACCTACTGACCTAGTTTTTGACCGCAGTTGACCCAGTTTCAAACTTGACCTAGATATCATCAAGATGAACATTCAGACCAACTTTCATACAGATCCCATGAAAAGTATGGCCTCTAGAGAGGTCACAAGGTTTTTTTATTATTTGACCTACTGACCTAGCTTTTTAAGGCACGTGACCCAGTTTCATATTTGACCTAAATATCATCAAGGTGAACATTCTGACCAATTTTCATGAAGAGCCATTGAAAAATATGGCCTCTAGAGAGGTCAAAAGATTTTAATAATTTTAGACCTACTGACCTAGTTTTTGACCGCAGTTGACCCAGTTTCAAACTTGACCTTGATATCATCAAGATGAACATTCAGACCAACTTTCATACAGATCCCATGAAATGTATGGCCTCTAGAGAGGTCACAAGGTTTTTTTATTATTTGACCTACTGACCTAGCTTTTTAAGGCACGTGACCCAGTTTCATATTTGACCTAGATATCATCAAGGTGAACATTCTGACCAATTTTCATGAAGATCCATTCAAGGGTATGGCCTCTAGAGAGGTCACAAAGTTTTTCTATTTCAAGACCTACTGACCTAGTTTTTGATCGTAGTTGACCCAGTTTCAAACTTGACCTATATATCATCAAGATAAACTTTCAGACCAACTTTCATACAGATCCCATGAAAAATATGGCCTCTAGAGAGGTCACAACGTTTTTTCATTATTTGACCTACTGACCTACTTTTTGATGGCACGTGACCCACTTTCGAACTTGACCTAGATATCATCAAGATGAACATTCTGACCAATTTTTATGGAGATCCATTCACAAGTATGGCCTCTAGGGAGGTCACAAGGTTTTTCTATTTTTAGACCTACTGACCTAGTTTTTGACCGCACATGACCCTGTTTCAAACTTGACCTAGATATCATCAAGATGAACATTCAGACCAACTTTCATACAGATCCCAGGAAAAATATGGCCTCTAGAGAGGTCACAAGGTTTTTCTATTATTTGACCTACTGACCTAGTTTTTGATGGCATGTGACCCACTTTCGAACTTGACTTAAATATCATCAAGATGAACATTCAGACCAACTTTCATACAGATCCCATGAAAAATATGGCCTCTAGAGTGATCACAAGGTTTTTCTATTATTTGACCTACTGACCTAGTTTTTGAAGGCACGTGACTTACTTTCGAACTTGACCTAGATATCATCAAGGTGAACATTCTGACCAATTTTCATGAAGATCTCATGAAATATATGGCTTCTAGAGAGGTCACAAGGTTTTTCTATTATTTGACCTACTGACCTATTTTTGAAGGCACGTGACCCACTTTCGAACTTGACCTAGATATCATCAAGGTGAACATTCTGACCAATTTTCATGAAGATCTCATGAAATATATGGCCTCTAGAGAGGTCACAAGGTTTTTCTATTTTTAGACCTACTGACCTAGTTTTTGAAGGCACATGACCCAGTTTCGAACTTGACATAGATATCATCAAGATGAACATTCAGACCAACTTTCATACAGATCCCTTGAAAAATATGGCCTTTAGAGAGGTCACAAGGTTTTTCTATTATTTGACCTACTGACCTAGTTTTTGAAGGCACGTGACTTACTTTCGAACTTGACCTAGATAACATCAAGGTGAACGTTCTGACCAATTTTCATGAAGATCTTGTGAAATATATGGCCTCTAGAGAGGTCACAAGGTTTCTCTATTTTGAGACCTACTGACCTAGTTTTTGAAGGCACGTGACCCAGTTTCGAACTTGACCTAGATATCATCAAGGTGAACATTCTGACCAATTTTCATGAAGATCTTGTGAAATATATGGCCTCTAGAGAGGTCACAAGGTTTTTCTATTTTTAGACCTACTGACCTAGTTTTTGATGGCAGGTCACCCAGTTTCGAACTTGACCTAGATATCATCAAGATGAACATTCTGACCAACTTTCATAAAGATCCCACAAAAAATGTGACCTCTAAAGTGGTCACAAGCAAAAGTTTACGGACGCACGCACGCGGACGACGGACGCTGCGTGATCACAAAAGCTCACCTTGTCACTATGTGACAGGTGAGCTAAAAACAACTAGACGTGCACAATTATTCCAGGTGATTGAAACAACTGATGATGATAACTTACATAAAAAGAACAGTATATCAAGTGTTACCAGTAAATGACGCTGAATTCTGGTGCAGATATTTTTATCGGTCAACGGCTTTTATTGTATCCTTAACATGGGAATTTCTAAAAAGTTTCACAATCCAATATTGAATATCGTGTATCCGATACGGAAAAAAAGATAGACAGTCACATGGTACAAATATGAATCTCTGATTGGAAGAGAAAAATAGGTGAGCTGCGCCATGAGAAAACCAACATAGTGGCTTTGCGACCAGCATGGATCCAGACCAGCCTGCACATCCACGCAGTCTGATCAGGATCCATGCTGTTCACTGATGGTTTCTCTAATTGCAACAGGCTTTAAAAGCGAACAGCATGGATCCTGACCAGACTGCGCGTATGCAAAGCCACTATGTTGGTTTTCTCATGGAGCAGCTCAGGTATAAAATAAATCATTCATAATGGTTCTCCATAATTCAAAATGTATTTTATAAATTTTGCATATATACAGAATTAATAAATTCAAAAACAACTTATAAATATGGTACCCAGGCAAGACAATTTCATTAATGGCTAATACTGTTGTTTTGCATGTAAATAAATATCTTTTAGTTTTGCATGTACATTTGTAAATAATTATATACAGTATGTAAATATCACAGAAGAATAATTTACAGATATCAAGACAATTGTTCAAAAATAAATGTCCTACACCAGAAAGTTGCATATCAATAAAATGACCTCAGACAGTTGTGATAAAATATGAGCCGTGCCATGGGAAAACCAACATAGTGGGTGTGCGACCAGCATGGATCCAGACCAGCCTGCGCATCCGTGTAGTCTGGTCAGGCTCCATGCTGTTCGCTTTTAAAGCCTATTGGAATTGGAGAAACTGTTAGCGAACAGCATGGATCCTGACCAGACTGCGCGGATGCGCAGGCTGGTATGGATCCATGCTGGTCGCACACCCACTATGTTGGTTTTCCCATGGCACGGCTCATATAATTCTTATTGTATTTTTAACCAAATCAATTTGAAAGCATAGAACTAATAGACTGGTGAAAAAAATAGTACAATATTATGTATTTTTTCTTAATTTAATTTTTGAAGGTCAAATATTTTCACAGCAATTTTTCTTTAAAATCACATTTTTGCCAATAACATAATTCAAGAAATTCCTACAACCAACAGCAGATATCTGAAGACCCGTTTAAGTCATACCCAGCTCTTCCAAATAAAATATATAACTAAAAAAATCCTTTTACAGATTTAGTGGATTACTCTGAATTTCGCAGTAGCTGTTAATGTCGAATGTACCTTGCAAAATAATGAAATCAGATTTGAAATGTGACAAGAGCTGTCAACTACATAGAAGGAATGGTCACTAAGACAGCAGACTAGGTTTCTTCAAGCAAAATCTTATGCTTGTGCAAAATCTTCTACAAAACTGGTAAGTTTCCCCCAATCACATTGACCACAATTATGTATGAATTACATGAACAGATAATACTGTTTAACTTGTGATTATTCAAATTAGGTAGTTATAAAATAACTAAATGTTTATATTGTCTTAAGTTGTATAGAAGGATCACAAAAGCAGAGGTAAACATTACCATGTCCAGCTTATAAGGGGGCTTGGCTTAATCTATTAAACATGTTTATGTATGCTGATAGAGTAATGACCCTTCTTTGTAAGGTGGCAGTCCAGGATGCCAGTAACATAATGATTTCCAGGAGTCACCAAAACATAAGCCTGACACAGCTCTTTAATGTTATGAATTAACCCATACTCTGAAATAATGAAGAATGTTGAAAAAAACAGGCCCTGCATCTTTACAAAACTTAAGCAAATATATAATGCATGCATACTAGAGTTCTTCTTATCACAGATTAATTAACATATAGATTAGGTTTTCTAAGTCTACACAAAGCTTCAGATGCAATATTTATCAACAGTTTGATAATGGAATGATACAAAAATTAATTTTGAGTGATATAAAAATTAATTTCACAGCGGTACAACTTGATAGTTGTCATTAATTTGACAGTGGCTAGATGAAAAGGTTACCATTAACTGTAAATTATAATAGATATCATAAAGCCGACAGTCATATGAGGCGTGCACTGAGAAAATCAACATAGTGCGTTTGCTACCAGCACGGATCTAGACCAGCCTGCACATCCACGAAGTCTGGTCAGGATCCATGCTGTTCGCTTTCAAAGCCTATTGCAATTAGAGAAACTGTTGGCGAACAGCATGGATTCTGACCAGACTGCACGGATGTGCAGGCTGGTCTGGATCCATGCTGGTCGCAAACGCACTATGTTTGTTTTCTTATAGCGCGGCTCATATATTGTTTGCAAACCTGTATTACTTTCTTCATGAACGGAGTATACTTCTGAGTACCAGTTAAGCCTTGAATAGAGGTAAAGGTAAAACTGGTAAAGTTTCTGTTTTACTAAAGAATTAATAGGATTTGAATCTTTTAACATGAAGTTTGCTTGTCTGGACACTCTTACATCCTTCTGATTACAGAATGTTATTTCAAGTCAGACTATTTGTAAAATGTAAATGTTTTCAGTTCAAGAAATTCTTAGCTGCAATTCATAGAATATCTTGAACCAGAACATATTTTTGATCCTGAAGCAATGCGAACATAGAATTTCTAAATCTATTTGGTAAACTTAAAACAAGATGTTGCCGTCATGTGTCGAAGAAATCGTCTCGCTGAGATTCATCAATACCGTTGGTGGTTATATGTGACGCACTTGGTGGTTTTCTATTAAAAGCATTATCAAAGCTATCTATAGTGTTTGCACTGATTCCTCGCCTTATGCCATTAGTATTTGCCTGTTTTTTAGGACTTGACCTTCCAGAATAAATTCTTTCAGCGGAATCAGCAGAACGAGTGTCATTGTTGTTGTTGTCGCCGTCAAGCCAGGAATCAGCTGAAAATATAAATAATATGCAATAAAATGTTGCACTACAATTTTTCCCCTAAAAGTATTGTATATACACCTATAAATAAATGAAGTTTATCTATAATAAAATCCTGTCATTAAAGAGAATTCCTATAGTTTTTTCCTTTCATAGAATTTTTTCAAATTCACATATATGATAGGAAAATTTGTGCTGAGAACAATGAACAAATAAAAACAATGGGTCACCAGGCTTGTTTTTGTGAAAAATTGTTTTGAACACACCCACAGTTGCTGAAACTGTCAGCGATTTTTCAACATTTTCATAATTTTCTTCTTTTTTATAAATACCAACCAAAATATACATCAAGACAGCACATTAAGGTTATTCTTTTTACAGATTTTACTTATTAGATATCATAGTCATATTTGTAATACTATATCCTTACGATAATGGGTACAAATGAAAAAAAAATCTTGTTTCATATTCACTTTTGTGAACTTTTTTCATTGAAAAATACTTATAGTGAAGAATATTTTTTTAAATTTTGAAAAAACTGTTTCATAGAATTTTTTCCTGTTTTTCTTGTGTATAAATTGTTGTATTGTGAACATAAAAATGGCTAAAAATGTATGGGTCCCCAGGCTAAATTTTATGTTAAGACCGCTTGAATACAACACCTGTTTGGACGAAAAATGGCGCGAACCTGGCCAAACTGATTACATGTTTATCTGCTAGAAGTTCAAAAAAGTTTTAAAAATTCTTAATTATTTCAATAATTGAATACTAGATAATCTGAAAGGAGATAATGTCTTATCAGTACTAAGTCAATTGTCTTACATTATATGAGCGACACTGTCTTTGTACTAAAAAGCGATGTGAAAACACAACCTCAAAAAATGGCAAGATACCTGTCAGGCATGATACTTGTCAATACAACATAAACCAGTATCAACATTTGATTACTGATAAAACTGATCAAAAGAGTTATTTCAGTCAAGATTAATCGTATTTAAGATTGTCTGTCACATGTTTCAACAAAGTTGACTTCACTTCAGTTTTCCATAGAAAGTGTCGGCTGCGCAGAAAGATGTGCATAAAAAACTATAGGAATTCCCTTTAAAAACATCCTTAAGATACAAAACAACTTGCTAAATCAAATATTTTAAGTGCTTCTGCAATTAAAGAAAACTAGAGCTATCACTAAAGGTGATGAATGTACCCCCCGCATGCACTGACACAGTACATTGCAATTTGACGCACACAAGATTGAATAATTATGTGGACTGTATGTATATAGACTGTATGTATACAGTATAGTAACAAAAAACAAAGTCCCATAACTATGCAGAATATTTATCTAAAAGAATGTAACATGCACCATGCACAACTAGGGTTGGTACTGATCACTTGTGTGAAGTTTCATTAAATTGTGTGCAAGGGTTTGGTAGATTAGGCACGCACAAGATTGCATATGCAGACTGTATGTACATAGTATGTTAACAAGAAACAAAGTCCCATAACTCTGCAATTTTTGTCGCTGAAAGAACCTAACATGCCCCATGCACAACTACTGTTGTTACTGATCACTTGTGTGAAGTTTCATTAAATTGTGTCAAGGGGACGAGGAGAGATGGTGCGCACAAGATTGTGTCTATGTATATAGTATAGTAACAAAAAAAACAAAGTCCCATAACTCTGCAAATTTTTTTTCTGAAATAATCTAACATGCCCCATGCACAACTACTGTTGTTACTGATCACTTGTGTGAAGTTTCATTAAATTTTGTCAAGGGGATGAGGAGAGATGGTGCGCACAAGATTGTGTCTATGTATATAGTATAGTAACAAAAAAACAAAGTCCCATAACTCTGTAAATTTTTTTTCTAAAAGAACCTAACATGCCCCATGCACAACTACTGTTGGTACTGATCACTTGTGTGAGGTTTCATTAAATTGTGTCAAGGGGATGAGGAGAGATAGTGCGCACAAGACTGTGTCTATGTATATAGTATAGTAACAAAAAAACAAAGTTCCATAACTCTGCAAATTTTTTTTCTAAAAGAACCTAACATGCCCCATGCACAACTACTGTTGGTACTGATCACTTGTGTGAAGTTTCATTAAATTCTGTCAAGGGGATAAGAAGAGATGGTGCGCACAAGATTGCGTCTACGGACAGACGGACAGACAGACAGATGGACAGACGGACAGACAGACAGACAGACAACCTGAAACCAGTATACCCCCCCTTACAACTTTGTTGTCGGGGGGTACAAAAAGATGCACGCCTCAAGTCTTGCAATAAAACTGAATTTGGGTAAATTAGACAGAATTCAATGATGAATCTCGCATGAAGAAGGCTGTCTAGGCAGAAAGCACAATAAATTCAGAAATTGTTAACAGACACTCAGTATATGCACAAAACTTGGAAGTGTTTCACAATAATATTCCAATTAAAGACAGAAAGCAAGCAAATTTATACCATATGCTACAATGGTGCTGAAATCAATCTGAACACAAACAGTGCTTGAGATAACAACGTAAACTTAATTACAAATAGAAATATTCAATATAAAGAATAACTGAAAAACTGAAAAGGTTTTGTCAAAATTTGATAGTTTCTTTAAGATGTATAACATTAAAATAAAAAAGCACCTGCCAGTTAGTTTTGCTGAACAAAAATTAGTGCAAAATTTCCAAGACCAAAAAACCATGTCCCTATTAGAAGAATTAGAAACAGATGCAAAGTCTATCTTAGACTCTGTAACTCTCACTTTAACCAGAAGAGGATACATTCATGGTAAAGAAATATTCTGGGGACTCAACTATCACAGACCAGCTGCAAAGGGGGATGGGAAGGGGGTGGGAGAGAATTTTGTGAGATTCTTTTTCTGGAATAACATTGTATGATACTGCAGATGGATATACACAAGATGTAAGTTAATTACACTGCTTTTCCAAAAGAAAACTGGATGGACATTCTAACATTTTCAAAATAATTCTATATTCTTTCTTTCATTTTTTGTATAATGTACCTAAAATTAGATGAAACTACCAAATTATATAGACACATACAACAGTATATGAAATTATCAAACATGTATACATATATACCATATTTACAGTTGTATGTCATATCCTAGATGTCTGAAAATATTATTAAATACATATTTGTACATGTAGTCCTTTCTATTGGTCTGTCCATAGTCACATGATTAATGATAAAAAACTGTATCAACTAGTGGGTGGAGCTAAAAACACAACGGGCTCTTGATTTTCTATATGCAGCACCTTTGAATGTGCTTATCATGAAAAAGATGCTATACAAATCTGGTACAAATGTATATATAGCATTTTGATGTTGTATCAATGTACATCGTACAAAATTTAAGACAAAAACACAGGAAAAAATAATTAACAACCACAACAAACATTTGAACTTGATTACTCTTTTTTTCAATTAGCTTTCAATTGTTGCAATTTAATAATAAAACTAGAGCTGCTTTTGAGAAAAGTGCATGTCTCCCACAACTGCCTAATCATCTGAATAGTAGTATATGAGTCAACCATGCACCAAGACCTCAACTGCCTTATCAGACTTTGAGTGCTTTGATTATCAAAAAACAAGTTTCAAGGGCCATAATTCTGAAGAGCCTGGGCTGATCTGGCTAGTTATCGAACTTGGCCAAGGACTCATTGGCAAACACATTTTGTTCAAGTTTGGTGAAGATCAGATGAGAAATGTTCGACTTAAGAGTGGCACTGTGCGGACAAGCTTTGTGACAGACAGACAGACAGACAGACAGACAGGAGTAAATCAATTTGTCTCCCACATCACTGTGTGGCGGGAGACTAATAATTGTTGCTTTCAGTTTCTGTAGCTATGAAGCTGATACCATTTTTTCTGGTGGATAAATAATATAAGTGCTGCTGTGACTGTCAACTTAAACCTACTGATCCATAAAATGATAAGGGTCATTTACTGACCACAAGAGGAATTACAATCCTAAGTTAAAGTATTTTCAAACATTTATTGTTAACTGTCTTAAGTCTGGAGGTCACTGTAACATTAACCTTTGACTCCTTGAGTTCCAAAACAACTGGGATCACCCTATGTCCAAGCTTTCTCCAGTTACTGATCAGAAAGTATTATTAATCTCAAGGTTAATGTGACTTTGATACTGGCCTACTGACCCTGAAAACTCTAGATGAAGTTTGACCACTGTAGGCCCAAGCTATTGATCACAAACCCATCTCAGTCTCAATGCCACTTTGACCTTTGATCTTACTATTCTGGATCATCTGCTGACTTCAGGAAACCATTCTATGAACTTTGAACACTGTAGACCAAACATTCTTTGTTGTTGATTGGAAACAATATTGTACACAGACCAACTGACCAACAAAAGCAAAATAATATACTCCCTCTTCTTCAAAGGGGAAAAGGGGAATACAATAATCACAGATGACTTGAATTATCAGTCAAAAAAAAATCCCTCACGAATGAACTTTTCTTCAATACGATTCCCTAAATGCTTTAGGTGAATTAACATATCTAGTACACCAGCTACCATCAACAGCACTGCATTCACAGCATGTCTAAAGACTGTGCATATTTACGTTTAAGTTCATCCCCAACTAAACAAAAAAAAATTGATAAAACTCTTGAAATTGAAGAAAATCCTCTCTACTAACAAAATGCTCCAGCACTTCTGTCTTAAATATGGTAATTTTCTTGATCTACAGCTTTCAGTAGGAGATTTTGCAACTTGTGTTTTGATACTTATTCAAATAGATGTGTGTAAATTAATTTACAGTATAACCCCAAAATGATGATACCCCTAAAGAGCAAAATACTTTAAAACAAAGTGAGATATTTCTTTTCAAATTGCATTTGCTTCTCAGTAAAATAACATACAAACAAAATTCAGTATTTTAATGATATTTGCCTCAAAGAGGCTGTACTGCAAATTAACAACAACATCTAGTCCTAAATCCCATTGCTGTAATATAGGAACAACAACTTACAGTTCCTGTTATGACAATGTTCTAGCTAAAAATATAACAACACTTCCTACCTTGTGAAATAAACTTTTCAACATCTAAGACCTAATGTCTATCTAAGTTAAAACAAACACTTGGCCACTACTCTTACTTTCTATCCAAGAATCAATCTCCATTTCAACTGTATAATTATCAGATAGTTATAAATTAACCCAGTTTTTATAAGATTTTCACATGATTGTAATTTTCCTCATATTTAACATTTAGCCTGCTGGCGGAAAGTGATTCTGCCTTTGCGACCGGTGCAGACCAAGATCAGCCTGCACATGCCTGCACTGTTCGCTATTCAGCCAGTAAATTTTTCAGTGAACACCCCTTTGAATAATTAAGCCCAAATTGAATGACGGGCCAGTCCATTTTAGAACTTTAGCAGGCTAAAGGTCAATAGCAAGAGGAAACATCTTGTTTTTCTTCAATGTACTTTGGTATCATAAACAAATATGGAGTACTGTAGACTTGGTCATTTTCACATCATTTTTATATCTAAATTTGATTGTCAACAGCCTTATTCACCTTGTTAAGACATTGTGCTTTGTTGTCATCTCTTCTTTTTGATATTCACAGGAATTTTGAATCTTTGTGTTGTTCTGATCTCTCAAATCAAAATATTACCCATTCCACAGTAAATGAAGCTTATGAAAGTGTCCATTAAGATTATATGACTGAGTATCATACATTTCTAATTGCAAATCATACTAAGGTAACAGCTTAAAAGAAAATCAGGTAAAATGATAATCATCTCATATTGTATGGCAATATTTCACTGTCAGCTATAACATGTCAGACTTTTCATTTTTTTTTTCAGATCTCTTTTATTTTCTTGCACATAAAATTGGCTAAAACAACACTGCAAAGCATGACTATTATCAAGCAATAAAAGTCCCCTACTGGAAGTAGCATCTCTCATATGTGCTGCCATAAGAACAACTTAACTGAAGAATCAGCATATTCTCTTGAATGCACTTTGACATCACAACCCATCTAAAAGAAATCAATAATATGCAGCTAAGTGAAATATTGATTTAAACCTTATACTGCACTACAGTCAAACTTTGTTTGCTTGAACTATTGATAGTTCGTACACATCACTTTGCGCACACTCATTGTCAAATTCCAGCAAATTATCTATATACTGTATATTTTTCAATGGCTTGAACAGTGACCTATAGCTCAAGTTTTGCTTGTCTTGTAAAATTCGAGCAAAAAGAGATTGACTGTATTACAGTTTCAGAGAATGAAGACAGATCCTGGGTTCAGAAAGATGAATGTAGAATATTACATACCATCTTCAGCATTATAATCCTCATCTCTCTCTACTTCCATTTCCAGATCATGATCCAAATCATTCATCTTTTTTACCTGAAACACATCAAATTATTACATCTGGTCAGAAACATCAAATTATTACACCTGGTCAGAAACATCAAATTATTACATCTAGCTAGAAACATAAAATTATTACATCTGGTCAGAAACATCAAATTATTACATCTGGTCAGAAACATCAAATTATTACACCTGGTCAGAAACATCAAATTATTACATCTAGCTAGAAACATAAAATTATTACATCTGGTCAGAAACATCAAATTATTACATCTGGTCAGAAACATCAAATTACTACACCTGGTCAGAAACATCAAATTATTACATCTTGTCAGAAACATCAAATTATTATATCTGGCTAGAAACATAAAATTATTACACCTGGCTAGAAACATCAAATTATTACACCTGGCCAGAAACATCAAATTATTACATCTGGTCAGAAACATCAAATTATTACATCTGGTCAGAAACATCAAATTATTACACTTGGTCAGAAACATAAAATTATTACATCTGGTCAGAAACATAAAATTATTACACGTGGCTAGAAACATAAAATTATTACACCTGGCCAGAAACATCAAATTATTACACCTGGTCAGAAACACCAAATTATACCATCTGGTCAGAAACACCAAATTATTACATCTGGTCAGAAACATCAAATTACAACATCTGGTCAGAAATATCAAACTATTATACCTTGTCAAAAACATCAAATTATTACACCTGGCCAGAAACAAAGTATAACACCTGGCCAGAAGCATCAAATCATTATATCTGGTTAGACATAAATTATTACACCTGGCCAGAAACTAGAATCTAAACTGACAATTTCTCTATCCAGTACATACTCTTTACACATCACAACTACACTGGTTTCTTTTCTTTAACTTCTTGTGAAAACATTATCTTTTTTTGTTGGGTTTAACGTTGCACTGACACATTTAGAAATCAAATGGTGACTTTAAAATATTGGAGGAAGACCCCAGGTGCCCATCCGTGGATTATTTCATCACGGGCTGACACCTGGGTTACTTAGAATCCCTAACCTTCCGTAATCCTGCTGGATGGCTTCCTCACATGAAGAATTCAATGCTTCGAGTAGATTCGAACCTGCATCGGAAATGGGCAAGTAATTCAAAGTTAGCAACCTTAACTACTTGGCCATGGAGGCCCCTTTATGAAAACATTAATATAGTGATAGTAATGAAACCTTTTCTCTAGCACGTTTTGCTCTCTCTTCTCGTATTCTCTGTTTTTCTTGTATATCTTTCAGTTTCGCCTCTCGAGTTTTGCCAGCAGATGTTAGTGATTCTGTTATCTAGAACAGTGAAATAAAGAAATCAATCATTAAAGTTAACTAACCTGTTTTTAAACTGAAGAAATTTCGTTCTACCTCTAGTTTAAAGCCTGAAGAAATTTCCATACAGCTTACCTTCAAGTACTTCCAAAATATGACATTGGAAGTAACTAGAACATCAGAACTCAGAAGACCCGACCAAAGCAAATAGCCTACTGCAGTTATAGTTTGATTTGGACATTTGAGAGTTCAGTGTATAGACTGGTCTGCCGATCAGGGAAATCAGCATGATTTACCTTGCCTTATTTAGGTAAGAACCACTATCATATTGAATAACGCTACCTTAAAAATGGATCATTCCATTACTAAGTACAAACACATCGCTGACCTCGAAACCTGACTGTAAACAAATATGGCATATAAACAATAATAACAAAGGGGAATAATTCTATAAAGAAAGTTGTATTTCCTGTAAGGTTTATCTCCCCTTATTTGAGAAGTAAATAAGTAAATTTTTTTTAGAATATTTTTTGGAAATTATTTTTGTTTCAAAAAATGAATACAAATAAGGGGGTTATGCCTTTAGAACATCAGTAAGTTGATTTCTAACATCTCTGACCAAGTTTATAGCATAAAAAGTGCAGTTTTGCAACTTTTTGTTAAAAGTTGAAGAAAAAATTCTCCAAGGCCATAAAAACATTAAGAGTCAGGCCAAAAATTGAGGGTAGGTTGGGATACTGGAAACAAACATTTTTTATGCCTGATCAGCACAGTCACATAATACATATTTTTGATCACTTCAAAGCAGCCTTCTATATAAATTCTAACCAACTGAAGTTGATTGGCTTTGTTTCTTTCTTTTGTTCCAGTTAAGTGACCACTTAGAGGCTGGCTGTAAATGTATACCTGCTCATCACCTTAGTTATTTAAGACTTCCTGTTATTGGCATGGCCTTAGGGTTCTGTCCAGAACAATTTCGTTATTATTTATAGTAATGTACATAATAATGATAAAAACACAGAAAATCAGGCATTCACACCCTACACCCTACCTTTCCTTCAACTTCTTTTTGCTGAAGTTCTTTATCAAACTTTTGAGCTTCTAGAATCTGTTGCCGACGTCGTGATGCTTTCAGTGATGCGCTCTGTTTTCTTTTGATTTGCTGAAAGAAACAACCAATCAAATCATGAAATACAAGACATTTAATACCCGGTATTACAGACACTGTTTTCCGTGACTTGTTTTATATTAGTAACCTCTTTGACTACCATAATCATTACAGGGCTTGGACAATATTATACCACGGTACCTAATTTGGGTATCAACAAATAAATTTTCCTTCTGTCAGCTGACATTTCAAATAATATATTCAAAAATCAACCAAAATGTAAAAACATTGTAAAACTTTCATGTGTTGCATTTATTCTTCATACATATCACTTTCAGTTCAAAGTACAAGAATTCTTAGTTCTGGTAAATTTTGAAAATTGAAAGAAAACATTAACACAACAGTTACTATAGTTTTAAACATTTATATTGTTAATTCTGTGTATATGAAAATTATTTGTTCTTCCAAATTTAAAGCATGACATACAAAAGTGATCAATTTATTCTATCTTTTGTTCTAAGTATTCTATGATTTACTGATAAAGTCTTCAAGAAGATCCTCTGCATGCAAAGAACGCAACCAAGCAGAAAACTAGCCAACACGGTTTAACTGCGACTGTTCAAGAGAGGTAATGAAATGCGCAATCCAACTCAAGGCGACTAGCGCCAGCTTGAGCGGAATTCTATAATAGTGAAATTGAATGGACTAAATGATCTGAAAGCAGCAGAAAATAGAACTGGCAGATGGAATGTTGGTAAAATGGTAATGGTCAAAACTTTTTTACTCACAGCATCACGTTTTTCGTCTGCTATTCTCTGCTTTTCTGCGAGTTCTTCTGCAGTCAATTTTGGCACATTAAGTGGATCTAAACGCTGGAAAGAAAAACGACATTATTTGCTATAGCAAAGGAATACACAAGCCAGACATAATCATAAAAATAACCATAGCTCTTTAACCTTTACCCTGCTAAATTTCTAAAATGGACTGGTCTATCATTCAATTTGGGCAGTATCATTTATTATTCGAGGGGTATTCACTAAAAATTTACTTACTGAATAGCAAACATTGTGCAGACCAAGATAAGCCTGCAAGGAATTGCAGGCTGATCTTGGTCTGCACTGCTCGCAAAGGCAGAATCACTTGCCGCCAGCAAGCTAAAGATTTATTACCTTGCAGGAAATTCTTACTCTACATTTAAATCCACACTTTCTATTTTGAGTTTTTTGCTTTTACCGACTCTTTAATATCTTATAATTTCATATACATTTTCATCCCCTTTTACATTAAAAAAATGTATATGATTGAGCTGCACCATGAGGAAACCAACATAGTGCATTTGTGACCAGCAAGCCTACAGCAATTTGAGAAACCATTAGCGAACAGCATGGATCCTGACCTGTGCAGGCTGGTCTGGATTCATGCTGGTCGCAGCTGGTCTGGATCCATACTGGTCGCAAATGCTCCATGTTGGTTTTCTCATGGTGCGGCTCATATATATTTCTTACCGATAAATGTATTTCTCATAACTTTTTTCTAACATATTTTGACTTGCAATTAATACTACTTCATACTTTCTCTCAGCAACTTTCTAAATATAGGTCACATACTTTTGAGGAGAATTGTTGCTTTTTTCAATAATTTTTAGAAAACTTAACTGCATTAAAATGAGCAATGGGGTAATAGCAGAGAACCACAAAATACAGTTTTTTTTAATTTGAGAAAAAAAGTCACACACTAGTGCAACATTTCAATTTGATATCTGTAAAGTTTTTAGCATTTTAAAATGTTATGTATATCAGTCTGTTATTGTCCTCAAATGTCAGACAGGGAAATAACATTTTGTTGGGTTCTAAATAACACTGATGTGAGAAATGTGAAAATGAACAATGCACATTTAATGCTCAAGGCTGTAAAAAGCATTCAATACATTAACAATGTGACACTGTAATGAAATATTACCCCTTCTTTAAAATGTTATCTCAAATAACACACAAAGCCGTTTGAGTATCCAATAACATTTTCAGGGTTAAATTTCAAATGAAGTATTCTTTTTATAATTATCTATACAGACAACACAATGCTGGTGATGAGGTGCTAATGATAATATTTCATTTTGAGGTACTCCATTATTTTTTAATTACCAGTTTGTCTATGTATCAGATAGTAATAAAACCAAGTCGGTATAAGAAATACAAGTAAGTTAGTTTAATTCAACTTAATTGGGCTCAATTGCAGCGAAATTTCACTAAATCTTGAGACCACCTTGTTTTCTTTTTTGTTGAGTTTCATGTAAGACAGACCAAGTTTAAGATCATATAGCACCTTTTCTTGCTGGAGGAAGATCCCTTGTGCCCGTCTGGACATTATTTCAGGCAAGAACGGGCACCTGGGTAGAACCACCGACCTCCTGTAAGCCAGACTGAATGCTTCCTATCGAACAAGGTATTAAGGAAACAGTGGTGAGGTGTATTGTGAAAGCAAGTCAGCCACTTGAAACCACTAAGCCATGGAGGTCAACATTAACCTTTACCGTGCTAAATTCCTCAAATGAACTGGTCTTTCATTCAACTTGCACGGTACCACTTACAATTCAAAGGGGTGTTCACAGAAAATTTACTGACTGAGTAGCAAACAGTACAGACCATGATGATCAGCCTGCATGGATGTGCATGCTGATCTTGGTCTGCACTGGTCGCAAAGGCAAAATCGTGCCACCAGCAGGCTAAATGTTAAAGGGGCAATCGCATTCCTGTCATTGTATCGTCATATGTTACTTGCTGACAATACATGACTAAGTATACTTCGCAAATATCTTAATTAATAAGAAATCAAAACTGGCAAATTTATGTCTAGAGGATGATATTACAGGTGAAAAAGAGAAGCAAGAGCTGAATTAGAAAAATTTGCTATTTTTTTAAAACTGGTAGTCTATTTTTTAAACAGAATTGGAATAATCTAGGACACATTTGTATGAAATTATCTTAAACTGAGCCAACACAAATCACAAGTTTTCATAAAATACATATAAGGGAAACGTTTGGTAAATCAGATTTATATGAATAATCATGTTGGCTGTTTCCAACAAGAATAAACTGAACAATCTTGATAAAGGGTTATCAGGGAAACATTTGTGAGAAACTATTTCAAGATTGGGCCAGCTATTTCTGATAAGAAGACTTTTAGAGTGTGTGTTATCTACATAAGGGAAAAATTGACAAAACCTCCTAGTGACCATGTTTTTAGTAGAGAGTCACCCAAGGAACATTCAGTGAAACTTTTTTGAAATTTTACAACTGTTTCCTTTCCTTTGCCTTGGCAACTAAAGTAATAGTATAGAATTCTTTGAGTAAATTTGAAAGAAGACTATCCATGAAAGATTCATGCCACATTTCATCAACTTCCACCAAATGGTATCAGAAAAAGGATGTTTCAAGAACATGTGAACACAGACAGACAGACAGTCAGACACATGATAAGTGATCACAATAGCCAACATTTAGTAAAGTAGCAAAAATCACATCATGATGTGTCAAAGCAATTTCTTATATCTTATAACAACAAATGTCTCACCTTTAATCTAGGAGGAGGAGCTCCCAATAGCTTCTGTTTTGTTTCTTTTCCATCTAAATCAACAGTAAATGCTATTGACTTGGGAACTGAAAAGAGAATGACACATTAATGAAGAAATTACATATGCTCCAAAACTAAATCAGGTTACATGACTTGTGACTTAAATAGATGGACAGACAGACAGATAAACAGATGGATAAAGGGATAAAATGATCACAGTATTATACATACAGCTTTCTATCTATATTTCAGGCTTCATTGAAAAATCTCTCATACTTTTAATGACATCCTACCACAGAAACTAAGAAAAAAAATGTGCATATTTTCCATGTTGCCAACTGTTAAGGTACCAAGCTTCATGATTATGAAAAAATGCATTGTCAAGTACTTTTCCAGCTATCGCAGGGTCCCACTCTGCCACTTTCATCATTTTTTCCTTATTTGTTGCCATGGTAACTACATTTTTGCAAGATCAATAAAATAAAAGTAAGTGCATATCTTCCATATTATTGTCATCTATCTGTGTATCACATTTCATGAAAAATTATCATGTATATTATTGCAGCAGGATGACGGAAATACGGATGGACAGAAGAGTGGGGAGTGGGCGTGCATTAACCACAAGTCCCCTCCAATACAACACTGATTAGGGACTTACAAGCCAGGGTGATTATTACTCAATCTACAGTAAACAGATGTTTATACAATTATCTACGCTGTAAAATAGGTAACATACATTGGGGACTTATTTTAGTGGTTTCCTACATTGCATCAAATCTTAGAAATTAGGTCTGAACAATCATATGAAATTCCAGTAAACCCTTATCATGCTGAACACAATTGATTCTGCCTTTGTGACCAGTGTAGATCATAATCAGCCTGTACATCTGTGCAGTCTGATCAAGATCTGCACTGTTCGCCATTCAGTCAGTATCTTTTTGGTAAGTAACCATTTTAACAGTTAATGCTACAGTGGACAAGTTCATTAAGGAAATTAAGCAGCGTTAGGGTTAAGTTTCTGTGATTGTACAAGTTCCTGTGAGAGAAGATTTTAGATCTATTTCCATGTGTCTATATTTGGACAATTTTCTATTAATTTTCATTCTCTTATCACGATTTGATCAAAAGAAAAAAGTTTACCACAATGAAGAAAATCATTTTGAATTGCACTTTTGTACTTCAGCTGGTTGTAATGGTTATCAACAAACAAACAATACATCAGATTTCCAATGTGACGCCTCGTATAATTAATGCATGCAAATACCTTTGGTATAAGTGAAGTTTATCTACAATGCATTAAATATTTATGAAAAATACTTTACAATGTGGTCCCCTGGTGGTTCTTATATCCCAATGGACTCACTTCAATCAATCAGAGTTGCAATAGCTTAGTGTCAATTGATAAACTTTAATGAATGTAGAAATCAGAAAGTTTCTGTCAAGTGAAATGATTTTTTCCCAAGTAAAAGTGTTTTTGTCACAATATAGTTATTCTGGTATCAGAAGCTATTATATAACATATAGAAAAAGAATCTAGATGTACCGGTATATGAAATAAAGAAATGCAACAATTTTTTATTAAGGTTCAACAATATGAAAATGCCCTGTATTTAATTTTGTATTTTATTTAATAGATATTAAAGGTATTGGAATTAAAAATTCAAACTTCAAGAGCATTAGATAATGTATAGTTAACTACATCAAGTGCACTTTCTGATAAAACATATTAAAGTATCATTTTAATGATCCAGGGTAAAATATTTGGGAAAAAATTTAACACAACTCCACTAAAATTGAAGTTGTTAGAAAAGACTAAGTTTAAACCCGCAGAATTTCACAAGGTAAAAAATGTTGAGAAAGTAACAATATTATATGTGTAAAAGTATGGGAAAAATATTTAGAAATATGAGAAAAAGTCAAAGAAAAAAGTTTCAGAACTATTAAGTTCAAGACTGTATTATCCTGTTGTATAGCAGGTAACATAGATACAGTCGACATTGTACTTGCGACCACCTCTTTTAAGCGATTTTTTTATTATACAATCGGTCAAAATCTCTCCCGAAGGTTTTCAGTACACAAAGTAATTCCATTAAATAGCTTTTTTATTAAACGACTAGTGACCACATTAATGTAGTCCCGACAGGTACAATATTCGACAAAAGTATCTATTAAGCAACTGGGTACCAAAGTCCCGCCGGGCATTACTTCACTTGTGTAATTAGCGAGTACGTTTTGATGCTGATGATGACTGATGATGATAATGATGTATAGAACAGAGACAATACACAATATACATTTATACATTTTGAAATATATATACAAATCTCTTCATTATAAATACAGTTACATTAACAGTTAAAATAACTTTTCTTTTCACCTGACTTCAATATTCATTAAGAGACCATTCCAGGAGTCCCTTGGGCGGTCTGTTAATACAATGTCGACTGTAGATAACTTTTCCATTGCACTGATATAACATCATGACAAATGGTGTTCATCTATAAACAGTGAGTTAGTTTCTCTTCTATTAAGAGAATTTCAGGTAACTTTCTAAGTATTATCATTTTTAACCGTTTTTAGGCTAGAGGTCACTGTAACATTGACTTTTGACCAACCAAAACTTTGATCTCGACCTTTAATCTTAAAACAATAGGGGTTAACTGCACTACCACAGACCATATTCCTACGAAGTAACATTTTCAAACCAAATGCTCTACCGATGGACCAACAATGAGCAAAACAATATACCCCAAATATAAGGGAGACATAATAAACAGAATCTGTCAATGTTTATCCATAGTAAGGGTAAGGATGCAGAGTATCTATGAAAACATGCAAAAATGTATTTGTCTCAAAATACAACAATGCAGATAATTCTAGATCTGGTTCATCGTCAATGAAGTTAGTGTTCAAACTGTTGATATCTGATATGTCTAGAAAAAAGTATGAACTAAAACAACTTTTTGTTACCCAGTGTGATTTTCAATGATCTCTATCAAACTATGAGTAAAAATATTACTGGTAAAAGTCAAATATATGTTATTGATTATTTTCATGAGCTATCAGTAAATATGGAAACATACTTAAGTATTGTATATGTACAGTTTGTTTATTATCAGCAGTTTATACCAGAGTGCTAACTTTATGATTGTCCGTGTGATAAGCAATCCAAAGTTTAAATAATAAATGAACACATCCATTGATTTCTTTCCTTTCATACACACCAAGAGGCTAAAGGGTCAGGAATTTACATTACTGATTTGAAATAAGATATGTTAGGCTATGTGGTTCTCGTTCATAGGTGTAGATGTGGGTGTCACAAACAAACCCTATATGCTGAAGAAGTACGTACGCGCTAGTAAAATTACATTTGATAAGTTATATATTCTAATAACCGACTGAAGATAATGTACTAAATGAGTGTGGCACCATCTCTGATGAGTGGGTTTGGCATGGAATAAAATACTAAAAACATTCAATTTGATAAACTGGGTGATCAATTCATAGAATATAGCCTATTTGTGCATTTTTCCTTTTGCATAATGACTAATAAATTATCTGTCCATACCTGGATTGTTTGTGACTGTATCTGGTACGTTTGCATTTGAATCAATTGTAGACTTCTTGTTCACATCACTTGTCTTATTTCCATTAGTTATGGCACCATTCTGCTGTGGTTTTTCTCCTGGCCTATTGTCAGTGTTCCCTGCTGGCTCAACTTGAGATGGTCCACAGCCCATCACTGAACAGTTATGTGGATAGATCAATCTAAGATAATATTATGCTGAACACAACACTGGCACTATCTGGCTCTTTATAAGTCCTCTAAATTCTACACTCTAAAATCACGCCATATTTAATCCTTATCTATCCGTGAATCTGAAAATACAAAATCTGACATTTAAATGAACAAAGAGAAATGATATTGCATTGATCAGAGGACTAAATCATTACTTCAAATATATACCAAACAAACAGACATTGGATATTTCTGTTTACTTTCTCCATCTGTTGTGAAAAAAGACTGTTCTACTCTAGGAGCTTTCCAAACTAAACTTTGCAAGATACTAGAATTGGAGGTACTCCTCCTGTTGCGCAAGAAGTTCAAAAATGATGGTGAGAAGTATGGGATGCCAAACTGACATAAATTTAAATAATCGAAAATCTCTCCAATTATTTGGACATCTCTTGAAATAAACAGAAAGTGCATTACCGAAATGAAAAGAAAGTTCTTTAAATCTTAAATTAAAGCTCAGTGTAATTCAATTTGAGCTCTCTAAATAATTTTCAACTTCTCTGAAACTGACATTAAAACTGCTTGCCCGCAGTTTGAGTTAAAGTTTTCAACACATTTATAATGTGTGGGTTAGTTCCTTTAATGGGCACACAAAATAGTGAAAATATATTTCAGACAGCTTCAATTCACTTGACAATCGCATCAATACATTTAAAGAAGACACTCGCATCAATTTATTTAAAGAATACAACAAGAGCTGTCACTAATGGTGACAAATGCGCTCCCCCCCGCAGCACCACCTTTGACCTGGTGACCTTTGACCTGGTGACTCCAAAGTCAGTAGGGGTTGTGTACTCAATAAGTACTATCAGCATGTGAAGTTTGAAGGTCCTGGGTGCAGTGGTTCGCATGTAAAGTGCCTTCATGCAAAAAGTTAACATTGTGACGAACGAACGAACGTACTAACAAACGGACGGACAGTTGAAAACTAATATGCCTCCCTTCGGGGGCATAAAAATGTAAACTAACTGAGTTAATGATAACAGTGAAATTAAACCAATGCTTGCATTAACTGCTACAATTGTTGACCAATCCATTATAACGATTTAACTGTGGATAAATCAATTTTAACCTCTCACAATTTCAATTTTTGAACGTGAGACTCTTGAATCATTTTTATATATGCTTGTTAAAAATGACATAAATCAATGTGCACATTAATTTATTTTGAAAGGGGTTAAAATCAATTAATGCCTTTAAAAATCATTTGGAAAGAGCAATAATTTATTTCAACGAGCAATTTATTTAAATTGCAGACAGGTTGAAATAATTGAACAGGTTGAAATAATTGAGATTCTGTTGATGTGGAGAACCACAGTCCAATCCATAAATGATTTCAACCAATGTAAAACTAATTTTAATTTCTCTTGATAACAATCATAGCATTCTGCAAACAATTTGTAACTCTTTTTAATTACTGTAATGCTTGGTACAAATTTATTGATTCAGGATCAAATTCATTTAGAGAGAGGTGAAATCAAATATGTGCAAAAAATTCATTAAATTTAAGAAAGCGATTACTTTTATTTCAAATTCAACCAAGAATTAACTGAATGCTAGAAAGGTTAAAATTTGGCATTCAACAGAGAAGACCTTGAGATGGACTACCACAATTTATTGCATGACTGCGGCATTTTCCTTTGAAGTTTTGTGTTTTCTAAATTCTGGTATCGCCACGGTTAGCCATGCTCTAAATTCCGTTGCACACAGGTATCGCTCACAGTTTTCTCTGTCTGGGGTGTAGAACAATACACACAAATTAGCAAGTGTTGCTGTGATAATGTATTGAAAATGATCAGCTATTTGAAATAATTTATTACTGTATTTCTGTAGTTTAGTTCTCTACATCTTGATTTAAAACTTGATTTTTTAAATAACATAAAAATATAACTGCAAAAATGATTATGATATTCTATTCAGTTTAAAAATTCAAATTACATTTCTGTCAAAGCTTTACAATATGCTCTAGGTGTTAATTTCATAGATACATGAAACGTTTGTTGATAAAATTAGCCACGTGGGGTTTGTTTACATTCCCTATTTCTCCAGGGTTCATGACCTCCGTAGCGCCTTCCCCACCCCCCACCTCCCAGCAAATTCAAATTTTTAGCAGTTTAAGTTTAAATTATTTTTGAAACTCTATTTCACAACTTTTTGTTTTGAAAAACAATTACACCAATTGATAAAGAATGTTTCAATGCGTATTTATGCACTTTTTATAACTTTTTTTTTAGTAGTTTATTTAAAATTTTGAAAAAGGGATCTCTGATGTGAAGCATGCATAATTTATATAAAAAAAAAAACCTGCCCAGCGCCATCTTCTGGCTTTTATATGGTAGTTGGGGGTTTACCATGAAATGTTTCTAAGGGAGGCTCAAGAGGGGAAATATTTTAAAATATTTTAAATTTAAGATATTTAAAAAATGTGTTCAGTTTACTGTTTTTAATCATGCAATAAATCAGTTAGACAATACATACGCGTGTGTTACCGGCGAGTATCATCATGCTTGGGAGAATCTCAGGGAACGTAATTTGATAGCAAACTCGCCTCTACGAGGCTCGTTTGCTACCCAAATTACGTTCCTTGAGATTCCCCCGCGCATGATGATACCAGCCGGTAACACACTTTTATGTATTATCTAACTTATACATGAATTAAAAGGAATGAACATAACAGCCTCAGACTTGGTACTGAAGTTCTGTCCACAGGTCAGGCAACATCAGTCCAGTGCTGAAATGGGTGACTTATTTGACAGAGATCCTTTAATATTGAAAATTAATATTTAGGGTTGCACCCTTTTAGACTAATTTAATTAGATAAATGCTTACTAATAAACACTAACCTATACTTAATGACTGCCTGGAATTTTAAATTATATACCATTGATACCTCTCATCTACTTGAGGAGAGCTTATAAAGAGTAGCAAGTATCAATAAAATTGACTTGAAACATACCTATTAAAGAGAGATAAAATAAATCTGAACCACTTTTTAAAGTTCACTGCTTTTTCCCAGCTGGTCATTGTTAATTAAATATGAAAATCTGACTGTTTAAATATGACAGGTTAGAGCCTAGGTAATAGTGCATGTGGTCCAACTTTACATAATAATATTATAATAATTATCAATTTCAGCTTATTTCAGTCTGATATTATGTCCATCTCGGACATGTCTGAAAACCGGCCTAATCATCAGAACTACCGTAATAATACACTGTAAGCTCAAGAATATAAAAAATAAGTGAAAGCTTTAAATTTGCTGCAGTTAATATATTTACCTTAACTGTGTATAGATAAGTGCTTTAAGCTTATTCTGCATAAAACAATAGCTGTTACATATATTATATAATGCATGAACACACATCATTTAGCACAGTGTATAGTTGTGCTTGATCTGTTCATGAAAGGTTATCTGGGATGTTCATAGAACAACAATTACCATTACATGTCAGTGACTATATTTTTGTTAAAAATAGTACGTTTTTTCCTACTTTGGATACAGGTCCACCGCATTGATAAAAACTACTTATTTAAAATTTAAAAATTCCCATTCTTGTTTTCTTTTTTGTTTTGCTACGAGGTCAGTGACCGGTCAAAAAGTTATACTGTATAAGGCTGTCCTAAAAGCAAGCTTGAACTGAATCTAATTGACCTGGAGTCTAAAGATCACTTGTGTATATGAGCCGTGCCATGAGAAAACCAACATAGTGGCTTTGCAACCAGCATGGATCCATACCAGCCTGCGCATCTGCGCAGTCTGGTCAGGATCCATGCTGGTCGCTAACAGTTTCTCTAATTCCAATAGACTTTGAAAGTGAACAGCATGGATCCTGGCCAGACTGTGCGGATGTGCTGGCTGGTCTGGATCCATGCTGGTCGCAAAGCCACTATGTAGGTTTTCTCATGGCACGGCTCAATTATGGTAACTGCTGGGAAAAGGCTTTAGATAGATGTTATTTAGTTGCCGTTATTACATGTACACTTGTACAATGTAGTTTTTGTACATAAACTTACAAATGGCTCTTACTCGGGTTGAAGCCATATTGAATATAAAACTTATTCAACAATTTCCACAACTCAATGTTATTTAATTAAAACATGTTAACAAACTTAACAATTTTTGAGAATAAGGCCAGAGTTTTTTAATTTTTTGTTACTCGGATTCTGGGCAGAAAAATGAATTGACAGGAGGTGGGGGGAAAAAAAGGCAGTAAAACAACAGGCGATAAGTGATCAAAAGCTTTATCGGATGACTCCTTACTCGGAGCAGCACTTTGTTGCTCCTTGGGTCACCTCAATATACCTCTTCCCATGCCATATTTTATTTCCCAAATGCATGACAAATTCACATTCAATGTTGCCATTGTTATTTACATTAAGTTACATCTAGCATATATTTGAGACATTGTAAAGTTTTTCAATTGCTTTCATCTTCTTGGCCTTTACAGAACTTGTGTTTCATTTTTTAATTGCCGATATACCCGATTTTGCCTTTTCATCACATATTGTAAATGGTCTAAAGATAATCTTAAATTTCACACAATTGTTCACATATGGAAGACGCTTTCATTTGAGAGGAAATCGCGCGCGCCTATATGACACTAACAGCTAATGCACTAGCTGACAAATATTGGAGTTGTCATCATCAGAACTCAGCAAAATATCAATCACTGTTCTTAAAAAAAATGAAATTTCATTTTTGTTTTTTTTTGAAATGACAGAAAATAGGGCTTAGTAGTCTGCAATAAAAATCAACAGACTGCCTAATTGCAAATGGCAAATACACAGATAATCTAAGTCAGGTATATTGTTAATTTTTATTATCTCGATTTCATAGAAAACATCATTAATTGTGATAATTTAAAGCTTTTCATTAACAGGTCACATATAAATATTATTATTTAAATTATAAATTTCCATTCATGTTTCTATTTGAATTGACGAGTATACCGTACAAAAGTTAATAAGCTTCTTAAGCAGCTGACATGTCTAGACTGGATTTGCTGTGTATATGGCCTGCAAATGACAGATAACCAAGAGTGCATTTGCACCAGCATGGTCCATACCGCCTGCGCGCTTCCATTCGAGTCAGGATCCAGCATGTCGCAACAGGTTTCAATTTCCAATAACTTCAAGTGAACAGCATGGACTCTGGCAAACTTAGGCGAGTGACTCCTGTCAATGTTCGCAAGGAGGGTTGTACAAGGAAATATGTAACTGCTGAAAGGCTAGATAGATGTTAAGTTTATAACACTTGTAATTGTTTTGTTGCATATTACAAATGTTTACCGTTGAAGCAGTTATATGCCATTTCAATCAATGTTATTAATTAAAATGTTACAATAATTTTAAATAACAGAGTTTTTTTTTTATCTTCTGGGAAAATGATGGGATGGGAAAAAAGGCAGTATAATATTATTGCGATAAGATCAAACTATCATTGATTTCTCGGAGCGCACTTTGATGCTTGTCACTTATTACTTTTCCATGTTTTTTTTGCCCCAAATGCATGCAATTCCATATCAATGTTGTTTGTTATTTAATTAATTACATCAGCATTTGACACATGTAAAGTTTTAAATGCTTTCATCTTTGGCTACAAGTGTTCAAACCGCATACCGTTGCCGTTCACACATATTGTAATGCGCAAGTAATCTAATTTGTAACAGCACATGGAAACAGCTTGTCAGTAGGGAAATCGCGGCTCATTGCCTATTGAAAAGTGATTGCCTAGTACAATTGTTTGGTATATCGACTACAAATATCATCACGTACAAAATTGAAATTTATTTGTTTGTTTTGAAAGCACGAACTAGGCCAGGAGGTGTATGAAAAATACGACTGGCTATCAATTGCGTCAAAATACTACAAAAATCTAAGTCGTATATTGGTTAATATTTAAAGCCTTAATCAGAAAACATCATTTAGATATTTAAGCTTTCATAACATCACAATGATTATACGTTAAGGATTTCTCTGTTTCTGTAAGGATCTTTAACACATTAATTCTGTTTCTTATTAATACTTGCAATTTAAACAACAAAATAAACAAGTTAATTTATAAAATAAAATGTTAAGCAATTTGATTTTTGAAATCATCCAGTTTTGATTATAATTATGGTATCCTTTGCAATTATCATTTTCAGTATTTATATTCATTATCAGAACACAATTAAGACAGCCCATATATGGGTTGTCCAGAGATCCGGTATCCGGACTCTAGACTCTGGGTCTGAAAGTCCTGTTACCATACTACAAATAATTGTCCTCAAGAGTTGAATATCCTTATATTTTTTTACTGGTGGACAATATGAAATATCAAAATGTAGAACTGGTATACCTGAGGTCTCATTATTTAGACTGCCATATCACTAGCCTTACTCACTGGCTTATCGGGATGACTTATATTTTATGATCTGATATTTTATAGTTGTCATCCCTGGACAGCGACAGTCAAAAGTTATCACGCTGTCCCGAAACGTCCTATTATTTGGACTACTTTACCACTAGCTAACTAACTTTAATTACCTGAATGACACATTATATAAAGTAAATATTAAAACTTTAAGGTAAAGATATGTGCTTATAATGAACAGGTTCTCATTTCAAATTATATTTTAATAATGGTGAGTCAGAAATACATTTCATGATTATCATCAATCATTGATAGATAATTTTATTATTAGACTAATCTATATATTAATACTAAATAACTAATAGAGCTATTTCAATACAGTATATAATTTTGTCTTCAAACTAAGAAAACAGTGTACGTAGTCACTCCTCTATGAATAAATATATTAATATTATGGAGCATATATCAAAACGTTTGATTAAAAAAGGTTGAAATATTACCAATTTGACTTACATCCCTGTTAATGTCTACACTATCACATCAACACACATGTTATGAATGGCATTTTTTTCAAAGCAAGGTGTCTGTGACGTCACTGTATCGTGGCGACATGTAAATAATAGGGAGAAGTAATTAAGGCCAATATTAAGACGAATTACTTCTTTAAATTTTAACAAATGCTATCTTAAGAATAAGAAGAAAACAATGCATTCAACTTACATGATCAAATATTCTTTCAGATAAAATACTTTATCCTACTTTATTTTAATAATTTTATTATACCCTTTTTTCTTTAACGTACCGTATCTTTCCGTAAACCCAGTGTACGTAACACGGAATTTGGTATTAGTATGTTTCTTTCAGTATAATATACAATACAATATTTACGAAACTTTGGTGTACTTGCCTGTGATTTTATTACTGAACGTTCTTAACTGATTTCAGTTATAGTCTGTTATAATGTCGTAGCTTTGAAGTGCGAGAAAAAAAGATTTATTTTAATAAAATTTAAAAAAAGATCAACAGTAGATTCTAATTCAGAGATTAAACCAACTTCTTCATCAGCGTATATTAAAAATATTCTGTCGTTTTCTGTGGTTCGGAAATTTCGTAGACCTATATCAGCTTACTTTAGTGTAAATTTCCTTGACAGAACATGTGTAAAATTATATAGTAAAATAATTTTGTTTTGTAAAATATTCTTTAACAGGTGAAATAGAGATGACAAGTAAAAAAGTTTACTATCTGTTGCATAAGACACGCTTATCTCGTGCCCAATGCAAATCGAAAGAATGTTCCAAATGGCGCTTAAAGTTAAGGATTCGACCCCCGGATTTGCTCACTAGATAGGAACAAACTGGCCACTTCAATGCTTTTCAGTCATTTTTACACCAGCTAATATTAACGTAAAAAGTTTAACCGCTTTTTGTAAAACATATAGATCTATGCCCCCATGATGACCTATCGCGGGATATGGAATTTTCAGGTTCAAGTATACTATGACATTTACTTCTGTTAATGGCACAAAAATATTAGAGGTCATCATCAACTGAGCATATATACTATGAAGTTTGATGGCAATAGGCCTAGGCATTTTCCAGGTGATTGATTGGAAATCATTTCTAGGCTCAATGTCATTTTGACCATGATTTTTGACCAAGTGAGTCCAGAATCAACAGAAGACATCTGATGACCCCATGCAATCATAAAACGTAAAAGAAATTGTAAGCTTTATTTAACGTCATTTATGATCAACAGACAATGTGACCTACAATATTTAAAGCTCTTGTACGTGCGACCAACCGTTTGGTATCCAGTAACAGACAATTAGGCTACCTGGATTTATTTCACCTCCTGTTACAACCCCATACATACTGCTGCCAAGTGAAGAAGCTATACTTATCTTTTTTTTACGTTTTTGATATGACGCAGCCGGGGCTACTCTTGCATTCAAAGCAGCCACTCTGCCATTGAGCTATTGATCAGTTGGTCATTTTCAGTCAGGCTCAAGGACCTTGAATTTTGAACTTACTGGCCTTCAAAACAACAGCTTGCATTTACTGAGCACAGAAAAACATCATATGAAGTGTGACACTATAGGCCTAAGCCTTCGGAAACCATCTTTAGTGTTAGGTCATTGTGACCTTGAAGTTTGACCTCTAAAAGAAGAAAAAAAGCACTATTGCAGGCCTAAGTATTTTCTAGTTACAGAGCAAAATCCGTTTCAGTATCAATGTCACAGTGTTCCAAAGACCTCCAAAACAATAGCGGTCATTTATTGACCACGGGCAATCATCCTATGAAGGTTGGCCACTGTAAGTCAAAGTGTTCTCTGAAACCAAATGGTCTTACTCTACCGACAGACAGACAGACCAACCTACTGACCATCAGACAGACAGACTTACTGATCGAGGGAGATGGGGTATAATTTAAGGCATAATTACCCCTAACAAGCTTTGAGCATTAACATATTTCTTTTGTAAAAACTGTTGAATTGCGAACATGAATAAACGTTTGCAAGAGGTGCATGTTGTAAGATGGAGTATGTTTCTTCTCACAAAACCAGTAACTCTCCTCTTCTGTAATATCTCACATCTACAGAAGGAAGATTCAAGGAAAACCTGCTTATGACAAATATTATCACAGAGATTGTGATACTTTTTCTAGATGAAAGTTCATAATTTCACAAACATTTCTCTGAATCACGATATCTTGTAGCGTAATGGCCTCTGAAAGCCACATGTCTCCAGTGTTAACAGACTTGTAAAACCTGTGGTAGAACTTTCACACACACATATAAGATTGAAGACACAAAAGTTCATTTCTGATGTTTATTTAATTTCAGGTAGTTAAAGAAAGTCTTTTAATACAAGTAATTTTATTGTCTCAGTGTCCATCTTTCAAATAATATTTAGCTACTGTAAAATGTTAAGAACTAATTATGTTTGAGTTGTCTTTCATGAAATCTACATATTTGGAAGGTAACCTAACGAGGCATAATGGTACTTTGACTTACGTTGGCAGAACCACGGTTGGTGGCTCTACCGCCTTGCCTCGCTTCCCCGAATGTCTAGTACATAGACCTTTTATATGCACCGACCAGACTGTTGATTACCAAATTAAGATGTAGTTTTCCTGGTGTTATGTCTTAACCTGCCCAGAGCTACGCTAACTTGTCAGTTTAATATTTCAACAATTCTAAAAGGTCAATAGTATGAATATAATTATACTCTCCAAGACAATGAATAATTTAGTCTTTTAAAACAATAGCCTAGCCCCCTTTTTGAAATTACATTACAATCTAACCCAATAATTATTTTAAAGCAGAAAAGTGAAAAATGCTTATTGCCTCACCAGAACACAAAGTGTGTCATTGTCACACCAGGGCATAAAATGCGTTATTAAATCACCAGAGCATAAAGTGAGTTATTAGCTCACCAGAGCACAAAGTGCGTTATACGGTCACCAGAGCACAAAGTGCGTTATACGGTCACCAGAGCACAGAGTGCATTACTAAATCAACGGAGCACAACGTGATTTATTTGGTCACTAGAGCACAAAGTTCGTTATTAGCTCACCGAATCACAAATTGCGTTATTAGCCCGCCAGCCCATCAGAGCACTAAGTGCGAATTATTAGCTCACAAGAATACAAAGTGCGTTATTAGCTCACCAGAGCACAAAGTGCGTTATTGGCTCACCAGCCCATCAGAACACAAAGTGTCTCTTACATCTCTTTTAAGAAAGGCACGTGCACTTTTTTATATTTTATATAGGGCTAACGCATAGTTTTCGTGTTTTAACATTTCGGAAGTCTGAGGGACTGGTTGGTGCACCAATATACCTTGAGGAACTCTGCACATGCAATAACAGAAAGCAAACATGCGTTAACTCAGTTCTACCATAAAACGTTAGACTTACAGTCTGATAGAACGCATTAAAGACTAAATCAATTCACAAATTTATTTCAATTATACGCAGTAGGGTTGTAATACGTTTACGTTTGACCAACAACAACATACAATAACAACATACAACAACAGAATCTTTATTTCACCCAAGTTACATCATACCACAAAATGGCTGTAAGAGATAACTATAGCCATCCTGAGAATGCGCCTACACGTGCTTGTAAAGAAAACGGTGTTCTAACAGCACGTGTATGACATCCAGATTTTGGCTAAAATTATCTTTCTTTTGAATATAAAGTTTGATCATATTATGAACATTAGAATATGAGTTTTTGTTTCTAAACGTCTTTAAAATGCCAAATAGTAAAAACAACTACTTCTCATGTGTCCATATAGCATATAGTTTGTCAAGCTTTCTTAAAAATATAGCACCTAAAACTTTCTCTTTTCTTGTTGTCGTACGATCTGGAGGCCAGTGCCAATGAACTGTTGATGTATATGTATTTCCTTTAGTGGGTACTGACATACCAGCTTACATACAAAATATTAAACCATTGTACGTGAGTGTATATTTGTCAGATTTCTATTCTATTCTGTTTATAAATTCTATGTTACAATACTCATTCTACATTTCAAATCGCATGTATAATCTTCTAGAGTGAGGTGATTATCGAAGATGATGATGCTGCTGCTGATGATGATAATGATGATGATGAAGACAAAATATAATTTCTTTTCAACTGTATAAGTATATTATGAGACCGTTGTGGCCATGCAATTCTATTCCCATCTGTGCCCATGCCCATACTACTGTAGTTTAAAATAATTCAAGGTTGGCCTATACGCGCCACCATACTTTGCGAATAATTCTTAATCCTCCAATAAGTCATTGCACGCAGTTATATAAATTATAATGCTTATAAAACAAACTGTATCAACATATTGTTTTATAGGAAGCCGTATTAAGAATTTAGTTTGTTTACACACAATATCCCCGTGTTTTATCAGTTGTGACCATCTGTGTGAGGATAAAGCGGGAGTTACAAGACTCGAATCAACAGATCTGTATTTATGTGCAGTTCAATGTCATTAAGGATTTTAAAGTGACCATGTATTTGTGAACTCGCCAGGTGTTACAAAGATGAAGACTGTAATAGTTATAGGAGGTGGACTGGTGAGCATTTTACTATCATTTATCTTTGATTAACTGTGTTAAATATTTTTTTTTTTAAATTACAAATCCGGGAAGTCGCGTTACAACTTTGTTTACACGGGTGGTAAACGCGCAATCCAATTCCCACTGGGAATACGCTAAAAATGGGTTGCGCGACTTCCGGTGCTGGTGTTGCGCATCAATATATACAAAATCGAGGTAGGTGGGTTTTTGTTTTTGAAAATAATTACACATTTACGAGTGCTTTCGAAAAAAAGCAAAATGCTATTCGACACAAAAATGAATAAGGATCATATGTGTGAAATACCAACTTATTAATTTAAGAATCAGCTCTGTTATCACGAAAACTCTGATGGCTCGAGCTGTCAAAAAAGCATGGAATCATGAAAAATGCAAATTTTCTAACTCTTGTGCCTTCTTTCTTGAAATGTGACGCTTCGAATGATCAAACACGTGTAAAACAGTCATGAATATTACATACACTTGAACGAAATGTTGCTTTTGGGGGAAAGATTGGCAAAAAAATAATCGGGAATGTGGTTGCGCCCCGGGAATGGAGTTGCGCGTATACATTATACACATTATGATGTATATGAGCAACTCCATTCCCGGTGCGCAACCCCATTCCCGACGATTATTTTGTCAATTATATCCCCGTAAGCAGGATTTGAAACAAATAATTTTGATATTCGTTACTTTATAACAGTTGAGTTATCATAAAAAGCATCAGATGTCCTCAGATTAGGCATATGAGGTCAGAAACTGCCATTTTTGTTGATTTCATACTTTTTTCACGTTTCGTGTCGCCAGAGTTTTTGTGATAATAGAGCCGAATCATAAATTACAGACCAGATAGTTTACACATATGATGTATTATCATATCTGTGTCGAATAGCATTTTGCTTTTTTCGAGAAAATTTATTCTTGTCTCATACTAAGCAAAATCATAACTTCACATACCTCAATTTCGTCTTTTTTTACGCGCAACACCAGCACCGGACGTTGCGCAACCCATTTTAAGCGTATTCCCGGCGGGAATTGGATTGCGCGTTTACCACCCGTGGTTTATATAATTTATTGCAAAGGGCCATTGTTTGGGTGAAAATCAAGGGAGACAACAGTTTTTTTATAGCGGGTTCAGTTTGCCTCTGGTAGGGGAAGTACTTATTCTAATCAAAGGACTGAAAGTACTGGAGGATCGATTGTCTTTGAACAACACAGATTGTACAAGATTTCGACGATTAGCATTTATCATTTATCAGTTAACATTAGCTATTTGACATTGACGGAACCGGCTACCTAGCTACTGCCTTCTCCGCATGTAAAAATATGATTGTTTAATACATACTCCTCGTCAATTATTTCTCGAAACATATAATTTATTAGCCTATGATCTGTTATCCGTAATCTATACTCTGTGTACATATGAATTAAAATACTGCAAGTAAGTCAAGACAGAGTCCTTTGCAATATTTTGCGTGACCGATAACCCGCCATCAGTATTAGCCCGTAATTGCATTCATGAATACTTTTGACCGTTTAACTGAACTTGATGCTTTTAAGCATTTAGAAACAAATTATCGTTTGATTTACTAGTACGTAATATATTTTTCAAAAAATAAAACAACATTTCTATACAAATTTCCAAAATGAAGGTCTGTTAAGCCAGCGGAAGATGTCGTCCCTGAAATAATTTCTGTTCCGTTTTGAAAACGTTTCAGCACTTTATAAAAGTGTTATCTAATCCAGTCCATATCTAACCATCCTTGGACCAATATCTCTTTTATATAGGATAAATATCGTAAAATGATGTCAGACCTTTATAGTTTTGCTCACTGGTTTTAAGTCGGACCGATATCATGTTTAGGTCCGATATCGATCAGGTATCAAACCGTCTATCCGTCACTGGGGATACTGGAGGGAAGCGGGGGGGGGGGGGGGGGGGGGGGGGGGGGGTGGAGCCATCTTTTACGTAGTTCACTGTTATTGCCCAAAAAAATCATCAACGTTGAAATCGGCATGCCAAACAGCTTACATTTATTACATTTAAATTGCATTTCTTACGACATCTGGCCAATACTTGACCTTTGTTGTTTTTGATGTGTTTAACATATATGAATGCTTAGGTACTGACTGAGGGGATGTTTAATCATATCTTACACACATAACACTAAGCCTAATCGTTAATGGTGTGGGTCATATTTTTATATCGGTCAGACTGCTGTCAATCCGACTGAGTGACACATCTATGAATTAGGCGCGGAGAATAATCAATAGTAAAGTGTAACATGCTGTTCAAAGTGAACCTTTGATTTAAAAATAACGTGTAATGTTCCTAGCGCCGTCATTTCATTACTGTATCAACATTTTGATGGAATACATGTACATTTGTATTTAAACGCTACTGACGGAATGAATAATTAAGAAAAACCAAAACAAAACATCTATAAAATCGAACAAATATTTCTCATTCACAAATATTTACAACTCACAACTTTCCCGTGTCTCGCTATGCTATGCTACTATAATCGTAAATGTATTAGCCAGAATCCAAAATAGTCGTAAATATATAAGCCAATGAATCTATTTATATCTTCTGCGTTTGTCCGGTGACCAAGTTTTCGCGCATTAATATGATACTGCAGTCAGAACAAAAAACAACATATATGTATATTATACTGATAGAATTGACGTTCGACAGCTGAAAATACTGGTATCGTGGCAAAATAATTATATTTTGATGGTTAAATAAATGTATGGCACGGAACTATTTGTTTGTACATACGGCACTACTTTTGTTCGGTCTGCAGTAAGGAAAACTTGGATAGATTGAGGCAATCGATCCAAAAAGCTGCATAACGCTTCTGATGATATTTTTCATCTCAGTCAAAAGCAAAGAAATTATTTCAAAAACATTTTTTTTTCTGTCCTGTTGATACCACTACCTAGGGTGAATTCTGACAATGATTGAAAAAAAATATCGCTCACAGTTGGAACTGCAGACTAGCCTAGTCAGCATTTTTATGCCCCCAGACATTTATATATGGGCACATAGCGTTGCTGCTGTTCGTGCGTACGTCCGTAAGTCCCGTAATCTTATGTTAAGTATTTTTAAAATCTCATTTTCCTATCTAGGTTGCCCAACCAAGATAGCGTTATTTTAACATAAGTATAAATTTAATAAACACATTTTGCCTAAGTAATAATGTGAACATAGTCACTACTGTATTAAAATTGTCAAAGATTTGCATCGACAAGTACATATTTAGCCAAAATTAATTAGAAATGCAAGTTTATATAATTATTATTACCCCCCTTTGTCTTTCTTTGTTGCCCACCCCCCACCCCACCTCTCTCGAAATTTTGAAAAGTTCTGAGCAAATCAAAATCAAGTTTTAATGTACACATTACTTGCTTGCATATTTGGAGTACAAGTAGATGTGATCGAAGGTTCGGGGTCCTACCCGAGACTTGACAAAATGGTGTAGCTATATTTATCAAAAATCCGAGCAAATCCGGTCGAAATGTACGCACTACTCGTTTGCATAATTGTAGTACAAGTAGAGGTGGGGGTTCGAGGTATTTCCTGAGATATTTGAACACCCAGTAAGGCAAAATTCTAGTGTCATTCCGGACAAATAAATTAGAGCAAATCAGGTTGACAAGTTTATCCTTGGGCCTCAGGAATTATGAACTTACGGTGTATATGCCAAAAGGAACGTTTTTAGCTCGACTATTCATAGAATAGTAGAGCTATTGGACTCGCCCGTGCGTCGGCGTCCCGATTTGGTAAAGGTTTTGTATGTAAGCTAATCACTTGTGGGAATGGATTGAAACTTCACACACCTATATTCGCTGTGATAAACTGACTTACATTGCAGAGGATCCATAACTTTATTTTGCTTCTTTACAAAAGTATGCCCCTTTTTCGACTTAGAAATTTTTGGTTAAGGTTTTGTATGTATGGTATCTCAGTACTCACTAATTGGAATGGATTGAAACTTCACACACTTGTTCACTGTCATGATCTGACCTGCACTAAGCAGGTCCCATATCTCTACTCTCTTTTTTTTTCAAAATTATGCCCCCTTTTTCGACTAAGCTGTTTTTGGCTTTTGTATATAAGCTGGTAGATCTATCTCAGTATCCACTAATGGGAATGGATTGAAACTTCACACACTTGTTCACTGTCATGATCTAACATGCACTGTGGAGGTCCCATAACTCTGTTTTGCATTTTAAAATTGTTTGACCCTTTTTCGTCTTAGCAGTTTTTGGTTAAGTTTTGTATGTAAGCTGGTATCCCAGTATCCACTAATGGAAAAAGGATTGAAACTTCACACACTTGTTAACTGTCATGATATGACATGCAGTGCAAATGTTCAACAACTCTACTTTGCATTTTACAAAATTATGCCCCTTTTTCCACTTAGCAGTTTTTGGTTAAATTCTTATACACATGTATGCAAGCCATATCTCAGTACCCACTAATAAGAATGGACTAAAACTTAACACACTTGACCACTGTCATGAGCTGATAAGCACAGTGCAGGTTCCATTACCCTGTTTTGCATTTTTACAAAATTATGCATCTTTTTCGACTTTTGTATTCATTCAGTTGACAAGGCTGTTGAATAGTCGAGCGTTGCTGTCCTCCGACGGCTCTTGTTTTGCAATATTGTTAGCACAGCATAATGTAATTTATATTAAAAAATACACACTTAATTTATTATATATGTACTTTGAGAAACTAAATGTGATTTCACTGAATTTGGCGGCCTAGCGGCTTAGCGGTTCAGCTGTTGAGCGGCTATTCCGCTAGGCAGCTGGAACGGAATTTTTGTAGAATAATTAAAATGCTGTTTTGTGTGTTTTATTGAACGTAAATTAACTATATATATGACTGTTTATTAATTTCTTTGTTGTAAGTCTACTCTCAAAGGCTGCGTTGCATTTTTTTCCAAAGTTTATTAACATTCTCCCCTTATGCTTTATTGGGGTTTAACGTTTGTATTCATAGTTTCTTTTGCCAGGCCGCCATGTCGCTGGGCCGCTGGGCTGCTGGGCCGCAAGGCAAATTTTTAAGGAACATGTATTCATAGTTATTTTTATATTAATCTTATCACACAAACCCGATTTTTCTACAAGAAATACACGATTACGCCAGGCCGGTATGGGCCGCCAGGCCGCTAGGCCTCCAACTTCAGTGAAATCTAAATGTGTGACTATTTTTTGGGACTGCCACCACACAACAAACAAATACCTTAAACCAGTGAAAAATATCAAGGTCAGATATCATTTTCATGGTTGTGCATTTAATACATTGGACATTATAAACAGACGATCCTAAAATAGGCAGAGAAATTGTATATTACAGCAGCTACCACAACAACAACAGAAGATTTGAATTAACAATCTCCGACTCAATTTTATGTCAGATATTAGAGCTAGATCTGCTTGGACTAATAGTGCATGTTCATGAAAACATAGAAAAAAGTTGGGAGACAAATCAGAATAGGTCCTTGTATTTAATAAGTGTTTTGTTTGAGGAGAAATCAGAAATTTTGATCTTTATAGATATTTTAAATGCATCAGAAATTACTTTGCTAAAAACATACACTAAGGCAGCTGCTCCTGTGAGACTCAACATAGTTATGGCACTGAAATACATTGGATAATGGCGTTCTTTACTTTGTTGAGAGAACCTTGGTGCCCCCGATATGCCTTCTTGATCAATGATGCAGATTGTCGACTCTACATGTTTTGTTTTCATCTTCACAAGTTGTAAAGTAACATAAGTTTGACATAGACGTGAGAGTATCACGTTTTATGTTATTACAGTTTTTGTTTTCCATGCTGAAAAAAAAGCTAGATAGCATAAAATGTCATAATATCATATTGAATGTTAAATGTAAAATGGTAACTTACATACATTTTGGAACAGTAAAGAGTTTGACAAATACTTGGCACTTGCGCAAAATCTATCGAAATTATTTATATACTTTTGTAATTTGTGTTACAGGTGGGTGCTCTTCATGCATGTTTTATGGCGAAGCGGGGCTACAAGGTGGATATCTACGAAATGAGAGATGGTAAGAAAATAGAAACAGTAAATTAAGACGCCACGGAAATACTCTTTTGGTACCATATCTTAATTAATACAACTTCTCTTTTTTATGCAAATTTATAGTTAAAACCATGCTTGTCGTTCTTGGGGGTCTGCATTTATAAGTTATAACATATGATATAGTTCCCAGTAAAATCCGTCACACTATTAACCACTTTTGACTGTAAGCGTACAATGTCTGTTTTTACTGTTAACTTTTGTTACCTTGTACGTATAGTGTATAAAAATGTAACCGTGAAAAATCCTTTGTCATTTTATTATGTATCTTCAGACATCCGTACTATGGAGGTTGTTCGAGGGAGAAGTATAAATCTTGCGTTGTCTGTGCGAGGACGGGAGGCCCTGAGGAGGGTTGGAGTAGAAGATCAGATTGTTAAGTTCGGTATTCCCATGTATTCTAGGATGATACATGATAGGGATGGCAAACGACGACCTATACCGTACGGCAAAAAGGACGAGGTATACCGATATATTTTAGTGGTTCCTGAATAACTGCCAAATATTTAGGCTTTAAATTGTTTCTAAATCGTATTTTGACACTTGTTTCAAATGCAAATGATGCGTTCTGCTCACAAAAGGTTAGAGGGCAATGACAGTTACATACATGTTCATTACTAGACAGGGTCAGTAAAACAAAGCCTGCAGAATTTTCATTTTGTCGTGTTTGGCGACCTGTGGAGTTTCTACATTTTTGAAACTACAATACAATACGCTAATATTTGACCAAGAATCAATGAATTATTTGTATTTTAGTTTTGTTTACGCAGGCAGTCACGTTGTTTACAAAAATACATTATTTTCAAGTAAATTTATGAAAGTGTCAAGTGAAATAACCGTAAGTTCGGTTTATAAAAAAAAGTATCTACTTACATCAAAACTGTCTTATCTAATATTTGGAGAAAAGGCCAGTTACGGTCGCATATTGAGTAACTACTGTAATACCGCATGTTTTATTTTCTTTCAGTATATTATGTCTATTGACAGGAGGCATTTGAACGAAATTTTATTAACAGGTAAGTAATAAGTCTCGAACGATATCTTCATAATGTATGGTGGCATATTTCTGCCACGAGATAGCTAGGTAGCTGTCACGATAATTTGTAAACTTTCCAGGAAAAGTGTGCTTTTTTGAACACATTTCAGCAATACATAATAATATTTTCTAGATACATGTATTTTTATTTTATTTCCTGCAAATGTTTTAGCGCAAAATTTCGCGTTAATGCTTGGAACTGCCACGAGATGCTCGGTAACTATCACGATAATATTTTAAACTTTCCAACAATGTTGTGCATTTTTCTGAAAACATTATCACAATAAATTATTTTTTTCTCGATATGCTTTTTTATTTCCAGGAAACTTTAGGCTTTCAGAAAAGTTCGAAATATCAGTATAATTTCTGAAAGTATTGAGAAAGCTTATCTAGCAAATGGCAGTTGTGGGCACTAACACAAAAGGTTTCTAGAAAATAATGTAAATTATCGCAATAATATTTTCAGGAAACCTTCCACTATTGAGAAAATCTTTTCAGAAAACTTTGCTTTCTCAAGATAATTTTTTGAGGTATAGCGATAGCTACCTAGCTATCTCGTGGCAGAAATATGCCACCATAATAATGATAGTCTTTCAATTTTGTATTCTTTTCATGTACGATATGTTTTTTTTTTAGAATTTCATGACATTTGCGTTACATGTCAGAGTTTTAAGAGTTCGCTTGGTGTATCTATTTCAGAGGCAGAAAAATTCCCTAACGTGTCAACACATTTCGAGCACAAAGTTGTCGAGTGTAATTTCAGTGCGGGGACAGTAACTTTTCAAAAGTAAGAGTCGTTTTTTCATGCTTCGATTGTGTGATGATAAAGGTGTTTGCTTTAACGACGAAGCGTTTGCAAAAATATCGCCAAGTATCGCCTATAAAAATACTAGTATGAAAAGTGTTTAATGTTGTACCTTTCATAGCTCTGGTGGAAAAGTATCTTAAGCTTTCAACTCTAGCTTGATATCGGTATCCAAACGTCTGCCCATTTTAGACAAAAGATAATCACGTAGAATTTTTACATTTCAGTTTTTGACTACATAATCTAAACGAGTGAGATTATTGTTTTGTAAATATGCAGGAAAGACGGCAGTTCAGTGACAGTGACGGCGGATCTTATCGTTGGTTGTGATGGTGCTTACTCTAAAGTACGCCAGGAAATGATGAAAAAAACATTGTTGGATTATGAACAAGTTTTCATACCTCATGGTTATATGGAACTCAATATGCCACCAACACCGCAAGATAAGGTATTTTTATTTATTTTTATTTCAGTCTCATTCATGTACAAAGTAAACAACATAAAAAAGAAACATGACAGATAAAATATACATGACCATTCATTAATTGAATTATAAGAGACTTGTGCATTAAAAGAATTAAATAAAAGCTGCACAACTGATTTAATATCCCCGCATAAACACATATATATAATACAAATACATACACATATACATGCATGTATGTGGACCTGATACGATAACCTAGTTTTATAACCCCGAAGACACATGTGAAGTTTTAAATCAATATCTGCATTTGATTTGGTGATAGTAACTTGCACGCAAAACTTTAACCAAGATTTTCTTAGTCCAAAAGGGAGCATAATTTGTACATGTCAGAGTTATGGAACTTGACCCAATGAGGTTAGTAATTGACCTAGAAAAGAAAAAAATAAGTATATAACAATATACAACGCATGGATGCTTGCAGCCTATTATGGCCACATCATGTGCGAATTTAGGCAGAGTGCATTTAACTCTGAAAGACAGAACTTAATGAGTCCTCTGACATCCTCTATTACTTGCTTTCAACTTTTTAAGGCATTCATTCATTTCAGTTATGAAATGAAACCGTATTTTCCTCCCTATTTAGTGCACGTGCTATCTTGGATCACTTCCACAGATCTGATGTAGACAGAATTCAGCGTCCTCCTCTGTTTGTGTAATTGGGAGATATACATTCATGTCCACAAGGAAAAAAGACATTATCACATGATTACAAATCGCCGGTCCATAGTTTGTGAAATTGACCTGTTGTTAGTTCAACATAAAAATTTGTTGGGCTAAAGTCAAAACTTGAAGTAAATAGTTACGGAAATTACTTTCTGAATTCATGTAATAAAGCACTGATTGAATGGCTTGCCAACTGATAGTCAAAAATGTTACCCGAGGGCAGACTCCGGTGTTCATCAACAAGCCTTTCGAAGCGTAATACTGTATTACAAGTCAAGCTTAACAAATAGTACTTACATAGTTTCCCTGGACTGTAGGGATGGAAAATACAAACACAGAACACACAAATTGTTATATCACATTCCATAAAAGTTGTAACACAATGACTGTCGGTATCACTTTTAAAATCTCTACAACACCCGGGATATAAATCGACCGGGTACCCAACCGCACTTTTGCACTCGGGAAATCTGCAATTATAAAAATGAATGGGCAAAAGTTATACATTCTAATGTCTGTTTTTTTTCTTTGCCCTCTTATCACAGACGTGACATTTATCATTTATTGTATTCAGGCAAGGTAATGACTCTAATATGTTGATCATTTACTCAATGCTATACTTTTCCAACTTAATTCTGTACATGAATATAAATATGGTAATAATACTTGAAATGTTCTCTTTCAGTACGCGATGGAGGTGAACTACTTACATATCTGGGCGAGAAATGAATACATGATGATAGCCCTGCCCAACTACGACAGGTCATACACTGTTACACTCTTCATGCCTTTCGAGATTTTCAAGACTCTCACCACAGAAAACGCTGTGTTGAATTTCTTCAAGGACAATTTCGCTGACTCCATACCTTTACTAGGAGAGTAAGGTCATTTGTAGCATAACTTTTTATATGTAAAATCATTACTACCACATCTGATAAATACATGAGCAGGACCTTTTCATACATGCGCTAAGAGAAGCTGAAGAGGGGGTATAACCAATTCTCATATTTATTTTCTTCCAAATTGTCTGCGTCAGTCCGAGCACACGCTCAGTACTATAACTTGAAAGATATTGTGTAGCCACAGTAGTAATGACTCCATACCATGTCTAATGTTTGTCTATATTATTTCATATTTTTCAGCTTAAAAGATTGTGTTTGTTTCAATCGTTAATTTAGACGTATTGTGTTTTTTTTTATCTCGACCGCTCAAATCTATTGAAATCATTCCACAACCACCTGTGTTCTTTAAGTGGCCATTTAATTGACAACAGTAAGTTAAAACACGTGTGTCTGTCTGTCTCCCGGCCTAGAAGGTCAATTGCTGCGATTTCCGATGTGGCGGCCTTGCGTGGCAAGTGGAACATAAATAGTTTTGAATTGTATCATTCAGTACCTTCACGAGAGTTTTGTCCCTTAGTATATTTTTTACTTAAACTACAGAACTTTACCGTTTGTGTGTCCACCAAAGATGTTTATTACATTGAAAATTAGTTTGGTGGTGATGCTCCATTGTAAAATTAAATTTCTGTAAAATAACCTCGGTAGACACACTTAAATGCGTTTGTTGTACATGTTTTTGCACTGTACATAGCGGTAATGAAAAGAAAGTATATGACCCTTTGTAGACCTGGAGGTCTTTTTCTCCTAACAGATGTATGCAAATGATGTATTTATTACAGAGACATAAGCAAAACTATGATAAAGAGTAAATCATCCGGCCCAGCTGACCTATATCTGACAGGAAGGCTTTGTTTAGTCTAGGACTGATTATGCACGAGTTTACTCATGCAGTGTATGTATAATGTGCACCTAAAGAAAGACTTTTTGAAATGGCGTTGCACTGTGTGTCATTTCAAGCTGCAAACATGGGGGCCTATTCTTCGGGATAGAGGCATGGCGGGGTTGATCGTTGATATTGGGTTCAAAATATACTTTGGTCTAAATATTGTATCTTAAAAAGAACGTGCCAGGTAAACAACTACTTAGCGTAATTTCATCGGAGAGGTCCAATTCTTAAGCTTTAGAGGGCTTTAGTTTTTCAGGTGGTATCTCAACCTTTTTTATTTTCATCATGTTACATTTGGTCACAGGCTGGGGTAATTAGAAATTAACTAAAATATTAGCAATCTACGGAGATACCAAATACTCTTTTACCCTCTTGAAAAGCGGAGATACTAAAATATTAGCAATCAGCGAAGATACCAAATACTCTAAGCGGAGATATATAGTTTTGGCGATGTTCATGTGTCCGTCCGTCAGTCTGTCAACAACCATACCTTAGTAACGGTTAGTCGCATTGAACTGATATTTAGTTATTTCGTTTGTATTTACTCAGCGCTTCTACTATGTATTTTTTAAATCAAATACTAGTATATGTTACCAGAGTTTTAATGCACGGAAGGGCACCTTGGGTCTTCTTCCACCACCAAAGCTGGAAAGTCGCCATAGTTGTGACCTAAAATTTTGTCGATGCGACGTTAAACCCAACAAAAATGCACTTTAATTAATTGCTACCATTTTGTGTTTTCTTGAAAATCAAATGAGTATAACCAGAGTCTTTAACCTTTAGCCTGCTGGTGGCGAGTTATTCTGCCTTTGCGACCAGCGCAGACCATGATTAGCCTGCACGGTTGCACATCCGTGCAGGCTAATCATGGTCTGCACTGTTCGCTATTCAGTCAGTACAATTTCAGTGAACACCCCTTTGAATAATAAGTGGTATGGCCCAAATTGAATAATAGACCAGTTCATTTTAGAAATTTAGCAGGCAAAAGGTTAATATATTAACGCGACTACAACTTTTGTCTATCTGTCACAATATCTTTCTCTTTCCTTGTTAAGCCTGGCTTTCGGATCTTATCCTTTTTCAACATGTATAATATCGATATTGTAAATTGTAAAATGTAGTACGCACATATGTTTGAAATAAAATATGTTTAAACTAATATCTTTCTCACACTGAGTTGATATTTGAGCCGCACCATGAGAAAACCAACATAGTGCGTTTGCGACCAGCATGGGCCCAGACCAGCCTGCGCATCCGCGCAATCTGGTCAGGATCCTTGCTGTTCGCTAACAGTTTCGCTGATTGCAATAGGCTTTGAAAGCGGACAGAAATGGATCCATGCTGGTCGCAAACGCACTATGTTGGTTTTCGTATTGCGCGGCTCATTTAATGTTTACGAGTAATTTATAGCCATTAAACTGGTTAACTGACGTCACATGAAGACCGTATATGCTGTTCTCACAAGAGTTACTTTGTTTAATAGTGTTGAAAGTTTTTGCGAAAAAGATTCAGTGCTAATAATAGAGCTGTAAATTGAAGTTGTATTTTTTTTCAACTTCTTGTGTTTTTACTGCAACAAAAATTTCGAAAACATTTTTTCAGTTGATTTTGCCTTGCAGTCATGATTGTTGTATATGGTTCAGCTAAGAGATTGAGTACTTGTCCTCAAACGTTTCGTTCAGAAATAAGAAAGTTACACTGCTGTTTCAAATTTTAGTTTTATTTGTCTCAACCAAGTGATTATGATTAATTTGGCTAGACCAGTCATCTTGCTTAAATTCATCAAGATGAAAGTAATTTACATATTTACTAATAAAATCTACTTCTATGCATTGTTTTCCAGTGGAAAATCGTTATAGTATTATCAGAGCTGAAGCTGACACAGAGGGCCCCAAAGTACAATTAATTTCCCATAGGGTTACATACAAATATATCAATGCAAGGCTTTGACACAATGTTCTGAAGACAAATGCAAATACCTTCTCTTTAGAAATCTATCCAAGAGAAACACAAAAATCACTTTGAAGTGACCTGTTGACCTGCTACTTTTCTCCTCTTATCTGTCAGAATGAATACTGTTTTGCATTTTTACAAAGTGAAGCGGTCCAGCCTACTTTTTGTACAAATCCGCAGACAGTCATTTGCACAAGAAACCATGATTTTCCAAATTTTTTTTACCCCTTTCTCTTCATTTACATCAGATCTATAAAATTTGGCTACTTTCAGAAGCTCAGAATATCTATTTACAATCAAATCCATCATGAAATGAGGGACCTCTTTTCTCTCGGATACACTTCCTTTAGTTGGGTAACGAAGGGCAGGTAACTGTACCTTGTTACCAGAGTTGTATAAAGGACAATAATCAGTGGAGGATAATTTTCAACAGTTAACATTCACACCGGAGTTATTTCCCTTAAATCAATGTAGACATTTCTGGTTTTATGTGCACATCATTCTCGCATACCTGAAGCCTACCGTGGTTTCCTTGTTGATCCTCTGGCACATTTCGCCCAAACTTTTAGTTTGGTTACATTACAGATAAAAAGTTTCAGTCAGTCGGAAATATTAGACTGACATGTATTTGATAATGTCAGATAATCAAAGTGAAAAATATTGTATCACTGAAAACATTAAATAAAAAAAAACCCTGTTACTTTTACCCACTTAAGTCAAATATCATTAACCCATGAAAATCAGATTGAACATTTTCTTTCGTGACTACTTCTTTCGTGAAAGTTCACTCTGTGAAAGAGACTTTGACAAATATATTTGTTTTCACTTTTTCAATTTTAATTGATTTAGAACGATTCGTTTCGAAATCTGATAAGTATTTTGTTAAAGCGAAATTACATTCGAAAAAAAAAACAAACAAACAAAAAAAAAAAACAACAAACAAACAAAAAACAGACTGTTACGATATTTCGAAACGTTAAACAAACTATTCCGATTAAAATCGAAAGTAGGACTACACGCAGTATAATTAATTTTAATTATACGCAAGGAGACTGTAGCAAATAAGACAAAATTACCTCAAACGTTTACATTCTATTTCAATATGGAGGAGTACGTAGATAGAGAGATAGATTAAAACGTTTTCAAATATTAAAACTATATTTTCAGTTTCTTACATTAAGCTGGTTTTATATTTAGAGTCGTAACTCATTGAAAAGTATAAAGGTTCAATATATGTATCGGGAAATAAACCGAGGAAAATGCGCCCCTTAATTCTCTGGGTCGGGGTCACATCGACAGGGTAGGGTTATTTAACATGAATAGGGCCACTTTTATACTGGGTCGTATAAAGGACCCATGATATATGAATTTTACGCCATTTTTGTAATAAATTTTCTACTTTATTGAACTGAAATAGTGAATGACGCAATTCGTTCAACGTGAATAAAGTACAGTAATATCCGTTGTATTTGTGAAACTTAGCCATATATGTTTTAGTCGTCTTTTTTTACATTTTCTGAAAATATATCTTATCTGTCGCCACGCCATAACCACTTGAAGTTACCCACCAGCCCTGGCATGGACACATCACTCAAGGAAAACCACAATATCGGTTTCATTTTCTTTAAAACTGTTCAAACAGTGTCCATGCCGAATAATTATCTGCGTGATTCCAAATGACGTGCTTCTTTTTATATTTTAGGAAAGCACTCATCGAGACTGTGATTAAGAACAAGGCCTTGCCAATGGTGACAGTGAAGGTCAGTATATTCGAACACATCTACAGGCCAGATTTTAGCCCTTACCTGCTAAATTTCTAAAATGAACTTGTCTATCTTTCAATACGGACAGTACCATTAACTGTTATAAGGGGTGCTTACCAAAACGAAACTGACTGAATGGCGAACAGTGCAGATCATGATCAGACTGCACGGATGTGCAGGATGATCATGATCGACACTGTTCGCAAAGGCAGAATCGTGTCCAGCATGATAAGGGTTAATAAGATCGGCGAAGAGATCTTCATAGCATAAAACGCAACCATGATTGTTTGTTCATGAGAGATTATGAAATGTGCAACACCCCTCACGCCCCCCTAGCACCGGCTAAATCGGACACCAAATGCACTCCATGCTCTCAATTGGCCGAAAAATAACAACACTTTTTAGTCCTACTACTCCCGCACGATCATTTAAACGACAGCATGTTTATATTATCGTTTGATTGTTATGATTCTCCTGCATCGTTGAACTCAAAAAGGTTGTCAGTGATAGAAGTTAGGTGCAAAACGTTAAGGCAATATAAAAATATTTTCTGTACTGAAACGTTTTAATGGAGAAAACATCATAATTATCAAACATGGTATCGTTCGAGTTACATTGCGGGATTTATACTCTTAATGCAGTTAACATCCTGATATATTATTGCGGATGTGTACATAACAGACGAGATATTTTGTTTCGTTTCTCGCCCCTCTCTCTCTCTCTCCCCCCCCCCCCCCCCCGCCCCCAACGCGGCTACTTTGTCAGCCTGAATTCTGTCATTTGCACCCAATCTTGGTTTTGTGTTACACATGTTTGCGTAAGTATATTATACTTATAGATTTTTTCTTACGCCTTGGTATAGAAATATCGACAAGTCAGACGTATTTCTTTTCATTCAGTTGATCTACTAAGAAGAAGCTATTTCACGACGTACTTTCGGATATTGCTTGTAATTATTTATACTTTTTTTTCGCACTAACATTCAGGTACGTGCAAAAACGAAAAACAAGCAATTGTATTGCGTTAAATCTTTACATATGAACGTTATCATATTCAGCAGATAGGAATTCTAGAATTCGACCTATTAGTACATGACAAGGTTGTGGTGTCTCGCATTGTTTCCGGTAATCAAAGGATATGTGTATGGGATCAAAATAAAACGAATTTTAACTTCAACTATTCACAATGCATATTAGATAACTAGTCAACTTGAAAGTACACGGCCCATACTAATCAACGTTTAAAATGCGAAATTTAGACTGGAATGGGGTGCAGCGTATGTTCTCCGAGACTATTTGGTAAACGACATTGTGTCTGAAATCATTAGTCCTCCACCTCTGATTCATGTGGGGAAGTTGCCAGTTACTTGCGGAGAACAGGTTTGTACTGGTACAGAATCCAGGAACACTGGTTAGGTTAACTGCCTGCCGCCGATAGCTTATGCGAAAACAGCCATAAAGAACCCGGATGAATTTATTAGTCCACTACTGGTTGAAAATTAGTTTCGTTCTGTCATTCCGTCATTTCGTCCGTCCGCAATTTTTCTGTCCGGTTCATAACTTTGTCAATCATTAAGGGATTTTATTATTACCTAGCACAAATGTTTCCCATGATGAGACGACGTGTCATGCTCAAAACCCGGACCCCTGGCTCAAAGGTCAATTCGCAAATGGAGGTCAAATGTCAACAGGGCTTTTTCATGCCCGGTCCATAACTCTGCCATCCATGAAGAGATTTTATCATTACATGGCACAATACGTCATAATAAGACGATATGTCATGCACAACTTTCAGACCCATAGCTCAGAGGTCAAGGTCACACTTGGCAGTCAAATGTTAACATGGCATGAACAGGGTCTGTTCTGTGTACGGTTCCTAAATCTGTCATTCATTACGGGATTTTGATATCACTTGGCACAAATGTTTCCCTCGGTGAGACGACATGTCCTGCGCAAATCCCGGACCCTAGCTCAGAGGTAAATGTCATAGTTGGAAGTCAAAAATTCAACTGGGCTTTTTTCTGTCCGGTCCATAAATCTGTCACACATGAAGGGATTTAACTATTACTTGTCACAAATTTTCTCCATGATAAGACGACGTGTCGTGCACAAAACCTGGACCCCTAGCTCAGTGGTCAAGGTCACATCTGGAGGTCAAAGGTCATTGTTATTGTATCTGATAAACAAGTTTTCTTTATGTTGTTTATGTGATTAGACATAAATCAACTGATATTTTGTTGTGGTTATTATTATTACTATTATATGTCACAATTTTTAACCTTTAAAGATTATTAAAGGTGATATACCTCAGTCAAAAAGTCCATGAACTCCAGTAGTTTTACTCCGATCTCTTTTATTTGTAAAAATCAAAATCAAGCTTTACGTTTATATTTCAGTGTTCCCCGTATCATGTGAAAGACAGAGTGGTCATAATGGGGGATGCTGCCCATGCCATGGTGCCTTTCTACGGACAGGGTATGAATTGTGTACGTATGTTTAACAATTCACTTGGTTCTTATCTATTCCTTCATTTGTAACTTAATAACCTGGAACGGTAGACCAATTTTATTAAAGGTTTTTACTTAAACATTGTATTATTATTATACTAATATGAATACATGGAAATGCTTTGATAAGGGTATTCATCAATATGATTCATTATTCCTGCACGTCAGATCTAAATTGGTATTTTCCCTTAAAAACTATAACTATTAAAATCGATGACTTATAGCGTTTATATATCGCTTATACATATACATGATATTGTGCAGTATATCTAATAATGACAGATTAGATCAGAATTAAGATATCCTTCAAACATCATTGTTAATCAGTTATCAAAGTGCAAAAAAAATATATATTTATGGAATGAGGGCATGATTTAATCTTGACACAGATTTGGTAATGAACTAATTATGAACTAATTTTACAAGACACATAAGATCAGTCTTATATCTGGTGCATATTTTGTAAAACAAAAAACAACCTTGCGTGGAAGCTTAAACAATATTCAGCAATCAGTGATCCCGGTTTTCCTGTCAATGAGATTAAAGGGTTTCAGCTGCATGTTACATGATATGGTGTCAAGCGCATCCCTAATTCGGTGAATATGTCCATTAATATTTACTATATTTTAGGGGTTTGAAGACTGTATTGTGTTTGCTGATCTTCTGGATAAACACGAAGGTGATTTTGGTAAGTCATCCTCCGATTTGTATGCGATAGTTCGAGATAAAATAGATATAATATTTTAGGACTTGTAAATTCAGCTTAATTCCTTAGTCGGTTACTGGTCAAGTGGAAGGCCATAGAAAGTGATCAACGCAAAAATTATTTATTTTTGTAAACAACCTTGACCAAGACGAACGCAAGCGCCTACTAAATATAGATGTGTCAATCTCTAAATGAGAAGTTGATATACGTAGGTTGATCATCTGTAAACATTTTTTCTTATGAAAAAACTAGTAATATTACTAAACAAACTAGAATTAATTAATAGATACTAAGCACATTGTTTTTCTTTAGTATAGATCTAATCATAAAATAAAAAATAAAATACTGCTTGTATGATGATACTGGTAAATTATCCAAGTCAATAATCCTGACTGCATGCCTTTTTCTTAACCCACTCCTCATTTTTATATCTTTCATACAATAAAAATGCACTTGTTGATGGATATTTAGAGCAACCTGTCTGCTATATTTTTCTACTACAGTTTCTATTTGTGGCGGACCTACTTGGCAGTGTATGACTCTGGCTTGTTTTGTATTCTTCTGCTTCCATGAAATTTACTCTTAACTTTTAATTTTTGGTCAGTTCCATGAACTTGGATATGCACCTCATCATTTAAAAGTAACTGTTTAATATCTTATCGCTGTATTGATACATGTAATTTGGTATATATAGTTATGTACGATATATTTTAACGAAAATGACAAACTGTTTCCATTAAAGCTGCTACATTAAGCGAGTTCACGAGTTACCGGTCCATAGACGCCAAAGCAATGTGTGACCTGGCTTTCTACAACTACATTGAGGTAAGATAAAATACCAGTATTATCTTGCTTTCTACAAACTACATAGCGGTCTAGTCAGACATAGTACCAATATTATCATGCTTTCTACAAACTACGTAGTAGTCTTGTCGGATATAGTACCAATATTATCTTGCTTTCTACAAATCACATAGCGGTCTAGTCGGATATAGTACCACTATTATCTTGCTTATTATCTTACAAACTACATAGAGGTCAAGTCTGATATAGTACCAATATTATCTTGCTTCCTACAAACTACATAGAGGTCTAGTCGGATATAGTACCACTATTATCTTGCTTTCTACAAATCACATAGCGGTCTAGTCGGATATAGTATCACTATTGTCTTGCTTTCTACAAACGACATAGCGGTCTAGTCGGATATAGTATCACTATTGTCTTGCTTTCTACAAACTACATAGCGGTCTAGTCGGATATAGTATCACTATTGTCTTGCTTTCTACAAAGTGCATAGCGGTCTAGTCGGATATAGTATCACTATTGTCTTGCTTTCTACAAAGTGCATAGCGGTCTAGTCGGATATAGTATCACTATTGTCTTGCTTTCTACAAAGTGCATAGCGGTCTAGTCGGATATAGTATCACTATTGTCTTGCTTTCTACAAAGTGCATAGCGATCTAGTCGGATAAAGTACCAATACTATCTTGCTTTGACAAATTTATTTTTTCTACAACATCATTTATATATGATATGATACCAATATTGCACTATTTTCACAGCTCCACTGAGGTCAGACCCTTATTATCATTATAGATCAGACACATTACTGATATTATCCTGCTTTCTGCAACGTGTATGTCGGATATAATGCATCTAACCTGATACAATAGTACCGACATTATTTTTTTACTTTCCACAACAATATTGGGTCATATATAATTCACTTATTACCTTGCTTTATAGTCAGTATGATAAAGATAGTAACTTAGGATAGCGGGTACATTTTTTTTGCAATCTCGCCAGGCATATGTATGTTTTTACAACACAGAAAGTGACGTCAATCGACCTTCAGCTATTTTAGGAAGTAAAGAAATGAAAGTTGAAAACGAAAGTCGCCTTTGGACTGGTCGATAGTAAGGGACACACGACCTCGACAAGGGGTCACGCGCAGGGGTCACCCCGTCAAAATGTATGCGCGTGCTTCTTTCTTTTTTTATTTGCTAATAGGGAGTCAATTTTCAGCAGTTTATAACGATTTGAAATTACCTGGGCTTTAGTACGACATGTCAGCTTTTCATCTACGAAAACGTATTTGAGCTTGGGATAAACACAAATCCTTCAGGGGTCCGTTACGAAGCAAGGGTACATAGAGATTTTTGGATCTTCGTCAAATCGCTCAAAAGGTCCTTTTTGATGTTGTCTGAAAGTGTCAGTATATACCTCGGATGTAAGATATTTCCGTATTTGAAAGCTGTAGACCCAGACATTTCAGAAATAGTTAAAAAATGAATTTCGTGTAATAAATGTTGATTCTACGGAAGCGTGAAAGGGTCATCAGAGGCTAATACGTTTAATTACGTTACATGTGCGGAAAGGATATCATTCCGATCAGATATGATATTCATAATATAATTATCTTGCTTTCTAGTCATATCTTTTACTTCATTTATCTTGCTTTCTTGAAATGAAATCCGTTTCGAATGTTATTGATGACATTATCTTTGTTTTCTACATCTATATTAAGGTCAGATATATTACTGACATTGCCTTGCTTTCTGATAGATATCTACACTGCACAACTACAAATGAAAGGTCTAACATCAGTCTATGTCGATAAATATATATGTACAGTATTTCATTGGGTAAAATATAGCTTATAATATTATAGATGAGACTGTATTTGAATTATTCCCCACTGGAAGAGTTATTGTCTTCACCTACATAAAACATTGTTATTTGCTGAGATTTATTCTGTGTTCTTTTATTGGAAACTGTTTCATGTCCATTCTCCTTTCTTTCAGATGCGTCAATCAGTTAATTCTCGCCTGTTTCTTCTGCGAAAGAAGGTTGACAATTTTCTGTTTTGGTTGTTTCCGAACACATGGATCCCACTGTACACAACGGTTAGAATATTATAGCGTTATTTTCGCTGTATTGCTAAAATGTACTTTAAAATCACAATTGTAATTTATGTTAAAGATGCTGGAATTATTAAACAAAAGTTAATGACTTCTTACACCACATTCCCTATCAGATTTCAAATATCACAAGTGTTGGAAAACCTATATTTGTTTAGATAAACAGCGATGAATTGCAATATTCTTATAATTGCCGTACCAAATGGTAGAAACGTATTGCGCAGTTGACCGTTTTCGTTACTTTCCTGTCTTCCGGTCCGGAACAAGCCATGTTTTATGAATCCGCATAAACAATTGCAAATTACTATCATGTACACAAAATGCATACTGGAAAACGACGACATTACATTTGAAAAATGATAAAAACTATATTAAGGTAACAAACAAACAAATTTTTATGCTTGAACTATGGACTTGAATATGCTAGACGCGATATTTTACAATTTGTTTTAGAAATATGTAGTGTATCGAAATGACGTTGATATTAAATCACTGATATATAATACATATACATTGTTCTTTCTAGTCGGAGAAGAACGCATTTAATAACTACCTAACGCATTTTTGTTCAATTCGCTGTCCTGTAATTGCTTGTATAGATAAAGCAGACGACTGGATTTAAAGTTTTGTGGGTGTACATGTATATAGAGAAAGAATGATCTAAGCTGTTTAAATAAATTTTGCAGGTGTCGTTCTCGCGGAAAAGGTATCACGAGTGCATAAAAAACAAAGAATGGCAAGACAAGGTAACTACAATTTCAAGTTTTGAGACGCACCATGAGAAAACCAACATAGTGCTTTTGTGACCAGCATGGATCCAGACCAGCCTGCACATCCGCGCAATCTGGTCAGGATCCATGCTGTTCGCTTTCGAAGCCTATTGCAATTAGAGAAACCGTTAGCGAACAGCGTGGATCCTGACCAGACTGCGCGGATGCGCAGGCTTGTCTGGATCCATGCTGGTCGCAAACGCACCATGTTGGTTTTCTCATGGCGCGGCTCTTTTTATTTGTGTGCAGCCAGAAGGATGACTGTATCAATTTTGTTATACCATATTACGAAACACTATTTATATGAATAAAGACTTAACGTTCATTAGGTCTTAAAGTGCACAAATAATTGCAGTAAAAGATATGATTTTTGGTTGCGTGTTTATCCCGCTACCAAAGTTACAAGTGTATTTCTAACAATCATATAGCATCTTTATTTTATTCCGAATCACATCCAAAGGATGTTCATGTGCTACACAAAATAGTCCCATTCATGGACAATGCAGATGAATTATCAATGAACAAGCAGTTCTTATTCAACCTGTATCCATTCACACTGAGCATTTAGACTATATAAGATCTATCAATGATAAGGTATTCCAGCCCATGGTTACATCACAAGTTAGGTCAGGCAGAGTTCATCTTAGATATGAGGCACATGAAATTTGTATTTGTTTCTCATTCATGTATATTCATAGACTGGCATTTAAACAGAAAATAAATCTAAGGCTTTGATTATTTTTTCGACGAGTTGCACTTATTTTTCAGAGATATTAGTCACTTCAATATATATTTCAGGTGATTCAAAGGGCCATGTATCTTTCCATTCCCACATTTGCAGTTGCAGGATATTATATTTACAAGTATCTCGAGCGGTTGGATGTTCCTATTTACGAGAAACTCGTGCAACTGGCTGAAAACTTTCGGCCTGATCAAAAGTGGTGATGAAATGCGGGAAACGAAGTGACATATACAAGAAGAACTCTGATAAAGAATTTCATTATTTTTGCCAAAGAAATATGTTTTGTTGTTGTATCAACCTATTAACCTGGTGTTGAAAGGTTTAAAACATGTAGCGTGTACATTTTTGTTTAGAAAAAAGTTTTCAAGTGCTAGGTTTCGGGTTAGGCCATTTTTATTGTTATATATACATGTTAATACATGTTCATCGTGCTTGAATTATAATATGTTATCTATGAGTTGATACCAGTTGTATAATTTATCTAACAAGGTAGCAAAATCTGTTGTTATTTCTTCCTTATATAATAACGCCCATATATAGCCAGTTAAAACCAGTGCCCAGCAGCATGGTTTGGTAAAGAGTAATTGCAAGATGTATTCTTGGAAACCTTTTGATGCCCTCTTTACATTGCCTATGTTTGTGAAGTCCATCTTTTACCCTATTACATTGCCGTATTTAAGCCTGATCTCAGTGGATAATGTGTCTCCAATAATTTCATCCAAACGAAAATAGATGCGTTGCGATGTAATTATTACAAAAACACTTGCCACCCTTTGTACGAAATTTTAATTGAATTTCCAAGAACGCAATGAAAACTAGAACAAAACCTAAAAATGAATAATTCAATAATAAAGAACGCAACGTCACAGTATGACGAATTTTTAAACAGGAAATCAATAGGCTACATTTATTAATATATATATATATATATTTATTTTATAAATTGTATAGAAATATTCATTAAATTATGGTCTGATGGCTCACAGACTGGTTCCTAATGTTAACGTTGGTTCATGTATGTACCATAGAAATGTCATGTATAACTGTACCATCAGTATTTCATTGTTTTAAAAACACAACTTTCTTAATATTTTAGAGCCATTTACGAAACACAGATATGACATGAAATACCAGTAAAAGTACTCTCAACGGAATGTTAAGTTATTCTTCGATAACATTATCCTTAAACGAAATATAAGTAAATACTTATCAAAAGGTTTATTTTATCATCTAACTTTAGATGGTTCAGTCTTCTATCTTTTAATATTTGCACTGACAAAAGTTCAGGATAGTTCGGAGGAAACATGCGCGGGGTATTTGCCACTTGCTTTAAAACGTAAGAGTTAAGCCAATGACGTCAAATACATGTTTGGCAGAAAAGTGAGCGTTGAACAGAGATCTCCATTAAGATTATGTTTTACAATTCCGTTTATTTTGGTACACTCTTCGTAACATGAATCGTCATGTTGGACACTATGTAAACAACTTATATTTACATGATATCTTAACACATACTACAAAAACATAAAATGTGGCTGTCAAAACAATACAGTTCGCTATGGGCCTATACGTCTTCTTTTAGCAAATCTATAGCAAGTCTCTAGGGCATATATAATGTAAGCATTGCAAAGATAAATAAGGTTGTGTATATTTCAAATGCTGTGTTGAATAGATGTATCTTGTACCTATGTTACTGTATATAGTAACAAAAATGGCGCTGTTTTGCGTTATTATGGGCTACGTCCACATATCACCACCTATTTACAAACCCGTTCCATGTAAAATCAATTTCTATGTTACTATATAAAGTAACAAAAAAGGCGCTGTCCTTGCGTTATTATGAGCTACGTCCACATATGACAATCTATTTACAAATCCGTTCCATGTAAAATCAATTTCTATGTTACTATATATAGTAACAAAAATGGCACTGTTCTTGCGTTATTATGAGTTACGTCCACATATCACCACCTGTTTACAAACCCGTTCCATGTAAAATCAATTTCTATGTTACTATATAAAGTAACAAAAATGGCACTGTTCTTGCGTTATTATGAGCTACGTCCACATATGACCACCTATTTACAAACGCGTACCGTGTAAAATCAATTTCTATGTTACTATATATAGTAACAAAAATGGCACTGTTCTTGCGCCATTATGAGCTACGTCCACATATTTACAAACCCGTTCCGTGTAAAATCAATTTCTATGTTACTATATACAGTAACAAAAATGACACTGTTCTTGCGTTATTATGAGCTACGTCCAGAAATCACCACCTATTTTCAAACCCGTTCCATGTAAAATCAATTTCCATGTTACTATATACAGTAACAAAAATGGCACTGTTCTTGCGTTATTATGAGCTACGTCCAGAAATCACCACCTATTTACAAACCCATTCCATGTAAAATCAATTTCTATGTTACTATATAAAGTAACAAAAATGGCGCTGTTCTTGCGTTATTATGAGCTACGTCCACATATTTCCACCTACTTACCAACCCGTTCCATGTAAAATCAATTTCGATAAATTTCAGTCAGTTTTTGTTGCCATAATCCCATTATAACCACTAAATGCATTAGTTGTTGACTGTCCTGTGCCATTAGCAAACGAGGTCCAAAGGTTGTATCCGCTTTGAAGTCTTTGAGGGTATTTTCCCATAATCACACAAGCTAGACAAGTGTAAACATTTAAGTTAAAAGTTGAAATTAACGACAGTTGACAGAAAGGGATGCTGGACAAATTCATAATTTCTTTATGAATCGTAATATCATTACGCAGATAGCAAAGTATTTTGTAATAAAAACATACGCATAAAATATCAAAACACACTTGTATCATTGTCCTGAGATGTTTTAGGACAGTTCTCATATACACCGAGTCAAAGTTAAGCTAATTTCTATCGACAAAACATACACATCTTCATCGCCAAATAACTCAAATGACACGAAGTACATAAATTAACAAACACGACTGAGTAACACTATTTTAAGTAATTGTTGAATAAAAGGAACGGCTGCACAGCCGATGTACCAGAAGCTCTTTATCTTTCAGTAATATTTGAAAGTTTGCTGTATGTTTACGTGAAAATAAGAGCCGAAACACACTTTTGCATCTAATGCGTAGTTGTAGCACTGGAGCATCAGATATCATGATCTGAAGGACATTTTTCCTTCAAATTGAAATCTAAAATTAAAAACTGAACCTGAAACTCCGGGCAAAAAATATCCCCGCAATTAAGCACTATTACTTATAAATAAAGACAAATAAACCTTAAGTAAATAATTATTAAAATGAATCAGAAAGTAATATGATTTTTATCTCAACATTTTTTTTTAAATTTTAGCAACACATATTATGTAACTAACTGTGAAATTAAATGATATATGAAAAACAGTTATGATTTAAATTTAACAGTTAAATTTATCAAAATTATTGTTTTTGGTATTGGAAGGGAACATGTTATCTCAAATTATGCGAAAATTAATAAGAAATTATTTAATTATTGTAATTTTTGAAAGTAAATCGGCGAGTTGATGAAGCATTTATCTATAACAAGAAATTAAACAATATTGTATAAACAAATACTGTTACAGAAAAAAGTTATTTAGGCCAAGGAATGCCTTCCATTTGAGAAGGACACCAACACCTCTTTCTGGTGTACGAAAATGTGGAAGTAACGTAAGTTATGAAATGTATCTATATTTAGACAATCAATATGATGTGACCTGTATCGGCCTTTGAGGTAATTTACCATGCATTGCACAGGCATGACCAATGAAATAATTCAAAAGAAAGGATTCGTATGCGAAAAATTATAAAGACGCCTTTTGCGCATTAAGAGTCATTCTGAGACTGGAAGCGAAACAAGTGACAAGATGTCTAATCCTAATAGTAAACAATGGAAAAAAATTGTGGTTATTGGAGCTGGACCGGTGAGACTGTGTTTTAGATATTCATGAATAAGTTAAACTCATAATATTATGTACAATTCTGATTTCAGGTTTTAATACGTATATATAATTAAACAGTTTCTAAATTAGACAAAATAGAGAAAACAAATGGAGCAGATGTGTGCAGCTTTTATCTAAATTTTTCAAATATTCCCTTTTTACCCGTGAGACTGTAAGGAGATTGTAAAGCCCTGTAACTAATATGACTTCTCTTCAATATTTTTTTCAAACATATTGTTTCATATAATCGACTTAAAATAATACTTGTCAATCTTAAATACATGTATTAATTAAGACGTGTATAAAATTCATTTTAGGATTCTGCAAATTTTCATTCTTACCTTGATTTTTCGTTACGAATTGTCAAACTTTCCATAATATTATTTGCTATTCTCTACTCGTTATGTTTTTACAATATTTTAAGTGCACATATTCCACTTCGGTTGTTTGTTTTATTAAGTATTGAGAGATAGAAAAATAAATCTTATAACTTGTGTAGCTCTGTACGGCATTTGAGGATAAATCATGAAAAATAGTTCTAGACCTTTTTAAAAAAAATATACTCGCATGATTTTAGTCACTTGTAAATGGCTTTCAGTATAATGTACATACGTAGATGACACTTTAATTAACATTAAATACTGTTATGATTTCTCTGTATATTATTTTGCTTATTACATTGTTTATTACAACATTTATCTTAAATTTAATAACGTTTAAAATAGAACAAATTCATTGACTGTTTCAAAGAATAGCAAATATTTCCTGCATTCGGTTTCGTGATAAATAGGTTTATCGAAAACGTATTTTGCTTCTAAATACAGAAGGATTTATCATTGGATCTACTTGATGCAACCGTTGTCACGGTGAGTGTCTGACTTAACGCTATGTTACTGAATAATTTTAGTGGTACATTTACGATAGAGCACTCGAGAAAAAAAGTCTTGTGGTCAAGACAATATGGCGTGTCGTAGAGACTTCGAAAAAGAAACAACGAGGTGTAAATCATATATCTATAGCGTTCGAGATAATTGTATCTTAAAAAATTATCTTTCCCGATTAGATCTACCGATTTTTTCTTTTATTATTATCTTTTATTAAGTTTTTAACACACGAAACAGATTTGTTTACAACATGGTTCAAAATACCGAAGAAATGTTTCATTGAAAATGATTTGACGTAGAAATCGAAAGTAATCAAGTAATCGTCCAGAACCACGTTGACAAACAGACGGACGACTGATTATTGTGTGTTTTTCTTTGACCCGAGTAAGCTTAAAAAATATACAATGCTTTTCTGTCTTGATTTATAGAACAGATAACTATAAACAAGTAATTCCATAGTTTCGGAGAAATCAATTCTATAAATAGCAATACAATACTTTATTACAATTGATGCATTCAGGTCTCGTGGATTTTGCAAGACCGGATCACACTCGGCACAGCGACTTGTGGGACTCAGGCTTGTCAAAATCCATCCGAGCTGAATACCGCAATTCACGTAAAGGTACTGTTATGATAACTCTGATATATCAAAAAATCAATAAACTAAGAATGGACTTCATGTACAACGAACAATTTAATTTATTATAAATCTACTGGGATGTTTTTAGCAGCACAGACTGATACTTAAATGACTATTTTTGAAGTATCTTATTGTTGATCAAAACTCTGTTCATCAGCGGTCTTTTGTTGTTTCATTTTTGCAGTTTACAATTTGTGCATGAAAATACAATGAGTGTAGTTTTTCAGTTTTCATCTTGCTCCTATGCCAATGTTAAGTAGCATTGAAATAATTGTTCTTCGGTTACTATGAAATTTCTTTCGTCGTGCTATAGCTGTTTTAGAAGTAAAATTTAATGCCATATTACTTTTTGTCAAAAGTCTCTTCATTTTTTGACTAAATCGCTGCATTGTAAATCTGAGATTTATTTTTAAAATTCATAAATAATCCGTGAATTAGATTTATAAATATTATGTTTAAAAAAAAAATAGTTTACTGAACCGCTACTTAACCAACTATCTGTTAGAGCCATGATACAACGTGTTTCGGTACTGACTATCAAATTTCGAGTTATGGTTATACCGAATTAATATATTTATTTCAACATTTTTTTTTTTTATTTTTAGCAACACGTATGTAACTAACCGTGAAATTTTATGATATGAGCCGAGCCATGAGAAAACCAACATAGTGGGTATGCGACCAGCATGGATCCAGACCAGCCTGCGCATCCGCGCAGTCTGGTCAGGATCCATGCTGTTCGCTAACAGTTTCTCCAATTCTAATAGGCTTTAAAAGCGAACAGCATGGATCCTGACCAGACTGCGCGGATGCGCAGGCTGGTCTGGATCCATGCTGGTCGCAAACCCACTATGTTGGTTTTCTCATGGCGCGGCTCATATATGAAAAACAGTTATGTTTAAATGTATTAAATTATTGTTCTTGGTATTGAAAGGGAACATGTTATCTCAAATTCTTCGAAAATTGATAAGATTTTTTTTTTTTACTTAATTATGGTTTTTGCAAAATAAGTGAAAATAAAGTGAATCAGCGAGTTAATGAAGCATTTATCTATAACAAAAAAAAATAAAAAAAAAAAAAAAAAAATACACTATTGCGTAAATAAATATTGTTACAGTAAATGTTATTTATGCCAAGTAATATTCCCGTTAGAGCAGGACACCAACACCTATGGAGTACGAACATGTGAAAGTAACGTAAGTTATGAAATGTATCTATAATTAGAAAATTAATATGATGTGACCTGTCTCACCATGCATTACGCAGGCATGACCAGTGAAATGATTCACTATGGTATTCCTTTAAAGCAAAGGAAGGAATTCCAAAGAACTCGTTGGCGGAAAATAAAAACGGCGCATTTTGCGCTTTAAGATTCATTCTAAGACCGGAAGCGAAACAAGAAACAAGATGCCGAATCCTAATAGTAAACTAACAGATCGTGGGCGGAAAAAAATTGTGGTTATTGGAGCTGGACCGGTGAGACAGTGTTTTAGATATTTTGAATATGTTAAACTAGCAAAATTATTTACAATTTTTATTTCAGTTTTTAATAATATACTAGTATGTAATTAAACAGTTGCTAAATTTGATAAAATAAAGAAAGTGAATGGATCAGATGTGTGCATCTTCTAAGTAAACTTTCAAAATTTACTTTTTTCCCGTGAGACTGAATAAAGAAAAGAAATTGAAAAGCCCCGTAAATATGACTTCTTTTAATTTTTTTTTCAAACATTATTTCGTATTTTCGTCTTAAAATAATACTTGTCCATCTTAGAAACATGTATTAATTAAGACATATATAAAATTCGTTTTGAAAATATATATCCCGTTTTTCAACTTTTCATTCTAAACTTGATTTTTCGTATTTATTATCCTAATTATGATGATGAACTGTAAAAATTTCCATAATTTTATTTGCTATTTTCTACTCATTGTATTTTTACAATGTCTTAAGTGCATGCCTATACTTTTTTCCACTTCGGTTGTTTGTTTTATTATGTTTTACACTTGGTGTTTATTTTGCTATGTATTGCGAGAAAAAAAGTCTAATAACTTTTGAATAGGGCATTTACGTATAAATCATGAAAAAATGTTCTAGATCTTTTTTCTCTAAATTGGTCGCATGATTTTGATGGCTTTCAGTATAATGTACATACATAGATGGCACTTTAATAAACATCAGTACTGTTATGATTTCTCTGTATGCTATCTGCTTATTGTTTACTATTAAAATTATTACGTTTAAAAATAGAACAAACTCATTGATTGGTAGAAGATAGTTTCAAAGAATAGCAAATATTAAAATTTTCTGCTTTCGGTTTCGTGATAAATAGGTTTATTTAAAACGTGTTTTGCTTCTAAATACAAAAGGATTTATCATTGGATCTATTTGATGGAACCGTTGTCACGGTGAGTGCCTAATTTATCCTATATCACAGAATAAATTTATAGGTACATTTACGTACTTGCCGATAAAAGTCTGGTGGTCGAGACAATATGGCGTGCCGTAGAGACTTCGGAAAAGAAACAACGAGGTGTGGATCATATATATAGCGTTCGAGATAATTTAATCTTAAAATATACCTGTCCTGATTATCACCTTTTATTTATTATCTTTTATTAAGTTTTTAACACATAATCTGTTGAAGCAGATATTGTTAACAATACGTAAAAATGTTTCATTGAAAATGGTTTGACGTACAATTCGAAAGTAATCGTCCAGAAGCACGTTGACATACAGACGGACGACTGATTATTGTGTATTTGCTACTTTGACCCGAGTAAGCTAAAATATAAACAATGTTTTTCTGTCTTGATTTATAGAACAGATAACTATTAACAAGATTTTCCATAGTTTCTGTGAAATCAATTCTAAAAATAGCTACAATACAATACTGTTATTATAATTGATGCATTCAGGTCTCGTGGATTTGTGAGACCCAGACTTGTCAAAATCCTCTCCAGCCAAATACAACTTTGCAGATAAAGGCACTGTTATAATAACCCTGTTATATCAATAATCAATAAACTAAGAATGCAAATTGTTATACATCTACTGGGATTTTTTAGTAGCACAGATTGATACTTGAATGTCTATTTTTAATAAAACGTTGTTTATCAGCGTTTTATTTGTTGTTTCATGTTTGAAGTTTAGTTTAAAGTTTTGCATGAAAATAGTTTAGTGTGTAGTTTTTTTCAGTTTTCAAATCGCTCCAATGCCAATGCTAGGTAGCATTGAAATGATTGTTCTTCGGTCACTATGATTTAAATAATAGTTTATTGAACCGTTACTTACCCGACCAGTTCTCTCATTAGAGCCATGTTACGCCGTATTTCGGTACTGAGTATCAAATTTCGACCGAGTTGTATTTAGACCGTGCTGTGATAGTCACTTGGGCTTAACGTATTCTGTATCTTCACTGCCAAAATGCATTACTTAATAATTATGTACATACATAATATCAAACGGTTTTAATGATAATCTGATACATATATTAAATAGAAGTGTTTGAACATTCGCAGTACGCATTAGATTACCATTACTCGGTGTCCTTCTGAGTGTTATATTTTTCTTCAAAATGTATCCGTTCTACGCAGAATTTTGGTTCACATGACCAAGAAAGGCAAACCTCTGAAACACAAACACATACATTGATCCTTTAACTAAATTTCTTCAACAAATGTTCGGTCCAGTACATTTATCAGTAGGCATTGTCGGACATACGCCCTCTTATATTACCAGTTTTTTTGTGTGTTTTCGCCTCTGCAACGCAATTAAACGATTAATTAAGAAGCCGACAGGATCAAAGTCCCCCGCCATGTGAATATCGACATCGTCTTCTTTGCCACCGTCATGGTAGTATACACGTTCTATACAGTATGATTATGGTAGTATACACGTTCTATACAGTATGATTAGGTACATAAGTAAGATAAATTACTATTAAAGCAACAAGTAAAACTCACGAGCCCAGTGTAGCAAAACAAATAAATGTGTATAAAAGAAATAGTCTAATAAAAAAATATTTATTAAACTGGTCTAACAAATTTTGTTTCATTCCATGTCCCTTGACAAATTTTATGCACTTTTACAACACATTTGGGTACGACCAAAACCTTCGAATACCAAAAATGCCTAAGTACCATTTCTGTAACAAAATGTTTAAGACCACTTTGTGGTGTAACAGGGCCATCTAAGCTTCATAAGCTCGACTTTTTTCAATTAATGGGTGATTGTCGTCGACCGTGTAAAATGAATGTTAGTTGGTTTGTAAGAAAGTGCGAGCTCTTTGGCAACACGTAACAAAATCAAAGTATTAGGAAAGCAACTCTTGCTTACACTTTTGCGTAATTATATTTATTTCTAAAGGAAGATCTGCGTGAAATCAGTTGACCTAATATTTAAGGTGTCCCAGCACGAAATATTGCATTAATTTACATAATTTTCAGCAGAATCTGGGACAAAAAATCACACGGAAAATAACCCTCAGTTGCGCTTGGTAAGAACATATCCAATGCATTTTTGTATTTTTCCTGTGTCTATCGCAATTGAGAATTCTATGAATTCTGTCGTCCAAAAGAGCGTTACTGTCATCTTGAAACGCGAAAAACAAGGAACCGAGTACATAAAACACGTTCTGCGTCCAACGTACGTCCGTTATAAAACTGTCGCTGATATTTAAGCGGTGTGCATAACCCCACGCGCAAAATTGCTTCAAAAGTCACGAACTAATCAACAGTAGACTTTGTGGGGGAAGACTTTGGTGCTAAAAATGTGTGAGATTTATTCGGATAGAGAAAAACTACCGTTTTTATGCCGTTGCTCGCTCGCTGTGCGTAAACGGTTTGAAACTAAGATTTTTCTGAAAGAGTTTTCACTTGCCAAAAAAGACGGCCAACCATTTGTAAAGAATTTTTTTTTTTAAAAAGTTACGGACCTGGAAGCAATGTACATGTCAAAATGCTCTTAAAGACCTTTCTAAAGGCTCATTGTCACAGGAGCAAAAAAAATTCAAATTGACTTTTTGGCATTTTTTCCCTTAGAAAACATAATAATTGTAATATATTTAAGTGTATATGGCTCATGGGCCCATACTGTATCCTAGGTACGCTACTGCCACCTGTGTGTTAGATGGTGGCGAGATTGTACATTCACTGGTTTGAAAATTCCTTATACAAAGTCAACAATAGATACCTTTTAAAACTTGTATATTCAACTTTGCATTTTAATGTAGGCTACACTGTTTTGTAATGTACATTAACGGTTAGCCCGACATTCTGAGAAAAAAATCTAATAACAATAAATCATAGAAGGAAAAGTTGTTTTTACATGACAACTGAACAGCATATAAAACATGTATATCACTCTACAGGACAATTGTCAATTCATTGAATTCAGGAAAAAGGACTGCACAAAGTGGCCACATTTTCGGACAGTTCAACACATTTCAAACTCTCCGTTTTCAAAGGACTATTATATATTTGTGCTTCGATGCATTTGCAATAATGTTCAAGTGCTAAAATTTCACAAAACTATGTTGAACGTAGTTTTCAGCAATTACTTATTTCAATTCCTAAACAGATGACATTCATTTTTAAGGGGGTGGAGGATATTTTAAATATCCAGTCGAATGGGACAGTACGGTAGAACATGTAATGGATAGTAGATTGTTGGTAAAGCTAGAATATTTCTGTGTTTTGGTATTTTGTCACTGATGTTAGAGCCTTTCTCAGCGGGGAGTGATTTTATTTACACTGTCTAACTTGTTGAAAATAGGGTAAGTGCGCGTTTGGCATGCCCTAAACTCGTTTAAATCCCCGAGTTTCCTTTTTATAGGTTACTGACCGTTCCAAGGCGGTGCTGCAATATTCAACTTGTTTTCTGCCCGTCTCGTATTTTGTGTTGTGTATGTTGTCATGTTTGTTGTTAGCGTTTCTTTCCTCTTTCTCCTCACTACACACTTTTACCCCCATCGCCCTATCCCATCCTTTTCCCTTGCATTTATGCTTCCTTTTACCAATAGTAAGTTATCGTGCCCACCATAATTTTGTTCGCCGGCCGTCTTTAGGTGAGGCCCGACTGTTGTTTTTTCCTGCTTATGTGTGTGTCTGTGTATCTGTGAGTGTTTGTCATGGGCGGTGTCCCACAGTGTTGTTTTTTCTTATTTGTCTGTTTATCTGTGTATGTTGTGTATGTTAGGTGTGTGTGTGCGTGTGTGTTTGCGTGCGGGTGCGCGCGCGTGTGTGTATGTCTTTTATACGTGCGTGTCTGCGATGTTGTAGGATTACTGCAATTTACACAAAGTTGATTGAATATCCATGCATAGATGAAAAACTACAGACAGAGCATGAAACAGTAATCAAAATATTTTACAAAATGGACGGAAAGAATCAATTGAAGCAAGGGATCTGGATGTTATGCATGTCACATAGTCTTATTATTGGGAACATTTGTGTCAAATATTATTATAATCCCTTAATGGATGGCAGAGATATGGGAGATATGGACCAGAGACGGAAAATCCCTATTGACCTTTACCTCCGACTCTGACATTTACCTTTAAGCATGGGATCTGGGTCTTGCGCATGACATGTTGTATCATTACGGGGAACATTTGTGCCAAAAATATTAAAATCCCTAGATGGATCGCAGAGTAATAGACCGCACAGGTAAAAAAAACCCTATTGAACTTTGACCTCCAAGTGTGTCCTTGACCTTTGCGTTAGGGATTTGGTTTTACACGTGAAATATTCTCTCATTGTAGGAAACATCTTAGTCAAGTTACATGTAAATTCCTTGATGGATTAAGAGTTACGGGCTTAAAAAGATATAAGATATGAGTGTGACATTCACCTTTAGACTAGGCGTCAGAGTTAGCGCATGACATACGGGATACATTTATGCTAATTAGTATTAAAATCCCTTCAAGTGATCTTGAACCTTAATGTAGGGGTCCGGATGTCGTGCATGACACTTCGTCTTATAATAGGGCCAAGTAATATTAAAATCCCTCTATGGATGACAGACTTATGGAACGGACACGAAATTGCGGACGGACAGACGAACGGATCGAATGACAGAATGACAAATTGAAAAGCGCAAGCCAGTAGTTGACAAATAAATTTTAACAATTACTTACATGAGTATAAAAAAGAAAATGAAAGAAAAAGAATGACCAGGGAATGGTATACCAGACTTGATCGTAAGTTTTTAAAATAGTTATATGAAAGTGAGATCTCGTTTTGTATGATGCAACGATCACACAAGCTATTTTGTCCTAAAATAGAACAAAAAGGCAAACAGCTAAGTTAAGTTTCCCAACTTTCGTTTTCGCTCATAATGATTCCTACATGCAATTTATTTAGGTATTTTCAGAAAACGAGAATCCAATAAGGAATTTTGTAAGGAAAAAAAAAACAACAAAAAACCCAACAACAACAACAACAACAACAAAAAACAATGGCTAAGCATTTTTTTTCTGAATAACATTGGAAGATTGCACCGCAGTAAAACACATGACCACATTTGTTTTCAAATGAATTTATGAGTGAAAGACACTGGAATTTGATATAAATATTAAGCTATTATCTATATATACTCACCTGAGCACGAAGTGGTCAGTGATTGTCCGGCGTCCGCCGTCGTCCGTCGTGTGTCAACACATCTCCTCCTAAACCACCAGTCTAATTTTGATGAAACTTCACAGGGATGTTCCTTGCATGATCCTCCTTAAAATTCTTCAAAGTATTGAATTCTTCTACCAAATTTTGTCCTAAAATAGAACAAAAAGGCAAACAGCTAAGTTAAGTTTCCCAACTTTCGTTTTCGCTCATAATGATTCCTACATGCAATTTATTTAGGTATTTTCAGAAAACGAGAATCCAATAAGGAATTTTGTAAGGAAAAAAAAAACAACAAAAAACCCAACAACAACAACAACAACAAAAAAAACAATGGCTAAGCATTTTTTTTCTGAATAACATTGGAAGATTGCACCGCAGTAAAACACATGACCACATTTGTTTTCAAATGAATTTATGAGTGAAAGACACTGGAATTTGATATAAATATTAAGCTATTATCTATATATACTCACCTGAGCACGAAGTGGTCAGTGATTGTCCGGCGTCCGCCGTCGTCCGTCGTGTGTCAACACATCTCCTCCTAAACCACCAGTCTAATTTTGATGAAACTTCACAGGGATGTTCCTTGCATGATCCTCCTTAAAATTCTTCAAAGTATTGAATTCTTCTACCAAATTTGTTCAAATTATCCCCTAGGGTCAAATATGGCCCCGCCCTGGGGGCCACATGGTTTACATTGATTTATATAGGTTAAAAAGTTGAAAATCTTCTTGTCCAAAACCACAGGGCCTAGGGCTTTGATATTTGGTATGTAGCATCAACTAGTGTTCATCTACCAATATTATTCAAATTATTCCCCTAGGGCAAATATGGCCCTACCCTGGGGGTCACATGGTTTATATAGACTTATATAGACTTATATAGGGAACATCTTCTTGTCCAAAACAACAGGGTCTAGGAGTTTGATATTTTGTATGTGATATAATATACTGGTTGATATTTGGTATGTTGCATTGCCTAGTGGTCCTCTAACAAAATTATTCAAATTATGCCCCTTAGTTGAAAAGAGGTCCCACCCAGGGGGATCCCAAATTTACATAGACTTATATAAGGAAAAATATCTTTTTTTTCTGAAAGTTTAAGGCCTAGGCCTTTGACATTTGGTATATATCATTGCATAGTTGATCTCTAACAAGATTGTTCGAATTATGCTCCTGGGGGTGAAAAGGGGCCCCGTCCCGGGGTCACATGTTAAATGAGTTATATAGGAAAAAATACTTAAAAATTATCAGATCATATTTCTTAGACTGTTTGATTATAATTACCTGATGATTAGGGGTCAGTTGACCTTGACCTTGATCTACTTTCTTATTTTTAGCCCACCATCATCAGATGATGGGCTGTTCAAATCACTCTGCATCCGTGGTCCGTCCGTCAGTCCGTCCGTTAACAATTTCTCGTTATCGCATCTACTCAGAAACTACTGGGGGGATTTTGACCAAACTTTGTCAGAATAATGTATTGGTACCCTAGTTGTGTCCCCCTGAAAATCAGACTGGTTCAACAATTTTAGTGAGTTATTGCCCTTTGTTTATTTCTATAATTTATATAGATTTATATAGGGAAAAACTTTGAAAATCTTCTTGTCCAAAACCACAGGGCCTAGGGCTTTGATATCATCTAGTGGTCTTCTACTAAGATTGTTCAAATTATCCCCCTAGGGTCAAATATGGCCCCGCCCGGGGGTCACATGATTTACAAAGACTTATATAGGGAAAAACCTTGAGAATCTTCTTGTCCAAACCATAAAGCCTAGGGCTTTGATATTTTTATTGTAGCATCATCTAGTGGTTCTCTACCAAGTTTGTTCAAATTATCCCCCTAGGGTCAAATATGGCACCGCCCTGGGCGTCACATGGTTCATATAGACTTATATAGGGAAAAACTTTTAAAATCTTCTTGTCAGTAACCTACAACATTCAAATTTGGACCACATGTATGGTTTTGAGTGGCAAGATGAACCTTGACATGAGTTGACCTTGATTTTGACCTTATGACCTACTTTCACATTTCTGTAGCTACAGCATTTAAATTTGGACCACATGCATAGTTTTGTGCACCGAAAAAAACTTTGACCTTGACATTGACCTAGTGACCTACTTTCACATTTTTGAAGGTACAGGCTTCAAATTTGGACCACATGCATAGTTTTGTGTTCCGAAATGGCATTTGACCTAGATTTTTACCTAGTGGCCTACTTTCACATTTCTCAAGCTTCAGCCGTCAAATTTGGACCACATGCATAGTTTAGTGTACCAAAACAAACTTTGACCTTGACCTTGACCTAGTGACCTACTTTCACATTTTTAAAGGTACAGGCTTCAAATTTGGACCACATGCATAGTTCAGTGTTCCGTAATAAAATTTGACCTTGATTTTGACCTAGTGACCTACTTTCACATTTCTCAAGTTACAGCCTTCAAATTTGGACCACTTCCATAGTTTTGTGTACCGAAATGAACCTTGACCTTAAGATTGACCTAGTGACCTACTTTCACATTTCTGTAGCTACAGGCTTCAAATTTGGACCACATGCATAGGATTGTGTACCGAAACAAACTTTGACCTTGATATTGACCTAGTGACCTACTTTAACATTTTTGAAGGTACAGGTTTCAAATTTGGACCACATGCATAGATTTGTGTTCTGAAAAATAAATTTGACCTTGATTTTGACCTAGTGACCTATTTTCATATTTCTCAAGCTACAGCCTTCAAATTTGGACCACTTGAGTAGTTTTGTGTACAAAGAACTTTGTCCTTGAAACTGATCAAGTGACCTACTTTCACATTTCTCAAGCTACAGCTTTCAAATTTGGACCACATGCATGGACCACATGCGCAGTGTTGTATACGGAAATGAAATTTGACCTTGAGCTAGTCAATAAGTCTTGAAATTAGGAACACTCAAAAATGGCACATTGGTGGGCGCCAAGATCACTCTGTGATCTCTTGTTTGAAGATACAGCCTTGAAATTTGGATGACATATACAATTTTGCACATTTATCTAAAAACTAACTTTCAATGACCATGAATGTAACCTACTGATCTACTTTCTCTTTTTGTTTTAAGATACAGCCTTGCAATTTGGATGACATGTTCAGTTAAGCACACTGATCTTAAAACTGACTTCCAGTGACCATGAGTCTGACCCACTGACATACTTTCTTGTTTTAGAAGCTTTAGCAAAGAACTTTGTTCAAGCAAGCAACTTAACTCAGGTGAGCGATATATGGCCATCATGGCTCTCTTGTTTTCAATGGGATTGCTGGCTGTCAATTAGTCCAACCAACATGACGTTTAGAACGGCGTTGTAAGTTTTGAATGCCTCTTAAAGGGATGTCAGCTACAAAATTTTCGAATCATGAATTAAGCAATCCTGATAAACGGAATGAGTTAGGTCTTAAGATTATTATATATACAGATTTCAAATAGTTGACTTAGAGACACACCGCATCCGTTTACAGTTGGGCGCTACTCTTCTCTGATAGTGTCTGACGGAAGAGGGGGAGGATTCTGTGTTTAGCAGTTTTTAAATCCTGTTTTGATTTCTGTCTTCTGACCCGTTTCGGCGGGCCCTTAAGGGCGTTTCTTTTGTTGTTCTGTCTTCTGCGAAGGGCATTGAGTACATGCGTTTTTGGTTCTTAATGTTTGCTTTTTAATTAATTATACAGGAGCATTTTGTGTTTTAGATGCCATGTCTTTTGTTTCCATTGCGTGTGTTAGAGATTCACCAGGCGGGATTTACTTTTATTACACTGTTTAGTGACTTTAGAATATGGTGAGTGTAAGAGTGTGGTTGGGAGCGCACCGGTTTAAGCTCCTCGGTTGTTGTTTTGTCACTGACCGTTCCAAGGCCGTGTCCCATTTTGTTCCTTTGCTTTTTCGTTTTGTTCTCGTGTGATTTGTATGTGAGTGTGTGCGTGAGTATGCGTGTGTGTGTGTGTGGCTGGGGGGAGAGGTTGTGGGGGTGGGGGTGGGGTAGTGTGGACATTTGCATGCTGAGTTTCGTTTTGGTTATTGGATCTTGGCATTCCCTGTTTGATATTTATCCTTGTTATTTAACCAATGGACTTACGTCACCACGATGAAATTGTATGTAATGTAACATGGCATGACATATCCTTAAAATTGTCAGTCTCAAGCGTGTCCAGCACATCGACATATACATAGAATATTCAACATACTATGCGTACTAGTAAATATGCATAATTGAATTACAATGTACCTGAATCAATATTCATTTTATCGAGCCTAATCAGTTTCAGAAACAAAACAGAAACATGCAATAGCGCATAAATATAAAGAACAGGTCATTATGAAGAAGTTTCGATGAAACTGAAATTAGCGCGGAAATATAACTGAATCGTAAGGTAACTGGAATGCTATCAACATTCTAGAACGACATTATACTGTTTATAGCTTTTTGTAACTGCACAAAAGTTTTTTTAATTTTTGTTGTATGAATCACAAATGGCACTTGTTTGTCTTTATAAAACGTATATAACGAACCTAAAATAGGATATTTATTTGCTTAGACCTACACGCGACGTTATAACAATACCACATATTTACAGTTAATTATTGCAATATTGGAGTAAAATATATCTTATATCATATCATAATAATTTCCAACATACGGTGCACAGCTAGAATATAAGAAGCAAATTTAGTGAATTGTTTTCCCCGTGGAACGGAATAAAGGTTTCGCCCTTAAAGAAGCATTCTCTGCGTGTATAAACACTTAAATGCAATTGCGTTTTAGTCTTTTTGAAAGCTATTCATTCTAAATGATTTATTTCTGTATTTAGTAACAATCACCTTGACCAAAGCTGCCTAAAATGAAACAAACTAAAAATTATCTCTATGAAAGCTTCCTATTCACCCGTTTTGAAGCTAACGTTAGAAAACCACTTTTTTTATTTTTAGTAACGATGATACCATAGCCTTCCTAAATTCTAAGTTTGATCGCAATATTTTCTATTCCTTACTTAAGTTATTGATCAGTTAAGTAACAGCAACCTTTACGTTGATCCCCGCGGCCAGAACGCATACCATACTCCGGGCGGGCAGAAAATGGAATAAAACAGTAAATATGTACTGTACAAGGAGCCATAAATCTTACTTATGCAATCTGAAACTTGCACGATGGCATTTCCTTACAGCAGTTAACATTTCTGCTGTGTTTTATTTAAATACTCCACATCGTGCCATAGGTATGGTTTCCGACGGATAGACGGACGGACGGACAACACCAAAACTATATTCCTCTGCATTTGTCGGGGGATAAAAATAACTGTTGTCCTTTTTTGTCAGTCACACGAAGTATCCCATCAGTTGTAATCTCAAACGTTTTTGTTACATCAATATTAAAATGAAAATATGACAATATGGTCAGTTGCAGTTTTGAATTCACATTTATATCAATCAGCGTTAAAACTATAATGGTTATTTTTTGCCAAGTTGATTAAATCTGGTATAATAATAATAATAATAAATAATAATTATCTAAAATAAATGAAATTTTATATGTTTAGTTTTCAACGGTTAAAAAGATTTCCAAATAAAATTAATCGAAAATATTCTTTGTCAGCATAGAGCACAAAGAAGAAAATAATGACATACAAGCTCTCACACGCCCACTCCTAGCGGAACTTTGAATAAAATAGATAAAAATTAAGTCATGAATTGATTTTAAAGGAGTAATTGGGCAACTAAAGGGACTTCACCATATTTAAAATCATTTTTCTGATTTTGTTCGCCACTCTTGTCGACACGTAACAATCGAAATGTATGATGTTAGAGATAGCTTTGTGTGGTTGTTGTATTTTTTTTAAATTTATTGTGTGAGTTAGTCTGTTATAAAGGTCAAGGTCGGTTCATGAAGTGGAGGACAAAGCACCTAATACGATATGTTTATTGCAGGTGGGTTGTGCTGAAGCATTATGGATGGAAAAACGTGGTCATCATGTGGATGTATACGAAATGCGGGAAGGTTAATATAACATATTTATTAATAAAGAAATGCGTATTTACATTTTACCGAGTGTCAAATGAATTGAAATACTTCCGGAATTTCTTCGTAAATTCTATTTGTTTATTTAACACTTGTTATTCGTAAACCACATAAGGTTTTGTTTTTGACAAATGAAGTTAAGATTTGTTTACTGTACTTAATAACAGTTGTAACTTCGACTCTTAAAGGTTTTGAAATTGCTTTTGAATCAATATCGACGGAGACATGTTTTTTTTTTATTTTACAAAATCATTCCGTCCGTAAGAGGTTTCAAGTACACCCTAATCGTTTTGTATTTGCTATATTTCTGTCCAGACCCTCGGATTTCAATAGACGAGAAAGGAAGCAAAAGTATAAACTTGACAATTTCCCACAGGGGTCTGTCCTCCCTGGAGAAGATCAACATGAAAGACCGTGTTTGTAGGAAGGCGATACCATGCTATGGCAGGATGATACACGACAGAGACAAGACAACACGGATCAGTCTGTACGGAGAGAAAAACGAGGTAAAAAGTTAACATAATAATATGTCCCTCTCCATTAACATTGAAATAAAATATGACTCGGTAAGTCACTGACGTTTTACAACAAGTGTAACCACTTCAAAGTTACTTTGATGACTTCGTATTAAATCAAATATACAACTATCATCACCACCTGTTCAGAAGATTTAAAAGGTGCCTAGTAGTAATATTACATCTTTCTTTTTATATTGGAGGCCAGCATTTATATGATATTAATCCAGCATAATGGTGTATGTATGATCATTTACAATCTTATAATACGCATTTTTTAGCCCACCATCATCAGATGGTGGGCTATTCAAATCACTCTGCGTCCGTGGTCCGGCGTCCTTCCGTCCGTCCGTCCGTCCTTCCGTTAACAATTTCTCGTTATCGCATCTCCTCAGAAACTACCAGGGGGATTTTGACCAAACTTTGTCAGAATGATGTATTGGTACCCTAGTTGTGTCCCCCTGAAAATCAGACTGGTTCAACAAATTTTTAGTAAGTTATGGCCCTTTGTTTATTTCTATAATTTACATAGATTTATATAGGGAAAAACTTTGAAAATCTTCTTGCCCAAAACCACAGAGCCTAGGGCTTTGATATTTGGTATGAAGCATCATCTAGTGGTCCTCTACCAAGATGATTGAAATTATTTCCCTGGGGCCTAATATGGCCCCGCCCCGGGGGTCACATGGTTTATATAGACTTATATAGGGAAAAACTTTGAAAAACCTCTTGTCCAAAACCACAGGGCCAAGGGCTTTGATATTTTGTATGTGAAATCATCTAGTGGTCTTCTGCTAAGATTGTTCAAATTATCCCCCTAGGGTCAAATATGGCCCCGCCCCGGGGGTCACATGGTTTATATAGACTTATATAAGAAAAACTTTGAAAATCTTCTTGTCCAAACCACAAAGCCTAGGGCTTTGATATTGTAATGTAGCATCGCCTGGTGGTTCTGTTCCAAGTTTGTTAAAATTATCCCCCTAGGGTCAAATATGGCCCCGCCCTGGGGTCACATGGTTCATATAGACTTATATAGGGAAAAGCTTTTAAAAACTTCTTGTCAATAACCTACAACATTCAAATTTGGACCACATGTATGGTTTTGAGTGGCAAGATGAACCTAGACATGAGTTGACCTTGATTTTGACCTAGTGACCTACTTTCACATTTCTGTAGCTACAACCTTCAAATTTGGACCACATGCATAGTTTTGTGCACTGAAATAAACTTTGACCTTGACATTGACCTAGTGACCTACTTTCACATTTTTGAAGGTACAGGTTTCAAATTTGGACCACATGCATAATTTCGTGTTCCGAAATGAAATTTGACCTTGATTTTGACCCAGTGACCTACTTTCACATTTCTCAACCACATGCATGGTTTTATGTACCGAAACAAACTTTAACCTTTACATTGACCTAGTGACCTACTTTCACATTTTTGAAGGTACAGGCTTCAAATTTGGACCACATGCATAGTTCTGTGTTCCAAAATGAAATTTGACCTTGATTTTGACCTAGTGACCTACTTTCACATTTCTCAAGCTACAGCCTTCAAATTTGGACCACTTGCGTAGTTTTGTGTACCAAAATGAACTTTGACCTTAAGATTGACCTAGTGACCTACTTTCACATTTCTGTAGCTACAGGCTTCAAATTTAGACCACATGAATAGGATTGTATACCGAAACAAACTTTGACCTTGACATTGACCTAGTGACCTACTTTCACATTTTTGAAGGTACAGGCTTCAATTTTGGACTACATGCATAGATTTGTTTCTGAAGTGAAATTTGACCTTGATTTTGACTTAGTGACCTACTTTCACATTTCTCAAGCTACAGCCTTCAAATTTGGACCACTTGCATAGTTTTGTGTACCGAATTAAACTTTGACCTTAAGATTGATCTAGTGACCTACTTTCACATTTCTCAAGGTACAGGTTTCGAATTTGGACCACATGCACAGTGTTGTGTACGGAAGTGAAATTTGACCTTGAGCTAGTCAGTAAGTCTTGAAAGTTGGAACACTCAAAAATGGCACATTGGTGGGCGCCAAGATCACTCTGTGATCTCTTGTTTAAATTTTACTTTTTTTTCTAGTCCATACTGTCGGTCAACAGAGAAGTGCTTCATACAGAACTTGTAGATGGTAATTTAAAATCATATTGTTGTACTTTTTAAGTCTCAGTTATTTGTTTTATCTTATATATAAGATGTTATAAAAAATTGACCCATTTCATAATGTAACGTCAGCGGAGAAAATGCGTTATTGTTTAAATCAAATTTGGATAGATATTAGAAATAGTTTATTCATTCATTTAGAAACAAATTTACGTTTACTTGTGGTTATCTAACAATTTGATAAATAAAAGTTCGCCATTGTAATACTTTAATATCTAAAACTGTTCTGTAAAATGATTAATATTAAAATGAATTAGAATACCGTCAAAATGATTGCATCTTAAAGTACAAATATATTTTTGATTCAGCTGTTGACAAATGCCCAAACACGAGAATATTCTTCAATCACAAACTTGTTGGGACGAATTTTGACAAAACAGAAGTAACGTTCCAAACGTAAGTTTGTTTTACTAAACAAACACACTATTTAAAAAACTTTTTTTTATTTAAAACACAAGACTACTTCAAGAGAAGAAAACAAACAAATTTGTGTTCACTTCCTTGTTTCGTGTATTTGCACTTTTCCAGAATGGTGTAAATCTCAAAAAGTACACGAGTTAATATATCCCAAAATTTCTTTAGGGTGCTGTGTTGCCAAGTAAAGAAAATAAGAAAGGACAACTCAAATACTATGCAGTGTTTTCATTGTTTCATTCTAATTTGATATTGAAAGAACATTTAAGGTAGCGTACGTTATTATATAATGATTGAAAATATTTATACATTGTATATATATCTTTATATATTTTAGACCGGATCCGAACAGACCAGCAGACGATAAAGACAATGTGACGATAACCAGTACAGTGAAAGCAGACGTGATTCTTGGATGTGATGGAGCGAACTCCTGTATGAGAAAATACATGAACAGGGAGTCATACCTGAGATACAAGGAAGAGAGTATTGATGAACGCTACACAGAACTGACCATGCCAGCTACAAAACACAACAAGGTATACAATAAAGTTGAAAGGAGTATGAAATGTTTGCAGTTATCGTGGCTGACTGAAAGTTACTTTTTATGATTTTGGCACTTGATAAAGTTCAATCATGCTACCATTCCCTTGTACTACACCAACCGCTATTTTATGTCTGCGTGTTTTTTCATTTTCTATCATTGATAACGGAAACATAATACTTGCTGTAATAACGACTTGGATTTCATTGTCCACAAAAACTAATTCATAAGTTAAAGACAATCTTTTTCAATTGTGTGTGTCTAATAGAAACAGTTTAGAGTTAAAGAGATTATTATTATCTGTATTATTACCTTAGATCGTTTTGTGACGTATATGGTGTAAAGTAAGTTGGATTGACGACTTTTGTTGTGTTTTTTTTTCTCAAAATATTTTGTAATTTATATCTTTTGTATTCTGTGTTATGTCATTGATTAGTTTGCCATGAAGGAAAACTACTTACATATCTGGGCCAGGGATGAGTTTATGTTGCTCGCATTACCAAATCAGGACAAGTCTTTCACTGTGACTCTTTTCATGCCGACCAACGTGTTCGAGTCTCTGACTGACCGTGAAGCCGCCACTGCATTCGTTAACGAACATTTTGCTGATGCAGTGTCTCTAATTGGAGAGTAAGATTTATTATTTCACTATCAGTTATACAAAATGAACTCATTAGATTCCGAGCATATATTGCTTATAGATTTTCAAAAAACGAGAATATATCGGACCTGTTGTCAGCATTAAGGCAGAGATATTATGGAAAAAAACCTCTTACCAGTATTTCTATTTTGTGTCTCCTGCATTTCAGGGAGCAGATCGTCGACAGGCTCACTAGCAGAGGGAACGCTCACTCTCTAATGTGGGTCAAGGTAACTTTAAGCATTTCTTAAATTATCCTGTGTCTGAAGTGTTTACAAAGGATATGTCTTAGAAATAAGATAACATCAAAAGTACTGTTTTAGTTACAAGCATTACTTAGAAGGTATTTTAACTCAGTAGAGTAGCACACGTCAAGACAAGTAGTTGTAAGTCATATATATACCGAATACATTTGAATGACTTAACTGAAAACAAGAAAGTGTACATGATTATCGAACAAACTTTCAAATTGCATCAGAATTGTCAGGTCAATACAATGTACTAGCATACCAGTATTTCTTATACATAATTCCTCTTCTACGGCCCATATACCGAAGAAAATTGATGCCATTCATACTAACTTACTCTTAACAGAAACATAGTATTTATAATCATTGTCACTTATCTTTTACGGTTCTTTTCTTTCATCTTTCCAGCGGTTCCCACTTTCAACCGGTCGAAAATTATCTTTTGTCAAACAGTTTCTATGCCGTTATGAGTTTATTATCTGTTAACATGCACCTTTTTGTTTATACAATTAACTAACAAAAATGAGCCGTTTTCAGTGTTCGAGGTACAATATTGATGGGAAAGTGTTGTTGCTAGGCGATGCAGCGCATGCAATGGTACCATTTTATGGACAAGGTGTTAACTGTGTGAGTAATCAAAAACTAAGATAAGTTCCAACTCCATACTTGATTAAAACTATATTAGTACAAGTCTGCATACCTAAAACAAATATATATCATTACCTCGGCGCAAAAATTAATAAGTGTTTTTATGCCAGTGAAGTAATCCACCTTTTGTATTGAGATGGCGATATGCATTTTATCATGTTGACTGACAACTTCAGACATTTATATCCGGTGATGTTGCATGTAGATTATATATATACAAAGAAATAGAGAACTTATAAACTCATAAAACTGTCAACGACTAATGGTGGAATCCTATCAACCAATAAATGTTTATTAATTTTTGTCGAAAAAAAAAACTCCCAAACAAATGAAATATCGTCAATAATCTACCTTTGATTTTAGGGATTTGAAGACCTTATGGTACTTGATAAACTTCTGGATGACCATAACGAGGATTTTGGTACGCATTGTAATTTACTTTAATAATATTTAGAAATAAAGGGAACATAACGAGAAGACGTTGATTTTAGACTGTTGCTACAAAAAAGCAAACTCACTATTTTAGTAAACAGAAAATTAAGGAAATAGCTAAGAATATGTATGACAAAGTAAAATGTTCACGTACCAGCGTTAAGGAAATACCTCGCCACCCTATTCTGATATGTACCCAATACCTGATGTTGCATAATTGATAACTGAATGCATAGTGGCTTCGTATAATTGAATACATGCTACACATGGTAGTCCTCCAAATGCTTCGGTTCGGCAGTTAAAAATTCTAACGATTACTAGAGGACTATCTAACAATTCTAACATAAAACCTAATTACGAAAATGAATTTAACTGATTTTTTGCCATGACATTACTGATACAAGCTAATCACAAATTTTAAATAGTTTTTTTTTCGATACAAATATCAAATTGATATCATCTGTGTAGGTACATTTCACCATTATTAACGAACTGAGTTGCTTTCCCCACAGTCCCAAGTTTTATGACCAAATCATTTTTATAAACAAATTACAATGAGATTGTGGTGAAGAGAAACATTCCTTTAAACAAGATCTAACTGACTCCCAATTTTTTTAAAATGTTTTAAAACTTCATTGGGCAAGAAACTTCTGACATTGAGAGAAAATCCTGTGTAAACATGTTTGGGAAACTAAACTATCAAACATATTGCTCTATAAATAGCGTTGTATGCCTTCGTAGGAACTTACAGTTGTGCATAGTCTCTGTGATACTGAGTATCTCCATTATTCAAACGGGTTGTATACGAAAACATAATGAGTAATTATCTTTATTAAACAGAGAAAGCAATGAATGCATTTTCTGAAAAACGAACCGAAGACGCTGCAGCGATGTGTGACCTGTCTCTAGAAAACTACAATGAGGTATGACATCATTATTGTTTTGTGTATATTTTACGATTCATGCTATTGTAATGTCTTATTCATGTTTTCAAAATTCAGAAATGAGGTCTATCCATTTAAATGGACACATTTTAATAAATTGGTTAGTAACTACAAAATTCTGATTTAAAACGCTAAAAACGCGTATGAATATGTTATTTAAAATGATACGCTATGCTAGTATCTCTAACAGTTCCATAAGATAACTAAATACTAATGCATTGTTGTTTATAGTTGAAAAGAAAAGTGAACACCCCTTGGCTTTCCTGTAGAAAACGTATAGACAGTATTTTGTACAGAGTATTTCCAAGTAGTTGGGTGCCAATCTACACAATGGTATGTTCTTGTCTCATCTCCAACTACAGCTAACACTAGAGTTGCAGTAGTAACCGGATGACTTGCATGTCTTATTCACATCTCTTCATTTGTTGACTCTACGTTCCGGAATCCTTCTTTCGGATGAGTCTCAAACTCTTACGACTATCCTTAATATTGATAGATTTAAATTCATACATTGTCATCAGTTATATCATTTTTCTTTCCTTCAATGAACATTTCATATTTTGTGCGTTAATAATTCTTAAACATAAATTAGATTTTAAATAATTTAATCATTTTGTCTAGGTTAACAATCTGTACAATTGTTAGTTGCATAATTTGTACAAACATTTTTGTGACCTTCTTCAAACGATGATAACAAATGTGATAGATATGCATAAAAATTACTGTGTTTTCTGTTGCCACAATTTGATATGATGGTGTATATGAAAATTGTAACGTCTTTTTTCATTTGTTTTGACTATTCATTATCCTATTTTACTGCAGGTAGCATTTTCAGATATACGCTACAGTGATTGCGTTAGGAAAAGAAAATGGCAAAACAAGGTTAGTTAAGCTATTACGTACAGTGTAACTAATCAATTAATACAGACTTAACATCATTACTATGCAGTTACAATAATATGTATATGTATTACTTTGCAATAGAGAAAATTTCTGTTCTTGAAACATGGAAAATGACAAAATAGATGAGTTATGAATTTGTATACATGTATTTCAGATGATTTACGGAGGCGTTTGCGCAGTCGTCATAGCAGTTTCTGTGATTACAGGGTTGTGCAGCATTGCATACACGCACGGGTTTACGTCATAGTAGCGGCTTGTGGCTTTATGTACCCAGATAATCTTGTACAGAAAGGCAACGGTGTATATATAATAAGGAGAAGTCCAGTCCTGTCCGGAGTAACTGACTTGTAATTCATTACTAGTTGCTTGTGAATAAAAGATTAGCAGGATGTTTAATATATGTGCAATAGAAGATAAAGTGAATGATAACAGTAAGAGAATTTGTGCAATGTGACTGATTTTATGCAACAAGAACGATGCCGAGGCAAGAAATAGTCCCAACCTGTGGCTCTAATCACTTCCTCTGACGTCCAAACTGAAAGCATGAGGCAAATCAGATGTTTGACAACAACAGAAACATTTTTTTCTCCATATAAGCATTACGCATTACCATATCCAACAGTATAGTTTGGAGACTCGATGGGTTCAAGGTGAATTCTTAGGCAACTGGTACAGTTTCAGGAAAATAAGTAGGAAGGTTCTTTTAAAGTGTAGAAAGAAACCAAAGAAAATAGTAGCATACTGTGTTTGTTTCATTCTGTTCATAGTACAAGTGTATGAGAATTCCATTTTTGTGTTAGTTTTCTAAAGAATGTGTAAAGGCGATTTGCAAAAAAAAAAAAAAAATAAAATAAACATGTACGTAAATAAATTGTTTTACCTCATTTATTATTTCTAAAAAAAATTAAAAGTCGTCCATATGGATATCTTTAACTAGCTGTAGTAATGAAAATAAGTGTAATTTACTCTCTACTCAGTTCTAATTACAAAACAATCAGCTTCAGTTTTGTGAGAATATGGTATTGTATTATATCACCGTTCTGTAGTCAAGTATTCCGAATCCGGAAAAAATTCAGTTTTATTTTTTATCGACGTAAAGTCCAGGCTAGATTCAACATTCAGTAAAGTGTCTGTGATTTTTTAATGTTACTGTATAGGTCGGCAACATTTGAGCTTTTCTGTGATAATTTTGATAAGCTCAGCATTTGTATATTTGGTGCGTTTTTATAAAGAAATGTTTGCGAATATTGTAATAAGGGTATTTCCGTTTGTACTTGTAAGTGATTTAACTGAGATCATATCATGCTTTACATTTCCTACATACACAAAGGTGAACAGGATAGACTTTTGACTTTGCTGGGTATTCAATTTTTAAAAATAAAATTACATTTAAAGATATGAAAATGCTTACTTACTTATATAAGTCAGAAGAAATCGATACATGTATTCGCAAAACACGTTTCATAAACATTCGTAGAACATTCAGTGAAGTCGAAGCTCTACAAACAAATCTTAATGAACAGTTTGGATAAGATACAAAACAGAGTTACTCTTAATAAATGAATAGTAGATAATTTCGCACGTGAAATCCACACCATGATCTCGTGACACCATGAAATAATATGGTTTATAAAAGTTTATTGTAATGATATATCAAAGTACAAAACATGTATAGTCTGTCAATTTTAATGTACAAAACATGTATAGTTTGTCAATTTTAATGATTTAACATTAAAGTGTTGTAAAAAAACATATTTTATCGACTCCCAAATCTGGCAACTTCTTATTTTTAGTCTTACGATAGCGTTTAATGTTTTTGGTTGATGCATATACTACTATGTATTTAAAATACAAGGACGCAAGTACAGTTAATTTGAACACATTTATATATCGAATAATTATTGTACTTGCCAAATTATGTGACAGAAAGTTTGTTTAATTTTTTATAACTTGTAATCTGTTGCATTGTTGTTACCTGCATTTTAATATAAATGATATATTTAAATATATCATATGACATTTTATCGCGTTTAATATCTTCTAACGTGTCCCCTTTGAAATATGATTTCAGTCGGCGAACTCGTAATTAGGAAAGTTCAGTACATACTGAGTAGATTGTGCTCTTGAGTTGAACTTTCCAAATTTTGTCTGACTTTCTAAAACTGTTACTACTTACAAGTCAGTATTTTTTTCATATATATTTCACGTACGTTTAAGAATACCATTATCGCTCATATGTATACGGATGGTTGAAGAGAGACAACCGCGATTTATATTTCATACTTACAAAGAGAGCACAGTAAACCAAATTCCAGAAGGCAAATATTTCCCCAACAATACCACTGATACAGCAAATTTGTGCTCTAGTAGTTTGAAAAGAACGCATGCCGTTAATTGTGCCCCAGAAGGTTGCATAGAACACATGTTAACGGCATGCGTTCTTTTCAAACTACTAGAGCACACACTGTACCTAGCCCATCAACATACTACTAACCTACTGTTTGAACCCCAGCACAGATTCCGTGAAAACGATTCTGTAAGACCAACTATTTTATAGTATAGAATTGATCAAAATCTCACAACAGATAAACAGACCCAACCACATTAATGGGTGCACATTATTGTGGGTCGTATGTGTCTTACATTTTACCGATTAGATTGGTTATTTCTTAATTTAACGAAGTTAAGTACGTCGTTTTCATTTTTTTGCTAACCTGACTACTAGTATGCCACGTTAGGAAAACTTGAAAATTGCTATAAAATACCATATTTCACTTTTTTACATGTAACTAATTTTTACCACGAAAAGGGTAAGATGTATTGTATTTGCATTGATTTGACTATCTGTCATATGTTTTCGCGACTTGAAATATAATTGATTTGCGACTATCATAGAAAGATTTAAGCTAGGATAGGCCCCTTCTGTTTGGCCACCACACACACAGGTCAACTTACACAAGCTGAAAATGGATTAGCGGAGTACAATCAGAGGAGTCAAAATGACTATTTAAGCAACGTACTTAGTTAACATAAATGCAAAATACTCTTGAATGGGGTGTCGTTGACAACAGACGTTTTGAAAAGTCATTTAGATTCCAAACTTGGCCATGTACTGCAAGATATAGCATTATCTTGTAGCTTTCACCTTCCTGGAATATTTAGAACTCCTGACCAGATTAACCAAACATTACTCCATCAGTCTCTGTCAAGTCCATGTCTGTTTAGATTATTTTAAGTACATTTTTCCAAACACGACAGTCCTATGTAATAGGTAACTCCTCGCCCCATTCCACTCCCAGATATTACAACACTGCCTGACCTTGAGTCTCTTAAGACGGGGATGTCACAGCTCAGCTACTAATCGCCCCACTCCACTCCCAGATATTACAACACTGCCTGACCTTGAGTCTCTTAAGACGGGGGTGTCACAGCTCAGCTACTAATTAATGGCAATTGTTTTTATCCTGTTACTCCTTTTTATAAGCTCACCTGAGCACGAAGTGCTCAAAGGTGAGCTTTTGTGATCGCCCTGTGTTCGTCGTCGTCCGCCGTCAGTCATCCGTCCGTCGTCCGTCTTCCGTCGTCAACAATTTGACTGTTAACACTCTAGAAGTCACAATTTTGGCCCACTCTATGAAACTTGGTCAGAATGTTACCCTTAATAAAATCTTGGATGAGTTCAATATTGGGTCATCTGGGGTCAAAAACTAGGTCACCAGGTCAAATCAAAGGAAAAGCTTGTTAACACTCTAGAGGTCACAATTTTGACCCAGTCTTAATGAAACTTGGTCAGATTGTTACCCTTAATAAAATCTTAAATGTATTTGATATCGGATTATCTAGAATTAAAAATTAGGTCACCGGGTCAAATCAAAGGAAAAGCTTGTTAACACTCTAGAGGTCACAATTTTAGATCAATCTACAGAAACTTAGTCAGAATGTTACTCTTAATAAAGTCTTGGATGAGTTTGATATTGGTTTATCTGGGGTCAAAAACTAGGTCACCAGGTCAAATCAAATGAAAAGCTTGATAACACTGTAGAGGCCGCATTTATAACTGTATCTTCATGACTCTTGGTCAGAGTGTTAATCTTGATGGTCTCAAGGTTCAATTTCAATCTGGGTTATGTAGGATTAAAAACTAGGTCACCAGGTTAAATCGAAGGAAAAGCTAGTTAACACTGTAGAGGCCACATTTATGACCATATCTTAATAACACTTGGTCAGAATGTTGATCTTGATGATTTATAGGTCAAGTTCAGATCTGGGTCAGGTGGGGTCAAAAACTAGGTTACTAGGTCAAATCAAAGGAAATGCTTTTTAACACTCTAGAGGCCACATTTAGGACTGTATCTTCATGAAACTTAGTCAGAATGTTAATCTTGATGATCTTTAGTTCAAGTTCGAATCTAGGTCATGTGGGGTCAAAAACTAGGTCACCGGGTCAAATCAAAGGAAAAGCTAGTGGACACTTTAGAGACCACATTTATGACCATATCTTAATGAAACCTGGTCAGAATGTTAATCTTGATGATCTTTAGGTCAATAGGTCAGGTGAGCGATACAGGACCTTCATGGCCCTCTTGTCTTTAATATAATAGCAATACTGTTACGTTTCAGGATTTTACTGTCGCCGAAAGAACCGTCTTTCAGCATCTATACTGTATCTTCACTCACAGCCTATGTGCACCCTGTCTATAATACTATTGAGAATTTCGAGGCATGAAGAGACAGACATTCTCGAAACATACCCATACATTATATTTATAAACATATTTACAAAACATGTTTTTGTTCATTCAGAGACAGACGGATTTAGAAACATTTATAAAACATTCGATGAAGTCAAAATTCTGCAAAAGCTTAATGAGCTAATTCCGTGAATTAATTACACGTGAAGTTATTCTAACAAATTGAATTGTAAATAATTTCACATGTTGTGATATATAAAATCCATTGTGTAAATATTAATGATCTAACATTTAACTGTTTTATCGGACATGAGTTAACTTTCTTTCAAAAATATCGTATCGATTTCCACACTTGTCAACCTCTTAGCTATTTTAGTGATGTGATGGTGTTGAACACCATTTATGTATACATATGTTGATAGTGCCATTTTGTTTAGAACTTACAACACAATAATAGTTTATTTCAAATACATTTGTAGCAAATATTTTGCTACATTTGTGTTCAAAAAAAAATGTAACCATAACACTGTTACAAGTTTAAAGTTACTTTATTTAATTAGATACTTCTTTACATCATTTCATCAGTCTCTAAATGATAATGTAGATTAGTGAACCAGTAACTTCTTAAACGTGTAATCCAGTAAACTGGTAAACGTACAATCTCGTAAACATGAGATCTCGACCTGAAACATGTAAATAAACTACTGGCTAGAAATGAGTCAGAACAATAACTATCAATATCATTATATATAATACATATATTATGTCTTTGTCGGCCTAAACGGACAATATTGAATCCAGCTCTTCTTATAATGTTCAACAACTCATTTCAAACAAAGTTCATGATGCGTACATGTACAACATACATTTACTGTGTAGTATGGACAGTGTACTGGTTCACTGAATAATAATATCACAACTATTTACATAATAAAGTATTCTAAGCAATCATTATACAATGAATAAAAGAAATAGTTCCGTCTTATATTCCGGGTTCACCAGTGCTGCTCAAATGCCTTTTTTTACATGAATGACTAATCAAAAATACAATAGTTATTACAATAACAACTTCTCAATAAATATAATTGTTTACCTTCATCCAAGAGATGAATGTCTCCACTTTACCACACTGGCTCACTCATTCGTGGCAGTACTGTGCTGGTTAGTAAGACCTGAAACACAGAGGGCCAACCACCATTATAGACATGCAAATTAGAGTAATTAGATGTAGAGAGCGGCAATGCAAACCGAGTGACAGAATATGGACTCCAAACCCGAACGCGGAAACCAATGACAACTTGAATACTGAACAACATAAAAACCATACAACAGCAATAATTACAGGAAACTGACAAAGCAATACATTCTAAAATAACAGATACATACTTCTAAATGCTATGTTATTGTTATTTTGTTGCAGTTTAGTCCTTGTTACTGTTTTATGATATTTTATACATTTTATATTTAGATGGAATATTTGCTAATACAATGAGACATTTTATTGTGTTTTGTATTTTCTACACTTCCCTTTTAAAACAAAATATCGTCCGACGAACTCGAACTTTTCACTATACACGGTTATGTACATACTGAGTAGAAAGAGCTCTTAAGTAAAACTTCCCTATTACTGTTTGAAGAAATGTTTTAGTTTGATACGTTTTGACCTGATCATTGTGAAGACAAAGCCTTTGTCATTTTCATAGAAAACAACACGGAGAATATTATCTTTAATCTTCGTCACTTTCTAATAAGGAAAAGGAAATGAGATATTGATAGCTGTTTGCTCGAACCGTTGTCAAAGAAGTATTTCCCAAATTCTTTAATATTCTCCAAAATTAATATATATAAGAGGTTTCGGGCCCTGTTTCCCTAATTTTAATTCTTGATTAGAAGACCAATAAATTTTTAAGTATTATACCAAATTTATATAGCACCGTTTTAGTGATAATACTTTAAACGTGCTTTACATTCAAACGTAGCCACTCAGGGCATGGCATTCATCCTGAGCCGGTACAGATAAAAAGCGATCTAATCACAAAGAACAGAAAGAGAAAGTTTAGATACAAACATGTCTAGAGCGCTTCTGGATACGATCTGATTCCGAAACGTTTCCAGTGTATAGAACCGACACCAAATGTTCTTCCCACGGCACTTATAAGTGTTTGTTTGTTTTGACCGTAACAACTTTTTTTCAACAGTATTTCAGTTATGTAACGGCGGGCGGACATTTAACTTAACCAGTGTTCCTGGATTCTGTAGCAGTACAAACCTGTTCTCCTCAAGTAACAGTCAACTTCCCTACATGAATTAGAGGTTTAGGACGAATGATTTCAGAAGCAATATCTTTTATCAAATCGTCACGGAGAACATGCGCCTCGCCCGAGAATCAAACTCATGTGATCCGTAGATCTGCGCTGTCCATGTTGAGCTAAGATGGCTGATACTAATAAACAAAGGCAAATATCAAACAGGGAATGCCACGTACCAAAAACGCAGCCTCCCCAAAACGAAACCCACAGCACACAGACGTGCACACACACGCACACGCACATACACACACACACAAAGCCAAACGAACAAACTAAGGAACACAGTGGGGCACCGCCTTGGAACGGTCAGTGGCAAAAACACCACTGGGGAGCTTAAACCGGTTTATGGTGCGCACCCAACCTCACTCTTACCCCCACCATGTTCCAAAGACACGGGACAGTGTAAATAAAAGTAATCCCCTCCAGGTGAATCTCTAACATACGTAATGGAAACAAAAAGGCATGGCATGGTAGGAAATAATATGAAAAGCATTTAAGAAATTTCTCCTTATTGGAACTCGGCTTTTATCATACTGACCTCACATACTTCCGTGGAAGGTCACTAAAAGCACAATAATTAGTTAGAGTTTAGAAAAATAGCAAGCGATATATCTTTTTCGTTCGAGATAATTTGATATTAAATGAACTGATAAATGTTTGACAATCAACTTTGCCAATTATCGAATTCTTTTACTAAGTTGTTTTTTTACAAAGAAGCTATATTGAAATACTTGCTAGAGTTCATAACACGGGTCAAAGTATGTAAAGAAATGTTTCTATTTAAAATGGCTTTACATATAAATAAAAAAAATCTTGTGCATTATCGCCTCTGCTCCGGGTTGCCTAACTAACTATATATAATGCCTTATTGTATTGATTGAAAGCAGATAATTTGATATGGATAAATCATTCCAGTCAATTCTGCAAATATCTATAATATAGTAATTATACATCAATAATCAATAAATTAAGAGACTGCAATTACAAATAACAAATAACAACCTAAGATTATTTTAACTGCACAGTTTGGTATTTCTACTGGCTAATCTCTTTATATTGTTTAATTGTTATCCTTCAGCTGTTTTTGTTGTTTATGTTGTTTTTGTCATTAAAGTTTAAATTCAATTTGTGCAGTGTATTTTCCCAACTTTGAAAACACTGCTATGCCAATGCTTGTAAATTTCTATGAAATTTTTCTTTTATCATGATATAGCTGCTTTAGAAATACGATTATGGACATATTTTGTTCAGCGTCCGTTAATTATATGACTAATTTGCTACATTGGAAATATAAGATTAATTTTTGAAAATTCATAAAATATACGTGATTGGTATTAAAGTAATAGTTTATTAAACTATTTTGGTACTGAATGAATACAAAATGTCGATCGAGCTTTGTTTAAGGGCAGACCATTTTGATATTCTTGGGGTAGGGACGAGGACGTTTTTGAAAAAAAATCCTGACTTTGGTTTGGCCTGAGAAAATATTCTGGCTTCAACGTATTAAAAACGAAATTCTGACTCCCGAATTATTGAATACCTTTTTCCCAAGGCTTGTTGACATTATTTAACTTAAACGTAGAGTAATCGACAACTATAATTGTGTTGAAATCCTCCTACAATTCAGAATTTGGCATGCATAAATTGCAAAATTTTACGGGCGCCCGTACCAACCTCATACACAGTATTACAACACTTTCTCAAAATAAGATTTTACTGAGAATAGCTCTCAAACACATAGACCGAAGAATGTGGGAAACAATATCTATAATTTTTAACTCATTATATAACAAAACTTACATTCAAAATACAAATTTTTCTTCAGGTGAAAAAAGTAAAACAAAAAGTAAAAGTAACACACAAACATATGTATATATAATAATACTTGTATACACTATCTGTTTCAGGGATGTACCTAACGCACCATTGTTCCTAAAATACAGCAAGCATACATGAATGAACACATAAATGTAAAGAACACGTAATTTGAAGAAGTTTCGGTGAAACAGAAATTACCCCCTAAATATAGCTGAATCGTATGCTATATTGGAATGCTAACAGCCTACTTGATCGACCTGGCACTATTTATAGTCTTTATTTTATAAATGTGTAAAAGCTTTTTTTTTTGTTTTATGAATCACAAAGGACACTCATTTTTCATTGTAAAAAGTATAACGAACATTAAATATGTATTCAGAATTGGATCTTTTTTTGCTTAGATCTAATTTAAAATTAAAATATTATTACATGTTTCCATTATATTAGTGTTAAATATATCTTTTCAACATACAATACATAGCTAGAATACAAACAACAGCTTTTAACCTGTTTGATTATAAATCAAATCTACAAGATCCTTTGAAAAATAGAGCTCAAGCAAGTAAAAATAACCTACTATGACTCTTTTAATCCAACTATCAGCAGAAAAAGTAAGTGCAAAGGGCATGTCATTCAACCTGAAATCAATCTTCTGAAGTTGATCGTTACTCTTGTCAAAAAGAATATTAGAGTTAGCTCTGTATGATTGTTTTTATTAAATTTTGTTTGAGTTGACAAATTAAAGGTCAGGGAATGATTATAGGTGGGATGTGTCGCAGCGCTGTGCTTTTTATTGTTCAAGAAACATAAGGTAAAACATTTAAAGCAAATGAATTGAAATACTTTTCCGAATTTCTTGACAAATTTGTCAAAATACATTTTAACATTTGTAATTCGTAAAAACACAAAGTGTTTTGACAAATATAGGTTAAGGTTTATTTACTGTGTAACTTCAACACTTAGAGGCACTGATGTCACTTTTTGGTTGATATAGTTGTTCTCAATTTACAATAAAAAGACATATCAAGCTAGCTTACCAGATCATTTCGTCTGTGAGAGGGCTCATGTTCACCTGTTTTCTCCTTACTGTTTGTATTTGTTTTTCATTTGCTCTACAGATCCTCGGCGGTCACTAGACGAGAAAGCAAGCAAAAGTGTAAACTTGACAATTTCCCACAATTTCTGTCCTCCCTGGAGAAGATCAGCATGAAGGAACTTGTTTGTAGAAAGGCGATACCATGCTATGGTAGGATGATACATGACAACACGGATCAGTCTTTATGGAGAGAAAAACGAGGTAAAAAATAGTTGACATACTGATACGTTCTTCTCCATTAATACTGAAATATGACTCGGTAAGTTGATGACTTTTTACATTAAGTGTAAACAATTCAGAGCTATTTTGATGACTTTGTATTGAATTAAATATACCACTATCGTAACAACCTGTTCAAAAGATTCAAAAGGAGCCTAGTAGTAATATTATTTCTTTCGTTTTATACTGGAGGTCAGCATTCGTATGATATTAAACAGGGATGGGGTAGGGAGGGGGATCATCTCATTCACACGGAAACTACTCAAATAAAGTATCACTATTCATATGTTTTTCGTCCGATATTTTGGTGGAACTTAGATAGTTCTTGAAAACAATGCTGACCATGCTAGCTACAAAACACAATAAGGTATATAGTGTAGAATACGTTGGGCAGATGGCTTTCGTTGTTTGTAAATCTCTAAAATTTTCTTAATTTATATGTTTATTTTTATTATGTATTATGTCAATAATACCATGTTCAGACTACGTTTTTAATCCTATATTAACTTGGGTTTATTTTTTAAACTCGTTTGCATCCACGCTATATTACCGTGTTCACACTAGCAGAACGGTTTTATTTTTATTAGGCACTAATTGGCTATAATTGGTATTTAACATTCAAAACCCATCAAAATATAATCTAGTTTGCATCCACACTAGGCAAAGAAATGTGGTTTAAATATATACATGCAATGTTGGAAGTTAACAAATATCTTGCAATAAACAAACAAGGTCACAAAGAATTGAGGCTAACAGAAACAAGAAGGGGTCATCAATATTTAAACTTATGTGTTCATCTAAGAATTTCTGTTCATTTCATTTATTGTCCATTTTGAGCGTCAGCATGACTCCATATCGCAATTTAATGTCTTTGTTTCAACAACAGTCCAATTACTTTTGCCAGCCATAGCATCAATTGTTTGATACAAAAGAGAAACACATGGTATTCTTCCTCCAAAAGGTAAGATCGGTAGATTTGGAATTGTAAAACCAGTTATAACCCACATTTGCATTCACATTTGTAAAATAATATAGCATTACTTTTTAATGTAGTATTAAAACCACCTCCCGCTACATTACAGAAACCACTTGACCTTTACAAAATTCACGTTTTACACCACATATAGTGTGGACGCAAACGAGTTTAAAAAATAAACCCAAGTTAATGTAGGATTAAAAACGTAGTCTGAACACGGTATATGTGGTGTAAACCGTGAATTGTGTAAAGGTCAAGCGGTTTCTGTAATGTAGCATTAAAAGTACCTCGCGAGGTGGTTTTAATAGCATATTAAAAAGTAATACTACATTATTTTACAAGTGTGAACGCAAATGTGAGTTATAACTGGTTTTACAATCCCAAATCCACAGATCTTACCTTTTGGCGGAAGAATACCATGTGTTTCTCTTCTGTATCAAAGAATTGATGCTATGGCTGGCAAAAGTAATTGGAGTGTTGATGAAACAAAAACATTAAATTCCGATATGGAGTCATGCTGATGCTCAAAATGGACTATAGATGAAATGAAAAGAAATTCTTAGATGAATACAGAAATTTAAACATTGATGACTCCTTCTTGTTTCTGTTAGCCTCCTTCTTTGTAACCTTTTTTTTTTGCTTCTTGCAAAATATTTGTTAACTTCCAACATTGCATGTATATACTTAATCCCAGCGATATTGCTTGAAGATTATAAATATACCAATGAATATTAAACTTGTTACACATAAAACTGTAAACGAATGTTGTTGATATCCCTCAGACATATGAAAACTCGTTAATTTTTAATGTAAGAAATATGCAATAATGTCAATAATATGCCTTTGATTTTAAGGATTTGAAGACCTTATGGTTATTGGCAAACATTTGGGTGACCATGATGAAAATTTTGGAACGCATTGTAATTTCAATAATGTTTAGAAAAATAGGCATCATTACGAGAAGATGTTGTTTTTAGACTATTGCTACAAAAAGCATACTCACTGAACAGGTAAACAGAGAATATGTATGACAAAGTAAAATGCAACGTTGAGGAAATACCGCACAGCCTTATTCTGAGATATGTACCAAAGATCTGGTGCTGCATAATTGACAACTGAATGCATAGTGGCTTCGTATAATTTTATACATGTACATGCTTCCAAATGCTTCGGTTCAGCAATTAAGAATCCCAATGCTTACTAGCAGACTTTGAAACAATTCTAACACGAAAACTAATTACGAAAGTGAATAATTTATTTAATTGATGTATTTGCCATGACATGACTGATCCAAGATAAGCACACATTTTATATAGTTTTCGATACAGATATTAAATCAGTATCATCAGCGTATGTTAACTCAGATAAATTTCACCATTATTAACGGACTGAGTTACTTTTCCGACAGCCCCACGTTTTATTGCCAAATTGTTTTATAAACATATTACAATGAAAATCTAGCAAAGAGAAGCGTTCCATTAATCAATATCTAACTGAAACCATATGCTTCAACTTCTTAGAACAAGAAACTTCTGACATTGAGATTTTCCTGTATTAACATGTTTTGAAAACTAAATTATTCAGCATTTTGCTATATCAATAGCGTTGTATGCCTTCTTAGAATTAACAAAGAGCTTACAGTTATGCATAGTCTGCGTGATACAAGAATATCATTATCGCGCAAATGTATACGGATGGTTGAAGGGAGACAACCGCGAATTATATTTCATACTTAATTTATCCTAATGAATTTAATTGTAAATATTTTCGCATGTTGTGATATATAAAATCCATTATGTAAATATCAATGATCTTACATTAACTGTTTTATCGGATATTAGTTTTCTTTCTTTCAAGATTATGCTGTTTCACTTCCACGTATCGATTTCCACACTTGTCAACTTCTTAGTTATTTTAGTGATGTGCTGGTGTTTGGCACCATTGATATATACATATGTTGGTTATGCTATTCTGTTTAGAACTTGCAACACAATGATAGTTTATTCTAAATGTATTTGGAGCAATTATTTTGCTACATTTGTGTAGTTAACAAATTATGTGACTATGTTATTGTTATTTTGTTGCAGTTAAGTCCTTGTTACTTTTTTCTGATTTTTTATACATTTTATTTTTAATTGGAATATTTGCTAATAAAATTAGACATTTTAATGTGATTTACATTTTCTACACTTCCCTTTTGAAAATAAAATCTCGTCCGACCACTACACACAGTTATGTGCATACTGAGCAGTTTGAGTTCTTGAGTTCTCCACTATTACTTTGTGAAGAAATACTTGTAGTCAGAAACATTTTCATTTGGTAATTAAGACAAAGCCTTTGTCAGTTTCATAGAATACAACATGGAGAATATTTTATGTAATCTTCTTATGAAAGCTCTTTAGCCACTTTCTAGTTTGAATTCATGATTTGAATACGACTGAACATTTATGTATTATAACAAATTTATATAGAACCACATCCATGATAATGCTTTTAAACGTACTTTATATAATAAAGGCCAGTACCGATAAAAAGCGTTCTGAGCTCACAGAACTAAGAACATACATGACCGGTTAACATTGCCTAGAGCGCGTTTCCACATTGACACCAAACGTCTGTCCCTAGTGATTATAAACGATACTGTATAAGGCTAATACTGTGAAAAGCATTTAAGAAATTTCAACGCCCGGGTCGATAATCAAACCGGGTCTTCTCCACCGATAGTCCAAGCATTTTATCACTGGACCACCGTTCATATTCGGAACAAAAAATACATTTTAAAATTCAGTTTATTGAAACATTAAAAAATATATAAAATAGAATAGAATAACTTCCGTATTCAATAAGTACCTCTTGTGTAGCGATTGGACTTGCTGCGAATGTTGTTGAAAATTATGATACTACATATATTAGAGAAAAATACTATCCAAAATAATGTTATTAAGGGGACTGCCAATTCAGCCTATGATTTTATAGGATAATAATATACTGCAAATAACTATTAAGGTCACTGGTACAGAATAAGATGGAAAAAAAAGAAATATATAACAGGTTTAAAGAGAAATTAAGTCGTAATGGCCTCTAATATTTTAACTACAGTGAAACACCGCTCGCTCGAGCATCGATGACTCGAGCACCCGGGCTCGCTCGAGCAATTCATGTGGTCCCGGCTAATTTCCTTCTATTTTCTATGTGAAATTACTATGTCTGGGTCGAGCATCGATAACTCGATTGCTCGAGCATGACACCTGGTCCCTGTGTATTGATTTATTTCTTTGGTTGCTTCTGGCTAACTCGAGCAAGGTGTAAAAATTTTCCGCAGCTTCGGCGATCAAAATGTATCGCTTAATTAAAAATTTTCGCACGCCGTGAAAATTGCGTTTTTAAATTCTCCGACTACCTTAAATGTTTGTTGTCGATGTATTTGATCTAATAATGAGATTAATTATTGATGAAAGGTTAAAGAAAATTTTTATTGATCAAATTTTGATCAATTACTGTTGCTTTAGATTAAAGCAAGTACGTGATTACTTTTACATCATGATAACGTTTGTGAACGTTTTTTAAATGTCACGGGTTTGTTATTTTACGCACACCGTTTCCTCTGCAAATGGTCCCGATGACAATTGATACAAAAAAATTTAATTTTTTCTTCGTATGTAGGTCAATGTTTGGGTCGCTCGAAACCATGGATAACTCGAGCATTTTGCTCATCCCCTTGCGTCCTCGAGCGAGCGGTGTTTCACTGTACCATCAACTTACTTCAGATATAGTATAAAGTAAGGTATGTCAAATTTGTCCATAACTGCTAAAGAAACTTTCAGTCAAAAACTAAAGGAAATGTTAGCATCAGAACACTTGTAGTGCAATATAATATTAACATAAATAGGACACTCGTATATGTGCACACAGTCAATCGCATATGCCACGCTGCAAGATGATATAGACAAATATATGCACACTCTCAAAGGAGAAGGACGCAATATGCAAACACTGCCAAAGGATATTGGTGAATGTATGTGTACTTCAAAGGAGATGAAAGTATATATGCACACTGTCAAAGGAGATGGTTGTATATATACACACTGGGAAAGGATACGGACGAATATATGCACAGTGTCAAAGGGGATACTCGTATATATGCAACTGTCAAAGGAGATGGACGTTTATATGCACACTGTCAAAGAAGAAGGACAAATATCCACATTCCAAAGGAGACAAATGTGTATATGCACACTGTCAAAAGAGATAGATGTATATATGCAAACTGTCGTAGGAGGTACACTTTGAAAGGAAAAATACGTATAAAATCACAACGTCAAAAGGGACGGACGTATATATGCACCCTGTTAAAGGGGATTGATGTATATATTCACACTTTCAAAGAAGATGGACATACATATGCACACTGCTTAATGGGATAGTCGTATATATGCGCTCTATCCGTGGAAATAAACATGATAGAAGCTATAAGTATAATTATCCTTTTATTTAGGCATCGATCATACAATTTTTCAAAACATATACATATATTAGAGCAGCGCACACATAACTCAATAACAAGCATATAAAATGTTATGACATATTGTAAACTAAAGTAGGCATTAAAAGGTATAATGACAGAGGTATTATAAAGAAAAGTACAAAGAATGTTGATATGATCAAAGAGCAAGGATAACCCATAAAGTCCTGCCGGATATTTTTCCACTGGGGTCCTGTTGTCAAAAATACCGAATATAATACTTTCATGAACAGCTACTGTATCTACATTATAGGATATTTTAAAATATATCACTTGAATTCAATTTATATTTTGTATAGAACGAATAACATTATTTTTTGTATAAGCAACATGCCCTGCCCTTAAAGAAAAAAAAACATGCCGTCGTTCGAAAAAAAAATAGCAATCAATAGTCAATGCAGAAACTCGTTTTTCCTGACGGTAATCTATGACCTAGATATTTACTATGTCGTTATTAAGTCGAAACTTATAATAATCCTTTTATTTAGGCATCAATCATACAATTTTTCAAAACATATACATATATTAGAGCAGCGCACACATAACTCAATAACAAGCACGCATAATGTTATGACATACTGTAAATTAAAGTAGGCTTAACCAATATGACAAAGGTATAAACTATTATAAAGAAAAGTACAAAGAATGTTGATATGATCAAAAAGCAAGGATAACCCATAAAGTCCTGGCGGATATTTTTCCACTGGGGTCCTGTTGTCAAAAATACCGAATATAATACTTTCATGAACAGCTACTGTATCTACACTACAGGATATTTTAAAATATATCACTTGAATTCAATTTATATTTTGTATAGAACGAATAATACCATTTTTTTGTATAAACAACATGCCCTGCCCTTACAGAAAAAAAAACAACATGTCGTCGTTCGAAATAAAAACTGTTTTAAAATAGCAATCAATAGTTAATGCAGAAACTCGTTTTTCCTGACGGTAATCTCTGACATAGATATTTACTAAGTCGTTATTAAGTCGAAACTTAACTAACTCTCATAGTATACGTATAGATCGTTTTGAAAAATGCCCTGTGTAGTTCTAGAGGGTCACATCAGTTCGGTCTTAGAATCGTAACCATATTTTAAGGTTTTCGACTCATTTTGAGCTCTGTCTGTATAGCAAAGAAGTATAGACATACCCTACATCATTTTGTAGTTATGATATAAGTCCTGGCTATCCAAATCGCGTACTTGCGTAGCTTTTGAGGGGAGGCATTAGAAGGTAGCCGAGTTGTTTTCGAGTTACACAAAAGATAGTCCTATAGATTCTGTTGAAATCAGACTTTGAAACTGACTGACCTCTTCTGAGCTTATGAAACGACGAAATCACAATTACAATATACTGCTGCAACAGTATTGTCATTTACGTATCTTAAACAAAAAACAAATAAACAAAAAAAAAAAAAAAGCAAGCCCCGTAAATAGAGAATATTCTGACTGTCAGGAAAATCCGTATTTTCTGTTGCTTGGCGGATAATACTTTTCAACCAGCGAAGACATTACCATCCCAAAAACCATTCCATTTTTGAATCTTAATATAATAATAAACATGTAATATCTCTGATCGGTAAAACTTGTGATAAGGTAGTTTTTTGAAATGAATAATTCTAAAAAGTATTTAAATCCACTTAATTGTTTTCTATAAATGTTTGCCCTCTCTCAAAGCATGGTAAGTACTCATACTTCTGTATACGATTTGTGAGCCATCCTAGCGATTTGCCAAGTTTCGAAATTGTATGCTTTTCAATAATGAATGTCTGTATGTAGTTGACACTTTCACAGGGCCTTTTTTGCAGCTGACTACGTTCTTGTTTTCACTATTCCGTATTCGCAAATCTCCGTTACAGCCAGTATACCGTTTGCAACAGTTGTACTCTAGTTTAATCTCAACGGTGTATGATAGAAATGACTTTTTCAGTTTCAAAGGCTGTTTCAGATATATGATTTCATTTGTTTGGGTTTGTTTAGTATCTAGCTCGAAGTTGTGAGTGAAGTTCTAAATTATGATTGACAGGCGACCATGAATGACGGGACAAAAACTCCGTGAAATATCTATTTCTGGTACTGACTTGAAATGGACAACTCGCCTTTCTCCATTTCTTTCCCATTTCCGATATCTGCCAAGACGTATTACTTTGCCTGTATACCTATCAAAAAACCTTGAAACTCCAGTTGATGAATCAAAGTTGTCCTCGCTAATTGTCTGTACATAAAACATGGCTCAACATCAAACATACCAAAACTTATCAATTCTACATCTTTTGCGACGTGTATCTGGATCGAAGTACTGAGACAGTGGCTTGTTGTTTTTCTCCATCACCAATATCCAAAATCAGTGTTTCATTTACTGGGAGACGGGATACGCACGAATTACTTAAAACAGATGTTTCCGGAATACCATTTATAAAATCAACGATATTGATATTTTCCTCTACAGTTAAATTTGCTTTTTTTCGTGTACATTTTAACAATGCCTCATAAGACATGACAGGGAGCCTTAACTGGTAGAACAAATCTCCTAGTATTTTCCGAAAGTTGTCGCCATTGTGTTCCAAACCAAGTTGTGTAAGCCTTCTGATGGACCATTCTTCTATCTTATAAAAGATTTGTTCTTCATTCGCATAGAAAGTGTCTCCTTTTAAAATATAAAGCAAAACCTTTTCTTTTAAGTCCATGAATCCGTTTGACCTTAGAATAAGTTAAGCATTTTGTCGATGACAGTGCAGCATGCCTCTTTGAGAATTGTTATGTCATAGAATGGCGAGTGTAAGAATTTCGCATGCATTTTCTGGTCTGATATTCGTCGCTATGAAGTCGACACAGACTTCAACGAGACTCGGAACCTGATATAGATGTGCCATTTGTAGCAGTTCAGAAGCCGTATCTTCTTTCAGTGCCACTGTATCACTCAACGTGTACCTGTAGAATAGTGGGAAACATTTGATTGATTGTTGATTTTGACTACATTCAATTTAATTAAAAGAGATAAACAGAAAATGTACATGTTCAAGGGGCATGCCTCCACTATACGATAATCATTTTACGAAATTTAGAAAGTTCTTAAATTACATACGCCAAATTGGCATTCAAAGAAACTTAGTTGTTGTATAATTTAAGTGTTTTTTTTTTAATTTAAATAAAAAGGTTGGCTTTTTTTTGTTCACCATGACAAAACTCTAAAAAGTAGCTTAAGTAAGACCAATTCAGCAACGTAAAGATCAGCAGTATCGTGGACGGATATTGCTTGACCTATATTTTGAGAACAGGTCTAACAGTACAAAAAGAACCAAAAGACTACCTTTATCCTCATTTTATATCAATTGTAGGATAATTCTTCTAAACTAGGTAAAGATCTATAGTCTGAAATGTTCTAAACGAATGACCGGTTGTTCCTTTAGTGATCTGAAAGCGATTATCGCCCCAGATTTGTTCTAACCAGATTGTCCGTACAATAAACGTCTTTGTATCGTAGGGACAAATAGGGGGTTATTCGTACTGGTTCAAACTGGTTGTTTTAGAGTGAAATTAGACTTTATCCGTCGGAGGGCATCGCTTAACAGTAGACCTTATAGGGATTTTAATTAATCAGACATACCCTTTAAAATATACGTAAATAGTTCTCTACAAGCGCAAGCATGGATTCATACGGCATAGGAAAAGTAGAAATACCATCGGTTATATATATATATCAATACAATTTGTGAGAAGATCCTTTGAAAGCATAGAATACAACCAAAAAAGATAATAGCAGAGGTTCACGAGAGGTAATGACCAGTTCAACATCCCTCACACCCCTAGCTTCGGCTCATGTGGAACTCTATTACACAGGTATTAAATGGACTCCATGACCGCAGAGGACCAGAAAATATAAAAACATTGAATTCAAGCATGACATTTTCACGGCCGCCACACGGCACTTAAAGATTTCAGTTGTGTTAGATGATAAACTCTGTGAGAAAATCTTTAAGTGTAGAATGCAAACAAGCGAAATAATAGCAGATTCGGCCAATGTGTATGTAAATAAAAACGATTTTTTTTACATTTGCACATCTTTTATTGTATAGAGGGGCGGCAGCGCCACTTATATCCAGTCAGTTTTGACTGATATATGTCTTCTATCTTCCTATACCATTTATTACAACAGTTTTGTTCCATAAAATGTGGTGGAGCGACTATTTATATTACTTTGAATCAAATCAGTTACTACGAAATTTACCTTAAAAGTAGATCAAATATTTCTTTTTCAGCATCTTTGAGAGGAACTTCCTCTCTACTTTCATCGAATGCTCCGAAAAACATTGCCTGGAATACAGGACTTCTTGCCGTCAGGATCGTCTTGTGAGCATGGATTCTCTCGTCGTCGTTGTGATCTTTACAGCGGAACTTTACATCAGTCCACAGCTTCTTCTTATATAGTTCTGTCATACAAGAGCCTAAGCTCTTCCCTAACTGCCAACTATTAAGAGGTTATACATGGCTGGTGTGTCTAACGACGATATTGGCATACTAGGAGAGGTAATGGCCCGAAGGCTTTAGCTTGAGGGCCGATACCAGTCTCTTATGCCAATATCGACCCCAGTGTTATAACCTTTTTCTCGCATATGTTCCATTCAACTGTAAATTAAAAAACAAAATTATTTTTTATGTCAGACAGCGTCATTGAATGTTCATGTAATGGGTGGCGTTGCCAATGTTGTCTGCGTTGTCTGATGACGTTGACGTTGACGTCATTTCCTTCCAAACATTTGTTATAAATGTATGCATTCTTGGGACGTAGTTTCTTCTGTCAGTTTTATTCTATAATCACACTTAAAGCGGAAGGTAGTGAAATAATATTATTTACCATATTTTTTGTAATATAAATTTTAATTTGTAGATTCTTGTCATCCTGTCAGTGGAAGTATAAAATTTGGATGTTTTGCGCAGCCGGAAGTGTGCCTGATATCGCTAATATTGGCCTCATGCTGCTCATTTACGTTTAAATTCAGTGCAAGTTTGTTACTTTATTCAGTAAATAATGCAATGATTATAGGTTATTAGATTTGTATCGAAAAATATACACCAGTTCTGCAGCGGGAATTTTGCGCGACTTTATGAGCGCAATATTATTCCGCGAAAGAACGAGTGCATATTTCTCGATGCAAATTTAATAATCTTTTTTATATATGCATTAGATCTGCACTTGTAATTATTATAAAAAGATATCAATTTGATTTTTAGCCCTAGTAAATTTGAAAATATCGTCATGAAAAAGCTTTTTTAAACGCGTTGACATACATAAAACTGACGTCACAAATGACGTCACTCACCCGATATGAAATTTGAACGTCGTCAATATGTACGGTGGGGAACCCACGTTACTTGTAGGTACAGTCGACGACTAAATATTACTAAATATAGTAACTAGTTCACTCGATCCAGGTAGGTTTTTTGCTCATAACTTTGTTAATACTTAGTGGATTTTCTTCAAATAAGGCGCATAAACCCCGGAAAAGAAAGCACTTTCCTCGACTATGAGTCTCTAAATCAGACATCTTATCGTTTTTCAGAAATCTTTGCCCAACTGATTCTGTCGAAGGAAAACAATTGCAATAAAGTGCACGGCTTTTTACTATTTATGCCCGTCACACGAAACTTACATTAACCATCAGTTGAATTATACAAAATGGTCCATGTTCAATTTATTTCCTTGGATTTCGAAGAGATCTTTTTTTCTGACGAATTAGAAGTTTTGATAAAGTGCACGGTAATTTTAATTGTGATAAATAGAGAATAACAGGTTATTGTCTTTTGAGAAAGGGTTTCTCAGACGAGGCTAGATATGGTCCTGGAAGGAGCGAGGCTTGCCGAGCTCCTTCCGGACCATATCTAGCCGAGTCTGAAAAGTAGGGGTCTCAAAAGACAGTAACCTGTTATTCTATTTATCATGCCATAATTTATTAACAATATAAATCCGACCATTATGCGAAATAAAGTGCAAAAAGTAGGGGTGGACCAAATTTTGCTGTTTTGCCGGACTTCTTTTTTTATTTTTATTTTCTTCAAAACGTCGCCATCTTGTTTTTTTAGAAGAACTATTAAAGACATATTTACGCGCTTATTTTTAAAAACGCGCTCTAATAGGTACGTGAGACCATGTCACTAATGTACAGCGTTTGCCTACCAATTTGCAATTACCACAAAAAAGTTTTTATAACGGAAACGCTCGTATTTGTTCAGGATTTTGGCTCTCTGCTCTTATATCATGGAATATTGCATCTGGAATGGACTGTTATGAATAAAACAACGGTAGATGAACGGAACTGCCTATTTTTTCTGCCAAAGCGGCGTTATGGGTGTGTTTTTTAATTCACTTCAAACGTTTTGCTTGGTGAGAATGGGTATCCGTCTAGCAACTGAACTTCGGATAAAATTTCACTTGGCAACAAATTGAAATTTGAAATTATTCTTTCGTGTTCAGCAGAACAGAGATGTCGGTTACAAAACACAAGGTTAGCATTTGGGGGGGGGGGGGGGGGGGGGGGGGGGAGGTTGCCGCTTTTTGATATTTTGGGATTTTAAAGACCTACTTCAATGTCCTATGAGGGCGTAATAAATTTTTAAATGCAAAATGGACACAATCTGATGTCCTTGGATTTAATCATAGGTTTAAACACTGCAAAGTGTTCTCAAGTCACTGACCTGAGAAAGCCTGCTTTTCTCAGACAGGGTTTATCAGGCAGTTGCTATAGTAATGGCATGATAAAATGCACGGCTAATTATTTCATACTCCAGACAAAAAATGCTCCGATTATTTCTTGAATATAATTCTTACACACTCGTACTCTGTTTTAGAAAGTGTTTCTTTATTAATATCCCTCTGTATCTTATTAAAATAACTAGATATTAAAAAAATACATAAAACAATGATAATATTTGAAAATAAAATTTTGTACAATTTTACACACAAAATGGTTGTAGGTAACCCGAAACATGGCGATAAGATCAGTCTTGCATTGATTAGCAAAGCTTTTTCAGTGGACAAAAATATTTGAACACAGATAAAAACAAGTACAAAACGCTACCTTTTTACAGCATAAATATCACTACTAACATGTTAAACATTGGCGTCTTTTGAGAATTATAAAGCAGGTTAAGGCGCTAGTCCTGATCATATTTGGGTCAGAAAACAAGAATATACATTTATCCGTTTCAGACATAGAATGAAAATTGTTTATACAATCGATTGCCTTTTGAAACAGCGACTGCCTTATATCATTATATACTGGGCAATTCAACATCACGTGAATCTCATCCTCAGCGGCACTGTATTCTTTCAAGTTCAATGCCTTCATAACGGCCGGTGTAATGAAGTATTTCGACCCCCATAGAATAATGACCCCCCGGTCATTATTCTATAGAAAAAGTGACCCCCCCGGGTCATGTATTATGACCTCCAGATCCCTGTTCTATGACTCCCCCCGTGAAGAAAACTGAACCTCACGAAGAATATTGACTCCCATAAAAAAAAAACGACCCCGGTCATTTTGGGCAATTTAGTGATAACTCATGTATCTAAGGCTAATTGCTGCATTTTATGCCCCCACTCGGGCGAGGGGGGCGGGGTGCGGCATATAGATTTGCCCTTGTCCGTCCGTCCTTCCGTTTGACCATTAGCCCCAGATACCATCACTTGACACAGAAATCAGAGCATTCCGCAACGGGAAAAGGGATTCTATTTCTAGACGCTGTATCTTGGTGTATACATTTTTTCAGGAAATTAACAATTCACAATACGTTCACAAAACACACCAATGTCAATAATCCCTGCAAACTACCGAGTCTGCAATTTTCACTGTTTGCATTGTTTTCGGTGCTTCCGAGGGATCTACTTTCCAGATTTTATTTACTTCCAACAGCGGGTGTTAAGTGCTGTGGTGGGGGCCGTAAAAAGTCGCCCCGACTTCATCTCAGTGTTGTTATATTTTCTGGTCCTTCGGGATCATTGATTTCAACTCATTTAGATTTGAAGATTGAATACTGCTTAAGGGCCCGGGGCTAGGGGGCGTGGGCAGTGTTTTCATTTTCCATTACTGCTCATAAACAGACTCAATCAACCGAGTCTGCAATTTTCACTGGTTTTCATTGTTTTCGGTGCTTCCCAGGTATCTACTTTCCAGATTTTATTTACTTCACAACAGTGGGTGTAAGTGCTGTGTGGCGGCAGTAAAAAGTCGCCCCGACTTCATCGCAGTGTTGTTATATTTTCTGGTCCTTCGGGATCATTGATTTCAACTCATTTAGATTTGAAGATTGAATACTGCTTAAGCCGGTGCTAGGGGGCGTGGGCAGTGTTGCATTTTCCATTACTGCTCATGAACAGACTCAATCAAACCGAGTCTGCAATTTTCAGTTTGCATTGTTTTCGGTGCTTCCGAGGGATCTACTTTCCAGATTTTATTCGGTATGAAGTAATTTCTTCAGAAGAAAACTGCACAAGAAACTGCTAGCATAGAACTTAGTATTAATAGAAGTTGCAATACTTAGCAGAGGAAGTTAAGTACAGTAGCGGCAACAATAGAAAGTAGTAGTAGTAGTAGTAGTAGTGGCAGTGGTAGTGGCAGTTGCAGTAGCAGCAGCAGCAGCAGCAGCAGCAGAGGAAAAAGTGACAGCAACAACAGCAGCAGGGGGAAGAAGAGGTAATTACAAGACGTATTAGTGGAAGCAGGTATAGTAGTATCAGTAGTAGCAGTTGTAGTAGTAGTAGTAGAAGTATATAGTAGTTTGTAGAAGAAGAAGAAGACATGTAGTAATAGCAATAGAAGTAGCGGCACCAGTAGTAGTATACAAACAAAATGTTAACTATTTCAATGGAGGGTATTAGAGTTGTAGATCTAGTAAAATTGTCCGTTAGGTTTGGTGGGGGTCACTTTTTAATAGATATTATCGTCGAAAGTCTTTTTAGGAGCCGGTGTTTTACACGGAAAGAGTAACTTTTTTAAATAAATAATGTCCGGGAATGATATTTTATGAGAGTTCGAATGTAGTAATTTCGGCAGTGGGGTATTTTACATGGAAGGAGTCACTTTTTCTTTAGAATAAAAACCGGGTCGTTTTCTATGAGATTCGAAGGGAGTCATCTTTAGGGAGTCAGTATTTTTTTCTTGGAGGGGGCAGTTTTTCTATAGAATAATGACCGGGGGGTCGTTATTCTATAGAGTTTTCAAAATAGGCGTTAAGTTAGTCTGCAGTTTGCAATTCGAATTGCAAACCGCAAACTGTTTTGCATTTTGCAGTTCGAATTGCAAACTGCAAACTGTTTAGCAGATTGCGATTCGAATTGAAAACCACCGACTGTTTTGCAGTTTGCGACTCAAATTCAAGATTTAAGAAATACTTCATCACACCGGTTTCAATTCTTATTGGTGCTACATCGCATCGAAAAATACTAAAAGCTGCACGATGTCTAGGAGGCATTATCAATTTGCAGTACTGCTCAGGAATAAAATCATGTTTGAACAATTTATAAAACCGAAGTTTATTACAACCTCTGCCGGTGTAATGAAGTATTTCGACCCCCATAGAGTAACGACCCCCCGGTCATTATTCTATAGAAAATGTGACTCCTTTCCTGTAAAATATTGACTCCCCTTATAAAAAACTGACTCCCTTTGAAAACATAGGCGTGAAGCTGGTCTGCAGTTTGCAGTTTGCAGTTCGCAATTCGAATTGCAAACGGCAAACTGTTTTGCATTTTGTATTTTGCAGTTCGAATTGCAAACCGCAAACTATTTTGCATTTTGCACTTCGAATTGCAAAATGGATTTTTGTTTTGCAATACAAGATGTAAATTATCCATGATTTGCATTAAAACATTAAAATTTCACCTTTTAGGCTCCTTTGCGCTTTGTAATTTGAATTGCAAACTGCAAAATATTTTGCATTTTGCAGTTCGAATTGCAAAATGAATTTTTACTTTCGATTCACTATATGTATTGAACTGCGATGCAGTTTCTCAGAAACATGGTATCGTGTTTTAACATTTAACATTTCAATCTTATTTGCACTTTGTAATTTGAACTTCAAACTGCAAAACATTTTGCAGTTTGAATTTCAAAACGAGTTTTTATTTTGCGTTTCAGTTTTTAGTATTTCAATGTCCTTTTCGCTTTGTAATTTGAATTCCAAACTACAATTTTTGTTTTGCGTTTCAGAATTTAGGATATCAATGTCCATTTCGATTTGTAGTTCGTGTTTTTTATATATGTACGAACTGAGAATGAAATAAACTTTGAAACTTTTAATTTGAATAACAAACTGCAAAATACTTTGCAGTTTGCAGTTCAAATTGCAAAATAATTTTTTATTTTCTATTCAATATATGTAATAAACTGCTTTTCAGTTTCTTAGAAAAGTGGTATTGGTTGGGATTTTCCAGGCTTTAAAATTTAACAATTCAGTCTTATTTGCGTTTTTTGATTTGAATTGCAAACTGCAAAATATTTTGCATTTTGCAGTTCGAATTGCAAAATAAATTTGTATTTTGCGTTTCAGAGTTCAAGATTTCAATATCAATTGAGCTTTGTAATTTGAATAGCAAACTGCAAAATATTTTGCATTTTGCAGTTCGAATTGCAAAATGATTCAATATGTATTGAACTGCGATGAAGTTGCTCAGAAAGATGGTATTGTTTTGGGTTTTCAGACTTGAAAATTTAACGTTTCAATCTTAGTTGCGTTATAATTTTAAATTGCAAACTGCAAAATATGTTGCATTTTGCAGTTCATCTTTGTTTTGCGTTTCAGAATTCAAGATTTCAATTTCAATTGCGCATTGTAATTTGAATTGCAAACTGCAAAATATTTTGCATTTTACAGTTCGAATTGCAAGATGAATTTTTACATTAGATTCAATATATGTATTGAACTGCGATGAAATTTCTCAGAAACATGGTATTGTATTGTTTGGGGCTTTTCAGGCTTTCAATCTTACTTTCGCTTTGTAATTTGAATTGCAAACTGCAAAATATTTTAAAATATACGCAAATTATCGAAAATAACCTTCAATATCTACAATATCATACATATTTGTTTTTGATACAGAAAAAAAAAATTCTGTTTCATGTAACTGGCATTCAGTGAGGCAAATGTCAAATTACAGTCATTTATAAAACTTTAGACATCCCACATCCCTTTTGTCCTATTGGGGTTTTGCTAAAGTCTGCTACATCGACCGAGATTGTTTTTCGTGAGACCTCGGACGCTTGATTTCGTGTCCAGACATTCTTTTGATCGTACCAAGTGGGAACTCGTTGGCCCTAACCACGGTTTGATGGCGGGGATCTTGATTTCTGTTGCCTTGGTATTTAAGGGGAGTCAGAAATGGCACAGCTTTGTGCAACTGATTCATTTATACGGTTTCCAGCATACTAGGGTACATTGTTATTAGAAACTCTTGAAGCTGGTGTTTCTGCACAGAACAATAGTCCCAATGTAGAAATACATTCTTCCATATTCTTTTCCTAGCATCGCCAAAAAGACAACTTGTTGAATCTTAACCAGAATTGGAAAAAAAGCATTTGAAATTCGAACTGCAAAATGCAAAATGGAAAATATTTCGCGGTTTGCAATTGAAATTACAAGCACAGGAGTGATTTTAAAGCCTGGAAATAATTTTCTCGGAAAGCAAATCGCGGTATATATTTCTTGAACCGCAATATTAAAATCTAGCATTAAACTGCTGCTCTTGACACGTTTCGAGGATGTTTTAACAGGAGAGTAAACGTTCTCGTGTTCACGGGCTATTAAAACAGTCTTTTTATATATGCGCGTTTTATGCTAGAATTGCGTTAAAGCATGTTCATTTCGTGTTATAACATCATGTTATAACATCATCAGATATCCCTCGGGATACGTTGGTACTCCACCAAGCTTGGGCACCAACCGATCTCTCGGGATTCTGCAGATGTTATAACAAGAAAAAAACGTGCGTTATCCATAGCAATTAAAAATACAAAGCGCACAAGTGATTGAAAAGTTCGATTTTAAAGCCTGAAATATATTCATTTTTAAATACTGTAAAGCTCAAAACATCACAGTTCATATATAAATATATGTAATGAATAATAAATAAAACTTCATTTTGCTATTCGAATCGCAAATCGCAGAAAAGAAAAAGGACGTGACTGAAATATTCAATGTCAAAGCCCGAGTTGCTCAAAATATTAACATTTTTCATGGAAAGCGAATCGCTGATTATATATATCTCTGGAACTGCAAAATATAAGTTCATTTTGCAACTCGAACTACAAAGTGCAAAATGAAAAATATTTTGCAGTTTGCAATTCAAATTACAAAGTGCAAATTAGATTGAAATCTTTAATAATAAGGTCTGAAAGGCAAAAAAAAAAAAAGAAAAAAAAAAAAAAAAAAAGATTATTTCTTAGAAAGAGAATCGCTGTTCATATATATCTTGAACCGCAAAATAAAAATTCATTTTGCAATTCGAACTGTAAAATGCAAAATGTTTTGCAGTTTGCAATTCAAATTACAAAGTGCAAATTAGATTGAAATGTTAAATTTCAAAGCCTAAAAAATGCGCTTCATATGTATCGTGAATCGCAAAATAAAAACTCGTTTTGCAATTCGAACTGCAAAATGTTTTGCAGTGTGCAATTCATAATACAATTTACAAATTGTTAAGGTTCAATCCTAAAAAGCCCAAAACAATAACAGCTTTCTCGGAAAGCAACGCGGTTCATACAAATCTTGAATTTGAGTCGCAAACTGCAAAACAGTTGGTGGTTTTCAATTCGAATCGCAATCTGCTAAACAGTTTGCAGTTTGCAATTCGAACTGCAAAATGCAAAACAGTTTGCGGTTTGCAATTCGAATTGCAAACTGCAAATTGCAAACTGCAGACTAACTTAACGCCTATTTTGAAAACTCTATAGAATAACGACCCCCCGGTCATTATTCTATAGAAAAACTGACCCCTCCAAGTAAAATACTGACTCCCTAAAGATGACTCCCTTCAAATCTCATAGAATAACGACCCCGGTTATTATTCTATAGAAAAAGTGACTCCTTCCATGTAAAATACTCACTGCCGAAATTACTACATTCGAACTCTCATACAATATCGATTCCCGGACATTATTCTATTTAAAAAAGTTTCTCTTTCCGTGTAAAACACCGGCTCCTAAAAAGACTTTCGACGATAATATCTATTAAAAAGTGATCCCCACCAAACCTAACGGATAATTTCACTAATTTTTTTTTTTCTTTTTTCTATAGAATAATGACCGGGGGTCATTATTCTATGGGGGTCGAAATACTTCATTACACCGGAATCTACCACAGCATTGATTTTAGCTGACCACTTGTTAATATAATCATTAAATAATACCGTTTCACGATCATTAATAAACGAATTTGGTAGTAAATGGTCTATATCTGCATATACTTGCAAATTATTGTCTTTGAGAAATTCTCTAATGTTACTTTTTTACATGATCTATTTGCTTTACTATATGCCCACAGTGCTATTGCTTGTTGAATCGTATTCTGTCAAAAGATCCGAGACGTGACCAGTATAAAAATATACTTTTCCATTGCCGTACCATTGGAGGCTTCCACCCCATATCCCCCGAGACCCCGTCATTAGGAGTATATCTTCCGACGCCTAGGAAAAACTGTTGCGCTCTGTTATGTACAGCATCAATACACGAAAAGGACTTGAACTCCTACAACGGAGCACTGTAATTGATGACTGGCCATACAACGGAATCGTAGTATCTACTAAAAACATCATACGGTACACCTCCAATATTTTTGCATTTGGCAATTAATAGACCCAACGCACGACTAGCACTTTGAGCCACTGATTTTACCGTTACATTTAAATCAAGGTTTTCATGTAGTACCACTCCTAAATAAGTGTATCTATCTACTATAGTCAACTGATTATTACCACACATAAACCCCGCATTAGTACATGTCTGAGAATTCTGTCGAAAGTGTACAATATTACTTTTTGTAGGATTAATAGTCATATCATTTACTAAACACCAATCATTTAATGCATTTAACAATCTTTGCATATGCCTAGGAGAGAGAAGGTAACCATATAGCATGTCGGCTATGAATGTGACTACAAAACCCAGGGCATCAGAAGTGTACGGGACCACTCGTCAAAAAAAAAACAGACGATTAAACACACATTAACCCAGGATCAAATACGTCCTATTTATACAGACAAAGACTTTCATGACAAACAGAGAGCTTTAGTCATGGAAACAGAATTTGTATTGTACCTCAGGGACTATTCCAAATGGACGCTATTCTAAACTTTCTATTCATGTGCATTTCAGTATTTTTATATTGAATTATTACAAGCATTTGCCCTTTTTGGTTTTTATTACTTTTGCATAGAGGTAAACCATTCTATCCCACACCATTTTTAATTTTTAATTATTTTTCAAGTAAGCAATGTGCCATGATGACTTTTCGATGCCATGTTGTTTTAAAAGGGAAATGATGCCTAATCATAAGTTCATCGTCAGATATTTTATAACACTGAACTATCTTTTTAAACAGGACCGCTATTTAAAAAGATGGTAGTTTAAACATTTCAAAAACGGTTAACAATGTGGAATTAATTCATATTTATAGTTTCTTTAGTTTAAGATGTAAAACACGATACTTTCTTACGTTTTAATAGGAAAAAGTGAGAAATCATTATTCAGAATTAAGCATTTTCATTATTTAGTATTATGAAAAATCAAGGCTTGTTAATTAAACAAAACGCGAAACGCAAAACATTAACCAAAATAATGACGTTATCTGTTCATCTTTGATTGTTGACCTTCTTTAAGTATTTCAATAGGCGTCAGTAAAAGAAGTGGTAAATTGAAAACCGCAAAGATATGGCGCAAACAGTTAAAGTGGGTAAAATGCAATAGGAACTGGCAACCTGTGAGTTGTAACTAATATTTTTTTTTTGCCGTGCAATTTATCTTAATCAAAATAACCGTGCAAATTTCTCATTTGTCAAAAAGTCAGTAAATTCAACATCAAAATGCCAAAGAACTTGGCGATATCTAAAAACATAAACGTAACGTAAGTTTCATGTAATGGGCGAAAATAGTAAAAGACCGTGCACTTTATTGCGACAGAATCAGTTGGGCAAAGATGTCTAAAAATCGATAAGATTTCTGAAATAGTGACTCAAAGTCGACGGAAGTGCTTTCTTTCCCGGGATGTATGCGCCTAATTTGAAGAAAATCTGCCCAGTAGTAAAAAAGTTACAGGCAAAAACCCTACCTGAATAGAGCAACACAGCTACTATATTTAGTAATATTTAGCCGTCGACTGTACCTACTTAAGTCACGTGGGTTCCACACCGTGAATATGGAAAATATTGATGTTTCAGGTTACATTGAAACTTAATGGACTTTATAAATGACTGTGTGGTAAAAAGATACATATATGTATATATCTTATTTCACGGTCACCGTATAATGAAGTAGATCAAAAACATCGATTAATATCCAATTTATCCCTTGACCGTATGGATAGGAATATATGAAAATGTACTCGTCTATCCTAATACTGAAGCATACATACTGAAATAGGGTATATAATCAAACAATGATATGTGTAGTAGTAACATCAGGTTATCACACAAGATTTAAAATCCAGGAAGCTATATTGAACGTCAGGTACACTTCAGCATAAATTTTTCCCCGACAAATAGGCTCAAATTAAGTTCAGAACAACCTTCTTAGTGTAACGTAATGCAGATTGTAATTTTATTGATATTGCTTTTTCATATATATTACTTTTTGTAACGTAGTTTTATTTTTTGATATTTTTCCATTACGGTTTTCCCAAAATTCATTCAATGATTCATTTCTTTTTTTCGGTCATATTAGTACATTTAAGCACTAAAACATTGTTGACACTTTCTTCGACATATTACTGACATGAACATAGACGAATTCATCGTAGAAACATATGTTATTCTTCCTCTAAACAAATATGTCTTTAGACCGTCATATCTTTTATCATTGGTGTTTTACATATATATATTACTGCCAGTTGTACTGCAATACAATGATATTTAAGTGATAGTCAATGTTTTCGTTGCCGTTACGTATCAGTATTATAGCAGTGCTACATCCGTCCCTGTCTGGTGTCATACTGATTTACACGTTTCATCGAATTAACATTCAACTATATGTTCGCAAAAGAAAAAAATGTTCAGTTCAATTTTAGTCGTGTTCAGTCCAAGAAACACACAATGTTGAAGTGTCTTCAAGAACAATAATAAACGAACTGATACCAGATTGACAAATATGTTGCTTTTTCATAGCAAATGGAAATATCGTTAAATATACTGAGAAGCTAAAGAAACAAAAGGATTATTCCCTAGGTTGTTACAGTTAAACCATTGAGATTGTTGATGAAATTGAAGTAAGATAGGCAATGGACCTCGGTGCCAATGTAGAGTCCCTCCGGCACCACATGAGCACGAGTCGAATTCACTAGATGGATTACCAATATATACGAGCATGAATGATGCACACAACTATTGCAGGGATCCGGAGAGCATTGATATTCATTGGAATCTGCAAATTTTGGCAATGAAACATAAACATTGTCGTTGAAACCATTCGATAATTTGTATTTCAGTCAGTATTTTCAACCTCTTTACAAATATTTTTAATTGACCTCGGTTTCCAGTTAGTTCGCAAGCAGTATTTCTATGAAAACCATGTTTCCTGTTGCCTGACCTTTTATTCTTACACATCACCTAAAACCGTGATAACACCGTTATTTTTTTTTTATTTACATTGTTTAGAGTGCTCAGGTGTTGCATACTGCAGCACAAAAATCGCCGACATAAAACTGCCCTCATTGACAACGGATGTTGAACAAGCAAAAAGCTCTTACGTCGCTTTCAGTGTAAACGTACATCTGACACGGTGCAAACAAATGTGCCCAATTAAGCGTTGTGACCTCTGTAATGTCAAGTGTTTGTAGACAATAGATTTCATGTTGATTTGGAATGCAGTAGCTTTACATTGTTTCATCCAGGGAAATGGATTTTGACTGTTAACATGAATTCTTGCATTAAAACCGTATTCACAAGGAATCAAACATGCAGTTATGTCATAGATAAATCGTACATACTACAGATATGGTTTTAGTAAAGGGTTGCGGTTTACTAGAATGCTCTAACGAATAGCGCCGGTACTTCAATATTGCACTCACTCAGTAAATGTTTAATCTGTGGGTTTCAATCAGTTTCAGCCGGACAGTGTAATGCCAATACATGCATTCTTCTAACCTCACCTCGGATCTTCATAGAATGTTAGGAACAGTGGTATCTGATATATTCTGGGGATGTGGGGCTGTGGCACCATTAAAAGTCGCACCATCGCTAAATGTCGCAACCACGGTTGAATGTCACAAGTTTCACGTTAAATTTCGCAACCATGTAGCAAAATCATCTACCACTATATGTCGCACAACATAACAAAAAGAATTACAACGTGCGTGCGTGTGTATGGATTTGAGTAGATTATGGGAAGGGTATATTCCCTGTTTGATATTTTTCTTTGTTTTTATATTTTGATAATAAAAACAATAGATCATATATGTGTAGACTGTATAACTTTATTGCAAATGTATAACGTTTTTCGCCATTTTAACCATGGCAACGAACTTTGACACCCTTGTTTTGAGCCAGTACCCGTATTCGTCAACGTTTAACGTCGAACAAATTTTATTGAAATCTCTATAAAATCAACAAAAATGAATGTCAACCTTTTAAGTGTCCTGAACAATCCTCGAAACATTTCATATTTTGAAAGTTACATAATGCGTTACATGTCCTTTTATGTTGGTGACTTTAAACTAAAATATAACTTTCGTATTTAAATAGTTACCGACAACTTTTGCACATGATACCAAATATAGAAAACGAATGACCTTCTGTAAAAGTCATAGGTTGAACCAGTCCAGCCAAGACCAGTCCAGCCCAGCGTGTCTCGTTTAAAAAAAGCATAACCACTTGTACATGTGAACTAAAAGCTGTTCCACACACTTATCATGTACCAGCAGCAGGTTGACCAACCAGTGTACCTGTGTTTTGTACCAATGCAAACATATCAGCCAGAAGAAATCACCAGCTTATACGCAAGAATAATAAAAATTAGCGGTAGAAAAAGAAATGGCACAGGGTCCTATTTCTGTCTCCCACATGTACTGTAGAGGGGGACATGTTGATTTAGTGTTGTCTGTCTGTTGACCGTTAAACCTACTGTAACTTACTTACGCCTTGATATATAAATGTCGACAAGTCAAACTTAAAGCAATTTTTCAGTTATTGATTGTAATTATTTATACTTTTTTACAATAAAATTCGCAAGACAGACAAATGTAAAGCGTTAAATGTAAATACATTGTATATGAAAAAAATGAATATTAGTAGATTTTTGTGTTTGGCATTGTTTTTAAATGCTAGTAACCAAAGGACATCTATTTTATATTAGCAAAATAACCCTAAACTACAAGATAAAAATAAAGTGAAATGTAACTATTCAAAATGTATATTAGAAAACTTTAGTCAGATTGAAAGTACAAGGCCATATTCATCAAAAACGGCACATGATCATATTCATGATGCAGAACGTTTGCTTAGCTATTATTAGCTGGAGATTCCAAAAAGGTTTTCTTGCAGACTATGCATATTTAACAATGTCAATGCAAAATGAATATTGATGGTTCTTTTTTAAACGCTGATGAATACGGATCCAAGAATCTGTTCGAGAATGTGTATCAAGGATATATAATACTTATAACAGTAGCTTGATCTGAGATGGCGTGAAATAATCGTAAATTTTACAAAATATTTATAGGTACAGATAAATTTGTTATTGTCCTCTGACTGCAATGCCTGTGTATCTCGTTGTCTGATGATGATAATGATGATGCGTTGTTGACTGAGACATCAAAACTGTATCTAAGTGTACACTGACGATGCTGTTTTGTTGGATGAGATATTAAAATGCATTTTGTTGTATGCTGATGATGCTGGTTTATTGACTTAGACACCTAAACAGTATATTGTTGTGTGCTGATGATGAATCTTTGTTGGCTGAGACAAATAAACAGTATCTTGTTGTTTGCTGATGATAATGCTTTCTTGGCTGAGATATCAAACCTGTATCTTGTTGTAGGCTTATGCTGCTGCTTTGCTGGCTGAGACATCAAAACTGTATGTAAGCTGAGGTTGTTACTTGGTTGGCTGAGACACCTAAACAGTATCTTGTGTGATGATGGTGTTTCTTTCCTTGGAATTCAATTCAGTTGGCAACTTTTCACACAATACTGCAATCTGTGGGAAAATGAGTTAAAGGTCAGCAGTAGTAAAACAACGGGGCTCGGTTACTCGACAGTCTGTCTTTTCAGTTAGGTCATTAATAGAGTTAATAAGAAAATATGTTCATGGGCCGAGATAAAATCTTCTCGTTTCGAAATATGATTGGAAACGGGTAGATATGAGAACCTAGATGTTAATACAAATACCTGTTTTCTTTGTAGATGAAGACATTAAATACTTTTGTTGTACAATGTTGTGAAGGATAAATATTATGTACCGCATTTTATTGGCTAAGCACACTACATAGACATGCATTGATATTTCCAATTATCAGAAAAGTATTTCATAGTGTAAATATATATGATTTGTTATCTGCAAGCATTTGTCCGTTTTGAAATCAAAACTGACATACTAAGTAACTCTGTACTTGGCTAACTGATGTATTTTAAATACTGTCAAACTCACGAACGGGCGTATTGATAATAGGCTATGAAATTTAAGTGCATTGCCTTTCATCGAACCCTAAATTTCTGTATTTATTTTAATGACAAAAATAGTATATCACATGTTTCTAACTATTTCAGGTATAAGACACTTCATTTACCATAAAATACTAATAGAAAAATTGCAAACTCCACAGGTCGCTCAACACGACAAAAACGAAAATGTTGTAGGCTCGGTTTGATTGAGCCTGTTCATGGACGATAGTGGAAATGCAAGCTACCGTCCTCGCCCTCTAACCCCGGGTTGAGCAGAACTCAACATTTACACATGCTACAAGTACAAAAACAATTTAGAGACATCCGCAGATGTGTTCATACGGAGGTGCACATAGAACCTCCGATAATACACTAGTGTGTAATCCCATAAAAAGCGGCGTATGGTCCCCAATTAAAATAATGGGTATGCCCTAAACGAGGAAACAATTGACAGAGCTAAAGAAACTGGAATTTGGAAAGGGGATCTCAGGTTATGGAGCCTGCATATCACAGGAACTGCCAAAAGTCAAAATTAAAAAGCAGGTACCATATCCAAAGGGTGATTATACAATACCCCATGCTATGAAAGCGGGAGTATTGGAACCACCCAGGCCGAAATGTACAAGCTAAGAAACTTAATTACCAATAACACGACATAAAAGTCGTGCTGAACGATCTAAGAAGATCGAAATATAACAGCCTTGATTTTATCTATTTCCAGGTATGTCGGTACACATTCATGCCCAAAACAAAAACACGGGTAAAATATTTCCAAGAACAGATGTCGCTTGCCATCAAAGCTGTACACATTGGCGCAATGCGTAAAAAAGTTGCATCAAAAGCATATAGTGTATCCAGAACCACATTACTAGACAAACTCTCTGGACGTGTCCCGTAAGCCCCTAGTTCTATAAATAAACGTCGGACTTCAATATTTTACGATTTTGACATTTCATATAGTCCGACGTTTTATCGAAGTTCTAAATTTCCCGGTAGAGCTTTCCGCAAAATATCTTGCGGAAGGTTTTACAAGTTCATGGTGGAAGTGACTAAAATGCGATAGCTAAATACCAACAACGGACAAAGAAACCTATTTTACACATCCATTGAACATATTGTCTTACTTAAAGCACCGAAGATCTGTCCACGCTTTGAAAGTGAAATTTCCATCCATTCACTATAGCAACACAACACGAAACTGTCAAATCTTCTTTATTAAAAAGAAAGAATTTAGACAAAAATATTTTAATAGTCGGATTTTATAAACATTGCGGCCCGTTACGGTACGTATTGTCTATGTAGTGTGTATATATAGTCGACCGGTGTTACCAGCATTTATTGGTGGTAATTTAATTAAAAGTTCTTTCATTAAGTTCTAAGTTCATATCTAAGCAGTGTCAAAAGCTAGTCACTGTCAATATGCTCTTGGCGGTTATCGTTCGTCAAATAATGACCGCAGATTATTTTACTAGTGCCGTAGGTTAAACGTATTTATTTTCGTCTAAGCACGTATAATTGATTCTGTATATTGTTTTAGTGTTGCATTGTTCATAATATTTCATTGGATTATGTCCGTGTAATGCGTCGGGGAAGTTATTGGTGGTGCAGTTTTAATTACGGTAACCAATATATCACGTGTTTGAGACTTTTCCTACATTACACTTCCATAAAATAAGGTTGAAATTGTTGCTATGCAAACGGCTGTCATTTGATTAAACTTGACACAGGGACATGTTGAACGTCCAAATATTAAAAGGCGCCCTGCGCAAGGTTAATGTTATTGAACTAGGAAGCCCCATACTCCTACAGGGAGAAATCCAAAATTGACAAAAGGAGAGGAAGGTACCCTTGCTAGGTACGCTAAGCTTATGTTTGAAATCGGCTTTCCACTCAAAAAGTGTGAATTACTCGGAGAGATTAAACGAATTTTTGACATTGATGGACGGTCTACTACATTTCCAAATAACATACATAGATATACCTGGATATAAATGGTTAAATGCATTCTAAACGCGCATTCCAGAGTTATCAATGAGAACACCTATGCATGAGAGGTCAAAAATAATCATGGATTTGATAACAGGATGGTTTGATGGGGGTGTATACTTACCTGAAGAACGATGTCCCCGGGTATGACAGTCTGGTCTAAAGATCCGAGACGTATATTCAATGCCGATGAATCGGGGTTTCCATTAGCAATGAAGTCGGGTCAAGTTCTGGCACCAAAAGGGTCTAAAAATGTTTATCAAGTGGTTACAAACGCAAAACTTCAAATAAATGTTGTGGTAGGAGTCAGTGCATTTGGACATATGGACAGCCAGATGAAGTCCATATGGAAGCAATGTGTAAAGGATTGGCAAATGGACAATATCGGAAAAGTATTAAGCAAGAAATAGTTTCCAGGTCTGTATAAAAACGCTGGATAGAACAGTAGAAGATCTAGACTTTTCCCCTTATCTCCCATGGGCATTGATTCCACCAAGTTTGGTTCTTCAAATATAGTGCAGACCAATAAAGAGTCTACTGATGAGCTTGGAAATAGAAGTTTGAAAAAAGCAGAAAAAGGCCAACCGTATCCGCTATAAACTACCTAAAGCTATCTCAGGATCAGCAACAATAAAGATGTTGAGAGAAAAAGAAGAGAAGAAAAAAAAAGAGTTGAAGATGTAGCTAAAGAAAAACGTTAACAGATCAAACGGGAAGCAGAAGTCGAAGATTAAACAATGGAAAGAAAAGCAAAATCTTGCCAACTTGAAGAAGAATACGAAAGGTCGGAAACGGAAGTCTAAGCCACAATGTGATACTTCTGATTCAGACAATGATGAAAGCATTTCCAAAATAAGCGATAGAAGTGACGTTGAAGAGGACTTCCATGCTGTAGATCAGCTCCCTTCCGAATGGATCAAATGTGAAGAATGCTGCACGAGATGGCACTTCATGTGTGCCAACAGACCAGAGTTTGAGCTTTTGGACGAGGACGAGCGAAAAAAGATGGACTTTGACTTCATCTCAGTGTTGTTATATTTTCTGGTCCTTCGGGATCATTGATTTCAACTCATTTAGATTTGAAGATTGATTACTGCTTAAGCCGGTGCTAGGGGGCGTGGGCAGTGTTGCTTTTTTCCATTACTGCCCATGAACAGACTCAATCAAACCGAGTCTGCAATTTTCACTATTTGCCTTGTTCTCGGTGCTTCCGAGGGATCTACTTTCCAGATTTTATTTACTTCACAACAGCGGGTGTTAAGTGCTGTGTGGCGGCCGTAAAAAGTCGCCCCGACTTCATCTCAGTGTTGTTATATTTTCTGGTCCTTCGGGATCATTGATTTCAACTCATTTAGATTTGAAGATTGAATACTGCTTAAGCCGGTGCTAGGGGGCGTGGGCAGTGTTGCTTTTTTCCATTACTGCCCATGAACAGACTCAATCAAACCGAGTCTGCAATTTTCACTATTTGCCTTGTTCTCGGTGCTTCCGAGGGATCTACTTTCCAGATTTTATTTACTTCACAACAGCGGGTGTTAAGTGCTGTGTGGCGGCCGTAAAAAGTCGCCCCGACTTCATCTCAGTGTTGTTATATTTTCTGGTCCTTCGGGATCATTGATTTCAACTCATTTAGGTTTGAAGATTGAATACTGCTTAAGCCGGTGCTAGGGGGCGTGGGCAGTGTTGCTTTTTTCCATTACTGCCCATGAACAGACTCAATCAAACAGAGTCTGCAATTTTCACTATTTGCCTTGTTCTCGGTGCTTCCGAGGGATCTACTTTCCAGATTTTATTTATGCATTATGCCAATAGAGTGTTATATTGCAAACAAGGCCTACATATGTCTTCAATCAGGTTTTTAATGTAGAGCTAGTAGTTATTAGAATTATCTTAATCATGACATCTAATTGAATGAAATGGTGTTTTTGATTCCTCAAAATCCTGACAGTTATTACTTTTTATTTTAACAGGTTAATTCCAAGTTATTTTTAGAAAGGCAACTGGAAGACTGTCGATATTTGGGAAAGAGTGCCGATGAAACAGACATTATACTGCGTTGAAAGACATAATACGATTGGTTAATTATACTCTCTATGAATATTTAAATCATAAAGTAAAACAAAATGTAGTTTTTAAAGTAAAATTTTCATGTTTGTTGTATGGAAGATATTTTACAGAACACATCTTTTACATCATAATTATATTAATCATAATCTAGGAAACTTTGACAAAAATAAGACTAAAAAGGAGGGGCCGAAAAGTGGGGGACGAAATGACCAATTTGAAATTGTCAAGGGATACCAAATGACCAAAATGGGGACGAGTTGACTAGGGGACGATTTGACGGGAGATCACTCCGTATCAGAATGTTTGTAGTAGGACTCTGTCGCAGTTTCACTACCGATGGGATTCAGGTTATAACGTAAGTTATTTCAACAGGAAGAGCGAACGCTTGTACACCCGAGTCAAAACTAATTTTCCCCTCTACACACCATAAATCACCGTGATGAATAATTGAATATCAAAATATTTGAATCCAATTTGCGAAAACGAATTGTCGTATATGGATGGTGCGTTTTTATAACCATTGAGGGTACATGCCCGAGTTTCCTGAAACTACTTTCAGGGATTGGGGAGATATGGAGCGGAAATGACATTGAATCAAATGTCTCGTATTAACATCGACATTGATACAAGACGGACGAAGCATATCTCTTTCAAATGTTTGAATATTTGTGCCAAGGTTAAAATTCCTCATTTTTATCATATCCAAGTTACAGGCCAGACTCGAAATTAGACTGTAATATGCTACATGTTTTCTTTTTACTTAAAGATACTTAACTTTTTCACTAACTGAAATAGGCCAAATATGCTATTCCACGCACAAAATAAGATTGTAATATGCTACATGTTTTCTTTCTACTTAAAGATTTGTGACTAACTTTTTCACTAACTGAAACAGGCCATATATGCTATTTTCCACGCACAAAATAAGACTGTAATATGTTACATGTTATTTTTTACTTAGAGATTTGTGACTAACTTTTTCACAAACTGAAATAGGCCATATATACTATTTTCCACGCACAAAATAAGAATGTATTTTACTTAAAGATTTTATCCCTTTATCGTGTGACAATGAAATTATATAAATACTGTGTATGTATAAAGACGAATATCCATCGAAATAACATTATTAAGCGGACACGACTGTTAATTGGAAAATAAAGATGATTCAAGGTTGAAAACATTAATTAGTAACAAAACTAAAATATCTTAAAAATGGTTTTGAAAAAAATAAATGGTTCTCAATATCATTTCGAACCTCAATGGTATAGAATTATAATATAAATAGAAGTCTATAAGAATTGGCTGTGGGGAAAATTGTATGACAGGTGCAACGAAAAATAAGTAGGTGTGTGTCACAAACTGACATACGGGCCTCATTGTATCTGTAGTTTAAATGCAGGTGTTGCATCATCTTTTTGTAAATGTTTGAGTTATTGAGGTAAATGTCAGATTTTTCGCATGAAATACCTCTCATGTTTTTCTGTATTTCATAACTTAAATTTCCATGTAAATTTTATTAAATTCGGTTCAGTAATAAGAAAGTTGATTTTTTATAAACTTCAGTAATTCATGTTTTTATCCCCAAAACCACTATAACGGGTCTTAAATTGTCAAAATTCAATCCGCGCCAAAGTAGTCAGATTAACCGGCTATATCGTGATTCCCGTTGAAATGCAAATAGTCAGAGTACACGCATTTGTCGTGAATCCCATGAAATTTAGTATTTGGCGGGACAGAATCCTACAAATAGACTGGTCTAGATATGCCTAGCGCACACCACTTTCGACATTAGACGAATTTACGTCACATTTATTTTTCTTGGTAGAAATTTATGCTCCATCGAGGTAAGAAGTTAATTTGTTAGATTTCTGTATAATTTTTGAATTACGATTTTTATTTAGTAAAATTTTGTTCATTCTACAGAATTTCGCAACGTTTACTTTTCGGAATGTGATTTTAGCTAGTTTCGGTATGTCAGGATAATTTAGTAAATTTTTCAGACTTTCGTAAATTATTTCGAAAGAGGAATCTAAAATGTTTCGTTTATACAAGCTGTAAGATTTGTACTGAAATTTGTGTAACATGATAATTGTAAAGTACTCATTGTCATAAACATATGTCAAACAATTATGGAACGCCGATACTGCATTGCATTGTAATGTTAAGTCTATGTACCATGTATGTAATATGTTATTGTAATTTGAAATTTGAAAGCACATCTAAACAGTGTCCGTTTTGTTGTATGGCATTTGATATTATATTGTTACCAGCTTTTGTATATCGTTTATTTCGCATTGCATTGTGTTAATTTGTAGTTGTAAATAATAGCTGCAGTTAATCATTTCCGTATCTATAGTTTTTCATCGTAGACTTTTCATATCTTTTTCATACTTAAAATTTAGACTTTTAAGTAATTAATTTTAGAAATAATGGAAGTAATAAGTGACGTATTTTGGTCCCGTGACGTATGAACTTAGTAGCACATATATTTTGTTTAAGTAGCACGTATTATTATGGGAGCCTACGGAGGTATGGTGTACCCAAAGGAGCAGTTTTATGCCCTGACTTGTGTTTTGCTATAATGTTGCTTACCATATGTTATATATTTTAGCTTCTTCCACCAGACGACTTTTACCTGGTTATGGTGTCACGACCAGGAAGTGCAATACCCGAGGTTCACTTGTCTTCACTCGCCTGGATGTGATTTCCCCAGCGCAGAGCTTTCGTCCCATGGTTGTGCCGTAAACCGCAAAGACGATGAGATGATTTTTGTGATCCACTGAAGTCAGCTCAGGGATGCAACCACCTACCATCATAGGGAGCCAAAACGGAGTCAACGTATCCACGGTTTAAAGGGACTTGACTTGAAGATATGTTGTTTATTTTGGTGCTACTTGAAGTTCAAACGGAGACATCTGTGTTACGGAACTGTCAGTGTTAGAACTTTATACTTGTTAAAAAGAGATACTGAGCTCAGATTGTTTTTCTTTCTTTTTTATAATAAGATTTTTTTCTTCTTCACTTTTCATTTATTCATTGTAAATAATCATTTCTGTAAATAAATTTGTAAGTATTGTAATGGGTGTTAATATGTTCTGGTAGTCATTGTCCCCGGTACGTCCATCCTGTCACAGTGTGCCAAATGCGCATGCGCAGTATTAGTATATGGCTCATTATTGGCCCCAGATTCAGACATTATTTGAGGAATAAATGAATAGCACCCCATACACTAAAACGAAAAGCTGAAGTTAAAATACCCACTGTAATATCAATAGCAATCCTCATACAAACTAAAAAGAATAGCTGAAGTTTACCTACACACTGTAATATCAATGACATTCCCACACCCGCTCCAGACACTAAAAATAACAGCTGAAGTTTACATGCACACTGTAATATCAATAGCACACCCCTACCCCCAACACACACTAAAAGGAAAAGCTGAAATTTACATATACGCTGTAATATCAATAGCACATCCCATCCCCACACACATACTAAAGGAAAAGCTTAAGTTTACTTACACACTGTAATATCGTTAGCACAACCAACAAACACACACTAAAAGGAAAAGCTGAAGTTTACATACACGCTGTAATATCAATAGCACATCCAAACCCATCCTAAATACTAAAAGGAATAACTGAAGTTTACATACACACTGTAATATCAATAGCACATCCCACCCAACCACAAACACTAAAACGAAAATCTGAAGTTTACATACACACTGTAATATCAATAGCACCCCCACATATTAAAAAGAAAAGCTGAGATTAACACACACACTGTAATATCAATAGCACACCCACACCCACCCAAAACGCTAAAAGGAAAAGCTGAAGTTTACATACACGCTGTAATATCAATAGCGCACACACACCACCCCACCCCCTCCCCAAAACACACTAAAAGGAAAAGCATATACACTGTAATATCAATAGCACCCCCCCCCCCCCCCCCCCCCACCCCCACACTAAAAGGACAAACTGAAGTTTACATGCACACTGTAATATTAGTAGCACATCCAAACCCACCCCAACCACTAAAAGGAAAAGCTGAAGTTTACATACAATATCAATAGCAGACTCCCACCTCACCCCAAACAGTAAAAGGAAATGCTGAAGTTTATATACACACTGTAATATCAATAGCACACCCAACTCACTAAAAGGAAAAGCTGATGTTTACATACACACTGTAATATAAATAGAACACCCCCTCTCACACTCAAATCTGAAGTTTACATATACACTGTAATATCAATAGCACACCCACCCTACACACACACTAAAAAGAAAAGCTGAAGTTTAGATCAATAGCACCCCCACCCACCCCCATCCCCTCCCCCTCCCCCACACACTAAAAGTAAAAGTTGAAGTTTACATATCAGTAGCACACCCACTCCACATGCACTTAAGGGAAAAGCTGAAGTTTACATACAATATCAATAGCACACTCCCACCCCACCCCAAACACTAAAAGAAAAAGCTGAAGTTTACATACACACTGTAATATCAATAGCACCCCCACCCACTCCCCACTCACCCCCCACCCCCATCCCCCCACACACTTAAAGGAAAAGCTGGAGTTTACCTAAACACTGTAATATCAATAGCATCTCCCTCCCTCACTCAAACGAAAATCTGAAGTTTACACATACACTTTTCATAGCGTGTCTGTTCATGCACTAACGCAAAAAGGGAAATATTTAAAGACACTATAATTATGAAACTGCAAATGATCATAAAGAAATTTGTGTATTTTGTAGTCTGGTAACATTAAATGTAGGACGCCTATAGCTCCATCCCCCTGTGAAAGACACGTATGGCCTGGTATTGAAAACAATGTACGCCGTAAATTGATGTCTGTCTTTCAAAAAACATTTCAAACTTTCCATGATAAGAACTTATCTAAAGATACTTTTATTTCAGTAATAAACTCTTGTAAAAGTCCGTACTGTCTTTAAATTACTGTAATAGATTTTGTTTTCTCGCAATTATTTGACCTATTATCGTCCTTATTAGTCTTCATGCCGATTTGCCAAATTTCGGAATTGTATGCTTTTCAATAATCCGAACTCTGATTGGGAAGATACTTCTATCTGACCGTCTTTGCTTTTGACAGTTCCCTGTCCTTTGTTGTACCGTATTTTCATCTTATACTCGCTACAATAGGCCTTCCCGATACAACAGTTGAAATTCATAACAACATCAGCAATATACGGCGTGTATGCCTTCTTTAGTACCAAAGGCTCTTCCAGGCGCACCACTTCGCCGGAGGTTTGTGAAGTGGGTAATGCAAACGTGTGACTGAAATTCAAACTGCAGATGGAGAACGTAACATGTATAAGTGGATATACGCTCTTGTTAAGATTAACTTCTGACAATTCGTCATATTGTATGACTCTTCTTTCTCCACGTCGTTCCAATTTTCGGTAACAGACAAGTTCGATGACTTGATTAGTATACATCGAAAAAAAACTTGCTAGTGTGGTCCCGGCGTCGCCATAGCAACTTGACTGCACGCAATGATGGTACTCAATGTATGGCTCAATATCGCACAGACCAAAACTAATCAGTTCTGCATCTTTGGCAGCGTGTATACTAAATGAACATTTAAGCGAGTGGGAGTTTCCTTTTTCTCCTTTGCCAGTATTCAACACCAGTGTTTCATTTACTGGGACTCGAGGTACGCACGAATTACTCGAAACAGAAGCGTCGGAAATACCGCTTATAAAATCAGCTATATCTTTGCATTCGTCTGCAGACAAGTACCCTTTATTCTGAGTACATTTCACCATTGTTTCATACGACATAGTAGGAAGTCTTAATTGATAGAACGATTTTGCAAGTGCTTTTCGAATGTTGTCGCCATTTTGTTCCAAACAATCTATCCTAAGCTTTTTAATGGACCATTCTTCTGCCTTCAAAAATATTTCTTCTTCGTCCACATAGAAAGTATCTCCTTTTAAAATATGATGCAAAACATCTTCCTTAAGGTCCATGAATCCGTCTGACCTTAGAACTTGTCGAGCATTTTGGTCGATGACAGTGCAGCATGCCTCTTTGAGGCTTGATATTTCATAACCTAGTGCGAGTGTCAGAATTTCGCATGCATTTTCTGGTGTGATATTCTTTTCTAAGAAGTCGGCACAAACTTGAACGAGTCTTGGAACTTGATACAGATGTGCCATTTGTAACAGTTCAGAAGCCGTGTCTCCTTCCAGTGTCACTGCATCACTGTAAATGTACCTGCAAAATGTAGTAAGATCATTAAATAACTTTTTAATTTTTTTTTCAAACAATATATTTAAAATGAACAAAACATAGGCCCCCTTTTGGTGCCTCATTTAAGGTCAATCAATGTCAACAAATCGCGTGTCTCCTCCCTGTTTTCACTCAACATACTTCAAAATAGGTATAAACAAAGTGTCATGCCTACAACAAATGCACCAATCATGCTATCACACGCAAAAAATGGCTGCCACAAAACACAATCAAAATAGTATCGGTTTATGATATCAAGCTAGCAAGAAGGTAAAAAGTCTACAGCCATTGAAAATGTTGTTTTAACACAAAATTAGATAATAATTTTAGTAGAATCGACATGATAGCATGTTACTTTGAGAAAATAAGATGGTCATTTCACAAAATAGTACGCTCACTCTGACAAGATAGTATGTTACTTTGAAAAAATAGGATGGTCGTTTAACAAATTAATACTGACAAAATAGTTCGTACGTTAGATATGACAGCATTGCAAATCAACATGATAACATATTAATCAACAAGACATAGCAGGATCTTGAGAAGATACTACTCTTACGAAAGAAGATACCTCCTATTCATCTGACGTGAGACAGCTCTGGCGTTCCATACAAATATTTGATAGAATTTTTATATTTATTCATTGTCTATTTTGTTGATAACTTAAATTCTTTTCTTGTGCCTAACATTTTATCTATAAATTGCGAGATATAAACTTACAAATATGTTTTGAAATATAATGAAAATTGTTTTGAAAAAAAAATTAGTTAGTATAAGGGCGATCCTTGTGTATATATTTTCGTGTGTCATATAAAATAATAGTAATTAAGATTGCGCTTTAACAATGTGTACCTCAAGAATAGATCAAATATTCCCTTTTCAGCGTCTTTTAGTGGAACTTCTTCTTTACTTTCTGTAAATGTTCCGAAAAACATTGCCTGGAATACAGGACTTCTTGCCGCCAGGATCGTCTTGTGAGCATAGATTCTCTCGTCGTCGTCGTGATCTTTACAGCGGAACTTTACATCTGTCCACAGCTTCTTGTCATATATTTCTGTCATACAACAACTTAAGTCTTTTCCTATCTGCCAATCCGGGAGTAATGTTTGTTGACATTGGTTTATATTTGTACTGGCGTCCATTCTTAGTAGTAACTGGTAATAAAAACAAAAGTGTTTACATGCACTATTAGCAGACACGGTGTGACTGGATCTGCTGATGTCCGCTTACATGTATGGTCATATTTAAGTAAATAAACTAAAATTTAAACTCAGTTCCTAGTTCGAGTTATTCGATTATAAATAGTTTGATTAAATGCAAATAGACAAGTCGAAGACAATAGATGAAAATAATGCCAAAAATATAATCAGGTATATATTACAGAATTAAGATACAATATGTTTACTTTCTTAACTAAAAAAATCACACGATAAAAGAAAAATGCATATAACGGAGAATAAAAATACGTATAAAATGTAAATCACATACCTCCTTTTCAGTGTTTCTATAATGATCGATAATCACTGGATAATGTCCTAAATGCAGTGAATGTATTTATTGAATTACATTCAAATTTGTCTTTGAAGTCGCTGAAAAATAACAAATAAGTATTTGTTATAATTGTCGACGCCTGAGCGGAATTTTAAGGATCATGGAATCATCTTTCTTTCAAGTGAATACCATCAACGGATTGCTATACATCATAGATCATTACACTTAGATATTGATTCAGAACAGATATCAGAGGCTTTGCCTCCTTCAACATATGTACATAGACTGCGTAGATAACATTCAAAAATAAAGTTCAGTATTCTATATAGCTTTAATGAAGTTTTATTACACAAATGATTAACAACTACTGCTTGGTTTTATATTGTAGATAACTGTTAATTAATTGGTTCAGTTGTTTTTAACCAAACTATAGTCTCTTATAATTCATTATTTGAATGGCAATGCACTTCGTTTTACTGGTTTATCGTGTTTATAATTGTGATGTATGTAATACTTTGATGAGACCTTAACAAAATTTAAAACTAAATCAAAATTACTCATCTATGCAGTCCAGCATGAAAATGGTATCTTATTCAAATTAGAGCTAGACTATTCTGTTTTGCCTTTCATTGAAAATTTTGCAATTTGATCTACATGCATTTTAAATGTGCATACAAGTGTATTTTGCATCATTTCCACTACTTTAACTGTTTGGAGAACTGTGTTAGGTACACAGTAGGTTAAAACAATGAAAAAGTTGTTAAAGGAGATTGATGTTCTCGTTGAAAAACTCAAACCAAAGATATAATGTTATACAGCGAAAATTTATATCCATAGACATATAAGTTATAACGCGAAAATCAATATTTCCAGTGGACCAGCCATATGTAAGGAAAATTTAATATTTGCACTAGGTCATCCAGTGACATCCATGTTTATGTGGAGAATTTATAATTCAAATATCTTCTGATCATGCATGTTTCATATATCCTAACACAACTACCTCATTAGAAATGATTCGCAACGATTTTTATAGTGTTAACTAGAAAATAAAAAAAATATTCAAGGGGAGTTAACATCAACCTTAAATTTATTAGTTTAATTGAATAGCAAAGTGCGCCAGCTAAGAGAAAATCAATACTGCTCGCTTTTTCATTGACAGCAAGTCGATTATGTGGTTTAACTAAATATTACATTAATTTCACGTTTTTGTTTGCGTTTTGGCGGTTTCTTTCAGTTTTTCATGTTTTTTGGTCTTTCTAAAATATATTTATCTGAATAGGCAGATAGATTCTTTATCTCCTGTTTGAAAAGAACTGTAAAAGCAAAACATGATACAATATACAATACAGAGCAAAACTTGATATGAATATGTACACATAATTATATATAAATAAAAATGCATAAGGAATTAACGGTTTCAACAAATAACGAGACCAAATGACAAAATGGCATTATTTCAAACATCTAAATAGTATAAACGTAACATTATAATAATGTCATAATGATGATGATAATGATAATGATAATAATGATGATGATGATGATGATCATCATCATCATCATCAACATAATAATAATAATAATAATAATCATCATCATCATCATTATTATATCATTAGTATTATTCTACAACATTTTTATAGCATTCTTTCAATAACATATACGACAACAAGTTCGAGTTAATAGACAATTTATTTCGAATTACATGCACATATTTATCTGTTCGACAAGGCATTATAAGAGTTCATTTAAATATTAATATGTGTCGTATTCTAATCGATAGTTAGAAAGGAGACCTCTCAATACAAGTGTAATATTACTATTGCGGGTCATTCTAGAGTTATAATGTGAGCTACCGCATTATGAACCTATTGTAATTTGTCCAAAGTGATGTTAGGAGTATCACTAAAAACGCATCATAAGCATCTAATCGTGAGTCAACGGGCTTTGGTGACCTATCCGAGGTCATGTACCATCTTATGTGACATATTCTGCAGAGTTTTGCATATCCAGACCTGGTGCTCTATTTTAGAATCTAACATAGCCCCGGGAGTCCTCAAAACGTTCACCGACTTTTACTGATACGACCTCAATGTGTCTTGAGTTATACATTAATGTGAACAGCAATATTTTTGTTTATTTGCATTCAGCTTTAGCATCTTGTACTTTATCCACGAAATGACGAGTCGAGAAGTCAGTCCTCAATACCATGGAAAGCCTTTCTCCAAGATACAGCTTCTACTGGCTCGGAAGACAGGTACCACTGGGAGTCGTCAGCGTAGGAACGATTAAACAGTCCGTGACGTCTGCATATATCGCATATGTAGTGAAACACTTAGGACTCAGTACCGATCACTGTGGTAAGTTGTATTTCATGTGTACAGGTGTCGATAACTTACAATCAACACAAATGTTATATGATAAAACATATGATGACATCCTGGTCCATGCATGTCTTTGACTCCAAGATTACATCGAGTCTCTATCAGGCGCGCAGATACACAGCTGTGTAGTGAAAATCTGGCAAGCATACACAATTAAATTTGGTATGTGTTCGTTATAGCCTGAGTTTGTTATAAACATATAGTGAACATGTTCCTTACGGGCATTATTTGTATAGCAAACTGATTTATATAATTAGTTGATTTAACGAACTTTAAAATTCACCTATTGTCGTTATAGTTTAAAAACAATTTAGGTACAGTTTTGCAATTTACTATTTGATTGCTTGTTTTGTGATAATCTTTAACATGTGAAATATTACAATCATACGCTGTCTGTGCTAACGGTTTAAAAAGGCAAATTTCTATAACAAAATTATAATACGATGATAAAAATGGATAAAATATTGAGTGAGAAATCAGCAAAGCTTTTCAATAGGACATTTTGTATAAAACTGCAGACGTAATTTGTCATGTATAATAATTATTAAGTTATTTTCAGATAATATAGATGTATTTAAATGTATAAAATCATCAATTTTTCCATGGTCACAATGTTGTAGAAAGAAATCCAATAGAAATCAAATAATTACACCTAATTAAATCAACCGCGTATTGCCCAAGTATGACACCGGTAAAAGTCATTAATTTGTGATTACACGTTTTCCAATGGCCTAATAGGTACCAAAATTATATGTATTATGTTTCAGAAGACCTAAACTTTAACAACATTCTTAAAAATTATCAAATCATAATTTCAGTGCAATACTTAGTTTTAGATGACGCTGAGATATATCAACAATCAGTGATTCACGCTATGTTTTATAACTGAAAATTCGTTATAACCGTGTTCGTTATATTTGAAGTTGACTGTATACATACATTTCGCTAGCGTGAGATCACGATAGCGAAGCATGTAATCACAATGGCAAAGTGCGAACTTGTCAATTTTTCGTTATTTCGCTCTTCGCCATTGTGATATCTCGCGCTTCGCAGTCATAATTTTCAAGTGCATTTTGCGCAGGCGATATGTCAAGCGTGGGATCACGATTGCAAAACGCGAAAATATGACGGCTAGGCGCGAGATCACGAGCCCAAAATCATGAATGGCTAAGCATGAGATCACGATAGCGAAGCGTAAAATCGCGAACTTTTCATAATTTCACACTTCGTCATTGTGATCTTACGCTTCGTCTTCGTGATTTCACTTTTGCTTCTCAAAACATCATGGACAGATGATACGCGAGGTGCGGGATCACGATGGCAAAGCATGAAATCAGAATGGTGGAGCGTGAGATCACGATGACAAAGCGCAAAATAAAAAATATTTTGTAATTTTCGCTTCGCCATCGTGATCTCCCGCTTCACTTTCACGATTTCGTCATTCACGCTTCGCTCATATGTGCAGGCGATATGCAAAGTAATCTCAGCGCGAAGCGCGAAATTGGTAAAATTTTACGATCTCCTGCTTCGCATTTTATACATTTTATATAAAAAGATTAAGAAAATATAAGGTTTTCGTGCAATGTTTTTGCTTCAAATACACGCTAAAATGCCCCATTTGCCATTCTCCCACTAAAAAATAATCAAGGGGAGGATACCCCGACCCCCACCCTCCACCAACATTACCTGTGCGCACTATTAAAAATGCCCCAGCTACGCGGCTGTTTGTGTACCCCCGAATTCCCGCTACGTTCGCATTTCTCTTTCCTCCCATTTCAAAATGTGGTAGTCTATGTTCATGTCAATCTGGCTCCTCTCCATTATTCTATTGGCGTTCGAATTAAGCTATAGTGGCTGACCGTTTGCTGTAGACACTAGGCTAACATCGACACTTTTCAATTATCGACACTGAAGTATTTCTCTTTCTTTATTAGCTATATGCAGATATATGCACATATTGAGTAGACTCTATTTTACGTCACTATCCATGTCATAGAAAATGGTTGACGTCATCGCGCACCATTTTCGATGTTTTTTAAAAGAAATAACAGCTCATTTCATGTAATACATCAAATATAGCAACATTTCCAAATTGTACCTGATCAGTATGCATCGATTTATTATTTTATTATGATTTTAATTTTCAAGTTCACTGACCTTGATAAAAACGGGCGGGCGTGTCGATAATAGGTTGTGACATTTAAGTAGTCTACATAAATATAAATTGCCTTTCATCGAACCCTAGATTTATGTATTTACTTTAATGACAAAAATGGTGTATCATAGAATGCTAGCTATAACAGGTGCAAGACAATTCATTTATAATAAAGTTCTATCTATTTCCAGGTATGTCGGTAAAAAATTCATGCCAAAAATAACCAAAACGGGTAAAATATTCCCAAGAACAGATGTCGCTTGCCATCAAAGCTGTAGGCACTGGCGCCATGCATTAAAAGTTGCACTAAAAGCATATAGTGTATCCAAAACTACATTACTGGAAAAGTTCTCTGGAGGTGTCCCGGAAGCCCCTATTCCTACTGGAAGAAAGCCAGCATTGACAAAGGGAGAGGAAGGTACCCTTGTTAGGTACGCTAAGCTCATGTTTGAAATCGGCTCCCCACTCACAACTCGTGGATTACTTGGAGAGATTAAACGAGTTCTTGGCATTAATGGACTGTCTACTTCATTTCCAAATTACTTACCTGGATATAAATGGTTTAGTACATTCCAAAGGCGCATTCCAGAGTTATCAATGAGAGCATCTATGCATGAAAAGGCAAAAGTAATCATGGTTATGCTAATAGGATGGTTTGATGCGTTGTTTACTTACCTGAAAATGTGTTGTATACTTACCGAAGAACGATGTCTCCGGGTACGACAGTCTGGTTAAAAATCCGAGACGTATATTCAATGCCAATGAATGGGGGTTTCGTTAGCAGTGAAGTCGGGTCAAGTTCTGGCACCAAAAGGGTTTAAAAATGTTTATCAAGTGGTTACAAACACAAAACTGTTGTGGTAGGAGTCAGTGCATTTGGACTTACTGCCTGTTGCCAGATGCAACGTACATCCTTCAAGCCTGTGACACTGGCTTTTTAGCCAGATGAAGTCTAAATGGAAGCAATGTGTAAATGATTGACAAATGGACAATATCGGGAAAGTATTATGCAAGAAAGAATTTGCAGGTCTGTATAAAAAAAACGTTGGATAGAGTAGAAGATCTGGACCTTTCACCTTATATCCCATGGGCATTGATTCCACCAAGTTGGGTCCTTCAAATGTAGTGCAGACCAGTAGGGAGTCTGCCGATGAGCTTGGAAATAGTTTGAAGAAAGCATAAATAGTAGGGATGGGAACGAATACTAAAATCAATATTCCAATATTCGGTTTGCCATATTTGAATATATTCGAATATATTCGAATATTCTGTTTATTTTAATGGAAGCTTTGAATTCTTGTTAATGATTGGCACATACACAATATATTCTGTTGTTTTAAACGTGAATCATCGTACGTAATAAGGCCTAAACAATTTCGACCCTACCTAGTTAAACCCGCGTTTTATTTCACGATTCTGTCAGTATAATCATGAACATATTTAACTAATTCAGTGTGATAGAAAAAAAAATATAAAAATCAGCATTCAAATCGATTATGGTTTAGACCGTCGCAACTTTATCTAAAAATAGCAGGTCGTCCATTTAAGCACGCGTCGCGCAGTTGTATTACCGCCGCCATTTTGAAAAATTTCAATCGACGTGTAAAACAGCAGATAAACTTAACGATGGCAGACTTATACCTTCTTCAACATGATCTTATGTATCAATTATATGTTATTTCTTGATTTTATTATAAACTACTTCAAAATTTATTTCGAATACGGCTGAATGCGGATGAAAACCGATTCTGCGGACGGTCTAAAATTTCTTGTTAAATGGACATCTTTTGATACGCGATAAACAAACACTACAGAACAAACGGTTTTATTCTGCAGAATTAGCATGCTTATATTGCCCAAAATCAAAAATACTTATTTTGAAAAAAAAGTATACAATTTATTTACGAATATTCGATATTCGAATATTCGACAGATTTTTATTAGTATTATTATTATTTACCAGATTTTTGTAGCGCTCTTTTCATCTGTAAAATAAACGTTCAAAAGCGCTGTACAAACTACATATCACAGAATGATATGGACAAACAATACAACACAAAAAATATATCAGCAATAAAAGGTATTTAGCCTGAATCAGGTTTTACTCTACATTTTAATTGTACTAGATATTTTAAAGAACAATAAACAATAGGAAATAATTTCCATTGCAAAGCTTGTTTTTCAGTGCAAAGTGAGTTTCAATAAACCTTGAAGAAAATGTGTGTTTTCAATGATCGTTTGAAAGCATCCAAGCTTTTAGCGTCTCTAATGGTAGCCGGAAGAGCATTCCATAACTTCGGTGCAGCTGATGAAAAACTACGACCACCGTACCTCACAGTTCTGCTTTTTGGAACAACTAGTTGTTTTGAGTTGTTCTTGGATCTCAAATTTCTTGCTGGCTGATAGAGTTCCAGCAAATCTTTAACATAGATCGGTGACTGGTCATGCAATGCTTTGTGTGTGTGAACTAGAATCTTAAAGTCCACTCTATGAGTAAGTGGTGTCCAATGCAGTTCTTTTAATACCGGCGTAATGTGATCATAACGCGATATTCTCGTTATAATTCGAGCTGCAGTGTTCTGAAGACTTTGAAGTCTATTCAGCAAGACCTTCGGAACACCATACAAGAGCGCATTGCAATAATCAAGGCGTGAAGTGACGAGTGAATTTACTAGAGATTTTGTAGCATCTGTATTCAGATATTTCCTGATGTGGCCTATTTGACGTAGCTGTCCGTACCCTGATCTACAAACTGAGTTAATATGTTTTTCCATGCTCATTTTGGAGTCTAGAAAAGCACCAAGATTCCTTACAATTTAGATGGTTTAATGTTCTCTTCTCCAATTTTCACAGTAACCGATTCAATATGTGTTTCGTTTCTTTGAGAGGTAAATACAATGACTTCAGTTTTATCGGCATTGATTTTCAACATGTTGCTGTTCATCCAAGATACGATTTCTACGAGACAGTTTTCAACACAGCTTAAAGCATCCTTTTGAGAGACCGGATTTGTTGGTTTGAAAGATAAATAAAGCTGCCCATCGTCGGCGTAAAAATGATGATTTAGTCCATGTTTCTTGCATATTGTACCAACTGGTTTAGTGTACATTGTGAAAAATTTTGGTCCGAGAACGGACCCCTGTGGGACACTGTATGTCATTTGCACTGGTTTTGACAATTCACTATCTATGGTCACTGTTTGGTAGCGGTCGCTCAGATATGAAGTTATCCATTCAAGTGGTTTCCCTGCGATACCAAAGTGGTCGTGGAGGCGGTGCAATAGTGTCTTGTGGTCGATGGTATCGAAAACAGCCGAAAGTCAAGCAACACTAACATTGTTACATCATTTTGGTCAAGGGAGTAGAGAATGTCATTTTGAACCTTCAGTAATGCATTCTCAGTGGAGTGAAATTTTCTGTATGCAAACTGGTGTTCTTCGTGGAGACTGTTCAAAGACAAGTGGCTTTCCAAACGAGCATCGACTACCTTTTCAAGTATTTTAGACACGTACGGTAAATTAGATAGCGGTCTGTAGTTCTTCAGAACATTTGCATCTAGATCTGACTTTTTGATAAGTGGTCTGATCAACGAAATTTTGAAGGAATTCGGTACATATGCTTTCTCCAAAGAATAATTGATTATTTTAGTGAGAGATGGTAGCAGTTCTTCTAAGCATTCTTTCAAAAGCCATGTTGGAAGTGGATCTAGCTCACACGATTTACTTGCAGATTTTGAAATAACTTTTTTCACTTCATCCTGTGAGACTGGAGTGAATTCAACAAGTTTATCTATTTGCGTGTTCGAAATTTCCTCGGTGGTAACACCGGTTTGTAAGTCTGTTTCTGACCTAATTTTATTTCTAATTCCATCAATTTTATCGATGAAGAAATCGCTGAAAGTTTGCGCTAGTTCTTTGGAAGAAGATGTTGGCAGCACGGCCTCCTCGTCTCTACCAAGAAGATTCTTTGTCACTTTGAATAAAAGTTTTCTGATCTCGTCCGCAGGACTCTTTTTTTATCAGAATAGAAATTTACACAATTTTGTTTCAGCAATTTATTCACAGAAGCACAGTGATTTCTGTATATCCCATGATCCACTGTCATATTTGTTTTTCTCCATTTGCGTTCAAGTTTTCGTTTCAAATGTTTGGCTTCGTGTAGTTCTTCATTATACCATGGACAAGTCGGTCTAAGCACTATTGTTTTAGTAAGCCAAGGGGCGTGCTGGTCAACGAGTGATATCAAACTGTTGTTTAATGATTCCACGTGCTCGTCAACATCAGAAATTAACGTGTTCGTGTCAAGAATCTCCAAAGATTTTATTTCGTTTTTAAATGATTCAATGTCAATGGATTTCAACTTTCGGAAGGTCACAGTTTTCTTTATTAGGGCAGGTTCTTCTGCTTGAATATGAAATACCACAGTGAAATGGTCGCGTGATATCTTCCCATCAGAATCAGAGAGTCCTGGATCAGTAACTTCTATATTTGATACAATATTTTCAGTGTCTCTTGTGATAAGAACATCCGGAACATCCAAAGTATGTCCTGCAACATGTGTTGGTCTTCGAACATGTTGTTCCATACCGAATGTTTCTAGACAGCTGTTGAACTTGGAAGCGTCACGATCCGTAGGTATGTCTAGATGAAAGTTTAAGTCGCCAACAATAACTATTGGCTTGTCAATTGTAGCGTATTTTGAAAGAAACAGAGGCCATTCCTGCTGAAGGAATTCATTAGTACTGAAACCGTTCTTTTGTGATGGTGGTGGTCTGTATACGACTGAAAGTCGCAAGGAGTTCTTATTTGTAGCAATGTTACAATCAATGTGCTCAAATGTTGAGAAGTGTCCATCACGGGAAGATGTCAGCATTTTAAATTCTAAATTGGACTTATAAATAATAGTGACTCCGCCTCCGCGCATTTTCCCGGGACGAGGGACTTGCTTCATGCGATAACCGTCAGGGACAAGCTCACTACTGCATGTTTTTTCTACGGTAATGTCAAGCCATGTCTCTGTGATGGCAACAACGTCAAAATCGTTTGAAAGGATAAAATCACAAAGGGGTATTGTTTTGTTTTTTACAGATCTTGGGTTTATAGAACATACTTTTAGTGTTTTCTGACCTTTTGTTATGTTTAGAGATTCACATTTTATCTTTGTAATATTATTCATATTAATTTTATTATTATTCCTATTTGAGAAACATCTTGTTTGAATCACAGCGGGAATTTCTTGTGGTAAAGTTTGCAAATTATTTTCATTCACTCCTTGATTATTATCCCATGTCCTTCTCACACGATTTTGACCACCTCTCTTTCCTCTTTTGTATTTCTGAATCCGTAATTGCTTGGTTTGTTCTATGACAATAGGATTAGGTCGACTACCCTGGGCAGTCACTGATTTTCCAATATTGTATAAAGTTGATCTTTCATATTTAATCCGCATTAATACGTGTTCACTCATCATTGCTGTAGGTAAAATACACATGTATAAAATGTCTCAATATATACAAGTTTTGCTTTTAAAATCCAAATTTCTCAAAAAGCACACAATGAATCCAAGAAGTAAACACAAAAACACAATCCTAGCTATTTTCTGCACACAACTGCAAAATTTCAATATTCTACATAAAGCAGAAATACTTGAAAACAGTCAAAACTTAGGAGCTCAGAAATATGCAGCCTATACCTGGCGCAATACCATAACGAATATTCGTTCCCATCCCTAATAAAAAAGGCAAACCGTATCCGCGATAAACTACCTAAAACTATCTCAGGATCAGCAATAATAAAGATGTTGAGAGAAAAAGAAGAGAAGAAAAAAGAGCTGAAGATGTAGCTAAGCAAAAAAATTAACAGATCAAACGGAAAGCCGAAGTCGAAGACTTGTCTTAGAGGAGAATACGAAAGGTCGTAAAAGGAAGTCTAAGCCACAGTGTGATACTTCTGATTCCGAGAATGATGAAAGTATGTCCAAAATAAGCGATGGAAGTGACTTTGAAGAGGACTTCCATGCTGTAGATCAGCTTCCTTCCTAATGGATCAAATGTGAAGAATGCTGCACGAGATAGCACTTTAATGTACCAACAGTCCAGGACGAGCACAGAAAAGATTGATTTTGTTTGTGCATTATGCCAGTAGGTTTTTATATTGCAAATAAGGCCTACATATGTATTTAAGCAGGTTTTTAGTGTAGAGCTAGAAGTTATTAGAATTCTCTTAATCATGACATCTATCTATCAGAATGTTTGTTTTAGAACTCTGCCGCAGTTTCACAACTGGTTTGGTTCAGGTTTAGGACGTAAGCTTTTTCCACAGGAAGAGCGAACGCTTGTATACAACGAGTCAAAACTAATTTTTCCCTCTACACATCCTGCGCCAGGTAGGATAAATCACCGTGATGAATAATTGAATATCAAAATATTTGAATCCAATTTGCGAAAACGAAATAACAATCGTATATGGATGGTGCGCTTTTAAAGCCATTGGATATATGTCCGAGTTTCCTGAAAATCCTTTCAAGGATTGAGGAGATATGAAGCGGAAAAGACATTGAATCAAATGTCTCGTATGAACATCGACATTGATCCAAGGCGGACGAAGCATATCGTCTTCAAATGTTTGAATATGTATGCCAAGGTTACAATTCCTCATAATTACAGCCCAGACCCGAAATTCTAACACACGGATATGTACTACATTAAACTGAACATAAATGATTATTTGGCACTGGCCAGCGTCGAATCCACACTGCTACAGCAACAGTGCCTTCGCTTTTGAACTATGCTACCGCAACAACTCACAGAAAGGCTTAGCAATTAAACGTTAAACCGTTTTATGAAAATGAGCACCAATACTGAAATATTCATGTCTCATTAAAACCAGCACCGATCACAAATTTCAGAGGAAATGTGAAATATGTGACTATTTTATGTGACAAAATGGTCCTACATATGTATCTGCTTTTGGATAAACTGGTAAAGAAATGAAATGAAAATAACTATCAAAATATTGACAAGACAAAAGACATTTATTTACAAGACAGAATACATATACCTCATATCATGTTTACAATTCCTGCTGTGTTATACACCGTTCCCATAGTAACAATACAGTAATAAAATCCATAATATAATGATTATTGTTTCTAATTAATTGTTTTCGTATAAAATCGGTAATATTTTTAAATTAATCCATACTGAAATCATCAACGGGCAATGCTATTTAAGGTGAAGTATAAAATTGTCATAAAATTTATCAAAATGACCCGTAGAACTTTAAAATATCACAGGAGGGCTTCAAAAATATTACGTCATATTTGAGGACATTTCATTTCAGTAACTTATAAGTTACTGAAAAAAAAATGTGTTCTGTTCTATCCTTAAATATGACGTATATCTATTTGAAGCCCTCCTGTGATATTTTAAAGTACAACGGGTTAGTTTTATGACAATTCTATACTTTACTTTAAATAGGAAATTATTATATATATTAAACTATATGTATAATAATCATCGTTTGCAACAGCATTGGTAACACAAAACTAAATAAACTTTAGATGCCTCATCGTTTTCCTTTATTTTTTCCTGTTGTTTTTGGCGTCTAAATATTTTAGTTTGTCTATGTATTTCTGTGTATATATTAACCATGCACACATGACGGTCTAAAATAATGTAAAGCAGAGGACACTACTTCAAAGAAAACCTTTTGTAGAAATACTTTTCTGTCAACAGTTATGGTTGAAAGCTTTTATTAGATAGTGAATGAAGAGTTCGATCAACACGATTATAGGTATCGCACAGTATTATCGCGTTTTGAAAAGTAAACAAACATAACGTTTCCAATGCAAACACTAAATTCTCATTGGTCTAGTGGTTTCCAATTTTTCATCGTAGGCCATATATGCTGTTTTCCATGCACAAAATAATATTGTAATATGCTACATGTTTTCTTTTCACTTACAGATTTGTGACTAACTTTTTTACTAACTGAAATGGGCCATATATGCTATTTTCCTGCATACCAGACGGGAATTTCCGGTATTTTTACCGGTGCTGGAATATAAGGATCTTACATGCCTGCCTGTGTAAGACAGGGTTTTCCCTGCCCGAGGGACAGTGTGGAATGGAAAACCGAGCGTCAGCAAGGTTTTTTATCCAAGCTGTCCCGAGGGTTAGGAAAACAGCTGTCTTACACAAACAGACATGTTAGATCATTTTTCTTGCCTATCACGTTCTAAATAGATCGTGGAGACAAATAGATTTGGGTATCTCCTGACATTATTTATATAGTTTATGACGTCATAATAGTGCCAGTACTATGTGACGTCACCAAAGTGCACGTTATTTTAGACAAGGTTTTTCCCTCGGGAAAGACAGAACTATTTATACCTTGCGCGTGCTCGGACAAATGTATACTTTTCCTGCTAGGTAGGCAAGAAAAAGCCATATTACACCGCGGGGTGTAAGATGACTCTCCTGCTGTAAATGACGTATTACGGACTACATATATGTAGCAGATTTATGTAGTAATTTATAGTCTTTTAAAAAATAAATACGGAATAAAAATCCAATACAGTTCCTCCTTGTTCCTGATAGAATATTTCTCGATTCAAAACACGTTGTTTTATCTAATATCAAACATTCATAACCACGCCTGGTAAACTACAGAGCTACCTCTTTAAGAGGTATATTGTAAATTGCTCTGTCGCAACTTCCGAGGTAGTGCACGTCGCGATGAAAGAACATCAACAAAGATGAGTGTCATCATTTTTTTGCATTTTTATAAACAGTGTATCGAATATCAAAAATCGGGGAATGGTACGCGATGTAGATATGATTTAACTTCACAGAGTACTTTAAGTTTGCTAATTCAAGTAGGCGTAAGATAGCTGTAAAATATACAATGCATTTGGAAATAAAGTATGTACCGGAAGTGGTTCGGGAGTAAAATTATTCACTTTTTATTGTGAGAGATAGCTCTGTCGTGAAGGAGATAGTCATGTCGCTAAGGAGATAGCTCTGTGTTGCATAAACAGAGCTCTGTGTTCATAATTTAAACATTTTAATATTTACTTTGGGTTGTCCTCATTTGAAATAGTATAAAGTTACTGTTCCATTTGATATACAAATGTACGAATTTTCCAAGTATTGTTTTGATTAAGGTTTTCATGAGGTTATAATTGTAAATTTTGAATAGTTGTACATTCTGTTTACTTTTTTGCTTAGGTGAGTTATTGTGATCACTCGATGTCCGTCGTCAGTCGTCTGCCTGTCTCTCTGTCAACATTTAGCTTGTTTATGCAATAGAGGTTGTATGTTTCAATTGATCTTCATAAAATTTAGTCAAAGTAGTTTTCTTGTTTAAATCTAGATCATGTAAGAAAATGTATTATTTGGGATCAAAAACTAGGTCACTAGGTCAAATTAAAGAAATACCATATCTATGCATTTTACACTCTATGAAGAAGTTTGTCTGGATAAACTTGAATATTGGTTAACTGGAATAAAAAACTAGGTCACCTGGTTAAATCAAAGGAAAGCTTTGAATTTGTGATAGAGACTGAAGTTTTTCAATTGATTTTCATGAAATTTGGTCAGAATGATTGCCTTGATGAAATCTAGGTAAACTTTTATTATGGGTTATCTAAGAACTAGGCCACTAGGAAAATTAAAAGAAAAAAAATGTGTTTGCAATTGGAACTGTATAATATACGATGCTGGCAATTTATGAAAAAAAATGAAAATGCGCGAATTGAAGCCCGCGCAAAACTGCCTTTCTGCCGTTTGCGCCCAATTTCATGCTAGCGAACTTAAATTATTTCACAGTGCATGTATAAAGAAATGCGATTACCGGCTCAGGCACGTTTTTTTATAATTTCGCAGTTTAAAGATACTAATGCTCTTACGTCATAATATGACAAATTTCAAATTCTAAAGAAAGATAATTTTACTCAAAATCTGAAGTCACGACCCTTTCGACAAACGCGTCTGATTGGTTCAGATAAAAGATAAATTGGTAGAAATGAAAATGACCGAGAATATTTGAATTTCAATTATAAAGAATGTTCTTAAATTTAGAATTCGATCACTGCAGTAATTATGTCGGTAGTTGTATGTTTAATTGAGGTTGCTAATTAAACGCGTACATTGTTAAAACACTAAATGCATTATGATTAGCCTCCACGTAAAGTTGTCCTATAAATTTTATCTAGCTGGTAAATCAGCATGACTGTTTAAAACTTTCAGATTTTAGATTCATTAGTGCATTTGAACGTGCTCGTACAATGATGAAGTCACAGCGACTCTAATATTTGTATAAAGTAATTTTATTTACCGCTACGTACAAACAAACTGGTCGTGTCCTCAATGAAAAGCAATTATGATATCATCATATTCAGGTACAATTTTACAAGCCTTGTAAAATTATATCTGAATGTAATATAGTGTAATAGGTAGTGTAAACAAGTATCAGAGCCAGTTCCACTAATCTAATCATGCTGCAAATATGGCCAAATAAGTAGCTTAAAACTGGTAGTAGGTGAGGTGGTCTATGAATGTGCACATCAACTTCTGCATACCAAAATGTTCGTCAGAATATGTAGTTTTCAGAACTGTCTGATGCCAGTTTCTAGTCACTGGGCAAAGTCCTCAAATTCAAGATAGCCGCCAACATGGTCGCTGATACATGATACACAATGCATAAAATTTCAAAATAAAAGCATTTAACTGTTGTTGATTAATACGAAATATATATTTAGACAAAACATACCAAGTTTATTAAAACAAATGGCCGCCAAGATGGCTGCCGCAATGTTTCTGCTATAACTTATATTTTATACCGGCAGGAACACCTTTGAAGAATATGCTATAGCTTGTTGATTTCTTTGCGTTATAACATTCGTACATATGTTGATTATTTAATTGCATTTTGATTTAAAGAGTAAACTGCAATATTTTTTTTTACATTTATAAAATAAACGAAACGGATCATAGATATATACATCCATACCAGATATAGTTTATAAATGTAAATATTCATATACAAATACCTAATAAATGAATCTTTCCCCTACACCAAAGACACATTGAATTAACACTGCTTGACTTTCGCTTACACCAAAGTTACAGGAAATAACGAAATTGTCCGCTCTTCTATTGGAAATACAGGGCCCGAGTAGTTTTGGCTGTGAGGGTCAAAACACCCGATGTGCACGTTCCAATAATTTCTGCCACTGCCTGGGCAGTCATGCCCAACAAATGTGAGCTGCCAAATCTGGAAACACCATGGGACAAACTGCCCAATATATGTGGGCTGCCAAATCTGAAAACCCCATGGGACAAAATGCTCAACAAATGTGGACTGCCAAATCGAAAAAATCCCATGGACAAAATGCCCAACAAATGCGGGCTGCCAAATCTGAAAACCCCATGGACAAAATGCCCAACAAATGCCCCATAGAACGAAATACTGTGCATTCGACTCCAGCATTAACAAACTATCGGGAATTTATTATTTCCAGTCGGTGACCTGGTGAATACTCAAAATGGCCTGGACATTCCCTGCCAACTATGTGGTAAATGCAGGGAGAAATAGATCCTTGAGAACATACACTATACAAAATGGTAACCTCCCTGGTTTAATATCTTACATCATGTAAAATTTACAAGGGTAATCCCCACTTTGTTATACATCCTACCCTGACCAATCATAAAATAGGCAATTCATGTACATTATATACAATTACAAGTGTAACCTCCTCTGTCTTATATATTCTGAATTGATCGGTTGTAAAATTCCACCTACATCATGTAAAATTTACAAGGGTACTCCCCCAGTGTACATCAAAAGATAAATATAAAAACTAAGTCTCCTACCGTGATCATCACGGAGGACACCCTACCTTATATGAAATATTGCTTACTCTTGAAAAGTGACCCTCCGGTGAGACGGATGATCACTCTGCTCCTTTAGTTCAGGGCAATCTCTTCTCAGGTGATCTCCCTGACAATTAAAGCATCTCCCTGGAGATCTAGGCAAAGTACGATTCTTTGCCAATGACTTCCCCCACAATTAAAGCAGCCTCCCCCATTCCGACTAGGACTACCTGATCTACCCGGACTGTTTTCCCGAGACTTATTTCCTCCGGGACTATACGGAGAAGGAGAAAAAAAATTGATCAACTGTGGCGGTAAGCTCAGACATAGCTTTCAACAAATCTGTCTGCTTCTTAGTAGCGTTTTCTTGGTATTTTAGTTGGCTTCTGCTAGCGATCTCCTGGGCTTTAATCATACTGTTTATTAACTCTGAGAGGGCATGTTGCATTGGGGTTGGAGCGACTTTAGAACTAATAGTCGGACTTGAACTATCTGAGTCTGTACTGGAGGCAAGTCTCTCTGAACCTCTGGGAATTGACTCCTTAGTAGCCCTAATATTTGGACATTCCTTATATGGAGACAGATTGCCATGTAATGCATTATGGCACTGTTGAAATTCCTTAGCACGTTCTAAGCACGAGCGTACCGAATTTAGTTCGAGATGGATCACATGTTCAGCTGCACTTACGTCCCGCATTCCATAACAAAAACGGGTTACAGGTTGTGATTCTATCAATGCCTGGTCAACGGATGGAAATGCCTCAGTGGCCAATTCTAACACCGTATCTGACCAATCGTCAAGGCTCTCATCCGGGCGTTGTGTAGCAGACTGAAGTGGGACTAGATATCTTTCAGTGTGGGGGTGGGGGGGGGGGGGGATAAATCCCCAACATTCCGTTCCAATTCTACAATTAGTTCTGCATAGGAGATGTTAGGCCTACGTCTGATTGAGTTTGAGAAGAACTCCCCTGCCTTCCGGAAAGGTTCAATCAATTCTATATGAAATTTGCTCTGTTCTTCCCCAACTTATTATAACGTGCATATGTTTCTTATGACCGAAGGTTCGCAAACTTGAGGTGCCATCATATTGTGGCAGCTTTGGCAGCTTAAAGTCTCTTTTGGAATTTTCTTTTGGTCTTGCAGCTGGTTGTGCGAGGGCAACCCCATTTTGGTTCATAAACCGCACACCCGAGCTATTATAGTCTTGCAAACCAGAATTACTAGGGAGCACGTACGGTGCATGCTGTTGAGTCCCCAGTAGCCCCTAGGGAGCTCAGGTTCCATGGTTCAAGATAGAAACCATTGGTTGGTAAATTGGCTGGAGCCACAGCACTCACTTGATGTTCATAAGGGGTTGTATCTCTTGAATTCGAATATAACAGACCAGAACCTCCCCAATAGCACATGATCTGAGCCGCAATCGACTCATTTACCCTAGGTAAGATCTGTGTCCTTGTGGCAGGCACTTGGAACGGTGCCCTAGCATGCATATTTGCATAAACTGGGGTGCTGATCATGGGAGTAGCCACGGCATTTGGTGGCATTAAAGCAGCCATAGTGGATGGTGTCGAGGCCACTAAAGATACATTAGCGGGCATTTGCGCAAAGGACGCAGTCATATGGTAAGATGGCAGTGCAGCAACTGTAGTATTTGGGATTGAGGCCAGACCGGACCCAGCTATACTGGTTGGAATGGAGTGAACCCCAACGATACCCATTGCGGGTGCCAGGGGTTGACACTGGGTTGTGCTACGCGAGAGGGAGCTTGTATATTTGTACTAAGTGTACAGTAGGGTGTGTGTGCAACAACATTGTCACTAGCTCCATGTGGAAAGGATCGAACCACCGTTTGTTCCACCGGTGAGATGTGGTACAGTAGCCATAGCCGGTACATTTGTACTAATTCATAAGGTAGGATGGTCGGACCAGAGCGTTTTGATCAGGTGGACGGATATTATTCCAAATGCCACTTGTGGGTTTTGGTGCAGAGGCTGTTGCGGGTACATTTGTGTCAATAGGAGGGGGATGATCGCCTGTGCTTCCCATATGATAGGGTGGTCTAGCAATAGCATTCTGGCCCCCGTCAGGTGGACGGGATTGATCCCAAGTGCCACCTGTAAGATGTAGTGCGGGCACAGTTCCTGGCACATTTGAGCCAGTTGTAGGGTCCTGCAGCCCTGCTCCTCCCCTATAATTGGAAGGTTGTACCAAAGTGGACTGTTTTATGTCGGGCGGACACAGCCTATTCCATATTTCAGCCTGAGATTGTTGTACCTTACCCAAAACTGGTACAGTTCTACCATGATGAGGGTCAATCACCCCACTCCAACTCATAGGATATAGCGGCATATACTTGGATTCTGGTACAATTGTATCCTGTTGCGGGGCAGGTTCCCCGGAACCATCCAAAAAGTAATTTGACACAAAAGCTGATGAGGGCGTATTCTGGTTTTATTTCGTTACTTAGATAAAAAATATTATAATAACTGAATAAAAAGCTTTTCATTTCTCTTATTAAGTTTTAAATGATTATTTCATTTTTTATGAAGAAAAGGTGAGAGTTTTCTAATAGGGGTGAGAATTGCTTTGCTGGAAGAATTATAATTTAATTGGTCAGTACATTACTCAACATGACTGAGCAATCAAAATTAGTATATTTTCAATTAAAATAAGTTCGTGTAAATTCTGAAAAAAAGAAGCAAACACAAAATGCATTTTAATCAATAAAATGCAAAACACTGCACTGGAAAAAACCAATTTATCTGTACATATCAATAAAATTTATAACAATAATTAGACTACATGTCAAGTCTACAGGGGTTTTATGGACCCTTATCAGACTGGACGAGATATGATCTTGTTTATTGGAGATTAAGATGTCTGGTACTGGGGGGGGGGGGGGGCACTTATATAGGAGATTTTCTTTGCCTTTAAGTCGAAACTTAACTTTTTATCATAGTATACACGTAGATCCTTTTGAATAAGGCCTTTCGTAGTCCCTGAGGGTCACATAAGTTCGAACTTAGAATCTTTACCATATTTTAAGGTTTTCGACTCATTTTAAGCTCTGTCTCTTTAGCAAGAAAATATAGACATACTTTACACCAATGTGTAGATATGTTATAGGTCCTAGCTATCTAAATCGGGTACTTGAGTAGCTTTAGATTTTGAGGGGAGGCCATAGAAAGTAGCCGAGTGGTATTTAAGTCACACAAAAGATAGTCCTATAGCTTCTGTTGAAATCAGACTTTGAAACTGACTGACCTCTGCTGACCTTATGAGACAATTACATTAACCTACTGCAACAGTATAGACATTTACTTATCTTAAACAAAATAACAACAACAAAAGCAACAACTACAACAGCAACAAACAAACAAACAAACAAACAAAAAACAAGCCCAGAAAATAGAGAATATTCTGGTTGTCAGGGAAATCCATATTTTCTGTTGCTTGGCGGATAATACTTTTCAACGAGCGAAGACCTTACCATCCAAAAAAAAACAAAACAAAAAAAAACCAATAAAAAAACATTCCATTTTTGAATCTTAATATAATGATAAACATGAAGTGTAATATCTCTGATCGGTAAAACTTGTGATAAGGTAGTTTTGGGAAATGAATATTTATAAAAAGTATTTAAATCCACTTAATTGTTTTTTCTATAACATTAACCCTCTCTCAAAGCATGGTAAGTACTCATGCTTCTGTTTACGATTTGTGAGCAGTCCTAGCGATTTGCCAAGTTTCGAAATTGTATGCTTTCCAATAATGAATGTCTGTATGCATATACATTTGATACTTTCACAGGGTCTTTTTTGCAGTTGATTACGTTCTTGCTTTCACTATACCGTATTTGCAAATGTCTGTTACAGCCAGTATACCGTTTGCAACAGCTGTACTCGAGTTGAATCTCAACAGTGTACACATTTGACTTTTCCAGTTTCAAAGGCTGTTTCAGATATATGATTTCATTTGTTTGGGTATCTAGCTCGAAGTTGTGTGTGAAGTTCCTTCTGCTGATTGACAGGCGGCCATGAATAACGGGACAAAAACTCCGAGAAATATCTATTTCTGGTACGGATTTGTAATGGACAACTCGCCTTTTCAATGATTTATATAGACCTATTACTTTGCCTCTATAACTTTCAAAAAAACTTCCAATATCAGCTGATGACTCAACGTTGTCCTCGCTATTTGTCTGTACGCAATGATCGTACTTATAACATGGCTCAATATCAAACAGGCCAAAACTTATCAATTCTACATCTTTTGCGACATGTATCTGGATCGAAGTACTGGGACAGTGGCTTTGTATTTTCTCTGCATCACCAATATCAATAATCAATGTGTCATTTACTGGGAGACGGGATACGCACGAATTACTTAAAACTGATGTTTCCGGAATATCGTTTATAAAATCAACGATATTGATATATTCTTCTGCAGTCAAATATGCCTTTTTCCGTGTACATTTAACCAACGCCTTACAAGACATGGCAGGAAGCCTTAACTGATAGAACAAATCTCCTAGTATTTTACGAATGTTGTCGCCAACGTGTTCTAATCCAAGTTGTGTAAGCTTTCTTGTGGACCATTCTTCTACCTTATAAAATATTTCTTCTTCATCCGCATAGAAAGTGTCTCCTTTTAAAATGTAAAGCAAAATCTCCTCTTTTAAGTCCATGAATCCGTTCGACTTTAGAATAAGTCGAGCATTTTTGTCGATTACAGTGCAGCATGCCTCTTTGAGGATAGTTATGTCATAGGATAGGGCGAGTGTAAGAATTTCGCATGCATTTTCTGGTCTGATATTCGTAGCTATGAAGTTGGCACAGACTTCAACGAGACTCGGAACCTGATATAGATGTGCCATTTGTAGAAGTTCAGAAGCCGTATCTTTCTTCAGTGCCACTGTATCACTGTACATGTACCTGTAAAACAGTGGGGAATGTTTTATTGATTACTGATTCTGACTGCATTCAATTGAATTTCTTACGACTTAGAGCGTAACAGAAATTAAAAATGATATAGAGGATATTACATGAGTCGCAAATGTGATATTCTTTTTATCATATGTTAAGTATTCCTGTCGAAACATCAGAAATTCTACTTTCTTTGATTATTAAAAGCAAGTTAATTTGAACGACGTCGACGTCAAGGCTTTATTACACTGTAAGGATAACGCATGTTTTTCGTATTATAACGTCTGCTGAATCCCGAGGGATTAATTGGTACTCAAGCCCTTAGGGCGAGGGTACCAAAGTATCCCGAGGGATTCTGAAGATGTTATAGCACGAAATGAATATGCGCTAACGCTGTTCTAGCATAAAACGCCAAAATAAAAAAAACCCAAAAAAACAACTAATAGATGAATACGTTCTACCTCAACGTCATTACGTTTTGCCATGGAACGCGCATGTATATAAAAAGGTGTTATAACAGCACGTGAGCGCGAGAATCTCTGTGTTAACACACGTTTTCTCTTTTGTTAAAACACCGCCGAAAAGAGACAAGAACGGCATTTTTATGCTAGAATAGTGCATTATCAATTTTATGTAATGGTTTTATTTCACTCCAGCGACGCCAAACATGTGATAAAGAATTTTAGGATAAAAAAACACAAGTACCTGAGGCGGGATTCGAACGCGGGTCGCACGGGTAGAAGGCCAATGCTCTAACCACTGAGCCAAAGAGTCGACTTCCTGATGCAGTTGTCAGGGATTGATTTCAAACTTACAAGCTATGCGTAAGCGACCGTAACAACATAGAAATATATATGTTCAAGGGGCAAAACCTCCACATTAAGGTCATCATTTTTCGAAATTTAGAAAGTCCTTAAATTATGGGAGGCCAAAACTGAGTTCAAAGTAATTTAAGTGTTTATTTTTAGAATAAAAAGTTTGACACTGTTACATTTTGTTCACCACGGCAAAACTGTAAAAAAGTTGCGTAAGTAAGACCAATTGAGCAGCAGGTATTGCTTGATCTATAATTTGAGAAGAGGCCGAACAGTAAAAAACGTACCAAACGATATATCATCCCAACTTTTATCCTCATTTTTTCCTCATTATTTGTGGATTTTAGGATAATTCTTCAAACTAGGTAAGGATTTGTAGTCTGAAATGCGTGGTAGCTCTGTGAAGTTTGACAATTTTACGTAAAATGAAGAGGTAGTAAGGTAGTTATCTAACCCTCGTAAATCAGCTAAAGGAATTTGATCCTAATCCCTCGTGATCGGATTCCATGAACTGCTTAAAGTAACCAAATTTTATAGAAGCAGTGTTGACGAAAATGGACAGAATAGCCCGGTACGGTATGAATCGAACCCACATAATAAAAATATTATACTTTTGTCCATATTTTTCTTTTTGTATCGAAGAGACTAATAGGGGGCTATGCGGTTATTCGTGCTGGTTCAAACTGGTTGTTTTAGAGTGAAATTAGACTTTATCTGTCGGAGTGCATCACTTTACAGAAAATACATTTTAATTAATCAGACATACCCTTTAAAATATACGTAAATAGTTCTCTACAAGCGCAAGCGTGGATTCTTACAGCATAGAAAAATAAAATAGAAATACCACCGGTTATATGTATCCTTTCCGCAGCCTTAACGTACTAAAACGTATTAGCGTCTGATGGCCCTTTCACGCTTCCGTAGAAACATATCGCACGAAACTTATTTTGAAAATATTTCTGAAATGTCTAGGTCTGCAGCCCTCAAATACGGTTATATATTACATCTGAGGCATATACTGGCACTCTCAGACAACATCAAAAATGACATTTTGAGCGATTTGATGAAGTTCCAAAATTGTCAATGTACCCTTGGTCCGTTACGGACCCCTGTGGGATTTGTTTATCCAGAGCTCAAATATTTTTTTCATAGATTAAAAGCTGACATGCTGTTGGCCTACTAAAGCCCAGGTAATTTCAATTCGTAATAAAGTGCTGAAAATTGGCTCCCCAATAGCTAAAAAAAAAAAAAGTCCACGCGCATACATTTAGACGGGGTGACCCCTGCGCGTGACCCCTGACTATCTACGAATCAAAATGCGGCTTTCGTTTTCAAGTTTAGCATTTCTACTTTCATTTTATTTACTTCCGGAAATAGCTGAAGGTCGAGTGACGTCATTTTCTGTGTTGTCAAAAACATACATATGCCTGGCGAGATTGCATAAATATGTGCTGGCCGTCCTAAGGATATAAATAAAATGTGTAAGAAAATACTTTGGAAGAATAGAACGCTACCATAAAAGATAATAGCAGACTCGGTTTGATTGAGTCTGTTCATAAAAGGTAATGACCAGTGCAACAACTCTCACACCATTTGCGTCAGCTCATTTGGAACTCTATTACATATATTAAGGTATTGAATGGACTCCATGACCTCAAAGGACAGAAAATATCAGAACACTGATTTCAAGAATGACATTTTTACAGCCGCCACACAGCACTTAAGGATTTTTGTTGTGTTAGTTAAATCTGTGAGAAAATCGTTTAATCGTAGAATGCAACCTAGCAAAATAATAGCAGGTTTGGTCAATGTGAATGCAGATAAACACGATTTTTTTTTAACATTTGCACATCTTTAATGTCTATAGAGTTGCTGAAGCGCCACTTTTATGTCTTCAATCTTCTTATACAATTTATTAGAACATTTCTGTTCCATAAAATGTGGTGGAGTGACAATTCATACTACTTTGAATCAAATCAGTTAATACGAATTTACCTTAAAAGTAGCTCAAATATTTCCTTTTTAGCATCTTTGATAGAGACTTCCTCTCTACATTCAGCGAAAGCTCCGAAAAACATTGCCTGGAACACAGGACTTCTGGCCGCCAGGATCGTCTTGTGAGCATGGATTCTTTCGTCGTCATCATGATCTTTACAGCGAAACTTTACATCTGTCCACAGCTTCTTGTCATATAGTTCTGTCATACAACAACTTAAGTCTTTTCCTAGCTGCCAGCCCGGGAGTAATGTGTGTTGAGATTGGTTTACATTTGTACTGGCGTCCATTCTTATTAGTTACTGTCAATAAGAACTAAACTGTTTACGTGCACTACTTGCAGACACGGTTTGACTGAAACTGTTCATGTCCTCTTACATGTATGGACATATTCAACTAAATAAACTTAAATCTGAGTACAATCCTAGTACGAGTTATTCATTTATAAATAGTTTGATGAAATGCATGTAGACAAGACAATAGATGACAATAATGCCAAATATATAATTAGGTACATATTACAGAATTAAGATACAAAAGGCTTACATTCTTAACTAAAAAAACACACGACAAAAATGCATATAACGGAGAATAAAATTAGGTATAAAGATGTAAATCACATACCTCCTTTTTCAAGGTTTCTATAATGATCGATAATCACTTGATAATGTCCTAAATGCAGTAAATGTATTCATTGGATTACGTTCAAGTTTGTCTTTAAGGAGGTGGGTTACCTTAATATTTGTATGTGCGCATGTCCAACCGGAAGATAACGTGACGATTTACGACGACGTTTACGACAAACTTAATGTGTTTGTATATCCATTCTGCTGAAAAACAAATCATGAACCTTTCTCCGATATGATGCTTTATGGTTTAATAATGCAGAAATAATGAATAAATTGCCGCAGAAGTGTTTCAAAACAATGTTGCCTTAATATGACGTCACTGACGTCATGACGTTACGTGTCTTTTACCGCGCAAAATTAATAGCTTTTATTTTGAAAGTACGTAATTATGTGCATTTTCTTTATTTGAATTATTTTCAAACAGCCATTATTTGCTGAAATATTTTTATGAGTCTTTTGCTCTGAATAACAATCAATATTTTGCTTCTTTTATTTAGTTATATTGAAATGTTATACTGAATGTAAGAAAATGGATGGTGGTAACTGATGTATATTGGGAATAAAGCTGGGTGAAAGGTTATTCCCCAGATAGCAGACATGCGTTGGCCCAACGTTGGGCCAACTGCAGACTCTTCGTTGGCCCAACGAAGATTTCCAACGTTGGCCCAACGCCATTTTGCTAATTGGCGCAACGTTGGCCCAACGGTTGGTACACCGTTGGCCCAACGACTGGTATCCTACACTTATCGTTGGCCCTCCATTGGGCCAACTACTGGTATTCTGCACTTATCGTTGGCCCTCCATTGGGCCAACAACATTTTTTCGTCTATCATGGTTGGTCCTACGTTGGGCCAACTCTGTTTCTTTGTTTACCGAAAGAAGGATGCCAACGCTATCCCAACGATTACAAATTTGAAAAAATAGACTAAAACTAAAATTATTTATTACACATTTTATTTTCAAAATAATTGTGATTTTGTTTAACATTTAACAAGAAGAAAGCTAACATTTGTTTGCAAGTTTCCTGAAGAAATATAACAGAATATTTCATCACTACAACATGTCAAATATTTATTTCAGCCATTTATAAATCTATTTTTCTTTTTTCAGTCACTGATTAAATCCTATTAAAATGAATTACTGTCTGTATTTTAACTCATTATATATCCAAGTTCTGTCTGATTGTTTTCTTTTCTCACTGAAGTTGCAGCATTCTATCTTTTTTTCCCTGTGCCCCACAGTGCTAGGCGCTTAATTATTACTCTCTTGAACAGCATCCTGTAAAAAACGAAAATCATAATGTTGATTAAACCATCTACGTCATATTGATAACAATAACTGTACAGATGCATATAGACCTCTGGACATAAACTGTATGAAATTTATTTTTGTCTGTATTTAACTGAGAAAAATATGTTAAAATTAACGAGAATATGAGTTATTTTATTTACAGAATTAAATACTCACCACTAGTGCCTTCCGCCAGTTTTAGATAAAAGTATACAACATATGTTCAAGTCACATAGATACTACATGCATACAGGCTATAAAAAGAAATTCTCTATAAGATTCAATAACTTTATCAAAAAATATTCAAAAACTTCTACTTACAGTTTATAGCTAGTAGACCGGGTTTTTGTTAACATGTATAATAGTTTTCTCTACTTCACATGCCTATGCAGCTGTAGAAATCTCGCCAAGAGAGTAAAATTAACCACATTTTCTTGGATTTCTTACATAACTCGGGTTAACGAGAGTTCATGTTCTGGAATATTCAACAGATTTATTGTAAACATTTTATGATTGTATAAAATTAGATATTTGTTATAGCCGTTTTTTTTTTCTTCAATATTTTTTTTCACAAATTAGATTCTTCAGGTAGCAGATTTGAAATAGTTCAAAATATCATTACGGCTGCAGATAAGTATTAAGTTTAATTAGTCCATTAAACTATCAGATTACGAATTGGTGCAGAAAAGTATTTAATTATTAATTAAATACTGCATGTTACACCTACACAATGTGTTTACCTGTAGGAGCTTGTGATAAAACAGTGATCTGTAAAATATATGATTTAATTTATTATATCATTACTTCTAATGGGCCAACGTTGGGCCAACGATGTTTTCTCTGTGTAAGTCTTTCCCTGAAAATCAGCATTGGGCCAATGCAGAGATATCTCTGACTGAAATTTAAAGTTGGTTCAACGTTGGCCCAACCGCTGTATTTACAATACTTATTAATCATTGTTGGGCCAACAGTGGCCCAACAACGATTATCCTTTGACGGTTTTCCGTCGTTGGCCCGATGACTTCATGTTTACAGGGTCTTTACAGCCATTTTCAAATAAAAATTGGGCAGTTTGATTTGTAATACCTATTTTCCAGTTTCGTTGATAATTTGTTACTTATTTACTAAAACTAAGCTCTTAAATTGTTCAAATTTCAGTAGAAAATTGTGGTTCCTTGAATTGACTTGATGTTACCATGGAAACGAAGCCCGTGACCTATATATCTAAATGTAAAATTCAAAAGCGTTGACACTGGTCTATTTAAGGAACACAACTTCGGCTTTTTATTTTCATTTCAACAATATCCATGGGAATAATAGCAGCATGCTAAACGATTTTTCCATGAAACTGTAAGTATTTAAAGCTGTGAAATGTGTTTGAATAAATACAAATAACACGAAAATATAACTTACGTTAGATATAATATGTTTTAAAGCTACATTAACAAGAAAGATAATTTTATTCAATATTTTTTATAGGAAATTATGACAAAAAGCAAGATATAAGCTATTTTAAACATCTCTGTTGCCATGGTTACTTTAAACTATAAGAAACATAGGATACCATGTAAAGTGCTTGGTATTTTGCTAATAATATTACCAAATTATTCCATGTTGGTCATTAACAGAATAGTACTGAAGCCGTCGAAAGCCCCGTTTTTATACATAGTTGTTTAAAAATGAGAGAAAATGCGTTACCATGGAAACACGAGCCCGGCGACATATACATTTTAAGCTTATATTAGAAAGCTATACTAGTAAAATTATCAATTATGCAGACTTCTACGGATATCAGTGAAACTAAAATACACTGAAAAGTGTTAAATATCCGTATTTTCCTTCTTCACCTTTGGAGGGTCATGTTCTTCAAACCTGGATAAAAATTGAACTTGAAGGAACAGAGATAAACGAAATTGAGATTGTAGCAGTTAAAACATCATATTAAACGAAATATAAAACATTGCTGCGGTTCAACTAATCTGAATTTACCCTGGTAACAAGGTAACCTACCTCCTTAAATAACAAATTAATATTTGCTATCACTGTCGACACCTGAGTGGAATTTTACGGATCATGAAATCATCATTCATTCAAGTGAATACCATCGATAGATTGCTATACATCATAGACCATTACACTTAGATATTGATTCAGAACAGATATTACAGGAACACATGCATAGACTGCGTAGATAACATTCAAAAATAAATTTCGGTATTCTATATAGCGTTAAAGGTAAATGCCACAGTTGCCTACATGTATACTGGGCAAAAATTAGCAGCTACTGCTTGGTTTTATAATGTAGATAACTGTTAATTAATTGGTTCAGTTGATTTAAACCAAACTATAGTCTCTTATAATTCATGATTTGAATGGTAATGTACTTCGTATTATTGGTTTATCATGTTTATAATTGTGATGTATGTAATACTTTTTGAGACCTGAACGAAATTTAAAACTAAATCAAAATTACTTATCTATGTAGTCCAGCAAATTAGAGTTAGACTATCATTAAAAACTTTGAAATTTGATCTTCATGCATTTTTAATGTGCATATAAGCGTGTTTTGCATCATTTCAGTCACTTTAACTGTTTGGAGAACTGTATTTGATACACAGTAGGTTAAAGTGGCATTATATGTATCTCGCTGCACATAGTGTGCTTTTGGTGAATGGTTTTCGATTGCTGTGCATTCAAATGAGTAAAAATAACGATAATGCAAGTATTTTATTAATAAGATGATGCTTTAGAAATAAAGTAATCGGACTATAAAATAATAGTTATTTTCTAAAATCTTCTACGCAATGATCTCCATTACCTATAGGAAGAGATTTTTGAAGTTGAAGGGAAGCAAATCCTGCGTGAAGCTTGACTTTTCAAAAAAAAAAAAAAAAGGAAAAAAAAAAAGATGGCCCTACTCAAAAAAAGAAATATCATATTTGGAAAGTTCTTATTACCTAATGAGGAGTTTTGTATATTGGGTTAAAAGCTTAAATTTCCTCCACCCTTTTTACACAAACATCTATTTTAGCTTGATTTTTACTTGAAAAAATGAGCATAATTCCACTTTAAAACATAATGAAATATTTGTTAAAGGAGATTGAAAAATTTGTTAAAGGAGATTGATGTTCTCGTTGAAAAAGACAACCCAATATATATGTTATACAGTGAAAATATATATCCATAGACATATAAGTTATAAAAGAAAAATTTATACTTGCACTTAGCCATCTGGTGACATGCATGTTTATGTGGAGAATTTACATTTCAACTATCTACTGGCATGTATATTTCATATATCGTAACACAACTACCTCATTAGAAAACTATGTGGTTCGCAACGATTTTTATAGTGTCAACTAGAAATTTAAAAAAATACTCGAGGGGAGTTAACATCAACTTTATATTTATTAGTTTTATTTAATAGTAAAGAGCACAGATTAAGAAAATATAAATTCTGCTCGCGATTGATGTGGTTTGATTATACAATGTCTACGTTTATGTTCGCGTTTTGACAGTTTCTTTCAGTAATTTATGCTTTTTTGCACGCGATATCTTTAATCTGAATAGGCAGACAGATTTTTTATCTGCAGTTTGAAAAGAACTGTCAAAGCAAAACATGATACAATGTACAATACAGAGCTAAACTTGGTATAAATATGTACACAAAACAATATATAAACCAAAAATCATATTGAATTAACGGTATCAATAAATAACGAGACCAAATGACAGAATGGCATTATTTCAAACATCGAAATAGTATAAACGTAACATTATAATAATGTTATAATGATGACGATAATGATGATGGTAATAATAATAATAGGAATAATAATAATCATCATCATCGTCATCCTCATCCTCATCATCATCATTATTCTATAACATTTTATAGCATTCTTTCTGAAACATATACGACAATAGGTTCGAGTTGATAGACAATTTATTTAGAATTACATGCACATATTTATACTGTACGACTAAATATTATAACAGTTCATTTACGTTAAACATTAGTATGTGGTTAGAGACCACCAATTGTTTTCCCATAGACTTACATTGTAACATTATGGCGTGTACGGCCTTCCATACATCGAAACATGTATATCTAATTACAAGTTTTTCAAGAACTATCTTAGTTCTACCAAAATATCGGACGAAAAACATATGAATAGTGATACTTTATTTATGTAATTTTCGTGTGAATGAGATGACCCCCTGTTTACATCATTGACATGGCGGGAGAAATTCGTTTGATAAAACTTTTTTTCAATACACATAAAATGTAGCAAATTTTTTCAAAATGTATAATAAAATACTGTAAATGCAGTGAAAAAATATCAATTTTGAAAAAATAATCACTTCCTGGGTTTGTTTACATGACTGACCAATCAGAACGCACAGACGTTACCTTATTCTCAGGTATACACTTACCTCATTCCCAGTAAGTTCCCTGTACTTTTTTGAATTGGTGGTCTCTGACCATGTGTCATATTCTAATTGATAGTTAGAAAGGAGATCTCTCAATACACGTGTAATATTACTATCGCGGATCATTCTATAATTATAATGCGAGCTACCGAACTATGAACCTATTTAATTTGTCCAAAATTGTGTTAGGAATATCGCTAAACACATCATAATCATCTACTCAGCGACCGTTCGCCATATCAGTTAATTGGCTTGCTATATTTTCGAAGCAAATGAAGTTATTAACATCTCATACTCAGGGTTATTAATTTAAGCAGATGCATGGGTACTGTTTATTCGAATTAAAATGTAAATTTTCATTTTCTGTGTTTCTAGGTAACCGTGGTAAAATATTAAGACCTTTCGATTGCTATAAACGGGGATTATAAATATTATTTTGTAATTTTGCAGACTGAATAAAAACAGAATAGAAATAACTAGAACTGTGTCCATTGGTCACGAATGCCCACATACTATGCCATCCTCCTAATACAGCAAAGTTTTTAGTACAAACTATCTTCAAACGAATGATGTGTGATTAAAAGTTCGAAGCAAATTGTATGCACCTGAGCAACTTTGAATCCATTCCTTCAAAAAGTTCATTAGGAGTTGAATACACCGAATTTCTTCACTATAACCTATTTTGTGAAATAAAGAAAGGGCCAATATTCTAGAGAGAAAAAAGCCACAGAAAAACAGCCCATTAATTATGGACATCTTCACATGAAGGACCTTCATCTGTGAAACGTTCTAGCATATCATTTCAGATATTCCATATAGCAAAATTATCAAAAGGGTCATTACAGTAAAAATAGTCACAGCAAAAGTTCCTTCTTTTTTGGTCATCTGCACATCAAGCTTGATTTTCTGTAAAAGTCTGAAGCACATCAAGCCTGTACTGCGGGAGGAGTTGGACACACAAGATGTTTCTCTATATTCTATATAGCAAAATCACCAAAGGGTCATAACTGCAATACAAATAGTCATAAAAAACAATTCTTCCTGAAATGTCCATCTGCACATCAAGCTTGTTCATTTGTGAAAGTTTGAAGCAAATCAGTTTAACGAGGTTGGACACTCAAGATCCTTATTTTATATAGCCAAAACTATCAAAAAGCCATACTGCGGCAAAGTAGCCACAGAAAAAAAATCCTTCCTTTATTGTCATCTGCACATCAAGTTTGTTCATATGTGAAAGTTTGAAGTAAATCAGGCTAATAGATAAGTGCGGGAGGAGCTGGACACACAAGATTTCGGGACGTACGGACAAACGGAAGTACGGTCAGCAGCAATGCTATATGCCCCAATAAAAATATGGGGGTATAAAGATTAAACTTTATTACCTTTAAAGGCTCATAATGTAATTGCTTATAACGTGGCTGCCTCAGTCTTTGCTAAAGCCATGAAATACATTGATTTCATCTGATTTCTTACTTTCGGTAACCGTTATCTCAGATATTGAAATAGGTTTGAATATCTTATTTACAGTAGTTAATAGTTAATATGGTAGAAAGTAATATGGAATCTATAGTTTTTTCTTTCCTTTATGACTCTGACTAAGTTCGTGAATTACATTGAAAATATTATTTATATATATAAGCAGACGTAGTCACCAAGTGGTTACTAATCCTGGGGTCGTGCATTCGAACTCTTCTCACTTCAACTAAATTACTAATACAGTAAAATAGGAATGGATACTTTACACATGGCACGCTAAAGAACCAGGGAAGCGTCTGAAATTGGAGTGTCATGTATCTTGCACTATCCTCCAAATAAAATTACTGACAGTTTTCCGGAGGAATTGCCAATATGGGTTACAAATGGCGGCTGTAAATAAGCATGAATATCTAATAACTACCGAATTATATACTGTCAGTCCTCTTCACATTACAAAGCAAAAACAATTCTTCAATTTTTATAAGTCTTCTTTACGATTTGCACAGTTCTGAAAATTTATGCTGTCTATGAATGTATGATATTGCTGGGAAAACACTTCAACATGACATGTTCTGCTTTTGACATTGCCATTAAATCGGCTTCCTTTGACACGCATTTGAAGCATGTGGTCGCAGGGACTGCTTTTCAGGATACAGCACCTGTACTTGATTTCGATGCGAACAGAATATGGCTTGTCAGCACTTTTCAGTTTCAAAGGTTGTTTCAGATGGACCACTGCTTTCGTTGTTTGTGAAGTATCCAACTTGAAATCGTGTCTGAAGTTCAACCCTTTAATAGACAAGCTTCCATGTAATACCAGATGCAGACTATTTGGAAGGCTTAATCCTGACAATTCTTGATACTCACGAACTGTTCTTTTACGATCACGGTCACGGTCCCAGTTTTTTTCTTCAATTTTATGACTTTATTTGCATATTCCACGAAAACGTCTTCCAGTGTAGTGTTCCAGGTAGCAATCTCCGTCTCTGTGTTATGTGTATTTTTGCAATGGTCATACAGTAAACATAGTTCAATACCACACACACCAAAACTTAACAATTCTACATCTTTTAAAACATGTATATCAAACGAAGCGGAAAGGCTGTGGTGCCTCATGCTTTCTTCGCTTTCAGCTTCTTTCATAATCAATGATTCATTCACTGGGATCCGGGCTATGCAAGAATTACTCGTAACGGAAGTGTCAGGAATACCGTTTATAAAATCAACGATATTCATGTATTCGTCGACAGACAAGTACCCTTTATTCTGTGTACATTTCACCAATGCTTGATACGATATAGTTGGGAGTCTTAGCTGATAAAATGCTCCTCTAAGTGTTTTCCGAATGTTGTCGCCATTTTGTTCTAGTCCACTCTCTTTAAGCTTTTTAATGGACCATTCTTCTGCCTTCAAAACAATGTCTACCTCGTCCGCTTTAAAAGTGTCACCTTTTAGAATATGTAGCAAACCGTCTTCTTTTAAATCCATTAATGCTTCTGAATTAAGGATTGCCTGGACATTTTGGTCAATGAAAGAGCAACATGCATTCTTGAGACTAGAAATGTTATAAACGAGCGCAGTTGTTAGAATTCCACAAGCGTTTTCTGTTCTGATGATCGTTGCTAGGTATTCGGCACAGAGTTGTACTAGACCCGCAACTTGATATAGATGGGCTATTTGTAGTAGTTTAGTAGCCGTACCGTCTTCTAATGTCACTGTGTCAGTGTAAACGTACCTGAAGGAATTAGGGAAAATTTTGTTATTGCATACAAAGCATAAATGTTTAGATTAAGTTATTACATATTTTTAAGTGGATTATTGAAATTTTAGAGTGAAATACGTCTGGTATTTTCATAGCGAAAAATATCAAATGTATTTTCCACTACCTAATAAGAAACTGTTAAATGGGTAAAGTTCCATTAAACATGAAATAAAAATAAAATTTGTTTCTTTTACATGTAAGATCAAAATAATTTTCACTCATGAAACAATAGCTTACATGTTCAATCGTGGTCACTCGAGAAATTATTGCATCTGGTGTTTACTCGTGAAAGATATTTCAAACTTACACTGAAAAAAAAGAAATATCCCTTATATAATACCACCATGAACTCGAACTATTTTATATTGTTTGACTTCCATTATGTGTCCTGTAAAATAAACATTGTGTACCTCAAGAATAAATCGAATATCCTCTTTTCAGCATCTTCGAGTTGAACTTCTTCTTTATTTTCTGTTAATGCTCCGAAAAACATTGCCTGGAATACAGGACTTCCTGCCGTCAGGATCGTCTTGAGTAACGTAACACAACACGAGTCTGAACGTTTTCGATGTTTATTTGCACATTGGAATATTTCGTACATAACTTTCATGATTCATTTTGTAACTTCTTAAGTCTTAACAAATGTCATATCTAAAGCCTAACTTAATCTTAATTTCTACGAGACCCATTTCCTAGGTCTCATGCACCTGGTCTCTTCTAGACCCTTCTGATCAACCGAAATATCTAACCATCAATATATAAGCAGTTATCTAACATCAGTCTGACAACTTGACGTATAAAACGTGTGGGTTTGATATAATAAACAATTACATAAATGCACCAACAATATATCAACTTGACAGGTGTGTAGCTGGTTTACAAACAATAAAATAATCTTTCATTATTTTACACTTGTGAGCATGGATTCTCTCGTCGTCGTCGTGATCTTTACAGCGGAACTTTACGTCTGTCCACAGTTTCTGGTCATATAGTTCTCTTAAACAAGTTCCTAGGTTTTTCCCTAGCTGCCAACCAGGCAATGTTTCACTTTGAGACTGCTCCTCGGCTGTATTGGCTTGCATTGTTTTGGACCTAGAATATATTAGTTTTGTTAATTCCATAAATATTTCATAAAAGCTATGAAATGGGTTCAAGATAAATGCTGAATATCCAGTTTTGAAGCGTACTGTGTTTCTTCTGTCCAATCTTTATTCAAGGACATAATTATCACAGCGCTATAAAGACCCCGTTAAGTTACACTGGTACCGGAAACGTCAATATTTTTCCATACACTGACGCCTGAATTTCATATCGGGTGCGTGGCGTAATTCAATATTTGTTCTTGCACTATTTTTTTTATTTAGTTCAGTTCAGGCTATTGAACAAATTTATGACAATTACATTATGTTTGTACGTGTAGATGTGTATGTAATAAAAAGCTTATTCAGCTGAAGAATATTGCACTCCTAAGGTCGCGCAATATTTCCGCTGAGAACTTGTGCATATTTCCTGATACAAAGCTAATAACCTATAATTATCTGCTTCATTTTGTATCTTTTTAATCGGTGAAAAAATATTCTGATGTTTTAAGACACGGTTGAATAAAGATCTCTATATGCTACACGCAGATCTAACTATATCATTTTGTTCCTTCAATAAATCTGTAAAAGAATATATAATTTAAAAAAAATCATACAATGTTGACGGATATACAGACAGACACACGCGTCATCATATAATTCGTCTCGTTTTTTCCAAAGACGGGTGTATAAAACCCAAAATTTGTTTGAAACTTTATTTTTAGATCAAATATTGTCACTACCGTGACCCCGTTTCATCGGAGAACTGTATGATCTGGTTACTGTTAATGGCTGCCTCGGTTGTGGACAATACTGTCGTAAAAAAGTACCTTAACATGTGTAAACAAACAAGAAAAATGAATCGGTCTTTCCCGTACTTGCTTATCTCTAGAACATATTTAATACAAATTTAAACAATTTTAACACACAAGTATCAGCAAATATTCTATCATTCTCTGTTCCTATCGATATTGAAATCAAGAAATATCATTAGACTTTAATATTAAAGCAGGTATACTTGTAAATATATTTTGTAACATTTACAAAACATGTGTTTCAGACTTTGGCTGTCCATGTTTTGATCAAATTTAAAATTTGTTCCAGTATTCATCAATCAATGTAACATTTTAGTTCATGCTCTGTCCAAAATAAAGTTTTTGACTGTCAAGTGTTTATTCACATATGATAGATGTAATATATCAAATTATTACAATATTGTAAACATGTTCAATAGGTGTTTACAATACTCTTCTAAATGTTGATGGATTTTTTTATCTATTGCAAAATAAAGGCTTCTTTTTCATCTTGGTTCGATAATGAAGGTTTAAGTCTTTTAAGATACAATATAACTATTTCCTCCCTAAACTGCGCCGAGACTCGTTCTAATTTCCTTTCATACTTGCTTCTTTCTTGAGGCCAAAAATTAGACGTGACGTATTTTGCTCAATACCACCCTCACTCCCCTCACCTACACCCCCACCACTCAAAAAAAATCTACAACGATTCATAAGTAAAATAGATTTACTATCATTTTATATCATACTTATGGGAAAATGTATAGTGTGTATTCATGCAAAAATATATTTGAAAAATAGAATTATACAAAAAGATACATACCTATTTTACTCAGTGTCTACGTTGCAAATACTGTAGTCCTAGTATTTGACATATCAAAGTATCATATGTGTATGTGTGTATTGATAGCAAATATTGATTTACCAAGTGTTAGTTTACATATGTGTTATACACATTTTTATACTTAATTATACTGATAATTTATCACTATATTTCACAAACATATGAAATGATCGACCTGTAATTACCCTACCCGTAGAAATGACATTTAACTCTATACTGCAGGTGTGCCTATCTATCAATCGCTCAGAGGTTTGGTCGAACATAGTTTAGATATTCCATACGTTTTTTGGATTTCTTTTAGAAATTAAGCCATTTCACGCTTACGGATGTACACAGAAATCGACATGAAACCCGTGACACTTAGCTCACAATTACGTCACCAAGGCTCGTCTGCAACCATTTCTTCGAGTTTACAACCGACCTCCCTAAACGTGAATTTGTACTTAAAGTCGTTAGCAGCATAGAAGACGCTAAACAAGAATAAAAAATTTAAACAACGCTGGATTCCACTGTCCCTTTATTTGTAGGAAACCTATATAAACAAGTGTAAAATGATTCAATTTTTCTAAGAACTTCATGCAATAACTCAGTTCAATGTGTAAGGTTGTTGCTAAGGGGCATTTCCGGGGTTTGTTACTGCGAAACATTCAGCGCAGTTGCAGGTATATTACATATAGTTCTCTTTTAGGTTTCAATATTACTATAAGTTGAATAATTGCGCGCGGCATCAGACACTGCATTAATCGAAAAAAATGTTTTGGTAAAAGCAAGAAAGTTAACTGGTTTCGGCAAATGCAATGAAAACAGGATACCTACGACTGAAAGTAAAGAGAATGCAGCATATCGTTGTTAATGTTTATTTTTGTGCAATGTGTATGAATTTTTTTAATGAGAGGGATTTTTAGTTGATGATATCGGCTGTCCGAGATAAGCAAGGAAATTTTTTTTTCTAGAAATGAGTTACTTTCTATAAAAATGAAACCGAATCATATATATATATACATACAACTTATATTTACTTACTATACTTAAACAATAAACAGATAAAGAACAGTTGTCTTTAGATTCATGGCTTTGCAAGAATTCCTAATGTGGTTTATTCCCGTATAAACGCACAAAAAAAGGAGCGTTTAGTTATTAAATACTCGCGGAAATTGATACATGTACTTCAAAAAGACATGTCCCTAGAAAAGAAATGTAGGAAATGTCTTTAATAACAAAATGCGTTATTTTCACACAAATGTAAACGTAATATCACGTTCAATAATACGTTCTGTTAAATCGTATGGATTTATACTTGTATCTTTAAAACGCTATCTGTTGTGACATCTTGCTGTATTAATTACGACTCATGCTATTGTTCTCGCACCCTTAGATATAGTCTTTTTGTCTTTAGTTAACCTTTTTTGTGAATATCCTCACGAGCCGTTCGTGCTTCTTTTATATCGTAATTGTTCTCCTTAGTGTGGATACAATCAATTTATTTATGCAATCACGCAATAACGTTCGGTTTGGTGGGAAAATTATTACCAGCAGTAAGCTGCAAATCTCGCTTACAGTCGCCCTGTTTCATTTTCATACAACTGTAGCTATCCTCAACAGTAAGTCGTCGTTTTTGTTGATTTGTCAAAATGTTTCCATTATTGTACATTTCTCCTTCTGTCATGCACTTCTAATGATTCTATTGTATCATCAAGTGCTCTATTTGTCACAACTGAGTCATGTGGGCTATGTTCATCGTACGTTTTGCTAGTATTCTGGTAAATTAAACAATATTATTACTTCGAACAGTTTTCATTTTAATTTAGGTTAACATCTTTATATACAGACACTTTATACCTGGATTCGGTTTAATCGTAGATGAAAAATCAATATACAGGTTGTACGTAATTTAAAAATAATGGCTTTAATTTCAATAGCATAGGCTTTGAAAGAAATAGATGAATTGTATAATTAACCAAAGTGGAATGCTGCTTTGAATGCAATTTCAGTTATTCTAACACCACCTGGTTAGTTTCCCTATTAAACAAAGAAGATTGAAACTGAGTGGTTTTATGCAACACGTGCACTTTTTGTACGTCTCAATTATTACGGCGTTAAACATACTACCTTGGCTTTTTATATTGATTAATGTTACTTTATCTTTCAGCGGGGAAGATGACAATAAATCTACTACCACGTCTGGAAGATATGACTAAGACAGGAAACTGTATAAATAGATATCTGTTAATTAAGTTAGAATCTATGTTATAAATAACCTTTTGTATGATAAAAAGAAGCAAGCGTATGGACAATGTGCATATAAGATATTCTACTGTCTCCAGTTGTCTGTACATACATAAAAGAATAAATAGATGAATAAACAAACAAATAAATGCATCAGGTACATAACTGTATGTCATGTGCTAAGAAAACATTATATTTGATGTAAAACACTCGGAGATCTAGATGATAACTCAATTGAAATAAAGAGTTGCAGCACCAGGCAAGACCGTTTGATGCTGCTGTTGCCGTTATAGTTTATGAGATAGCCACCGTTTGGAAAATCGAAATACTGGTAATAGAATAATATGAATAAATCACGTTTTGATATTTTCCTCTGGAAAGTAGTACGAAACAATCTAATTTTAAATACTTCGATTCTTCATGCAAAAGAAAGTTCGATTGTTTGGCCGATTATACATAATAGTTCTTTTATCTGGGGTCCTAGATCATTTTCTTGTATAAACGCAGTGCTAAACCGAGTCATGAAACATTTTGAAGGTATAAAGGCCGTTTTAGCCCTCTGGAAACTCTTGTAGCACTGCGTCTTCCTATTATATATGATATTATTATTATTATACCAGAGTTATAATACGCCCTTTTTATGTTAAGCACATGCGCTTTACATAGCAATAGCGCAAAAGGCAGCCACTCGGGGCGCAAAATTCATCCTCTACTAGTACAGACACAGACACGGAGCGGTCTGACCAGAGGGAAAGAGAGAGAGAGAGAGAGAGAGAGAGAGAGAGAGACAGAGTGGAGGGGAGAGAGAGAGAGAGAGAGAGAGAGAGAGAGAGATCCTTTAGATACAGACATGTCCGGCTAGCATAAGCTATCTCTGGTTCTTAACGTGTCCGGAGTATAGCACCGATACATGCGAAGCCGTCTTTTCTACGAATAACCAGTACTAGTCTCTTAGTTAGGTGGGAGACATGCAAGAGCATCTCAGAAGTTTCCAGAAGTTTTGTCATAAAGCCTGAAAGAAAGTAGCACTTTAGTTGAGAATTACTGTAAGCTTATTTTCCTCTCTTCACGATGAGCAACATGTAGTAAATTTCATTGTGACTTTGTACCTGTCAGAATAAACACTGGCAGATACAAAAGTCTACAAATTCGTGATCGTACGTGCCTATTCAGTAGACACCGACTGTCACATTTTGTTGGTATGACAATTTATGTATTTTTAGGTAAAAAGGTAAACCTAAGCTTTATTTAAAGTCACGTATAATGAACGTATAATGAACAGATAACATGAGCTACAAAGCTCTTGTGTGACCAACACAGATAATATTGGCTTATTTTGACCCTTTGTACAACCTTTTAAATACTGGGTGTTTTGCAAGAGAGCACACACTACCTTCTTTACGCATTTGATATGCCAGGTATCGAACAGTCGACTTCGCGCATTCATTGAGACGACTGTCAAAATATTTTAGATTGGAGAATAGTGCAGTATTTTGTCTGTGTAAATGATGCCAAAACAATTACTATTCAGTTGTTATTTAACATTCCAACACGACCGGCAAATATCTACATACACATAGAAGAAAATCTGTGCGATAACCTATGCGCGTGCAAAGGATTGTTCCGTATAACGCCAAACCCCCGCGTGCAATTCATTTTTATGAATGAAAGCCACGTGACCTTCATAAATACATGCGTAGAAATCGTGGTATCCAATAACAACAGCAACAAATTTTGGCTGCAAAATGGTAATAACAACTAATCTGTGGCGTACGGGAACAATCTGCGAGATTTGCCGTGGTTTTGGGGACTGGAGGGTAATTTATGAAAGGTTTGATGGCCATGTTTACACAATATTTGCAGCAATCCTTAAGAAAATGGGAGAATACATGGAGGAAATTTCAACAGCTAAACCCAGGTGCGTAGCACAAAGTGTAGTTAAATGTCGTAAAAAGTAGTTACGATTTTTTTCTAACACTGTTGTTTCTAGTATGTCGTGTAAGATTCAAAATAACAAGTTACCAAGTGTGATTTATTGTAGAATAACCCTTGGTTTTTCGTTCTTATGCGAAACAATACATCACTCAGGCCTATGGCCTTCGTGATATATTTTCACGCATAACAACTCAAAACACGGGTTATTCTACGATAAACCACACTTGAGAACTTATTATTTCTTAAAAATCCCTATCAGTTCAATTACGGTCCGACTGCAGTTATATTAAATCTGGTAAAGAATTTCTTTATGTTTATTAGGGCATGTAAACATTCTCCGTGATTTACCATCTTAGCTTCTCCTTGTTTTTCGGGAAGCGTAGCCTTCCCAAAGTCGCCAAACTACGTATCCGACATTGGTGAAATTGTAGTTACATATGCCGTTACTACATTTCTCCATGCATACGCTATCAAAGTAGTTGAGTACTTCTATGAAATTCAAGGGTCTGAGACTAAACAGATCACCATATATTTAGCACATGCAATAAATGTGAACATTTATGATTTGTAAATGAAAAATATGACAGGAATAATAAGTTCTTGTAAAGAACTTTGTCTATGCGTTGACGCGTTGTACTTCTTTACGACGTAAATATTTACCAAGACCAAGAACACATGGTTTCGGTTTAACGCTATCATTCTCCATACATGCGTCGTAAAAGTAATTCAATACTTACAAGGAATTGAAAGATTAGAGAGTAACAGATCGCTGCAATTTATTATGGATATGCAATAAAATTTAATGTGAACACTAATTAATTTTTAAATATAAAATGCGGTTTTAATCGAATACACTTGTAAATTTTACAAATGTATTGATTTTTGTCTACGCATTGAACAACTTTAAATACGCGGTAAATATTTGTCACGTGACCAAGGCGAATGACACTCGGAAAACTTTATTAATCCGCTAAAAATATAAGTCGTCGGTAGCACCAATCTTTGTAACGTGAAAATCACAGATATAGATTTTTTATGAAGTATTTGCAAAAAATGGTAGTCACTCATAATTAAATGCCATAGGGCCCTTTTCTTATATATTATTGATATGATGCTAGTCTTGCCAACCCTTTTGTGGTATTTTGTTGATATGCTGCTAGTCTGGCCCATTTTTTTTCAAGTGCACACACAGTACTAATAAGTGAAGCAGTTGGATTTCTTGACATATAGAAGATATTGGGCATTCAAAATACTGACTTTTTAATCTCATTTTTTGTAAGATTTAAAAAAAAAAATACGCAGGTTTGTAAGATGTTTAAAAATTTGTTACACAGTTTAGATAATAAATATTTTAACATTTTCTCTGGTTTTTTTTTCTCTTGGTTTTATGCATTAACATCTCACTTTGGAAGATCCTGCCATAATTGTTTATCGGACCTGCTTTCAGTCTAGTCCGTTTGATTTTCTAAGAACATTGCCAAAGACATTGCCAAAGACATAAACAACCCCTACTGATGTTGGTGTCGCGGTCAAAGCGACTTTTAAAGCCTCAGCAAAGCGTGTACATATAATACGTAATAATCTGTGATAAGACTCCAAGATCAAATTTATATCTTCAGCTTTCTACACTAAGGGCATAGACTTTTTATATTAGGTAAGTAAAACATACATTTTGCATGCCTTATTTGTAAAATGTGGAAATATAACAATTTAGAAGGTGATTATGATTATATTTCTTAGTTCATGAAAAATGAAATATAAAAAAATGAATCAATAAAGAATACACAGTCCTTTTAAATATATTTAAAAAATGTAAATTCGAACACTATTGCCTTTAAAGGTTTTATGCATTCTTATCCTTCCCATGGTCTGCATAGTCCCGAGACATTATAATAATGAAGCATGATTGGCACATATTTCATTCAGTTTGATTATCTTCTACCGGTTTGTTTGCCAGAATATAAGCAACTACTTTTCCGGTGTAATTTTCAACATTTCCTGGTGTTCCTATCAAAAAGTTAGATAGCTTCACAGAAGTACCAGATTCGTAACGCCAAGAAAAAGTACTAGGTGACTCGAAGACGCAAGATATATCCTCTCTAGAAATCACTTTATCCTTAACTGCAAACACATTTTCAAGAACAATGTCACCCTTGACCCCACATGACCATTTGCCACCTGGTAAACTGCAACAAAGATATGTGGACAGGTATTTTTCACTTTGTTCATCAGGTCTATTCGCTTTCCGAATAACGGAGATTTTAATCTTAAAACTGGCATTCCATATCTTTACCGGCTTGCTGTACTTGTCATCTTATAAACTAGGATCAAAAACATTTGCAATCGTATGTTCAATTATTGCTCCCTTTGCATTTTCGAATCCGCTAATAGATCTACTGGGGTCTGACGTCGTCAAAACATATTTAACAAGCTTAGTCCTTACATCACCTAGGCGATTGGATTGCTGTGCAATTATGTTGCTTTTGAAATTCAGTAGTGTATCTTTGTCCATGATTTGTTCTGCCTCAGAGAAAATAACTTCAAAGTCATCCTCATTAAGAATCTCTTCCACGGACAAGCATTTTACTTCCGACAGCCCGTGACGTGAAGCAATGTTATAACATTGCAGTAACTCTTGGATGCTCAAAATACCATCTTGGTTGCGTATGTGCGTGTTTAGTGTCTTTTCACATTCCTCCAGCAGCGGCAATGTCTGATACTCATCCGCTAATGGAAGCAGTTTTAGTACGTTATCTCTCGAAACAGTCTTACTTGAATTAGGATAAAGGCAATGTAAAAATTCAAGAAAGTCATCAGCTTTTTTCTCTGGTAATGGGACTTCATTGTCTTCCTTCTCCTTGAAGTTAGAGCCAAACATTAACTCAAAAACTGGAGAAAAGATGGCTAAAACTGATTTTGAAGCGTACAGCCGCTTTCCCTCCACGAGGAAAGTGACATCATCTTTCCAAGACTGTTTTGTGAAATCGAAAGTAGGTTTGTTCCCCGTTCCACTGCTGTTAACATTTGAATTGCTAGTATCCATTGTTTAAAGTAACATACATGTAACACTCGTGTTCTGTTTTATATTCCGTGTGATTATAAATTTGATTACATTTCTTTTTGCGTCACATAAATCTTTGTATAACTGTTTATTCATATATATCCTACCACTGATTTATTGATCCGGAATCCCCCGTAGAATGTCCTGATCAGACGAAACTCTGTTACATGTAAAAGAGTGGATTGCAGTACCGGTAGTATACTGTTAAACAGTAATGTTTAAAACTGTTTAAATTCAATAATGTTTACTGTACACTCAACAAAATTCCTAATCGGTCAGTTTATATTGTATTACAATTTGTTAATAATGCATGTAATTTCACATACCTACATCTGAATAGGTACTGCAATTAAATATTGATTTATTTTTAACCGACTCACTGCCAAAGTAACCGCATTAGGCGTTTTGACCAATATAGCATATTTTGCATGTGCAGGGCATGTATACCAATATGCAGGTGTTAATGAACACTTTTGGCATTATTGACGAAAGTCCTACTGGAAAAACACATATCATCGTGAAATTGACACAAGAGTATCGCGCCTGGGCTGTTGGAATTATACAACAAAATTCAAAATCGGTCACTTCAATGAATTTTACTTTGGTTAAATTTCGCCAAAAGAACGCGGATGGTAGATAACCAACGACTAAAGGTTCTTGTAAAAGGAAATAAGGTTAAATATGGAAATAACCATCAAAGTAACAGCTACACACAAATTATATCAAAATTCTTTTGAAATTGCAAAAATTGTTACACACGTGTCGTAAATGTGTCCCGGCTAGCAACATTCCGACAGCTCGATCGCGTTGCTCTTGTGTCAATTTCACCATGATATGTGTTTTTCTAGTAGGACTTTCGTCAGTAATGCCAAAAGTGTAAACGAACACGTGCATGGTGGTGCACATGCCCTGCGCGTGCAAAATATGCAATATTAGTCAGAACGCCTAATGCGGTTACTTTGGCCGTGCATCGCCAAAAATAAATTAATCGTTAGCTGTAGTACCGATTCAAATGTCGGCGTGTGAAATTTCATGCAATATTAACAAAATAGTAATACAAATATAAACTGAATGATTAGGAATTTTGTTGAGTGTATGAAGTTTAAAAATTCTAATAAGTATTTGCTTTCGCCTTTAAAGAATTGAATATCAAAATACAAGTAAAATCCATATGATTTTCTTCTCTTGAAATCAGATTATAATGGGTTGCAAACCCCTGAATCAGACTGCTCTTTGTCATGTAAAATCTGTTTATTTCATAGATTTATATCCTCATAAAGAAAACTATATAACAACTACTGAACTAGAAACAGGAATGCTAACTTTTAAGTTTTTTTTATCGAAAATCTGATTTAAGTTTCAGTGTCAGCATTTGGCTTTTGACACACAGATCTATAAACACCAAGCACTCTGTGAAGTCTGGCAGCGATCGATTTCGGTAGTAAAATAAGCAGTTGGATGGACAGACGAACTGACTTACCGACCAACTTGCCGGCCAACATAGCAATCTCAAATATGAGACACCGTCTGAGGATGCCGACCCTCGTTTAAGTAAGGGCAAGACAGTAGCTAGCGTGTTGCAAGCTTCTAACAAACTGCTTTAATTTTAAGTAGAAGTGAACCAAAGCTAACACTAGATATTTGTATTCTAAAACAAAATTAACGGTTGTTTATCTATAAAATATCTTTATGACATTTATCATGTGTGTTAAGTTACACGACTAAATCTTAAATAGCGACTGAAAAGCAAGCCTAATTACAGAAATTGCGCAAAATATAAAAATTCAAAGTACAATGCAAATCAGGGTGGTTCCTTGCTAACCCACCTACCTAATAAGGATTAACACATTTTGTTACCAAACTTCAATATTGCATCAATGAAACAGAAATGCACAATATCTCTCTCACAAATTGACGAGTTTCTGAGCGGTAGTCCTTGGTGTAAAAAATTGCACAATCGATCTGTTGCTCCAGACAACAGGAAATTTATTTGTAATTTACGGGTAAACCTTGTATGTCGCCCTTCTTGAAAACAGGAACAAACAGGGTTTCAAGTCAGTTATCTGGTACCACATACCAATCAGGTCAGAACATGCGAAAGTTTGTTGATAAGCAGTCGCGTCCCGTTACTTAATGCGGTTTCAAGCTAACATGTTGTTTGTGATCAATCGTGTTGTCTTTTGTACATGGGTAAGGGTTCTGTGCCTTGTCTGGGATGTTTGACTTTTCTTGTGTGAAAATTGAAATGAACGGTCATTGAGAATTTCAGATTTTTATTGGATCTACCACGAATGAATTCATCCATATTTTTCAGTCGTTCATCTCTATACGATTTGTGACAGAAACTTCTTGATACCACCTCTGACATGTACTTCTTGTGGTCTAAACTGGCGGATCTCTTTTTGTGGTTGGTTTAGCGGGATAAGCCTGTGGGCTGTAAGTGCGCATTTTTGTATTTTTTTTTTTGTTTTTTGTTTTTTGTTTTTTGTTTTGTAATGGTTGAGTGTGGTGTGTCTAGTTATGTGTGAATTGACTGACTGTATGTTTTTCCATATCAGGGGTGGGTACAAAGTTTGTGAGTGGGTATACCTCAAATGTTATCTTTTAAGTTTTTAAATCCTTCAAGTCACGAAAACGAGCCGATTGTACATAGCTTATGTTTTGAAGTTCAACGTGATCTACTACTGTCCTCTGGTGTATTGATCTTTTGCCAAATAGATTTTGCCAAATAGATGCATATAGTCTTTGTTTTGGGACGTACTGACCACATTCCAGTTAAGGTCGAAAAGTGTCATGTTCGCTCGTCCGGCATTTCATAGGCTTACTGCATATCGTTCGGTGAAACTTGGCCAACGATTGGAGGTAAAGAGAGGGTCTAAGATGTGTCTTTTCGAGTTGGACATGAAACCATTTGTTCCACGCCAATGTCTGATGCTAAATCTATGAAGCACTGACTGGCTTGTTATTTGGGATGGTGTTTACTTTCCGTGAGATGTTGGACTCCGTTGAAACGTGTACGAGAATGGACCAGTAATTTCCAGTTTTTATAAAGTTTCCTGAAATATGTTCAAACTGACTTTATCTAGGCCTGTATTCTGTCAGGTGGAAGGTACTGAGAATAAAAACGTGGGAAATAACTCTCTTCGTTTGTTCCATGAATAAATATTGGCAGAAAATGAAAATGTTTTGATTGGTTGAAATACTAGGGTAAACACTAGTTTATGTTTAGGCCTAATGCTTCTAGATACAGGCCGCCTCGGCAGCCTATATGGTAGTGATAGAGCGCCCGCTTCAAGTGCGGGAGGTACAATACAATACAATACAAATTTTAGCTAAAGTCGATACATATATATAAACAGATTTTTTTTTATAAAACATCAACTATTACCTCAAATCAGACTTGAGGTAAACTGATTAGCACTACTTTCCCAGGGATTCAATAAGAATTGTTCCATTACAATAATGGTAATATTAAAACTACATATTGCTAGCTAGTACATAAATAAAAGCACACACACGGTCAGGCTAAATAAGAGCAAAGCTGGGAATAAAACAAAGAAAAGCTAAAAAAGAAAAACAAAAAAAACTCAAAAAAACAAAAAACACAAAACATGCAAGCCAAACTAAAAAAGCATACAGAGAAGCTAGCCAAAACAAAATAAACGACGACTGGGAACTACGAGCAAAACGAACAGGAGCAGCTCTCGCCATTCCAGGCATTAATCATACTTTTGAAGTGATGAAAGTTCGTATACTCCCTGAAATGCCGAGGAAGCGAATTGGTTCACTGGAATGAAAAGAGCTACTGCCTTAACTTTTAGCTCTTACCTGAGCAACATTGCTGTGGGGACCCCACGTGACCAGATGGTAAGGTACGGAGCCTGAAATGACAACAAATCGGCTCGATTCGGGTAAGAAAATTTGTCGTATCTTTCTTAATACTTGACGGATTTTCTTAAAATAAAGACGAACGCCTTCCTCTATTATAGGTCAGAGACCACCAATTCAAAAAAGTACAGGGAACTGACTGGGAATGAGGTAAGGGTATACCTGGGAATAAGGTAACGTCTGTGCGTTCTGATTGGTCAGTCATGTAAACAAACCCAGGAAGTGATTATTTTTTCAAAATTGATATTTTTTCACTGCATTTACAGTATTTTATTATACATTTTGACAAAATTTGCTACATTTTATGTGTATTGAAAAAAAGTTTTATCAAACGAATTTCTCCCGCCATGTCAATGATGTAAACAGGGGGTCATCTCATTCACACGAAAATTACTTAAATAAAGTATCACTATTCATGTTTTTCGTCCGATATTTTGGTAGAACTAAGATTGTTCTTGAAAAACTTGCAATTAGATATACCTGTTTCGATGTATGGAAGGCCGTACACGCCATAATGTTACAATGTAAGTCTATGGGAAAACTTGGTGGTCTCTAACCTATAGTAGAGCTAAAACATGACTTTCGTCGGAAGCCATCACAGGTAATGTAAATGGCCACAAATCTGTTGTAAATGATGTAGAAAGACGTTTTCGTGCAAAAATAAGCGTGAAATTTGATTTTTGTTTAAACTGTGGCCTCTTTTTTAACAGGTGTGCTCATTTTTATCTGAGCCTTTGGGCCAAATAGGATCATTTTTATCTCTGTAATGTTAGAAAATGATCAAAATTATTAGACATTATTTCTATTTTTTACGGAATGAATCGTATTTCAGCTTCCAAGTCAAATCAAATGCAGATAACTGAAATTTTCACGAAAAAATGCAATCTGACGACGACAGGGACTGAGTCTGGGCATATAAATCGACAGGGGGTGACCTCAGTAAACTGTCCATATCTTTCTTAAAACTGAACATTTCTTGATGAAACTTTGTAAGACATTTGGTATTGGATAATGTTTCACAATATCACTGTAAAATTGGAAAACGTGATACGAAAAAATCATCTATAGGTCAGAGACCTCCAATTCAAAAAAGTACAGGGAACTGACTGGGAATGAGGTAAGTGTATACCTGGGAATAAGGTAACGTCTGTGCGTTCTGATTGGTCAGTCATGTAAACAAACCCAGGAAGTGATTATTTTTTCAAAATTGATATTTTTCACTGCATTTACAGTATTTTATTATACATTTTGACAAAATTTGCTACATTTTATGTGTATTGAAAGAAAGTTTTATCAAACGAATTTCTCCCGCCATGTCAGTGATGTAAACAGGGGGTCATCTCATTCACACGAAAATTACTTAAATAAAGTATCACTATTCATATGTTTTTCGTCCGATATTTTGGTAGAACTAAGATTGTTCTTGAAAAACTTGCAATTTGATATACACGGTGCACAATCACGTGGTCTATGACGTCATGCTATAGGTATCGCGCCAAGCATTTTTTGTCAACAAAGCGTCGATTCAAGAAGAAAATTCGTTGTAAGTATTTTGTTACGAATTTTTGTAAAATGTCTTTAGTATGTTGCAAGTCCTTTTATAGATGCGTACCTCCGATCACACAGCATCTGCCCGTGTCTGCTTTAGTTTAGCTGGAAAACGGGACAAACTGACCAAAATCTCAAAATCGCTCTTGCTATTGCTCCAAGCTGATTCCAGAACAGCATTAAATCCAGCTTTCTCTTGCTGAAGTCTTCAGATGGCCGTTTTGGTTTGGTACTTTCTGTCTCAAAACATCCGCTGATTGATTATTTTTCACGTTAAAGGTGTTATTTTCAGGTAAAACCAAAGATAAAAAGATATGCTATTGCGGCAAGTTCTGGAAGATAAATGATATCGCAACAAGCTGAAACGATAATCTTATTTTAAGTCCGTTTTCCGATCAGTTTTCATACGTAAATCAACGCATATCACTCTTTCATCTAAACACGATCTGTCAGTCGAATTTATCTTGTGTATAATGCGAGTTTATAGGCAAAACACGGAGCAAAAAAAATATGCCATCGCGGCTAGTTTTAAAAGATAAATGATGTTACAACAATCTAAAATTTTAACTTGGAATTTAAGGCATTGCTCCCATTAATTTCCACAATTACCGCTTGGTACTCTTTCATTGAAATACAGCTACTGGAAATAAAATTTTTAGGCAAAAACAGGGAGCTTAGATTATGCTACTGAGAAAGGTCAATGATATCGCTACAGGCTTAAACCTTTCTTAAGCCAATATTGTCATATAAATCAAATATCGCATAGAAAGTACTGTACAGATTATGACAAATTTCAATGGCTAATCAATACATCTGAGAAAATAATTATTTTAAGATACATGTATGGGGTCCCAAGAAAAAACGAAACTGGTTAAATGATAATGCAAATGCTAAATAAAGTATTTGATACTTTTATTTTAAGAAAATATAAGACATTGGATTATACGAGCTATTCTTGTTTTACAGGTCCTTTTACTATCGAACTAGCCGGGAGACTGTTTTCAAGCTGGTGGACAAATATGAGCGACGAGCAGATGACAGGTCCATACAACGTGTGCCCACTAATAAACGTTGTATATTGGAAGACAGGTAATACAATGCAACCTCTGTAGAGCAAGACCCTTTGGATACAAATATTGACTGTTATGTAGAGGTTGTTGTTCTGGAGAGGTAAATTTGATAGTATATTTCAGCTGAGAGAAATTTTGATATGTTGTTATAGAGGGGGTTTTGCTTAACAGAGGGCCGCTCAGGAGAGGTTGTACTGTAACCTATAGTCATTTGAAAATAATAATAACAATAATAATAATGATAATAGTAATAATAATAATAATACCATTACCAAAATTATTATCTATAATGATAATAATGGGGGAAATCCTAGTCTGTAAACTCACTGAAATAACCTTTGCATTCCCTGTTTGATATTTTTCTTTGTTTTTTTGCACCGGCAAAACAAACAAACTTCATAGGAAACGGCGATATAGTACAAAATAATTGAATAAACTCTGAAGAGACCAGTCGAAAGCAAGACAAACAAAACCAACACTCGATTTGAATCTGTTCATAAGGAACTATGACCAAAACAAAACTATCGACGCCCTTGGCAACGCCGTAAGCAGTACATGTATGTATTCATTTGCTTTGGGATTAAATACGTGGCGACATGTTATAGCAGGCACACGACACGTCACATCTGCATTTATAATAAGTCTTATTTGAATCTTATAAGACTTACCAGTTTTTGTCTTTACTTTTTTGCTTGTTACAGGGACCACGATTTTGATCGCTCAAAGAGAACTAGGGCCTTGTGCATAAAAAAAGGTAGCTACTATGAGCATAGACAGGAATGCTGTTAAAAGGATCCCTTGGTGTTTCGTGGGACAGCAGTGCAAGGCGGAATGAAATTAGCGTAAGAATTGGACTCGAAAACTGATGATACACAGCATGTTGGCGTGTTAATTGACATTTCTTCTTTTCGACTAAGAATTCAGACTGCTGACATCGGAAGTTTCTTTCAATATTCTATTTCAGACGTTATCATGAGTCAACAGACAAAATTTGAAGAATTTCTTTATGTTGAAAATTTTAGTTTTTACACAGTTAACTCTCTTAAGCCTTTAAGGCCATGTATCATGATGTAGATTGAACTTTTCGTTTAAACATTTGTAACATTTTACAACTAACACATTCCAGAACTGTCAGCTTCAATTTTATTATTTTTAAAGACATGTAACTTCATGTATAATAATACGTAAACAATGATTGTAAAATAATGTATTATGTTCCCAAAAATTCAGAAAAGTCAGAAAATTAGATAGTAACAGCGATATTTGACTTTATCAAAATCTTTAACCAAAACATTCTTAGTTGAAACGGACATAACTCAAATTCAAACAAAGAAGCAGGAATTGTTTCATTGGTGTAGACTTTGATAGCAAATAACTATTTTATGTTACAAGTCAATGGCTTTGATAGTAACAGATATTTGAATTTGAAAGCTGCTTAAGAACAAAAAAATAGAGAGGCACGAGGGTTGCATCATGCCAAAAATGCTATTTGACACAATGACCAGAATGCACCACTAAAAATTCGAGATCAACATGTCTTCATCAATTTTTCAAAGTATTCACTGGTTTAAATTACACACACATTCCTGCGACGTTGCCTTATATCCCGATTCAGGAATGGCCTGTGCTTATTCAATGCACCACATTGTATGCAGGCAGACTCCGGTTGTCTTCATGACTGCGCATGTGCTCGGTGAGTTCGTAACGGGTCACCACCAGATAGCCGCAAATGTCAGAACTGAAAGTCCGAGGATTGTTCCCTCTCCTGTCGTGAGCGTTTAAGTGTGAACTTCTGCTCTCTTCATCTGAAAATTAATAGAAATAATGCTGTGATACTTTCCAAATTTTAAATAAAATATATTATGCACTTTTGTCGTAATTATCTGCATATTTGGGAACCATGTCATAGATACATACCAAAATTATAGTCATTTTCTTCAGAATTGTTGTATTCACAAGATGAGAGGCCAAGAGCTTGTATGGCGGCCGTCCTCTGAATGTTGCTGATGCTGATGCAATTGAGCATAGGATAAACAGATAAAATATTTCGTAAATACACTCAAAACACGTAAAGGATCAATTGATAATTTTCCATTGATTTACAAGTAAACTGTTTCATTTTTAACCAGCTGTAATTTCAGTATTTATTCTCCTGTAATAAACTGATTCATACACTACAGTTCTTCGGTCATTAAGTTATTCCTACATGAGGTTAGTGTGTCATACGTCTTCGAGAGTCCAAGGTATAAAATTTATAAAGTTTTAATTTTAAAGAAAATGCACATTATTTTCAAAAGCTTCTGAATGTTATCAAAACTAAAAGTTCAAGCTTCGCATATATGGCCCATTTTCTGTCCATTTGCTACACAGATATAAAATTACAGAAAATAGTTACCAATGCCTATCGAGAGCTGAAACCCCTAGGGAAACGTTTCTGTGTGACTTTTCCCGAGCGTATGCAAATTTCGCCTCTGGCGGAAAGCCTTGTCACGCTGGCTGCACACGTTTGTCCTAGCTTCATCAGCCATTCTGCGTTTGAATCTGCAAATAAAAAACACCGTTAGCCATCTTATTATGATTGAGAAAAAAAGCTAATTTGGAAATTGAATACTAAAGCTGTAAACTGGGTTGATTTTGCGTAGGTAATTTTTTCGAGATTTTTAAAATTTGAATATTTAGCGGTGCGTTAAGCAAGAAATAAATAATTATTACGCTTAGGTCTTGAATGTGTGCTTAAGTGAAAATATATAAAAATATATAAAAAATAATAGCCTCGCGAATATACCGCTCTATATTAACACATAAACATATTTATTATGCTTCAAAGCCTTTGTTCTATCCTGAAAATCTAGCTCAAACCTTTCAAGCCACCGTCATTGCACATAAAATTTTCAGCTTGTTGCGATAGCATTTATCTTTTAGAACTTGCCGCAATATCATATCTTTTTATCCTTGGTTTTTACCTGAAAATAACACCTTTAACGTGAAAAATAATCAATCAGCGGATGTTTGAAGACAAAAAGTACCAAACCAAAACGGCCATTTGAAGACTTCAGCAAGAGAAAGCTGGTTTTAATGCGGTTCTGGAATCAGCTTGGAGCAATAGCAAGAGCGATTTTGAGATTTTGGTATTTAGAAAGATACGACTACTTTTCTTACCCGAATCGACATGATTTGTTGTCATTTCAGGCTCCGTACCTTACCATCTGGTCACGTGGGTTCCCCACAGTGGTATTAGTGTACCTAAAAGAATAAGAATTTTCTTTGATTTTAACTAAGTCATGCATTTTGGCCGGACCATGTTTGCATTTAGTTTACAATTTTAAAAACTTCCAGAGGTGGTGGATTCAATACCTGGCCTACCAAAGACGTACAAAAATGGTACAAGTAGCTTCCTCGCTTGGTGCTCTTCATTAGGCGTAAAAAAATTGTTTGTTACCGGTATCCCGACCTACTCTAAATTTTTGACATGACCCTTAATGTTTCTGATGGCCATTGAGATTTTTTTTCAACTTTTTAACTAAAAGTTGCAAAACTGCCTTTTTATGCTTTAAACATGGTCAGCGGTGTTAGAAATTAACTTACCGATGCACTAAAGGCATAGCTCCCTTATTTGTATTGATTTTTTGACATAAAAGTAGGACTAATTTCCGAAAAGTCTCACTATGTAAAAGAAATTAAAAAAAAAAAAAAAAAAAGAGGTCTGACCTATCTACCCTAAATTTTTTAGCATGTTACCGGTAATAAAGATTTTTTTAAGAAGATGATAGTGGTGGTCAACGCGATATCAGTATTATGTGATTGGGCGGAATATCCTGTCAATTACCTACGGTGTGATATTCCAGTGAGGCAGTACTATAAAATCAGACATTGTGCTCACTGCTACAAGTAGACAGCGTTGTTTATATGACTGAAACTTTGTTAAAAGAGCGTTAAACGCGCGCGCTTCTAGACTTGTAGTCTTCACAATTTTAGTAGCCAATGCCCTACGCTTTCAATTTTCACAGCGTGTAGATAAAACATCATGGCTTCCTTGAAAGAAATTGTGATTATGTATCAAAGTTTGAAGCGTGAATGGGACAAGAAGCCAACAAATTTAGACAGATGCGGAGAACTGTTATCTAAACTAAAAGTATATATTTTCATTAAAAGTATTTCTGTATTCGAAATGACTGTACTTACTTCAAAATGATGGTTGAGATATATTCTGCTTTGTCACGCCATATGTTTTCGCGAGAGTGCCGGCAAAGTGAAAGAGTCATCGACAGAAGATTAGAGAGAATTAACTGAATTTCAATACGCTGACATATTCGAAAAATATAAAATCCAAATAGAGATTGTTTTATTTGTTGTTCTGACCAATTCTGAATGAAACCGAGGACGTTTTGACGTTTAGAATATGGAAGTAGGTATTCATTCGGTCCCGTAGGAATCTCAGGCTATTGGTACAGCTCTGCCATACAAAAGTGAAATAGCTGTATGAGTAGGCACTTCCCTAGGAGATTTAGTCCAAAATATTAGATTAGATGTTAAATTATATCCCCCTTTTACTAAGAATTTAAGGTTAATTTTGATGCATATTCACTATGTCCAGGGCTTTCAGGGATGCTTAATTTCATGAACTATCCGCCTTTTTTCTTACAATTTCAGGTTAAGGTTTTGATGCACTTTCACTCTGTCTCAGTCATTAGTAAATGGATCAGAGTTACTTAAACTTAAAAGTTATTGTTCCACATCATCATCCATATCATTTGACACAAGGGACATCAATCTTGCACCAATATTTCATAAATTATGGTTAATTTCAGGTTAATTTTGATGCTTTTTCACCATGTCCCTTTTATGCTTATTAAATGTTTTGATTCACTTTATCTTTTAAATCTCATATTACTTTAATACTTTCGACAAAGATTGAAGCTATTGTCCAATATCATCATCCATATTCATATCCAGAGTCAATAAACACTCCAGTGACAGTTCCAGCTTCCTCAGATATACCCAGTTTTACTATCCAGCATCGAAATAGTCGAGCGCGCTGTCTCCTGTGAAGCTCTTGTTTTAAGTGTGAGCACTAAGTAAAGTCTCAGTCAGGTACTGTCATTCAGTTAGAAATATGTATCATTGTATACAGTGTATTTTTTGGGGTCACATATTAAATAGGGAATCCACCCAAAAACTGGAACACACCTGAATACACTTTCTGTAACCGGAATACACCTGTATTAGCTCAACTATTCAAAGAATATAGGAGCTATCCTACTCGCCCTGGTGTTTCCTGCAGGCCTTTTTAACATGGCGCAGCGCCATGCCCCGTTTGAAGTGCCGCCAAGCTGCCCTTCAAACTGCCTGTTTGCGCCATGTGCCCTTTTATTCTATCAGGCTTGTGTATTTATCTTGACAAGTGCCCTTTCCAAACCAGCCTGGATAGCCATTGTCCGCGGGACATGTTCCGTGTATTGTACCATCAATTAGCAGCTTTGATCAACAGGTCGACACGTGGGTGCATCAACCGTGAATGACCCTGATTAAGAACTGACAGGACTATGCAATCAATTCCTGTTTTATGATACTTTAATAGACTTTAGTAGATGAAAATTTGTTGTTTTTAGCACGTCGGTGGAGAAGCTATATGTAGCCTTTTTACGGAAGGGATGATTGAAAGCAGTCAGCTAAACGATAATTATTTTAAAAGGTTGCAATCAATTAAAATGTAGATTGATTGTCGCACATTTTTGATGTGCTCATTAGGCCTTTAAAAACAAAATATTGAAAGTTTGCCCTTTGCCGATCGCCGACCAACCCATGAAAAATGACCAGACTCAAAATGTTTTACATCGATTTTATCTACAAGATATATTTTATTCCTTCACGGGTATCATTTATAAATATAAATAAGATAAACGTTTATGCTTTAGAATGATACCAAATTCATTAAAATCTACAAATATTTTGATTAATAATTACGAAGCACATTCATGATGCGCCGATGCAGAAGTCGCCGCCATCTTGAAAATTTGAAAACGTACATTGGTATGAAAATAACCGATAACCTAGCGATTAAGTTATAAAACCTGATCGAGATTTAAATGAATAAACTAAAAATGCAAGGCCCTAGTTTTGTTTTCGTAAATAATTTGTCAAAATGATTTTATAAGGCCGAAATTTAAGTTGAAAGTGCACGGCCGCATGCATCAAGCAAGCCGAAATTTTGAGTTATTACTCGCAATGAACCATAGGTATTCACATTTATGTTTATATTACTTAATACTGTATGATTTATTGATTAGATGGAAAAAACAGATTCATAGTCAATCATTGATTCAAACTAGTGTATGTATCGCAGAAACTTCCGAGCAAAGGGAGTGATAAAAATAGTGGCAGACGATCTAATCCAGCAAATTTCACAGCATGTACTTTTTACGTCGCATTCTACTTTCGTTTTCGCATGCCAAAAACACTAGAAAAATGTAACTTTCCATGTCGATTTGTCGTCTAAATCTTACCGACAAAGAAGAACAATGGGTTTAATCAGCGATATAGGTACAAAGTCATTGATTACATGTAGATTTGTTGAACTGCCTATGCTCTTTTTAACGTAATTCAATGGTGAAATGATATGTGATGATTGACAAAATAAAGTTGCCTATTGATAGTTGTTAAATAAAACTTTTTGCTTATTAAATTATCACCTGATATCTGTCTCTGAAAATGCAAGCCAGCACTTCATGTTGGTAACAGAATAAGAATGTATGAAAGTATGGTAAACATTAAGGAATAAAACAAAATATCTACCCCATATCTGAGATGAAAGATTCTCAAATTTATGCAATGTGAAAATAGTATGTAAAATGGTGCCTGTAAAATGACGCCAGCAAGCGTACTTGGACGAATGCCCTTTCAGTGCCAAACCGCGCGTTAAAAGTGCCCTTTTTCAAGGGAAGCACCATGCCCCTTTTAGAGTCTGCAGGAAACACTACGCCCAGGCGTCGTTAGTGTGAGCGTCACACAAATGTTAAAGTTTGTGTACCACCCCAAATATTTTCAAAGTCCATTGAGATATTGCTTTGATATTTTGCATACTTGTTTACCATCATGACCCCAGTCTGTAAAAAGGAGGAGGCAACTCTATCAAGCATTTTGACTGAATTATGGCCCCTTTTCAACTTAGAATATGCTTATTGTAATGTTAAAGTTTTACTCATAGCTTATATTATACTATCAAGCACTGAGAACAGTCGAGCGCGCTGCCACATGACAGCGCTTGTTATTTAATCAAATGTATTTTTGAAGATTTTTTTGACAGAATTCAATCATAAATAAAATAAATAATTAACTTATGAAAGGAAAATAAAATACGCTAACGCAAAACGATTTTATATGAGATTCAAATTTGGCGAGCACACAGGCAATTTCTATAACCGAAATACACCTGAATATTTTTAATTAAAGGTATTTTTGAAGGGTTGTACAGGTGTATTCCAGTTATGAAAAGTGTATTATGGTTTTTAGGTGGATTCCGGGTTAATGTGTGACCGATTTTTAGGGCCAAATTTTGGTCCCATTCCCCCTCCTCGAAACAGTATATACCATACATACCAGGTAAAAGAAACAAGACTAATGCTTTTAAGTTTTGGGGGTTTTTTTTGTGTTTTTTTTTTTTTTTTTGCTGGAGTGTAACATGATGAAATATACCACTTTTACTTTGGTGTGGGTTTCCCCCCTATGGTAGTCCTTATAACTTGATGATTTTCCCCTTCTAAAGGGCCTTGCCTATAATTTCCCGAAACTAAAGGAAAAGCCCACTGTTTACTGTCAGTAAACTAGTATGATATGCAGAATATAACGTTCTTGTTGGAGGCTGTCCTTAATGACTTGTTTTGTTTGACAGTATTACTTTTTTTTTTCAGATTGCATTAACCCAGGTTTCCTTCCTACCTACAGATGATTCTGCTCCATCAAAGCAAGAGCTTCTTGTTGCCAGTAAGTTGATTAAGTTGCCAGAATCATTTTGTTTTTGATATAACTACACTATAAGGCATTACAAAAAAGTTAAACTTCATAGAACAATTGTTTTCCATTTTAATTGCATTTTATATTGACTGTATCGTGTTCATTGTAAGAAAAGTTTTTGCATGATGTAAATTATTGCAGGAGATATACTGGAGGTTGGTGCTCAGTGGGCTATAGCAAAGAGAGACATACCAGCATTTGAACGATTCATGGCACAGCTTAAATGTTATTATATGGACTACAAGTAAGTGTTTCAAGTTAAAGGTTTAAGAAACTGTGTAAATTAAATACTTTCTTTTGTGTTGTGTTGAACACTTTCAAATATCATATGTAAATGTGATAAGAAATGGGCCTTCGGCATTTTAATGGAGTACAAAAATATTAACGTTTCTCTCCGGAAGATTGAAGTCAAGAGATTAGACTGTTTGATTACTGAAAAAGCAAAATTAGTATCGATTTAATTGATTATTTTTTAAAGTAACCAATCCTGTTTGGATCTGAGTCATATTTTGATGAAATTTGATAGAAAACTGTGAGATGTTTGTTGTATTTTGCAGAGATAATTTACCGGAATCCACATACAAATACCAGCTGCTAGGTTTGAATCTCCTCTGCTTATTGTCACAGAACAGGCTAGCAGAGTTCCATACAGTAAGTACATTTGTATTAGAGATGAAGTTTCTGGTGTGCATGCTTGAAGGGGCATGCTTCCAGATTTGTGTTGTTTCATAAACCCTCTGCAAAGAAGAGAGGGATATATTGTTTTGATCATGTCTGTCTGTTGGTCAGTTGATTTTCAATCATTAAATGGAGAATAATTTGACCTACTGTCAGCAACCTTTATAGGATTGTTGCCTGTGGTAAATGAATCCTAGCGTTTTGGGACCAAAGGTCAAGACCACAACCACAATGACCTTTGAACTGAAATTTGTTTCCACTCAGTAACTGGAGACGGCTTAGGCCTACAGTCGTCAGTCGTCATTTCATGATAGCCTGTGATCAGTAAACGACTCTTACAGTTTTAGGGTCAGTAAGACAAAGATCACAGTAAGCTTGAGATTGAATATGGTTTATGCTTTAAAGCTAAATACAGTAGTGAAACGCAATAAAATGACTGCCTTTGGTCAGTAATTCTACTGTGATTCTAATGTTTTTTGTTCTTAGGTCAACAGTCAAGGTCACATTAACCTCATGAAAACAGTTTCTGGTCAGTCACTAAAAACACATGGGTCTTTTATTCTCAAACTTCAAAGTGTGATTCTTGTTGCTTTTATTGCTGTTGAGGTCAGATTCACTCAGAAGGTCATAGGTCAAACCTTAACATTGGGACTGAAGATGTTTGCTGATTAGTAAATGTAGAATGCTTTGTTTTCACTGCAAAACTAAAATTATTTTGGATTCAGTACATCAAAAGTCAAGGCCATAGTGACTTTAAGGCTGTAAACAATTTCCATTCAATAACTGATGCTTTTGTACTTTATTTCCTCTGACACAGGGCATATTGGGGGTGGGACAATTATAGCACTACAGAAGTGCTGGTATTAACTCATGACCTAAATAAACTTGAGTTTTTAGCTCACCTGAGCCAAAGGCTCATGGTGAGCTATTGTGACCGCTCAATGTCCGGCGTCCGGCCGTCAACATTTCCTAAAAAAACCTTCTTCTTGAAAACCACTGGGCAGAATTACACCAAACTTCACAGGAATGATCCTTGGGTGGCCCCCTTTCAAAATTGTTCAAAGAATTGAATTCCATGCAGAACTCTGGTTGCCATTGCAACCGAAAGGAAAAACTTTAAAAATCTTCTTGTCCAAAACCACAGGGCCTAGGGCTTTGATATCTGGTGTGTAGCATCATCTAGTGGTCCTCTACCAAAATTTTTCAAATTATCCCCCTAGCATTAAATATGGCCCCGCCCCGGGGGTCACATGGTTTATATAGACTTATATAGGGAAAACTTCGAAAATCTTCTTGTACAAAACCACATGGCCTAGGGCTTTGATATTTGGTATGTAGCATCATCTAGTGGTCCTCTACCAAGATTGTTCAAATTATCCCCCTAGGGTCAAATATGGCCCCGCCCCGGGGGTCACACAGTTTATATAGAGTTATATGGGGAAAACTTTGAAAATCTTCTTGTACAAAACCACATGGCCTAGGGCTTTGATATTTGGTATGTAGCATCATCTAGTGGTCCTCTACCAAGATTATTCAAATTATCCCCCTAGGGTCAAATATGGCCCCGCCCCGGGGGTCGCAAATTTTACATAGACTTATATAGGAAAAAAAGTTTAAAAATCTTCTTATCTGAAACCACAACTCTTAGACCTTTGATATTTGGTTTGTAGCATTGTCTTATGGTCCTCAACCAAAATTGTTCAAATTGTACCCCTGGGGTGAAAAGAGGCCCTGCCCTGGGGGTCCCAAGTTTTATATAGACTTATATAGGAAAAAGCTTTAAAAAATCTTCTTGTCAGAAACCATACGACCTAGGCTTTTGATATTTGGTATGATGCATTGTCTAGTAGTCCTCTACCAAAATTGTTCAAATTATGCCCCTGGGGTTAAAAGAGGCCCCGCCCTGGGGTCACTTAGTTATTATGTGAGTTATATAGGAAAAATACTTAAAAAATCATCTGATTCTATTTCCAAGACTATTTAATTATAACTACCTGATGACCCCAAGTAATATGGTGTCACTTGATTGTGACCTTGACCTGCTGACCTACTTTCTTGTTTTTTAAGATACAGCCTTGAAATATTGATGACATACACAGTTTTGCACACAACTCGTAAAACTGAATTTCATTGACCATGAATATGACCTACTGACTTTCTTAATATTTTATCATCAGTTTGACATTTGAAACATGTAGCTCATATTACTCAGGTGAGCGATTCAGGGTCATCATGACCCTCTTGTTTATCCCCTTCCAAACTTAGCGGGAGATAAACATTCATTGAATTTGCTTGTCGGAAAATATGTATGAGGAGGGGGCATTAATCAGGAAATAAACAGTGTAATATGAATTAAAGGCTATAACTGTTAGGTAATGTTTTTTATGGTATGACATATGAATTGAAGGATATACTTGTAGGCTATGCTGTTTATTGTATGATATATGTCGACTGTTGCTGTTTGATAACACTATTTATGGTGTTACATATGAAATAAAGACTAGTTTGTAGGTAACACTGTTTTTAGTATGATATATAAATTGAAGGCTGTAGCTTGAAGGTAACAGTATGGTATGATATATATGATTTAAAGGCTGTAGCTTGAAGGTAACACTATGGTATGATATATATGATTTAAAGGCTGTAGCTTGAAGGTAACACTATGGTATGATATATATGATTTAAAGGCTGTAGCTTGAAGGTAACACTATGGTATGATATATATGATTTAAAGGCTGTAGCTTGAAGGTAACACTTTTTGTGGTATGATAATCAGGAATTAAAGGCAATAGCTATTAGGGACATATAAGATATATGAACTAGCTCGTAAGGTAAGATTATTCATTGTATGTTTATTGTATGATATAGCATGTTTAAGTCTCTGATTGCTTGTTGTTATCTTCAGGAATTGGAATTATTACCTGTGAAGGAACTACAGAACAACATTTACATCAAACACCCTGTCTCAATGGAACAATATCTAATGGAGGGAAGCTATAACAAGGTACTGTATATACAAGACAACTTGTCACTGATAATTCATTTATGCTTTTCACATGTTCTGATATTCTAGTTTGTATTAGATGAATGTTATGCTTATGCTTTCAAGGTGTAATGCTTATTTAATTTAGCTGTTATAATACATGAACAGTTGGTGACCAATCTGTACATTAGTTAGGACTACTGTTTCATAGAAACTAGTTATCTTAAAACTTAAGTAGCTAAACTACTGTCAGAAGATGTTACACATGTATAATGATTGGAATTTTTGACGTCAGATAATTACAGAACATCCAGATTTTTAGCTCACCTGAGCACAAAGTGCTCAAGGTGAGCTTTTTTGATCACCCTGTGTCCGTCGGCGTCCGCCGTCGTCGTCGTCGTCAACAATTTGACTGTTAACACTCTAGAGGTCACAATTTAGGCGCAATCTTAATGAAACTTGGTCAGAATGTTACCCTCAATAAAATCTTGGACAAGTTCGATATTGGGTCATCTGGGTTCAAAAACCAGGTCACCAGGTCAGATCAAAGGAAAAGCTTGTTAACACTCTAGAGGTCACAATTTTGGCCCAATCTTAATGAAACTTGGTCAGAATGTTACCCTCAATAAAATCTGGGACGAATACGATATTGGGTTATCTGGGGTCAAAAACTAGGTCACCAGGTCAAATCAAAGGAAAAGCTTGTTAACGCTCTAGAGGTCACATTTTTGGCCCACTCTTAATGAAACTTGGTCAGAATGTTACCCTCAATAAAATTTTGAACGAGTTTGATATCGGGTCATCTGGGGTCAAAAACTAGGTCACCAGGTCAAATTAAAGGAAAAGCTTGTTAACACTCTAGAGGTCACAATTTTGGCCCAATCTTAATGAAACTTGGTCAGACTGTTACTCTTAATAAAATCTTGGACGAGTTCGATATTGGGTCATCTGGGGTCAAAAACTAGGTCACCAGGACAAATCAAAGGAAAAGCTTGTTAACACTCTAGAGGTCACATTTTTGGCCCAATCTTAATGAAACTTGGTCAGAGTGTTACCCTCAATAAAATCTGGGACGATTTTAATATTGGGTCATCTGGGGTCAAAAACTAGGTCACCAGGTCAAATCAAAGGAAAAGCTTGTTACCACTCTAGAGGTCACAATTTTGGCCCAATCTTAATGAAACTTGGTCAGAATGTTACCCTTAATAAAATCTTGGATAAATTTGATATTGGGTCATCTGATGTCAAAAACTAGGTCACCAGTTCAAATCAAAGGAAAAGCTTGTTAATACTGTAGAGGCCACATTTATGACTGTATCTTCATGAAACTTGGTCAGAATGTTAATCTTAATGATTTTAAGATCCAGTTTGAATCTGGGTCATGTAGGATTAAAAACTAGGTCACCAGGTGAAATTAAAGGAAAAGCTAGTTTACACTGTAGAGGCCACATTTATGATGTATCTTAATGAAACTTGGTCAGAATGTTAATCTTGATGATCTATAGGTCAAGTTCAAATCTGGGACAGGTGGGGTCAAAAACTAGGTCACTAGGTCAAATCAAAGGAAAAGCTTGTTGACACTCCAGAGGCCACATTTATGACTGTATCTTCATGAAACTTAGTCAGAATGTTAATCTTGATGATCTTTAGGTCAAGTTTCAGGGGTTTTTTTCGGCTGTTTTTATAGCCGTTATTGGGCTATATTCCCAATGCCAAAAAGTATGTATTTTTCCCAAAATGAGTGCAAAAATTCCCAATCTACATTCTGAGAAATAAAATCAGCAAAACTGCACAAATATTATGGACAATTTTGTAATGGCTGTTTGTTAAAGAGGTTGTACAATGTGAAAAATGTGTATGAGAAAGTGCCTAAATACATCCTTACTATATCCTATGGGTCTTAATATTTCCCAATTTGGAACATTTACACGTCAAAATTCCCAATGCTTAGGGTATAGGCTATGTTCCCAAAACAGCAAGAAAAAACCCTGAGTTTGAATCTGGGTCATGTCGGGTCAAAACTAGGTCACTGGGTAAAATCAAAGGAAAAGCTAGTTAACACTGTAGAGGCCACATTTATGACCATATCTTAATGAAACTTGGTCAGAATGTTACTCTTGATGATCTTTAGGTCAGTAGGTCAGGTGAGCGATACAGGGCCTTCATGGCCCTCTTGTTAAGAAAAACAGACTAATAGTGAAAGGCTGTTATTATTACATAATGCTGCATGTATTAATAATAGTGCAATACTGCACACTACTAACTACTAGAAACGAGGTATTTAATACAAAGTATTGTGCATTTTTTTCAGGTTTTTCTGGCAAGAGGAAATGTTCCAGCAGAGAATTATAACTTCTTTATTGATATTTTACTAAACACAATCAGGTAAAGTGTTAAACAGTATTACTCTGTTGTATTTTCATGTTGTTCTCTTAGATGCTGTTGTTTGCATAATTCAGTATGGTTTACTTTAGGAACTTCCATGTGAAGAAGCCATCGAGCTTGTGGAAGGTGGGTGGTTCTACTTAGGTGTCTGCCTCTTTCAGGAATTAGGCCCATTATGGGAAGCTAGTGACCTAAAGCATGTGAATAAAATTTCAACAGAATATATTAAAATATGTTTTATACATTGTATATTTGAGAAAAAAGGTTGAAAGTAGGCTTCCTTACTTAGTACACAGTTAAAGCTTAATTTGCTTTCAGACTGTTGAGTACATGAAGTTGGCTCTGGTAAACATACTTAGCATGATTTGTTTGTTGATTTTAATTATTCGAATGTTTTAATTCTATTTCGTCTAAAGAATTTCTTTTGGTTATAAATTGGTTATGCTTATTTTGAATCCTGAAGAAGGCTAATGTAGCCGAAACGTTGGTGAAAAAGAAAGTGACTTGTTAAGAAAAGTTTTTTGTAGTTTTGACTACTTTCAATACTTACTGGTTAATTAAATTTCAGAAATGAGATAGCAGGTTGTATAGAGAAGGCTTATGAAAAGATTGCATTGAACGAGGCAGCTAGAATGTTGTTCTACGAATCTGTTAAACAGATGAAAGAATACGCAACACAGGTATTTATAGTAGATTGTTTTTACTTGAAAAATTCCATTGGTGATGTGGTTTAAGGCTTTGGTCTATGGTTCTTTTTTAACTGAAAGGTAGCGGTTCAGACACCTTTGGTCACTGTATGAAATTTTTGGGGTAAACTGAAATTGTTGTACATCTTCACATTTGGAATAAGAGATACATGTATATCCTTGAAACCTGGTATACTTGTTTATCAATACAAGTTGAATAGATAGGTTAAGATCATAATTCCATTTGTGTCCTTTTGTTCCTTTTTTGCTAGGTCCATTTTTCTTTAATATCATAGAACTATTCAACTATAGCTTTGAAACTGTGTACATTTTTTAGCATCTTTAGGTAAAGTCAAGAACTGTAGCCGTCTCATGCATTTTGTTAGAATTATAGCTGTTGTAATCAGAAAAATAGCCATTTGGTTATAGTCATGGTTAGCACTACTAGGAGATGTTGCAGTTTTAAATTGTTTACAGTTTGAAAATCTTAGTTTTAGTTAATCCTTACCCTGCTATATTTCTATAATGCACTTGTCCGTCTTTCAAGTTGAGAGAACCATTAACTATTAAAAGGAGTGTTACCAAAAAGATACTGACTGAATGGCAAACAGTGCAGATCTTGATTAGACAGCACGGATGTACAAGCTGATCATGATCTACACTTGTCGCAAAGGCAGAATCAGTCGTGTCCAGCATGATAAGGGTTAAATTTCAAAGATTGCTGATCATTACCACTGTGAAGTTATATTGACCACGGTCACCACCATCGTGTCGTGTTCCTGCAAGTAACCTGCTTTTGTACCTATAATTCTCAGATAAACCATATAGAAAATATAAATGTTCATGGATGCAGAATTGCTACCTAATCATTAAAATCAGTGACTAATAAACTCATTTAAAGTTGCTCATGAGTCAGAACAACCCTTAATAAAATGTCACCATGAAGTTTTTTATTCATCATTTTGTATGTTGTGTTTGTTTTACTTGTAGCGAAAATGGGAGGTAAAACAAGATGGGTTTTTCTACTTTGAACAAGAAGAAAAAGAAACAGATGAAGTTATCCCAGCCATGGACCTAGCCCAGCAAACAATAGAATATGCTAGAGAACTGGAAATGATTGTATAGTGCTATGTTCTTATTTATATGTGCTTCTGAGGATTGTGATTGCAAAGAAACAAAAATTGAGGAATTCTTCAGCGAGTCCAAGTATTCAGACTTTTTTTAACAAAAGTAAAGCGTTACAGAATAGATAAGCATTTTATTACACATGGGAAAACTTTTAAATCTCATGTATTCTTATTGCAGCATTTTTAAAGTTTGAGAGATAGACATTCTGAAAAAAATACTAAGCAACTAAAAATGTCATCACAAAAGTGCTGCTGTATTAGACGACTTGATACTACTTTAAATGGTTTATAGAAAGTAAATGTTTGTCCATGATCATAATGTGTTTAATCTTTGTATCATTTTTTTTCTATTGAATGTATGATAAAAATGTATTTAAATGTTACCTAGTACGTTTGTTCTTATTCCTTGTCATATTTATGACTCTGGACTCTAGTAAGAGCTATTCCAGTCACCTGGGTGCCTATGGTAAAAGTTTTGCATGCACAGTCATATCACATTGCATAGATTCAAATGAAACTCAAAACAATATTTCCAAGTCATCAGACAAACTAAGTAACCAAGTAAGATAACTCTTGATTGAATATAACATAGATTATTGCAGTTTTTTTTACTTAGAAATTCCATTAAAATAAGATACAATATTGTAAGTCTAAAAGATCTGAATTTCTTCCACTTTTTTAAACTAAATTAAAAACTTTCCCACAATGGAAACTTTTAAGGTTGTTTTGCTTTTATTAAGGTGTTTTATCAGATTTTTATCAAGTAATGAATTTGTCAAGAACTTAAACATCATTCTGATCTGAAATAAATTTTTTAAGATATGCATGCAACACAAACTTGTATGCCCTTTATGCATATTTTTGACAATCAAGGGCCATAACTCTGGTCTGACTGGCAGAAATAATAAACAAAATCCCAGGTGCACAATTTCATATGCTGAATAATATTCCTATGATATTTCATGACCCAAGGTCAAAAAACTTTTTGATATATATGCGACAAAAACTTTTATGCCCTTTTATGCGTATTTTTGACTAGAGAAGGGCCATAACTTTGGTCTGGCTGTGTGAGATCCAAATTAAAACACCAGGTGCATCGCTTCACTTGAATAATATTCCTGTAATGTTTCATAATACTATGTCAAATACTTTTTAAGTATATGTGACGAAATCTTTGGCCCTTTTTATGCATATTTTTTACTAAGTCAAGAGCCATAACTTGCATCTGGCTATGAGAGATCCAAATTAAAACACCAGGTGCACAACTTCCTGTGCTGAGTAACAATCCTGTGATGTTTGACGACTCTGGGTCAGATACTTTTCGAGATATTGACACAAATTCGGACAGACTTATGAAGGGCAACTCTTTTGTGCTGTTTATTAGCCCACCATCATCAGATGGTGGGCTATTCAAATCACTCTGCGTCCGTGGTCCGTCGTCCTTCCGTCCTTTCGTCCGTTAACAATTTCTCGTTATCGCATCTCCTCAGAAACTACCAGGGGGATTTTGACCAAACTTTGTCAGAATGATGTATTGGTACCCTAGTTGTGTCCCTCTGAAAATCAGACTGGTTCAACAATTTTTTAGTAAGTTATGGCCCTTTGTTTATTTCTCTAATTTACATAGATTTATATAGGGAAAAACTTTGAAAATCTTCTTGTCCAAAACCACAGAGCCTAGGGCTTTGATATTTGGTATGAAGCATCATCTAGTGGTCCTCTACCTAGATGATTCAAAATATTTCCTTGGGGTCTAATATGGCCCGCCCCGGGGTCACATGGTTTATATAGACTTATATAGGGAAAAACTTTGAAAAACCTCTTGTTCAAAACCACAGGGCCTAGGGCTTTGATATTTTGTATATGACATCATCTAGTGGTCTTCTACTAAGATTGATCAAATTATCCCCCTAGGGTCAAATATGGCTCCGCCCCAGGGGTCACATGGTTTACATAGACTTACATAGGGAAAAACGTTGAAAATCTTCTTGTCCAAACCACAAAGCCTAGGGCTTTGGCATTTGTAATGTAGCATTATCTAGTGGTTCTCTACCAAGTTTGTTCAAATTATCCCCCTAGGGTCAAATATGGCCCCGCCCTGGGGGGTCACATGGTTCATATAGACTTATATAGGGAAAAGATTTTAAAATCTTGTCAATAACCTACAACATTCAAATTTGGACCACATGTATGGTTTTGAGTGGCAAGATGAACCTTGACATGAGTTGACCTTATTTTGACCTAGTGACCTACTTTCACATTTCTGTAGCTACAGCCTTCAAATTTGGACCACTTGCATAGTTTTGTGCACTGAAAAAAACTTTGACCTTGACTTTGACCTAGTGACCTACTTTCACATTTTTGAAGGTACAGGCTTCAAATTTGGACCACATGCATAGTTTTGTGTTCCGAATTAGATTTTTACCTTGATTTTGACCTACTGACCTACTTTCACATTTCTCAAGCTACAGCCTTCAAATTTGTACCACATGTATAGTTTTGTGTACCGAAACAAACTTTGACCTTTACATTGACCTAGTGACCTACTTTCACATTTTTGAAGGTACAGGCTTCAAATTCGGAACACATGCATAGGATTGTGTACCGAAATAAAATTTGACCTTGATTTTGACCTAGTGACCTACTTTCACATTTCTCGAGCTACAGCCTTCAAATTTGGACCACATGCATAGTTTTGGGTACCAAAATGAACTTTGACCTTAAGATTGACCTAGTGACCTACTTTCACATTTATGTAGCTACAGGCTTCAAATTTAGACCACATGCATAGGATTGTGTACCGAAACAAACTTTGACCTTGACATTGACCTAGTGACCTACTTCCACATTTTTGAAGGTACAGGCTTTAAATTTGGACCACATGCATAAATTTGTGTTCTGAAGTGTAATTTGACCTAGATTTTGACCTAGTGACCTACTTTCACATTTCGTCCTTGAAATTGATCTAGTGACCTACTTTCACATTTCTCAAGCTACAGCTTTCGAATTTGGACCACATGCAAAGTGTTGTGTACGGAAATGAAATTTGACCTTGAGCTAGTCAGTAAGTCTTGAAATTTGGAACACTCAAAAATGGCACATTGGTGGGCGCCAAGATCACTCTGTGATCTCTTGTTCAAAGTTAATATGATTTTGAGCTCTGCATGACAACCTGTTATCTATGTACCTGCGAATAAAAAGCCATGAGATTATCCATTTCATGCCAGTTCAGAAATAAGACATAATTTTATGTTAGCACAGTTGTGTAATAAAAAGGTCTCTGAATTTTTTCTCACATTTTTGCCATTAATGCAATGTTGAGCTTGTATGTAGTTTTCAGGCGTTCAATGATTTCTATATTGTATGTTCTGTCTTGGCTCTGGTCTGTCAGACTAAGTTATATCTCACAAGACAGTGATGTTGAAGTTGCTGCACTTTTTATACGCCCGTTTGAAAAACGGGACGTATTATGGGAACGCCCCTGGCGGGCGGATGGGCGGTTGGGTGGGCGGGCGGGCGGGTGGGTGGGCGGGGCGGCGTCCACAGACCTTGTCCGGAGCATATCTTCTACATGCATGGAGGGATTTTGATGAAACTTGGCACAGTTGTTCACCATCATGAGACGGAGTGTCATGCGCAAGAACCAGGTCCCTAGGTCTAAGGTCAAGGTCACACTTAGAGGTCAAAGGTCAAATTCAAGAATGACTTTGTCCGGAGCATATCTTCTTCATGTATGGAGGGATTTTGATGAAAGTTGGCACAATTGTTCATCATCATGAGACGGAGTGTCATGCGCAAAAACCAGGTCCCTAGGTCTAAGGTCAAGGTCACACTTAGAGGTCAAAGGATACAAGAATGAAAAATTCAAGAATGACTTTGTCCGGAGCATATCTTCTTCATGCATGGAATGATTTTGATGTAGCTTGGCACAGTTGTTCACCATAATGAGAGGGAGTGTCGTGCGCAAGAACCAGGTTCCTAGGTCTAAGGTCAAGGTCACACTTAGAGGTCAAAGGATACAAGAATGAAAACTTTGTCCGGAGCATATCTTCTTCATGCATGAAAGGACTTTGATGTAGCTTGGCAAAATTGTTCACCATCATGAGACGGAGTGTCATGCGCAAGAACCAGGTCCCTAGGGGTAAGGTCAAGGTCACACTTAGAGGTCAAAGGATACAAGAATGAAAACTTTGTCCGGAGCATTTCTTCTTCATGCATTGAGGGATTTTGATACAACTTGGCACAAATGTTCACAGCATGAGACGGAGTGTCATGCGCAAGAACCAGGTCCCTCGGTCTAAGGTCAAGGTCACACTTAAAGGTCAAAGGTCAGATACAAGAATGACTTTGTCTGGAGCATTTCTTCTTCATGCATGTAGGGATTTTGATGCAACTTGGCACAATTGTACACCATCATGAGACGGAGTGTCATGCACTGGTCCCTTCTTTAAAATTACTTCCCTTTGCTGTTACTATAAATAGCTTATATTGTAACTTTTTCATTACAAGTCGTAGGGAAAAATCGAGACCACTTTTCTGTAGTACAACATGCATGTTACATCCAATTCTGAGGTGTATTTTGAGCTATCTCTACCTGGTAAGGATTTTTGTGTGGACTTGTAATTTTTTTTTTCGATTTTTTTTTTTTTTTTTTTTTTTTTCTCTTTAAAGATTAACTTCCCTTAGTTGTTACTATAAATAACTTACGTTGTAACTTTTTTATAATTGACCGTAGGGAAAAACCAAGACCACTTTTCTGTGGTACAACATTGATATTACTTTCAAATTTTGGGTGTATTTTAAGGTATCTCTACCTGGTAAGGATTTTTTTTGTGGACTTAGAAAAATAAAAGAATTACAATAATTTCTAAAAAAAACAACATTGTAAACAACTAGAAAATTAAAATTCCATTTGTAAATACAGGTGCTAGTGTAAACAAATTTGCTGTGACGGGCGTATATTGTGACATTCTGCACCCTTGTTTCACTGTGATATTAAGCTCCTGTTTTTGCATGCCAGGTAATTTATGAGGATTTATATATATATATATCAAAATTTAGTTTTGGTTCCTGCTTACTTGTTTTTAATAGTCTTGGCCTTTAAAACTCTGCATCCGGCACAAGTTTCCAGTTTTTTCACCACCTTAAACCAGAGGTACTAGATGATTTTCGTGTTGTAAATTACATCAACTACTTTATTTCTAACATCTTTCATGAAAAAAAATCAGTGACTGTACAATACAATAATGATATGCGAGAAAAAGAATCCATCACTAGTTGAAGGTACATGCCTGACTGTGTAAGACATTGTTGGGAAAACACCTGCCTTACTCAGGAAGGCATGTTAGGTAATTTTTTAGCCAGTGCTTTAGCAACTGGCTATAGCTCTATCAACTACCAATTTTTAACTCGCGTCGCTTGAATTTTCTTTCTACTTCTATGTGACCGCATCACACAAATATTCTGGACGTGTAAAACGTATTCCCATATTTATTTTTTGTGTGTGTGTGAGAGCAACCGAGGACTACTGTTTTAAACAACAAAAACTAGAGATGCTTTTGAGAAAAGCGCGTGTCTCCCACAACTGCCCAATAACAAGAGGACCATGATGGTCCTGAATCGCTCACCTGTTCCCGCATGACCCAGTTTTGAGTATGACGTCGTTTTTTTAGCTCACATGTCACAAAGTGACATTGTGAGCTTTTGTGATCGCGCAGCGTCCGTCGTCCGTGCGTCCGTAAACTTTTGCTTGTGACCTCTCTAGAGGTCACATTTTTCATGGGATCTTTATGAAAATTGGTCAGAATGTTCATCTTGATGATATCTAGGTCAAGTTCGAAACTGGGTCACGTGCGGTCAAAAACTAGGTCAGTAGGTCTAAAAATAGAAAAACCTTGTGACCTCTCTAGAGGCCATATTTTTCACAAGATCTTCATGAAAATTAGTCAGAATGTTCACCTTGATGATATCTAGGTCAAGTTCGAAACTGGGTCACGTGCCTTCAAAAACTAGGTCAGTAGGTCAAATAATAGAAAAACCTTGTGACCTCTCAAGAGGCCATATTTTTCATAAGATCTTCATGAAAGTTGGTCAGAATGTTCACCTTGATAATATCTAGGTCAAGTTCGAAACTGGGTCACGTGCCTTCAAAAACTAGGTCAGTAGGTCAAATAAAAGAAAAACCTTGTGACATCTCCAGAGGCCATATTTTTCAGGGGATCTGTATGAAAGTTGGTCTGAATGTTCATCTTGATGATATCTAGATAAAGTTCGAAACTTGGTCAGCTGCGGTCAAAAACTAGGTCATTAGGTCTAAAAATAGAAAAACCTTGTGACCTCTCTAGAGGTCATACTTTTGAATGGATCTTCATGAAAATTGGTCAGAATGTTCACCTTGATGATATCTAGGTCAAGTTCGAAACTGGTTCACGTGCCGTCAATAACTAGGTCAATAGGTCAAATAATGAAAAAACCTTGTGACCTCTCTACAGGCCATATTTTTTATGGGATCTGTATGAAGGTTGGTCTGAATGTTCATCTTGATGATATCTAGGCCAAGTTCCAAACTGGGTCAACTGTGATTAAAAACTAGGTCAGTAGGTCTAAAAATAGAAAAGCCTTGTGACCTCTCTAGAAGCCATATTTTTCATAAGATCTTCATGAAAATTGGTCAGAATGTTCACCTTGATGATATCTAGGTCAAGTTCGAAACTGGGTCACATGCCTTCAAAAACTAGGTCAGTAGGTCAAATAATAGAAAAACCTTGTGACCTCTCTAGAGGCCATATTTTTCATGGGATCTTTATGAAAGTTGGTCTGAATGTTCATCTTGATGATATCTAGGTCAGTTTCGAAACTGGGTCAGCTGCGGTCAAAAACTAGGTCATTAGGTCTAAAAATAGAAAAACCTTGTGACCTCTCTAGAGGCCATACTTTCGAATAGATCTTCATGAAAGTTGGTCACAATGTTCACCTTGATGATATCTAGGTCAGGTTTGAAACTGGGTCACATGCCATCAATAACTAGGTCAGCAGGTCAAATAATGAAAAAAACGTTGTGACCTCTCTAGAGGCCATATTTTTCATGGGATCTGTATGAAAGTTGGTCTGAATGTTCATCTTGATGATATCTAGGTCAGATTCAAAACTGGGTCACATGAGCTCAAAAACTAGGTCACTATGTCAAATAATAGAAAAAAAACAACGTCATACTCAGTTCAAAACTGGGTCATGTTGGGACAGGTGAGCGATTCAGGACCATCATGGTCCTCTTGTCTATTATTTGACAAAGTGACCTAGTTTTTGAGCTCATGTGACCCAGTTTTGAGCTTGACCTACATATCATCAAGATAAAAATTCTGATTAATTTTCATGAAGATCCATTGAAAAATATGGCCTCTAGAGAGGTCAAAAGATTTTTCAAATTTTAGACCTAATGACCTAGTTTTTGACCGCAGTTGACCCAGTTTCAAACTTGACCTTGATATCATCAAGATGAACATTCAGACCAACTTTCATACAGATCCCATGAAAAGTATGGCCTCTAGAGAGGTCACAAGGTTTTTTTATTGTTTGACCTACTGACCTAGTTTTTGATGGCACGTGACCCAGTTTCAAACTTGACCTAGATATCACCAAGGTGAACATTCTGACCAATTTTCATGAAGATCCATTCAAGGGTATGGCCTCTAGAGAGGTCACAAGGTTTTTCGATTTTAAGACCTACTGACCTAGTTTTTGATCGCAGTTGACCCAGTGTCAAACCTGACCTATATATCATCAAGATAAACATTCAGACCAACTTTCATACAGATCCCATAAAAAATATGACCTCTAGAGAGGTCAAAAGGTTTTTTCATTATTTGACCTACTGACCTACTTTTTGATGACATGTGACCCACTTTCGAACTTGACCTAGATATCATCAAAATGAACATTCTGAACAATTTTTATGAAGATCTATTCGAAGACAACCTTGTCTCTACCCACTAGTAGGCAAGGAATTAAAGTGCAACCAGTGAAAGATCCTCATATTCTTCACTGTTCCATGATGCGAGCAGATTAATTATTCACTTGCAGGTGTAAGAAAGTTTATTTGGGTTTTACGGCGCACCAACACAGTATAGGTTAGACAAGCATGCAAAGAGAGCTTACTGATTGTTGTTCTGAACATATATTCTTTGGGAGAAAATGTTTACCAGAGCAAATAGCCTTTTATTTTCATTCATAGATGAATAGTTTTATTATTGTTGCTATTGTTGCAAATTTCGTATCACTTGTTCTTCATTACTTTGAACCTTACTTAAGGGTTACTCTTTCAGAACAAAGTTCTACATAGGTGCCTTTCTTTAACTGAAGTAATGGCAAGGGTAGAGGTGTTCCTCCATAATCAGAACTGGAAGCTGACATATCAATATTTTTGGATTTATTATAAATAAAAACACACTTTAGTATTAGTTTTATTTATGCTTTAGTACTGATGCTTGGCATTATTCATTTTCAGTACAATAAAATCTGTACATATATACAAACATGAATATATGACGTAACAATTTTGGGATAAACAAAACAATTATTTGGTGACACAATTCATGAGATGATTTTATTGTCATAGGAAGTCCTTAACTTAAAATTTATTAAATACATACTGTTTATCAATGCAGATATTTTTACTGATCTATTTTATAGTTTCTTTCATACCAGATACATTTCACTTTAATATTCCAGTAATTCACTGAAAAACATCTTTCCTTTATCATGTAAACCAGTGACTAATGTACACAGGGCTCAACAAATTCGCTTGAAAACAATGTAGGAATCCAGTGTGGGTGAAGTGGAATTCTACTGATGGTAGCTCTGCACATCAGATAAACAAGGTCATGGCATACTGTCATTTATTAAATAAAGCCTGGACCCGGCATACAGAGAAGAAATCTGCATATAAATGTCAACATGTGTGAACATTTATAAAATCAGCAACAAACACAACAAAAATGTTGAAATAATTCCTTTAAATTCACTTGAAATATCATTGCAAAACATTTCCAATGTAACCATGAAAGTATGCTGAAAAATTTCTATTCACAAAAATGCTATCAAAATTGTGATTTTTCCATTATGTGTACCATTTTCACCAGCTTTTTGAGTAATACAGTTTAAGGTAGTTCTGCACGTTTGATAAACCGGAAGTGATGACGTAACGTCATTTTTCCGGAAAACGTAGAATAAAGACTGGATTCGGCGTATGGAAATGAAGATCATTTTATGAATTAATCACAATCTGCGAGTTAATTTATTACAATGGCACTGTTGCCATATTTCTAAAGTCAAAATATGATATTAAAACATATCACATGTTAAATAATTCAAAATAATGTCTTAAAATTAGAGCGAAATGTCCGGTTTACTTTAATCATGGTCAAAGATCTCAAAAATTAGCACATGGACCTATACATTTTATTTCATCAAATTATAGGCCATGCCTTTACTTACAACTGTGAGACGTTTCATCAAAATCTACTTTGTAGAAAATTTTCTATTCGCGAAAATGTTATGAAAATTATGATTTTCCCATAGACTCCCATTATGAAATATTGCGTGAGGTCCCTATTTTTCAAATCAGTGCAGCAAAAAATCAAGCACACGACGCTATCTTTTTTATTTACTTAATTTTCTAGGTATATTCTGAAGTTTTGAAAAATCAGAGTTTAATCAAATTCTACATTGTAGAAATAATTTCGATCCAAACGTGCAGAACTACCTTAAAAGGCAAATTCTAAGAAGCTAATCCACCAAGACACTAGCTTTCAACGAATTTGTCGGGCCCTGAAACCTTAGGCTGTTCAACATTTCTCTCTTCAGATGAAACACAAGATGACAGTTTAACAAAGTTAACAGAAAAAAATGCCCTTCAAATATGAACCTAACCCTGTTCAAATGTGTATGTAATACCTATATATCTGCACCAATTAAATCACTTACATGCACAATCCAAACATCATACTCGAACTTTCTGAAGAGATAATTCCATACTATCACAGCTAAGTTCTTTCTTGAGGCTTTTTTCCAGTCTTTTAAAAAGCTGCGTATAACAACAATGCAATAAAATCCTAAAAATATAATATTACTATTAACACAACAAGCGTATTTCTTCACAAACTTCTTATCAAACAAAATTCATTGTCCATTGACAAAACGAACACATTTTCCCTCTAAAACTCGAGCTCATCGTTGACCACTTTATAGAGTATCTTGGAGATCATCTTCTCACTACTAGCTTATGTATTTCCAATCAAGCAAGTCTTAGCACTTTACTGAAGTAGGATGAAACTTTTCAGGGGGTATTTGCAGTGAGAAATTTGTCACATTTTACATCTACAGCTGATCTTAGTAGCTTTGAAGAGCTTAATGTGGCAAACTGCCATTTTGTATGTTCAGCAATGGCCATACATTTAAGCTCTGTCATCCTTTGCCGTTTATTTCATCCTGTGTATCCATGTCTGATTCCTCGTCAGAAAAATCCTCCCAGTTCTCCTAAAATATACAAAGCTTTGAAGAAAATGTGCATTTCTAAAGACTTTCTATCAAAGGCTTTCAATAAATAGATATCATAATTTACTATTTTTACTTGATGATGTTTCAACAGACAGTCATGGTATATAACTTCAGGTTATTTTACTCTTCTAGATTGACCAAATTCATAAATAACCAAACATTTTCATTGTCTGTAAATCATACATTACACAAAATCCTGAACAGCCATAAAACTTGTTCTGTCAGTATCCTTTTGGTAAGCACCCCTTTTAACAGTTAATGGTACTGTCCAAATTGAAAGATGGACAAGTTCATTATAGAAATTTAGCAGGGTAAAGGTTATTAAAGCAGGATCTCAAATACCTATCAAACTACTGTAATTCGGTTACAAATGTAACAACAATTGAACATACCTCTGAATCTGAAGCTGCGGGACCAATAGCCAAATCTTCCAAATCATCATCGGACGATTCTGCAATAAATAACAAACAAATTGTAATAAAGATGTATATACTGTGTAGTACAGAGGATCCAGTTTTAGTAACTGTTGTAATAATAATGCAATCAGTTCGGTGAGTGATATTGCTCGTCATCATAGTGCTGAACTATGGATTCGAATCCGTCATCATTTGGCATTGACAATTAATTATAGTGTAGGTTCATTCAAAACCTAGTGAGGTCATTAGAGCCTATAGGAAGGTACATGGCGATTATAGGAATAAGATACTAAAGGTTTCTTGAACTTCTTTCATTTATAATGGAAGAAAAAATAGTTCCTTGAAGCAATTTATGGAAATATTTTCATCATTTGAGTGACAGATAAACAAGTCTCAGAGACCAGTAAATACGACAGCTTTAACTGATGAATAAACCCTTGACAAGCGAGCCGTCATCAAGCTCAGGTACAATCTGACTACGCATAGGATCTGAAAACGACCTATTGATAGTTAAGCTCTGATTGGCTAGCGAAAGGGTCATCAGAAGGTCAAAGTTTTTTCAAGTGCACAAAACTATGCAAGTGGTCCAAATTTGAAGGCTGTAGCTACAGAAATGTGAAAGTAGGTCACTAGGTCAAAATCAAGGTCAACTCATGTCAAGGTTCATCTTGCCACTCAAAAATATACATGTCCAAATTTGAATGTTGTAGTTACTGACAAGAAGATTTTAAAAGCTTTTCCCTAAATAAGTCTATATGAACCATGTGACCCCCGGGGCGGGGCCATATTTGACCCTAGGGGGATAATTTGAACAAACTTGGTAGAGAACCACTAGATGATGCTACATTACAAGTATCAAAGCCCTAGGCTTTGTGGTTTGACAAGAAGATTTTCAAAGTTTTTCCCTATGTAAGTCTATGTAAACCATATGACCCCCAGGGTGGGGCCATATTTGACCCTAGGGGTATAATTTGAATAATCTTAGTTGAAGACCACTAGATGATGTCACATACAAAATATCAAAGCCCTAGGCCCTGTTGTTTTGGACAAGAGGTTTTTCAAAGTTTTTCTCTATACAAGTCTATATAAACCATGTGACCCCCAGGGCGGGGCCATATTTGACCCCAGAGAAATAATTTGAATCATCTTGGTAGAGGACCACTAGATAATACTTCATACCAAATATCAAAGCCCTAGGCTCTGTGGTTTTGGACAAGAAGGTTTTCAAAGTTTTTCCCTATATAAATCTATGTAAATTATAGAAATAAACAAAGGGCCATAACTCACTCATAAATTGTTGAACCAGTCTGATTTTCAGGGGGACACAACTAGGGTACCAATACATCATTCTGACAAAGTTTGGTCAAAATCCCCCCAGTTGTTTTTGAGGAGATGCGATAGCGAGAAATTGTTAACGGACGGACGGACGGACTGACGGAACGACGGACGGACGGACCACGGACGCAGAGTGATTTTAATAGCCCACCATCTGATGATGGTGGGCTAAAAATCAATTGTCACAAATTTTCGCGATCCAGTTTTTACACTCGAAAATACACGCACTTTGCCATTCTACTTTTTGGATAATTTCAGTTATAACTTTGGTGAAAACAAACTGTAAACAAACATTTTAGCATGACAAATAAAGAGTTACTGTATTTTTAGGCAATATTGGAACACAATCCTGAAAACAAAATCTCAAAATTTCACAAGGGGATACTGTCTACCAGTAAAATTTGAAACTGAAAATTTAAACTAATATATATTAATTAAAAACTCACTTAATTTGTCAGTATATTTTCCCAAATTTGACAATTGACCGCGTTGAAAATTCCCAATATGACCAGGGGCCTTTTTCCCAAAACCCCCTGAAAAAGGCCTGTTCTGCACATCGTTCTGATGAGGTGATTGTTTGACCCAAGTTTTATAAAATTCCTTCAAGGGGTTTAGGAGATATAGAGCGGACACAAAATGGAAGGTTCAAACCTTTGACCCTAAGTTGTGACCTTGACCTTGAGCCGGCATGACTGACTCATGGGTTCTGCACATCGTCTTGATGAGGTGATCATTTGACCCAAGTTTTATAAAATTCCTTCAAGGGGTTTAAGAGATACAGAGCGGACACAAAATAGAAGGCTCAAACCTTTGACCTTGAGTTGTGACCTTGACCTTGAGCCGGCATGGCTGACTCATGGGTTCTGCATATTGTCTTGATGAGGTGATCATTTGACCCAAGTTTTATAAAATTCCTTCAAGGGGTTTAGGAGATATAGAGCGGACACAAAATGGCAGGTTCAAACCTTTGGCCTTGACCTTGAACCGACAAGGCTGACTCATGGGTTCTGCACATCGTCTTGATGAGGTGATCATTTGACCCAAGTTTCATGAAAATCCTTCAAGGGGTTTAGGAGATATGGACCGGACACGATTTTGTTACGGACGGACGCAGACCATTCCTATAATCCCTCCGCCACGGCAGCGGATTAATAAATTACATTCACAGCAATTCAGTTCGGCGAGTGAGATGTCATCACGCTCAGATACACCAATCATTATTTTGTCCTAATCAAAAGTAATTACACACAAAACATAAACTGTCCTACACTTGTTAAATAAATTACATTCACAGCAATTCAGTTCGGCGAGTGAGATGTCATCACGCTCAGACACAACCAATCATCATTATGCTTTATACAAAAGTAATTACACACAAAACATAAACTGTCCTTAAATTGTTAAATTACATTCACAGCAATTCAGTTCGGCGAGTGAGATGTCATCACGCTCAGATACACCAATCATCATTAAGCTCTGATCAAAAGTAATTACACACAAAACAGTCGGCGAGTGAGATGTCATCAGGCTCAGATACACCAATCATCATTTTGCTCTAATCAAAAGTAATTACACACAAAACATAAACTGTCCTTAAATTGTTAAATAAATTACATTCACAGCAATTCAGTTCGGCGAGTGAGATGTCATCACGCTCAGATACACCAATCATCATTATGCTCTAATCAAAAGTAATTACACACAAAACATAAACTGTCCTTAAATTGTTAAATAAATTACATTCACAGCAATTCAGTTCGGCGGATGAGATGTCATCACGCTCAGATACACCAATCATCATTTTGCTCTAATCAAAAGTAATTACACACAAAACATAAACTGTCCTTAAATTGTTAAATAAATTACATTCACAGCAATTCAGTTCGGCGGATGAGATGTCATCACGCTCAGATACACCAATCATCATTATGCTCTAATCAAAAGTAATAACACACAAAACAGTCGGCGAGTGAGATGTCATCACGCTCAGATACACCAATCATCATTTTGCTCTAATCAAAAGTAATTACACACAAAATAAACTGTCCTAAACTTGTTAAATAAATTACATTCACAGCAATTCAGTTCGGCGAGTGAGATGTCATCACGCTCAGACACAACCAATCATCATTATGCTCTAATCAAAAGTAATTACACACAAAACAGTCGGCGAGTGAGATGTCATCACGCTCAGATACACCAATCATCATTTTGCTCTAATCAAAAGTAATTACACACAAAATAAACTGTCCTACACTTGTTAAATAAATTACATTTACAGCAATTCAGTTCGGCGAGTGAGATGTCATCACGCTCAGACACAACCAATCATCATTATGCTCTAATCAAAAGTAATTACACACAAAACAGTCGGCGAGTGAGATGTCATCAGGCTCAGATACACCAATCATCATCATGCTCTAATCAAAAGTAATTACACATAAAACAAACTGTCCTCCACTTGTTACATAAATTACATTCACAGCAATTCAGTTCAGCGAGTGAGATGTCATCACGCTCAGATACACCAATCATCATGATGCTCTAATCAAAAGTGATTACACATAAAATAAACTGTCCTACACTTGTTAAATAAATTACATTCACAGCAATTCAGTTCGGCGAGTGAGATGTCATCATGCTCAGACACAACCAATCATCATCATGCTCTATACAAAAGTAATTACACATAAAATAAACTGTCCTTAAATTGTTAAATAAATTACATTCACAGCAATTCAGTTCGGCGAGTGAGATGTCATCACGCTCAGATATACCAATCATCATTTTGCTCTTATCAAAAGTCATTACACACAAAACAAACTGTCCTACACTTGTTAAGTAAATATAAATTACATTCACAGCAATTCAGTTCGGCGAGTGAGATGTCATCACGCTCAGATATACCAATCATCATTTTGCTCTTATCAAAAGTAATTACACACAAAACAAACTGTCCTACACTTGTTAAGTACATATAAATTACATTCACAGCAATTCAGTTCGGCGAGTGAGATGTCATCACGCTCAGATACACCAATCATCATTTTGCTCTAATCAAAAGTAATTACACACAAAACATAAACTGTCCTACACTTGTTAAATAAATTACATTCACAGCAATTCAGTTCGGCGAGTGAGATGTCATCACGCTCAGATACACCAATCATCATTTTGCTCTAATCAAAAGTAATTACACACAAAACATAAACTGTCCTTAAATTGTTAAATAAATTACATTCACAGCAATTCAGTTTGGCGAGTGAGATGTCATCACGCTCAGATACACCAATCATCATTTTGCTCTAATCAAAAGTAATTACACACAAAACATAAACTGTCCTTAAATTGTTAAATAAATTACATTCACAGCAATTCAGTTCGGCGAGTGAGATGTCATCACGCTCAGATACACCAATCATCATTTTGCTCTAATCAAAAGTAATTACACACAAAACATAAACTGTCCTTAAATTGTTAAATAAATTACATTCACAGCAATTCAGTTCGGCGAGTGAGATGTCATCACGCTCAGATACACCAATCATCATTTTGCTCTAATCAAAAGTAATTACACACAAAACATAAACTGTCCTTAAATTGTTAAATAAATTACATTCACAGCAATTCAGTTCGGCGAGTGAGATGTCATCACGCTCAGAAACACCAATCATCATTATGCTCTAATCAAAAGTAATTACACACAAAACATAAACTGTCCTTAAATTGTTAAATAAATTACATTCACAGCAATTCAGTTCGGCGAGTGAGATGTCATCACGCTCAGATACACCAATCATCATTATGCTCTAATCAAAAGTAATTACACACAAAACAAACTGTCCTACACTTGTTAAGTAAATATAAATTACATTCACAGCAATTCAGTTCGGCGAGTGAGATGTCATCACGCTCAGATATACCAATCATCATTTTGCTCTTATCAAAAGTAATTACACACAAAACAAACTGTCCTACACTTGTTAAGTAAATATAAATTACATTCACAGCAATTCAGTTCGGCGAGTGAGATGTCATCACGCTCAGATACACCAATCATCATTATGCTCTAAACAAAAGTAATTACACACAAAACAAACTGTCCTACACTTGTTAAATAAATTACATTCATAGCAATTCAGTTCGGCGAGTGAGATGTCATCACGCTCAGATACACCAATCATCATTATGCTCTAATCAAAAGTAATTACACACAAAACATAAACTGTCCTTAAATTGTTAAATAAATTACATTCATAGCAATTCAGTTCGGCGAGTGAGATGTCATCACGCTCAGATACACCAATCATCATTATGCTCTAATCAAAAGTAATTACACACAAAACATAAACTGTCCTTAAATTGTTAAATAAATTACATTCATAGCAATTCAGTTCGGCGAGTGAGATGTCATCACGCTCAGATACACCAATCATCATTTTGTCCTAATCAAAAGTAATTACACAGAAAACATAAACTGTCCTACACTTGTTAAATAAATTACATTCACAGCAATTCAGATCGGCGAGTGAGATGTCATCACGCTCAGATACACCAATCATCATTTTGCTCTAATCAAAAGTAATTACACACAAAACATAAACTGTCCTACACTTGTTAAATAAATTACATTCACAGCAATTCAGTTCGGCGAGTGAGATGTCATCACGCTCAGACACAACCAATCATCATTAAGCTCTAATCAAAAGTAATTACACACAAAACATAAACTGTCCTACACTTGTTAAATAAATTACATTCACAGCAATTCAGTTCGGCGAGTGAGATGTCATCACGCTCAGATACACCAATCATCATTTTGCTCTAATCAAAAGTAATTACACACAAAACATAAACTGTCCTACACTTGTTAAATAAATTACATTCACAGCAATTCAGTTCGGCGAGTGAGATGTCATCACGCTCAGACACAACCAATCATCATTATGCTCTATACAAAAGTAATTACACACAAAATAAACTGTCCTAAACTTGTTAAATAAAGTACATTCACAGCAATTCAGATACACCAATCATTATCATGCTCTAAACAAAAGTAATTACACACAAAACAAACTGTCCTACACTTGTTAAACTAAAGCTGCTTTTGAGAAAAGCGCATGTCTCCCACAACTGCCTAATCATCTAAATAATATGTCAGTCTTTATATACTGTTCACTTAGAGCACATGTACATGCGCTTTTTTTCACACCGAAAGGACCCCTATAGTAGGCACCCTTTTGATGTCTAAAATGTGCAAGAAATCCAAGCGTGTTTTTGGTAATTCAAGGGCCATAATTCCGAAGTGCCTGGGCCGATTTGGCTAGTTATCGCACTTATTGGCAAACACATTTTGTTCAAGTTTGGTGAAGATCGGATGAGAAATGTTCGACTTAGAGTGCGGACAAGCTTTGTGACAGACACACACACAGACAGACTGGAGTAAATCAATACGTCTCCCACACCACTGTGTGGTGGGACACATACAGTCGACATCGTACTTGCGACCACCTCTATTAAGCGATTTTTGTATTAAACGACCGGTCAAAATCCCTCCTGAACGTTTTCAGTACATAAATTTATTCCATTAAACGACTTTTTTATTAAACGACCAGCAACCACTTTAATGGAGTCCCGACAGGTAAAATATTTAACAAAAGTATCTATTAAGCAACCTGGTACCAAATTCCTGCCCGGTAATTCTTCACCTGTGTAATTAGCGAGTACATTTTGCACCTGCCTGGATGCAATTAACCTTTGTGACAGTCGAACTGACGAACAATCCAGTTATAATTTTCAGTTTGTGAAATTTATATACATATATGTATGCTCATGATATATACAGTTACATTAAGAGTTAAAAATATCTTTTCTCTTCACCTGACTGAAATTCATTAAGAGACCACTCCATTAAGAGACCACTTTTTAGCAGTCCCTCTGGCGGTCTCTTAATACAATGTTGACTGTAATAAATTACATTTACAGCAATTCAGTTCGGCGAGTGAGATGTCATCATGCTCAGATACACCAATCATCATTAAGCTCTGTGTTCTACCAGGCTTTCCTAGTTATTCAAACAAAACCATCCAATTCTACAGCTACAGCAAATCGAAACATGGCAGCAACTCAAAAAGATTTTTTCATAATTAATGCATATCAATACTATTAAATTGCAACTGATTAAACAACAACCTGAAAACTGCCGTCCCTAACATCAACAAATCCAACCATCTGCTAATAATGAAAGTAGAAATCCACTCCAGATAAGTCCTTTTTTGATAATCAATAAAAACAGAGCTGCAGAGAAGCCAGAGCAATAGAAAATGGAAGCCAATCTATTGTTCACTACCATAAAATCTGTCGCATTCCATTACAGTAATACATTATGACCGCATTAACAAGACGCTCCATAGTCCACATTTTCACCAGACTAAATAGATGGACAGGTCAAAATTCAAAACAGCTCATCCTGCAAATATACTTGCCTTCAAACCATTTGTCCAGCCCTGATCGGTCAACAAGAACACATTTAATATACTGGTCCATGCAATGCCTAAATCCGGACGGTGCCAAGGTTTTTCTATTATTTGACCTACTGACCTAGTTTTTGAAGGCACGTGATCCACTTTCGAACCTGACCTAGATATCATCAAGATGAACATTCAGACCAACTTTCATACAGATCCCATCAAAAATATGGCCTCTAGAGAGGTCACAAGGTTTTTCTATTATTTGACCTACTGACCTAGTTTTTGATGGCATGTGACCCAGTTTCGAACTTGACCTAGATATCATCAAGGTGAACATTCTGACCAATTTTCATGAAGATCTCTTGAAATATATGGCCTCTAGAGAGGTCACAAGGTTTTTCTATTTTTAGACCTACTGACCTAGTTTTTGACCGCACGTGACCCAGTTTCGAACTTGACCTAGATATCATCAAGATGAACATTCAGACTAACTTTCATACAGATCCCATGAAAAATATGGCCTTTAGAGAGGTCACAAGGTTTTTCTATTATTTGACCTACTGACCTAGTTTTTGATGGCATGTGACCCAGTTTCGAACTTGACCTAGATATCATCAAGGTGAACATTCTGACCAATTTTCATGAAGATCTTATGAAATATATGGCCTCTAGAGAGGTCACAAGGTTTTTCTATTTTTAGACCTACTGACCTAGTTTTTGATGGCACGTGACCCAGTTTCGAACTTGATCTAGATATCATCAAGGTGAACATTCTGACCAATTTTCATGAAGATCTTGTGAAATATATGGCCTCTAGAGAGGTCACAAGGTTTTTCTTTTTTTAGATCTACTGACCTAGTTTCTGAAGGCACATGACCCAGTTTCGAACTTTACCTAGATATCATCAAGATGAACATTCTGACCAACTTTCATAAAGATCCCATGAAAAATGTGACCTCTAGAGTGGTCACAAGCAAAAGTTTACGGACGCACGCACGCACGGACGGATGGACGACGGACACCGCACGATCACAAAAGCTCAGCTTGTCACTTTGTGACAGGTGAGCTATAAATTGTGTGTCGTGGTGGATGACGTCATACAGCGCACGCCAGTTATTTGAGGTGCGGCAAGGTACTAATTTAATGAGAAAACAATTCTGCCTGTTGCAGACGACTCTTTTTCTTAGTTGATCAAAACTGACCTAAAAACATGTTTTACAATTCTTACTATCCTCAGTATTTAAGAAATTTAACCAATTTCTGTTATATAATAATTAATTCAATAGAGAAGAAAATGTCAGCATTTTGCAGACAAGGGAAGCAATTCTTAAGATAAAATAGGCGAGGCGTCATTATAGTGCATAGTTGAGTCAAAAAGTATAACAACAGCAACAGAACCTGCATGTGGGTGAGAATAGTTGTAAACATTACTTTTCGCTAAGATAGATTTTATTGCGTATTATTGTTGTATATTGGCAGTTACACATTAAATTAGAAACTAGTCCACGTGATCACGTGATTAACAGGTAATAAAACTTCAATCGAACGGAGATGTCTGTATACATTTACAGGACTGAATCGGACTGCTTTGTTTCAAACAAAGTCGTGTTTATTGTTATTTTTATGTGCACAGATTCATTGCATTTCAAGCCGAAATAGTGTCCGAATATTTAAGCACTCTGAAGGTCGATTTTGACAGCTTTTACTGGCCCACTTCGGATGACTTTTTCTATGATGAAATCAGCAATATACGATTTTCTTGTTTTGCATAGAGATTTATAAAGAACCTAAAATTACACTTGAAATGTGATGCAAGTGCGGTTTTGGAAATGCAAAGTTATTGGCATAAAACCACCAAAAGTGTCCGGATTTAGGCACTGGACCAGTAAGTATGACAAGAAATTCTGTTCTAGTTGTCTTCAATATGCCATCAGTTCGGTAGGTGATATTTCTGGTCATCAGAGTTGGTAAACTATGACCTTGATTAAGTCATCATTTGGCATTTAAAACTAGAATGCAGGTTTTTACATCTAACAAACACAGTCAAGTCATATAAATACATTTCATCCTTGAAAGGTATCAGAAGCCACTAGATGCCCTTTTTGGGACATTATTTCCGACATTGTTTGTCACTAGGATAGAACATGAGACCAGTCATTTGAGAGAATTCAACAAACAGCCTCAATTCAACAAGTCATTCAAACAATGTAAAACACCAAAAATTGTTAAATACTGCTATCAGTAAGATCAGTTATCTTCATAGTTATTCAACTACGACTCTTCCTAAATCTAAATCATCATCTAGCAGCATGTAAACTGCTTTAGTCATCAAATTCTACAGTGTTCTGCAGCCAGATATATTTGTTAGGATGTCCACAAAACAATCAAATAAATTATTAACTGTGCTGAGGTAAACAGTATTTGGCAGGATGTCCCCTAACCAATCAAATTCTACAGAGTGCTGCAGCCTAATGTATTTAACAGAGTGTCCACTAAACAATGGCATTCTAGTGTGCTAAGGTCAAGAGTACTTTAATAGTAGGATGTCCTCTAAACAATCAAATTCTACTTTGTGCTGCAGACAAGTGTATTTAGCAGAATATCCACAAACAATGAAATTATCTAGTGTGCTGAGGTCAAGTCTACTTAGTAGGATGTCCACAAAACATTCTAATTCTACTATGTGCTGCAGACAAGTGTTTTTAGCAGGATGTCCATAAAAAATGAAATTCTAGTGTGATATGATTCAAGTCTGCTACAGTCACATGTAACTTAAGCATCTTCTAAATTTTAATTTCTGACATCATCAATTACAGATTAATTATCATGAAATGAATTTTACAAAACAGACTTGATTCAGTAACAACAGCCCCTTCCAACAAGGCCAACAGTAAGACAATTAATAAAAGAGTTGGACAAGAAAATCTGTTCTAGCCTATATGCCATCAGTTCGGTAGGTGATATTTCTGGTCATCAGAGTTGAGAAACTATGATCTTGATTAAGTCATCATTTGGCATTCCTTTCATTAACACTATACTAAACTTGCAAGACAAAAAAAATGTATGTGTCACTCCTTTCTTCTACAAAATAAACCAGGAACACTGAAATTCTCTGTATAGAATTGAGAAACACTGCTATCAGTAAGATGAGTTATCTTCATAGTTATTAAACTACGACTCTTCCTAAATCTAAATCATCATCTAGCAGTATGTAAACATAGTCAGCAAATTCTATAGTGTTCTGCAGACAAATGTATCAAGTAATACACTCAGTTCCAAAAGAAAGTGTGCACTTAGTTTTCTGTTATTTTTTCTCGGTTATTTTCATGAAAACTTATGTTTGGTACCAAAATTTAAATCAGTTTGTAAACAAACTGGTGTGCATTTTAGACTTTGAGTTATACCTGAGAGTTAGTGTATGAAACAAGAGCTGTCTCCATAGGATGACACATGCCCCCAATGGCACTTTGAATGAATAGTTATGACCGATGTTAGAGCTTAGGACCTTTGAGCTACGGACCTGGGTCTTGTGCGCGACACGTCGTCTTACTGTGGTACACATTCATGCCAAGTTATTTGAAAATCCATCCATGAATGACAAAGATATGGACCGGACACGCCCATCAATGCACTATCCTTTAACGTCTAAGTGTGACCTTGACCTTTGAGCTACGGACCTGGGTCTTGCGCGCGACACGTCGTCTTACTGTGGTACAAATTCATACCAAGTTATTTGAAAATCCATCCATGGATGACAAAGATATGGACCGGACACGCCCACCAATGCACTATCCTTTAACGTCTAAGTGTGACCTTGACCTTTGAGCTACGGACCTGGGTCTTGCGCGCGACACGTCGTCTTACTGTGGTACACATTCATGCCAAGTTATTTGAAAATCCATCCATGGATGACAAAGATATGGACCGGACACGAAAATTGCGGACAGACTGACAGACGGTTCAAAAACTATATGCCTCCCTTCGGGGCATAAAAATGAAACAGAAACGTCGGGGAATTTTTTGAAATATTTAAACTTAAAAAGTGCACACTTTCTTTTGGAACTGAGTATATGTTCACAAAACTATAAAATTCTACAATATTCTGCAGCTAAGTACAGTATGCAAACAGAACCATTCAACTCTATTGTGTTCTTCAGCTAAGTCTATCTAGCAGTATGTCCAAAAAACTAGTTCAAATTCTACTGTGTGTTGCACCAAAGTGTATCTAGAAGACAGTCAACACACTTATAAATTCTAGAGCATGTTTTAACCAATTTTATATGGCAGCTAGTCAACAAAATCATGAAATTTTACTGTGTGCTGTAGCCAAGTTTACCTGGCATAAGTCAACTAAATGGTTAAATTTCACTGTGTGGTATTTAGTGGGAATCCAACAAAAAGACCAAACGGAAGTCTGCTTTGGAAAAGTGTACCTAGAAGAAAGGTTTCAAAATGTTCAAATTTTACACTGTAATGTCACCAATTGTATCTAGCAGTATGTAAACATATCCTCAACTTTACTGTGTGCTACAGCCAAGTGTAAGAACAACTTCTAAATTTCAGGTATTTTCAGAGGCAGATTAGTTCTTTTTACATGTTATCCCTAACAACATATGAAAAGGTCACAAAACAACACACAGTAAAAGAGTTGGACAAGAAAATCTGTTCTAGCCTATATGCCATCAGTTCGGTAGGTGATATTTCTGGTCATCATAGTTGGAAAACTATGACCTTGATTAAGTCATCATTTGGCATTTTTTTTTTCATTTACCGTAAAAACTTTATATTACGCAGTTTTTTAAACAATTTTTTTCATTTTCACAATGGGGTGCGTATTACTATTATACACCAAAGTAGAGCTTCGTACATTTTTTTTCTTATTTTGATAGCACGTAAATATCGCCAGATATCGGGACAATTTTTGTCAACTTGTACGCCGTCTGCTGTTATACGTTATTTGCACCTCCAATATTATTGAAGAGCGCTCTTTCAGCTGGGCCTAAAAGCAGGTATGGTGCCGTACGATAAAGTTGCTTTTAATTGCGTGTTTTCTTTTTTAATTTTTATCGTTTAAACGGCCATGTGTTCACGAAGTCGGTCAACTGTCGTACATGTCCAACAGTGATGGATTATGGGCCAGTAGAATTAATAAAACCTTGTGAAGTGCAAAATTTTGCAGTTTGTGTAAAATCAGTAAAAAAAAAATTCTGTCAAATGCTGTTCAAATAAAATGCAACTAAAACGGTTTGTTTGTTATTTCTGTATTCCAAGCCAATTAGTTTATACATAATTTATTTTAGGCTGATTGTGAAGGAAGTTTTACGACTTATATTAATCACTCTCGACACCTCATTCGTGATGGAATCCATCGCCACGAGGGTATGAGAGAAGAGGCCAGTTTCCCTTTTTAATGCGGAGTGCCAAGCAAGGCAGGTACTGGTACCATTTTTAACGTCTTTGGTATGACGCGGCCGGGGATCAAACCCACGACCTTCCGCACTCGAAGCGGACGCTCTACCACTAGGCTATCGAGGCGGTTATCCAAGCCAATTATTACTGATCAATTCAGTCAATCATACACTGTTAAACAAACACGCAAATCAACTACTCCTCTGATGTACTTGTACATATGTGGTTCATACAGAACTTTCAAAACAAAATTCAAGTACTTTTCAAGCATTTTTCCCCCATTTTCAAGGAATACAAAATCACATTTGTCGCATTTATTTCTTTTACTCATGACAAATTCAGTCGACTTTCTACAAAATTACCCTGGAAATGACCTTCAGTTCAGCACCAATAAAATTTCATGTTCTGATAACTGCGTTTAGAGTACTAAAACCCATACCGTACTATCATTTACCCGTCGGTAAGCCCTGTCGCAGACAGGTCTGTCATTTGTTCACTTTTCTCTCTCTCTCTCTCTCTCTCTCTCTCTCTCTCTCTCGATATTTTGGTCTGATCTATTTTTTTTTTCTTTCTGATTTTCTATTTGCAGAACATCAATTCAAGGACAATTTATCAAAATTTACTCGTTTTTTTTCTTCTCAAAATTAAAGTACTTTTCAATGAGTTTTTGGCAGTTTCAAATTCAAGTACTTTTCAAGTACTAGGCATCAAATTCAAGTACTTTTCAAGACCTGTACAAACCATGTCGTAATTATGAAATGTTGTTTGCACGTATTAAGCTTGCTGAGAAGGGGCTGACAGTTTGAGAAAGTGTCATGTTTTCAGAGTACATATGACATTTTTTTTTAGATGTCCATAACCGGTTAAGATGCCAGTGCTATTTCCATGCAAAGTTGTTGTTACATGAGCCGAAAAATGTCCGATTGTAAACAAAATTCTCAGACTAATTTTCGATGCGTATTATATTTCAATGTATGTTTTCCCAAGGTTTTGATACAAGATCGTGGGTGCGTAATATATATGCTAGTGTAATATATTCAAGTTTTTACAGTAATTTTATATAAGCTTGCAGAAATTACAATAAATGTGTCAATTATCTGCACTGTTTCTTCTCTTGCAATATGAACAAGGAACACTGAAATTCTTTGTATAGAATTGAGAAACACCGCCATCAGTAAGATGAGTTATCTTCATAGTTATTAAACTACGACTCTTCCTAAATCTAAATCATCATCTAGCAGTATGTAAACATAGTCAGCAATTCTACAGTGTTCTGCAGCCAAGTGTATCAAGTAATATGTTCACAAAACAATCAAATTCTACAATATTCTGCAGCCAAGTACAGTATGCAAAAAAAAAAAACCATCAAATTCTTAAGTGTGCTTCAGCCAAGTGTATTTTGGACCCATCAACATCCGACAAAGTCAATAAAACAACACACAGTAAAGATTTAAGACAAGAAAATCTGTTCTAGATATTGCCTATATGCCATCAGTTCGGTAGGTGATATTTCTGGTCATCAGAGTTGGAAAACTATGACCTTGATTAAGTCATCATTTGGCATTTTTTTCATTTAATTTTATATAAGCTTGCAGAAATTACAAAATATGTGTCACTTATGTTTACTATTTCTTCTCTTGCAATATGAACCAGGAACACTGAAATTCTCTGTATAGAATTGAGAAACACCGCCATCAGTAAGATGAGTTATCTTCATAGTTATTAAACTACGACTCTTCCTAAATCTAAATCATCATTTAGCAGTATGTAAACATAGTCAGCAAATTCTACAGTGTTCTGCAGCCAAGTGTATCAAGTAATATGTTCACAAAACAATCAAATTCTACAATATTCTGCAGCCAAGTACAGTATGCAAACAGAACCATTTAATTCTACAGTCTGCTTCAGCCAAGTGTATTTAGCAGTATGTCCAAAAAACTAGTTCAAATTCTGCAGTGTGTTGCACCAAAGTGTATCTAGCAGACAGTCAACAATTTCATGAATTCTAGAGCATGTTTTAACCAATTCTTGTCTTACAACATTGTTAAACACTGCCATCAGTAAGATCAGGTGTCTTCATAGTTATTAAACTACGACTTCCTAAATCTAAATCATCATCTAGCAGTATGTAAACATAGTCATCAAATTTCAGGGTACCGGTATATAAGACAAGTTTAACATCAGGCTCTATTTTTTCATAACAACTACACTTAAAATAATAAGAGTAACATTGCTATAACAACTGAACTTCTACTGCATTTATATTTTAAGTTGTCAGTGAAATGATGTTAACTGCAATTAACAGAACCAGTATGTGTGTGTAGTCATCAGTGAGAACAGAGTTATCTTCATAGTTGTTGAACTACGACTCTTCCTAATTCTAAACATCATGTGACTATATACTAACTGACAAAATCCAGCTTAGACTTCATATTTTAACATGTAATTCAAGTACACCAACCCAATACTATGTCTGTATTTCTGAGAAACTCAATTGACAAATATTCCAAGTGGCTAAGGAAAGGGAGAGTGCTACAAGCTTTTTAACTCTTGATTTCAATTATTAATAAATTAACCTTGTTCATTTCCATGACTGTATAAAGCATATCATTGGTTAATATAAAGGGAAAGATCCAGCAAATCGGCTTCCTATTGTTAACTACATAAAACAAAGGCAATCAACACATGTAAAACATGCTGACTGACTGTTATAAATGGTACACAGTCCCCATACTTCATAATTATGCTGTATATAGATATAGAAATTACCTTCTTCAAATTGTAAGAGGGCAGGTTGTCCAGCACCAGGCTCCTCCCCCTGGTCCTGTGTTTGAGCACTGATCTGTAATGATGAAATATACATATGCAGGCAACACTTAAACGCTGGCAACAACACCTTACTAGTTTCACAAAACAGCAGGTTTTAATTTTTGTTTTAGGTTAGGCACCATTTTTTCAACAGTATTTCAGTTATGTTAACAGCAGGCAATTAACCCAAATGATGTTCCAGGATTCTGTACCAGTACTAACCTGTTCTCCACAAGTAACTTCAAACTTCTCCACATGAATCAAGAACTGGGAAACGAAATGACTTCAGACACAGTATCTTTTATCAAATCCTCACAGAGAACATACATCTAGCACTCTCCCTCCCGAGCTTAACAGGTGGACTTTCAAGTTTTGTAAAGACAAACTGACACTCCAGCCACAGAAAAAATTACACATTAATGTAATGTGATACTATAAATACACATTTCATGCATTTGTGCCAATAATTTATCGATATATTTGCTTTATCATTATATATATGTCCCCAGACATCCTATTTTTTGCTAAATATTTAATAGGTATCCCCATTCCCTTAATTCCAAGAAATTTATTGCTTTAAATCCCTCTGTTTACAAATTCCTCAACAATTCATCTTAAAACACTGAATGAACAGTCCCATATGTTTTGTGACTTTTGTTACCTGTGAGAGCATAATGTCCAGTTTGCCTTTTAACCTTGACAACTTGCCTAGCATCGTGACACGCGAGTCCATCATCTGATACAGTGTACTAAACGTCTCCACAATTTCTGGAAACTGAAAACATGTAATTTATTTTTTAAAATAAATAACAATGTAATCTTAACTTTCACAATTTTCATGTTAAACGTTATTGCCGACAGTGATCACATTCAGAGTGACATTTGATATCGCTAGGACTTTGTCACACTGTTGCAACTTCCACTCTTACTTCATATTCAAACCAGTGCTATTTTATACACAAGTTACCCAGTATGATACAATAAAAGAATGTTTTCTGCAACACCTTTCATGAGAGTGAGGTGGTAACATAACAAAATATAAATTTATTACGTCATTTTCATAACAACAGTGTAAAACCATAAACTTACTGTCATTAAATATGATGTATGTACAGCTAATACCGTTTGAGTCCACACAACCTGTGATATACCCCTGTAATCAATCAAGATTTTAAACTTTAGGAACCAGCTTTACATGGCATATAAAACTTACATTTTATTGAAATACTTTTTTTTTAATTTAGCATTTCCAACAAAAGTAACTGTAATGTAAAATCATAAAAATACCTATGCAAGGACAATGATTATAAATCTGAATATGTGTTTCTAAATGCAAAGTTAGTGGTATACCATATATAGTGCAGAAAATTACAGGATATTTCATTCATTTACAAGATAAAAAGGTTGACATAAGGGTTGTATTTCTTGACTAACTTGGTATTGCAATCTTCAAACAACAGATCTGAGGTAATAAACTTACGACTGTGCATGCCCATGCATCCTTCGTGTCAGTTCTTGCACAAGAGGTATCACCATTTGTACCGGTAACTTCCGTACCGTGTTCTGTATTAATTTACGGTCAGTTTTCTGTAAAACTTGCTGCAAAACAATAATTTGTTATAATAGAGTTGTAGGAAATACTTCTATTTTACAAAATATTTTCAACCGCCTCGGTAGCCTAGTGGTAGTGTCCGTTTAGAGTGCGGGAGGTCGTGGGTTCAATCCCCGGCTGCGTCGTCCCAAAGACGTAAAAAATGGTACTAGTAGCTTCCTCGCTTGGCACTCAGCATTAAGGGGATAGTGCTAGGACTGGTTAGCCCGGTGTCAGTATAATGTAACTGGGTGGGGTATCATGTCACGTGTCTACGGCGTGATATTCCAGTGAGGCAGCATTATAAAGTTGGACATTGTGCTCACTGCTACAAGTAGAGACCATCTACTGAAATATATGACTGAAAAATTGTTGAAAAAGACGTTAAACCCGAACACACACACACACAAAATAGTTTCTATCACTGAAAATCAGTAACTACAGTAACAAAACTGCTCAAGGTTAAAAGGGAATAAACAAATACTAGAGTTACCACAGGTTTTAAGTGACCTAAACATGGATATAGGAAGATGTCCAGGGACCACATCAATTGCTTGAGCAAGAAGTGTTTCAATGTAGATTTATGAGACATTAGCAAGTAATAATTTCATCTGTCAGAATAAATTCCATTATATTGGTGAAATAATTTACAAACTGGTAATCATCACCCAGATTGTCCTACTTCTTCCTTATAAACGTTTCTTATTTCTCGCAAAGAATGTGTCACTATTGCCAGTACTTACATTTAACAATTTTTTATCTTGACTCTGCAGTCCCTGTATTAAAAGTGTAACTAAGGTATCTGCTTTCGGAGGCTGTTTCCGATCCCCTGACTTTGGTTTCTCCAAACTGACTGCATTCAGTCTCTGTTCTAATGTCATCTAGTTACAAATAGTGAAAAAATATTTAACATCAATATCTCTATGATGGCATTTTAAGTACAAAAATAAGGTGATGTTTTATGTGCAAACGGCATTGAAATATTCTATCTTTGCAGTATACTGATCATTAAAAAAGATAGTTTAACATGCAACGTCAATGAGATATTTTTTCTCTTCTGCTTGGTTTGTTGTATTTGTACTGATTATTTATTTCCTATGTTAAACTATAAACAGAATTCTATTAAAAAGAAAACAATACTAACATAAGAATAAAAGCAGATATCTAGATACTAATAGCAGAAAACAAGAGCTGTCTCCATAGGATGACACATGCCCCCGATGGCACTTTAAATGAATAGTTATGGCCGATGTTCGAGTTTAGGACCTTTGACCTACAGAGCTGGGTCTTGCGCGTGACACGTCGTCTTACTGTGTCACACATTTATGCGTAGTTATTTTAAAATGCATGGATGAATGACAAAGATATGGACCGGACACGCCCATCAATGCACTATCATGAAAAAAGACCTTTAACATCTAAGTGTGACCTTGACCTTTGAGCTACGGATCTGGGTCTTGCGCATGACACGTCGTCTTACTGTGGTACACATTCATGCCAAGTTATTTGAAAATCCATCCATCGATGACAAAGATATGGACCGGACACGCCCATCAATGCACTATCCCTTAATGTCTAAGTGTGACCTTGACCTTTGAGGTACGGACCTGGGTCTTGCGCGCGACACATCGTCTTACTGTGGTACACATTCATGCCAAGTTATTTGAAAATCCATCCATCGATGACAAAGATATGGACCGGACACGCCCATCAATGCAATAACCTTTAATGTCTAAGTGTGACCTTGACCTTTGAGCTACGGACCTGGGTCTTGCGTGCGACACGTCGTCTTACTGTGGTACACATTCATGCCAAGTTATTTGAAAATCCATCCATCGATGACAAAGATATGGACCGGACACGCCCATCAATGCACTATCCTTTAATGTCTTAAGTGTGACCTTGACCTTTGAGCTACGGACCTGGGTCTTGCGCGCGACACGTCGTCTTACTGTGGTACACATTCATGCCAAGTTATTTGAAAATCCATCCATCGATGACAAAGATATGGACCGGACACGAAAAATGCGGACAGACTGACAGACTGTTCAAAAACTATATGCCTCCCTTCGGGGGCATAAAAACAGATATTTCTATGTTAAACTGATAGTACAGAAATGTTTACCTCTCCTACAGAAGCTTTCCTCTTCCGCCGGCGTCCGGCTTGTTCTTGTGTAGGAGGTTGTGGAGCCATCTGACCAGGAACTAATACAGTCATGTCTTTAGATACCTCTGGTGTCTTCACCTAATTTTTAAACATACTGTTGTTATTAATATATCAACTCAAATGAATCACTGATAGACAAAAACCTTAACAAAACACATCATAAATAAAACACAGGATACTTCTGAAAAATATCTCACTTTTCTGGTCTGACCTCTTTTTCGTTAACAAAATTTATCTTATTTATACATCAAATGCAGAGTTTGCCAAATACTTTTTAGAAGTAAGCTATTAAAACAACAGTGATCTATCTCTATGAAGGAGTCTACTTTTAAGATAAAGTCTAATTGTCAAAGGTTCAACCTGACCAAGGTCACAATTTTCACTTCATTTTCTGAAATGGGAAATAATTCATGTAAGCTTATTGCATTTTCACAAGCCAGTAAACTAATTTAACAGCTACTTACCTTGGTCACATTGCTATCCTTTTTATGTCTCACTGTCATTGAATCTTCTCGTACAAGGCACATCTCTGGTTCTGACGTTGAACATGTCTGGAAGAAAACAAACCAGTGTTTTCTGTAAATACTGACCACAACATGGTATGTGTGTTTTAACATAAATTACCTCTATTTAAAGCAGAGACCAAGTTCTTTTGGGAAAAACTTTCAAACATTGTTGCCAATTTTTTAGAATTTATGTACTTCCAAGTAATGCCACAGATTGAAGTAAAACCTTTAAGGATGATCTCATGCAGGGCTCCGCAAATCCGACAGATCTACATGTAAATACGAGTAGAAATCCACTCCGGGCAACTGGAATTTGGTGAATAGTACTCGTCCTGTAAGACGAATGCAATTTTCTATCAAAAATATAACAAATTCAATTAAACTGGAGCCGCGCAGAAGCCTAATAGCAAAGATCTAAAACAGAAGTTGATTTGTTGTTAGCAACTCTAATCTGCCCTACTCTGTTACTATACCTCAAAATGAATTTATCAAGCCCTATCATGCATTCATTATTACAGTAAAATGCACTTACAACTTTTTCGAATGTAGGTTTGAGATTATTCCCATGCACCAGTAACAATTTATGTGTTTCCTCATCACAGACATAAGCAGCCAGGATTTGTATTGGTTTCGGCACAGCAGTTTTATTCGCTTCACTAGCTATCTGTATTGTAACCTTAGGCATCAATGGTTTCTTCAATTTCCTGAAAAAATAACAAGAGATCACAGAGTGATCTTGGCGCCCACCAATGTACCATTTTTGAGTGTTCCAAATTTCAAGACTTACTGACTAGCTCAAGGTCAAATTTCATTTCCGTACACAACACTTTGCATGTGGTCCAAATTCGAAAGCTGTAGCTTGAGAAATGTGAAAGTAGGTCACTAGATCAATTTCAAGGACGAAACGTGAAAGTAGGTCACTAGGTCAAAATCAAGGTCAAATTACACTTCAGAACACAAATTTATGCATGTGGTCCAAATTTAAAGCCTGTACCTTCAAAAATGTGAAAGTAGGTCACTAGGTCAATGTCAAGGTCAAAGTTTTTTCGGTACACAATCCTATGCATGTGGTCTAAATTTGAAGCCTGTAGCTACAGAAATGTGAAAGTAGGTCACTAGGTCAATCTTAAGGTCAAAGTTCATTTCGTACACAAAACTATGCAAGTGGTCCAAATTTGAAGGCTGTAGCTCGAGAAATGTGAAAGTAAGGTCACTAGGTCAAAATCAAGGTCAAATTTTATTTCGGAACACAGAACTATGCATGTGTTCCAAATTTGAAGCCTGTACCATCAAAAATGTGAAAGTAGGTCACTAGGTCAATGTAAAGGTCAAAGTTTGTTTCGGTACACAAAACTATGCATGTGGTCCAAATTTGAAGGCTGTAGCTTGAGAAATGTGAAAGTAGGTCAGTAGGTCAAAATCAAGGTCAAATTCCAATTCGGAACACAGAACTATGCATGTGGTCCAAATCTGAAGCCTGTACCTTCAAAAATGTGAAAGTAGGTCACTAGGTCAAAGTCAAGGTCAAAGTTTTTTTCAGTGCACAAAACTATGCACGTGGTCCAAATTTGAAGGCTGTAGCTACAGAAATGTGAAAGTAGGTCACTAGGTCAAAATAAAGGTCAACTCATGTCAAGGTTCATCTTGCCACTCAAAACCATACAGGTAGTCCAAACTTGAATGTTGTAGGTTATTGACAAGAAGATTTGTAAATCTTTTCCCTATATAAGTCTATATGAACCATGTGACCCCCCAGGGCGGGGCCATATTTGACCCTAGGGGGATAATTTGAACAAACTTGGTAGAGAACCACTAGATGATGCTACATTACAAATGCCAAAGCCCTAGGCTTTGTGGTTTGGACAAGAAGATTTTCAACGTTTTTCCCTATGTAAGTCTATGTAAACCATGTGACCCCCGGGGCGGGGCCATATTTGACCCTAGGGGGATAATTTGAACAATCTTAGTAGAAGACCACTAGTTGATGTCATATACAAAATATCAAAGCCCTAGGCCCTGTGGTTTTGAACAAGAGGTTTTTCAAAGTTTTTCCCTATATAAGTGTATATAAACCATGTGACCCCCGGGGCGGGGCCATATTAGACCCCAAGGAAATATTTTGAATCATCTTGGTAGAGGACCACTAGATGATGCTTCATACCAAATATCAAAGCCCTAGGCTCTGTGGTTTTGGACAAGAAGATTTTCAAAGTTTTTCCCTATATAAATCTATGTAAACTATAGAAATAAACAAAGGGCCATAACTTACTAAAAAATTGTTGAACCAGTTTGATTTTCAGGGGGACACAACTAGGGTACCAATACATCATTCTGACAAAGTTTGGTCAAAATCCCCCAGGTAGTTTATGAGGAGATGCGATAACGAGAAATTGTTAACGGACGGAAGGACGGACGGACTGACGGACGGACGGAAGGACGACGGACCACGGACGCAGAGTGATTTGAATAGCCCACCATCTGATGATGGTGGGCTAAAAATGAAATTCTGGCATGTACACTTAAATATACTCTATATTATTCTCAAGATTTTTTTCTACAAATCACCATTTGAACATAGCTTCAACTTAACCCTTACCCTGCTATATTTCTAAAATGAACTTGTCCATCTTTCAATAAGAACAGTACCACTGACTGTTAAAAGTAGCCTGGGAAGCCGTTGATAATATTTATGCTTTGTCAGAAGAAATGAAACATATTATCCATGCAGTAAAGATCCCACTTAATTTGCGCTAATTAGAGTTAATTCGCATTCATCGAGTTTCTGATATTATCAACGCCTGGGGAAATCTGAAGGAGTTTCCATGTCACTACTGATTATCGATTTTCTATAATTAGCCTTATTAACATGTGATCATATTTGCGCTTTTTTGAAACGAAAACGAGGCAATGGTGCCGGAAATTCGGCAATTTTCGTAGATCACTAGGTCTGCATTTATATAACATCTTGATAGCTATGATGCAGACTTAAGTTTATACTGACATATTTAAAAGTTGTTACAACTTGCTGGAAAAGCTATGGGAGGTACTAACTGGTATTTTGTCTCGCCCGGAAATGTTCGGAAACCTTCGGAAGTACACGATTCTGATCTGTCTTTTCCGTGAGAATTCCGTTTCTATTTTTAGCCATGGATAATTGCTTTCAGAAGTTATCGTTCCTTATCAAACACCCGCATATTTCGGGTGTAATATAGGTGGCGCTGCGGTCCGAAAACAGGTTTCCCCAGGCTGTCAATTTGCAGGTAGAAAGAAAGTTAGAAACTGTCAGACTGGATTCCCAGGCTATGTTAACCCTTTCCCACATGGATACGTTTATCACCGTATCTATCGATTACCGAACAGAAACGTATTGACCCGAGTCTATCGGTTCCCCGATAGAAACGTATTATACCGATTAACGGCCATTTGAACAGAATCGTTTTATCCCGTGTCTCATAATCAATCGCTTTATTTTCGTTCTTTTCCTAAAGAAACAAATTCCGGATGTTTACTAACACAAAATATGGGATTTCGTCATCATTATTTACGTACAAGATCATGTGGTTACTATCTAAATTTATCGAGTACTTTGCAAAGAAAGACACCGGGGTTTTTTCCTACATGTGCACGACGCTACGTCATGGAAAATTACTGAGAAAACTGCTTGCAACTGGCCGGTTCGCGGGCTTTCCCGTTCTAAAAATAACAACCATTTAACATCAAAGTATTTTTAAATGTGTTAGGTCATGAAGGTCACGCGTGATACATGCGGATTTCCCCTAAACAACAATTTGTGTATACGATGGCTTGGAATTTATGGCCTTACATAACGGGAAGTGTTAATCAAAACAGAAGGACCGCGGCTTTCAAATATTTTATGACACCCCAAGAGTTAATTGCTGCGGAAGTCACCCGTGATGTACCGACGTTTGATCATCAAAATATTACGTAATATTATCTTAAAATTTTTAATTTTTAGCACAAGAATACTGTAGTCGGTTACGAGTCTCGATCTCGGCGATCTTTTTGCACTTTCAGAAATTTTATGATCCGTTATTTTTGTAGTGTTATTCAGTTTGATGGTTGTTTTTTTTATATAAATACTTACCGATTCCGATTCGGAAGATAAGTCTATTAACTATAAATCAAACTTTCAAACATCAAAATGAAATTGTATATGAATTTCAATGTGAAAGTAATCCAAAACAGAATTTTATGCCTAAAAATATATATTCCCGTACTTTTAACACTTTATATCTTCGAAACTCAAAGAGAAACTACAATAAATTTTGTATCATCGGAAAGAGAATTTAAATTGCTACAAACTTTATATTGACAAAAATAATGTCAAACTTACAGAAAATATTAAAATAATGACATTTTTAACATAAGTGTGTGTAATCACAAAATAATGCCAACACCTCTGTTCAGATAAGACAGTCACCTTTATCAGCCATATACCGATTATTGATTATTGATTATCACTTATCAGTGTTATGTAAAAGAGGTTGCTTTGGCTTCTGTTCTGTGTGGTAAAGGGTTAAAAGTGGTATTTACCAAAAAGATACTAACTGAATGACAAACAGTTCAGATCTTGATCAGACTAAATGGACCTGAATCTGCAAGGCAGAATCAGTCACCTCCAGCATGATAAGGGTTAATATATATTTTGCAATATTAACTTTCCACAGTGTTCCTGGCAGTTATATCCGGACCAAGCAATGTAAGGCTGGTCCAGCAGTACATACAGAAGGTTACTCTACCCTGGGTGACCGGTCTGAGAGGACAGATCATCCTGCAAACCATCAGAAATACCAGGGACATAGTGAATATTTCACGCCTTTATGGTTACGTCATTTTCTAGTACTGTTAATTAAAATAAACCGTTTCATTGATAATTGAGAAAGTCACAGATATATACTGCTGACAGGTTGAAATTGTCTCTACATACTCAAAAATCTACAGTAGCACTACGGTAGTAACCCAGTGTGACTCTATTGTGGCATTCTGAGAGATAAGCAAGGTTATTATGACCTTTCTTCTAGTTTATATGATCATGTCAATCTGTGAATCAGAACTGAAAATGTAGCAATTTTCAGGAGACATGATTCAGGGACATTAAGAAAGAGGTCCGGTCATGTCTATACCCTATCTATTGGAACATTTCTCTACTTCCATTGCACAATCTACACTTTCAACACCTGGACCCCAGCTCAACCTAGAACTGGGTAAACCAGGGAACCAGACTTTAGTGAGACACAGGTGTGCAGGAAGGTTTACAAATATTCATCAAAACAGACTGAAGTCAGCAAACTAGAGCACTACCTTGAAGCAACAAGAATTCTGTATCAATGGCTATTTCATGCATATAAAGTAAGTTATATCAGTGATTTTTTTCTGTGCTGTATCCAGTATCAGAAATTACATATCTCCATACTCATAATTTCAGAGAGATTCCCATTGTAAAACAATCATCACATACCAGATAAAACTTACTTTGTTTGAATGGTACATGGCAAAGAGGGTGTGAAGGAGGGTTTGTTTTGTTTAACACTGTATTTTTTAATCAGTCCTACACTGTGCTCAGTTAACCTATCTGCATTGTTCCTGAACTTCTTACCAGTATCTGGATTTACAAGCAGTGACAACTTCTCCACATGAATGAGAAATGCAGGATGAATGACCACAGACATAGCCTTCGGTTTCTGGATTTAGAACCTAGGATCTACTCCTGATGGCAAGTCTTGTGTTGCTGATTCATGTATGCATAATACTACTGCATAGTCAAATCAAACTTTGCCTGGCCACTATGCAATCATAAAAAGTTCAGAACTAAATTCTTTGATTTTCATGTTTGAATGGTCTTGAAGAAGAGACTAGAAAATGCTTTTGTAAAAAAGCGCATGTCTCCCCCAATGCAAAGTCCTATAGGCAAGAAGTCAATAGGGGTCAGGAGCGAAAGTCAAAGAGACACTGATGGTTGGCTGCAATAGGGATCATCTACTTGGCATGTCCAGTCATCCAGCTAAATTTCAACACTCGTGGCCTAGTGGTTCTCAAGTCACTGTTCAGGCTCCTGTGACCCTGACCTTTCATCAAGTGACCTCAAAATAAATAGGGGTCATGTACTCTGCATGTCCAATCATCCTATTAAGTTTCAACATTGTAGGTCAAGTGGTTCTCAAGTTATTTCCAAAAAATGATTTTACATGAACAGGCCACTTTGACCTTGACCTTTAATAGACTGACCCCAAAATCAATAGGGGTCATCTATTCTGCATGTTCAATCATCCTATGAAGTTTCAACATTCTGGGTAAAGTGGTTCTCAAGTTATTGATCGGAACTGGTTATCAATGTTCAGGCCCCTGTGACCTTGACCTTTAACGGAGTGACCCCAAAAACAACAAGGGTCATTTACTCTGCATGAACAATCATCCTATGAAGTTTCAACATTCTGGGTTGAGAGGTTCTCAAGTTATTGATTGGAAATGGTTTTCCATGTTCAGGCCCCTGTGGCTTTGACCTTTAACAGAGTGACCCTAAAATCGTTAGGGTTCATCTACTCTGCATGACCAATCATCCTATGAAGTTTCATCATTCTGGGTCAAGTGGTTCTCAAGTTACTGACCAGAAATGGTTTTCAATGTGCAGGCCCCTGTGACCTTGACCTTTCACAGAGTGACCCCAAAATCGTTCGAGGTCATCTACTCTTTATGACCAATCATCCTATTAAGTTTCAACATTCTGGGTCAAGTGGTTCTCTAGTTATTGATCAGAAATGGTTTTCAATGTTCAGGCCCCTGTGACCTTGACCTTTGACGGAGTGATCCCATAATCAATAAGGGTCATCTACTCTTTATGACCAATCATCCTAAGTTTCAACATTCTGGGTCAGGTGGTTCTCTGGTTATTGATTGGAAATGGTTTTCAATGTTCAGGCCCCTGTGACCTTGACCTTTGACGGAGTGACCCCAAAATCAATAGGGGTCATCTACTCTTCATGACCAATCATCCTATGAAGTTTCAACATTCTGGGTCAAGTGGTTCTCTAGTTATTGATCAGAAATGGTTTTCAATGTTCAGGCCCCTGTGACCTTGACCTTTAATGGAGTGACCCCAAAATCAATAGAGGTCATCTACTCTTTATGACCAATCATCCTATCAAGTTTCAACATTCTGGATCAGGTGGTTCTCTAGTTATTGATTGGAAATGGTTTTCAATGTTCAGGCCCCTGTGACCTTGACCTTTGACGGAGTGACCCCAAAATCAATAGGGGTCATCTACTCTTCATGACCAATCATCCTATGAAGTTTCAACATTCTGGGTCAAGTGGTTCTCTAGTTATTGATCGGAAATGGTTTTCAATGTTCAGGCCCCTGTGACCTTGACCTTTGACGGAGTGACCCCAAAATCAATAGGGGTCATCTACTCTTCATGACCAATCATCCTATGAAGTTTCAACATTCTTGGTCAAGTGGTTCTCTAGTTATTGATCGGAAATGGTTTTCAATGTTCAGGCCCCTGTGACCTTGACCTTTGATGGAGTGACCCCAAAAACAATAGGGGTCGTCTACTCCAGCAGCCCTACAACCCTATGAAGTTTGAAGGTTCTAGGTCAAATGGTTCTCCAGTTATTGCTCGGAAATGAAGTGTGACGTACGGACGGACGGACGGACAGGGCAAAACAATATGTCTCCTGGGGGAGACATAAATATAATTTGTGTGCAAGAAAATTCTCAAGTGTACCAACTTCCAGGAGACAAGATTCATGGACATTAAGAAAGAGGTCCAGTCATGTCTAAACCCTGTCTGTTGCAACATTTCTCTACTTCCCTTGCACAGTCTACACTTTCAACACCTGGACCCCAGCTCAAACAAAAATGGATAAACCAGGGAACCAGACTTTAGTGAGACACAGGTGTGCAGGAAGACTTAAAAATATTCTCACATAACAATTGGAATTCAGCAAACCATAACATCACTTTTAAGCAAAATAAAAATATATATCACTGTTATTTCTCTTAGCTGAATACCAGCAAACACATCAAACGAAGTGTACATACATTAAGTGAAGTTATATCAGAGATTTTTCCAGTTCTGTATCCAGTATCAGAAATTACCTAATATCTCCATATTTATTATTTCAGAGAGATTCCCATTGTAAAACAATCATCACACACCAGATACAACATGTTTTGTTTGAATTGTAGGGGATGGACAGGATGTGAGTGGGTGTTTGTTCTGTTATTGTTTTCTACAGTCAGTAAACCTACCTATATTGTGCTTGTAATGTGCAAGTAACTGACAACTTGAAATGTGCATTTTTGGCTATTTAAGGGGCCATTACTCTGGAAAAAGGGGGCGGAGCCAGACGAAAAATAGGAGGAGTGCAAGTTCATATCATGATAAAGACACATGCAAGGTTTCATCAATTTATATCAAATACTTTTTGAGCTAGGCATGTCACAAACTTTTTTTGGGCGGACCAACAAGACCAAATCTATATGGGGGCACATAAAGTTGGGTATGGCTATTGGAATAGATTTTCTACAACCTAAATTTTTTTAGTGTTGTATCCAGTTTCAGAAATTACATATCTCCATATTTATTATTTCAGAGAGATTCCCATTGTAAAACAATCATCATATACCAGATACAACATATTGTTTTAAATAGAATGAAATGGTAGGGGCCTGAAGAGATGAGAAAGACTACAAGATTACTGTATATACAAACGTTACTATGCAAACCTAATCTTTATATCTGAAAAGGTATTATTGTTTAGAGACACCATTTTATGTGGTAGATATTCTTGCAGTGATGCAACTTTTAAAGAGATAAATCTGTAGACAGCTGGTATATTGCCTCCATTCTTAACACCAAAACAGAGTAAACCACTTGACTTCAACTAGACAGAGGTGTGCATAAAAACCTGACAAGAGACGAGCAAGAAAACTTTCCAGAGAGACACATCACAAGCAATATTTGTAAATTACCCCTTTCGCCAACCCACAATGGCTAGTCAAAAATTACTGATTTGTGTAATTCTAAATTCATGTAACAGAATTAAACCTCATGTTTACAACATTATAAGCTGAATTATAAACATTCCAACTAATGTTCATGAGGTTATATCAAATATTTTTGGAAACACAAAATCTATGCCCTTTATGCATAGTTTTGACTATGTAAAGGGCCATAACTCTGGTCTTACTGGAACAGAGTTACTGGTGTTTTAGAGCTGTATCCAGTTTCAGAATTACATATCTCCATAATATTTCAGAGAGATTCCCATTGTAAAACAGTCATCATATACCAGATACAACTTAACTGATTGCATTGGAATAGCACACTAGAACTGAGAGGAGAATGACAAGTTATTTGCTACAAACCTTAACTACTGCTAATCTATACTACAAAATCATATCCAGAACAGAACGATAGAAAATATTTTTTGACAGTGTGCCAACTTTCAGGAGACAAGATTCAGGGACATTAAGAAAGAGGTCCGGTCATGTCTATACCCTGTCTATTGGAACATTTTCTCTACTTCCCTTGCACAATCTACACTATCAACATCTGGACCCCAGCTCAACCCAGAACTGGATAACCCAGGGAACCAGACTTTAGTGAGGCACAGGTGTGCAGGAAGACATGTCAAAATTTTCAGTCATTATAAACATAACATGAAAAGGAAAACAGAAAAAGCTTTCTTTCATTTCCACACTTACATTAGCTCTTAACAAATCAGAAATTATAAAAATTCTACAAACCAGGAAAATCTAAAGTAACACAAATATTAAGTGAATTTTTATTTCTTAAATCTTTAAACCAAGCTTGTTTCTTTGTTTTGTTAGGTCATAAACATTCAAGATTAAACAGTCTTTGTGATCCTAGGTGATTTAGAGTACAGTGGAGCACATGGGCTGAACTACAAACATTCGACAAGCCAGCTGGATATTTTCTCCACATGAACTAATACATCCAAATGGAGTTTTCAACCCATAGTGGTGACCTACTACTCAGATATGGAGTTTCCAAGCCATGTTCAGCATTAGGTGTCCTATAAAGTTCGTATCATAAGTTGTATTTATTTTATCCAGTATCAGAAATTGCATATCTCCATTTACATTGTTTCAGAGAGATTCCCATTGCAAAGCAATCATCACATACTGGACAAGTATTTGACAAACATGGCAAGTACATATACACTGTTGTATCTTGCCTGTGATTTTGTGAAAGTAGTTTAAAGGTAGACAATCACATTCAAGCAAAAGTTAAAAACATTTCCCCCTTTCTATATATTCAATTAGAGATAAATTTGAGTAACAAAAAAGACCCTAGGCCAGAGTTTTTTTATTTTTCGTTTTACGGGAGCGCCAGTCCTAAATATTGCAAAAATGGAATAAAATTAAAATTCATTTTCTCGAGTTTTATTTTATTTTTTCCGCCGGTCGGTTGTTTACAGCCCCAAAGAAAATAAAATTAATGTATTTTCAGCTGGACGTAATTTCACAGGAAGGGAGTTTAACGTGTGCAAAATATCGTGTTTTGCGGTACATTTATCTGCATTAACAGGGTGTAAAATTCCACTCGCCCGCTCGCATTGGCGAGTTAAGTCTGAGTAGGACAAGTGGACCTCGCTGTGTACTCGACCGATCGGGCGAGTGTTTTTTTTACGTCCTTACTTTACCAAAATTCAGAAATTACATCTACAAAAACGTCAACAAACTTTAAGATGGTTCAGTCGCTACCTGGATTGACTGGAATTTACCCGCGAATCGTAAAGATATCAAAACGTCATGCCGGTAATTTTCCATTCCACAAGCACGTGTGACCTGTCGTAACATCTAATTTACATCGACACGTACACAAAAAACCGTGCATAGTGCATTCATTTCTTAATATTTTCGCTTCAAGTTTTCAACACCCCTTGAGAAATAATACTTTTTGAATTCTATAATGATTTTAATAAGATATCGACAGAAATGTGGGCAAAATTCTATAAAAACGGTCGAATTTTCATATAATCATTTGTAAAAATTCAAACAGCGCGATCTTAGTTACTTATTTCTTTCTAAAAGTAAATAAATGATGAATACTATGGGCTTAAATTTCAGAATTTTGACCAGAAAGTACAAAAAACACAATAAAAAAATCTTAAATAATGAAAAAGCGGCAGCAATTACAATACATGGACTAAAACGATTTCTGTTAGTGCGGCAGAATAGGTTACGTGACCTCGTGAACGTAAATAGAAATGCGATTTTAAAATAAAGCAATGTGATGTCACTGCGGTTTTTAATAAGTTTTAAATGAATCTTTGTACATGTATTTTTTGACCAACAATTTAAAAGTTTTTCTTGTCAAACAATAATGTAAATTCCTTGAGGGCAAATAGGTCACAGAGGTAGGATATCCACTATAGTAACTATCATTTGAGACATTTACCTTTTATACGGGATATAGCACATTCGCTTTTGATAACAAATTAAAGAAGAAACTTTTTATTGATTTCTATTTCTCAGCAATTTTAAGAACCGATGCGGTACGATCAGACAGTGATGTGTCACATGGCGCGAAAACATGACGTAATGCCATGACAATCTCGAGCAAAAATACCGCTTTGATCTCCGCTTCAGATGTCAAGATACTGACACCATGGACACACTTCTTTTAGCTCTTTGAGGGGGTGTAAATTGATCATGAAAACAAGGTCAACATTACTTAGTTTATCACTGAATAATTACCGATAATCTTTAACGTGTTTTTCTCTCTCTCTTTCTACATGGGTGGATGGACGATGATTATTGTGTCCAAATTTTTTTTAAAAACTTTCCAAAATATATATTTTCCGGGAAATAATACTATTGTACATAATACTCCTTTCATAAAAGTGACAGTATTAAAAGCATTAAATTGTCTAAAGATTGTCTTACTCACATTTTGTTTTCAATAGATTCAACTTACAAGTTTGCCATAGAAAGGTAATACAATATCAAAGGTGCTTTGACATTAAACTTTATTCAAAACATTAATTGTTTGCAGAACAAATAAATGTTTGTAACAGCAGATTTTTTTTACATTTTTATTTCAATGGTGACCCCTCACACTTTACACAGGTTTGAGACTGTCTGGCGTAAAGCAGCTGGTAGTGTTGGCAAACTCTCAGACAGATGGTCCATTTCTTTTGTAACTTCATAGAATTCATAAGTGTATAAAGAATAATAAAGAATACTTTTTATTGGAGACAATATTTTGACAAAAAGTGATGCAACTTCAGTACTTGAACTAAGTGTATATAAAAAGTTGCAAATTACAGAGTTAAATGAGGTAAATTTTCAGTTTACTTTTTGCTAGATTATCTTTCGTTTTTCATCACTGAAAAAAAAATCTTGCCTTCTGCACTGTGACGATTATTCAAAGTTATTAAATACTTTATTTTGCTGATAAAACCCAGTATATTATGAGCTGGCTTAAACTGCAAAGTTAGCTGTTAAAGATGATATTGGTAAAAGATACAATAAGTAAATATTATGTATAAAAAGCAGAGGTTACACAGCAGAAGATGCAAGCAAACCAAACCACCAAAACTACTACACTACCAGGCCACTTTATACCAGACGTGTTTAGTCTCTACTTTCTGTCACTGAAATTTACTGTGGCTGTTGTAACGGCTCTGTTGTAACAGATAAAATAATTTTTGTCTTCCACTTAAATTAAGTAAAACAAGCTTTCTGAATTTTAAAGACTTGCCAGTGTGAGTTACAGTGCCTGAAGCAGTTTATTCACAAGCATACATGAAAATAATTGTCTGGCATGTACATTTTGACAAAATTTTATTCAATGTTCATCCTGTATAAATGGCTTTTATAGTCTTAAAACAACAATACATCACAATATTTAATACTGGACACAAACACAAGTAAACAAAACTTGAAACGAAAGTTCATCAAAATAAAAAAAAATCTTAAAAAATTCTATTTTATTTTTATTTTTTTCCGAGATACTCATTTTCAAGCTTTTTATTTTATTTTTTTTTTCCCTCCTCCCCCTGCTCATTTTTCAAAAATCTCCCGTAAAACGAAAGATAAACAAGAGGACCATGATGGTCCTGAATCGCTCACCTATCCCCACATGACCCAGTGTTGAACTGAATATGATGTCGTTATTTCTATCATTTGACAAAGTGACCTAGTTTTTAAGCACATGTGACCTAGATATCATCAAGATAAAAAATTCTGACCAATTTTCATGAAGATCCATTGAAAACTATGGCCTCTAGAGAGGTCACAAGGTTTTTCTATTATTTGACCTAATGACCTAGTTTTTGAAGGCACGTGACCCACTTTTAAACTTGACCTAGATATCATCAAGGTGAACATTCTCACCAATTTTCATGAAGATCTCGTGAAAAATATGGCCTCTAGAAAGGTCACAAGGTTTTTCTATTTTTCGACCTACTGACCTAGTTTTTGACGGCACATGACCCAGTTACGAACCTGACCTAGATATCATCAAGCTGAACAGTCCCACCAATTTTCATGAAGATCTCATGAAAAATATGGCCTCTAGAGAGGTCACAAAGGTTTTTCTATTTTTAGACCTACTGACCTAGTTTTTGACCCCACGTGACCCAGTTATCGAACCTGACCTAGAAATCATCAAGATGAACCTTCTGACCAATATTCATGAAGATCTCATGAAAAATATGGCCTCTAGAGAGGTCACAAGTGTTTTCTATTTTAGATCTACTGACCTAGTTTTAACCACACGTGACCCAGTTTCAAACTTGATCTAGATATCATCAAGGTGAACATTCTGACCAATATTCATGAAGATCCATTGAGAAATATGGCCTCTAGAGAGGTCACAAGGTTTTTCTATTTTTAGACCTACTGACCTAGTTTTGATCCCACTGACCCAGTATCGAACTTGACCTAGATATCATCAAGGTGAACATTCTGACCAATATTCATGAAGAACTCATGAAAATAGGCCTCTAGAGGTCACAAGGTTTTTCTATTTTTAGATCTACTGACCTAGTTTTTACCCCCACGTGACCCAGTTTCGAACTTGACCTAGATATCACAAGCTGAACATTCTGACCAATTTCATGAAGATCCATTGAGAAATATGGCCTCTAGAGAGGTCACAAGGTTTTTCTATTTTTAGACCTAATGACCTAGTTTTGACCCCACGTGACCCAGTTTCAAACTTGACCTAGATATCATCAAGGTGAACATTCTGACCAATATTCAAGAAGACTCATGAAAAATATGGCCTCTAGAGAGGTCACAAGGTTTTTTCTATTTTAAACCTACTGACCTAGTTTTTGACCCCACGTGACCCAGTTTTCGAACTTGACCTAGATATCATCAAGGTGAACATTCTGACCAATATTCATGAAGATCTCATAAAAAATATGGCCTCTAGAGAGGTCACAAGGTTTTTCTATTTTTAGACCTACTGACCTAGTTTTTGACCCCACGTTACCCAGTTTCGAACTTGACCTAGATATCATCAAGGTGAACATCCTGACCAATTTTCATGAAGATCTTGTGAAATATATGGCCTCTAGAGAGGTCACAAGGTTTTTCTATTTTTAGACCTACTGACCTAGTTTTTGATGGCACGTGACCAAGTTTCGAACTTGACCTAGATATCATCAAGGTGAACATTCTGACTAATTTTCATAAAGATCCCATGAAAAATGTGACCTCTAGAGTGGTCACAAGCAAAAGTTTACGGACGCACGCACGGACGGACAACGGACGACGGACGCCGCGCGATCACAAAAGCTCACCTTGTCACTTTGTGACAGGTGAGCTAATAAAAACTCAATGGTTTAAAAAAAGATCTCAGAATGACTTATTCTAGGAAGAACCCTCCTATGACTTGGTGTATCAATTCTCGGCCATTCTTTCCATTTTCAACTTTTATTGAACATTTAGCACTATCAATTTTACTGTAAAAAAAATAAAGTAATTTTTTAACAGAAATGGGCTTTAGTTTTCAGCACATTTTCAACAAAATTAGAAACAAAGGGCAGCACTGGGGAAAAACAAACAATATTATCCAGCCCAAATTACCTCCCTTATAGAAAAATCGACCAAAAAATGTCTCGTTAATTTTAAAAAAAAAAAATCAACAGCTAAATTGACATTAAAACGGTTGAATCATAAACAAACATAGCACTTTTTAACAATGCAGATGTGCAAGGCCTGTCATTTTTAAAGTACGTATATAAAGCACAATTCCGATGTCATGAAAAGGCAAACCCAAATCCTCATTCACTTTGCAGTTGGGAGCACAACAGTGCAGTCTTATATATAACCGAGTGATACATATAACAATTTTATACTGAGTTCTTAAATTTATATCATCTCTTGTCATATATCTATATCCCAACAGTACCCTGTATGCTTAAAAATGTCTTTAAAACAAGAGGACCATGATGGTCCTGAATCGCTCACCTCTTCCCACATGACCCAGTTTTGAGTATGACGTCGTTTTTTTCTATATTTGACATAGTGACCAGTTTTTGAGCTCATGTGACTCAGTTTGAACTTGACCTATGATATTATCAAGATAAAAATTCTGACCAATTTCATGAAGATCCATGAAAAATATGGTCTCTAGAGAGGTCACAAGGTTTTTCTATTATTGACCTACTGACCTAGTTTTCGAAGGTACATGACCCTAGTTTTGAACTTTACCTATATATCATCAAGTGAACATTCTCACTAATTTTCATGAAGATCTCATGAAAATATGGCCTCTAGAGAGGTCACAAGGTTTTTCTATTTTTATACCTACTGGCCTAGTTTTGACCGCACGTGACCCAGTTTCGAAACTGACCTAGATATCATCAAGGTGAACATTCAGATCATTTTCATGAAGATCCATTGAAAAATATGGTCTCTAGAGAAGTCAAAAGATTTTAATAATTTTAGACCTACTGACCTAGTTTTTGACCGCAGTTGACCCAGTTTCGAACTTGACCTAGATATCATCAAGATGAACATTCAGACCAACTTTCATACAGATCCCATAAAAAGTATGGCCTCTAGAGAGGTCACAAGGTTTTTTTATTATTTGACCTACTGACCTAGTTTTTTAAGGCACGTGACCCAGTTTCAAATTTGACCTAGATATCATCAAGGTGAACATTCTGACCAATAATAATGGAGATCCATTCACAAGTATGGCCTCTAGAGAGGTCACAAGGTTTTTCTATTTTTAGACCTACTGACCTAGTTTTTGACCGCACATGACCATGTTTCGAACTTGACCTGGATATCATCAAGATGAACATTCAGACCAATTTTCATACAGATCCCATGAAAAATATGGCCTTTAGAGAGGTCACAAGGTTTTTCTATTATTTGACCTACTGACCTAGTTTTTGAGGGCACGTGACCCACTTTCGAACTTGACCTAGATATCATCAAGATGAACACTCAGACCAACTTTCATACAGATCCCGTAAAAAATATGGCCTCTAGAGAGGTCACAAGGTTTTTCTATTATTTGACCTACTGACCTAGTTTTTGAAGGCACGTGACCCAGTTTCGAACTTGACCTAGATATCATCAAGGTGAACATTCTGACCAATTTTCATGAAGATCTCATGAAATATATGGCCTCTAGAGAGGTCACAAGGTTTTTTCTATATTTTTAGACCTAATGACCTAGTTTTTTGACCGCACGTGGACCCAGTTTCGAAACTTGACCTAGATATCATCAAGACGAACATTCAGACCAACTTTCATACAGATCCCATGAAAAATATGGCCTTTAGAGAGGTCACAAGGTTTTTCTATTATTTGACCTACTGACCTAGTTTTTGAGGGCACGTGACCCAGTTTCGAACTTGACCTAGATAATCATCAAGGTGAACGTTCTGACCAATTTTCATGAAGATCTTGTAAAATATATGGCCTCTAGAGAGGTCACAAGGTTTTTCTATTTTTAGACCTACTGACCTAGTTTTGAAGGCACGTGACCCAGTTTCGCGAACTTGACCTAGAATCATCAAGGTGAACAATCTGACCCATTTTCATGAAGATCTTGTGAAATATATGGCCTCATAGAGAGGTCACAAGGTTTTTCTATTTTTAGACCTACTGACCTAGTTTTTGAAGGCACGTGACCCAGTTTCGAACTTGACCTAGATATCATCAAGATGAACATTCTGACCAACTTTCATAAAGATCCCATGAAAAATGTGACCTCTAGAGTGGTCACAAGCAAAAGTTTACGGACGGACGGACGGACGACGGACACCGCGCGATCACAAAAGCTCACCTTGTCACTTTGTGACAGGTGAGCTAAAAAACTCAGTCCCTAGTATGTAGTGTTACATCCATGTTACAAATGCATGTATTTATTATTTCGATATTACTCCTGACTGTGTAGCAATTAACCCTTAATAGCCTGGTAAATTTTTAAAATGGACTGGTCCATCATTCAATTTGGACAATACCATTTATTATTCGAAGCGGTGCTCAATGAAAATTTACTGACTTAATAGCGAACAGTGCAGAATCACTTGCTGTCAGCAGGCTAAAGGTTAATTAACACAGCTTAAAAACAGAAATAGTACCAGCATCAGAAGTTACATATCTCCATATATCATGTGTCAGAGAGATTCCCAATGTAAAACAATCATCATATACTAGCACAAAGCACTATTTATTTAGTACTGCTTCACTCTGAAATAGTTAAGAACATATTTACTAAGTTTGAAGATGTAAATCAATGTAAATTAACAAATTCGTGAAAATGGTTGCTAAACCTTGTAAAAACTCAAGTAGAATATTGACTTTTTCCATCATGACAGTATCTCAGATGCACTATAATTGTTTCTCTACTTTTTCAGTAATTATGTTAATTTGATATTACAATTAATTTAAACCAAAAGACACTTTCATGATTATTTATCTTACTTTTCAGGTAATTTAATTTTTTTATGTTTGTTAAATTTCGAGGTAGTTCCACATGTTTCAGAAGTGTTTCTCAAATGCAGAATTTTATTAAACCCTGACTTTTCAATACATCAGAATATACTTAGAAAATTCCTCAAATAAAAAAGATAGGTATCGTGTTTGATTTTTAGCTAGACTGATTAAAAAAGTTTGGATCGCATGTTTTAAGTTTTCATACTGGGTGTCTATGGGGAAATCACAAGTATAACAACCTTTTTGCTAACAGATTTTTTTTTATTATAAGTGAATTTTAATGAAACTTCTCACAGTTGTGAACAAACATATGGTCTATAATATAGTGAAACAAGAGCACCGCCTTGCGGGTGCTGACGCTCATCTGATTTTTTTTGTATAATAAAAATATTGTCCTACCCATGATTTTCTAAGTCTAAAAAGGGCCATCATTCTTGCAAAAAGCAGGATAGAGTTATGTTTCTTGATGTACAGTGTCCACTTATGATGGTGAAAAACTGTTGCAAGTGTTAAAGCAATAGCTTTGATAGTTTATGAGAAAAGTATACTTAAACATAATACTCAACCAAGAAAATAATTTCTAAGTCCAAAAGGGGCAATAATTATTGCAAAAAGCAGGATGGAGTTATGTTGCTTGCTATAACAGGGTCAGCTTATGATGGTGAACAAGTGTTGCAAGTTTCAAAGCAATAGCTTTGATATTTTAAGAGAAAAAGTTCACCAAAAACATAAAATTAAACCCAAAGAAATCTGAATTTTCTAAGCCCAAAAGGGGGCCATACGTAGATCCCAAATGTAAAAAGGGCCATTTTTTTTACCCCAGGAACCCCCCCCAAATCGTGGGTGCGCATTTTATAACGGGTTTAAAAAAAAAATTTTCCCCGCTTCAAAAAAAAAATATTTTTAGGGTTTTGGGCCCAAATTTTCTTTAAAGGGAAAAACTACTCTTAAAGGATTGTTAATTTTGGATAGTTGCCGTAGGGTTAATCCCCTGATAAAAAACCCACGAAAATTTTTAGTTTTAAAAAATTTTTTAAATATAAAAAACTTATAAAAAAAACAAAAACATTATTTTTTTTTAAAGAGAAATTTCAAAAAAAATTAAATGCGGGTTTACAGAAATTTTTTGGGTTTTGAGCGTTTTTTTTTTAATTGAGACAGGGAAAAACTCCCGGAAACAAAAAAAACTGACAAAAGTATACGGGGCATTCTCAAAAATTGCCGATAATTGGCGGAATTAATTACATTTCGTTTCAATTTGTTTGATCTGTAAAAACATTTTGAAAAAATATGACTTGATCTGAATGTTTTTTCCCTTTAATGACGAGAAGTTTGTTCGGGGTTTTTAAAACCAAAAGCGGTCTTTGTAGTATCTGCATGACTTTAAAAACCCCCTTCCCAAAAAACAAACTTAACCAAAATTCCAGGATTACCTTAAATTAAGTGCTAACTTTTGTCATTAAAAAATTTATTGTCTTCAGTTTGGGTGCCAAAACTTTAAATTGTACAAAAACCCAGAGAAAAATTTGGGAATCATCATCTTCGCAAAAGGGGCCGGGGGGTTAAAAGGCAGCGGGTGGGTTTGGGTCAATGAAAACAACGTTCTTTTTATGGGGGTAGACAGAAGAGTCGTCTAGAAAACTCCCGAGAAGGGAAAGGGCCCCCGAGGGGGGGGGCCCCGGGGCACTTTCATCCCGAATTAGAGCGCGTATCGTAAAGGGGTTCCCCAAAACTTTTCCCGTCGAGGGGGCATAGCGTTCAACGCTAGAGTTTCCGCTTGGGCCCAAGCTTACGCCACAGCAAAAGGGCACCTCCTTTGGATTAAAAGGGGATAAAAGGGAACTGGGTTGTAGGGTTTTCAGGACGACAACACCCAAAAATTAAATCCCCGCCGGGCGGAAAAACCCACCGGAAAAAGAAACCCCCGGGAAAGGGTTTTTTAAAGAAAAAGATTTTGTCGTTCCAGAGTTTGTCATCAAAAGGGCCCCAAAAAATAAACAAAAGGGTTTTGTCCAGATCGGCAACGCGGGCCCAGACCCCCCTACTTTGGCCCTTGCCGTCTGCAAAAAATCTGTAATGAAACCCGGGGCCCAAAAAACGTCCCATCAAAAGGGGGGAAAACAAAAAAAGAACGGGGTTTAAAATTTAAATGCTTCCCGTCTGTGGGGGAAAGAAAATTTCCCACCATACGTTTTTTTTTCAAGGGGGGAAAACACTCCCAAAAGGGGGGACCAAGGGCCAAAGGGACCGTGTTGGGTCCCAAGAAAAAGGGTGGGATGGATAACACTCGGGTTTATGGACGGGGTTTTTTAAAAACAGTGGGGGAAAGTCGCCCGGTGGTTTTTACAAAGAAGGGCTACGGGTTTTTTTGGGGATCTTTTTCGGGCCCAAAAAAATCGGGAAAAAGTCAAGGACAGGGGTAAAGCAAAAACGGGGGGGAAACCGGGCATATCGATTACCCCGGGGGGCCATGACATCGAAAACCAACCATGGACGTAGCATCAATAAGCCTATAAAGGGTTTCCCTTTTTACAGCGCGGGTTGGGAAATAAATGGTACCCCGGGTTTGATGGGGGCATTTCGTTCACAAAAAGGACGTATGAAAAACCCGGAATTAGAAAAAAATTTTCTCCCAGTGGATCGTGATGCGTGGGGGAAAATGGACCCCAACTTATCGTCGTGTTTTTTAAAAAATTTGTGCATATAAAAATGCAGGGACGGGAAGAAGATGATCTCTTTGGGAAGATAAAACAACTAGCCCCAGTACTACCCCCGATGTGAGGGGGGAAGATGTTTTTGGCAAAGGAAATACATAAAACCAACCCCCGAAGAAATATCCGATTTCTTCATCCAGGGGTTGTTGGACGGGGGAAAAACGACGCGAAGAAAATTCGAGGGTTCAGCGACGATGACTTCAGGGGGATTCTGGAACCGTTAATACCAGTATAGACCACTCAAAAGGGCCTTTTCCCCAAGGCTTAAAAAACCCGGACTTTTAATCCCAAACCCAAAATTTATTCCGAAAGGGGAATACCTCTCAGATTTTGTCTTTAAAAAAGGGCCCTTTTAAAGAGCCACTTTAAGTTATGTTTTAAAAAGGGCATTTTAAAGAGCCACTTCCCCAGATTTGTAAAAAAAACGGATTTTTAAAGGGCCCCAACTTCTCAGATTTTGGCCCAAAACGGCATTTTTAAAGAGCCAACCATATTTTCCCAAAGGAAAGGGGATTACCTCTCAGATATTGTAAAAAAAAGGCATTTTAAAAGGCCCTTTTTAAAAAATTTTTAAGAATTGTCAACCTTTTTTTTTATTGTCAAAAATGGCCTTTTTTATTTATTTTTTCGCTAAAAATTATTATAAATATATATTATTTTTCCCAAAACATTCATTTTTTTAAATTCATTAATTTTTGGTTTTTTTTTTAAAAAACAACAAAAAACATTTTATTTTTTGATTTTTTGATTTCTTTTTTCATGAAAAAAAAATAAAGGGTTTGGGAGACCCTTTTTTTTTTTTTCTGGTTTTTTTTTAAACAAAAAAAAATCAATAGTTTGGCGGGGTCCAATTACGCATCCGCCGGGAAATTTTTAAATTTCCGAACATTTACTTTTTTTAAAAATTTCATAAATATTTGTTTGTATTTAAAAAACCAGCAATAACTATTTTTTTTTTTGATTTTCAAAAAAAGAAAATCAATAGTTTGGCAAAAAAAAATTTAGCTATTCGCCGCGGAATTTAGTCTTTGGGGGGGTTGTGGGTTTGTAAAAACATTACTTTCAATTTTTTTTTCCCTTTAAAAATTTGTTTAAAAATTTTTACAAAAAAAAGTTTTTTCCAGGTTTTTGGTTCCCAAAAAACGGAGGTGCGCTTTTTACACGGGGTGCGATTTTTACAGGGTTATCTACGGAAATCTTGAAAAAAGAAAGGAGGGGTTATGTTTTTTGGGCCCCTTTTCCCGGGGGTTAAAGCTTATGATGGGGAACAAGGTTGAAAGGGGGTTTTTAAAAGAAATTTGGTCGATGTTTAGGAAAAAAAGTGCCCTAAAAAAAAATTAAAACCAAAAAGGGGCAAAAATTTCTTGAAAAAGAAGAGGGGAGTTATTTTTCGGGGTTTGTACAGGGTCTGTTATGAGGGTTTAAACAAGTATGCCAGTTCAAAGCAATTTTTGGGGACATTTTGGGGAAAAAAGTTGACCTTAAAAAAAACAAAAAAAACTTAACCAAAAATTGATATTTTCTAAGTACAAAAAAAAGGGGGCCAAAAATCTTGAAAAAAAAGCAAGTGGAGTTTTGTTTCTTGATACGGGCAGCTTTGATGGTGAAAAGGGATTCCAAGTTAAAAAGCAATAGTTTGTAGTTTAGGAAAAAAAGCTGACCAAAAACAAAAAAATTTTAACCCAGGCAACGCCGACCCCAAAAAACCGAAAAAAGGGGAGGGACAAAAAACTATCTTTTTTTTTTTTTTAAAAAAAAAAGTGAGCTAATAAAAGAAAGGTCGGGTATGCTCTTTTTTTAAGATTTTTGGAAACCCGGGGATATAGACCGTGCCATGAAAAAAATCAACTTAGGGGGTTTTTGGGCCCAACATGGATCCGCCCGCCTGCGCTTCCGCGCAGTTTGGTCAGGCCCCATGCTGTTCGTTTTTAAACCCTTTGGGAAATTTGGGGGAGAAACTGTTAGCGAACAGCATGGTTTCCTGACCAGATTGGCGGATGCAAGGGGGGTTTGGATCCATGCGGGTTCGAAAAAGCCACTTTTTGGGTTTTTCATGGAAAGGCTCATATGATGTCACCTTTTATTTCGGTTTATCAAACGTGCAGAAAAAAAAATTACACCAAAGGTTATTCAAAAAAATGCTAGTGGGGGAATTTCTTTTTTCCCCAACGGAAGTATGTTTTCATTTAAAAAGTAAATTACATAGTCATGATATTTAGAATTTAACAACAGAAATTAATGTATCTGCCTTTAAAACCCCGATCCCTAAAAAAAGGACAATCAGCAGTACGGAGTGATTAGTCCCTGGTATAAAACCTGACTGGAAAAAACAGCCCATCAAGATGTAAATTACCAGGAGGGCATCTCATTTATTTCCCTTTTTCCACTACATCTTTTGAAATTTCCTTTTTAATCCAGTAGAAAAAATGGCTTATTTAAAATACTGAATTTTCTTTTGGGAAAAAAATTTCATTTTTATTTAATTACTATACCTACAAAACAAAAAAACCTCATTTTTAACTATTTTTTTTTACAACAAAAACCCAAAAACTAGGTAACATTAAAATTTTTTACAACATATGATAAAAACCCTTTACGATTTTTAAAATTGATTTTCCATGTTTATAAACCCCATTAAAATTTGCAAAAAAGCGAAAATAAACTTATAAGCTGCAGGAAAAGTGCATAATGTTTCAGGCAAAAAAGGGGCACATCCCAAACAGGGGGGTTGCCCCCGCCCCAAAGGGACTTTGTCACATTTTTGTTACTGCTTCAGTGACTTTTCTGCTCTGGTCGGTTTTTCCCTTTTCCCTGGTTTCTAAATTTTAGAAAGACATAAAGGTCTATAAATTTTTAAAAGTACCCAGGCAACACAGAAAAGCCCCCAAAAACCCAAAACATGCACATTTTAATAGCAAAAAAACTAACATGTGATGCAGCTTAATCCGCAGAGAAAAAACTTTACAACAAAAAATTATCTTTATCTGCAGGTTTAAAAAAAAAATTCACAGGGGGGAAAAAAATTTAAGGGAAGGCTCCCCAAAAGGGAAAGGGAGAAAAAAATAGGCATTTTCTTTAAAACAAACATACATCGCTTTTTTTTTCTTTTAGATTTTTTTTATTTTATGGGTTTTGGAACTTGCACAAAAAAAGTTTTTCAATAAAGGGTAACATTTTTGGGGTTTAGTTTTGCACATGTAAAATGTACCCCCTAACATGCAGGTAAAAGCACTCACCCTGCATTTCCACTTGCTGCATTAAAGGGAGAAATTTTCATGTTCTGGGGGCTAAAGCTAAAATAGCAGTTTTTTTCCTACTGGTGGTGGGACCCAGGTTTTTTTCTAAAACCTGCAATCAGTCAGCAGATGAACAAAAAACCATAGTGAAAATTTTTGGAAAAATGTATGGCAGAGGTTTTGGTTTTTTTTTTCTTTTTTCTTTGTTAAGTGACAAATATCTGCCCTTTTTAACCCTTAAAGTTCATATATTAAAATATATATATCTTACAATTTCCCCAATTAAGTTTTTTTCCATACAAAAGGCTTTCCCACTTTCGTGCCCAAAAAAAGAACCAGTGGCTAAAAAAATAATACAACCCAACATTTTTTAACCCAAATTAAAGCCCAGTTTTTAATTTACTTTTTTTTAATTTTTCCCAAGTTTCCTACAAAAAATTTGTCGGGAAGTAGCCCTTGAAAAAAAAGAGTGGTTTGAAAAAACATAGGCACCCCCCACTTTGGTAAAAATTTTTTTTCAATTTTTGGGAAATTTGGGCCCCCCTTTTGATCTAATGCCCCAAAAAAACATGGGGTTCATAGGCTAAAAATTGTTAATTTTTGTTCAAAACCCTTTTTTTAAATCTCAAGGTCCCCCTTGCCCTTTTAAAAAAGGGGGCCTTCCCCACCGCCCAAAGAGGCTCCCCCGGGGAAACACCCCCAGTTAAACGCCTCCAATAAGCCCACATATTTCCCATAACAAACAGTTTTAACACGGGTAATTCGTTTTAAAAAAATTTTTGAGAAAAAAAAAAAAAACCCTTTTTCACTATGGTGTGAAAAAAATCGCATATGACTGGTTCATCTGGTAGAAAAAAAAGCTTGCCAATGCTTTTTTTATTGAAGGGATGTTTTAAATTCTGCCTAAAAAGTATGTGTTTATTTTTGGTATTATTGGGAAAAACCATATTTATGTAAAATTTTTCCCTAAATTTAATTTAAAAAATTAGAAAATGTGATTTTCCCGGGCCAAGATTCCATTAAAACCAGTTTCTACATGTTTAGTGTATTTTAAAAGACCAGAAATATGACCTTGAACTTTTGTTCAAAATATAATGACACTAACAATCGCAATTCATCAATGATTTAATCTGTTACACCTCTTGCTTTAACAGGACCTGAACTTTAAACAGAAGTTTAGATCAGGGTGAGAACTTTTACAAGCTAATTGTATTTTCTGACCTACCATGCATTGACCAATCTATCATTTGCTGCTGCTGACAGGAAATACGAATTCTCTATTGAAGCATCTGGATTATTTGGAACTTTGAAAACTTTTAAACACTTTGTGAAACCCCCAGTAAATCTCGGGAAACATTATTCTCACATTTTTTGAAAGGGGATGAGTTAAAAAAAAGCTTTTCCCAAAAATTTTTTGGATTCCTAGATAGTGTAATAAAGCTTTGACACCGAGGTCTTTTAAAAAATTTACAGGAGATTTTCTGTAAAAATCGATCAGTCAATAATAGGAAAAAGAAAGCAGAAAAAAAAATCAATTTTTTGGGAAAAAAGCTTACATGTAAATGAAAAGAAATTGTCTCATTGCCAACCATACATGTAATGAAAAAGCCCTTAAAGGGTTATCAAGTTATGCTCAGGGACTGTGAAAAATTTACTAAAAAACCATCCCCATTTAACTTAAAAAATGAACTTTTTTGGGCTTGGATGACCACCCTGTCATTTTAAACCTAGTCCACGATACTGCTTACTGTACCTAAATTATTTCCCCTTCAAGTTCTAAAACACTCATTTTTTAATTCTTGTTTTGTTGTGAGATCCCCCCTTTTTTATTGACTCCCCCTGAAAAAAAAAAATGGTTGCTGGAACATTTACAAAAAAACTTTTGTATGGTCCTTATCCCCTTTTCCTTTTACTGAAAATACAAAAAAATAAGCAAAAATACAATAAAAAATTTGTTTTTCCTCAAAAATTTGGGTTTTAAAATATTTTACTACACCCACCCAAAGGGATTTTTTTGTCAAAAAACCCCAAATTTAAAAAAGAAGTTCTGTATGTAAAAAGGGGCGGGTTACCCTTCCAGTGTTCCGGGATAACTTGTTCTCGTAAGTGGGCTACCAAAGGGAGAACAAAACCTTGAAAAAAAATTTGTACACCCCCCAACCTTTAAAAAAAATTCTGCACTTTCCTCCCTAGTTTAGTGGGCAGGCATATATTTTGTAAAAGATCATTTATTAAATTTGTATAGCAACTTCCATGATGCACCTCAACATCCGCGGGGATTATATTTGTGGCAGATCTAGCCATTTAGAGACACCCCATCTACCTTCCATAACCCAACAATATCATTTTTTTGCAAGAGGAATCTGGTATGCACAACTTACTGTTTTATTTTTGAAGATGTGTTTTCCCTTTTTCAATAAAAAGTTGATCGTTGGAACAACTGTAGAGATTGTTGCTTTTGGAAACCATAAAAACGTTTTTCCCCTCTGCCCTAAAAATGACCTTTCCCTGAAAAACCCAAATTCAAATTCTCATTTTATTAACCCCCAAAAAAATTTTTAATTTAATTTTTCTAAAAAGGGGATATTCTAAAAACACAGAATTTCACAGGGTTTCCAATTTGCCGAAAAAATTAATTCTTTTATTTTAAAACTTTTCATTAATTTATTACGCCATTTTTTCCAAAAAATCAGATAAATTTTTCAAAAATCAAAACTCCATTTTTTAATTTTTAATGTGTTCTGAAGAGTGCTTTAAATCAAAAAAAACTGAAACTGCCATACCAACTGACTGTTTTTAAACCCCCTTGATTTTCCCACTGTACAAAAAAAGGTTTTCCTGACCCCCAGCCCCTATTGAACCCAAATTTATGCCCCTTTGTATAGCACCAGTCCATAAACCCTTTTAAAAATTCCCCGTTTTTTTCTTCTTTTGTTTTTCCTGCAAAAAACAGAAAAATTTTAAAAACCAAGATCACTGGAGTTTGGCAACTTTTTTGTTAAAAACTTGAAAAAGGTGGAAAAAAATATAGGCTCCTAAAAAAATTTGACCTTAGTGGAGTTAGCTAAGTATTTTAAAAATATGAGTGAAAAAAACTGCCCAAAATATTTTCACATAGGGGAAACCCGGCCCAGGGTTCGGGCAGGAGGGGAGTTCTTTGGCGCGGGGATCAATACTTTAAATTTTGAAAATTTTTAAGTGTTAGTATTCTTTTTTTGGGTTTAAAAAAAAAAAAAAAAAACCAGAAAAATCACGTAACTAGTCTTATTATGAAATAAAAAAAATTTTTCCCCAAAGCGTTTTTTTAAAATCCTGAAAAGACCCCAAATTTAAAAAAAAAAACGGCAAATTTAAAATTTTAAACTTTACCCCCCATTTCAGCAATTAAAAAGGGTTTATACCCACATTTCTTAAAAATTTTGAAAAAACCAAACCCAAATATCTTTTTTGGGATTTAATTTTTTTTTTAACCTTTTTTCCCTGTATCCTTCCAAATCCAAAATTTTGTCTAAATCGGTTTTTTAGTGAAGTTTTTTAAATTTAAATCCCCCCATTTTGCAAAAAAAAAGGCGATTTTTGGCCCCAGGATAAAAATTTTACGGCGTTTTGTTCAGGAGCAGGTATTGTAAATTTAAATCAAAAAAATTTTTGCTTTTAAAACACACCCCCATTTTTTTCCTTTTTAAACTTTAGGCTAAAAAACAGTGAATTTTTAACAAAAAATTTAGGTTCTGATGTCAAAAATCTTTTACATCATAGGGGTTTAAAAGGCATGTGGTGGCTGGAAAAGAAAACCGATTAAAAATGTGCAAAAAAAATTTAAAAATGCCATAAAGGTTTTGTACAAGCCCTTTGGGAAAAGGTTTTAGAAAATAAAAATAATATACTCATTAGGGGATTTCCTTGAAAAAATTTTTTTGGGTTTTAGTTGCTTTACTCTGGGCCCCCTTTTTAATGCGTCGTTGGGGTCCAATGTTCGAGACCGGTGGATTATTTGGGGTTTTTAAATTTTTTAAAACCGCGGGTTTGGCTTTTAAACCCGCTATACAATACCCCACCCCCCTGTAATCATTAGATGTTTTTGGGGAAACGTTTGTTTAAATTTTGTATGGGGAAATTTTTTATGGGTAAACCCGGGACTTTTTATTACCATGTATTAAAATTGAAAGGGAGAATATAAAAAAAAAGATCAAAAACGCGGGTCAGTTTCCCCATTTTGTCGGGTTTCAAAAAAAGTTGAAATTTCAACCCCGGAAAAAAAAACATATAAAATTGTGTGAAAAGACCAGTCATAAAAATTAAAATTTATCCATAGCCGGGTTTTTTAAAAACCCGGGGAAAAAATAAATAAAAAAAAGAGTTGTCCAGGGTGCGAAAAAACCCACAATACGGCCTTGTCACAAAAACCCTAAGCCAAGTCAAAGCTAAAATTTGTTAAACCTTTTGCCCTGCTGACCCAAAATAAAAGGGGGGTCATTGCTGGTCATGATAAACCCTTTCCCTATGAATTTTTCTTTGATCCCACCCCAAGCGTCCTCATTTATTTATTTGGGTTTTACGGGGGCACCAAAAAGTATAGGTTATTGGCCCCAAAACGGACTAAAAATTTTTGATTTCACATCTATTTACGCCAATTTCAGAAAACTCCCCAAGGGGCTTTTAAACATCAAACGCTGGTGGGTAAAGACAGGGGTTCTTAGTTTTTGGGTGAGAGGGTTTAATTTTGGGTTCATCTTTTTATTTTGCTCCGCCCTAGAGTATTTTTTATTTTGGGTTAGTTAAAAAGCAAGATATCAGGGGGTTTTTTTTTCAAGATGGTTTGATTCTGCTAATGATGCTTCATGTGCAGCATATACATTTCAAATCATTTTAGATTAAAATTTGAAAAATGATGTGATACAGGGATTTATATAGCGCCTCGACTAAATAAAAAAACTGCTCCCGCAGACTTTTGGGTTTCATGTATTTTTTTAAATTTGGGTACATTTTATCCAGTTTTTTTAAAAAAAATATCCACGGTTTTTGGGTCAGGGAAAAAATCGCTACTCGAGTTGTCTTTACTCACTGAACTATTAAATTTTTGCTTTCAATAGGGAAAAAAAAACTCGGAAATTATTCATCATTTATTTATTTAAAACTACGGCGTATTTTCAAAATTTAACGGGAATTTTTTGCCCCTAGACTCAAGAAAGTTTGGTAATTTCCTGTATTTGTCGGGAAAAAATTCGACGTTCAGATTGTTTTTTTATTTGTGACGAGCAATCTATGGTCAAAACCCGAAGGGGCCCAAAAAAATGGAAACAGCATGTAAAATTACGATTTTATCGTTTGTTTCATATTTGCGTGTCAGCACGTAATGTTAAAGTGTAAAACCCCCCCCCCCCCCCCCCCATTTTTTTTGGTTTTTTTAAATAAACAGAAAATTTATAATGTTGGATATTCTTTTATACTTTTTAAAAAAAATCGATGAGGAAAATTTAATCCCATTTTTATGCTGTAAGTTTTATTTGAATTAAAGGCCAGTTCGTGAAATAATCGGCCCTTTTAAATTTTTACCCCAAAAGTAAAAACGTTGGCAGCGATGGAAAAATTTTTTTTCGAAATGTTTTTATTTTGGGCTCTTTGGAGTATTTTACGCAAGTGGGGGTATTTCCAATATGAAAAAATTTTCTCAGTATTTTCCCAGGGGTCGCCCTTTAAATTTGGGTTTGGGCTATAAACTAGTAGGGTAGTGCCTTTCTGTTTTAAAAGGACATAGTTCTGTTGCAGTTGTTTTCAAATAATAGAAAATTTGGCTGTTGTTAAAATGAGAATGGGAAAACTATGACAATGCCCCACGAAATTTTTTAACAAAAAAATTTATTGCGCAGTCGCCACTCATGCATTGCTTTTTTTTAAGAATTTGCTTTCAGGTTACTATAATACAATTTGGGACCCAAGTCTGTTCAGTAAGTCATTTCTTCTACACCAAAAAAAGCCCGCTGTGTGCGACCAGGGTTTAAACGGTTTTCAGTCTTTGCACTTTTTATTTTTAGGGCTGCTTCAAAAATTGCTAAATGGTGAGATAAAAAACGCAGCCAGTTTGCTTAAAAAATATATGCATTTTCCTTTTTTTGGGTTGAAATTTTCGTAACAATTTTTGGGAAAAATTACAGAGTGTGCGGTCATTTAACTATAGTCCATTGGCCGGGTTAATACTTTCGTTTTGGTTAGTCCCCTGACTTTTAAATTCCCGGTTTAAACCCGTGGGGGTTTGGGTTTGAGGGCCTTTTTACCGGCCCTTTCTCTTTTGTGAGAACGTTTGGGAGATTCTTACGGAGGAAGGGAGCCTTGTACTGGTTCTTTCCCAGGGAAAAAATGGGTTTTGGTAAACGTCCACCCCAAAAATACAGGAAGAATTTTTGAAAAAGGGCGTAAAACAAAAAAAAAAAATTTTTCCCCCGTCGTCAGCAAGGGGGTTTTTTGGCCCAAAGGGAAAATTACTTTGTCATGAAACCCGAATCAAATTTTTTTTTCCCCATTTCATAAAGGTTTAAAGAAGGAGTCCGCCCTTATTTTTGGTTTTGGGGTTTTAAAGTTGGCATGACCCCATTTTTAGGGCTTAAAAATTTTGGTGGGCTTTCCGCTTTGATGGTGGAGGAAGCACAAGGGGGCCCCCCATGGGATTATGCGTCAGAGCAGCACCCGGGGAGAAAAACTGACTTTTCCCTCCCTAAGCCAGGCCCGAATGGCTTTTCACATGAAGAAATTTAACGCTTGGTGGGGACTCAAAAACCCCTTCGATAAGGGGGGTGTGTTTTAAGTTGGGGGCCCCTTAAAACCCCTTCGGCGGGGTCCAGCACTTTATAAATTGGTGAATATAAAAAGTGCATTTTTGTTAAAAACAAATATTTTATTTTTAAAAATGTAAAGTCCCTGACCTAGCGATAAAAATACACAGTTGTTAGGGTATGTTAATTTTTTTTGTAAACTTCAGGGCCCCCAGATAAGATGGCGTATTAGGGAAAAATTTCGCTTTTTTAAATAATGCAATTTTTCCATGTCTGAAATTTTTAAAAGTTTAAAAAAAAGTTTACGAAAAAACGAAACGCAGCAATGACTTTTTTCGGGGGTAAAGGGAAAAACTGAACATCCCGGTTTCTTTAGGGGGAAAAAGAGCCAGTTGCATTTTAAATTTCCCACAATGAAAAATAAAACACGCATTTAATGGCACTTAAAAAACCAGGTTTTAAATATTTTTACACTCAGGTCTGTGTATATCAAATTTTTTGTGAAATTTTTTTGTTTTGGGTTTTGGGAGTGTATTTTAAAGCAGTTTCGGGTTTAAAAAAACAAATTCCGTGCGGAATAAACAAAAAAAGTCTCTTTTAAAAATGCTGTTTTAAAGGGGAAAAAAACTTTACGCCCTTTTTAAACCAAAAAAAAAATTTATCCCAAAAAATATGAAGGTATATTGAATATTTATTTTATTCGGTAGCGAGTTTTGAAGCCAAAAACCAAGGCAAAAAAGAAGCAAAAACTTAAAAAAAAGTATTTAAAAAAAACTGCAAACCAAAACATGGGTGTTACAACCCAAAAATATTTTATAAAAAATGATTTCTGGTTTTTTTTACAGTAATAAATTTTCGGAGTAAAAATTTTCTTTAGTCAATTCAGGATTTTTTCCATTTTTCTCATTTACAAAAAATATGTTGGTAAATACTCATTGGCCAAAAAAATTTTTTTGGAGCCCTGATCTTTTTATCTTAAACTTTCAAGCACCGTAACAAAATTTTCATTTTGTAGCGGGGTTTATTTTTTTTTATCAATTTGTCACAAGGGAAATTTTTTTAAATTTAAAAAAAAAAAAATAGTGAAAAAATTGAGAAATGCACCTTAATTTAACAGCTATCCCAATGGAAAGGGAAAATAATGTTAATTTGGCCGAGTGGTTGGTGTTTTTTTACCCTTTTGGATAAAAGAGAGATTGTAAAAAAGGTTGGCCTTTTAAATGTTCTGAGGGGCCTGCTAAAAACTGGGTATATTCAGGGTTTAAAAAAAAAAGTAAAAAAATTGCATGACTGACTTTTAGTTTATGTTGTTGTTTTTGACAATTAACGGGGAAAAAAATAAAATTTATTAAATGTACATAACTTGGGTTTGCGTCTTTTGGGGGGAGTTTATAAATGTAAAGGACGTTTTCAAAATTAGCCAAAACAATTAGAAATCGAATCCGTCGTTACTCCATGTGTATGGTTGGGGGAAAATTGGAAAATTGGGGGGACGTATTCTGAAATTGGCAGTTTTAAATAAAAATAAAAAAAGGAAAGGGATGGAATCAAAAATTTTCAAGTTAGTATTTAAAAATTTTTTTTTTAAATGTTTCCCGGGCACTTGACCCCTTTTGGGAAACCCAAAACAAAAAAGGTTTATCTGCGTCTGACCCAAACCCCCGATTTGTTTTGTGATCCAGTCCCCAAAAGGGTTTAAGTTATTTCCCGAAAAACCCTTTTTTAAAATTCCGGGGCATTGGAAACCCTTACCGGACCCCCCCGACCTCAAAATATTTTGGGGGTTTTGCGGTATAACCAAACCCCCCTATCAATTTTCATGGGTCCTAAAACCCAAAAGGTTTTTTAAGTTATCAAACCGGAAAACCCTTTTAACTGTTTCGTGTTATTGTGACCTTTTCCTTTTACCTTTCCGCCCCAAAGGGAAAACCCTTTACCCCGTTTTCCCGACATTTTTCCCGGGTACCAAAATTTTGATCTAGGCCCAAGCTTTTCATCCAAAATGTTCCCCAAATCCCCTGGGCCTTGACCTTTGGGCCTACAGACCTTCCCAAAATAAAAATTTACCTGTATTTTACAAGTTTCTCTGGGTACGAAAATTTTTGATCCTAGGCCCAAAACGTTTTAAAATTAAACATCCCGGGAAAAAATTAAATGTTCGTATGTGACCGCCCTTTTACCTTTTTGACCCCAAATTCGAACCCGACCCGTATCTTTGTTTCACCGGGTACCAAAAAAATTTTTCAAATGTTAACGCACACAAACAAGTAAACTTGAAAACGATAATTTAATTTTTTTCACAATTTGTCATGGAAAAGGTTTTTTAAAAATACACAGGTAGTCCCCAAATGATTTGAGCGATCTAGGAAATTTGAGATATTTTTTTATATCGGAATTATCCCCATTTTGCACAAACAATTGGAAAGACCAAAATAGCTGAAGGGAATTTCCGATGAAATTTTTATCGGCCGACGGGTTTCCCCGCCATAGGTTTAAAAAGCCGATTTTTTTACGAAATTGGCCCCAAAAAATTTAAAAAAAATTTAAATGTATCGAAAGGGGGGAATTTTAATTTCCCCATTGATTAATGTAAAAAAAATTTAAAAAAATACCCAAAAAATTTCTAATTTTCTGTGATTTTAACCTTTGTATGTAAAAGTACCGGTTTTTGTTCACCGTTTTCTAAAAGCTATATGCGAAAACCAAAAAAAAAACCTAAAAAAATTCTCATGACTGGTACGGGCCTTATTTTGGTTTTTTTTTCGAGTTTTTACATTTAGTTTGCCCGTCAAAATATAAAAACAATTGAATGTCGAATTATTTTGACTAGATACACGGGTAGTCCAAATAATTAGACGCAGGGGTTCCACTAGACCTGAAAACCCAAGAGTCCCCAAGGACCCTTGGGGGCCCCAAATTTTTAAGGGTCCTTTTTTTAAAAAAACAAGGTCCCTTTTCCCCCCCACACGGGTACAATTGACTATATTTTTTTTCCTATAGTTTTACTTCATAAATTTAAAACCCACTAAAACCAAGAAAAAATGGTTTCAGATAATAATTTCGTTTTAGGCATATAATTCATATTGTAAAATTTAAAATTTATCAAAAATTTAAATTTTTAATTTTATGAGGGTTTTTTTTCCCAAAATTTTATTTGTTAGCAGAAAAAATTTTAAATGCTAAAACACTCTGTAAAAAAGTATCCCAAAAGTACTATCCGGTACTGGGACAAATTTTTGAAAGTGTCTGAAATGGTTTTTTTTTGTCGTTTAAATTGGTCCACTAAGGTAAACCCGAGATAGTTCCTCAAAAAATGATGCCTTTTTCATTAAAAATTGCATTGAAAGGGCGGGTTTTTTAAATGAATTTGGAAAAATTGAATATGTCATTTGGGGGTAATTTGAATGGGGAAAGGGAAAATTCTAAAAATTTAAAATTGCTTTCCAAAAATTTATTAAAAATTTTTTTATTTTCTGTTTTAAATTAAAGGGCGTCATTAAAAAATGGGGTTTAAATTTAAAAATTTTATGAAGAAATCTTTTCAACACTTTTTTACATGCTCGGTAAACAGCTGGGCGTTATAATTAGGATAATTTAAAAATTTGGCCCCCTTTTTTGTCAGTAAAGTAGGCTCAATACCCGGGAACGCTTTATTTAATTAATGTTAAACCTTCATTGATTCTTTATTTCCTATGTGCACTCCCCCCCGTGACGTAACTTGCTGATAAAAAAAATCAGGTGGCCTGGCCCCGGGTAAAAAGGGCGGGATTTTTAAACAGAAGATAAAGAAGGCGGGGGATGACCGCGAGTGTTTATTTTGCAGTTTTATCGTGGAAAAAGTTTTACTGTAGGAAAAAGGGTGATAAGAGGAAGGAATTTTCAAAGGAAAATGTCTGGGTCCCCAGGGGCGCACAGGCAAATTATTTATGCCCGGGCCCCTTTGGCGTTTTGAAAATCTCCCGGGCCGGACCCGGGAATTTTGGGTTTTAAATGGAACCCTGATTAGAGGTGAAAAAGTTGTCATTTGACGTTCAACCGTCAATTTCCCGACATTTTACATTTTTATATCAAAGCCTTTTTCGACGTCTAAAAAAAAAAGTATTTTTAAAAAGTGTTTGCCCTAAAATCAAATTTTAAAATTTATAAAGTCGGTAAAATTTTTTACCTAATAGGAACAAAAAAACCTTTTTCTTCAAATCTGCAAGTTTAAAATGATTTACATTCCATTTTTTCCCTGAAATAACGCTTCATTTTTTGAATCGAAAGTTTTTATTTTTCATTCCACCTTTGTTTCGAAATGAAAATCCCAAATTTAAAATTGATTTGGGGGTGACGAAAAAAAAAATTTCCCGCCAAAATTTTTTTAAAGTAATTTGATTTTTTTTATATAAAATTTTTTTCTATTTTAAACCTTTTAAATTTTAAAGTCCCCTTCTGGGGAAATAAAAAAGGGTTTTTGACTTATGTTTATATGAAATAGAGAAAAGGTTTAATTTCGTTCAAGGAAAATGATTTTTAAAATGCAAATCTTTTTTACATTTTCCCCCCCAACCCCCCCGGGGTTTTTACCGTGGGGACTATTCAAAACTTTCAAAGGATTGGATTACGGATTAATTAATCGGTTAAATTTAAAAACAAATAAGGTAAAATATAACTTTTTTTTAATGGGCCATTAAGCCAAATTTTTGAATATTTTAACTCAATGTGAAAGTTTTCAGTCATTTTTGCTTTGAAAGTTAGTTTTTTAAAAAACCCTTTAGATTTAAAAAATTTAAATCTGTAGCGTTTTTGTTTTTACGTTATTTCAGTTCAACGTTTAAAACCTGGGCATAAAAAGGAAAAAAAAAATGTAAAAAAATCAATTTTTAAAGAAATTTTTAAGTAATATGAAATTAAAGTCAGGTTTTATTTTAGGATAGATACACAGGAATTTATTTTTCCCCGCGCCTGCTCAAAGGCATAATTTTTCCCCGGGGGCGCGGGTTTTTTTAAAAAGAAATGGTGCAAACCGGGCGGACCCCAAAAATTTCACTGACATAAGGGGGACCCTTTGTTTTCAAATTTCCCCTAAGGGTTTTTAAAAAATTTGAAAAGGATGTGTGGATAATTTTCATGCCCTCAAAACTACCTTTTCCATTCGATTTGTTTTAAAACAATTTTGATTTGGGCAGTAGTGATTATTTTAACCCAAAACGGTTACGGTCATTTATTTTTTGTTTGGGAGGATTGTTTCCCAAAATACCCGGATTTTTTCGGCCAAATATTTCAACAATTTGACGACCCCTTGAAAAAAAAAACAGGAAATTAGATCCCAAACAGCAAAAAATTTCCGTTTTTTTTTGGGGCTAACTTTGAAATGAATCGTTTGGGGGAAAGAAGAAGTGAGCATTTTAATGAAAATGAAAGAGGGCCCCGAGCCGGGGGAAAATCAAGATAAGAAAAAAAAAAAATTTGTTTCAAATGGTCACTTTTATTCTGGTTTAAAACTATGACGAAAATGAAGATTAAAATGTTTAACGTCAACCAAAATAAATGTTTTAGGTTGTGGAAAAAACAAACAGTTCAAAATTTTTGGGGTTTCTGTTTCAGATAGTAATTTTTTTAAATTTAGTCCCTTTTTGACTCATTACTTTATGGCCCGGGACTCTTGTTTTTAAAAAATGTGAGTCCATGGACTGTATCTTCAAATTTTTAAAATGAATCCTGGGGGCACGGGTAGTTTTATAAAAGGTTTTGATTTAAAAAAAATTTCTTTCCCCAAGCGCAATTTTTTTTATTTTTTTTTTCTTTGGAAAAACGGGGGGCCAAGGGTCCCCCTTATTTCCGGAAAAACGGTGAATATCGAAAAAGGTTTTTAAAGGGTTTTTGAGTGAAATTTTTATACGCCGTAAAAATTTTTAATATTTTGCGTTGGTCTCAAAAATGAAATTTTGAATTTTTCCCTTTTAACCCATTTTTAACAAAACAGTGGGGAGTTGGGGATTGTGGGTAAGTTAGGTTAAAAAAATGGGGCTAAGCCATAATTTAAATGTTTAAAAACAACAAAAACCTATTTAAAACTAGGGTTTGAGCCATTTAGTGTTACAGAAAAAATGGGATTTTGGCAAAGATCTCCTGTGCCTAAAAAAAATATCTGCTGAAAGAAAAATCTGTTAAAATTTTTGTACAGAGGAAAAAAGAAGGGCCGGGGTTCTCCAAAAAAGTGAATTATTTCAAAAAACCCCTAGTTTAAACCCCTTTTTGGGTTTGGACACCAAGACAGACAAAATGCCAAAATGCGGGAAAGAGGGAAAATAGGGTTTTTTAATATTCTTTGGTTGTTGTAGTTTTTTCCCTACTTTTTTACACCGTTTATGACTTGAATTTCAGAAAATTTACCATTTTGGGGAGAAATCAACGGTTTTTTTTGGGGGCCATTTCCCACGTGGGGGATTCCGCGCATGCGCGATTTAAAAAGACGATTCCCTTTCCTGCGGGAAAAATTTAGAAAGTCACAAAAATATTTCTCATAAGTTGCCGAAAAAATGTACATTTCGGGAGGAAAAATTTTTCTGTTGTCGTTTTTAATTTTTCTTCCCAAGAGAAAAATTTTTAAATTATAAAGGTTGGGAAAAAATTTTGATCTGATTCTTTTCTTAAAAATTATTGACCCATGCAAAGCATTTAAATTTGTGTTTCATTTCACTTTTTCAAAAATTTTGGGAAAACAAAGCAACTTGTGCTTTGAAGATAAGACATAGGTCACATAATTTAGTTTTTCTTCTTTACAAAAAAGGGGCACCCCCCTTTTTAAAAGTCCAACTTTAATTTTAAGCGTTTTTCGCAATTTTTTTTTCTGGAAATTTTTTCCCCAGGTCAATATTTTTCCCGTAAAAAAGCCCCAAAAACTCATTTTTGAACACTTACATCTACATCTTTCACCCCCAAATTTGATTTTTCCCACTAAACGCAAAAGACCCTGTGTTTAAAAAATGTATAAGAACCCTGTTTAAGTTTTTTTTGTGGGTGGCAACAGAGGGTTCTGAAGGAAAACAGAACACAAAACAATAAGAAATTTCCCTTATTCCCTTTATATCAACAACTTGCACATTTCTATAAAAGGGGGCAAAAATGTCATGAAAACATAGGAAAAAATTTAAAAAAAACTGTTTAAAACGGGTTTTTTTATACAGCACTGGATATTTCTATTGTTTAGATATCTATCATTTCCATTTAGTCAAACCCTTGCGGGAACAAGCCCTTTATGCGTCAAAATCAAAAAGAGAAAGAATATAGTGATAAAAATTTAGAGTGGAAGAAACTAAAAATAACTTTGGTGATATAAAAAGGTTAAAACTTGAATTTGCAGGATAACTAGGGCGAGACATGTTAAGGCTGCAAACTGCGCACTGAACTGCTCTAGGGTAGGGAGGTGGGCAACACTGGGGGGAGTTGGTTCCAATGGTACACTAGCTGTTCTCGGAAAATAAGAAAACTTGTTATAGTCAGTTGTTGCAGTAATTAACCTATAACTTAGGGATTGGCCATAGCGGACACAACAGGTCATTGGGGTCAGGTAATCTGCAATTGGGATAGCAACCAGATCATGATGAATCTTATAGAAGAGTGATAAGCTAGAATATATACACCTTAAATCTAGTCGACGAAGGATTAGGGAGTGTAGCATATCTGTTACACTGGAAATACGGCCGTAGTCGGTCTTGATCCAATGGGCGGCTCTCCTTTGGACGCTTTCAATTTGGTCAATACCTCGGAGGCATATTCGAGCTGGGGTCGGACTAGAGTCTGGTAAGCAATGGTCTTAATGGGTTGGGATTTGACCTTAATGTTTCTTCGTAAGAACCCTAGAGTTTGGTTAGCTTTCTTGGTTGACCTGTTTATGTGATTGTCCCATGATAGGTCATTTGAGATATCTATGCCTAGGTATTTAGCTGAGCTGACCGATTCAAGTTGGACTCCATGTAGGTAATACTGGGTAGGGATAGGATGTTTCCTTCTAGTGGCGTGGATCACTTGACACTTTAAGGGGTTGAACTCCATATCTCACTCCATCTCCCACTTTTCTAGAAGTATTAGGTCATTTTGGAGAGTGACAGATTGGTATGCAGATGACAGAGTTAGATATATTGCCGTGTCATCTGCAAACAGACGGTCTTTGGAACTGACGTTTTGTGGGAGGTCATTTATGTAAGCTAGGAAGAGCAGGGGACCAAGTACAGACCCCTGTGGGACACCTGATGATACTGGGATGGCATCAGAGGAAGTGCAATTTAGGACTACTGTGTTACCTCTGACTCCATATTCATGCATTTTTAGGACTTTCTCATGGCTAACCTTGTCGAAAGCCTTATTAAAATCCAGTAGTATAAGATCTACTTGTTTCTTATTGTAGACTGAAGTGACCAGCTCATTTACTAACATAGCTAATTGAGTAATGCATGATCTTTTTTCCCTGTATCCATGCTGTAGGTCATACAGAATACCATGGTTGGTAAAGTGCTTAACAGATGAAGAAACAGTGTGTTCAAGAACTTTGCATAGGACACATGTTAATGAAGTTGGCCTTTAATTTACTGGATTTGACCTATCACCTTTTTAGCTCACCTGAGCAATGCTGCTCAGGTGAGTTTTTGTGATCGCTCGATGTCCGGCGTCTGTCTGTCTGTCATCAGACATTTAGCTTGTGTATGCGATAGAGGCTGTATTTTTCAACTGATCTTCATGAATTTTTGTCAGAATGATTACCTTGATGAAATCTAGGCCAAGTTTGAAAATGGGTCATCTGGGGTCAAAAACTAGGTCATTAGGTTAAATCAAAGAAAAACCTTGTGTATGCGATAGAGGCTGTGTTTTTCAACTGCTCTTCATGAAATTTTGTCAGAATGGTTAACTTGATGAAATCTAGGCCAAGTTCGAAAATGGGCATCTGGGTTCAAAAACTAGGTCAAATCAAAGAAAAACCTTGTGTATGCGATAGAGGCTGTATTTTTAGCCCACCATCATCAGATGGTGGGCTATTCAAATCACTCTGCGTCCGTGGTCCGTCGTCCTTCCGTCCGTCAGTCCGTCCGTCCTTCCGTCCGTTAACAATTTCTCGTTATCGCATCTCCTCAGAAACTAGCAGGGGGATTTTGACCAAACTTTGTCAGAATGATGTACTGGTACCCTAGTTGTGTCCCCCTGAAAATCAGACTGGTTCAACAATTTTTTAGTGAGTTATGGCCCTTTGTTTATTTCTATAATTTACATAGATTTATATAGGGAAAAACTTCTTGTCCAAAACCACAGAGCCTAGGGCTTTGATATTTGGTATGAAGCATCATCTAGTGGTCCGCTACCAAGATGGTTCAAATTATTTCCTTAGGGTGTTATATGGCCCCGCCCCGGGGGTCACATGGTTTATATAGGGAAAAACTTTGAAAAACCTCTTGTTCAAAACCACAGGGCTTTGATATTTTGTATATGACATCATCTAGTGGTCTTCTACTAAGATTGTTCAAATTATCCCCCTAGGGTCAAATATGGCCCCGCCCCGGGGGTCACATGGTTTACATAGACTTATATAGGGAAAAACTTTGAAAATCTTCTTGTCCAAACCACAAAGTCTAGGGCTTTGGCATTTGTAATGTAGCATCATCTAGTGGTTCTCTACCAAGTTTGTTCAAATTATCCCCCTAGGGTCAAATATGGCCCCGCCCTGGGGTCACATGGTTCATATAGACTTATATAGGGAAAAGATTTTAAAATCTTGTCAATAACCTACAACATTCAAATTTGGACCACATGTATGGTTTTGAGTGGCAAGATGAACCTTGACATGAGTTGACCTTGATTTTGACCTAGTGACCTACTTTCACATTTCTGTAGCTACAGCCTTCAAATTTGGACCACATGCATAGTTTTGTGCACTGAAACAAACTTTGACCTTGACATTGACCTAGTGACCTACTTTCACATTTTTGAAGGTACAGGCTTCAAATTTGGACCACATGCATAGTTTCGTGTTCTGAAATGGAATTTGAACTTGATTTTGACCCAGTGACCTACTTTCACATTTCTCAAGCTACAGCCTTCAGATTTGGACCACATGCATAGTTTTGTGTACTGAAACAAGCTTTGACCTTTACATTGACCTAGTGACCTACTTTCACATTTTTGAAGGTACAGGCTTCAAATTTGGAACACATGCATAGTTCTGTGTTCCGAAACAAACTTTGACCTTGATTTTGACCTAGTGACCTACTTTCACATTTCTTGAGCTACAGCCTTCAAATTTGGACCACTTGCATAGTTTTGTGTACGGAAATGAACTGTGACCTTAAGATTGACCTAGTGACCTACTTTCACATTTCTGTAGCTACAGGCTTCAAATTTAGACCACATGCATAGGATTGTGTACCGAAACAAACTTTGACCTTGACAATGACCTAGTGACCTACTTTCACATTTTTAGCCCACCATCATCAGATGGTGGGCTATTCAAATCACTCTGCGTCCGTGGTCCGGCGTCCTTCCGTCCGTCCGTTCGTCCGTCCGTCCGTCCTTCCGTTAACAATTTCTCGTTATCGCATCTCCTCAGAAACTACCAGGGGGATTTTGACCAAACTTTGTCAGAATGATGTATTGGTACCCTAGTTGTGTCCCCCTGAAAATCAGACTGGTTCAACAAATTTTTAGTAAGTTATGGCCCTTTGTTTATTTCTATAATTTACATAGATTTATATAGGGAAAAACTTTGAAAATCTTCTTGCCCAAAACCACAGAGCCTAGGGCTTTGATATTTGGTATGAAGCATCATCTAGTGGTCCTCTACCAAGATGATTGAAATTATTTCCCTGGGGTCTAGTATGGCCCCGCCCCGGGGGTCACATGGTTTATATAGACTTATATAGGGAAAAACTTTGAAAAACCTCTTGTCCAAAACCAGAGGGCCTAGGGCTTTGATATTTTGTATGTGACATCATCTAGTGGTCTTCTACTAAGATTGTTCAAATTATCCCCCTAAGGTCAAATATGGCCCCGCCCCGGGGGTCACATGGTTTACATAGACTTATATAGGGAAAAACTTTAAAAATCTTCTTGTCCAAACCACAAAGCCTAGGGCTTTGATATTGTAATGTAGCATCGCCTGGTGGTTCTCTACCAGGTTTGTTAAAATTATCCCCCTAGGGTCAAATATGGCCCCGCCCTGGGGTCACATGGTTCATATAGACTTATATAGGGAAAAGATTTTAAAAGCTTCTTGTCAATAACCTACAACATTCAAATTTGGACCACATGTATGGTTTTGAGTGGCAAGATGAACCTTGACATGAGTTGACCTTGATTTTGACCTAGTGACCTACTTTCACATTTCTGTAGCTACAACCTTCAAATTTGGACCACATGCATAGTTTTGTGCACTGAAATAAACTTTGACCTTGACATTAACCTAGTGACCTACTTTCACATTTTTGAAGGTACAGGCTTCAAATTTGGACCACATGCATAATTTCGTGTTCCGAAATGAAATTTGACCTTGATTTTGACCCAGTGACCTACTTTCACATTTCTCAAGCTACAGCCTTCAAATTTGGACCACTTGCATAGTTTTGTGTACCGAAATGAACTTTGACCTTAAGATTGACCAAGTGACCTACTTTCACATTTCTGTAGCTACAGGCTTCAAATTTAGACCACATGAATAGGATTGTGTACCGAAACAAACTTTGACCTTGACATTGACTTAGTGACCTACTTTCACATTTTTGAAGGTACAGGCTTCAATTTTGGACTACATGCATAGATTTGTTTCTGAAGTGAAATTTGACCTTGATTTTGACTGAGTGACCTATTTTCACATTTCTCAAGCTACAGCCTTCAAATTTGGACCACTTGCATAGTTTTGTGTACCGAATTAAACTTTGACCTTAAGATTGATCTAGTGACCTACTTTCACATTTCTCAAGCTACAGCTTTCAAATTTGGACCACATGCACAGTGTTGTGTACGGAAATGAAATTTGACCTTGAGCTAGTCAGTAAGTCTTGAAATTTGGAACACTCAAAAATGGCACATTGGTGGGCGCCAAGATCACTCTGTGATCTCTTGTTGAAGGTACAGGCTTTAAATTTGGACCACATGCATAAATTTGTGTTCTGAAGTGTAATTTGACCTTGATTTTGACCTAGTGACCTACTTTCACATTTCGTCCTTGAAAGTGATCTAGTGACCTACTTTCACAGCTTTCGAATTTGGACCACATGCACAGTGTCGTGTACGGAAATGAAATTTGACCTTGAGCTAGTCAGTAAGTCTTGAAATTTGGAACACTCAAAAATGGCACATTGGTGGGCGCCAAGATCACTCTGTGATCTCTTGTTCAATTGATCATGAATTTTTGTCAGAATGATTGCCTTGATGAATTATAGGTCAAGTTCGAAAATGTGCCATCTGGGGTCAAAAACTAGGTCACTAGGTCAAATCAAAGAAAAACCTTGTGTATGCGATAGACGAGGCTGTATTTTTCAATTGAGCTTCATGAATTTTTGTCAGAATGATTACCTTGATCAATTCTAGGCCAAGTTTGAAAATGGGTCATCTGGGGTCAAAAACTAGGTCATTAGGTCAAATCAAAGAAAAACCTTGTGTATGCAATAGAGACTGGATTTTTCAATTGATCTTCATGAAATTTGGTCAGAATGATAGTCTTGATGAATTAAAGGACAAGTTCGAATGTAGGTCATCTTGGCTCAAAAACTAGGTCATTAGGTCAAATTGAAGAAAATACTTGTTTACACTCAAGAGACTACATTTGTGGTCCAATCTTAATGAAAATTAGTCGGAATATTTGTTTCCATGAAATCACTAGGTCAAGCATGTTTACACGGTTATGGTGTGTTTCTCAGGTGAGCGACCTAGGGCCGTCTTGGCCCTCTTGTTTAAAAATGGGGGCAACATATGCGGATTTCCACTGGGATGAAAGTGATCTTTCCTCCAGGGATTTCTGGAATATGACCTCAAGGATGGGGGATAGTTCTACAGAGAGTGTTTTAAGTATTATAGGCTTGATTTTGTCAGGACCACTGGCCTTATGGGGGTTCAGGTTGCTGAGGAGTTTCTCAATACCATTTGTGCCTATCCTAATATCTGGCATAGTAGGGACTGATTTACCATCTGGAGTTAGTTTCATTTTGCTGAGCAAGGCAAGGTTTAGTGGTGATTTGGGGCTAAAAACAGACTGAAACTGTTTGTTCAGTACTGTTGCCTTAGCTTGATCATCCAGATGGAATTTATTTTCATACTTAAAGGGATGGATAGAGGCAGATTCCTGTCCCGAGTGTTTAATGAGCGAGTACAGTTTCTTAGTATTTGGTTTATTTGGGAGTGAAGCATCAGTGCTGTTCAAGTTTTGGATGTGCTCAAGATACTGGCTATAAGCCTGTTTGACCTTTTTCCGCACTAGATGCTTTTAAGTCTAGAAATTTCTTTCGATCAGAAGATGAGCTAGTTTTTTTAACCTTTTTAGCCCACCATCATCAGATGGTGGGCTATTCAAATCACTCTGCGTCCGTGGTCCGGCGTCCTTCCGTTAACAATTTCTCGTTATCGCATCTCCTCGGAAACTACCAGGGGGATTTTGACCAAACTTTGTCAAAATGATGTATTGGTACTCTAGTTGTGTCCCCCTGAAAATCAGACTGGTTCAACAAATTTTTAATAAGTTATGGCCCTTTGTTTATTTCTATAATTTACATAGATTTATATAGGGAAAAACTTTGAAAATCTTCTTGGCCAAAACCACAGAGCCTAGGGCTTTGATATTTGGTATGAAGCATCATCTAGTGGTCCTCTACCAAGATGATTGAAATTATTTCCCTGGGGTCTAATATGGCCCCGCCCGGGGGTCACATGGTTTATATAGACTTATATAGGGAAAAACTTTGAAAAACCTCTTGTCCAAAACCACAGGGCCTAGGGCTTTGATATTTTGTATGTGACATCATCTAGTGGTCTTCTACTAAGATTGTTCAAATTATCCCCCTTGGGTCAAATATGGCCACACCCCGGGGGTCACATGGTTTACATAGACTTATATAGGGAAAAACTTTAAAAATCTTCTTGTCCAAACCACAAAGCCTAGGGCTTTGATATTGTAATGTAGCATTGCCTGGTGGTTCTCTACCAAGTTTGTTAAAATTATCCCCCTAGGGTCAAATATGGCCCCGCCCTGGGGTCACATGGTTCATATAGACTTATATAGGGAAAAGCTTTTAAAAACTTCTTGTCAATAACCTACAACATTCAAATTTGAACCACATGTATGGTTTTGAGTGGCAAGATGAACCTTGACATGAGCTGACCTTGATTTTGACCTAGTGACCTACTTTCACATTTCTGTAGCTACAACCTTCAAATTTGGACCACATGCATAGTTTTGTGCACTGATATAAACTTTGACCTTGACATTGACCTAGTGACCTACTTTCACACTTTTGAAGGTACAGGCTTCAAATTTGGACGACATGCATAATTTCGTGTTCCGAAATGAAATTTGACATTGATTTTGACCCAGTGACCTACTTTCACATTTCTCAAGCTACAGCCTTCAAATTTGGACCACATGCATGGTTTTATGTACGGAAACAAACTTTAACCTTTACATTGACCTAGTGACCTACTTTCACATTTTTGAAGGTACAGGCTTCAAATTTGGATCACGTGCATAGTTCGGTATTCCAAAATAAAATTTGACCTTGATTTTGACCTAGTGACCTACTTTCACATTTCTCAAGCTACAGCCTTCAAATTTGGACCACTTGCATAGTTTTGTGTACCGAAATGAACTTTGACCTTAAGATTGACCTAGTAACCTACTTTCACATTTCTGTAGCTACAGGCTTCAAATTTAGACCACATGCATGGTTTTGTGTACCGAAACAAACTTTGACCTTTACATTGACCTAGTGACCTACTTTCACATTTCTCAAGCTACAGCCTTCAAATTTGGACCACTTGCGTAGTTTTGTGTACCGAAATGAACTTTGACCTTTAGATTGACCTAGTGACCTACTTTCACATTTCTGTAGCTACAGGCTTCAAATTTAGACCACATGAATAGGATTGTGTACCGAAACAAACTCTGACCTTGACATTGACCTAGTGGCCTACTTTCACATTTTTGAAGGTACAGGCTTCAATTTTGGACTACATGCATAGATTTGTTTCTGAAGTGAAATTTGACCTTGATTTTGACTTAGTGACCTACTTTCACATTTCTCAAGCTACAGCCTTCAAATTTGGACCACTTGCATAGTTTTGTGTACCGAATTAAACTTTGACCTTAAGATTGATCTAGTGACCTACTTTCACATTTCTCAAGCTACAGCTTTCGAATTTGGACCACATGCACAGTGTTGTGTACGGAAATGAAATTTGACCTTGAGCTAGTCAGTAAGTCTTGAAATTTGGAACACTCAAAAATGGCACATTGGTGGGCGCCAAGATCACTCTGTGATCTCTTGTTAAAACTTCTGATTAGTTTCTTAATGTCCTGATTGACCCATGGAAGGTGATCTCTTATAGTTGACTGTTTGGATGGAATCCATTTTAAATTCTGTAAGGTTGTTTAGGGTATTTGAGAAATTTTCCCATAACTCTTCTGTGTTTAGTGCAGAGTATTTACCTTCGTTTGTCATAACCTGGTGGTAGTCAATTAATGACTGTTTTATTAGCCCACCATCATCAGATGGTGGGCTATTAAAATCACTCTGCGTCCGTGGTCCGTCCGTCCGTCATTCCGTCCGTCCGTCCGTTAACAATTTCTCGTTATCGCATCTCCTCAGAAACTACTGGGGGGATTTTGACCAAACTTTGTCAGAATGATATATTAATACCCTAGTTGTGTCCCCCTGAAAATCAGACTGGTTCAACAATTAATGAGTGAGTTATGGCCCTTTGTTTATTTCTATATTTTACATAGATTTATATAGGGAAAAGCTTTGAAAACCTTCTTGTCCAAAACCACAGAGCCTAGGGCTTTGATATTTGGTTTGAAGCATCATCTATTGGTCCTCTACCAAGATGATTCAAATTATTTCCCTAGGGTCAAATATGGCCCCGCCCTGGGGGTCATATGGTTTATATAGACTTATATAGGGAAAAACTTTGAATAACCTCTTGTCCAAAACCACAGGGCCTAGGGCTTTGATATTTTGTATGTGACATCATCTAGTGGTCTTCAACTAAGATTGTTCAAATTATACCCCAAGGGTCAAATATGGCCCCGCCCTGGGGGTCATATGGTTTACATAGACTTATATAAGGAAAAACTTTGAAAATCTTCTTGTCCAAACCACAAAGCCTAGGGCTTTGATACTTGTAATGTAGCATCATCTAGTGGTTCTCTACCAAGTTTGTTCAAATTATCCCCCTAGGGTCAAAAATGGCCCCGCCCCGGTGGTCACGTGGTTCATATAGACTTATATAGGGAAAAGCTTTTAAAATGTTCTTGTCAATAACTACAACATTCAAATTTGGACCACATGTATATTTTTGAGTGGCAAGATGAACCTTGACATGAGTTGACCTTGATTTTGACCTAGTGACCTACTTTCACATTTCTGTAGCTACAGCCTTCAAATTTGGACCACATGTATATTTTTGAGTGGCAAGATGAACCTTGACATGAGTTGACCTTGATTTTGACCTAGTGACCTACTTTCACATTTCTGTAGCTACAGCCTTCAAATTTGGACCACATGCGTAGTTTTGTGCACTGGAAAAAACTTTGACCTTGATTTTGACCTAGTGACCTACTTTCACATTTTTGAAGGTACAGGTGTCAAATTTGGACCATATGCATAGTTCCATGTTTCAAAATGAAATTTGACATTGATTTTGACCTAGTGACCTACTTTCACATTTCTTAATCTACAGCCTTCAAATTTGGACCACATGCATAGTTTTGTGTACCGAAAAAAACTTTGACCTTCACATTGACCTAGTGACCTACTTTCACATTTTTGAAGGTACAGGCTTCAAATTTGGACCACGTGCATAGTTTTGTATTCCAAAATAAAATTTGACCTTGATTTTGACCTAGTGACCTACTTTTACATTTCTCAAGCTACAGCCTTCAAATTTGGACCACATGCATAGTTTTGTGTACCGAAATGAACTTTGACCTTAAAATTGACCTAGTGACCTACTTTCACATTTTTAAGGTACAGGCTTCAAATTTGGACCACATGCATAGTTTTGTATTCCGAAATAAAATTTGACCTTGATTTTGACCTAGTGACCTACTTTTACATTTCTCAAGCTACAGCCTTCAAATTTGGACCACTTGCATAGTTTTGTGTACCGAAATGAACTTTGACCTTAAGATTGACCTAGTGACCTACTTTCACATTTCTGTAGCTACAGGCTTCAAATTTAGACCAGATGCATAGGATTGTGTACCAAAAACAAACTGACCTTGACATTGACCTAGTGACCTACTTTCACATTTCTCAAGCTACAGCTTTCGAATTTGGACCACATGCACAGTGTTGTGTTTGGAAAGGAAATTTGACCTTGAGCTAGTCAGTAAGTCTTGAAATTTGGAACACTCAAAAATGGCACATTGGTGGGCACCAAGATCACTCTGTGATCTCTTGTTTCCTGCCAGTTTGCTTTTTTTATACAAGGGAATTTCTCGAGGCTTCTGGTAACATATCCTTGCGGATGTCTACTACATTATGATCACTGATGCCCAGTATGATGTTGACCTGATTTACTTTTCTTTGTCTGCTTTGATACAGGAGATGATTTTCATACAGCTACAGTAAAGATTGTAAGGAGGGGGACTTGTGAAGATTGAAAGAATGGATACCTCAGAAGATCCACTTCTTCCACAAGTTCATGGACCTATACCCAGGGACAGGTAAAGCAATCTTTCGTCAAGTATTTATCAAACAATAACATACACTAAAAAGGTGCAGTCAGCAGGAAAAACAAGTTTCTTAAGAAACCAGAAGCTATCTAGACTGTATTTGATGGAGTTTAGATTAAATAGCTAATAACAGTAAAAATTGCAGAACCAATTCAACTTTTTTTTTTCTTACATTTATTTACAGGAATACCGTATAAGCACTGTTTTCTGCGGGAACTTTATTTCTGCATTTTCTGCGGAAGACAACAAGACCGCAGATTTAGAATCCGCAGAAAGTTTTATCCTGACATGCCGCGATTCGATGATACAAGCCGCCATTATAGTCCGGTTAAGTATAAGACAATGTCCTATAGCGTTATCGGCTTTTGTCCCGCATGTAGCCGAAGGCCGAAGAAGCAAGTTTAAAAAATTTAGTAGTACGGTAATATAATAGAACTGTTTTATTATTGTTTTGTTGTTGAATAAACATAATAAAAACATTGAATTTGTTTTAATTTTCGTTCACTATTGAACATTCAGCTGCCCGTTTCAATTTTCTTAAATTATGTGACAAACACAATCCGTTGTATCCTTTGTGTCTATTGTTAACCAATCTGTTTGGTGATGGTCATATTTACCGTTATTTGTATGGGACTTGAAAAAGGCGTGATTAACAAAAAATATCATACCGTTACAATGCACAGATGAGAATGTTTGCAAAATACAGATTCAAGCATTTTTCATGTCTGTTTGGCATGACTGTATTTATAAAATGACTGTTTTCTTGCGTTTTTATTTAAAACTCAACATTATGTGATGATGATGATGCCACATTAGTATTCTTCAACTTTTATTTTCAATCCGGAAGCCAACATAACTGTCAAAATAACAACAAAATATGTACCTGTCTATTTGAAATTAATGAAACAACCGGTGAATACAGAACCGCAGAAATAAATCCAATCAACGGGAGAAGGAAGACACCGCAGAAATAAGGTACGCAGAAATTTAATAACACCTCATTTTTGAAAAAATCGCAGAATATTAAGCCCGCAGAAATAAGCACTTATACGGTATGTACAAATGCTTTAAGAGTGAGAATGTAAAAAGGATGGTGATGATAGAGTGATGATGATATATATAGATTCAGACTTTTAGAGATGATGATATAGATTCAGACTGTTAGCTGATTTGAACACAAGTTGTTCACAGAGAGGCCAACCTCAAAATGTCTTTGTTTCCCCTGTCATGATACAAATTGGATAGGTAGGCATGGAATTTTTATTTATCTTCTAACAATTAACTTCAAGTTATTCTGCCTTTGGGACCAGTGCATGTTCATGCAGGCTGATCTTGGTCTTCACTGTTCGCTATTCAGTCATTAAATTTTCAGTGAACACCCCTTTGAATAATAAATGGTATTGCCCAGTTTGAATGATGTACCTGCCCATTTTACTAATTCAGCAGGTTAAAGAAACCCCATTTTCTTATACACAACTGAAATATGCATATATAATTATTTTTCAGATTTCACCTGGTTTACTTGATATTTTACTTGCTGGGTCTTGGATCTTTGGCGCCTTGGAATTTCTTTATTACGGCTAGTGAGGTAAGGGTGAAGTTTTTAAAGGTCATTTTACATTTAATGTTTAAATGTGTCTTTAATACACGTTTCTGGTATATTTCATACAGAAAATGAGAAGTGAAGAAAAATTGTTTGTAATCCTGAGTGAATTTTCCTTAATGTTACTTACAGTAGAATGAAAACAGATATCATGTAACTGGTGAGTCTTTTTAAGTCATGCTTCATTAGAATCACTTATCATTTGAATTGTGTTCCATATGAATTATGTGTCTTGTAAATTGTGTTCCATGTGACCCATTTGTCATGTGGCTCGTATGTTGTATCGTACATATGTATATAATGTATCATGTGTATCATGTTCATGCGTTACGAAATTGTGTGGTATGTGAATTATTTGTCATGTAAGCCATACTTCATGAGAATAAGTCATCATTTGAATGATGTGCTTATGAATCATGTGTCATGTAAATTATACAGATTTTATGTTATTTGAATCATGTGTAATGTCTTGCATTGTATGAACCATGTGTCATGTAAATCATGTTACATTTGAATCACAGGTATTGTGGATCATGTGTCATGTAAATCATGTTCCAAGTCATGCGTCATTTGATTTGTGTATCATGTAAATCATGGGTCATCTTAGTAATGTCATGCAAACTATACATCATGGGGACCATGTTTTATGTAATTTTGCTTATTGCAGACCATATGTCACATGAATTGTGCATCATGTGACCAATACATCATGTGAATCATGTTTTATATGGAGTATAGTCATGTTTTATTAATCCCCCGCCACAAGTGGTGGGGGGTTACAGGAATGGTCTCCATCCGTCCTTCTATTTTCCATCCTTCTGTAACATTTTGTGTCCGCTCTGTATCTCCTAGGCCCCTTGAAAGATTTTCATGAAACTTTGGTCAAATGATCACCTCATCAAGATGATGTGCAGAACCCATGAGTCAGCCATGTCGGTTCAAGGTCAAGGTCACAACTCAAGATCAAAGGTTTGAGCCTTCAATTTTGTGTCCGCTCTGTATCTCCTAAACCCCTTGAAGGATAATCATGAAACTTGGGTCAAATGATCACCTCATCAAGACGATGTGCAGAATCCATGAGTCAGCCATGTTGGCTCAAGGTCAAGGTCACAACTCAAGGTCAGTGGTTTGAGCCTACCATTTCGTGTCTGCTCTGTATCTCCTAAACCTCTTGAAGGATAATTATGAAACTTGGATTAAATGATCACCTCATCAAGACAATGTGCAGAATCCATGAGTCAGCCATGTTGGCTCAAGGTCAAGGTCACAACTCAAGGTCAAATTTTGAGCCTTCCATTTTGTGTCCACCCTGTATCTCCTAAACCCCTTGAAGGATTTTCATCAAACTTGGGTCAAATGATCACCTCATCAAGACAATGTGCAGAACTCATGAGTCAGCCATGTTGGCTCAAAGTAAGGTCACAACACCGGGTCAAAGGTTTGAGCCTTCCATTTTGTGTCCGCTCTGTATCTCCTAATCCCCTTGAAGGATTCATATGAAACCTGGGTCAAATGATCACCTATCCAAGACGATGTGCAGAACTGATGAGTCAGCCATGCCGGCTTAGGGTCAAGGTCACAACTCAAGGTCAAAGGTTTTAGCCTTCCATGTCATGTCCGCTCTATATCTCTTAAACCCCTCTAAGGAATTTTATAAAACTTGGGTCAAATGATCACCTCATCAAGACGATGTGCAGAACTGATGAGCCAGCCATGCCGGCTCAAGGTCAAGGTCACAACTTAGGGTCAAAGGTTTGAGCCTTCCATTTTGTGTCCACTCTGTATCTCCTAAACCCCTTGAAGGATTTACTCTAAACTTGGGTCAAATGATCACCTCATCAAGAACTCATGAGTCATCCATGTCAACTCAAGGTCAAAGGTTTGAGCTCTGTATCTCCTAAACCCCTTCAAGGATTTTCATTGGTTCAAATGATCACCTCATCTAGACTATGTGCAGAATTTGTAAGTCAGCCATGTCATTTCAAGGTCAAGGTCACAGCTCAAGGTCAAAGGTGTACTCTTTCACTATCCATACCAGTGGCGGGGGATTTAGCTGTCTTTCAGACTGCCTTGTTTTTATTATTTATGTGTCGTTCAATGAAGTGCCATGTACTAAAAATTTCAGGTTAAAGTTTTTTGGCTCTATCTCTAATATTACTTGCCTGACAATGAATAATTTGATTCTGAAAACTGAAAATTATAGTTAAACATTATCACCCACATTGTATGACACAAGTTTCATAACTCTCCAACTAATATATTTCATGATGCACTTGCTCTGTATCTCTTTTTTATTTAAAAGAATTTGAATTAAACTTCAGGCAGTTGTTGTACATCATTACCCATGCACTATGACACAATGGCCACAACACAGGAAGAAGTATTTTATGAAATATACACATTTTATTACTAGTGTCTCATGTGAAAACTCTTGTTAAATTTCATTTAAAATATGAAAAAGAACACGAATAGCATTCGACACACTGGCCACAGATATATGAAATATTGCTTGTTGCTTTTAGTATTTCAAGTACAAGTTGCGCAACACTACACAGCCAGAAACAGAATATCTGGACCCACACTATGAGACAGAACTACAAGCAATGTTTGAGAGTTACCTGGTTGTGGCTAACACAATACCAAACCTCGCATTTAACTTTATTACAGCACTTATTATACAGCGGTAAGTGAAACAAATATCAACCTTGAGCTTTTAAAAAGTATAATACCGTATATCTGGATTATCATCTGAAAATTATTAAAATTATTCTTCATTAAAGGTGCATCCTTGTCAGTTTCTTGTATATTTATTGATTTTAGATTTCCTCAATATTATTTTTTGTTCAAATTTTAGTAAATTACAAAAGCAAGAAAAATATAACCAAGACATGTAATAGTTATGTCAGATGTTTATAAAGCTTGTGATTTGTAACAGCTAGTATGTCTTGAAGAGCATTAATCTTTAAAAAAAGAAGGCCATTAAAGCAATATCTGCTTGCCTGCAACACAGATTTATTAGCTGATGTGAACAAGATGCTAAATTAAGATAACGTTCTTTGTGAAAAATATTTATTAAGGGTGGTAAATAGTTAACCCTGGATATATACATCTCTTACCAGACTCCTTTGTTTTAAAGCATACAACATATTGTTGTCTACTGTCTTAAATTTTCAGGATATGTTTGAAGACAAGAATGATATTTTCTCTGGTGTTGGTTATACTGATGTTTGTGCTTACTGTTAGTCTTGTCAAAATAGACACTGATACATGTATGTATAATTCTCTTCTCTTATTTGAAGTAAAATAAAATTACAGCATTTGGTCATGGGTTCCACTTTTCTTTTTTATGGTTAAGTATTTCTTAAATTTAGATAAGTTACTTCTCACATTTGCTATGAATGAAAAAAAATATATTCATAATTATCCATTTGCATATAGGTAAAACAGAAGGCATTTCTTAACCTAGCCATTTTTGTTGAGTTGCGCAGTTTTTGTGAACTTGGTAATATACCTGATACATCAATCAAAAAAAGCAGATTAAACAATATAAAGACTTGCCAAGACTAGAGTGTAGCTGAAACAGAAGGAAAATGATGTAAAAAAGTTTAATATCAAATATTAAAGTTTTCACATGGATTTAGATGCTTTTACTTGTTTAAAAATTTCTGAGCATAAATGAAAATGTGATGCTTTATATATTTCAGGGCAGTCGGTATTCTTTTCTGTTACCCTTGTAACAGCAGTTTTAATAAGCTGTAAGTATTTAAGATATGTTTCTTGTCAAATTTCAGAAATATTGTGCCTGTAGTTTCTCAGAATTTTGTCATGGATGTAATTATTGCCTCTGTTTTCAATTGCTGCAGCAAAATAGTTACCACAGAATGAATAAAACTTGATGAATTTTAGATTAGTTTGTCAAGAAACAATATTTATTTCATCATCTACCAGACTTCAGGAAAGTTGGAAAAAATGGCAGGACATTTGGTCCAACTATGCCTAAAAATCTGCCAGACCGAAAAAAAATATGCCAGACCGAAGAAATTGTCAGTGTAGTGAGTGTACTGCATATGTTGCTTTTCTCCATCATGTTCAAGCCAGGTGTGATTTTTAGTCCATTTCTTGTTAAATGTTCGGTCAACCCTCTTATTTTCATACATTTGTTTCCTTTCACTACGATTGTTGGGCGTTAATTTATGTTTCTTTCCCGGTTATGCCCCGGCATAATATGTAAGTGATGCCATTTTGATATGTTGTCCGAGATGTTGCAGTTCTCGGGGATACGATAAATGCCGGTCAGTCGGACCGCATCCGGATTAAGAAACCGCGGACCGGATCAGAATTTCCTGGTCATGTCCGTCGGACCGACGACTTTCCGGAAGTCTGATCTACCATACACAGGCTCAGTTAAAAAATGTCTGCTTGATGGCTTTACATGCTTCAAAAGAATCTTCATATAGTTTCCATTAAACTCCCCATGTTGTCGCTCTGTTAATTAATGTTGTAATTTACTGTACAAAAGTTTAAGGTTAAGTTCTATTTAACACACTGTAGCAGTATACATATTTCAGTATAGAAGGAAGAGTAGATTTGCGGTTGAGGGTAATAATATACAATTATAGCCCATCCTTTCCTTCAATCCCATTTTTACATCGCACCAAGCACATACAGAAAGAATAGTTTATGAGAATCCAGAATGATACCTGAAGTATAATTTGTATTTTTATTTAAAGAATCCCATTTATTGCAATACATACACCTTAGACACCTGTAGCCCTCCAGTAACCTGATACATGCACTTCCAATTTTATGCTGCACAACTTCAGCATTTAAAAAACGACCATGTCACTTGACATCCTTTATATTATTAAACCACACTTAGGAAAGGTGTATTAAGTACCACAAGTATATTATTGTAGTTCAAGCAGTTATCAATCTTTGGAGATACGTATACTTTTTCTTTTAAAGAGGACTTAAAGCATTGAATAATTGAATAGCAGCAGATGTTTTTGTGCATACATAATAACAAATGAATATGGCTACTACAGTTTCAGGACAAGAGGTTTATAGTATGGCATTTTCATATGGACCTTAAGGAGGAAATTTGTACAAAATTTTGAGCCGTGGCATGAGAAAACCAACATAGTGGCTTTGAGACCAGCATGGATCCAGACCAGCCTGCGCATCCACGCAGTCTGGTCAGGATCCATGCTGTTCGCTTTCAAAGCCTATTGCATTTAGAGAAACCATTAGCGAACAGCATGGATCCTGACCAGACTGCGCAGAAGCGCAGTCTGGTCTGCATCCATGCTGGTCCCAAATGCACTATGTTGGTTTTCACATGGCGTGGCTCAGATTATGAATAATGTTTAAAATCACTTGACCACTATTTGTATACACATTTCAGCTGGTGGTTCTATACTGGGAGCCTCATTGTTTGGTCTGGCGAGTTTGTTTCCCTCGCAGTATGTTCAGGCAACAATGACAGGGCAAGCTATGGGTGGAGTATTTGCAGCAGTTGCTAATCTAGTCACTCTGGCCATCGGGTCACATGTTGTAGACAGCGGCCTCGTGTTCTTCATGTTTGCGGTGTTTATGGCTGTGCTAACATTTATAGGCTATGGTTGTCTGTACTGTATAGTAAGTTTAATATTTTTCTATTAAAGTAATTATTCTGAAGTTCTGAGTATTTTGTAGATAAAGATGTCTTTAGCTTTTGCGTGATATGATTGAAACTTGAATAGATCAGAAATTTTTAAGCATATTAAAAGACTTTATTTTTGACATAGTGTAAATAAGTTTATAAATCTTTTAATATAATATGTACATGTATAATAATTAAGATAGTAATAATGCAGTCATAATGGACCTCTTATGATAATTGGCAAATGGAATAGTCTCAGTATGCAAATTTTGGCATTCTCAGATTTTTATGGAATGTTGTGAGTGCATTCAGCTACACTTAAGTCCCAGTAATGCCATTTTGCATAATAAAAGTACATAATCAAAAATGGAAAGATCAGAAATTGCCAAGTGTCATTACAAGTTCTTTACCTTAAATAAAACATGATGATTTCAAATACTCAGTGCAGCAGCATCTGATTTTAGGTAGTGTAATATGTTTTTCTTTCTATTGATTTTTTAAAACACAGAAAAATCTTAAATTTTATCATTGCTCATTGTTAACAAATAGTGATTTTACTTTCTTTTCAGGGTTATTCTAAATACCACATTTTAGAAATAGGTAAGTCATGTTTATTAAACACATGACATGTGTGTATATTACTTCCTTGGTGTGAAATTCTCTATCTGATATTTGCTATGGAGCATTGATCAAGTTATTTTTGTTACTTGGAAGTCTTTGTTGAAGATTAAACGTTATTTAGTTTCAATCTACTGACTGCAAGAAGGATGAATATGTTGAGTTTCAGCACACTTTGTAGACATACCATGTTTTCATGAATCATAAATGGATCCAAGTTAGAATTTAATGACCACAGTATGTTACAGTGAATTTATTTCACACTAGAAGTAATATTTACAGTTTTCAAGTATTAACCTTGAAAAAACAGTAAGCTGTTTGCTGTGTTAAAGATGAAATACTATCAACTGGCTGTTAAATGAGTTTTTTTGTGATTTCAGGAAGCACTATAGCCATAGATGTCAATTCTCATGAAGATGATGTAAATTACATAGATCCAGATCATGGTTGTTCTTACTATATAAATATATTGAAAAAGGTCAGTCACCAACACTAAAGTGAAACATTAATTGTTTTGATATTGTAGAAACAAACTCGGTTTACAATAACCACTTTTGATTTCCTAATAAAGTAATAACGCTTTAAAGTTGAAAGTTCAAGACTACATAATTCAACATTTTGTCTGACATCAGACAGAAGAGAATTACTTTTATTGTTCTGAGTAAGTTTGTTCAAGTGTACCTAACAATACTGCCATTTTTGAGGTAGGTGTAACATTAAATCAGTGTATCTAAATATATGTATTTCAGGTTTGGAAAGAAGGTCTCAGTGTATGTTTTGTGTTTTTAGTCACTTTATCATGTTTCCCTGCAATAACCTCATCAATAGTCACTGTAGAGAAAACTCCCACAGAGTGGTCAGGTATGAACATATTTTAGTCACTTTATCAAGTTTCCCTGTGATAACCTCATCAATAGTCTCTGTAGAGAAAACTCCCACAGAGTAGTCAGGTATGAACATAATTTAGTCACTTCATCAAGTTTCCCTGCAATAACCTCATCAATAGTCTCAGTAGAGAAAACTCCCACAGAGTGGTCAGGTATGAACATAATTTAGTCACTTTATCATGTTTCCCTGCAATAACCTAATCAATAGTCTCAGTAGAGAAAACTCCCACAGAGTGGTCAGGTATGAACATATTTTAGTCACTTTATCATGTGTCCCTGCAATAACCTCATCAATAGTCTCAGTAGAGAAAACTCCCACAGAGTGGTCAGGTATGAACATATTTTAGTCACTTTATCATGTGTCTCTGCAATAACCTCATCAATAGTCTTTTACAGAAAACTCCCAGAGAGTGGTCAGGTATGAACATATTTTAGTCACTTTATCATGTATCCCTGTAATAAGCTTGTTAGTAGTCTCGGTTGAAGAAATGCCACAAGAGTCATAATGTCTTAGTGTCCCTGTACTGGCCTCGTCAGTACTGTCAGTGAAGAAAACATCCTCAGAACGGTAACATATGTATATCCCTTTCTTCATACAAACTGTGTACTTGTGTATTAAAGAAGATAGCAGTGATACAGAGTTTTATTGTAAAGCCAGTAACTCATTGTCTGAGAAAATAAAATCCAGTAATGAATCAATCTTCTTAAGGTTTGACCTTAATATTATTTATATTGTATTTCTTAATAAAGTTGTAAATCATATATATGTAGGAAAAGTACACTAGGATATAACTGAAACAGAAATTATAATATCTGCAGTGTTGGTTTTTACTTAGATGTCTAGAATATTGTGTCAATTTTGAAGCTTTTGTATTATATGCATAATCGTCCTTACGACTTGGGAGTCGGGGATTTCCTCTGGGGTTCATGTATACTTTTTAGCTCGACTATTCGAAGAATAGGGGAGCTAGCCTACTCGCCCCAGCGTTAGCTTGAGCGTCACACAAATGTTAAAGTTTGCGTACCACCCCAAATATTTTCAAAGTGCATACTTGTTTACCATCATGACCCCAGTCTGTTAACAGGAGCAGACAACTCTATCAAGCATTTTGACTGAATTATGGCCCCTTTTCGACTTAGAATATGCTTATTGTAATGTTAAAGTTTGCGTACCACCCCAAATATTTTCAAAGTCCATTGAGATATTGCTTTCATATTTTACATACTTGTTAACCATCATGACCCCAGTCTGTAAACAGGAGCATACAACTCTATCAAGCATTTTGACCGAATTATGGCCCCTTTTCGACTTAAAATATGCTTATTGAATTTGTAATGTTAAAGTTTGCGTACCACCCCAAATATTTTCAAAGTCCATTGAGATATTGCTTTCATATTTTGCATACTTGTTTACCATCATGACTTCAGTCTGTAAAAAGCAGGAGGCAACTCTATCAAGCATTTTGACTGAATTATGGCCCCATTTCGATTAGAATATGCTTATTGTAATGTTAAAGTTTGCGTACCACCCCAAATATTTTCAGAGTCCATTGAGATATTGCTTTCATATTTTGCATACTTGTTTACCATCATGACCCCAGTCTGTAAAAAGCAGGAGGCAACTCTATCAAGCATTTTGACTGAATTATGGCCCCTTTTCGACTTAGAATATGCTTATTGTAATGTTAAAGTTTTACTCATAACTTATATTATACTATCAAGCACTTAGATTAGTCGAGCGCACTGTCCACTGACAGCTCTTGTTTTTTCTATGTTAAAAAAAACTGCCATAATATTTATCAGAAACAATATTTCAGTATGTAACTATCATGCTTTCTGTTTACTGGTACCCTGCCTTATCTGAGTTTTACTGACCTGTGTTCCGTGAAATATTTATATTTCAGAGAGAAATTTCTCTGCCATGGTATATATATACTGTAAATGAGAATTTTTTTTCTGCCTTGGTATATATACTGTAAATATTTGTATTTCAGAGAAATATTTCTCTGCCCTGGTGTGTTTTCTCTTGTTTAACTGTGGAGATTGGAGTGGTAGATCTGTAGCAGGTTCTGTACAGTGGGTAAGTGTGACCATTATCTACATCACATACAAAATTAAGCCATTAGATAATTGTCTTGTATTGTGTACATAAAGTTTCAGAACTTCATAATAATTATTTTAATAATCTAAATGTTCTAAATTTTATGTTCTTGCTTCACATTGTTTAGACAAGTTTTAACTTTATTTTGTTCTGAATTGATTTATGTGAGAGCCTGTCTAATTGTGTACTTATGTGTGTGTCTGTGTATGCAGTGTGTGTCTGTGTGCGAGGTGTGTGAAATGATGATGAGAGAGGCTTTTCTCAACTTTAAAAGCCTTCATGTCACTGTTATGATGTTGGCTGGTCATTTTACTTACAATGAAAGCTGATTTATCAATTGCATCACATATGTTAATTTTCAGGGATTTTTTATATTGAAAATCTGTGTATATTTATTTTACAGCCAAAGTATGGACAGTCGAATATATTGTTGGTGTTTTCTGTGTTGCGTGTTGTTTTTATACCTCTACTGATGTTTTGTAATGCTCAGCCAAGAACAAGCCCTGTCTTGTTTAACAAGGATTGGTGCCCTGTTGTATTTATACTTTTGCTTGGACTCACCAATGGCTACTTCGGGACGTTAGCTATGATGTATGGCCCAAGGTTTGTGTTATATACATACACATTATTTTATTATTCCCCCACAAAACGAAGTTTGGGGGGTATATAGGAGTGAGCTTGGCGGTCAGTCGGTCTGTTGGTTTCCGGATGATAACTCATGAAAGGCTTGACTGATTTAAACAATTTTTCGTACACAGGTGTTACATCTAAAAACACAGGTCAAGTTTGACTTTGGGGTCATTAGGTCTAAGGTCAAGGTCACAGTGACCCTAAACAGTTAAATGGTCTCCGGATGATTCTTTGAGAAAGCTTGGGCCTAGGATCATAATTTTTGGTACACAGATGTAACATCATGAAATACAGGTCAGGTTTGACTTTGAAGTCAGTAGGTCAAAGGTCAAGGTCACAGTGACTCGGAACAGTTTAACGGTTTCCAGATGATAAATTGAGAACGCTTGGGTCTAGGATCTTTAATTTTTGTTCACAAGTGTAACATGATTAAATACAGGTCATGTTCGACTTCGAGGTTAGTAGTTCAAAAGGTCAAGGTCACAATAACACGAAACAGTTAAAGGGTTTCCGGATGATAACTTGAGAACGCTTGGGCCTAGGATCTTGAAAATTGATAGGGAGGTTGGTTATGACCAGTAGATGACCCCTAATGATTTCGAGGTCAGCAGGCCACGGGTCAAAGTCACAGTGACACGGAACATTTAAACAGTTTTCGGACTGTTGAATTGACAGGTGAGTTTTTGTGATTGCTCGATGTCCAGCGTCTGTCTGTCTGTCTGTCAACATTTAGCTTGTGTATGCGATAGAGGCTGTATTTTTATGCCCTTGTCTGTCCGTCCTTCCGAGAATGTTGTGTCGTGCATAGCTCCAAAGGTATTTGACATAGAGTCACAAAACTTTACAGGAATGTTGGTCAGCATGTGTAATTGTGCAACTGGGGTTTTGCGTCTGGATTCATTCAGTCCTGTTGGAGTTATGGCCCCTGACTTTGTAAAAATTGGTCATTTTAGTGTTGTGTCGCTTCTAGCTCCAAAAGTATTTGACCTAGAGTCACAAAACGTTACAGGAATGTTGGTCAGCACGTGTAGTTGTGCACCTGGGGTTTCGCGTCCGGATTCTTTCAGTTGTGTAGGAGTTATGGCCCCTGACTTGGTAAAAAATTGGTCATTTTAATGTTGTGTCTCGCGTAGCTCCAAAAGTATTTGACCTAGAGTCACCAAAGTTTACGGGAATGTTGGTCAGCATGTGCAGTTGTGCATCTGGGGTTTCGCATCCGGATTCATTCAGTCTTGTAGGAGTTATGGCCCATGACTTTGTAAAAATTGGTCATTTTAATGTTGTGTCGCGCGTAGCTCCAAAAGTATTTGACCTAGAGTCACCAAAGTTTACAGGAATGTTGGTCAGCATGTGCAGTTGTGCACCTGGGGTTTTGCGTCCGGATTCATTCAGTCGTGTGGGAGTTATGGCCCCTGACTTAGTTAAAAATTGGTCATTTTTATGTTGTGTCGTGCCTAGACCCAGAAGTATTTAACCTAGAGTCACCAAAGTTTACCGGAATGTTGGTCAGCATGTGCAGTTGTGCACCTGGGGTTTCATGTCCGGATTCATTCAGTATTGTAGGAGTTATGGCCCCTGACCTAGGAAAAAATTGTCATTTTAATGTTTTGTCTCGCGTATTGTTTTCCCAAAGTTGATCTGTGTCCCATGGACACATTTCTGGTTCAACTGATATTCATGAAGTTTTGTCAGAATGATTACCTTGATGAAATCTAGGCCAAGTTCGAAAATGGGTCATCTGGGGTCAAAAATTAGGTCACTAGGTCTAATCAAAGAAAACTTTGTGAATGCAATAGAGGCTGTATTTTTAGCTCACCTGTCACATAGTGACAGGGTGAGCTTTTGTGATCGTCCGTTGCCGTCCATCGTCCGTCCACAATTTCGTGTGAACAAGTTAGAGACCACATTTTGCAAAGAATTTTGATCAAACTTGTACAAAACTTTTATTGGCATGATATCTCAGTTCCTTTCGAAAACTGGCCAGATCCCATCATGGGTTCTAGAGTTATTGCCCCTTAAAGGGCCAGAATTTGCTATTTTTGTGCGTCAACAATTTCTTGTCTGCACGATAGCAGCTTCATTTATGATTTGAATTTAACCAAACTTGCACACACCTTGTATCACCATAAGATCTTGGATCCTTTCTTGAACTGGCCAGATCCCATTATGGGTTCCAGGGTTATGGCCCCTGAAGCGCCAAAATGAGCTATTTTGACCTTGTCTGCACAATAGCAGTTTTATTTATGATTTGATTTTTACCAAACTTGCACACAACTTGTATCACCATAAGATCTTAGTTCCTTTCTTGAACTGGCCAGATTCCAATATGGGTTCCAGAGTTATGGCCCCTGAAAGGGCCAGAATTAGCTATTTTGACCTTGTCTGCACAATAGCAGCTTAAATTATGATTTGAATTTAACCAAACTTGCACAAAACTTGTGTCAGCATAAGATCTTGTTTCCTTTGTTGAACCAACCAGATCCCATTATGGGTTCCAGAGTTATGGCCCCTGAAAGGGCCTAAATTAGCTTTTTTGACCTTGTCTGCACAATAGCAGCTTCATTTATGATTTGATTTTAACCAACCTTGCACACAACCTGTATCACCACAAGATCTTGGTTTCTTTCTTCAACTGGCCAGATTCCTTTATAGGTTCCAGAGTTATGGCCCCTGATAGGACCAGAATTAGCTATTTTGACCTTGTCTGCACAATAGCAGCTTCATTTATGATTTGAATTTAATCAAACTTGCACAAAACTTATGTCACCATAAGGTCTTGGTTCCTTTCTTAAACCAGATTCCATTATGGGTTCCAGAGTTATGGCCCCTGAAAGGGCCAAAATTAGCTATTTTGACCTTGTCTGCACAATAACAGCTTCATTTATGATTTGATTTTAACCTAACTTGCACACAACTTGTATCACCATAAGATCTTGATTCCTTTTTATTCGCCCAAAGGGACATATTATGTTATTGCCTCGGTGTCCGTCTGTCTGTATGTCTGTTGGTTAGCAATTTCCCTTCCACTCTGTAACTGTTGAACCCCTTGAAGGATTTCAAAGAAACCTGACACAAATGTTCACCTCATCGAAACAATGTGCAGAGCGCATGTTTCTGATGGCTCACTTCAAGGTCAAGGTCACACTTAGGGGTCGAAGGTCATATGACTTTGTTTTGTGTGTATATTGCTCTGCACTTGCGTCGATTGCAGTGCTTTTATTTTTATTTGGCAGATCCTTTTGTTCACTTACAATAAAAATTTTTAATTACTTCCCTTTTATGTTACTATAAATAGCTTATTAAGAAACTTTTTTATTATTGGCCATAGGAAAAAACCGAGACCACTTTTCTGTGGTACAACATGGATGGTACCTCCGATTTTTAGGTGTATTTTGACATATCTGTACCTAGTAAGAATTTATTTAATTTTGGTTAAATTCTTCCCTTTGTTGTTCCTGTCCTTTGGACTTAGATTTTTTTCTGAGGACTTAGATTTATTTTTAATTTCTTCCCTTTTTTGTTCCTGTCCTTTGGGTTTCATCAGTCAGAATTTTTCTCCTAACCTCCTCTGATGAAATCCTTCAGGCATGAAACTACTGGCCTAATTTGAAAATAATTTATTTGAAGTAACTTTAAGAAAATTTCAACTATATTTTCTCACAATTCTTTTGATTGATCTTGATAATGATTTTTAGCTCATCTGATTTTTTGAAAAAAAATGATGAGTTATTGTCATCACTTGAGTGGTTGTCGGCGTCGGCATTGCCTGGTTAAGTTTTATGTTTAGGTCAGCTTTTCTCCTAAACTATCAAAGCTATTGCATTGAAACTTGGAATACTTGTTCACCATCATAAGCTGACCCTGTATAGCAAGAAACATAACTCCATCTTGCTTTTTGCAAGATTTATGGCCCCTTTTGTACTTAGAAAATATCAGATTTCTTGGTTAAGTTTTATGTTTAGGTCAACTTTTCTCCTAAACTATCAAAGCTATTGCTTTGAAACTTGGAATACTTGTTCACCATCATAAGCAGACCCTGTACATCAAGAAACATAACTCCATCTTGCTTTTTGCAAGAATTATTGCCCCTTTTGGACTTAGAAAATCAGTTTTTTTGGTTAAGTTTTATGTTTAGGTCAGCTTTTATCCTAAACTATCAAAGCTATTGCTTTAAAACTTGCAACACTTGTTCACCATCATAAGCTGACCCTGTACAGCAAGAAACATAACTCCATCCTGCTTTTTGCAAGATTTATGGCCCCTTTTGGACTTAGAAAATATCAGATTTCTTGGTTAAGTTTTATGTTTAGGTCAACTTTTTCTCTTAAACTATCAAAGCTATTGCTTTGAAACTTGCAACACTTGTTCACCATCATAAGCTGACCCTGTACAGCAAGCAACATAACTCCATCCTGCTTTTTGCAATAATTATTGCCCCTTTTGGACTTAGAAAATCATTTTCTTGGTTGAGTATTATGTTTAAGTCAACTTTTCTCATAAACTATCAAAGCTATTGCTTTAAAACTTGCAACAGTTTTTCACCATAATAAGTGGACACTGTTCATCAAGAAACATAACTCTATCCTGCTTTTTGCAAGAATGATGGCCCTTTTTAGACTTAGAAAATCATGGGTAGGACAATATTTCTATTATACAAAAAAAAATCAGATGAGCGTCAGCACCCGCAAGGCGGTGCTCTTGTTTGACCTTCTTGGCCTTAAGTGCAATGATAACAGGTGAGCGATATAGGGCCATTTTGGCCCTCTTGTTCAATTGATCTTCATGAATTTTGGTCAGAATGATTACCTTGATGAAATATAGGCCAAGCTTGAAAATTGGTCTTCTGGGGTCAAAAACTAGGTCACTAGGTCAAATCAAAGATAAACATTGTGTATGCGATAGAGGCTGTATTTTTTAATCGATCTTCATGAACTTTTGTCAGAATGATTACCCTGATGAAATCTAGGCCAGATTCCAAAATGGGTCATCTGGGGTCAAAAACTAGGTCACTAGGTCAAATCAAAGAAAAACCTTGTATATGCGATAGAGGATGTTCTCCATTACTACAAAATTTAGACCTTAAAATGCACAAGAAGCCACAATTACTTGCCTGTATTTCAAAAAATCCAGGGGGAGAGCCTTCTGACCCCCCTAAAATGAGGCGAGTACAGCTACTAGTAAATGACCCCCTAACATGGGTTAAGGTACCCCTCCAATACCTGCCTGCTCTCAGTGCTCACTATGCACCTTGGCGATGACGTCTTTGTTCTAGACTGGTGCCTTCCTGCAGTCAAATATTTCTGGGTCCGGGACTGGTGTAGGTGTAACATAAACAGTTGTTAAGGTAAGCATTGCAAATTTCATGTTAATAACCTCCTACTTTTCCTACTTTTTTGTCCGCAAACCTCCTGTTTTTTCCTACTTTTTACCTCACATGAGCCAATGGTGAGCTTTTGTGACCGCTCAATGTCCGTCGTCAGTCTAGTGTCGTCAGTCGTCCGTCGTGTGTGGGTCAACATTTTCTAAAAAAATCTTCTTCTTGAAAACCACTGGGCAAAATTACACCAAACTTCACAGGAATGATCCTTGGTTGGTCCCCTTTCAAAATTGTTCAAAGAATTGAATTCCATGCAGAACTCTGGTTGCCATGGCAACCAAAAGGAAAAACTTTGAAAATCTTCTTGTCCAAAACCGCAAGGCATAGTCTTGATATTTGGCATGTGACATTATCTAATGGTCCTCTATGAAAATAGTTCAGATTGTGCCCCTGGAGTGAAAAGAGGCCATGCCCTGGGGGTCCCAAGTTTTACAAAGACTTGTATAGGAAAAAAATTGAAAATCATCTTGTCTGAAACCGCATGACCTAGGCCTTTGATATTTGGTATGAAGCATTGCCTTGTGGTTCTCTACCAAGAATGTTCAAATTATGCCCCTGGGATGAAAAGAGGCCCTGCGCCGGGGAGTCTCAAGTTTATATAGACTTATATAGGAAAAAACTTTAAAAATCTTCTTGCCTGAAACTGCAAGGCCCAAGCTTTTGATATTTGGTATGTTTCATTGCCTTGTGGTTCTCTACCAAAATTATTCAAATTATGCCCCAGGGGTGAAAAGAGGCCCTACCCTTAGGGTCTCAAATTTAACATAGACTTATATAGGGAAAAAAAAATAAAAATCTCCTTTTCTGAAAGTTCAAGGCCTAGGCCTTTGATATTTGGTATGTAGCATTACCTAGTGGATCTCTAACAAGATTGTTCAGATTATGCTCCTGGGGTGAAAAGAGGCCCCGCCTTGGGGGTCACTTGTTATATGAGTTATATAGGAATAAATACTTTAAAAAATCAGAACATATTTCCTAGACTGTTTAATTATAATTACCTGATGACCCCAAGCATTTAGGAGTCACTTGATTGTGACCTTGACCTACTGACCTACTTTCTTGTTTTTTAAGATACAGCCTTGAAATTTGGATGACATGTACAGTTTTGCACACCAATCTTAAAACTGACTTTCAGTGACCATGAATGTGACCTACTGACCTACTTTCTAATATTTTAGCGTCAGTTTGCCATTTGAAACATGTGGCTCATATTACTCAGGTGAGCGATTCAGGGTCATCATGACCCTCTTGTTTGTTTAGGGAACTCCTACTTTTCTCCTACTTTTTTGCAAGGCCATGCTGGAAGGCCTGTTACTAAGATCAAAGTAACTTAAGGTGTGACCATGGTTACTACAGTCAAGATGACTTTAGACCTGACAGTGGTGTGACCCTAGTTACTACAGTCAAGGTGACTGTAGGTGTGACCCTGGTTACTACGGCCAAGGTGACTTTAGGTGTGACCCTGGTTACTACGGCCAAGGTGACTTTAGGTGTGACCATGGTTACTACGGCCAAGGTGACTTTAGGTGTGACCCTGGTTACTACGGCCAAGGTGACTTTAGGTGTGACCCTGGTTACTACGGCCAAGGTGACTTTAGGTGTGACCCTGGTTACTACGGCCAAGGTGACTTTAGGTGTGACCCTGGTTACTACGGCCAAGGTGACTTTAGGTGTGACCATGGTTACTACGGTCAAGCTGACTTTAGGTGTGACCCTGGTTACTACGGCCAAGGTGACTTTAGGTGTGACCATGGTTACTACCGTCAAGGTGACTAGGTGTGACCCTGGTTACTACGGTCAAGGTGACTTTAGGTGTGACCCTGGTTACTACGGCCAAGGTGACTTTAGGTGTGACCATGGTTACTACGGTCAAGCTGACTTTAGGTGTGACCCTGGTTACTACGGCCAAGGTGACTTTAGGTGTGACCCTGGTTACTACGGCCAAGGTGACTTTAGGTGTGACCCTGGTTACTACGGCCAAGGTGACTTTAGGTGTGACCCTGGTTACTACGGCCAAGGTGACTTTAGGTGTGACCCTGGTTACTACGGCCAAGGTGACTTTAGGTGTGACCATGGTTACTACGGTCAAGCTGTCTTTAGGTGTGACCCTGGTTACTACGGTCAAGCTGACTTTAGGTGTGACCATGGTTACTACGACCAAGGTGACTTTAGGTGTGACCATGGTTACTACAGTCATGGTGACTAGGTGTGACCCTGGTTACTACGGTCAAGGTGACTTTAGGTGTGACCCTGGTTACTACGGTCAAGGTGACTTTAGGTGTGACCCTGGTTACTACGGCCAAGGTGACTTTAGGTGTGACCCTGGTTACTACGGCCAAGGTGACTTTAGGTGTACGGTCAAGGTGACTAGGTGTGACCCTGGTTACTACAGTCAAGGTGTGACCCTGGTTACTACGGTCAAGGTGACTTTAGAATCATTTTTAATCCAGGCGACTAGGTCTAAATCTCAAGGTCCCATTTAGGGGTTAAAGATCAAACAGCTGTATTTTGGGTCAGATTTGTATCTTTTATTTTTTAACAGGTGAGGATTTTTCATAAAACTACCTTCAGTTTATTAACCTCTTCAAGACAATATGTGCTCGAACCTGGTCACTAGGTCAAAAGTTTAGGTCACATTTGGAAATCAAAAGATGATAACAACATTTTACCATACCTTTGTCAAAGCAGTGTATTGGAGAATAAATAATTCATATGCCAAAGGTTATTTTAGAAATTCTCTCATATTTTCTTTTGATCCTGTTATTAATTGGGTATTTTATTTTTGTCATATTTACAGGCGTGTACCACCAGAAAAAGCAGAGAGCACTGGTGCTATGATGTCAACATTTCTGACAACTGGTCTTGTATCTGGATCATTGATAGCCATACTTCTAATGAAATCTCTGTGATGATGTACAAGAAGATATATTTTATTGTTATGTAAATGATATTGTTTTATATTTGCCAAAACCCATTCACTTGTCCCAAAAGCCAGTAATATATTGTTTGCTCATGTATGTCAGACCTCCCAATATTTTAGAAGCAGATAAAGTATTTGCTCTTACTAATAACAAAATTGTATAGACTTATCCCTTACCCTGCTAAATTTCTATAACGAACTTGTCTTTGTTGGACAGTACCTTTAAGTGTAAAAAGGGGTGCTTACCAAAAAGATACTGGCTGAATAGCGAACAGTGCAGATCATGATCAGACTGCACAGATGCAAAGCCAGAATCAAATGTGTCCAGCATGGTAAGGGTTAAATTTTCTAAGGTGTGCTTTTTTATTTGAAATATAGTAACTTTTGTGTGCTTTGAAATTTTTTTTTGCTGAAGATATGTAATAACTTTAGAATCTAGTTTTTATATTTGTTTCACTTTCAAATTGTTCATTTGATTTGTACTGTCTCAAAGACTATTATTAATGCAGAACTGTTGAAAAATGTTTTAAGCAATTAATGTTTTGAAAGGAGAGTTTTATTCTGTATATATATATGTGATTTGCTGGTACTTTTTGTTTCCAATTTGGTATTCTGTAATGAGCCATTGTAATACTGGTTCATATTTTAACATGTATACAGTATACATGCAGCAACTACACTGTGTCATATACCAGGGAGTACTTCAGTTGTTTCCCTTCGGATATTTGTAAAATATACAATGTACATGTTGCTTAATATAAAGTATAATCGGTCATTTATTTGCACCAGTTTACACCAATGATAATTTAATATTTTTACCTGCAATATGTGCATGTCTGCAAGTTTTTTGGGCTGTCTTTGATGCAAGTGTTTTCCATATGATTTCACCTTTTTTGGACATCAAACTCACATGTATGGAAGTTGTCAGTAATTTTCAAACATTTAACAAGTAGTACACATGTACCGATTTGATATAGTTAGATGAACAGGAGTATCATTGCTGACAAGACATTATTACCTAATTTATCGATTCTTGCTGATACAAACACTTCTACAGAACTTGATGTTATCAGTTTTTCATGTATAAAACGTTAGGCAACTTAAATATTCATCTTCTTAAATACAAAAGTAAAACATTTTAACATGCATTTAGTGGCAGTCTTTTATGAAAGTCAAATGTAAGCAGTGATAGCTTATAGATTATAAGTACAATTGTACTTGAACTTTGCCCAATACAAGTTGTTCTTGATTATAGACTTATTATAATGATTGTCCAGTACTTGAAGGACAGTCCAGGAAATGTCCACTTGTGTGTCATCAGTCTGGCTGTAATTACATAAATAGACTTGATATAGAAGTTGCTACATTATGTGAATTATTTAGATGTATATACAGATTGATTATTTAACAACAATGTACACAAATTATTGTGGATTGTGCAATAATAGGCTAGAGGTTGAAATACGTTTTATTTTCCATGATGTACAGTAATGATTATATTCAGTTATTTTATTATAAACTGATATTGTTTGATGTTGTAATTTGCTGTATATATGACAGCCTTTCTTAACACCAAAATATTACTCTACATCAAAACTCCAATTGCTTGATGTCCGAAGGAGACGAACAAATTGCTTGAGTTTGCCAGGGTTTCAAGTGATCCAAACATAGGCCAAGATAAGCAATGAAATGGCAAGTAACACATGAACTGCATGTGCAGGCACAGGTGCTTGATTCATCAATGCTCGAGGGAGCAGTGTTTCACTGAAGTACTGTAACTTTAGACTTTGCTTTTTTCGTTTGTTTCAGTTCTCATTACATTTTCGTGATCAAGGAGTTTCTTTTTTTTTCTCAAAATAAATTAAGACTCGAAACAATTGCCCTAATAAAGTGATGCTGTATTAAGCATAAATGTGTAATCTTTTTTTGTAATGTGGCTCTTAATGTTGAATAATGTACATGTATATGTAAATTATCTTGGAATTATGAAATGACAAGTTTTGTTGACTTGACGTAAATTTTTACTTGACTTCAGTGTAATTTTGATATAAGAACACTAGAGACAGTTGGGAGGCTATTCTGTATTTAGTTTACTGTATTCCAGGCATTGTATTCCAGGCAGTTGTTTGACTGATTGTTCAACTATATTGTTGTGTAATATTCATGTGATATTAACAGGGTTGTCATTTATTGACAGTTAAATAGTTTTATGCTTTCAGTTACACATTCACTGACTACATTAAATTAGTTAATGGTTCACAGTGTACTTTGATAGCCTATATTTGAATAACAACACAATTTCTAGGAAAAGTTTAAGGTGCTCTCAAATGTCAATGACATAGGTGTACTTGGGCATTACTTTAACACCGTCCTAAAACTGAAGTATTGGTAGCTGTATTAGTCCTATGTTAGCAAGGTTGTAGCTTTCTCAGTCACTGCGATCTCTTATTTTTGATCAAGCCTTCTTCTTAGACCAGATGCACTTTTGGGATAGTTGATGGGCCTGTTTTTTTTTAAAGTATATTTGAGCCGTGCCGTGGGAAAACCAACATAGTGGGTTTGCGACCAGCATGGATCCAGACCAGCCTGCGCATCCGTGCAGTCTGGTCAGGATCCATGCTGTTCGCTTTCAAAGGATGCGCAGGCTGGTCTGGATCCATGCTGGTCGCAAACCCACTATGTTGGTTTTCTCATGGTGCAACTCATTTATATTTTTAAGTTGTTGATGCATGAAAGCAATATCTTAAACTGTAGTTAACTTGCAGATCTCTGTATGTTATTATTGTGATCACTAATTATGGATAACTCTTCACCAAGACTGTTCTAGTTATTCAGATTCATCAAAAAAGATGGCCACCAAAGCTAAAGTACATGTAAAAGAAAATCTAGGAAAAAACATGTCCCAGATGTTGCTCCGATTTTTGGATGATTTAAAAGAAATGTTCCTTGGCTAATCCTCTACTGAAATCTTTTTATACAAGCGCTTCTGTGGAAATAAAACATGATAATAGCCGTGCCATGAGAAAAACTAAAATAGTGGCTTTGCAAGCGACCAGCACGCATTCAGACTAACCTGTGCATCCGTGCAGTCTGGTCAGGATCCATGCTGTTCGCTAACAGTTTCTCTAATTGCAATATATTTGGAAAGCGAACAGCATGGATCCTGACCAGACTGCGCGAATGTGCAGGCTGGTCTGGATCCATGCTGGTTGCAAAGCCGCTATGTTGATTTTCTCATGGCACGGCTCAGTTATTTATGGATAAAACATTAAGATACTTAAATAATCATCTTCATAAATACAAAAGTATTTCCATCTTGATTTGTAAATCAAAAACATGGCTGCTATATGGGGTCCTTTTTACCTTATATGGCTCCATAGACTTTGAAAATCTTCTCTTTATCTGCATCCAGTTTTCAAAGTGAATTGGCAAAAATATTTCTTGTATTGTTACACATGTACGAGATTGAGCTGTGAAACTCTGGAAGATTGTATAAGGTCATCATGTCCCTCTTGTTGTAGTTACAGACTATATGAATTATTACTGTTCAATCAGGCCTGAACAGGTTGTAAGAAATGTTAATTATTTAAGTTGGAGTCAGGATTTGAATCTTCAACAGCATAGTATGTCTACCATCATACATTTGTATAACTGCCACATGCTCAAAAATGTTATGTGGCAGTCACATTCTTGTTTATGCTGTTTAACAAACCAGCAAAGTGGGTTACATACCTGCCTTTTGTCTGCTGATATATTACATAATACATATACATTGAAGTTGGTCTAAATCCTAGAAAACTGTTTATTTCCTGTAGCTTGACAAAATATGTATGGTTACAAAGTATCTTGGATATTTGATCTTTGAAAAAAAAAATGTTCATGTTTTCTGTTATATCATTTTGAATATTATAGTTAGTTAATGCCAAAACAGCAAAATCTGGTTATAAAATTGAAACAAGAATTAAAAGAAAAAACACATGTAAATAGATTGTTTTTATTGAAGAAAAAAAAGATTTTGAAAAACCTGCAGAAATACAGCTTGTGCATGTAATAATTAAGGGGTTTTGTTGAAATAGGCATTTGCCTGCCAATGAAATTTTCAGATATATAAAAGGTAGAGTTTAACAGAATAACACCATATTATTACACTGCATAATATTATTTTATAGTGGCACGTAATATGTTTTAAAACTAAAAATGTATGTAGTATAATTTTATATGCCAGTTATAATTCAATAAAATATTTAGAAAAAGAAATCTAGATGCTTATTGCTTTGGTCCTTTTGCAGGCAGTCAGTATAGTGTTATTATATCAATATGCATTATTTGATGTACTTTAATATGCAAAAACAAGGATACCTGAGCTTAAGAATCCGTTGTCTCTCTGTCTTTGAAGCAGATATATATATATACATACACCAGCTCTTAAACAGCATTGAGTACTTCCTTGTTCTGACAATATTAATGTATTGTTATATACCTCTGCAATATTAGATGAGATGTTCCTCTTCATATCTGCAGTTTGTTATTGATACTTCATTTGCAAGAATGTGGTAGGTACCAAGAGTGTAGGTCACAATGAAGTTAAAAAAATATCATGGGAGGTCATAGACAGAATTGTTATGCCCCTCCAATTGAAAATGGGGTAGCACAGCATTACTCTTGTCCATGCAATCATGGTAGGGCATATCGCATCATCTCTGGCTTGTAGCTTTATTGTGCATTGTCAGGTTTGTCAAATAATCACCATAATGAGACGACCTGTTGATGCAAAAAATTTCCGGCCAATAACTCGTGCAATGTCAGATTTTGCAGTATTACTTAACACAGTCACTATAATTATAAAGACAATATGTTGCTTGTCAAAGGTCAAGGTCGCATTCAGAGCTCAAAGATTGAAGGTCATCTTTCTTGTCAGCTCTATCACTTTTCTATGATGCACAGATATTCAAATAACTTAGTAGGAATATTTACCATAACAAAGATGTCATGTAACACTAAATAAAGATTATTATCAAACTTAATTAAAGGTCAAAGATAAAAGGTAATTTTACTTGTCTGCTCTGTGATTTATTATGCAGACATGGATATTTAAATAATTTAGCACAAACATTCACCCTGACAAGAAACATGTCCTGTTTTAACAGTTTAAGAACCATGGTCAAGACAAGGCCACACTTGTAAGGAAAAGAAATTACATGTACTTTGTTTTCTCCTGTGCAATTTATATCTTCTGTATGAATTGATAGATATTCAATTTACTCAAGGCACAAACATTCAACTGGACTAGACAATGTGTTGTATGCAAGACCTACCCATGGACCCTAACCTGAAAGATCAAGCCCATCCCTTAAAAGTCAGATTGTATGTCTAAAGGTTTGTGTGAATGAATGAATATTCCTATTAGTATAGGAATTCTACAGTAATTGAAGACCTGTTGAGTGTGAGACAGATCCCTAATTCAAAGGTCAAGGTCACGCCTAGGGAATAATTTTTCTTGTTGGTCGATAAGTTTTTGTACCTTTTGCACAAATAGGTAAATACTCAAAGAACTTAGCACCAGCATTTGCCAAAATAATATGACCTGAAATTATAAAATACTTGTTCACTACATTGCTTCTGGCAACTGATTTCATTCTCATCTACTATGCATAAGACATTCAACAAGGTAAATCATTCCACTCCAAGTATATAGCATCTCTCCTCAAATCTTAAACTGGACATGCTTCTTCCTGATTGACAGAAGCCACTGTTGTCTTATACAGTGTCTATTCTACATAAATACCAGCCAGTTCTAGGCTCCCCCAAGGCTTTGTCCTTGGTCCTCTCTGCTCTCTCAGTTATTTTGTTAGCTTCCATAATATGTCTCTCAATCCTAAGTTTTACTTTCTGTTATACAATATGAGCTTTCCAGTAATAAATTATTGTATTTTTATCTGCTATTGAGTTTGTAGAAAACTCAAATATTTCCAAGAAATACTAATTTCTGTCTACTTGTTTTACTTGGATTCTGTGTTGTTATATTTTCTGGTCCTTTGGAATCATGGAGTTCATTCAACATTTGTGTAATAGAGTTCCGCTTAAGCCGGTCCTAGGGGGCATGAGAGATGTTGCACATTCCATTACCTCTCATGAACGGACTTAATCAAACTGAGTCTGCTATTATTATTTTTAGTTGCATTCTTTGCTTCCAAAGGATCTTTTTACAGATTTTATTTACTGATATTTACTAAACACGTTACTGCAAGATAGTTCTAGGAAATGTATAAATACTCGTGAACAAATGCTTAGAAAAAAGACTGAATCAAAGAGATCAAATTAGAGGAAAGAAAAATGTTTTACAGAAATGGAATAAGATAATTGAACAACATGAGACCAAGTTTGAGAGAGTGGTTAGAGAGTTAAGGTGTATGGAATATTTTGAAGGAATTGTAGTGGTTAGATTAGTATAACATAAACTTTTGGCTTAGAAGAATGAATTATTTAAAATTCTGGCATGGAACAAATGCTCTGTAAGAGGCTGATGTATTTATTTCTGGATTTATATTTAATATAATTTATCTTTTAAATATACATGTGTGTGTTAAAAAAAACTGCTGGCTTTCTTAATCTATGCAACCTATAAAGAAGCATGTGTGGCCTTAGATCTTTGCTTATGATACTGCGTTTTACCTTATTACCTTGCTTTTAACTTGCTACAGATTCCCAATCCTTGCAGCAACGGCGATCAAGTAGAAGCAGTTAGACATGTAATTCAATTCTTCAAAATGTCAATTCTTATACATCAATAAAAATGAAAATGTCATTATTCAAAAATAAGTGACCAAGCTGAAATTGTCCAAAGGCATGCCATACATTTAGTAAAGCATGATTGTTCCCCTCTTTTTAGTGAGATCTGGGCTGGCGGCTCTAGAACATCGGAGAATAGACTTCAGACTTGTTTACAAAATCTACCAAAATATTTCAATCAACCTTCTATCTTACATACAAATTACACTTATCAGACTGTTACCAGACATTTGCCTCCACTAACACTGATTATCACAAGAACCTGTTTCTCCTGCATATGTAGATCACCCTTAGGAACCGACTTCCTAGTAACATAGCAACACCTGACCTTGACAAGTTGATGCAGGCTGTGGTAAATATTCAATATTTGTCTGTTTTACTTTGCTTTTTACCCTGTTCCCTCTTATTACCTAATATTTAAAAAAACTGATTGGAATGCTGTAATTCAAGTTTTTAAACTGTACCTCACGATATCTATTTTCGACATGCATTTAGTCCAATTTGCTACATCTGCTAAACTCGTCCATAACTTTTAAGATAATGTCTAGGCGCTGAATAAAAAATCATGGTGTTTTTACATACATTCAGCAAAATTATATTGTATACTTATTTTGTTAAAAAATAATGCATGTATTCACACGAAATTTCACATACCGGCATTTGAATAGGTACTGCAGCTAATTATTGATTTACATCTGGCCGACTCGCGGCCAAAGTAACCGCATTAAGCGTTTTGACCAATATTGCATATTTTACACGTGCAGGGCTTGTACTTTTGGTATTACTGAAGAAAGTCCTCCTAAAAATCATAATTATGGTGAAATTGACACGAGAGCAACGCGATAGAGCTGTCGAATGTTGCTAGCCGGACATATTTACAACACGTGGGTAAATATTTATTGCAATTTAAAAAGAATTTTGTTATAATTTGTTTGTAGCTGTTACTATGATTATTTCCATTTTTATCCTTATTTCCGTTTTAATACAAGAACCTTCAATCGGTGGTTATCTACCATCCGAGCTCTTTTGGCGAAATTTAACCCAAGTAAAATTCATTTTAGTGACCGAATTGGAATTTTGTTTTAAAATTACGACAGCTCGGGCACATTGCTGTTGTTTCAATTTACCATATAATATGTGTTTTTCTAGCAGGACATTCATCAGTAATGCCAAAAGTGTTCATGAAAACGTGCATATTGGTGCACATGCCCTGCACGTGCAAATCGTGTAAATACTTGCATTATTAACAAACTAGTAATACAATATAAACTGACCGATTAGGAATTTTGTTGAGTGTATATCAAGTTTGTACATGTGCCAAAACAATAAAACTGTCCAAATTCTTTGTACACTGGTAGCTGTTACAGATTCAGGTGAGTGAAGTTGGCAGTATGCAGAGATAGTTAAATAGACACACTTGTTTGATTCTTTAAAACATCTACAATGACACTGGCAACTGGAATTGAATAACCAAAGTCAAAGATTAAGTAACCTTAGTAACGAAAGACACATAGCTGGTGAAATCACGACGATAACGGTACACTGGCGAATGAGTCGTTAATTGTAAATAGGACTGTTTATACTGGGTTTAGTTTTAGACCTGCGCCGTTTGAAACGGTTCCAGAAAAAAAAATTGGAAAATTTGTGAGGAATTTATCGGATTTTAAGGTATCTTGTGAAAAAACAACACATTTTCCTCATTTATCCAATATATTTAATTATTATTTAATGACCGATGTCAACTTTTACGTTCATTAAGATCCATTTTAATGGATTTTGACAACGACCTTGTGGAAAGGTTTTCGGATGTGTTTATTTTGTGTGTAGGCAGTATTTCTAATTTTTATTCATTCACGATGATGAATAGGAAGTGCTAAGATTTTACTAGCAGCTAGACAATTTCAGATATAATTTTTTAAATTTAATTATAATGCATTGATGTGTAAAAATTATTGTCCAAAATTATTATTTAATTTTTGAAGTTTATGCTAAATAATCCATTAATAATAGAACTATTGCATTTCAGTGATATGTTTAACAAAAATTTTGATTGCTGAATTTAGCAGGATTCTGCTCTTGCACTTTAGCAGGGCTCTCGCGAGTGGGCGACTTGAGCGAAATAGGCGCTCTAGAACTTTAAACTTCGCTCAAATCTAACCTCAAAGCGAAATGCAAGTCGCCCGATTTTCTTTGACTTCCGCACTCGCTAATTACTGCTACCTGGACTATTGACAATTTGCATGGTGTCATAAATGAGTGTTGAATACACAAACACACGCCGGTAGCATAATTTAAGCTCCGCCTACCTCAGGTACTTGCGAGATTTTCCCGAGAAGTGTGAAAGCGAATCAAATTATCCGGTACACCAGAGTCGATTGTGTTAAGCCAATCAGTGCCGCGTTTATGTCTTTGACACTTCGCGTTAATTGTCAACATGTTAGAGTGCAAAAAAAAAAAACAAACAACACAATGTTTTATTAAAGAAACTGCTGATTAACCATGCGATTAATTGGAATATGGTACACAAATATTTGTTATCTATGATAAAAGAACGACATGTAATGTATTAACTACGTTAAATTGACTTCTATTGATGAATTTATTTGAATTTATGTATTTCTAGTTTACACATTTTACTTTCAGTTTTATAATTCGAGTGAGATACTGACATTCCTTAGTGAATAACTCGGTGCAAAGAGCTATAAAAATAAATACACTTCTACTTCTTTGCTCGGTGTTAATAATAAACACTTCATATAAGATATAACCAAAATTCGGCAGGTTACATTTAAAGCATCGGCTTGAATTTTGAAAACTACTTTTTTTCAGAATTTTGTAACGAAAGGATTACCACTGTATGGGAAATGATCTAACTAAGAAAATGAATGATCACATCAATGTTTTTTATCAAGAAACAAGAAAATTTACAGCCACCTTTCGAATCACTCAACATCATATTGCGGTAGAAAAAGTCTTCCCACTTCTCCCTAAAGTCTCCCCACTTCTCCCTAAATCAGCTTGAGGGAGAAGTGACTTCTCCCAAAAATTTGGACCTAGCTAGACCCCTGACTTTAGCACAGTTAACAGTGGTGTTCATGGACAGGGTTTCAGAAATCCCATGTCCGGAGCCCGGGGGCTACCAGAAAACTCTGTCGGGCTACTAAAATTTTTCAGAGCGTGCCCGCCGGACTACCTTGAAACTCCGTATTGGGTAGCCCGGAAATCAATAATTTAATCTTCAAATATAATTTTGATAGTTGTGTATAATCCCCTTGTTTATCAAGAGATACATGCCCGAGGCTTTAATTATCTTACCACCTACTGTCACAATCGGCAAACAATTAACCGTTTAATCGTACCCACAGGCAAATGTTTACAAAAACATGTGCACGAGTGATTTTAGACTGATCCAGTAACATCAAAGCCGCTGATCAGTATTGTTTAAAACAATATGCAAACCAGTCTTAAAATTACTTCATTTTAGCGCCACCTGCCAAAGTGTACTTTTGGTTTCGCTGACCTCAATATTAAATTTTATCGAGCGATCGGAAAGATGTTTGATTTTGAGGCAGTTTAGTGCCTACACTGATTGTTTATGCTTTTCAATTTAAAAACTTGCCTGACATGCAAATAAATCGACCATGATTTAGCAAAATATCAGAAAGTATACAGAATTTTGGACAAACATAATTTCGGATAAGTGAATATGCAGTGCCAAGAAACTGAGAGACGTTATATACGCGGTTCTAGTCCGTTTATTAAACCAGACAGATGTTTAGAATCAGACAGAATTATTATGTCAACTTTAAATAATTTTGATATAAATCACAATTCATACAGCTCTAAAAAAAAATATGCAAGTTTGCATTCCTTTTACATTGCCATGTTGCAATAATTTAACTATCAGGAGTGCTCCTTGTAATATTTCTCAGTTTAAATACATCTAATTTCATCTTTTAAAATGATAAAAAGGAGTAATGATAATTGCTATTTAAGAGAACAAAATTTATAACGATATGGGTATGGCTAAAATTATGAAATTTAATCATTCCATCCACTGTAGTATAGAAGCACATAGTAAATTAACCGAAATGACCATTGCCAAATAAACTTAAATGTTTGGGCTACCAGATTAAAATTTTGGTAGCCCAATGGGCTACCAATAAATTTGCAGATTTCTGAAACCCTGATGGATTATAGAATTTAGAGATTTTTCTAGAGCGGAATAGCAGGCGCCCTTCTGACCTAAGGCCCCTAATTGCCGCCCTTTTGCCTTTCTTCAGCGCCCTTTTGCCCTTTCAGCACCGCCCCAGAATCTAGTAATCAATATACATACAGTACTGTTATGTACAGAGCTACCGGTGTTTTAAGTAATTACTGAGAAAAAACTGTTAGTAATTGTCACAAAATTGTCATTATTACATGATAGCATCAAGTCCCATAACTCTGACCTGCATTTTGGCCAAATTATGCCCCCTTTGGACTTAGAAAATCCTGGTTAAAGTTCTGTGTGCAAGTACATACAGCTATTACTTAAAGCGGCATGCTTCCAGATCGTTCGACATCAAAACAAAAAATTTTTTTTAGATATCTTGAAATAAATGCTATATTTTATTAAGAAGGCTTTAAAACTTAATTACTGACACACTTTATATTACAGAAACACATGAGAATTTGCTGTGTTTTCTACTTTTTACGATGAAAATCTAAAAGCGTTTGTCACGCTTTTACTCCAGGTAAACTGTCTCTATTATAAATATCTATATTTCGAAGTCATTGTTCACTACAGTACTTCAGCTATAGCGCTATTGGTTATGACAACGAGAAAATGTCTATATTGCCATGGCGGTCCGGGGTTCGATTCCCGATGCGGTCATCTTTTTTACTTGATTTGGAACTAAAATATTTTATAAACAAAAATTCATATTCTGATGTTCATAATATGACTAAACTTCAATTTGAAAGAAAGATTATTTTTTAGCCAAATCTGGAGGCATGCTGCTTTAAAGGCATATAGATTTGAAACATATTTTTTCTTTTTCTAGATCAATTACTAATCTCACTGGATCAAGTCCCATAACTCTGACATGTATATTGGGCAAATTATGCCCCCTTTTGGACTTAGAAAATCCTGGTTAAAGTTTTACATGCAAGTTACTATCTCCAAAGCTATTGCAGATACTGAATAGAAACTTCACATGTGTCTTCGGGATTTAGCTGATAGCATCAAGTCGGACGGTCCCATAACTCTGACCTGCATTTTGGTCAAATTATGCCCCCTTTTGGACTTAGAAAATCCTGTTTGAATTTTGCGTGCAAGTATATACAGCTATTACTTAAAGGCATAATGATATATATTTGAAACTTATTTTTTATTTTTCTAGATCAATTACCAACCTCACTGGGTCAAGTCCCATAACTCTGACATGTATTTTGGGCAAATTATGCCCCCTTTTAGACTTAGAAAATTCAGGTTGAAGTTTTGCGTGCAAGTTACTATCTGCAGAACAAATGCAGATATTAAATTGAAACTTCACATTTTGCCTTCGGGATAATAAAACTAGTTAATTGCATCAAGTCCCATAACTCTGACATGCATTTTGGTCAAATTATTTCCCCTTTTGAACATTAAACTTCTGGTTAAAGTTTTGCATGCAAGTTACTATCTCCAAAACTTATGCAGATACTAGATTGAAGCTCTATAGATATTTTAACATTTAGGGTAACATTTTCCTGTTTCTGGGACAATAATTCGAATAGTTGAGCATTGGCTATCTTACGGACAGCTCTTGTTAATTTTTCATCCATAAATGTCCTTTGCAAATGACAACACTGTTTATGACATGATTGTGTACTTTTCTCTTTTGGTTGTGAGTTAATGCGACGTTACTTGAATGCTCAGTGGAAATGCAGATGTCATGGAACGTACAATTATTTCATATTGTAACCTTCACACTTCTTGAGCCAAATAAAATGCTCATGTTTTGTTGCAGGCATTTGGTCTGACAAGGACAAAGCTTTACAGTCAGAGGCTGCATATTTGCAAATTGATCATCCTGATCATCTCTATTGCTCAAATGTTATTAGCTTTGACATTTCTACCACTTACTCAGTTTATAACAATAACTTCTGTGAGCTCTAGAGACAGTGTTTAATTACTTGGAACAATGCAATTGGTCGATTATAAAAACACAATGCTTTTATTATTATTATTTACTGCTAAAATTAGACATGGTAAAACCCCATCTATGAAAGGTCAAGAAGCTGCATCCAACAGGATGCAAGTGGAAAGAATTTCCTCGTACAGAATGAAATTTATGGTTATATAATAGACACAGGAATAGATCCATTCCTGCATCCGGGAAATCCATGGTGACAGTTTACAGCGGATTAGCAGTTTATGACTCTTAATTCAGTTAAATGATGTTTGTCAGTGGTGATGATCTCCCAGATGCGAAGTTAACTTTGATTAAAATGAATCAGAATCATGTGAGCCGCACCATGAGAAAGCCAACATAGTGGCTTTGCGACCAGCATGGATCCAGACCAGCCTGCGCATCTGCGCAGTCTGGTCAAGGTCCATGCTGTTTGCTTTCAAAGCCTATTGCAGTTAGAGAACCTGTTAGCGAACAACATAGATCCTGACCAGACTGCGCAGATGCGCAGGCTGGTCTGGATCCATGCTGGTCGCAAAGTCACTATGTTGGTTTTCTCATGGCATGGCTCATGTAGTTTACTTTCTTTTAGTTGTACAGAGAATCATTCAGATTTACTGAAAAGTGTGTTAGTTGAATGTCAGACACTTGTTGAAAAAAAAAACATGCCATAAGAGTCAGAATTTTAATTGCCATCATTGTATCCAAGTTATAATTATTTTAATCATATTTCTGAAATGTTGACAGTTAGCTTCAGATAATTCAAGAAATATCTAAAATTCATTCTTTATAAAAGCAAGTAAGATGGCACTTAAAAATCCATTAAGAGAAGTCAAATTGATTACAAAAATCACATCCATTAGCTGCCACAGTCTGTGTAGGGTATGGATAGGCATACATAAAATTTTGTTTAAATCAGGTGCATTTTGACTTACATTTGGATGTATATATATTCTAAACATGTTAGCTTTACAGACATTTAAACCTGTGTTCAAACAAAATACTGGATTTAAGGTTACAGTGCTGTTTAACTGATGCTTTTAAAACATATTTCGTCCTCATTCAAAATATACAAACTAAAACGCTTTGCTTGAATAACATTTATATTTTATCATTTTCAGTTTATACTGAATAATGTAGAACAAAGATGTGTGATTACAATCATATGAGATCACCTGGGCTAAACCCTTCTGGACTCATTGACCATGTGTCATCTTTGTCAAACAACCTTGGAGAATTGATAGAAAACTCTGAGTACAGTGACATAACATTAGTTGTTGAAGACCGAAGATTCCAGGCACATAAAGTTATATTAGCTGCTAGATCAGAATATTTCAGGTAAAGTTTAATACACATTTAATATGAACTGGGGCTCAACAGGTTCTTTGATATCAAGTCCTTCCGCAGAATGAGCTTCTAAGAATTGTCCTGATGCAGTTTGAATACATCCTGCAATGAGGTGGCCAACTCACATGACTTAATACCATACACATGGAAAAAAGTCTCACAATTCAAGTGAATTTTTTCCTTATTACTTGACAGATTTTCATAAGATAAAGAGCATCACAATCAGTTCTCAGTAGTTTTCTACAAGACCTTGTCCAACTATGAAATTGTGTATGTTACCTACACAGTTACTTCAAGAAAAACAGTCGTGTGAAGTGTTTTAGAAATGTACTGAGAACTGGTGGCAGACACTTCGTGTGGAGGAAAGCATTCATTTTGCTGTATTTGACACACTTTACATGTATTTTTTGATAATCTGTCGAATATTTAAATAAGGAAGATACATGTACAGGTAAAATGTTACCTAAAATTAATCGAGTTGTTTTCTCCGTGTGTGTGGTATCCAAAAGTCACATGGGTTGGCATGCTTTATGCGTTTATTTTAAAGTCTGTTGGAAAGATACAGCAGTCTGGTCGTAGACTACATGTAAGTGTCTAGTTTTTGTGATTATATGTAGAATCTGTAACAGTATATTGAAAGCGAGTAAACTATCCTGAAAGGTAACATCTAAAAATGTTTATCAGTTTTTGTAGCTGGCTATATTGATATTTACAGAATTCTGTTTTACAAACTGCATATATATGCAGTTAAAGCTTATGATATAGCACAGTTTGAACTTGAATGCTATGAGCATAACTAGAGAAATTATATTGAAGCTAAATCTTCTCATTGAAATAACTCAGTATAATTTCTATCAGTGACTGCAGTAGATGAGTAAGAGTGCAGGGTTGGGAAGTTTTGATTGAACTTTTATGGCCTGCAGGAATCCGTTTTCTGTGTAGTGTTTTTGATAGAAAATCAGACATAAATTAAAGAAAACTAAGCTGTTAGTCTTTTAGTTTCAAATATATAAACATCTGAATTCATTCTGTATTTGTAGCTTTTAGTTTGATAACGGTTAAAACCTTACAATAGATATCACATTTCAAATATTACTTTGTTATTTTAGAGCTATGTTATTTGGTGGACTGATGGAGTCCCGACCAGGAACCAATGAAATTAAACTACAAGACACGTCAGCTAAAGCTTTCGAAGCTATTCTCAAATATATGTACACAGGCAAAATGAACTTAATGGAAGTGAAGGTAAAATAACAGTAGTACATTAAATAGCAAATGTGTCTGTACTTACTTTTGATTTTATAATTTCAATAACCTACACATAATTTCCACTTCTTAAAAATAAATGCTTAGATAGGGTAGAATATTGTTGTGTAACAGTGTGGTGAAATGCTATTGTGCAAAGTAGTGAGTTACTACATGCAAAGAACAGGAAGATTAGTATCTCCATAAGTTTTAGTTTTTATATTCTGCTCACACAGTTGACGGCGCTTGCTAGAATAATCTGTATTGTAACAAAATCTGTGATCTCATTACATAAAACTATTTTACGGCTGCAATATTTTTCCTTCGACATTTGTACTTCAGTATACATATTTGTTTTCATATTTTACATGAAATTACAGTTAACTCTTTTAATAACAGGTTAAATTTTCTGATACTGACTTTATTACCTTGCAGGAGGAGCATCTGCTAGACATTCTTGGTATGGCCCATAGGTATGGGTTTACAGAGCTTGAGTCAGCAATATCAGACTACTTGAAAGCTATACTCAACATACGAAATGTGTGTCTTATATATGATCTAGCCAATATTTACAGTTTACGCAGTTTATGTGAGACCTGCAAGGAATTTATGGACAGAAATGCCTCACAGATTTTACAAAGTGATGCTTTCCTCACATTATCAAAGGTAAATTCCAGTTGTCCTGATGACCCGCTGTAAGATTAACAATGTTTGTACTGATATAATTGTAAACATACTTCGTGACTCTATGAAAAAATACAAACAAGGTGAAAGCACACAACAAATTGGTCCTTTCGTCATTTGACAAAATTGTAAAAATAGTATCATTGGGAGATGTGTGCTGAAAGCCAGGGCATTAGCAGGGTTCTGCAGACACAAGTCATGTTATTCTTTGTACACGGGACTGGTAATCTTTTGAATTATATTTAATTTTATGGTAAATGATGGAATGTGTCGGTTTGATATACATGTAGATGATAAAAGTTGTTCGGACTAAGATTTTAAGACCTTGTTTTGAGATAAGTAATACGCAAAAATGTGATTAAAGTACTTGAAAAATCATTGAAAAAAGATGTTCTGTGTGAACCTGAAGCAGATGTGTGGTGCGCAAGACCCAAACCCCAAAATTGAAAATCACGGTTTCACTCGAAGTTTAAAAGTTAACAAGGACTCTTTTTAGTGCTTAGTCCATAACTCTGCAAGCCACTGAGGGATTTGGAAATATCTAGGCTGTTGGCACAAAGGTTTGACATCCTGAGAGTATAGTCATGCAAAAAACTTGGACTATTAACTCGAAAGGTCAAGCTCACATTTGTAAGTGGAAGATAAATGGGTCTCGCATTTCTAGCTCATAACTTTGTCATCTATATAGGGATTTCAATATAACATTGACTAATCTTCCCTATTATGAGACACAACTAAGAACTGACACTTAAGGTCATACCTAGAGGTAAAAGATTTTAGGTCATTTTTCTTGCCTAGTCAATATTTCTTCTCTCTGCATTGAGTTTTAGGTCACATGGCTGGAACCTAACCCTAATAAAACAATGTGTCATATGCAAGATCCAGACTTCTTACTCAAACTTTTTTTATCCAGGAATGGATATTCAAATATCTTGGCATAAATATTCCACATTTGAAGCCTAGGTAAAGGTTACAGGGACCTATATGATCATATAAATCTTTGTGGGTTTTTTTTTGGTACATGTTAACACCCCTTTAATATTATGATAAAGTTTTGTTTTTTTCTTCAGTTTTCCCAATAATTTAAAAAATGACAGTATTTAAAGTAAGATCAATTATATTAATAAAGTCAAAAGGCAATTAGCAGTTGTAGGTGTCCAAAATGCAAACCCAGGCATCATTTGTATTGTTTTTCTTGGTTATTTGTTGTGCTTATGTTCACATTTGCTGAATACTATGGCTTTGAAAATTTATGCATGTCTTTGTATCTGAACCAAAACTTTTCATGATTATTGCCTTATGTCAAGCACTTAAAGACAAGCACTGGCATCCCCATGTGATGTTCTTGTTCTTATCTCAAATACCATCTTTTTTTACAGCATTCGGTGAAAGAGTTGATATCAAGAGATTCATTCTGTGCTCCAGAGATAGAGATATTTATCTCCATTCAGAAATGGGCAGATGACAATGAGGGGGAGGACCCCACCCCCATCCTCGAGTCTGTCCGACTTGCACTCATGTCCATGCATGAGTTACTGAATACAGTGAGAAATACATCGTTTGTTTCACCCGATGCCATACTTGATGCAATAAAACTTAAAACAGAATGTAGAAATATGGATTTAAAATACAGAGGATTTAAAAGTAAGAATTTGATTTTATATAATAACTAGCTGTTAATGCTGCATGTATATTGTATCATGTTCGTATGTATTTTAATGCTTTGATATAATTGGATATATGTTGCAGAGTTTTATAATTGACGGAGAACTGCCCCAGTTGCATCTTCCCATCTTGAAACATATACTGTTATACTGATCAAGATCTTGGGTATTGTCTGCTGTGTGATCATCACAGGAAGCAAATGCCCAGTCAGGGAACTCCTGGTTATATTAGTATTTAAAAAATCACACTTTAAAGATACCATGTGCCATTGTGGTCATGATGATATCAACATTTTCAAACATTTTTTTTGCTCTTACAGTACATGAGGAAAATGTGGCAACCACAAGGTATGGAGCACAAGTGATACGTGGAGAAATGAAGGCCGCACTGCTGGACGGTGACACATCTACATATGACCTTGATCGAGGATTCACGAGACACCTCATTGACGATAATAACGGACAGGGTATCGTAATAAAACTGGCACAGCCTTACATCATCAACACAATAAAACTGTTATTGTGGGACAGAGATCAAAGGTTTGATATTAGTTTAATAGAACAATATTTTTCTTGTGAAAGTTGGAGTGACCAAAATGCTGAATGCTTAGTGTTATAGAATAAAGTGTGTAACTCGATCAGATAAATACAGAATAAAATTTAAGGATGTTGTTCAGGTTTACAGATTGAAATTAAAAGAGACTGTCCATTTATTTCTACATTAAAAAAAAACACTATAAGGGTGTATTTTTGTATCACTTGATCTTAATATATGAGAAAACTATATATAGTGACTGGTGAACATTCTACTACATCTTTGTATTCATCATTTTAAAACACAGTTTTCTGTTCTGTTAAATGTATGTCTAGAAATGGTATATTTTTTGTTAAGTTATTTAATTCAACCTATTGTAACATTTTTAAGCCAGAGCACAAGTAAAACTAAATTGTTCAATGATAAGAATGTATTACTTATAAATTTCAGGTCATATTCATATTATATAGAGGTATCGATGGATGACAAGGATTATGAGAAAGTAATAGATTATACACGTTACTGGTGTAGGTCGGAGCAAACATTACATTTCCCTGCTAAAGTTGTCAGGTACTTTAACATACTGTTTTTGTTTTCTGTCAACAGGCAGTGGGGATATACATTCACTGAATTTGCTTGTTCATTTGTTTTTTCTTTGCCCTTTTTATGTGCCACCAGAGCTAAAAATAGAAAACATTTAACAATTTCTCATGAACCAATTGATGGATCTTCACCAAACTTGGTCTGTAGCATCCTTAAATTGGCTCCACTCAAATTTATTCAAATACATTTGCTTTTATGGGCCACCAGAGCTAATAATAGAATAAAATCTTTAAACAACTTCTCAGGAATCACTTGATGGATCTTCACCAAACATTGTCTGTTAAATCCTTGTATAGAACTTATTCAGTTAATACTAAGTGGTTCCCCTTAGCCCCTTTTACAGGTTGCCACAGCTGAAATAGAAAACTCTTTAAATACTTCTTCCTTTGAACTTGATAGCCCAAACTTGATCTGTAGCAACCTTGGTTGGACCACTTAAGTTTTGCTCTAATGATTATGCATCTAGATACCAACACAGCAAAGAATAAATAAAAGATTTAAATTAATTTGAAATGAACTGCCTGATGGATGTTCACCAAAGTTGGTCAGGTTGGAATGTCAAAGTCTCCTCATGATGTCAACATGGCCCTATCTGAGCCTCGTGTAATTTATATTTGCCTTTTTTAGATATGTAAGAGTTGTGGGCACACATAATACTCAGAACAGGGTATTTCATCTAGTCTCTTTCGAATGTTTCCACACGACAAAACCTTTCAAACTGGAAGATGGCCTTATTGGTGAGTAGAGATTTATGACATCAATTTTTTGTTTGTTTAAGTGTTGCTTATTTTCTATTGATGTAATGTGTTCTATTTTTTAATGATGAATAACAATGATATAATATGCATCTACTTTAAATCTAAGTTTGAAATTGTTCAGTGGATTGACTTAAAAACTTGACATAAGTGGTGTGTCTGCTTTGTTTTTAAACACAAGGTTTCTGTGCAATAATTATACCCCCCACCAAACATGTTTGTGGGGGCGGGGGGGCTATATAGGAGTCAGTTTTGTCGTGTCACGTCCCGTTGTGTTGCATCGCGTCCCGAAATCTATTATCTCAGTTATTACTTAATGGATTTGATTCAAACTTAAAATAGATGTTCCACCTTATCACCCGCATCATGTGACACAAGGTGCATAACTCTGACACAAATTTTTCATGAATAATGCCCCCTTTTACTAGGTCACTAAGTCATATCTAACAAAACACTTGCTTAAACTCAAGAGACCACATTTTTGGTCCAATCTTAATGAAAATTGGCCAGAATATTTGTTTCCATGAAATCACTGTGTCAAACATGTTTACACTGTTATGGTGTGTTTCTCAGGTGAGCGACCTAGGGCTGTCTTGGCCCTCTTGTTTAACTTTTGTACTGAGTTACTTCCCCTTAAATTCCAAGAATTAGTCTATTTTTAGAAATTCTATTTTTAGAATTTCTAACTTTTTTATTATTAGTCCTATGAAAAAAGTAAATATATTTTTCTGTTGAAACATTTGTCAGTAAGACACTTTTCTGTGTTCATTTTTAGTGTATCTCTAATAGTAGAGATTTTTATATTTACCTCATCCCTCATCCTGGGCACATGTACTAGTAATACTTATATGTGCCGTGGAAGCCCAGGATGAAGTACTCAAAAGACGAGTAAAAAAAAATTTTAAGTATTAAGTTTTTTTTTACGTTTTATATTATTCTGAGTATTTTTAAAATTTCTTATGGTTGCAATTCTTCTGTGACAAGACCGTATTGTGGGGGTATAAGTCACTCCTGTGACAGTTCTAGTTTCCTTCATTTTCTCCTCAGTTAAGCCACTTACTATTTTCTCCTCAGTTAAGCCAATTCCCACTTGCTATTTTCTCCTCAGTTGAGCCGCTTTCCATGAACTATTTTCTACTCAGTTAAGCCCCTTTCCATGAACTATTTTTTTCCTCAGTTGAGCCACTTTCCATGAACTATTTTCTCCTCAGTTAAGCCCCTTTCCATGAAATTTTTTCTCTTGATTTGAGCCCCTTTCCATGAAATATTTTTTCCTCAGTTAAGCCGCTTTCCATGAAATATTTTCTCCTCAGTTGAGCCCCGTTCCATAAACTATTTTCTCCTCAGTTGAACCGCTTTCCATGAACTATTTTCTCCTCAGTTAAGCACCTTTCCATGAACTATTTTCTCCTTTGAGCCCCTTTCCATGAACTATTTTCTTCTTAATTAAGCCCCTTTCCACTATTTTCTCCTCAATTAAGAAGCCCTGTAGACTATGTTCTCCTCAGTTAAGTCTCTTTCCACTAACTGGCATAAAATAGAAGAATGTGATGTGAATGCTGATAACTGTTGTTGTAATTGTTTACATAAGCATGCATTAGCAGAAGTTTTGAATATATACATAAGCTTCTGTTTGTAGTTCCTGAGGAAAATGTTGCAACCATTCCAAAGAATGCATGTGTCATAGAGGGAGTAAGTCGCAGTAGAAATGCCTTACTTAACGGAGATGTACGACAGTATGACTGGGATTCTGGCTACACCTGCCACCAGCTCGGCAGCGGTCACATCATAATACAGTTACCACAGCCTTATATGTTAGATTCTATGAGGTATAAAACTATATTACTAAAGTTTGATTAACATTTTCTTTAAAAGTGAACTCCAGTGATTTACTTTTGAATACAAGATTGTACTATTGATACTACATTTCATTTCAAAAGTCTTTGAGATTGGTTATTGAAGTTCTGACTAAATGATGTTTCATTTTGTAAACATTTCAGGATAATTTGGTTTGTTTTTGTACAGTAGTGAAAAGTTAAAATAGCAAAATTATTGCAGATTTTTAGATATATGTAGTGATTTTACTATGAAAAACATTTGTTTGACTCAAGGATTCATTAAATTTGTGAAGATATTGCTTCAGATTTAGGAGATCTCTTTACAGTGTAGAGTGATATGATTAATGTTGGCTTTCTGCATAGTTTGGGAAAAAACCCACACAAAAAGTTAAATCATTTAAGGGTTTTTGGATTAAAGGGGTTTTGTCAGAGTAATCTGTTTAAGATTTTATGGACATATGCTATCAAACAGAGTAAATTCTGGTACTCTGTGTAAATTAAGACAAGTGTCAAACTTCTTATTGCTTTTAAAATTGTTTGGTTTTCAGGGGTAAATTTTATGTGGATAAATAGAGATTTGTACTCGAAGAATTGTTCATTTTCCAGAATAAAAGGGTTCTGGTTTACAGGGGTCCTGGTTTATTGTGGTTTCATTGTAGTGAATCGAAAGTATTAGAAGGTAAAATGTGTTGGCATTGTCCAAGTTTCTGAGCAAGTCAGTTTTAGGCTGGGATGTGAGTTAAGGACTGATTGAACTGTTGTCATATGCTGGCTAAACCTGTGTGTATTCAGTAGCATAGCTAGTTGTGAGACCATCAGACTCTGCATAACCATTTGACTTTACATTACAGGATATTATTATGGGACTGTGATGACCGTTCGTACTGTTTCTATATAGAAGCCTCTGTGGACAACACAAATTGGAAAATGATTTGTGATAAAAGGAACTCACCTTCCAAGTATGTTATTTGAAATCCTTTTTGGGCCCTTCTATCCAGTACCACAAAATATGTAATTTAAAAGTTACCACAATTATTGCTGATACATGTGATCATTACTGAGTTAAAATAATGAAAGCAGAATAAGGTCCATACTAGGTTTAACTAGTTTCAAAGGAACTTTAAATCTTGAAGCTCACAGCTTTGTGTTTGAAATCTTGTTTGGGTTGTTAAATTACATAGGTGAGAAAGCTATTCAACAGGCTAAGGAAGGATGATGGTTCTAGGTCCTTAACTGTGTCTGAAACAAAGCCTGAAGTGGCACCTGGAGTCTTCTGTATGACCTGAATTGTGTCAGTGTGACATAAAAGCCAATAAAAACAAAGGAATAAATGTAGTCTTAATTCCCACTTGATATAAATATTGTTCTTTCATTATTCTATGTTGTATGAGATGTTTGTGTCACAGACTTGTTGGTACAACCTTTAAACCATCTGGAAGTTAGACTTGTTGGTACAACCTTTAAAACTTGTTGGTACAACCTTTAAACCATCTGGAAGTTAGACTTGTGGGTACAACCTTTAAACCATCTGGAAGTTCATCTGTGGTATAATTATATACTTCTGTATTTACAGATCTTGGCAAGATATAACATTTCCAAAACAACCAATAGCTTTTGTTAAAATAGTAGGAACTCATAACACAGCAAATGAGGTGAGTCTTTACATCCTTAAACTAAAGAGTTTAAACTTTAATCCATCCACACATTCCTTGTGGTTGGTTGGGGTGGGGAGGGCACTTAGATTTACCTTTGTCTGTCCATCTGTCTGTCTGAATTTGTGTCATTAATATCTTAAAAAGTATTTCTTGTAGAATCATCAAACATCATATGATTGTAATTAAGCGTGTGAAGTTGTACACCTTGTGTTTTGAATTGGAATTTCACACAGTCAGGTCAGAGTTATGGCCCTTGACTTAGTCAAAATATGCCTACTGTGACAGGAGTGGGGGCCACCAGTGTTCTATGGACATAAATCTAGTTTATGACCGAAGGCAGTAATTGAAGGCCGTTTAGAAGGTATTGTTTCTTCTTTGAAAGATCCTGTAACTTTTACAAAATTCTGTAAACATGGGAGCCTTAGTGTAATACAGTGGTTGATGTTTAAATGTAATTGCCAAGTATACATACTCATAGAGAAGCACACGGGCTTTTGCTATTCACATTTACATAGAAAATGTTAATGTTAGGACAATTTCATACTAAGTCAGAAATATAATTTAAAGTTTTAAAATGTGTTTCACAAAACAGAAAACCATGATTTAGACAAAAAGCAACAGAGATGTCTTGATAATAAAAATCATATTTTAGACAATACCCTTTGCTTCATGCCTGCTCTTATTTATCTTATCTGTGTATAACTTGATCTTTCCTTTCAGGTGTTTCATTGTGTTCATTTTGAAACTCCATCAAAAGCTGCTGGAATGTCAGCAGTGAGAACAACTCCACCTGGCAGTCCATGTACAGTGAGTGGAAATAACCAGAATGAGCGCAGTCTGTCACCCAGGCCTGCAATCAGTATGAACCAAGGCAGTCTACAGCTTGCTGGGTTCCAGCCTGGGGTCGGGAACAACTTGGTTGGTGCAAGTATGTCTGTGAATGTCAGTGGAGGATTAGTTAGAGAAAGTTTGGATACACCAGAGTCCGAGAGGCAGGAAATAGACAGTAATTCATCGACTTCTGAGTCGGAGAGAAGATGAAAGGAGAATGTGGCTGAACACTGCATGTTCTGTTGTATATACTCACATTGCTTATTTATTTTACAGTGACACAGTTGAAGGGGAATTTAAATGTTTTAACTCTGATATAGTGACATCCTGTTTAAACATTGCGGTGGATCAGTTAGATATTTTGTGTTGAATAGATTTTGCTCATGAAGGTTTCAGAGTTGTTAAAGTTTGCAGATCAGTTTTGTTTTAAAAACAATGGTTATCATCTCTTTTGCCTCAGAAGTGGAAACTGCTAGCCATAGAATCAAAATGTGTCTACACAATAAAATAATTGTTTTCCCGACTGACAGATTTTGCCATGTAATTTAAGCTAGTATTTCATCCATGTAGCTAATATTGTTATATTGCACAGAGAGAGCTGTGGGTGTTATGTTTATATTATGGATCTCATACTGTCAAAAAAATTATGCAGACAAAAATGATATTTTTTAAGAAGGCAAAATGCTTAAATGGGTTTTATGCATTTGTTTATGTAGAATTGATGGATTTTGATAGGGACAGAATTTTCTGTTTCAAAATATTTCTTTTTAGTTGATTTTTATGCCCCCGAAGGGAGGCATATAGTTTTTGAACCGTCTGTCTGTCGGTCTGTCAGTCTGTTGGTCTGTCCGCAATTTTCGTGTCCGGTCCATATCTTTGTCATCGACGGATGGATTTTCAAATAACTTGGCATGAATGTGTACCACAGTAAGACGACGTGCAGTGCGCAAGACCCAGGTCCGTAGCTCAAAGGTCAAGGTCACACTTAGACGTTAAAGGATAGTGCATTGATGGGCGTGTCCGGTCCATATCTTTGTCATCGATGGATGGATTTTCAAATAACTTGGCATGAATGTGTACCACAGTAAGACGACATGCAGTGCGCAAGACCCAGGTCCGTAGCTCAAAGGTCAAGGTCACACTTAGACGTTAAAGGATAGTGCATTGATGGGCGTGTCCGGTCCATATCTTTGTCATCGATGGATGGATTTTCAAATAACTTGGCATGAATGTGTACCACAGTAAGACGACGTGCAGTGCGCAAGACCCAGGTCCGTAGCTCAAAGGTCAAGGTCACACTTAGACGTTAAAGGATAGTGTATTGATGGGCGTGTCCGGTCCATATCTTTGTCATCGATGGATGGATTTTCAAATAACTATGCTTGAATGTGTACCACAGTAAGACGACGTGCAGTGCGCAAGACCCAGGTCCGTAGCTCAAAGGTCAAGGTCACACTTAGACGTTAAAGATCATTTTTCATGATAGTGCATTGATGGGCATGTCGGTCCTTATCTTTGTCATTCATGCATGGATTTTAAAATAACTATGCATGAATGTGTGACACAGTAAGACGATGTGTCGCGCGCAAGACCCAGCTCCGTAGGTCAAAGGTCCTAAACTCTAACATTGGCCATAACTATTCATTCAAAGTGCCATCCGGGGCATGTGTCATCCTACGGAGACAGCTCTTGTTAACTTGACTATTTGAAGAATAGTGAGAGCTGTTCTACTCACCCAGGTGTAGGCTTCACACCCACCTGGGTTAAAATTTTGCATGCAAGTTCATATCCCAGTAACCATTGCATGTATTGGATTGTTACTTTACACAAGGCTTTCTAGTCATCAAGTCTATGTTAGATAACTTTTTGTTGAATTTAATTCAAATTATGGCCATTTTTCAACTTAGAAAATTTGGTTAAAGTTTTGCATGCAACTATGAAGCAGTTTCTCAATTACAAGTACTTTAGATTGAAACGTCACACTATGCTTCCTAGTCATCAGACCTACTAAAGTAACCAAGTAAGGTAACTCTTGTTTGAATTCGATTCAAATTATGGCCCTTTTTTGAAGTAGAAAATTTGGTTGAAATTTGTTATAAATTAATAAAATACTAAGTTACAAAAGTCTTGTCAAGTTATGGCCCTTGTTTGACTTAGAAGCTGTCAAATTGTCAAGTGACAGGTTTTGTTTTAGTCAAATATTTGCTAGAATGATAAACACTGAGACAACAGTTTTATGTATTAGTTAAATTGCTGTTATATGAAATAGGGCAAGTGAAGTTCTTAATTGTCACTCTGTAGTTGAATGACTAGCTGACATGCAGTACTGAATTGTTTTCAGAAGTAAAATTGATTTTAATACTTCTGTTAGAATAAATTTGTTATAAATAAGGTATTTTATTAACTCTCATATTGTAGACTGATTATGATTGTGTATGATACTTTATTGGATGTATACAAGTTTTTCATGTTTGTATGTGCAATGACCCTTATTTATAATGAAACCCTGATGCTCCCCTCCTCCCCTTGACCTTTTAGTTACTGTATATGTAGCATTGAGCAGTGGTTGAGACTGGAGCATTCTCAACCACTCTTACTGGTACATTTGGCCACTGAAGTTGATATGTTACATATGGTAAATAGTACACTACAAGTTGTATAGTTCTTGTGTTAGTGTAAGATTGTTGGCAGACTGGTATCGGAATGCCACAAGTTGTGTAGGAATTGCATTGATATAAGTTTCTAGACCATTTTTTACCACATTGCCTTCTTTATATAATGAGAGTTTTTTCAATAGTTTCTATATTAACCCTTATCCTGCTGGACATGATTGATTTTGCCTTTGCGACCAGTGTAGATCATGATCAGTCTGCACATCTGTGCAGTCTGATCATGATCTGCACTGTCCGCCATTCAGTCAGTATCTTCTTTTTTTTTTTTTGGAAAGCACCCCTTTTAGCAGTTAATGGTACTGTCTAAAATTGAATGACAGACTAGTTCATTATAGAAATTTAGCAGGGTAAGGGTTAAACTATTGTTTATATTGGCTGTTAGTTACACATGCTGCTTTCTGTTTGTAGTTTACAATGGATGCTGATTCATTTTATTGGATGCTAGAATACAGTATATAAAGGCATGTACATTTAATTAGATACTAACATATTACAGCAAGCAAATCTGTCACATGATCATTATAAGATGACTGTAACACACACATACAATTTTCAAAGATGTTGTAACTTTCTTACCCCAAAGTCCTTATTGATACTAGCTGAATTTATAGTTCAGTGACAGATATTTCCTGAGATTAGTGTTCAAGGCAAATTAGCTGTCATGAGAAGAAATACAACTTCACATTTTTCTTTGTTAACCTGTTAGATTGTTGCTTTATTATAGCATATGTATTCTTTGAAATCCTGTAGTGACCTTGAGTAATTGATATTAAGTAATTGCTGCTGGCAAAGGATGATTTCTCTAGGTGATAAAGGTAGGTAAATAGATATCAATCTTATTAGATTATCAGAGATAGATGGTTGCAGACTATATATAAACAATGCTTGCAATCAGTTAAAAGACAAATATTTTTTGCCAACCTAGTGGGGAAAGACAAGGATATCCTGGTAGTAGAAAACATCATTTCCCAATGGAAAATTTTGGCTCAGGCCCATATTTTTATGTCGTAATGATGAGGTCATAAAGTACAACAGGTGCTTGACATGTATCTTTATGTATATATATATATATATATAGGTATATTAAGTAGATTATTTGATTATGTGTCTAGCACCTGTGAAAGTACATGCACAATTTTACAACTTACAGTATCAAAAATTTTTGCAAAGGTTGACAAGAAAAATGATCTTACATGTCTGCCTGTGTTGGTCAGGCGTTTTCCCAGCCCTATGGACAGGGTGGGTAAGAAGCTAGGTAGCGCTCGGTTTCTCATTCACCACTGGCCCTTGGGTTAGGAAAACCTTATCCTACACTGGTATGCATGTAAGATCCTTCTATTATCCTTCTGTTCCTTAATTTTCATGTTGGTTTTTTGAAAATATCATTACAGATGAAAATAATCTGTACCGTTGTGAAGTCCTTATCAGCAACACTAGTTATCTCCCCTAAAAATTTTTGTTGTTTGCCTTTAGGATACAGTGAAGTAGGTAAAGTAGTGTTACAGTGCCCATAACGCCATAATTAATTGATTGCTTGATTTATCATCTTAGCCTAACCTCTGTTATTCAAGCAACTCCTATCCTGTTTATTTTCTAAAAAAAAAAATTATACTTTGTATTTTTGTAAGTAGTTTTGCTATTGTATTATGTGTTAACTTAATTGACATAATCCCTGTTGGATTTTTTTTTTTCATTTTTATACCAGATACTTAAAATTACCGGGGAAAAAAAGACCTCTCCAAGTTTTGAACCTGCCTGCTTAGCACAATAGGGAGAGCGCAGATCTACTGATCATGGGGACAGGAGTTTGATCCCAGGGTGGGCTGTATGTTCTCCGTGATGATTTGATAAAAGACATTGTGTCTGTAATCATTTGTCGTCCACATCTGATTAGGTTAACTGCCTGCCGTTACATAACTGAAATACTGTCGAAAAACAACGTTAAACCCAAAACAAACAAACAAAATCTGCCCGATTTGAATAAAATATTTGATGATAATCTAGCAATTAATTAATTTAATTTAATAGTTTCCTAAAATGGTGTAACAACTGCTTAATCAGTTTTGCACCGTTGAAAAAAATTAATCAGACTGTAGGGAATGATTAAGTTTACAAAATCAAGGTCTTGTCTCTGTTTTATACTGAACTGTCTGACTTATATTGTCTGAAGTATTTGAACAATTTTTGTTGCCTTTGTCTGTGATATGTATGTTGTACAGTATATTTAGTGGCTATATTTGTCCCCAAACTATGCTGATTGTCATATAATAAGCTGCATTTTCACCCAGTATGCTGATGATATAAATTGCAAGGGTATATTATATGCAGTAGGATATAGACATATGAGCCATGCCATGAGAAAACCAACATAGTGGGTTTGCGACCAGCATGGATCCAGACCAGCCTGCGCATCCGCGCAGTCTGGTCAGGCTCCATGCTGTTCGCTTTTAAAGCCTACTGGAATTGGAGAAACTGTTAGCGAACAGCATGGATCCTGACCAGACTGCGCGGATGCGCAGGCTGGTCTGGATCCATGCTGGTCGCAAACCCATTATGTTGGTTTTCTCATGGCACAGCTCATATATGGTTTTATAATAGTTTGCCAGTCACATTAAATGTAGTTGATAGGTCACTATATTCTACACAATTACCTATTATCCTGGACACCAGGGAATTAACAACTTCTAAATACTGTTATAAACAGAGAAATTAGAAAATGTAGTAATGGCAGACCTTTTTCTGTAATTGAACATTATTATTTGGCCTAAATCTTGTACATGAACAATCATACACTCATATTTCAGAATTCAAAGTATTCAGCCTGTCAAAAAAAATGTGATTTTGAGATTTTTGCAAGTATTTTACGATATGACTAACTTGGGAAAAATAAAAGCATGTTTGTTATTTTGTGTTGATATTTTGATGGTTCTCTGCTCTGTTGAAAAAAAATCAAAATAAAAGAATTTTAGTGAAAGTTTTCATCTTTTTTTGTCTTTTTCTGGAATGTGTAATACTACTGTCTGCCACATGCTTTGAAGTAAAATTACTAGCTTTGTGACTTGCACTCACTGGGAATTCTCATGTCAATTAGAAATCCTTAGTTACACATAAATACATGTACCCTATTTGATATATCGTGGGCTGAGCGCGAAACTATTGTAACTGTATATAAATAAAGAACAAGATACAATAGTTTCGCGCTCAGCCCTCGATATACAGATTTATGATTAGAAAAAACATAGAAATATGTCAAGAAGTGTGGAAATTGTGCACTGGACACTTGGTTTTGAAGAGGACGACATGCTTTAACATTTGAAGCAAACATCACTGTTCAAATTTAAGAGGCCAGTGTATCCATAAATTGGCAAATCTCATTTTTAGCTCATCTGATTTTTTGAAAAAAAAAATGATGAGTTATTGTCATCACTTGATCGGCGTTGGCGTTGCCAGGTTAAGTTTTATGTTTAGGTCAGCTTTTCTCCAAAACTATCAAAGGTATTGCTTTGAAACTTGCAACACTTGTTCACCATCAATAGCTGACCCTGTACAGCAAGAAACATAACTCCATCCTGCTTTTTGCAAGAATTATGGCCCCTTTTGGACTTAGAAAATATCAGATTTCTTGGTTAAGTTTTATGTTTAGGTTAACTTTTCTCCTAAACTATCAAAGCTATTGCTTTGAAACTTGCAACAGTTGTTCACCATCATAAGCTGACCCTGTACATTAAGAAACATAACTCTGTCCTGCTTTTTGCAAGAATAATTGCCCCTTTTGGACTTAGAAAATCAGATTTCTTGGTTAAGTTTTATGTTTAGGTCAGCTTTTCTCATAAACTATCAAAGCTATTGCTTTAAAACTTGCAACACTTGTTCACCATCATAAACTGACCCTGTACAGCAAGAAACGTTACTCTGTCCTGCTTTTTGCAAGAAATACTGCCCCTTTTGGACTCAGAAAATATCAGATTTATTGGTTAAGTTTTATGTTTAGGTAAACTTTTCTCCTAAACTATCAAAGCTATTGCTTTGAAACTTGCAACTATTGTTCACCATCATAAACTGACCCTGTACATCAAGAAACATAACTCCATCCTGCTTTTTGCAAGAATTATGGCCCTTTTTGGACTTAGAAAATCATGGGTAGGACAATTTTTCTATTATACAAAAAAATCAGATGAGCGTCAGCACCCGCAAGGCGGTGCTCTTGTTTTTCTTAACCACTACACATAGTGGATGCTAGGGTCAAAATAAACATGTTCCTCCTGTGAACCACTCTATGAATCATCACAATAGACTCTGTGGTCGAGTGTTTAAGGTCACTGACTTCGAATCACTTGCCCCTTACCTATGTGAGATGTACCTGGGTTTTATCCACCATGAAAAGTCGCCGTAGTACCTACATTTTGTCCGTGACCCTCTAAACACAACAACAAAAAACAAAGGTATTTTCACAGAATTTGGTCTTGAACATACTAGAAATGAACTGTCTGGTATGTTCAAATAGATGTGTTAACCACAGGGCTTGCCAAAGCTAAAATCATATTAAGTAGTTAGCTGCTTATTCGAACCAGTTGATGGATCTTCACAAGTCTTCAGTCTGCAGCACCATATATGAACATGTGTCAAGTTTATTAGTCCCCTACTGGTTGAAAACCAGTTTCAGGGAATATAGGATTTCACATTTCCGTCCGTCCGTCATTCCATCTGTCCATCTGTTCACAATTTCCTGTTTGGTCCATAACTCTGTCATTGATTAAGGGATTTTAATATTACATGGCACAAATGTTCCCCATGATGAGAAATTTCGTGCACAGAACCCAGACCCCTAACTCAAATGTCAAGGTCACAATTGGAGGTCAAAGTTTCGATAACTCTGCCATCTATGAAGGGCTTTTTATATTACTTGGCACAAGTGTACCCTATAATAAGACGATGTGTCATGCACAACATTCAGACCCCTAGCTCAAAGGTCAAGAGTCACACTTGGCAGTCAAATGTTTACATGGCATGAACAGCTCTGTTTCGTGCCCGGTCCAGAGCTCAAGTCTGTCATCTATCAAAGTATTACAATATTATTTGGCAAAAATGTCCCCCATAATCAGATGACGTGTAATGCGCAATACCCAGAATCCTAGCTTAAAGGTCAATGTCACATTTGGAGATCAAAGACAAATAGTGTTTTCTTCCTGTCCGGTTCATAACTTTGTCGTGCAAAACAGGATTTAAATATAAGTTGGCACAAATATTCCCCTTTGATGAGACAACATGTCATGCCCAAAACCCTTAGCTGAGAGTTCAAGGTCACACTTGGAAGTCAAAGATTTTAATATTACTAAGCACAAATGTACCCAATGAAAAGACGATGTGTCGTGCGCAACACCCAGACCACTAAGTGAAAAATCAAGCTCACACTTGGAGGTTAAAGGTCGATAGTTTATTTTATGATCAATAACTCTGTCATCCAAAATGGGATTTTAATATTACTTGGCACAAATGTTTTCCATAATGCGACAATATGTCTTACGCAACCCTTTATCCCTAGCTCAAAGGTCAAGGTCACTGTCAGAGGTCAAATGTCAATAGGGTTTATTTTTCTTTCTATGTCATTAAGGGATGACACAAGTGTTCCTCATAATCAGACAATGTGCAATGTGCAACATTCAGACCACTAGTGCAAAGGTCAAGGTCACACATGAAGGTCAAAGGTCAAAAATGATATTTTCCTGTCCTGTCTGTAAAATATTTTTATATAAACTTTCTTCAATTACCTCCCTTTAATATGATGTTTTCTTACATTTTTTCTCATATTTTCCCACCAATTTCGAAATATCAGAATTGAAACAATCAACAACTGTAGGTTTTTGTTTATGTAAATTTTAATGTGTTGTGTTATAACAAATTGTATATACAATAACAAATTGTATATACAACATGTTTATATGCCATTGACAGATGTTACACTGCAGTAGAGTAAGGTGCCTTCAAGCATGGCATCTTCAAATGGTACAACCCAGCTGCACTTGACAGTCTGCTTTTTCGGGTAATTTATGACCATTTTGCCAGCTGAGTACCAACCTCTGTTGCTCTAGTGGTTGATCTATTGCTATGTGAAGACATGATTTTATGTCATATCAGGAGGAAAACAATACAATACGCAATTTGAAATAATTTCCGTATATTTCAATCTTTATCTCTTAAAAGCTGTTTAAGTGCAGTACATCCCAGAACTTTGAAAAGAATAACTTTACCATTTAAGTTTAACAATAAGAGGGAATGAAGAGTACACGAACAAAATCTGTCTTTCCAATTAATTTTACATTATTAAAACTTTGTACACTGGTTCAGAGATTTCTTCGAAAGACTACGTCCAGAATTATATGTCTTCTTTATTTGCGCGTAACATGTATAGTAGAATCTGAGCAACTTTTTGGAGCGTGGCTGTTGCATGCTATAAGCTGACCTAAGAACGGTACACATTACTTTACACTGATTATTACTTTGTTCTGTTCATACTGCCACCATATAATAAGTACGTACTACTATACAGATATACCATATACTTATAACATATACATAATATGTCATGTATGATTACATCTTTATTTTATCTGTGTGTTTTTCCTGTTTATTAGCCAAAGGCAAGTTCTGTGCTAATTAAACGTTGTTGATGTTGTTTCTTCGAAAGTTTAATGTCAGTATTAAGATACTGTTTTATTTGCGCTTTATTTGCGCTTAAACTTGAGATCTACCTGCATTCGCAAAACTTTTGACTTTGAGATGACCCCTGTACTCTATTTACCCAATATCATGTAACGTTAAATGGCTACGTTATCTTATCTCCTTGGTGTTACGTCGATTTTTTTCCGTACATGATTCATGATTACAGCTAGAAGGAGACTTGGTTGATGTCTGAGTTCTGCTATAAATAAACTACAATAAGCAACATCGCTTCCAATCGATTTCTGAAACTAGTGTGAACCACTATGGATTAACTATAATTAACTATACAACAACAAGTGTGTTTTTGTGACAACAATGATGGATGGGAGTAAAGTTACCTGGCGGGAGCGGCCACTATGAAATGCATTTTGACTTGTTGACATGATAGAACAATGGAAAATAGGTATGTTGAGTATTTTTTTTGTAATATAAGGCATACTTTCTGTATTTACAGCAGCTTTTCGTTATACATGTACATTCAACATGTTGAAATTAATTTATCTGTTCCTTTAATCCTACGCCTGTCAGAAGTATGTAAATGTTATTGCTACGTTAATACGTGCGCTGCTTATATTAAATACAAAAGTACATGAACAATAACATGTTCCCACGCACTGAAACTTAAGTTACTGGTATAATGCTTTCGGAGCTTTGATTGTACGCATGCAGATCTGAAAAAAATTGTACACCAGACTGGTGGGGTGGTGTTAAAACGATTAATTAAATAGAGGAAATTTATTTATTCCAATGTTTTGCGAAACATTGGAATATCCTTCACGAATGGAATAACCTAAGAAAATACATTTACATGAAATAAAAAAAAAATGTGCCTAAGAAATGGTGTTCATGAGGGAAAGATATCTTATATGTAAAACAAACAAAAATTCCTTTTATTTCATGTTTTGATTAAATGAACGTATTTTTTTTCCTAACCTGTACAAATATATTTGATATCACTGTGAAAATACCAGATATACCGGTATTTCATTCTAATATTTCGATAATTCTCTGAAAACATGTAATAAATGCGCTATCGTTATTCTTGGATAATTATGAGAAAAATTCGTTTATTACGGTGAAATATTCATTCATAGTACAATAAATTGCAATACAAATAAGCACCAACCCATTTGGGAACATACGTCACTTTGATTACTGGTTTGTGAATTCGTGGAATTGTTTTCACATGAAATAGATATTTTACCGGATAACCTTCATACCAGCGTGCACCGTAACCTGATCAGTCATACCATCGTGCACCGTTTCCTGATAACATTCATACCATCGTGCACCATATTCTGATAACCTTCATACCAGCACGCACTGTATCCTGATAACATTCATACCAACGTACACCGTTTCCTGATAACATTCATACCAACGTGCACCATATCCTGATAACATTCATACCAGCGTGCACCGTATCCTGATATCCTTCATACAAGCGTGCAGCGTATCATGATAACATTCTTACCAGCGTGCACCGTATCCTGAAAACATTCAAACCAGCGTGCACCTTATCCTGATATCCTTCATACAAGCGTACACCGTTTCCTGATAACATTCATACCAACGTGCACCGTATCCTGATAACATTCATACCAGCGTGCACCGTATCCTGATATCCTTCATACAAGCGTGCAGCGTATCATGATAACATTCTTACCAGCGTGCACCGTATCCTGAAAACATTCATACCAGCGTGCTCCTTATCCTGATATCCTTCATACAAGCGCACATCGTATCATGATAACATTCATACCAGCGTGCACCGTATCCTGATATCCTTCATACAAGCGTACACCGTATCATGATAACATTCATACCAGCGTGCATCTTATCCTGATATCCTTCATACAAGCGTGCACCTTATCCTGATATCCTTCATACAAGCGTACACAGTATCATGATAACATTCATACCAGCGTGCACCGTATCCGGATAACATTCATACCAGCGTGTACCGTATCATGATAACATTCATACAAGCGTACACCGTATCATAAAAACATTCATACCAGCGTGAACCGTATCATGATAACATTCATACAAGCGTACATCGTATCATGAAAACATTCATACCAGCGTGCACCGTATCATGATAACATTCATACAAGCGTACACCGTATCATGAAAATATTCATACCAGCGTGCACCTTATCCTGATATCCTTCATACAAGCGTACACCGTATCATGATAACATTCATACCAGCGTGCACCGTATCATGATAACATTCATACCAGCGTGCACCGTATCCTGATATCCTTCATACAAGCGTACACCGTATCATGATAACATTCATACCAGCGTGCACCGTATCATGATAACATTCATACCAGCGTACTCCGTATCCGGATAACGTTCATACCAGCGTGAACCGTACCTGGATACCATTCATTATACCAGCGTGCACCGTATCTTGATAACAATTATACCAGCGTGCACAGTAACCTTACAACGTCCATACGATAACCTTATCATGATAACATTCATTCATACAAGCGTGCAGCGTATCATGATAACGTTCATACCAGCGTGAACCGTACTCGGATAACATTCATAATACCAGCGTGTATCGTACCCGGATAACATTCATAATACCCTATGTCGTACCCGGATAATATTCATACCATCCAACATCGTACCCGGGTGACATTTATACCACCGTACACCGTACCCGGATAATATTCATACCATCCTACGTCGTACCCGGATAATATTCATACCATCCTACGTCGTACCCGGATAATATTGATACCATTGTACTTTGTATCCGGTTAACTTTCATACTAACATTGGTACCAGCGTGCACAATATTTGGATAACATTCATACCAGCGTATATTTTCTTTACACAGAAGCTTCAGCCACATTGCTCAACGAGAATGTTCTACCAAATATTTGCATACTTTTTAAGGATTTTAATGGTAAAATGATTACACTGCGTGGCATATAGCAATTCTGACGCGTTTCTTGCGCTTATAATATACTGTGTTTCTTGACAATTTGTGGTGTCTTTCTTGCCTAAACTAGATTCAGTATGCTGTTGTCTATCTTTTACAATACTATTGTGATCAATATTTTTGCCTTTTTTGTTATATCACCTAACAGCTGGACATTTTTAAATGTGAATTATAAAACTAAATGTGGCCTATTTGGATCTTGTAATTTATGTACATGTTATGTGAATCGATGACTGTGATTTTGATACATTTTATTTGATTCCAATATTTCAATAAACACCTTATTTTTCATCAACATATTTCATTTCTTATAATCAGCAAAAGTAAATTCTACCTTTTAAGTAATTGTGTCCCCTATGATCTATATTTCCAACTTTTGGCTTTGCTAAGTTTGATACCAGTACTAGAGTAATGATTATCACTTTTATTATTATTTTACAATATTGCTTAATTATTCTTCCCTGTCACTTATGACTTTCTTCCCTAAATGTCCATTGTTGTTACATTAACACACTTTTTCTTATTTCAATTTTAGATAAAAGGAAGTTAACTCAATAGAACAGTATATAAACCAGATTTTTTTTAAATGAAAGAGAAAAAATAAGACATAAAATAATTACTTTGTGATATATCAACTTAGAAAAATAGGAATAATTGATTTGTGCTATTTCTAATAGAAAATAATTGGTGTTAAGTTAATTTCTATGACTTTGTGATACATATTTTAATTGGAAAATACTTCGTGCAACCTGACAACAACAATGTCATTCTGCAAAAGGAGTGTACGCGGCAGTGTATAATCTAACATTGTGAATAGTTAGAGTCTGTGGTGAACTGTGTGAAATTATAAATAACGTTATGTAACTTTAGAACTGTAAATTATAAACTGCAGCATCTGTCAATTGTGTTGTCGTTGGAAATAAAATTGTAAACAATCAACTGCCATGGCCCATAGCCGAAGATATCACTGCCGAACACAACAGAATTCAAGCCGCTTAGCACATCAACATCACCAGCACCCTTCATTTTTCTACTTATTTGTTAACAATACGGTCGAACTTGGTGAAAAAAAAAACACGTCTATCAAGAGACCACGTGCATTAAGACACCACCTTATCAGTAAAAGAACAGATCTGTTTTATTAAGAAAACATGTGTTTCTGGAGACCACTATTTGTCCTTTCATTTTGCGGTCTACACTGTACATAGTTTTGCACAAACAACAAACAGAACAGAAGGGTTAGGTAATATAGAGTCTTACTCTGTTCAGTTTGATGACTTTTAGATGAAATTTCGACCCGTTTTTCTTATCTGACGATGCGTTATTTGATGTAATATTAAGAGCTATGTGTGCTAAAAATAACGAAGGTATATATGAAGATGTGAACAATGTATAGGTCATAAGGCTCGTTATACACGACTATGTCATTCTACTACATGGGGGTCTGATGTTTTATCACGATTTATATCACGCGTTTGTGATTAAAATCTCATGACTTAGTCTTTTTATCAGGGAGAAGAATGTGACTAACAATTTCATTATTCTAATTATTTGCACCAGTCTGATTTATAGTCAGGTATACCATATATATGAATAAATCCTCGTCATTTGCTTTAGACTGCAGACATTACATACCCATGACCTTTTCTTTAAAATGTTTTTAATGTTTCTTTGACTGTTTGCAGACTGATGTCGTAAGTGCAGAAGAAAAAGGGCACTGGAAAGTGTGGCGTCATTTGACGTGTAGTTTTAGGATATTATGTATTCGAGCAGTGTGACGTTCAAGTTCATAGTTATATTGTCTGTTCTGACGATACTCAATATGGCGTTTTTTGGAATAACCTGGCATAAGAAGAGTCAGTACTACGCATGCTCAGTGGACAATGTGATAGATGGTACGGCGATGTATATCCGCAAAAATGGCGCGCTCTCATTGGAAGAAACTTTGCCGGAGTCGTGTAGGAAGTTTGAAGACAAAACGGACACAGAAGAATCGTTTAACACTGCAGTAAAAAAGCTGGTCGATTTCTGTAGATCGACCAATAAAAGTAGTAAAACCGCTGCTGCTAATATTTCAAATCCTGTGATAATTCTGTTTACAACATGGCCACGAGATGCCTCCAAAGATCATATCCATACGTTAACATTACGAAACTGGGCAAACCTTAAACCGAAAGTGGAAGTTGTTGTATTCACAAATTCTACAGAAGACGAAAAACTTGCAAAATCATTTGGTGCTAGAACGTTGCCCATCCTGCGTCACGCAGGTGGTGGTGCTCCAGTTCTTAAGTGGATGTTTCTAACTGTTATGAAAACACACCCTTCTTCCAAACTTTTTGGCTATGTAAATGCGGATATTCTGTTTACAAATAAACTAACAGATACACTAGAGGCAGTTTTACGAATAAAAAATACGTCAAAACCTATATTTCTTGTTGGACGTCGCATAAATGTGGAACATGTTTTACCAAATGAAACCGATTCATTTTCAAGTTTGGAAAAGATTTCAAAAGAAAGAGGCAAGTTATTTTATCCAAATGCGGAAGATTATTTTATAACCAATGCAGCTTTCCCTTGGAAAAAGATTATTGACGTCGTTATAGGACGTTTAGCCTACGATAATTGGATTGTTGGTCACGTGATATGTAACATGCGCATTGACGTCATTGATCTATCTGAAACGGTTCTTGCTGTGCACCAAACAACCAAAAACGGCGGAAATTATGAGGGGTTCAAGAATAAACATGCCCACTATAATAACGCACTTTTCAAAAAGTTAAGAATCATTCCAATATTTGAAACCGGTTTCACAATATGTTCTCAGGAATTGACAAAGTATAATTTATGTGGTGATATTTATGTATTTAAAAGACAGTCGTTTTGGGAAAAGTGTAAATGCCCAACGACAGTTTTGTTCTAGTGCGTTTTTAGATACATGAATTGCCTTGTACTTAAAGCAAAACTTTATGTGTAATTTCATTTACGGGTTATGTGACAGTGTGAAGTCAAACCTGTGGTATTTACAATAGATGCAGAAAACTTGTGCTTGTGAACAGTTCTTGTGTTTTTAGCTCACCTGAGCACGAAGTGCTCAAAGGTGAGCTTAAGTGATCGCCCTGTGTCCGTCGTCCGTCCGTCCGTACGTCGTCAACAATTTGACTGTTAACAATCTAGAGGTTACATTTTTGACTCAATCTTAATGAAACTTGGTCAGAATGTTACCCTCATTAAAATCTTGGACGAGTTCGATATTGGGTCATCTGGGATCAAAAACTAGGTCATCAGGTCAAATCAAAGGAAAAGCTTGTTAACACTCTAGAGGTCACATTTTGGCCAAATCTTAATGAAACTTTGTCCGAAAGTTACCCTCAATAAAATCTTGGACGAGTTCGATATTGGGTCATCTGGGATCAAAAACTAGGTCATCAAGTAAAATCAAAGGAAAAGCTTGATAACACTCTAGAGGTCACATTTTTGGCCCAATCTTAATGAAACTTGGTCAGAATGTTACCCTCAATAAAATCTTGGACGAGTTCGATATTGGGTCATCTGGGGTCAAAAACTAGGTCATCAGGTCAAGTCAAAGGAAAAGCTTGTGAACACTCTAGAGGTCACATTTTTGGCCCAATCTTAATGAAACTTGGTCAGAATGTTACCCTCAATAAAATCTTGGACGGGTTCGATATTGGGTCATCTGGGGTCAAAAACTAGGTCACCAGGTCAAATCAAAGGAAAAGCTTGTTAACACTCTAGAGGTCACAATTTTGGCCCAATCTTAATGAAACTTGACCAGAATGTTAATCTTGATGATCTTAAGGTCCAGTTTGAATCTGGGTCATGTAGGATCAAAAACTAGGTCACCCGGTCAAATCAAAGGAAAAGCTAGTTTACACTGTAGAGGCCACATTTATGACCATATCATAATGAAACTTGGTTAGAATGTTAATCTTGATGATCTTAAGGTCAAATGTAAATCTGGGTCAGGTGGGGTCAAAAACTAGGTCACCAGGTCAAATCAAAGGGAAAGCTTGTTAACACTCTAGAGGCCATATTTATGACTGTATCTTCATGAAACTTAGTCAAAATGTTAAACTTTATGATCTTTAGGACAAGTTTGAATCTTGGTCATGTCGGGTAAAAAACTAGGTCACCAGGTCAAATCAAAGGAAAAGCTAGTAAACATTTTAGAGGCCACATTAATGACCTATCTTAATGAAACTTGGTCAGAATGTTAATCTTGATGATCTTTAGGTCAAGTTAAAATCTGGGCCAGGTGGGTTCAGAAACTAGGTTACTAGGTCATATCAAAGGAAAAGCTTGTTAACACTCTAGAGGCCACATTTATACATTTATGACTGTGTCTTTATGAAACTTAGTCAGGCTATTAAACTTGATGATCTTTAGGTCAAGTTCGAATCTGGGTCATGTGGGGTCAAAAACTTGGTCACAGGGTCAAATCAAAGGAATAGCTAGTTAACACTTTAGAAGCCGCATTTATGACCATATCTTAATGAAACTTGGTCAGAATATTAATCTTGATGATCTTTAAGTCAATAGGTCAGGTGAGCGATACAGGACCTTCATGGCCCTCTTGTTTATTTATATACACGTATTACTAGGTTTTATTAATATTGATTCACAAGTTCAGGATGAGCCAGTAGTAAATGTATATACAGATCGTCCTGTCTTCTCCCCAGAAACTACTGGTCAATACTGTTTACAAACGTGGTCTATGGGCTGCCAAAACTGAAAATAGAAAAACCTTTAAAGACACTTGCTGCAGTTTCTTGTACAAGAGCTGGGGCAAACATTTCCCACTAAAAGAATTTGCTCAACTTTGTATGTGAACACAGTTTCATGTCAGACACAGAAAATTGCAAAAACGATCATAGGACACCGTGCTTGTTTATGAATTATCGGCCTTTTTCTTCATATTTGCATATTCAAAGTTGCTGAACAAGCATGGTGATCTTCGATTTTTTTCATAATTCTGTTTCTAAAATGACACTGCTAACATGACACTGTGTTCAAATACAAAGTTTGAACACATTCTATTATTGGGATTTTTTTACCCAAAACTGCAACATGCATCCTTAACTCACATTGTCCGATGAATCGCTTATGGATCTTTACTCATCTTGCTCTGTAGCATCCTTGGGCTGATATGTTTCAAGGTTGTTCCAGTAGTTTTGCTTGAACTCTTTTAGGGGCCACAAGAGCTCTACATAGAAAAAGAAGACCTTAAATGACTTTACCACACCTGGTCTGGAGCATCCTTTGTAAACCTGTCAAACATCTGTATAAATGGTTTTGACTGGCCCGTTTTAGGGGTTGCTAAAATTAAAAACAGAAGAAAAAAAAAACACTTTAAATTACCGCTACACCGAAATTGGTCAATAACATCCTTGTATTCGTTCAAATGATTCAGATTGTACCCTTGGGTTAAAACTAGAAAAAAAATCACCTTATGAACTGCTTGATGGATATTCACCAATATATCATGGCCTGTTTGTTTAAATTACAAAATGTAACTCATTGTCACATAACAATAAAACAATAACGTTTTGACATTTCAATGTATCTTGTCATATTTCAGTGACATTTGATGTTGGTTAAATAAATGTAGGTTACATAATATGACGATATTCATATACCCTGTAACGTTCAAACAGCTGGTCGTCTGTTGCAGGTTTTTTTTTCAAACAGTTGCTCTGTGAATATTATAAAAAAAAAACTCAGTACATTAAAAGGTTTATACGTTGGTATGTTTAGGACATGGTTTTATTTTTTTTGAAGATAAAAATATTCATTACGTATATTAAGATATTAGACATGAGTACTGCGGCAAGTATTATCTTATATATTTATTATTTAATAACCGCAATAATATCGGAATTATCAGAGTACCTAATCATATGAATACATGTATTTACATGTGCCCGAAGGCTCCCAGCTGTTATAGTTACTTATTGGCTTCATTTCCGTATGGTTCTGAAAGTTTAACTTCGGTACAAGTGAGGATACAACAGTTCATAGAATCGCTACAGCCAATAATTTCACACTAAATTAAGTCTTGTAGGGAGCCGCCGCGGCCGATTGGTCATGGTTGCCGAGACTTGCCCTTCGCTTCCAGGTTTGACATATCATAAGCTTCCGAAATATCTTTGATTCTAACTAGTTGTCTTTCCGCGCCCGAAATAATGTCTTTGATTATAACCAGACAGATGTTCGCTCGCGTCTGAAATAATGTCTTTGATTATAACCAGACAGATGTTCACCCGCGCCTGAAATAATGTCTTTGGTTCTAACCAAATGTCCTCCCGCGCCCGGAATAATGTCTTTGATTATTACCAGATAGTTGTCTGCTCGCGCCCGAAGAAATGTCTTTGGTTCTTCTAACCACAGGTCCGTCCGAGTCCGAAATAATGTTTTTGGTTCCCATCAGGTAAATGTCTGCTTGCGCCTGAAATGATGTCTTTTGTCTGCTCGCGCCTGAAATAATATCTTCTTTTCTTACCAGATGTCTGCTCGCGTCTGAAATAATGTCTTCTGTTCTTTCCAGATGTCTACTCGCGCCTGAAATGATGTCTTCTGTTCTTACCAGATGCCTGCTCGCGCCTGAAATAATGTCTTCTGTTCTCCAGATGCCTGCTCGTGTCTGAAATGATGTCTTCTGTTCTTACCAGATGTCTACCCGCGCCTGAAATGATGTCTTCTGTTCTTACTAGATGTCTGTTCTCACCTGAAATAATGTCTTCTGTTCTTTCAAGATGTCTGCTCGCGCTTGAAATGATGTCTTCTGTTCTTACCAGATGTCTACTCGCGCCTGATTTTGTTCTTACAAGATGTCTGCTCGCCCCTGAAATGATGTCTTCTGTTCTTTCCAGATGTCTGCTTGCGCCTGAAATGGTATCTTCTGTTCTTACCATATGTATACTCTCGCCTTAAGTTCTATCTTTGTTTCTTACCACATGTCCGTTCGCGCTTGAAATAATGAATAGGTGGGCACCTGGGTTTTGTCCACTATTTCAGCTGAAAATTTTTGGTTTGGCCTAATTGTGTTGACGTGGCTTAAAAAGATGCAACCATAGTCGCGCAGATTATGTGGAAATTTACTCGACACAGAACATTAAAAAAAACAATTTTACTTCAATGACTAGTTTTTATCATATTATATCTGCAAGATGGATTTCAGCCAACTTTGTAACATATCAACCATTCATCAAGTTCTCTCTGCCTTGTTCATATTTTCTTTAGTTTCTTCGAACAGCGCAGAATTTTAACCAACCAGAATAGGTTCGAAAATTGACACCACGCATTCTAACAAAAGATATTGACTGTCATACAAAACGTAAGTTTATTCGACTTTTCAAGCCCATTTATACGTTAGCTGAAAACATTGAAAATATTTTATTGATACGCGTGCTTTCTTTAGAAATCAGCTCTTTGTGCCCGGATAGGAGATGTTTGATGTGATGCCGATAATTCAACTCGTTATGATCTTGAAGCAATAGGGTTTTCTTTTCTAGACAATACAAAATCAATAGCTGTGGAGAATTTAGAAGAACATTAATTTTATACGAGTTCTTAGTGAAAGAGCATATATTTCGGTTCTGATGATTCCATCAATTACGATGGGCTTTGCACAGTGAAAACTTTATTTCATGTCAGACTGTCTGAGCCCGATGAAAAAATTAAAACGAATTATGATAATGCTTGCTTGAAGTTCTTTCCGTATTTACATTTAGTTTCTACCTATTCCTGTCTATTTTAGCTCAACGGAGAGCAACGTGTTCATGGTAAGACTTAGTGATTACTCACCGCACACCATACTTCAATCCGACCATCATGGTAATAAACGACATCTTCTCTGAAATAATTTTTTGAAAATTGATGCCCGGACGCTTGGTCCGGATGTTTCTTCAATGGTCAACATTCAATGTTGTTTAAGCGGTTCCGCGAGCTTGCAAACTCACCGCCAGTCCGTTTTTAAAGGATTTAATATAAATGTTCCTTTGGTGACGCTCTTCCAAGAATGTTATTATTCAGTGTCAAACAAGGCGGTCACCAGAGGGTGCGGCCACTATTCCTTACATGCACACAGTGGAAAATAATAAAAAAAATCTGGTCAGAAACTACTGGTCTGATTTTGAAATAATTTCACAAGGATGATCCTTGGAAGACTCTATACCTCCATTGTTCAAATTATTCTGAATCGCAAAAAATGGCTCTGTGGAAATATCTGAAACTGCAGGCTAGTTCTCAAAGCAGAAATGTTTCTTGTTATAACTATCTCAGGTGAGCGAAATATTGTCATCATTGCACTCTTGTTCATTATTCTATACCTGACAACGGGTAGGACTGAATGATGATAGCACCCGCATACAATCTTTCAGTATGTTATACATGACTAAGCAGATTTAATGCGTGCGAACTTGTGTAAACAATAAATAAAGAAAATAAACAAAACAAACATATTTAAAAATATACTTTTTAGAAATGGAGATCACGTATTATTGCGTAAAGATGTCGCCTTATCTCGACCGAGAAACATCATTATTTGTCTCTAGCAAATATGAACTTATTAGTTTATATAAAACATTTGTTTTGGTTAAATCATTCTAATTGTTTGGTGAATAACGACGTGCAGTTTCTAAACATATTACATTATAATTATGATTTTTTCTTCGACTGTTAATTTCTCAGTTTCTTCTGCTCATTCTGACATTAGTTTGTAACACGTATGATTTTAAACAGAGGCATGAAATTTTCAGTTGATTCAAAACTATATCCAAAATTAAAACCATAGACCATTTTTCTGTGTCCGTCTAAAGCAAAATTAATCGAGGTGTGATTAGAAAGGATCTATAATTTTGCCCGGGTTGGGAATCTTGTCTGATTCCGTCAGCCGGCTATGTACAAAACTGACCTTTTACCAAGTCACAGACGCTTGTGATGTTAGCAGAATAACTGCAGCAGAATAGCAGGACAATTCCAGCAGAATAGCAGAACAACATTAAAGATAGCAGAATAACATTAAAGATAGCAGAATAGCAGAATAACTCCAGCAGAATAGCAGAACAACTCCAGCAACTCCACTATGGAAGTCTACACAGGGAGAAAAAATCCCCATAACTCTGATTTGAATTTTGACAGAGTTATGCCACTTTTTAACCTAGAATTTTTTGGTTAAAATTTTGGATAAAGTCAAATATCTCTGTTACTGTCAAAGCTTTTGACTTGAAACTTAAATAGTTATTAACTATTTAAGTACACACATGGAGAAACAATCCCCATAACATTGATTTGAATTTGGACAGAGTTATGCCCCTTTATAACTTAGAATTTTTTGTTTAAAGTTTTATAAAGTTTTTACTGGCAAAGCTCTAATTCAGAGCCAAGCACTGGGAAAAGTCGAGCGTGCTGTCTTAGGACAGCTCTTGTTATTGATTGAACTTTAAATCTTGTGGCCAAACTGCGTTTAACATAATCGCTATTATGAACTTAACATGTCACTTATCTCATGTCCATTAAACATAATCTCAATTGTTTGCACATCGATAAAGTTCATACGTGTGGATATGCTAACCTCAATTTAGAAAAGTAATTTTAACGACCGTCGTGAAAATCGGTGTCTGTTATACGAAGTGAGAGGGTTCAAATCCAAAAAAAGTTAAACCATTAAAGGATATCTAGACCCAACTTTCATATCTGAAAATGAATAAATACTACACATAGTTTATGTAAATAAGAAATTAAAAAAGTTTATTTGTAAAAACATTACAACGCATTAAGTTTAATCCTTATCATGCTGGACACGATTGATTCTGCCTTTGCGACCAGTGACGATCATGATCAGCCTGCACATCCGTGCAGTCTGATCATGATCTGTCTAAATTGAAAGACGGACACGTTCATTATAGAAATTTAGCAGGGTAAGGGTTAAATACAGTACATACTTACTACATGTATCGTTAAATATGAAGTATAAATGCGTACTACTGCTAAAACACTGGAAGTTTTTATAACTGCATGACTTTTAATTACATGAATGTAGATCTAAATATACAGTTTATATGAGCCGTGCCATGAGAAAACCAACATAGTGGGTATGCGACCAGCATGGATCCAGACCAGCCTGCGCATCCGCACAGTCTGGTCAGGATCCATGCTGTTCGCTAACAGTTTCTCCAATTCCAATAGGCTTTAAAAGCGAACAGCATGGAGCCTGACCAGACTGCGCGGATGCGCAGGCTGGTCTGGATCCATGCTGGTCGCAAACCCACTATGTTGGTTTTCTCATGGCACGGCTCATATATTTATTGAACTTGGATACATTGGATGAGGATATTCTACATGTGAAATAAATATCTAAAGATAAGATAAATTTATTGAAAGATGTGTAATGGATATCTTTAAATTAAATTGAAAGTAATGCACTTTTATAAATGGCATACACATATTTCATGCATCATTGTATATATGTCAATGTTTTAATATGGGAAGATGTCATTTAGGTAGCGTATAACGATTTTTTTAGAGATTTTTCTGGAATTCGTAGGTTTCTATATATTTTTAATGATAAAACTTAGATCTTTCAATATTTTAGAAAATACAATTTCACAAAGCGTTACACACTGTTGTTTTGGGTTTAGCGACGTTTTGCAACAACTTTTCAGTTATGTAACGGCGAGCATTTAACTAACGATTACCTGATTTCCGCAAGTACGTAACTGTCAGCTTCTCCGCATGAATAAGAGGTGGAGGACGAGTGATTTCAGACACAATTTGGAGAACATACGCCTCGTCCGGGAATCAAACTCACGACCCCGCGATCCTTATATCTGCGCTCTTCATATCGAGCGAAGCGAGCGGGCACCTAAGTAAAATGTTTTAGTCTGACCCGTCAGTGATTAACAGGAGTGTGACTATCGACTTTAAATAGTCTCAATTACTATCGGCGGATGCAGTGTTCCGGTGAAAACTGTCTGACTACGAAACCAGGGGTCGTGAGTTCGAGCCCCCGCTCCTCCAACTAAAATAACTAATATTAGGATAAGAGTCCCGTCTACTTTACACCTGGCACGCTTAAGAACCAGGGAATCTTCTAGCACTGGGGCGACTTCTGTATCTTGCACTATCCTGTAACTAACATTACTATTAGTTTTTTGGAAGAGTCGCCCATATTGGTTACCGGTGGCGACCATACAAACAAACAGGACTATATATAGTGATGTATTTACTTAATAGAGAAAACGCCCGCCCGGTTAGATCAGTAAGTAGAGCGTTGGTCTACAGAGCGTTGGTCTACGGATCTCAGGGTCGCGAGTTCGATCCTCGGGCGGGGCGTATGTTCTCCATGACTATTTGATAAATGACACTGTGTCTGAAATCATTAGTCCTCCACCTCTGATTCATGTGGGAAGGTTGGCAGTTACTTGCGGAGAACAGGTTTGTACTGATACAGAATCCAGGAACACTCATTAGTCCTCCAGTTCTGATTCATGTGGGGAGGTTGGCAGTTACTTGCGGAGAACAGGTTTGTACTGGTACAGAATCCAGGAACACTGGTTAGGCTAACTGCCCGCTGTTACATGACTGACATAATGTTGAAAAACGGCGTTAAACCCAAAACAAACAAACTAATAGAGAAAACAGTCTATCTTTTATCTCGCATTCCGCGGTTGTTAATTCAATCACATTTAAGAAACATTTTATTATTGTTTTCCTTTTTCGTATATTCCTTCAGAGATTTATCTAAAGAACACACTGACACGTTACATAGAGTTAGATCCCTAACAGAAATGTATACTTTATTGTTTTGATTAAAAATATCAAGTACACCCTTCTATCCTGATTATAGTATATCTATTGATTTCTATACAACTTCTTCTTTTACATTCGATAGATAATGGAGTGTTGCAACAACTTGAACCAAAAGGTATGTATTAAAACTGTGTGTAGCTCCCGAATACGGCAGACAAAGGGAAAATAATCATAATTTAACATACTTGCATACGTGCAGTCTGGTCAAGATCTGTACTGTCCGCTATTCATTCAGTATCTTATTGGTTATCACCCCTTTTAACAGTTAATGGTACTGTCCCAACTAAAAGACGGACAAGTTCATTATAGAAATTCAGCAGGGTAAGGGTTAATTATGCTAAAATAACCATATCTTAACTGGGCATCCAGGATAGGAAAATCAAATCCAGTGAAAATCTAACGTACATTTAGCGCTCATATCCTAAAAAATAAATGTAAATATCAGTCGCTTAAACAAAATCTAAAAATCTAATTATTCACCTTATCAAATTAATGGATTAAACATGTTGCTATATGACAGGGCAATCCTGTTAGCTTAATAACATACGGAGTTAAGTCAAGGGTGAAAACCAAAGATATGTATAAGTTTTCAACCGCACAAATACTTGACAATATGCAGTTTGTCATAAAAATAAATTTTACTTGATCTTCAACAGCAAAAACAAAAAGACGTTTCAATATAACGTTTTCACAATGATAAGAAATACTAGACAATAATCAAAATCACTGAACGTTGTTTTTTTCTACAGAAGAAGAAAACGTGTATCCAGACTTCAACACAGATTACGATTTACGAGTTTATTTTTGAAATGTTTAAAAACAACAACAGCAACAACAACAAGAAAACAACCTCTCCACATGAGCCAGCGGTGAGATGACTTAAAGCACAATGTTTTTCATCAAATCATCACGCCGAGCATACGCCTCACTCGGGCATCGAACTTGCAGCCCCGCGATCCGTTGATCTAATTATTTGAAATCCTAATATTCTTAGACTGTTATACCTGTATATTTGAAGTTCAAAATAACCCATTCCTTTAAAGCATGTAACAACATAACGAACAGAATTGTTGGAAGAACAGCATATTTTTTTGTTTGAAGACTACACATCTGTTACTGCGTTTGTTGTTGTGCGTAACCACTAGCAACAGTTGTTTTATTCACTGAACGCTTTGAAACAAATGTTTTCATTAATTTATTACTAATAATTAAAATTAATAAAACATATATATACGTTATGCATCATTATACAGGCCAAATAATGAGAGATTTATGATCGCAATGGCCATCATGTTTCCAACATGTATTTTATTGTCCTGTCTGACAATAAACCATATTGTTTTTCCTTGTTTTATACAACTTCGTATTTCATTTAAATTATGCTTTGGACCCGATAACATTTTGAGACAAAATTACTATTTGGGTCAATACGAAAGAGATATCGAAAAATTAAAAAGTTCAACAAATTCATATCGCCCTACTTAGTGTTCTTAAGAACGGAGTTTACAGTAAATGGCACTATCTGACATACATTTCACATTATTATAACATTATGGCGGGTACATCCTTTTATAAATGGAAGCATGTACTTTTTAAGATCTTTCCTATCTGACAAAAATACATAATATAAAAATATTTGAGCCGCGCCAAGAGAAAACCAACATAGTGCGTTTGCGACCAGCATGGATCCAGACCAGCCTGCGCATCCGCGCAGTCTGGTCAGGATCCATGCAGTTCGCAGTTCGCCTCGTTGTCGGCGTTAGCATGAGCGTCGCACAAATGTTAAAGTTTGCGAACCACCCCAAATATTTTCAAAGTCCATTGAAATATTGCTTTCATATTTTGCATACTTGTTTACCCCATTCTGTAAACAGGAGCAGACAACTCTATCAAGCATTTTGACAGAATTATGACCCCTTTTCAACTTAGAATATGCTTATTGTAATGTTTATGTTTGCGTACCACCCCAAATATTTTCAAAGTCCATTGAGATATTGCTTTCATATTTTGCGTACTTGTTTTCCATCATGACCCCAGTCTGTAAACAGGAGCAGACAACTCTATCAAGCATTTTGACTGAATTATGGCCCCTTTTCGACTTAGAATATGCTTATTGGAATGTTAAAGTTTGCGTACCACCCCAAATATTTTCCAAGTCAATTGAGATATTGCTTTCATATTTTGCATAGTTGTTTACAATCATGACCTCAGTCTGTAAACAGGAGCAAACAACTCTATCAAGCATTTTGACGGAATTATGGCCCCTTTTCGTCTTAGAATATGTTTATTGGATTGTTAAAATTTTACTAATAGCTTATATTATACTATCAAGCACTGAGAATAGTCGAGCGCGTTGTTTTAAAAATGTTTTAGAAATAAAATGACATGTACAGTATAAATAACAGAAATATTAATTAAAGTAAGCTATGCTTACCCGTCTCTTGTAAATGGCATATGTATTTTAATAAGATTTTATTATGTTTTATTGTGACATACATATGATGAGACGTAAATAAACTATTGAATTGAATTGAATTGAATTGAATTCAAAGCCTATTGCAGTGAGAGAAACTATAAGCGAACAGCATGGATCCTGACCAGACTGTACCCTGTACTTTTTGGAATTGGTGGCCTCGGATCTACAGCATTTGGCGTTTTCGAGCAAAAAAAGCCTGCATGGTAAAACGCGCGCGTTGGCTGGCCTTAGTGTTTACGAGCAAAATATACATGTAGTGTTACAACTATGAGGAGTGTCTCTGTTCTACCAAACGCACTTTGATGCTCGTTTCTTACAGAGCTTTATGTGTGCAGAAAACATTTGAAGATTTGAGAAAATGAAGTGCACAGCTTTATTTTGCTAATCAAACTGAAGTAACATTTTTATTTCTTTTTGCACAGAAGCCTAAAGAAAAGATATTGCGTGTTGATAGAACACTTAACTTCAGTTATTCGTAAAGGTACAGGTACTTACAAGTTTATAAACTTTTCTTTTTTCAACTAGGATAGTATATTAGGGAGTGTTGATGTTTGTCTATTTTAAGATCTATATTTCTAATAAAAGCTTGATAGGGGATGAAAATCCCCGAGACGGTAACGTCCGTATATAGATATTCGTCTTTGCTGTTTGCATATACTGAGGCAATTTTTTCGATGTTTTCCGGTTCCGGTTTATGTAAAATCCGCTGACTGGTTGTCTTTATGAACATCCGAGCACCCCGAATCAGTCATAGAAACTCGTAAACCGCGCTAACATGATTATTTTACTTCTTTTTCGTAATGAAAACTGTACATGCAACTGAAAAACACTTTTAAAACAGTAAGGAAGTGTAAAGACCGTCAAGTTTCTGCGTGGAGTGCAAACAAACAAAACAAAATTCTAAAAGCTAGTGCGAGAACGCTGAATGACGTCACCGGCATGGCTTCCGTAAATTTTGCAAAGTATGATATTCGCTGTAAGAGGTATGATGACACTAAATGTAAACTACAGTTTAGAGCAAAGTTTCACTTTCTTGAGCGTTGAATATTTCTTTCTAAGCGGATATATAAAAGATAAATCCCCAATGCTAGGCGGTGCCTTAATTCATATTAGATATGTTTCATTAAAAGAATGCTTTAAAATTGCCAGCCTGATGGCCACACACACATGGAAAATCGCTCGATCCATTTAACAGTTTTGTTTGTAATTTCCCCGACACAAAAAATCATTCTTGCATAAAAACTACTTTTTTCACTGGATCCGCCCATGTATAAACGGGAGAAAAATCGTGTGCAAACAAGGCAATTCACGTGCTGTTAATACCCGGTTTTTATTTTTGAAATGCTTTCCCAGGGACGTATATGTAATTCTGCGCAGATTGATATCTGGTATCTGCGTCTTTTTTTCTTTCATAAAAACCTCTTCTTGAAGCATTAAAGATGCAATCTAAACCATAGAATGTTTTACTGTATCAGTAACTAACGCCAAATGCGCTGCCCCAACATTGTTCGTACTCGTTTCTTCCCTTTTTACTCCCCTTTTAGAACTGTGTCAATTCAGATTTATTTTGTAGACAACCGTGAATGTTAAAGAATCGCGTGTTTACCTGTGCGATTCTTTGTTTTTAGGTATCATATTTATGATTTTGGTAAGTATCAGTCAGTATGCTTTTATCTAATTTCTCGAAGAATGTAGGGATAATACACGTTTTTTTGTGTATTAACGTCTGCAGAAGCCCGCGGGATTGTTTGTGACCGAGACCGAAGGTCGAGGTCACAAACATATCCCAAGGGCTTCTGCAGATGTTAATACACAAAACAAACGTGTATTGTCGCTATTCTTGCATAAAAATATATTTCACGGCGATTTATGTATTGTTTTCATACGTGATGACTTGTCGATTCCGGTACATTTTTTATTTACCATTCCAGTTGTTCTTGGAAACGGTAAACATGTTTTAAATATCCGTATCCAGGGCCCGGAAATAAACAACGCTATCAAAAGCACCTCCTGAAGGTTTTTAAGCGATTTTTTATCTCTCATTATTACAAACATAAAATTACCAATAATTGTTCAAATCATTTCACAATTTGGTGGACTCGATCACAATTTCAAGAATGATAACCTTGCATTCGAGTTATATTGAGTACGGACACGCAGTTGGAGTACGGATAAGTACGAACGTAGTGTCAAGTTTCCAAGCTGTTTATATAAATTCTTCGAGAAATTAGATAAAAACATACCGACTGATACTTACCAAAATCATAAATATAATACCTAAAAACGAACAATAGCACAAGTTACACGCGATACTTATTTATTCACAGTTATTTACAATAACTGAACAGACGCTTTGTAAAGGGAGTGAACTCTAAGAGAAGCTAGGGCGTACATTGATGGGGGCAGTACGTTTGGGATTGGAAACAGATACAGCTAAACATACTATGGATTACATTGTATTTATAATGCTACAAGATAAGGTTGTTAAGGAAGAAACAAGACGCAGATGCCAAATATCAGTGTGCGTAAAAATACATACATATATCCCTGGCAAAGCATTTCAAAAATAAAAATCGGGTATTAACAGCACGTGAATTGCCTTGTTTGCACACGATTTTTCTCCCGTTAATACATGGGCGGATCCAGTGAAAAAAGTAGTTTTTATGCAAGAATTTATATAAACAGCTTGGAAACTCAAGCTAGACTACGTTCGTACTCATCCGTACTCCAACTGCGTGTCCGTACTCAATATAACTCGAATGTAAAGTTATTATTCTTGAAATTGTGATCGAGCCCACCAAATTGTGAAATGATATGAACAATTATTGGTAATTTTATGTTTGTAATAATGAGAGATAAAACAATCGCTTAAAAACCGTCAGGATGTGCTTTTGATAGTGTTGTTTATTTCCGGGCCCTGGATACGGATATTTAAAACATGTTTACCGTTTCCAAGAACAACTGGAATGGTAAATAAAAAATGTACCTTAATCGTCAAGTCATCACATATGAAAACAATACATAAATCGTCGTGAAATATATTTTTATGCAAGAATAGCGACAATACACGTTTGTCCTGTGTATTAACGTCTGCAGAAGCCCTTGGGATATGTTTGTGACCCGAGACCGGTCTCGGTCACAAACAATCCCGCGGGCTTCTGCAGATGTTAATACACAAAAAAAACGTGTATTATCCCTACATTAATGTCTTTAAACACTTCACCCAAATTCAAGTGTGTACGTTACCTACACATTTGATCCGTGAAAAATACCTTTTGGAAGTTTGAAAAAAGTACAGACGTGGCGAGGAAAGCGCCCATTTTCCTGCCTTCAACGCTTTTTATTATGCCCCCACTTTGAGGGGGGGGGGGGGGGGCGGGGGGCGTCCGGATTCATTCAGTATTGTAGGAGTTATGGCCCCTGACCTAGGAAAAAAATTTGTGTCCTTTGTTATGTAATGGGGGCATCTATGTCCTATGGACACATTTCTAGTTTGATTAAAATCTGTCAAGTAATAAGGAAATTATAAGAAAATTTGTTACCTGAATCGAGTGGGTTTTCCCATGTATACGATACCGTGGGTTGGCCACCCTGCATACTGGAAGAGTGTCAAGCTCACTCAATATGTTGTAACACCGTAATATGTGGACGGATAATCCATAATTGGTAGCATAAGATTTCTTCTTCAGTGCTATTAAACAGATGGTCCCAAGATTCAAGATGCTATCTAAACGAGCATCTAGCCTATGACATGTTATTTTTTCAATTTTTATTTTTAAAGTAGTGAATGTAGCCAGTCTATATCCTATGGCCAATATTATATGTTATTACAATCAGATATCTGATGAAAATCTCTTAAATAGACAGGATTCTGCGCTTTTATGTAAAATATAAAAAATACAAATATCTGGAAGTTTTTGAAAAAATTCTTAATTATCAGTCTAGTAGCTAATCTAAATGCATTACTGGTTTCGAAGCAGTTTCCGTCATAAAATGAAGGTTTTTAAAATGTCTTTTTTCTCGAACGTTTCAGTTCTGTAAAATGCTCCCAAAGAGAACACCTTAGCTCTTCTGCTTTACGAAAACATAAATATCAATAGTGTCTAGCGCACGTGATAACACACAGAGGGGCTCCAAAAGGGGTGAATAAAATAGCGCTGAATCGGTTGACTACAGAAGCAGTTTCCGTCATCAATTTTTGTTTTAATATTTATGTACATTTTTACACTGAATACGACTAGAAAAGCACCATCTGTGTTTTTTTTAATCTTTCTGGTGAAATTAATTAATACAATTTTAAGAAGTTTGAAGGTTCAGGTGATAAATTAGGCTTGTTGAAAAAAAGCCAAAGAAAGTCCAAATAATCAAAGAAGTATAAAATACACAGAATGGCAACTGGCTGTAATCTCGCGTGAGCTCGTGTCAGAGCGTGATTCGGCGTTATCTTACTAAAAACAAACATCGGCGAGCATGGAGTTACAATTTGTACCTTTAAAACTTTATTTAAAATACATGTTAGCTTCTAAAACAAAATTAGTTTAATTTGAAATAGTTTTAAGACACGAAGTACACCTTTTTTTGCCATCGAAAGAAGCGTGGTCGTACGGTGATAATTATTTTACCGATGAATAATTGCTTTCGCACACAAAATGGCGCGTGGAGAAAGCGCCACTTCCGGTAAACGAGATCTCGTTTTTTTGTCACGGGAGGTTGGCGAGATTTGCTCTATGTGCCTTTCAAGTTGCCAATCTATTTATTTTTATAGCTCTTTGAAAAAATATAACGATATTCAACTCTCGAGTACAATTACTTGGACTAGGTAAATCATCTGGTTTCGACCACCAAAAGGAGGAACTTTCAACTTAATTGGGGAGTGCGGAGTTATTCTTTGCAAATGCGCACTAGTTGCACGTGAAATCCCCCATGTGCGGAATGTAAATAAAGCAATTGTGGAATGAACAATGCGAGTTTTCTTGGAAAGCTTTTACCCTTTGTTGCTGAAACTTCACAGGGCTCTGGATTGATTAAATCAATCTCGATTTCATTGTGAAGAACATCACGAAACGTAAAATAACGCGTTGACTGATACTACTATCCGACGGAAACTGCTTCGAAACCAGTACAGCAATGTGTCAGACATGGAAGTATAAACAACATGGCGGAATTTAGATGCATGTTTATTGTTATCTTTGTCTGTGTTATTCTTACTGCGCACATCTCTTGCAGAAGAGATAAAAAACAAGGATTGCTTGATAACGCTAAGCAGTGCAATAGTACATTTGTTTGATACTGAAATTCTCTTAATACTATGTAGACAATTATCAAAATTTGAAATATCGTTTTAGAGGTATTAACATATTCTACAATAAAGAGTTACACCTCTAACGTTAAAAATGTATGTCGTCGACTCGTATTGACCACACGGAAATCTTAAGACGAATATCCTTCTAACCTTTCTCACATTTTAGCGTCACTACTAGTTTGTAACGTCCTCGTTAATTATGCCTTTTAGCGTCATCACTCGTTGTATAACGCCTCCAGCGTCACTACTCGTTGTTAACGCTTTTCAACGTCACTACTCGTTGTATAATGCCTTTAGCGTCATCACTTGTTGTATAACGCCTTTAGCGTCATCACTCATTGTTAACGCTTTTCAGCGTAACTACTCGTTGTATAACGCCTTTAGCGTCACCTCTCGTTGTTACCGCTTTCAGCGTCACCACTCGCTTTAAAAGCATTTCAGCATAAAAACAATTTTGGACGGATTCTCACTGTTCTTTAGGATATGTTTGTATTTTAAACACCGAATTATTTCGGTATATTTGACAATAAGAATCAGCTACTCAGCCATTTTATTTATAATGAGACCTAAATGTATTTGCACATATTATAAAGCAATAAAACAATAAACATTATTTAACTAATAATTATATACGCATATTGCTTTGGTATATTCCTCATTAATTGCGCCGTGGTTTAAACTTGCAGTCACACTGTGGTCCGAAGTGCGTCCGTTTCCCAATCTCTAAGGTATCACAGAACGTTCTATAAGTGTAATATATTATACAATCTGTAAGCCCGGCTAAGAAATTTGGCACTATTTTATTTTTCTTCAACACATTGAAGTTAAAGTCGCTATCATGGTGATAATGTCCCTCACTGTTACCTCCCTTTTTTGTCGTCTGATGGAACGCCAACAGTGATTGCGTGACGTCGATCACGGTCGTGTTGAGACGACATCTGGCTTCACCTACTAACCAGTTATCATATCCAGGACGACCAACAACCACCGGAAGTATATTTTGCCATGGAAACGAGCTAGTTGTTAGGAAAAAGTCCTCCGCGTCTTCCTTATATAATTGACCAAATTTTTTTGCGTGTTCTTTAATGTTCTTTTCTGACAGCGGATCGAGACTTGTAAGATTATCAACATTAGTTCTACGACCAGTCAGAAGTATTCTAGAAGCGGAAGTATTGTACTTTCGTGTAAACATCTCTAAATTTAAGAGTATATCACTTGTAAATAATATATCAGCGTTAACATAACCATACCAGTTAGTTTTGTAACGAGCCATTGCTAAACGAAACATATCTTTCAGAATTGGCGGTTTCGTGCCATTATTTTCATTAATCGGTTTTATAACGTCCCAACCCAACGACCTAGCCACGCGAGTCCAATATGTATCATTTGAAAACAAAATAAGGTTAACAGACGGCATGAAGGACGCCCAGTTGGTGAGGGTGTTATTATGCACGATTATTTTTTCAGAGTCTGTATGAAAGTGGTCAGCGAATGTCGTAAACAAAGTCACGAGTGGTCCCGTCCGTACTACCGATTTTTCAACACCTCGGGAATGTTCACAAGTTGACAAAAGCTGACGGATAGCGGTTTTAAGTTCCTTTTCTGAGTCCTTCGAAAAGTCTGAACACTGTGACGGTAACAAGTTTTTAAGGGTTGTCTGGCCATTGCTTGTAAGATAAAGGGAAACAACTTGCATCAAAGTGTCCGATGAGCACTGAAGTGGTACAGAAGGGTTTCTAAGGCCGAAGAAAAAAGAGATGTTGAGTACTGTTAGAAGTATAAGGATTATCAAGTACTGAAATGTTGAAGTCTGCTGTATATTGGCGACAGGCCTCTGTGTTTTAGATTTCTTTGGCATCTTTGGAAACTATCCTGCAATTACAAAAGAAAAAAGTAGCTGATTACAATGGCAAATGATAATCTTTAATATGGTTGTAATCTACTAATTACTCTTGTTTCACTTAAACATTTCCTTCCATTATCGTGTTCATTCCGTTTCACTTATGTCATATCAGGGCAGGTAACCAACCGGCAAGCATTATTGACATCAGGCCGATATTGGACCAATATTGTTCTCAGTCAACATCGGTCAGATACACGTATTTGCTTTTGCAAAGCTGACGTAGTATGGGTCCGATTTTGTGTTTAGCAGATAAATGTTAAATTCTGATGGCTCATATAGAATTATCGCTTTGCCCCTATCGGCCCAATAAACAAATGTGAACTGGTTATTGTCATAATTGATGCTTATCTACTGGTATGTTTGAAGTATCGATACAATCAATAAAAATATGACTATTTATCTAATAAAATAAAGTTCGATTTTGTTTTAATAGTGGCTTTATCTTTGTTGTCTGGAATTTTAACAATGCAGATAGTGAATCAGTGGTTATCTATTCAACTCCATCTCCATAACTTAATGAGTGCCAAGTAATATAAAAAAAATACCTTTATTCAAGACCACGGCGGTTCTATAACCCCGATTCAAATTTAGGCTATGGACTTTTATTTCAAAATAAACTGAATTTATTATGAGCGCTTAACTTACAGTGTTTTTTTTAAAGTTTTGAACATCACTACGCCGCTATCAAAATAATATGTCATTTAAAACTGTGATTCATTTAAAAGAGATATCTGAATACGAAAATTGTGAAAACTGAAAGTATTTCAAAACTTTTTGAATTTTGAAAATCCATAAATGAGCGAAAAAGTTATTAAAAATTAAAAAATCTGATCCCATACACAAATGATATAAAAACATTTGTTTTGCCCACTACCAGATAAACAGATGTTAATGCGTAACGTCACGGCGATCTCTCCTATATGTATATGTTTTGTGTTTCCCTGCAAAACTCGTGTGAAAAACATTTAGCTTGAATTTGAATGTTCTGACCCATGTGAAATAGACTTCCTACCTAAAATACTGACACAAGATGAGAGATTGACACTGGTTGAAAACAAGAGGGCCATGAAGGCCCTGTATCGCTCACCTGACCTATTGACCTAAAGATCATCAAGATTAACATTCTGACCAAGTTTCATCAAGATATGTTCATAAATGTGGCCTCTACAGTGTTAACTAGCTTTTCTTTTGATTTGACCCCGTGACCTAGTCTTTGACCCAACATGACCCAGATTCGAAATTGACCTAAAGATCATCAAGTTTAACATTCTGACTAAGTTTCATGAAGATACAGTCATAAATGAGGCCTCTAGAGTGTTAACAAGCTTTTCCTTTGATTTGCCCCCATGACCTAATTCTTGATCCAACATGACCCAGATTCGAACTTGACCTAAAGATCATCAAGTTTAATATTCTGACTAAGTTTCATGAAGATATAGTCATAAATGTGGCCTCTAGAGTGTTAACAAGCTTTTCCTTTGATTTAACCTAGTGACCTAGTTTTTGACCCCAGCTGATCCAGATTTAAACTTGACCTAAAGAGTATCAAAATAAACATTCTGACCAAGTTTCATTAAGATATGGTCATAAATGTGGCCTCTACAGTGTTAACTAGCTTTTCCTTTGATTTGACCAGGTGACCTAGTTTTTAATCCTACATGACCCAGATTCAAACTGGACCTTAAGATCATCAATATTAACATTCTGACCAAGTTTCATGAAGATATAGTCATAAATGCGGCCTCTACAGTGTTAACAAGCTTTTCCTTTGATTTGACCTGGTGACCTAGTTTTTGACCCCAGATGACCCAATATCAAACTCGTCCAAGACTTTTTTAAGGATAACATTCTGACTAAGTTTCATTAAGATTGGGCCAAAATTGTGACCTCTAGAGTGTTAACAAGCTTTTCCTTTGATTTGACCTGTTGACCTAGTTTTTAACCCCAGGTGACCCAATATCGAACTCGTCCAAGATTTTATTAAGGGCAACATTCTGACCAAGTTTCATTAAGATTGGGCCAAAAATGTGACCTCTAGAGTGTTAACAAGCTTTTCCTTTGATTTGACCTGGTGAGCTAGTTTTTGACCCCAGATGACCCAATATCGAACTCGTCCAATACTTTATGGAGGGTAACATTCTGACCAAGTTTCATTAAGATTGGGTCAAAATTTTGACCTCTAGAGTGTTAACAAGCTTTTCCTTTGATTTGACCTGGTGACCTAGTTTTTGACCCCAGATGACCCAATATCGAACTCGTCCAAGATTTTATGGAGGGTAACATTCTGACCAAGTTTCATTAAGATTGGGCCAAAAATGTGACCTCTAGAGTGTTAACAGTCAAATTGTTGACGACGGACGGACGGACGGACGACGGACGCCGGACACAGGGTGATCACTAAAGCTCACCTTTGAGCACTTCGTGCTCAGGTTAGCTAAAAACCAGTGAAATACCTACTTACATTTTAGATCGATTTAACTAATGTATTAGCAGTACATTAGTCAATCCAGAAGAATGTTAACATAAAATCACTAATATATTCCTACTCGAACGTTCAACTTTTGTTTGTTCTTGGTCAAGTGTCGTGTGTTTTCTGCGAAGTTGGAACTGTTATCCCTCAACCGTGTGAGTCGAATAATATTGAAACTGGCTTGCAAACGTGAATATAACACTTTTATAGTTATTACACGGCATGCATATTGCAAAATACAAGCAGTTTGAGCACACGAAGAAACGACAAATCGGTCGCTTGTCGTTCTTTCGTGCTTACGTATATACCTCCAGAAGAAAACAAAACATAATAGATGTATAACAATTTATATAAAATATCGAAAATGCTCAACAAACTTTATTGAAGTTGATTGATTCAAGTGGAGATAAATTGAGAGGTTTTCTAGATAGTTCACCATTTTAAACAGATCAATCAGAAACAAGTTTCGAAACTTACAGATTGATAAAAGATATTTCACCTTTTCATTTTGGTTTGATCTGGAAGGGAAGTTTAAAAAAGCATGATTAAGTTTATTGACAAAATCAAGACCAATTAGAGCCATCCGACAACAAAATAAACAACGACGAAATAGGCAAAATGACCGCGAATGAAGTGAATGAACATTGGTAATGGAGTGATATTTAAGCGTGAGACTTAGTAATGCAAAATATGACATAAAATTAGAATATACATTTCAATTATTTTTATGTTTATTGAAAGGTTGTGTTTACAGAAAACTGACTTTTGTATCAATAATACTTTGTCTACATTTCATCAGTTTTGAAAATTTGACGTTTGAGTTTTTAAATAACGCACCTTTAAATATTTTCTCCTTTCAACTTTTAAGTTAATACACACAAAAAGATAATGAAATTATTCACCTAAAGTATTATTGACTAACAAGAGAGTTTTCCAAAAATGACAAATATGAAAATGTCCCGTTTTTTAAACAAATAAATATGGAACTGTCTGGCTTTTAACCATTATCATGCTGGACACGATTGATTCTGCCTTCACGACCAGTGTAGATCATGATCAGCCTGCACATCCATGCAGTCTGATCAAGATCTGCACTGTTCGCCATTCAGTCAGTATCTTTTTTGGTAAGCACCCCTTTTAAACAGTAAATGGTACTGTCCAAATTGAAAGATGGACAAGTTCATTAAAGAAATTTAACAGGTTAAGGGTTAAAAGATGTACTTTCAACTGCCCTTGGAAGGATTATTTTGACATATCGATATGACAAGATAAATCAGCAGCTTAATCTTCTTAACGTGTATACGCGTAAAGTACATCCGGATTAAGTGGCAACAGACTGTCGCTATCCGGCTCAGCAAGCACTATTAAACTCAAGTTTTGGCAGAAACAACATGTTGTTGTTGAGTTTACATTGTTTCGACAAAGGAACAACTATATGTTCACACTAGATTGTCAAAGCATCATTTTTATACGTATGATGTAGGGGTTTAGATATGTGTGTCTGAATGTATTTCTAGATTGCCTAGTTATTCTAAGTATTCTAGTAACAATCCTACACGGGGATCCATTTATTTTTTAATTATTGTTGGGTTTAACGCCACACCGTAATATAGCGACTTTCCAGCTTTTATTGGTGGTGCCCCTCCTATTATTTCACTACGAGCGGGCACCTGGGTATAACCACCGACCTTTCGTAAGCCAGCTGGATGGCTTCATCACATGAACAAATTAACACACCGGCCAAGGCTGGAACCCACATCGGTGAAGGTCAAGTGGTTGGAAGTCAGCGACATTAACCACTCAGCCACGGAGACCGCCTCAATTTTATTAGAGACGCGGTGGTTGATTTCACAGGTGCTCGACCAGTCTTGGTGCCCATATATGGGTCCCCAAAAAACAATACTGTTTTAAAACCTAAAACGAAAAAAATTAAATATTTTTTTTTTTAACTATAATACTGATAAATTATCTGTAAATAGTAAAAAAATCAAAAATATTTTTTGTTTTGTTCTATGATTAAAAACTTTTCAACTTTTTTATGTGGAGACTCATATATGGGCATCATGACTGGACGAGCACCGGCGGTTGATTTGAATCTTCACTAACATAGTTTTCCGCAATCGTTACGAACAGGTCACTTACTTATCACACATGAAAAAAAAAGACATAACTTACATAAAACACATCCATTTATCTATAATAATCCAACTAATATTTTAGCGGAGTACTGTCTGAAATTACATATCCGTTTTGATTAAAATATCGCGGCACGCGGTTTAGAAAACTGGTATTACACTGGAAAATTTGTAAACTTTAAACTGTCTTAAGATTCCGACATATTTCATCACCAGTAAGTAGCCTCACATCTGAAATTCCATTATCACTAAACAGACGGTTATAAAGCAAACCGAGTAAATCAATAGAGAACATGACTTCTCAACAAACACTGAACATGGCCTCTGGTCATTAAAGAAGTAATGTGAACAATAAAATTGACAGGACGTTGTCAGAGAAACGAACGCGCTTTAACGTTGAAAACGTAGCCAATCAGTCACTACAATGGATTAATTACGTTGTGTAAATTTAACAGTTTATATAAATATCTGTAAGTTTAGACTCTATTTCATTCCGTCAGGATAATTCCGTATATGTTTGTAGTTATTTCTAAATGTGGAAAACCCTTTCTGGTATTCACAGACAGTAGTTCAGTTTAATTACATGTCTGTTTACGACGCCATATTTGCCATTACGGAATAATATAGCCAAGTACATCTCACGGTCAGACAACAGATAGCAAAAAATTACTTAATTATTAAAATGAACACACTTACCTGTCTCGACATGTTTTCCTTTTCCGCAGATTCTTTTAACAAACTGCCATTTTCTCAATATTATCGTCTGCAAGTGTATATTATGCACAGCAAACATAACATGATAACTACACACACGCGTGTTGTTGTGCTATAAATGTTGTTCAGAATGGTAATTAACAACAGTAAGGGGGCGTCTCACGCTTTTCTGTTCATCATTTTGAGAGGAAGGTAAAAGAAACCTGCCTGTACATATTAACCTTTATTTAATTTCATTCATGTACAATATTACAGGTATAAAATTACATTTCAATGCATAAATAAAATTAGTACATGACCATTCAATTTTTAACTTAAGAGACTATCACAAAATATTATAAAATCAATTTACACATATTAAACAAATACTTATAAAAAACGTTAAGGTAATAAATACGACATGTAAAAGAACGAGAAGCTCTTTTTAATAGCCTAAAAACTGCCATAAAGAAAAAACAACAACAATGATCTTATAAAACTGAAAAGCAAAACACCATTAACGTGTATCTGGAGAAAATGGATAGTAGAATGATCAGATCACAGGTGAACTGATTGACAGGAATAAATAAATATTTTAGCTAATGTAGAATTACATCCATAGTTATTTACAGATAAAAGCATAGCGCCTTTTAAGAATATTACAACAGGTTTTGGTACAAATCCTAATCAATGGGGAACATGAAAATAAAATTTTCAACTGCTTTAATTCTGACATAATATGGAAATGTGGCTCTATTTCAACAGCTTTATCAAATAACTTGTATACATTCTTTTTTCCTCTTGAAAAACAAACATGTTATCTCATTTAAGGTGATCAATCACATTTAAGACAGAGTAAAATTTTTGAAATCTTTCAGTTTTAATACATTCTGTTAAAGATTTAAACAAAAGACCCATTACATAGAGTAAGCCCCCTATTGGAAATGTGTATTACTTTTTATGAAATTTTGTAATTACTTCCCTTTAATTTAAAGATATTGAAAAAGTGGACTAATTCTTTTGATTTCAATAAACATTCTAGTTTTACATTTACATTTGATAAATGTTGGGATATTTCAACAATCTGAAACAAAGGGCAAGTTTGAAAACAGCGTGTAGCCTCGGATTCGTCTATTTTCAATCTACCTTGGTTACGCAACCGAGATTGACAAAGGGAGGTAATATTAATGTATTAAACTTGCATAACTAATTAATTTTGGCAAAAAAGTGACTTATCAATGCAAATCTTTGACAACTGCAATACAGTAATGCTTCTATTAATATTATTCCTTGGGCAAAACATGTTTATTTGATTTATATTTATGCTAAAATAACGCTATCTTGGTTGGGCAAATCAGCGAAACTCTGCCTGTACTAAGAACTCCGTGAACATAAATTAATATGTGTAAATGATCATTTGGTTAAGTTTGGAACAAATCCATAAGTTGACCAAAATCTGATTAACCACCTTTAAAGATAACACATGTAGTAGGATTTATTTTATAAAGTCGTATTAAGTTCACATTTTCATACTTTGCCTCCTCCACGCTGACCTATTAATGTATAGTTGTCTTGAAAACTACACATGTATATGGACCGTTCCGTGAGAAACCTGTATTAGTGACAAAATTGAGATAACAAAACATTCAGGAATAACATTTTTTTACCTTTCAAATCTGAAAATTTGAAGAAATCATTTTCTATATTTCAAGACATGGTTGAATTTAATTTGTCTTTGATATGGTGCTGGTTTGTGCCATCTCGTTATATCGGTTTTTAATAGTTCTTTGATAAAAAATTAAGTATTTTAGTGGTTGTACACAATTATACTGTCCAAAGCTATACGTATGTATTGGAACTAAAACTGCAAACTTCAAGTAGCCACTACTTTATGTTTTGTAGACATCTGTATAGCAAACTGCAGCAGAGTTCAATATCTGAAAAAAGTAATGAAAGGATCATTTTCTGAAATATTTGGGAAAACTGCGCTAAAACCATTTTAGAAGGCTAAGCACTTTCCATCTTCTTCAAACTGTGCTATATTTAAACTCTGGGCATGGTTAAAAGCATACATGATCATTGCAGATAGATTCGGGTTTAGCTTTAATTGCTCAGTGATCAGCTATTTGAAAAGAAAAAAATATGTAAAGCTCAAACCAAGAAATGCCTCGGGAAAATTCCTGTGAAATTGTTTATTCCTATTTTACACTTTAGAAACAAAATGTGGTCCGTTTTCACTACAAATACCTAGTACTATGCATATTGCTACAGATACCAAGTACTATGCATATTGCTACGTATACCAAGTACTATGCATATTGCTACAAATACCAAGTACTATGCATATTGCTACGAATACCAAGTACTATGCATATTGCTACAAATACCAAGTACTATGTATATTGCTACAAATACCAAGTACTTTGCATATTGCTACAAATACCAAGTACTTTGCATATTGCTACAAATACCAAGTACTATGTATATTGCTACAAATACTAAGTACTTTGCATATTGCTACAAATACCAAGTACTTTGCATATTGCTACAAATACCAAGTACTATGCATATTGTTACATTCATTCAATTAACTGACAGTGTCTTCACATACCCTCGGGCGTTTCTATGAAGAGTATTCCTCAAGCCGATAATCAATTCTACATAGAAATAAGTAGGGCTTGTACACATTTTACTTAATATAATACTGAGTTCTTACCTTTTAAGTTTAGTAATATTTAGTATGTTATGGTTACTTTATGTGAGGTCATTCGTGTGAGGTCAGAATGACTTCTTGATTATCATTTGTTGGGTTTAACGTCGCACCGACACAATTATAGGCAATAAGAATCGGCAAGTAAGAAACAGAACAGTATCCACTTAACTGCGTCGCGGGGCGACCCGCTCTGAACTGCGTTGCGTTAGGTTTCGGCCAACTTTTCAGAAATAAACCCAAATAGTTCTGTGAAAGTACGCCTGTTAGCCCTTAAATATAAAGTGTTTCAATAATTACTTGATCCCGAAAAGCACAAATATGATGCGACATTCCCTAAAAAATCTCCTTCCTCCGCAGTAATCTCTGGGAGGTTAGTGCAGGATACAGAAGACGCTCCAATTGCAGAAGCTTCCCTGGTTCTTCAGCTTGCCAGATGTAAAGCACCCATATACGGGACTCTTATCCCAATGTTAATAATTTTCATTTGGAGGAGCGGGGGCTCGAACTCACCATACTGAAGAATTGGGCAAAAATCGATTCTATTATCTTTCCTTGTTTATTGAGATCAACGCTATACCTTGTTGTCTCCCTTCGACCGTCTAGCTAAATATCGATCACTATCGGATATTTTTTAGCGAGTGTTCAGATCGTTATGGTTCGGCTATCTCCGCTTATCGTATCACGGGAGGTGCCGATCATAAAAAACAACAACAAGGATTATAGATTAGAGATCTCCTGTAAAAACGTAGTGAGACGGGTGATTTATTTTACACCAATTTTAAGTACCGGTAAAACAACAACAGCAAATATAGTCATCAACTTGGTTTAATTCTGTTTTTCAATAATGTAAAATACGGAACGGAAAAAAAGAAGACTACGTTATTTATTCTTTTATTTTGCATAGTCAAAGAGCTATAAAAAAAGTGTTTATACTTCTTTGGCATAGTATATGAAAATATGATCAACACTATATTATCTTCTTTATATTTTACATTAAAGAAACTGACACATAAAAACAAATATAAATACACAAAATCATGTATATTAGGCGAGCATAACATACATGTACGTGAAACTACTATTATCTTAAAAAATAGAAAGCAGGAAAAAAAATATATATATTTTAAAAGTGCTTACAAACTTGACAATTTCATTTTCAGTTATTATAAATAGACCTCTGGTTTCGTAGTTAGACAGTGTTATCATTGGACCACTACGCTTCGCTCTCAGTTCATTATATAAAGGACAGAACTTCCTTTAAATGATCATAAATGTGTAATTTCGTCCATATATTTCTCCACTTGTTCTGCGTACAATTCACCATTCTATAAACGTATCCGATAAAGCTTTGACCAGTGTGTTACCGTGACAGTTCGTGTTTTATCTTAAAGGAGGATTAAGAGCGAAGTCGACAGCTAATCTACCGTGCTTTCATTGAGAGCTATGTTATTATCGGATCAAAGTGTTCAACAGCATGATATAATAGGTATGACGTATTAGAATACAAAAAGCGGGATTTTTCATTATTGTTATAGCATATTTTATTTGCTCATGTACATTGATTATGTATTCAATGAAATGTTTATACTTACTTCAAATATATACTTGACACTAACTTGTATTATTTCATTTGATTATTTTCTTCATAACAAGAGCTGTCGGAGGACTGCAACGTTCGACTAACATTCTTACTATAACTCAGCAGTATACAATCTCCAGCAAATAACTGATGAACCAACTAATTTCGCTGAACACTCTGAATCCGTTATTGATCTCATTTTTGTATCCGCCAAAGATAACGGTATCCAATCAGGAGTAGCAACAAGATCAACGATATCACTATCCTATTTAAACCTTAGATGAAATATTTTACCAGGCTTATCTGGAACTATGACTGTGGGAACTACGACAAATTGCGTGACGATTTGAGCAATCCTAACTGGAATCAGTGTAAAGATAACGATAACAACATATATGCAGATAATGTAACTTTGCAAAAGAAAACGTCCCAACCGACATTGTGAAAGTTCGCCCACTTGACATTCCATGGATGACCAGCGATATTTGAAAATCTATCCATAAACGTTAAAGGGCATATCGAAAAGCAAAGATAAACCCGCAACCAAAAATGGTTGCCTGTCATCTAAAGATTGGTGGAAAACTCTGGAGTCCTCTATTTCTGAACCTGAAAACAAATCTACCCCGTCTTTAAAACACCCCACTACACATCAAATCTCATTCTCTGACTTTGAAAAGGCTAATATACTCAAAGACTATTTCCAGGAACAAACACTTTAATATTATTGAACAGCTCCGTGAGGTATCTAACTTCTTCAGAGAGATATATTTAAATTTTCTGACTGGACTGACAAATCGGAATCACTCATTTTCTCCAGGAAACGAAATACATATCCTCATCCCGTACTCTCTATAAATCCTCATCCCGGCAACAGTTGGTGAACACAAACATCTTGGTGTCTTTCTTTCCAGCGACAGCAGCTGGCACTCGCATATTGACTATATTTTGAACAAAGCGTGGAAAGAGAAACGTCATGGAAAACGTCATGCGTAAAATCAAGTTTTCCATCGATCGCAGATCTCTTGAAACTATCTACACTTCCGTTGCCAGGCCTGTTCTCGGATACGCCGATGTTGTTAGGAGTCATTGTACAAAGTATGAAATAGATCAACTTGGCAAAATCCAATACGAATGTGCTCGTATAGGTACTGGTGCAACAAAACTAGTTTCCCTTGAACAATAAATCTCCATGGGAAAGTCTGTCGGAGCGCAAATACAAACTTAGACTCATTTCTTTAAAATGTACACAAATAAGATAACTGCATATCTCTCAACTCTAATACCTCATTCGGCTGAACATCGCTACGAAATTCCCAAAAACGTACGTGGTATACCGTCCAGGACCATTTTGTACTAATTCTTTCTTGCCTTCTGTGATACGTGACTGGAACTTCCTACCAAATAATGTCGTAGTTTAACAACATTATCTTCTATAACGGTTGTCGTTAAGGCTATATACCAATAAAAGAAATTGTTCTTTGTTTCATATAAAATTCAGCTACTTCAGAACAATTTTGTTACAGTTTCTAGATTTTCACTCCGTCGTAGACCTATTTTCCACAAGATATCCATACGTTTGCTTCAAGAAAACGAAATGAAAAAGGGGTGTTGAGTAGCATGCAGTGAAATGCAAGTCAACTGAAGTCAGGTACCCTTATATTGCCGCATTTCAGAAAGCGGTCCGCAGATTAAACACCCTACTTTCGTTTTCAAGTAAACAACTCGAAAACATGCGAATATTAGCATGAAAAGTGTCCTTTTTATGTAAAATTCATTCCACGAGTGAAATAATGCCCATTTGGCCCCCGATTTACGCGCAAATGCGCGAAAAATGGAAAAATTAGGATCTATTTATTAGGGACTTCTTTCGACTTCTACCGAATTACTGCATTATAGACGCGAGTTATCGGAGTTCGATATAATTACACCGGGGTTATTGTGCCTGGACTGAAGTTGCTCTTATACCGTCTTGCTCCTTCCTTTTGCGTTACGATCGAACAAGAGACCAAGTTGGTAAGCAGGAATTTTGTCAAAAATATTTACCATTTTTCGTTATGACCGAACGAGAGACTAGATTTTATATTTCAATATACGGACCATGGGGAAAACGAAGCGTGCAACTTCAAGACGGGCGTCGGAGCCGTTAGACTTGGCGGACGCAGTAACGGCGAAGAGGACGAGGAGTAGGGCGTCTGGGATATTTACGCCTACGGAGTTGCCGGCGTCGACTGTAAGCAGTGGGAATTAATGCGCAACGACCTCCGTGATCCCGTCAGAGGCCAGCTCTTCGTTAAATACTGGTGACACAGCAGCTGTGCCTCAAGTGTCCTCTCCAATGGTTCCACCAACAGTTCATGGTAATTGTACTTTATTTTGTAATTCCTCTCAGTTGGACGGTGGTCCTGTCGCTATTTCAAGTATCCATGACCAACTTGGGTTTCATGTCAGTAACGCCATAAAAATTAAATAATTTCAGGGCAGTATGTTGACTTTGCTTTGTTGCTCGAAATTCAGCCTTGTGAGCAAGAACCTAAAGGACTTAAGTTTGGCCAATCGGGACAATTGTTTGTCAAACCTCTGCAACCTACAAAGTCGATAAATAGCATTGAAATCTGGTCTGATGCATTTTTGGTCTACGCATCTATTTTTCTAGTTGCGCACCCTCACAGGACACAGGAGTTAATAAGATACATTAACACGATAAGAACAGCGTCCAAAAGGCACGCAGGGCAGGGTTGGAAACGTGCGAACAATAGTTCAGACTGCATCTGGCCACCGATCCAACTGGCAAATCTTTCGCTAAGATAGATTACGAGCTTTGGTTGCTGTATGTTGGGGTATCATTTAGTACGTATGGGGAAAACATTCCTAAAGTCACAAAAAAGTGTTTCGATTTTAATTATAGGCAGTGCATAAGAATACAATGTCCGTATAAGCATACTTGCTTAAATTGCAATAGTTACCGTCCAAATAAAATGTGTTCTTCTAACAGGTTACAAGTAAGGGGACCCCGCTGCATACCAAAATTTTGATTTAAACGTGGGGAAATCACCTATTAATGTAGAATTGTTACTTACGTATTTACACGGTAACACAAATAGGCAGGACAGGATGCTGACATACTAAAAGACGCATTTTTGAAGGGTTTTCGTCTTGATATTACAGGGTAAAGGGAGCCTGTTGACGCTCGTAATCTTAAATTCACAAGTTTTAAAACAAAAAAAAATCGATAATGAGGTCATGGGTGGTAGATTTACAGACCGTTTTAAAGTAATTACGAATTTCGCCTGTTGGACAAGTGCTAAAATCAGATAGGTCGTGGAGGCTTACAACGCATGAAATAGTGTTAATGACGGCATTAGTGATAATATTAGTACAGTGAATTATACATCATTTGATACGGCGGCAGATATAATTTTCCATCAAGGATATAAATCGCGACATCAAGTTAGCGTTTCGGCTCCTAAGATTTTTGTTTTGTTAGGTTTAAAAGACAGTGATGGGAATGTATATATAGATAAGTTTTTACCTATGAGGTGCAAAATATCTTGTGCGTTATCTACCTTCTTACAATGGTTGGTCAAATTCGTTGCATAACATTACCTGAATGATTTTATTTTTGCTGGAGTGGGTAATACGAACAACTGTAGCGATCTTCTTTGAACATTTAGATGCTTGGAGTTCCTATTGCCGAAGAAAAATCAGTGGGTCCGTGCACAAAGTTGATATTATAAGTGCTTGAGTTGGATTCAGTCTTAATTAATATAAGAATTCAATTGCATAAAGTAGATTATTATTATTATTATAATTTTAATTTACCAGATTTTTATAGCGCTCTTTTCATCTATAAAATAAAAGTTCAAAAGCGCTGTACAAACTACATATCTCAAAATGATATGAACACACACTACAACACAAAAAATATATCAATAACAAGAGCTCGTCGAACACGAAATGCCCCCCCCCCCCCACTTGATGCATTCAGTAATTGCACAAGGAACAGAAATTATATGCTCACTGTAAACAAAAGTTCTACCATTCTGGTTTAATCTGACCATGACCTTGACCTTTAACATATTAACCTAACAAGAGATTTACAGAGTGATCTTGGCGCCATCCACTGAGCCATTTTTGAATGTTCCAAATTTCAAGACTAGCTCAAGGTCAAATTTCATTTCTGTACAAAACAATGTGTATGTGGTTTAAATTTGAAAGCTGTGGCTTGAGAAATGTGAAAGTAGGTCACGAGATCAATTTCAAGGTCAAAGTTCATTTCGGTAGACAGAACTATGCATCTGCTTCAAATTTGGAGGCTGTAGCTTGAGAAATGTGTAAGTAGGTAATAGGTAAAAATCAATGTCAAATTTCAATTCAGAACACAAAAATAAATATGCATGCGGTCCAAATTTGAAGCCTGTAGCTTCAGAAATGTGAAAGTATGTCACTAGGTCAATCTCAAGATCAAAGTTCATTTCGGTACACAAAACTATGCATGTGGTTCAAATTTGAAGGCTGTAGCCTGAGAAATGTGAAAGTAGGTCACTAGGTCAAAATCAAGGTCAAATTTTATTTCGGAACACAAAACTATGCAAGTGGTCCAAATTTGAAGCCTGTACCTTCAGAAATGTGAAAGTAGGTCACTAGGTCAATCTCAAGATCAAAGTTCATTTCAGTACACAAAACTATGCTTGTGGTTCAAATTTGACGGCTGTAGCTTGAGAAATGTGAAAGTAGGTCACTAGGTCAAAATCAAGGTCAAATGTTATTTTGGAACAAAAAACTATGCATGTGGTCCAAATTTGAAGCCTGTACCTTCAAAAATGTGAATGTAGGTCACTAGGTCAATAACAAGGTCAAAGTTTTTTTCGGTACACAAACCTATGCATGTGGTCCAAATTTGAAGGCTGTAGCTACAGAAATGTGAAAGCAGGTCACTAGGTCAAGATCAAGGTCAACTCATGTCAAGGTTCATCTTGCCACTCAAAACTATACATGTGGTCCAAATTTGAATGATGTAAGTTATGGACATGAAGATTCTAAGTTTTCCCTATATAAGTCTATATGAACCATGTGACCCCTGGGGCGGGCCATATTTGACCCTAGAGGGATAATTTGAACAAACTTGGTAGAATACCACTAGATGATGCTACATTACAAAATATCAAAGCCACAGTCTTTGTGGTTTTGACAAGAAGATTTTCAAAGTTTTTCCCTATATAAGTCTATGTTAACCATGTGACCCCCAGGGCGGAGCCATATTTGACCCTAGGGGAATAATTTGAACAATCTTAGTAGAGGACCACTAGATGATTTCATATACAAAATATCAAAGCCCTAGGCCCTGTGGTTTTGGACAAGAGGTTTTTCAAAGTTTTTTCCTATATAAGTCTATATAAACCATGTGACCCCCGGGGTGGGGCCATATTTGATCCCAGGGAAATAATCTGAACAATCTTAGTGGAGGACCACTAGATTGTGCTACATACCAAAAATCAAAGCCCTAGGCCCTATGGTTTTGGACAAGAAGATCAGAAACCGTTTAACTGTTCCTGGCCAATGTAACCTTAACCTTTGACCTAATGACCTCAAAATCAATAGGGGTCATCTGCTGGTCATGGCCAACCTAAATGTCAATTTTCCTGACACTAGGCCCAAGCGTTCTTGAGTTATTGCCCGGAAACCATTTTACTGTTCCTGGTCACTGTGACCTTGACCTTTGACATACTGATCTCAAAATCAACAGATGTCATCTGCTGGTCATGAACAATCTCGCTATCAACTTTTGTGGCCCTAGGCCTAAGCATTCTTGAGTTATCATCAGGAGCCGTTTAACTGTTCCTGGCCAATGTGACCTTGACCTTTGACCTAATGACTTCAAAATCAATAGGGGTCATCTGCTGGTCATGGCCAACCTAACTATCAATTTTCCTGACACTAGGCCCAAGCGTTCTTGAGTTATTGCCCGGAAACCATTTTACTGTTCCTGGTCACTGTGACCTTGACCTTTAACATACTGATCTCAAAATCAATAGGAGTCATCTGCTGGTCATGACCAATCTTCCTATCAACTTTTGTGACCCTAGGCTTAAGCATTCTTGAGTTATCACCCGGAAACCGTTTAACTGTTCAGGGTCACTGTGACCTTGACCTTTAACATACTGACCTCAAAATCAATAGGGGTCATCTGCTTGTCATGACCAACCTCCCTATCAACTTTCATGATCCTAGGCCCAAGGGTTCTTGAGTTATCATCCGGAAACTGTTTTACTATTCTGGGTCACTGTGACCTTGACCTTTGACGTACAGACCTCAAAATCTATAGGGGTCATCTGCTGGTGATGACAAACCTCCCTATCAACTTTCATGATCCTAGGCCCAAGAGTTCTTGGGTTATCATCCGGAAACGGATTGATCTACATTCCGACCGACATCTGCAAAACAATATACCCCTCCTTCTTCGAAGAGGGGCATAATAAAAGGTATTTAGCCTGAATCAGGTTTTACTTTACATTTTGATTGTACTAGATATTTTAAAGAACAATAAACAACAGTAAATAGCTTCTATTGCTTCTATTAGTCATGCAGTGCTTTGTATGTGTGGACTAGAACCTTAAAGTCCACTATGTCAGTAACCGGTATCCAATCTTTTAATACCGGTGTAATGTGATCATAACGCGATATTCTCGTTATGATTCGAGCTGCAGTGTTCTGAAGATTTTGAAGTCTATTCAGCCAAGCCGTCGATCGGAACACCATACAAGAGCGCATTGCAATAATCAAGACATGAAGTGACGAGTGAATTTACTAGCGATTTTGTAGCATCTGTATTTAAATATTTCCTGATGTGGCCTATTTGACGTAACTGTCAGTATCCTGATCTACAAACTGAGGTATTATGTTTTTCCTTGCTCATTTTGGAGTCTAGAAAAGCACCAAGATTCCTTACACATTTAGATGGTTTAATGTTCTCTTCTCCAATTTTCACAGTAACCGATTCAATATGTTTTTCGTTTCTTTGAGAGGTAAATACAATCACTTCAGTTTTATCGGCATTGATTTTCAACATGTTGCTGTTCATCCAAGATACAATTCCTACGAGACAGTTTTCAACACAGCGCAAAGCATCCTTCGGAGGGACCGGATTTGTTGGATTGCGTGAGGCTGTGAAACAGGTTCTACCGAGAAAAAAGTTACATTATAGACGTTTCAATTGTTAGTAGGTAAAATGGCTCACTACCGTCCATGAACAGGCTCAATCAAACCGAGCCGCAACATTTTCGTTTTTGTTGTGTTGAGCGACCTGTGGAGTTTCCACTTTTTCTATTTTTGTAGTGAAGCGATACGTTCTAGTAGGGCATTTTGTGTAGATGCTATGATGTTATGGCCAGTGTGAAAAAGCCGCATCATAGGTTGCGTATTTCGGAAGCAGTTAAACTTGATTTAGGTATGTGGCTAAGATTAATTTTCTTTCTGAATAAATTGATGATGTAACATATCCCAGCAGACACATGGTTAGAAGTAGTAATTTGCAGTTATTTACGGACAGTGCTGGGTCCTCTGAAATGGTTATGGTTGTTGTTTTTGGTCGAGAGTGGACGTTTTTTCAATGGCCTAAGACCTGGCAGTGTGACGAGATTATGAGGGATATAACCTTTTTAGAAATGGTCCCCGTTATGCTTGCATTGTGTTTGTGGGGTAGACAGTTGCAAAATAAGAAAGTGTTATTGCGCATAGATATTGAGGTTTAAGTCGTAGTCATTAACAGACAAACATCAAAATCAAGCGCCTTATGCAACTAGTTCGTCAGTTTGTATTATTATCAATGGAATTTGGCAGTGTTTAAAGCAATACATATTTCTACACATTTAAACTCCATCGCTGATTCAATTTCTCGTATGCAGTGGGAGCGTTTCCGGAAGCTGGCTCCAGATACAAACCAGAAACCAGTGATGATAACCAGATCGCTTTTGTTCAATGATATTCAATCCGAGGCTGCACGATTGCTAAATGCTTCATTTGCAGGAAATAGCGTTGGTGCTTATAGAACAGGGCTTAATTGTTTTGAGCGTTTTAGGAACATTTATGGTATGCAGTCGGTTTGGCCACCTTCCATAGAGCAAATAGTCATGTTCATCACGTGGTTTATCATTAAAAGGACATGGCGCCCTCTACAGCCCGTTTGTATGTCAATGCAATTGGGTTCCAGTGCAAGATGAGTAATGTTTTTGATGTTCCTAAGCATTACATTATTGAAAAACTCTTAGAGGGTCTGAAGAGGTCTGCCAGGATAAAAGAGTCTAGGTTACTAATAACTCAACATATACTGCAGCACATTTTGTTAGTTTTGCCTGCCGCGTGCTCAAATCTATACGAGAGTCATTTATTTGCAGCAGCTTACTGTTTTGCTTCCTTTGCTTTTCATAGAGTGGGTGAACTGGCTGTAACAAGCAAGAGATCAATTTCGAATGCTATTTTAATGTCTGATTTATAGGTAGATGAAAAGGAAGGTCATATACAAATTTCTATTCGGTATTATAAAACAGATCAAAATACGACAGGATCAATCTTAAAGATCAATAGGTCAGATTCTACTCATTAAGAAGACGTTTCCCGTTTGCCAGTTTTCAGTCATTTACTTGTGAATGAAGATGATTTTATAATTTCTTTTAAAGACTGTGAAAATATCATTTCTGATTTATTTACTGATGTTTTGTCTAAATACATTCGTATGTCGTCTTCACAATTTAGACGAGAATATAAGCAGAAATTACAGGTAGAGAAGGAGGAGGCGCACAGAAAACAAATAAGGATTAGACAGAAAAGAAAAAGTGAAAAGAAAGATCAAAATAATAATGACGAGGATCAGGTAAAAAAGTTAAAAAGGTAAAGTGTTCAGAGGAAGTTCCCAGTCAGCAGGAGAGTAAGAAGAAAAGTTTGTGTTGTGCGGAGGAAGATAAAAGTAATAAGGAAGGACAGCAGGTAAAGAAAAGCCGAAAAGTCAGTAAATCTAGGAAAGTGAAGAAAGTGAAAGCTAGTACTAGCAAGTCAGTAGATTACCCGTGTGGTTTTTGCCAGCAAGAATGCGTTGTTGATAGTGTTTGTTGCGATCTTTGTGATCAATGGATACATTTTGCTTGTTTAGGAATGACAGGAGAGGAAGAAGAATTTATAGCTGACTGGTTTTGTCCACAGTGTAAAGATTCTTGAATTGTGTTCCTATGGTGCTGTTGAAAATAGAAAGATTTTAGCTTGACTATTCAAAGAAAAGGCAAAGATATTGGGCTCGCCCGGGCGTCCGTGTCCGCGTTCGCGTCAGCGTCCAGATTTGGTTAAGTTTTTGTATGTAAGCTGGTATTTCAGATACCATTTATGGATATTTACTGTGATAAACTGATGTACATTGCACAGGTTCCATAACTCTTATTGCTGTTTTACAAAATTACGCCCCTTTTCCGACTTAGAAAGTTTTGGTTAAGGTTTGGTATGTATGCTGCTATTTTAATATTCACTGATGAGAATGGATTGAAAATTCACACACTTGTCATAATCTGACATGCACGGTGCAGGTCCCATAACTCTGCTTTTTGCCAAAATTATGCCCTTTTTTCCACTTTCGTATTCATTCAAATGACAAGGCTGTTGAATAGTCGAGCGTTGCTGTCCCCTGACAGCTCTTGTTCTAAAATGGATTTGACTGTGTCTTTTGATACCTACATAACGAATATCTTAAAAGCCTATGTTTGAAATCAATAAAATAACTTGAGCATTTATATAAAATGCATTTTACTGAATTGAACATTCTGCAAATTTGTTCCATTCATGAGTCGCAACTGAGCTTTTTCCTAACATATAACTATATTGTGAATAAATATATTGTTAGCAAGCTACTTTAAAAATCGTATAATATTATATCATGCTTTATATTTCAGTGTTACAGAAACTTAATAAAATACATGTACTTATTATCGTTTACGACGGTTAATGCTTATTCTAACAGGTAACTTTAACATGAATGCATGCATAAAGCAAAGTTTTATATTATCATATTAGCCTACATGGCCACTCTTCAGTCGATATATTCATGGCCCAGTCATCGTTTCATGAACAGGGATTAGCCAGCCACGTGTACACGCGAATACAAACCTGATCGATCCGGAAACAAAAGAAACTGGCTTTGTACACAGCTATTACATTATTTTCATACCTCTTGATTTTAACAAGGTAGCTGATACAAATAACATTCGAATGTCCTTGAAATAATTTTGTTGTTGTTGTTTTTTTTCGTGCTTTTTTTTCTTCTTTTTTTACCCCCAACTACTTTCTGCTCATGTGTTGTCTCTCTTTGAGACACAATTGGTATCGGAGATGATTAAATAACGTATTTATTCTAGATTTATCCCGCTTTCATTGCAAATTCAGTCTGCAGTCCAAACATATACCAGTTAGTCGAAATGGTGTTAGAGTCAACCTCCGAATGAAGATTATCCTGCTAATAAAGAACAGCAGGTGTAAGCCAGTGGCTGTATTTAAACCAACGTTTAAACTAAGAAAGTTGCACTTTAAACGTACAATAAATGCATGAAGCGATATTTGGAATAATAACCAAATGATAACAACCCAACCACCCTTAGGTGCAGTCATACTTTCATACTTTGGCACAGTGGGGGTAAAGCTCTACAGTTGGCCGCGATCAGCGGGAACGGAGAGTCGTCACGGGGTAAAGATGGGGGTGTGTGTGTGTGGGGGGGGGGGGGGGGGGGGGAAGCTACTTTTTATATGGGATGTGTCATTATACAACAGTCTTCTGGGGGAGTCGCCCATATCGGTTATCGGTAGCGGCAATGAATAATAATACAAACAAACTACAAACAATACCATTTTATTGTAATTTTCTTTCTGTATAAATGTTATAGCATAAACCAACAATGAAATAATGGGTATATATGATTATTTATGCGTCATGTAGCAGAGCTACAGACAGGGCACTAAACTAAGAACGTGTTTCGCAGGAGGTGTAGAATCTTCACTGCCTATTCGTACTTCTTCGTACGACAAAGCAACATCGGGACGTCTTGTGTGAATTGTATGGCCTTATCAATTCATTGGTATATAAATCAATTAATTTGTATATAAATGAAACATATAAAGCCGGTCCATATCAGTTCCGGAATAACTGAATGAAAACAAGAAAAAAAAACCCCATCTACAGTGTCTATTAACAAGTATATTTAACATTTAACTGTTGAAATAACAAATCATGTAATGTCATAAGTTGCTTTTTTAGTTCGTGACATGGTCAATTTAGTAGCGAAAATGCTTTTGATTGTACGTTTTTCTAATTTAAATTTGCCTCCACAAAAAGTAAGCAAAGCAGCAACCAATCACGAGCGGTTACGATAAATTGCCGTCCGTGTCGGTATTCAGTGATCATGCGGTATTTCATGAAAGTACAGTACGACCTTTATTCTTTGTATATTTTGTAAATATATTTACAATGTCTAAAATATAAATTTCCCAATTTATTTTCACAAAATTTTAAACCTTCAAAATTGAAGGTTTAATTTTGACCACCACAATAACTACTACAAATTCACTCCGTCGCAAACCGGATGTATATAAGCAGGGAAGATGTAGAAATCTGAAGTTCGTGGAAAATCGCTGATTTCTTTAAAACTACCTAAGTGATAGAGGTCAAACTTATGCCATAGGTTAATTACAATAATATTAATTAATTTAGTGTATCGTTTTAACCGTCCGTCCTATTATAGCTTCAAAGCAGATTTGGTGTTTTGGAAGTGTCGTACCTTTTCTTTTTTCTTACTATATATATGCTATACAATAAGGATACCGTTAGATGGGGCCTGTGGTATAACTGGTTCCCGTTCTCCTCGAGCAGTTTAGTTCGGATGGTCGCTGTTTCCAAAAGGATTCCCTTGTCTCTCTTTAGGCGGTGGCTAACGTCGCGTCGCAGATATATATCTCGGATTTGGCCGATAGCGAACTCCGAACATGAGTTATTATACTGGTTGGGAAACTGTTTCCGGACAGGACCAGTTTCCGGACACATGTAATATCCGCTTTATTCCATTGTTATTCGCATAATTGTTTCATCTAGATCATTTATAGATGTTTGTTCTTCAAGTCTACAACAAGCCACTATATTACAAGGCTGTATAATGTTAGGTTTTATGGTGATGCCTCACTTGTGTCTAAAAAACAACTTTCTGTCTTAACGGGGCATGAAGATAGCATCGCGCATGCGCAGTAGTTTACACTTGCCGAGGTATCAAGTGGGGAAGAACTAATTTAACTACATATTGATTGTCTACTGATAACATGTGCTACTTTTAATTTCACGGTAATAGTTACATAAAATGCAGGGCTGTCGATTTTTGTATTAATTTTATTTTATATCTATCAAGAATTCGTGTTAGACAAAATTCGAGATTTTATAGTCAACTTCGGTTTACTTTTGTAGCTACTATTGAACGTCGGGTTATGTTTCATGTGCATTTTTTGAGAGATTAATAATAAAGAAATGTGTAAAAATAGTTTACTTACTTATTTAGATATCAAAATAACAGCAAAACATCGTCAAAATATTTGTCCGGATACTTGTTTACTTCACGGGGAAAATAACTTCTTTTAGTGACCCCATTTGAGGCCTCATGGAACGCATATTTTACGTCACAACGAGATGCTGATTACAACATCGGATGCGGAAGGAGCTGAAGTTTGTGCAGTGTGGGCTTCATTTATGTCAAATATTTTTTTAGGGAATAATAGAGCCGAAATATGAAAATGTGTCCGGAAACTGGTTCCCAACCAGTACTGATATTTTTTATTGTAGTAATTTAAATCGATATTTTGTCATAGACGTTTGGCTTGGTCGCTGATTCCCAGGATCAGGCACAGATGTTTATGGCGAAAAGGAGAAAAGTTTAGGTTATAACACACTAAATAGCCAGCACTATATATTCTATATAAATTAACAGGTTTTCACAATGCTGCAGTACACACTTAGACCAATTTTAAATTTCTTTAACTTACATTTTCTTGTAGAGCAACATTTATACTGTAAAAATATACAAAGAAAAGTGGAGGTCATGTTTGATGCAAGAAAAATATTTCTGGTCAAACGGACACACCGTAATTTTTACACTGAAATGACAATCACAATTTAGGGTAGGGGTGTATGAATAAATTTCACATGTTAAATCAGTTTGGAGTCTTTTTTCAACAAGCAAATGCTACCAGTATGTCAAGTATAGGCATGCAATGTGATTTCAACCTGTATGCCTTTATTGATTTATTTTAAAGCCCTTGGGGCGCATATATTCAGTGCAAACTTTTGGAGCAGTCAGTTAGCTTTTTGTGGCTTTCAGTTTAAGCCCAATTTCGGGCATATTTATTGTGTGTAGCCTTTTGGGGGCATTTAACGAATTGTTTTAAAGTCGCCCTTAACGACTATTTATTCGGTGACTGGTTGACCTAGTGGGGTTAACATGATGAGCGCGCGAACCATGTCAAACCAGATCCAGACCGGGGAAATATAAAAAGAAGTAATCTGATATTTTTTGTAAATTTGCTTGAATAAAATGTGTTAAAACTTACATGACGTTTAAGTAATGTTTAGGTTGATGGGATGTCGAACAACAGAAATTCTTGAGTGAAGGCCTATTGATTAAATGGATTTATTCCAATACATTCTTTGCAAATTAATATATCAATGGTCAAAACACTGAGGGGATCATATGGTTGGCTTTCACTCAGATGTGTGTTGTTCGGCAAATGGTCGTCCTCGATTTTCCCAATAATGTCGGAATTAGGAAGCTCCAAGTTCTTCACTAAATGCAGTGTACTTAATCATCATCTATTTCTTAGATATATATCACCCACACCTCTTTGTCAAAGCCGTCAAACGGAGACGAATGCCCATTACCTCTTAGAATGCACTTTATATACAGACAGCCGCCAAAAGCTTTTCAATAACCTTCAAAACTACGATATTGACGAAAGCCTTCTTCTTTATGAAAATACGTCTTTACCTGACGAGGAAAGTGTCACTATTTTCAAAAGTTTACTATAACCACCTCCTTTATCATTCTGCATGTTCTCCAATTCTAGTTGTTTTGAAAAGTTAATGAACTAAGTCTTACTTCTCAACTCTCATTATCACTCATATATTATTGTATTGTTTTATAATCTCAGATCTCCTAATGCAGCTTTAGTGAATATAAATAAATTCTGAATTGACGGTTCGTTCATACAGAAAGAAAAATACTCCTCAAATCCTTTGCCACTGGTTTCAGAATAACTGCATTTTATAAGAGATGTCTAAAAAGTATTTGTCGTGTTTTCGTGTCGGCGGGGCGAAAACACGACAAGTAATGTATTTGTCACATGTATCTCAAAACGTATTTGACTTGGGGTCATAAGACATTAGGGATGAAAGAATACTATCCAGCTTGCGAATTTGTAAACCCGAGACTTTGTTTTTCTTCCACTTTGCAAGACCAGAGTTATGGCCCTTGACATAGTAAAAAAAAAAAAATTTGTGCCACATGTATGTCAAAATGTATTTGACCTAGTCATGAAACATTGGAGGATTGTTTTATAGCCTATAAAGGTTTGCACCGGTTGTTCTCTTTGGAATTCTACTCAGGTAGGCCAGAGTTATGGTCCTCCGCTAAGTGAAAAAACGCATAAAGTTCTTAAAAGTTTGTGTTGCAAACATCTTAAAAATATTTCATCTCGAGTCATAAAACCATGCACAGTGACACCTGTGTCCTATGTACACACATCTAGTTTAAATATCAAACAATTTTATTTATACATGGAGAGGAGGAAAAGTATAAATATATTTAGCAAATTGGTGCACTTAGCTATCACTTCACATAAAAAAACACCTGTAAATACGAATTTATTTTTTTATGTACCATTACTATTGTTTAATATGACTAATTTAGTAATGATTTATTGCATGTATTCGCAACATGTATTAAAACTGAGATTGGGATTTGTACCTTTTACAAGTTAGTTGCATGTTTGCCCATCTATCAGGTAGATATTCCTTTTTTTTCAATGAAGAATGTACTGAAGAAGTTCTATTATTTGACTAGTCCTTTAACACTTTACATACGTCAGGATTATCCCCAGGCCCTTTCAGCCGGGCGCTTAGCCTTTCTCATTTGGCTTATTGGGATGACTTATTTTACGAATGTCATCCCTCTAAGCCTTACCCGTAATAATTGTAAAATCTTAACATAAAACAATTAAAGAATATATAATTAACTAAATAACACCTAAAATCAGTAGAATGGTAAAGGATTTTTTTTTATTAATTCCAGTGTGTTTTTTGAGTGTTTGTGGACTTCCGAAAAACCGTAAAATAATTATTCCGCAATACGACTTATTATTAGGCAAATGCATAGTTGTTTCTTCATAGATGATTCATGTAAAAATATATAATTAATCTAAAAAGCAATCATTCTTTAATGTTTTCTTGATTTTTTATGTGTTTTTAAGTGTTGTCCTGCTTTTTTACTACCATCCACGATATGACTCTGTGACAAGGATGGACGTACCGGCGACAATAACTATCAGAACCCAACACTCAACACAATATTTACAAATTTATTTACATAAAATGGTTATTAACAATGAATAAATGATAAATAGAAAAAAACAACTGATTATAAGAAAGAAAAAAGATAATCAGAGTTCAGTATCTCTAGATACAAAGTTCTATCACTGACAGTTTCGTTGTAACGTGACGTGGCACAGATGTTTCAGTTAATTTCGAACTTTAAGTAGCACAAAAATACAACATATCTTCAAGTAAAGTCCCTTTAAACCGTGAGTACGTTGACTCCGTTTTGGCTCCCTATGATGGTAGGTGATTGCATCCCTGAGCTGACTTCAGAGGATAACAAAAATCATCGTCTTTGCGGTTTACGGCACAACGAAATGGGACGAAAGCTCTGCGCTGGGAAAATCACATCCAGGCGAGTGAAGACAAGTGAACCTCGGGTATTGTACTTCCGGGTTATGACACCACCAGGTAAAATCGTCTGGCGGAAGAAGCTAAAATATATAACATATGGTAAGCACCATAGCAAAACAAAAGATGAAATGAAATTCAGCAGGTACACAAGACATCACTATTTAGCAGTCCGTTGCTGGTATTATTTGAAATCTCCATAGTTATCCCAACAATTTCGCCATACTTTTTCAATTAGATATAAAACTGAAGTTGATTGCTATCACATTTAAAACATCCGCCAGGATAGTAGATAAAATCTCTTGCACAACTCCCACAAAGGTGGCAGGAGGCGGCCATATTGAACCATGTGACTGAAAGTAGTCCAAGATGGCACCTTATTCTAATTCAAGTTCTTTTTTACTTCTCGTTTAGGACAAGACCATTATTTTAACTGGGAACCATGGAATTGCACTGGAGATTCCATGTGCACCGCCGTATGAACACATCTACGGGTGTCTCGATTGTTTTTGTACTTGTAGCATGTGTAAATGTTGAGTTTTGCTCAAACCGGGGCTAGAGGGCGTGGACGGTAGCATACATTTCCACTACCGTCCATGAACAGGCTCAACCAAACCGAGCCTGTAACATTTTCGTTTCTGGCGTGTTGAGTGACCTATGGAGTTCCTGGTTTCTATTTATCATAGTGTGCGGCCGTAAAAAGTCTCCCCTTGCATTCTGTCAGAGCTGTTCTATTTCGATCTTTTCAGATCGTTCAGCATGGCATTTATGTTGTTAATGGTAATGTTTAGTTTTTCAGCTTAAATATTTCGGCTTTGGTGGGTCCAATACTTGTGAGTATTGTATAATCACCCCTTGGATAGCCATCCAGCTGGCTTACGGAAGGTCGGTGGTTCTACCCAGGTGCCCGCTCGTGATGAAATAATGCACGGGGGGTTGGGGGGGGGGGGGGGCACATGGGGTCTTCCTCCACCATTAAAGCTGGAAAGTCGCCATATGACCTATCATGTGTCGGTGCGACGTTAAATCCAACAAAAAAATTGGATATGGTGCTTGCTTTTTAATTTTGTCTTTTGGCAGGTTCTGTGATATGCCGGCTCTGAAACTCCAGTGTTTTTAGTTCTGCCCGTTGTTTCCTCGTTTAGAGCAAGTCCATTATTTTAACTGGGGACCATACGTCGCTCTTTATTGAATTGCAAACTAGTATATCATTAAGGTTCAATGTGCACCGCCGTATGAACACACCTGCCGGAGTCTATAAATTGTTTTTTGTAACATGTGTAAATTTTGAGTTCTCTCAGTATTTACCATGAAAGTTGACATTACAGTGAATTGACTTATCACGAAGTTTACTTCATTATTATGCCCCTCTTCGAAGAAGGAGGGGTATATTGTTTTGCAGATGTCGGTCGGTAGGTCGGTCGGTCTTTCGGAATGTAGACCAATCCGTTTCCGGATGATAACTCAAGAACTCTTGGGCCTAGGATCATGAAAGTTGATAGGGAGGTTGGTCATCACCAGCAGATGACCCCTATTGATTTTGAGGTCTGTATGTCAAAGGTCAAGGTCACAGTGACCCTGAATAGTAAAACGGTTTCCGGATGATAACTCAAGAACCCTTGGCCCTAGGATCATGAAAGTTGATAGGGAGGTTGGTCATGACCAGCAGATGACCCTTTTGATTTTGAGGTCAATATGTTAAAGGTCAAGGTCACGGTGACCCTGAACAGTTAAACGGTTTCCGGATGATAACTCAAGAACGCTTAGGCCTAGGGTCACAAAAGTTGATAGGGAGATTGGTCATGACCAGCAGATGACCCCTATTGATTTTGAGGTCAGTATGTCAAAGGTCAAGGTCACAGTGACCAGGAACAGTAAAATGGTTTCCGGGCAATTACTCAAGAACGCTTGGGCCTAGTTTCAGGAAAATTGATAGTTAGGTTGGCCATGACCAGCAGATGATCCCTATTGATTTTGAGGTCATTAGGTCAAGGTCACATTGGTCAGGAACAGTTAAACGCTTTCTGATCTTCTTGTCCAAAACCATAGGGCTTAGGGCTTTGATATTTGGTATGAAGCACAATCTAGTGGTCCTCTAGCAAGATTGTTCAGATTATTTCCCTGGGGTCAAATATGGCCCCACCCCGGGGGTCACATGGTTTATATAGACTTATATAGGAAAAAATTTGAAAAACCTCTTGTCCAAACACACAGGGCCTTGGGCTTTGATATTTTGTATATGAAATCATCTAGTGGTCCTCTACTAAGATTGTTCAAATTATTCCCCTAGGGTCAAATATCATGGCTCCGCCCTGGGGGTCACATGGTTTACATAGACTTATATAGGGAGAAACTTTGAAAATCTTCTTGTCGAAACCACAAAGACTATGGCTTTGATATTTTGTAATGTAGCATCATCTAGTGGTTCTCTACCAAGTTTGTTCAAATTATCCCTCTAGGGTCAAATATGGCCCCGCCCCAGGGGTCACATGGTTCATATAGACTTATATAATCTTCATGTCCATAACTTACATCATTCAAATTTGGACCACATGTATAGTTTTGAGTGGCAAGATGAACCTTGACATGAGTTGACCTTGACCTTGATCTTGACCTAGTGACCTACTTTCACATTTCTGTAGCTACAGCCTTCAAATTTGGACCACATGCATAGGTTTGTGTACCGAAAAAAAAAACTTTGACCTTGTTATTGACCTAGTGACCTACTTTCACATTTTTGAAGGTACATGATTCAAATTTGGACCACATGCATAGTTTTTTGTTCCAAAATAAAATTTGACCTTGATTTTGACCTAGTGACCTACTTTAACATTTCTCAAGCTACAGCCTTCAAATTTGAACCACATGCATAGTTTTGTGTACTGAAATGAACTTTGATCTTGAGATTGACCTAGTGACCTACTTTCACATTTTTGAAGGTACATGCTTCAAATTTGGACCACATGCATAGTTTTTTGTTCCAAAATAAAATTTGACCTTGATTTTGACCTAGTGACCTACTTTAACATTTCTCAAGCTACAGCCTTCAAATTTGAACCACATGCATAGTTTTGTGTACTGAAATGAACTTTGATCTTGAGATTGACCTAGTGACCTACTTTCACATTTTTGAAGGTACATGCTTCAAATTTGGACCACATGCATAGTTTTTTGTTCCAAAATAAAATTTGACCTTGATTTTGACCTAGTGACCTACTTTCACATTTCTCAGGCTACAGCCTTCAAATTTGAACCACATGCATAGTTTTGTGTACCGAATGAACTTTGATCTTGAGATTGACCTAGTGACCTACTTTCACATTTCTGAAGCTACAGGCTCGACATTTGGACTGCATGCATATTTATTTTTGTGTTCTGAAATGAAATTTGACATTGACTTTTACCTATTGCCTACTTTCACATTTCTCAAGCTACAGCCTCCAAATTTAAAGCAGATGCATAGTTCTGTCTACCGAAATGAACTTTGACCTTGAAATTGATCTAGTGACCTACTTTCACATTTCTCAAGCCACAGCTTTCAAATTTGGACCACATACACTTTGTTTTGTACCGAAATGAAATTTGACCTTGATTTTGACCTTGAGCTAGTCTTGAAATTTGGAACATTAAAAAATGGCTCAGTGGATGGCGCCAAGATCTCTCTGTAATCTCTTGTTAGGTTAAAGGTCAAGGTCAGATTAAACCAGAATGGTAGAACTTTTGTTTACAGTGAGCATATAATTTCTGTTCCTTGTGCAATTACTGAATGCATCAAGGGGGGCATTTCGTGTTCGACGAGCTCTTGTTCTTATTAACTTGTCTCATGCAGGTGTACGAGTAAATGCAGGATAGGATTAAAATTTGTGTCACTGATTGATCTCCAAGACTATGTCTAAATGATATGAATACACTGGAATTTGTTGCAGGCTTAAAATCGCTTATTCTAGTCTGCCATCTTGTAACTACCCCTTTGTGGTGTTTTATTGAAGATAAAAACATTCACATCTTACACAGTTCAAAATATTACAGTGAACTGATTGCATTTTTGTGTCCCCACCCCCTCCTCCCATGAGTCCGCCCCCTATTTTCAGAGTTATGGTCCCTGAAATAGTCAAAAATGCACATTTTCACCTTGTGACGCGCCTAGCTTAAAAAGTTTTTCATATAAATTTATTAAACTTTGCATGTGTCTTTATCATGATATGAACTCGCGCACCTCTTATTTTTCATCTGAGCCCGCCCCATATTTCCAGAGTTATGGCCCCTGAAATAGTCAAAAATGCACATTTTCACCTTGTGATGCGCCTAACTCAGAAAGTATTGCATATAAATTGATTAAACCTTGCATGAGTCGTTATCATGATATGAAATTGCGCACCTCCTATTTTTCATCTGGGTCTGCCCCCTATTTTTAAAGTTATGGCCCCTGAAATAGTCAAAAATGCACATTTTCACCTTGAGACGCACCTAGCTCAAAAAGTATGTAATATAGATGGTTGAAAACTTGCACGAGTCTTTATCATGATATAAACTTGCACACCTCATATTTTTTGGCTGGCTCCACCCCCTATTTTTAAAGTTGTGGCCCCTGAAATAGTAAAAAAAATGCACATTTTCACCTAATTATGTATCTAGCTCAAAAAATATTTGATGTAATTCATGAAACTTTGCTTGAGTCTTTATCATGATGTGACCTTGCACACTTGGCATTCTTCTTGAGAAACTTGCGCTTATTACAGAGTTATGGCCCTTGAAATAGCCAAAATAGTGGATTTTTTGTTTGTGATGCTCACAGCTCAAAAAGTATATGGCCTAGAATAATGAATCCTTTTCATAAAATGTTTGTTGAGGCTATACTCCATTAAGACTGCAAACGTTTGAATTATTGCCCCTTACTTGTGACAAATGTACCAGTGGGGGGCACACCATTCTAGTTAAATCAAGCAGTTGGTAATTAAGGTGAGTTAATGGAAGGTTAATTAACACTCTTTTTGCAACAGAGATGTTCTGTGCAGTAGTGAAATCTTTAAAAGTCTTATACTGCCACTGGAACATGACGACAAAGTTATAACCATTTTAGGGACTCTGTCAGACTGTAACCAGGTTATTTAGTAACTCTCTGAAAGATGGACAGTGGAATGATGCTCCACCCGAGAAACGTGTCAAGACTTTTTCAGTCCCAAAACATAATAAGTTTTGTTTGACCACGTAGACAGAGTTCTTCGTGAGAAATCTAATATAAACATCATAGCACAGGAGGCATATATTATGTTTTGCCACAGCAGGACATTACAGTGGTTGTAGAACAAAAGTGCTCAAGACAGGAACAGATCAATTTTTGAAGCTAGGGAAGATATAATTAGAGTGTTGTTTAAGCAGAGAAGAACAGAAATTGAAAAAAGTTAAGAAATTCTGAGAGAAACGTTTGCAGAAATGCAACGGAAGGAAGCAAAACGAATACTGAAACTGGAAGGTTTAACAAATTCTATAACTGAATGGGGGCTGTGACAAACAGACAAACAAGAAAACGAGAATTTGGCAGTATACAAGTCACAAAAAGAAAATACTGAAAGACTGAAAGCCCAGCTGTTGTTTCGCAACCAAGTTTTGAAGAAGAAAACCAAGGATGACAGTCTGAAAGATGTATACAAGCTATCTAGGTTAGTTGATGGAAAACGTGTACCACTCAATTTTGATGAGTTGTCTACCAATGTCAAAATGCTAGTCCAACATGCATTCAGCATAACAGAGTGGTGGCCCAATTATCGTTTGAAGAGAAATCAACAAGAAATTTAGTACAGACAATGGGATTAAGTGGTCCAAAGGTGTTGTAATTTCAAAGGTATACTCCCATCAGTTTACCCGACCCTTGTTCCAGTTTTGCGTTATGTAGTTAAGCTGCTACAGTTCAGATGTTTTGCATAGAGCATATACAGTTTTGTTGCAATTTTGCATGAACTGCTATCGCATATCTTGATTTCAGGATTGCTGAAGATTTTGAAAGTTTATCTTTTTAACTGACCCTTATCACTTTATAAAGCATCTTTAACTTGCAGTTCCTGAAATGTTTTTCAAGCAGTACTCGAGACATTGTCTAACCCAGATGGCTTTGATGAATTATTGTCTTTTATAAATCACCTTGTATATAAGGCAATGGAAAGATGTGAAGAATCTTACTTTGAACAAACAATAATTTATTTTTCACCTTTTTCAGGTACCAGGCCCCGTGCTCACAAAACTACATGAGATTGATTTTCAGTCTCAGTCTGAGTTTGATCATGAAATTTTGAGAACGATTTTAAGTTGGTATTCATGAAAGAAAATCAATCTCAGAAATTGATTTTCTTCTGAGTTTGAGTTTGATTTTTTTTTCGAGAAAGCATATTAGCTATCTCAGAAATGATGATCATTCTCAGTTTTCACGTCAACAAATGAAACCTGTGTGTAAAGATGGCGGACATTGAAAGAAGGGTGAGAAGAATCCGGAATATGAACAGATTTATAAGAGTTGACAGACGAGTTTTTAAAGATAGAAGCAATCCGTTAGAGGTCCTAAGCAGAGATGAGGTTCGCGAGCGGTATAGATTCTTTCTCGAGACCATTGTGTATATCTGTGGACTCTTGGATCTGGCAAGACCAACACAAAGGTCACAGCCTTTGACAGTACTCTTTAACAACTTTGGTTTCTTTGCACTACTTCGCCACGAACTGCCACCATACAGTGACAGCAGATTTTCATGGAGTTTCTAGACCCAGTGTTAGCAGAGCAGTGTCGTAGTTTACAGATCAGTTATGTGGAAGAATGCAAGAATTTCTTTCTTTCCCTGGAGACAAACAAGCATGTCAAAGACAACTTTTTAATATTGCCGGTAAGTCACAAAGTCAATCTATCGAATGGTCTATTTCATCGGTTACTCATGTAAAGAAGCACATAGTTTCAGACAAGGGACACCACTGTAACTCTTCCGATTAAAGCAGCTTCAGAGTAGGTTGTTACCATTAAGTGTTATACATTATGCCCCGCCGTGGGGGCCACATGTTTTATATAGACTTATATAGGAAAAAACTTTAAAAATCTTCTTGTATAAAACCACAAGACTTAGACCGTTCCAAGACGGTGCCCCACTGTGTTCCTTTGTTTGTTCGTTTGTCCTCTTGTGTAGGCTTTGTGCGTGTATGTGTGTGTGTGTTCCTTTGTTTGTTCGTTTTGTCCTCGTGTGTTGGCTTTGTGTGTGTGCATGTGTGTGTGTTTGTGGTGTACACGTCTGCGTGCTGTAGGTTTCGTTTTGGGGAGGCTGCGATTTTGGTACGTGGCATTCCCTGTTTGATATTTGTCTTTGTTAAATTTTAGGCCTTTGATATTTGGTATGTAGCATTGCCTTGTGGTCCTTTACCAAAATTGTTCAAATTATAACCCTGGGGTGAAAAGAGGCCCTGCCCTGAGGGGGGAGGGGGGAGGGGATGCGGTCTCAAGTTTTACATAGACTTATAAATTTAAAAAATCTTCACGCCTGAAACTGGAAGACCTATGCTTTTGATATTTGGTATGTTGCATTGCCTTGTGGTCCTCTACCAAAATTGTTCAAATTATGCCCCTGGGATGAACAGAGACCCTTCCCTGGCGGTCTCAAATTTAACATAGAATTATACAGGGGAAAAATACAAACCTTTGATATTTGGTATGCAGCGTTGCCTAGTGGCTGTCTAACAAGATTGTTCAAATTATGCCCCTTGGGTGGAAAGAGGCCCTACCCCAGGGGTCACTTGTTAGATGAGTTATATAGGAATATATACTTTAAAAAATATTAGATCATATTTCCTAGACTGTTTAATTATAATTACCTGATGACCCCAATCGATTAGGGGTCACTTGACTGTGACTTTGACCTACTGATCTACTTTCTTGTATTTTAAGATACAGCCTTGAAATTTGGATGGCGTGTATAGTTTTGCACACCGATCTTAAAACTGACTTTCATTGATCATAAATGTGACCTACTGAATTACTTTTAATATTTTAGCATCAGTGTGCCATTTTAAACGTGTGGCTCGTATTACTGAGGTGAGCGATTCAGGGTCATCATGACCCTCTTGTTTTCTGGATCCGGGCAAATCGCGAAGTATACTCTTCTAGAATGAGGCGACTACTAAGGTTGATAATGATAAAAAAGGTAAATTTATTTACCGTCTCTTTGTGAGACAATTAACATAAGCTTTGTAGAGCTTTTGAGCGACCTTATATTAAGAAGTTAAAGCCAATTATACCTTACCCCCAGCAATTTGCTGGTACCCATTTACAGCTGGGTCGACAGAGGCAACTGTGATAAACTGCCTTGTCCAAGGACACATTGCAATGGGAGTAGCTAGGATCGAACCAGGGGGCCTTCACCTCCATAGGTATATCGAGAATGCACTATTCACATTGACCGCTCCGTAACACCGGTAGTCCAACCATCCCGTAGAGTCCCTATAGTATTACAAGTACAGTCAAAATTGTTGGACAAAATGGAAAGTTTAGGTGTTGTCGCTAACGAACTGGGTAAGCTCCATGTTTGTAGCAGAGAAACGTCAGGGACATATATGAATATATCTTGACCCGAAAGATTTAAACAAATCCATCCTCTGTCCTCATTATCCTATAAGAACTCAAGACGACATTCTGTCTCAACTAGCAGGGGCCAAATTTTTTACAAAGCTGGATGCAAGATCGGGTTATTGGGAAATAAAAATCACTGAGCAACCATCCCTTCTAACTTAGTTCATTACTGTGTTTGGTAGATATCGCTTCCTAAGACATCAATTTGGTTTGCGTTGTTCTTGGGATGAATTCATTCGTAAGATTGACGAATGCTATCAAGGGTTAAGTAGAGTAGTGACCATAGTTGATGACATTGTGTTTGAGAAAACTAGGGAAGAATATAATAGAAATCTTAGGTTAGTTTTGCAGATCTCTAGAAAAAGGTATTAGGTTCAGTGAAGATAAACTGGTAGTAAGGGTTACCCAGGTTGACTCTTTTGGTCTTTACTAACTTCAAAGGGGTTCAAACCTGACCAAGCCAAGGTTTCCGCCACAGGGAAATGCAGCCCACACGCAACAAGGCAGAAATTGGAACTATTCTAGGTATGGTCAACTACCTATCACGGTTTGCACCAAATGTATCTCATGTCACAGCTTCAATATGACAGCTACCTTCTAAATATGTTGACTTCTGTTGGGAAAAGCCCCAAATGGATGCTTAAGGACATAATCATAGAACCAGTTCCGGTCTTGTGTTATTACGATCATAGCAAAACATATATTTCGCAAGTTGATGCCAGCTAAAAAAGGTTTAGGGTCTACCCTTCTTCAGGAATGAAAACCAGTTGGGTATGAATCTAAGTGCCTCAACCCTTCCGAAATGATTTACCTGTATGTACAGACAGAGAAGGAAATATTTGCAATTTTATTTGGGTGTAGGCGATTCCACCATTTTTCTTATGGTTGGAATGTTGATTTGCAAACTGATTTTTAGCCGTCGATTTCAATTTTTAAGAAATCTTTGTTTGCGGCCTAATAGCTCGCTTGCAGCGCATGCTCCTTCAGTTACGTTACAGAGGTATGACATTGTACTTAAACATTTTCCTAGCAAGGATATTCCTGGTGCAGATACCTTAAGTAGAATGTGTGTGTGTGTGTGTCTCTCTCTCTTTTTCTCTCTCTCACACACACATACCTAGAACTGTCTGAGGGTATGGACTTGCAAGTAAACATGGTAATTTCAAGTTTACCAGTCAATGACAGATAAATGCAAGAAATAAAGTCCTTAACTCATCAAGACAGCCAATTGGCCCTATTGAATTCTGTTATACTTCTGGGTTTGTCAGAAACCAAAAATCATTGTCCACCACAAATTCAGGCTTATTGGAACTAGAGAGATGAGTATATTAGCTGTAGTTGATGGGTTAATCATGAAGGGCAATAAAATTTTGTCCAAGGTAATGGGATCAAAGATGTTAGAGTTAGTATGGGTGTAGAAAAATGCTGTAGGAGGGCAGCTGATTGAGGTATTTCTGCAGACATAACAAACATGGTACTTAATTTGCAGCATAGGAATTCAAATCCTAGAGAGCCATTCATTCTTACAGAAGTGCCTGATTACCCGTGGCAAATCATAGCTACAGATCTACTAGTATTCACCTGGGAAAATAAAAGCTATTTGATTGTAGCTGATTACTGCAGCAGGTTTTTGAGGTCAAAGACATCCCAGACATGAAGAGCCATACAATACTTAACAGAATGAAAACTATAATGACCATATGGGGGATAATTGAATAGGTTATATCGGACAATGGGCCCTGTTATAGCTCACAGGAGTTTGCAAGGAAATGGGACTTCAAACATGAAAGTCTAGCTAAAAATATGCCCCTAGTTGCAAGACAATTCTGTCAAAAGCTAAGGCAAGTAAAAGGGATCCACTGATACGGACTTTATAGTACAAAACAACCTCTCTATGATCAGGTTTCTCCCCTGCCCAATTGCTTATGGGAAGGCAACTGTTGTCTGTACTACCCGCCTCAAGAGATAGTCTCACATCCTTAATTATCTCCCCAAAACTGGTCAAAGACAAGAAGTAAGACTAGCAAATGGGAGGGGAAATCTTACTATGACAGGCAAACAAAATCCCTATGGCCTTTTAGTCTAGGTCAAACAGCTAGGATACAACAGATGAATAAAACTTTGCAACCAGCAGTTGTAACTGAAAAGCACAATGACCGATCTTATCTTAGTTTGTACTCCAGATGGTCTGTTAGTCGCACAGAATATTTTTTACACGAAAAGGTTCTTAAGCATGTATCTCCATAGAAACTGGATGATGCAACTTTGTCATTATTGAGCATTATGAAATGGCCGCCAAAATGAAAAATATGAATATTTCAAAGATCATTTGAAGAATCCAAAATGGCGGTCAATATGGCCACCATTAGAACACTTAATGTTTCAACATTAATTTTATAACAAAAATGTGGATAAAATGGATATTCTTATTCAAAATCATAGCACAATATGCCGGGATGGGGGTTGTCTTCCATGATTGACGTTAGTACAAGCCTCTTAAGAGTTGGATCCTTGCTCCATCTATAACTGATGGCATCAAAATTTAAAGGATCTGGGTCCAAACCACTCCATCATATGCATGTCTGTATGTGTGATCTTATTATTTTCATTGAACGATTCCAATATTGGTGGCAACGATTGTTGTTTAGACATCATTTGAGCAGATTTGTTTCCCATTTTTCAAGTCCAAATATCATTTCTGATATGCGACAGCCTTTTAACACCTTCAGTTAATGTCAGCAGGAAAAAACTGATATTTTCCTTTCCCATGTACATCTCAAGTCTGTCTAGAATTGCATCCGTGTTTCACTGTTGACAGTGAAGTCATTTCCAGTGCCACATAGTTTGGCAACAGTATCGCATCCAGACTAGGTATGAGCTGCTAAGAGCTGCAATGTAATAACTGAATGTTTTTTTTGCCACCACGCGGGGAAAGATGGGCTGGAGAACTTGTGCGCATATTGAAGTAATAATTTGACATCGTATTATGACGTCATATGACGATGACGTCATAGTGTCTGAGCAATTTTTAATTTGATATAATATCTTTGAAAAGGTTGCAGTAACATCAACAGTAGGCAAGAAAAATGATCTAACATGACTGCTTGAGTAAGGCAGGTGATTTCCAAACCCTGGGAACAGCGTGAATAAAGAACCTCGCTACTGCTCGGTTTTCCATTCCACGCTGCCCCTCGAGTTTGAAAAAAACCCTGCACAGGCAGTCCTTATAGTCTTGCATGTTGCTACCTTGAGTGCATAAAAGTGTACCAACAAAACATAAAAGTGCATCAACAAAACAATTCTGAATGTGTTATCAATTAGGCTTCCCATGTCTTTGGAACATGGTGGGGGTAAGAGTGAGGTTTGGTGCGCACCATAAACCGGTTTAAGCTCCCCAGTGGTGTTTTTGCCACTGACCGTTCCAAGGCGGTGCCCCACTGTGTTCCTTTGTTTGTTCGTTTTGTCCTTGTGTGTTGACTTTGTGTGCGCGCGTGTGTGTATGCTTATTGTTCGTCTTGTCCTTATGTGTTGGCTTTGAGTGTGTGTGTGTGTGTTGTTCGTTTTGTCCTGATGTGTAAGCTTTGAGTGTGTGTGTGTGTGTGTGTGTGTGTGGTGCACGCGTTTGCATGCTGGGGGGTTCGTTTTGAGGAGGCTGCGCTTTTGGTGCGTGGCATTCCCTGTTTGATATTTCTCTTTGTTTTTTTACTCTGATAACGTCTGAAAATAGCATTACAAACGAAAATTAAGATGTTATAATAGAATATAAAGTTCAATCAATGATTTTAAATACATGTCATGGGCGTAGCCAGAGCTTTGAAATTATTACGCCCAACAAGGCACGAAGTGCCGAGTGTGGGAGGGGGTCCTTCCCCCCCCCCCCGCTGGTTGGGGTGGGGGGACCTTCCCCCGGAAAATTTTTAATTTTGTGATCAAATTGACGCAATTCTTAGCCATTTTATATAAATAAACAACACAATTTTGACCTTTCTCAACAGTACATTTTTTTAAAAAAGAAAAAAACCGTCAAAATTTCGAAGAACACTTTTAAGATCTGTCTCAAAATATCAATATACAGAAGAGCATTAGTCTCACAAGGCCTCATGCGAAACAAAATGAATTTGGTGATCAAATTAAGGCAGTTCTGTGCCATTTTGTGTCGGCCTAAATAAACGATTAAATTTTGACCTCTTTCAACAGTACATTTTTTAAACCTGTAAAAATCTGTTTCGACCTCTCCATAAATCTCATCAGGCGGGGATGAATGTAACACTTCAGTCATAGTTTTCCTCGCAACAGTTTTTTTTATTTTTATTTTTTACATCTGTTTTACTTTTTTGTCATTTTTAGCTCACCTGAGCACCTGAGCACGAAGTGCTCAAAGGTGAGCTTTTGTGATCGCCCTGTGTCCGTCGTCCGTCCGTCGTCAACAATTTGACTGTTAACACTCTAGAGGTCACATTTTTGGCCCAATCTTAATGAAACTTGGTCAGAATATTACCCTCAATAAAATCTTGGACGAGTTCGATATTGGGTCATCTGAGGTCAAAAACTAGGTCACCAGGTCAATCAAAGGAAAAGCTTGTTAACACTCTAGAGGTCACAATTTTAGCCCAATCTTAATGAAACTTGGTGAGAATGTTACCCTCAATAAAATCTTGGACGAGTTCGATATTGGGTCATCTGGGGTAAAAAACTAGGTCACCAGGTCAAATCAAAGGAAAAGCTTGTTAACACTCTAGAGGCCACATTTATGATTGTATCTTCATGAAACTTAGTCAGAATGTTAAACTTGATGATCTTTAGGTCAAGTTCGAATCTGTAGACGCCGCATTTATAACTGTATCTTCATGAAACTTGGTCAGAATGTTAATATTGATGACCGTAAGGTCCACTTTGAATCTGGGTCATGTAGGATCAAAAACTAGGTCACCCGGTCAAATCAAAGGAAAAACTAGTTTACACTGTAGAGGCCACATTTATGACCATATCTTAATGAAACTTGGTCAAAATGTTAATCTTGATGATCTATAGCTCAAGTTAGGTGGGGTCAAAAACTAGGTCACCAGGTCAAATCAAAGGAAAAGCTTAACACTCTAGAGACCATATTTATGACTGTATCTTAATGAAACTTAGTCAGAATGTTAATCATGATGATCTGTAGGATAAGAAGTTCGAATCTGGGTCAGGTGGGATCAAAAACTATGTCACGGGGTCAGATCAAAGGAATAGCTACTTAACACTTTAGAGGCCACATTTATGAACATATCTTAATGAAACTTAGTCAGATAGTCAGAATGTTAATCTTGATGATCTTTAGGTCAACAGGTCAGGTGAGCGATACAGGGCCTTCATGGCCCTCTTGTTTTATTTTGGCGATGAAAAGATGTATGAATCATAATCACTTCTTTATTTAGGATATATCAATTCATGTGTATGACATTCTAGTATCTTAAATACTAGTATTAAAAACGAATTCTAAATTAAATCTGTATCATTGCCAGCCATGGGTTGCTGTCTTCTGGCCGGTTTCGTCGGGCCCTTCAGGGTGTTTGTCTTGTTGCTCTGTCTTCTGAAAATGCATTGAGTACATACGTTTTTGGTTCTAAAGGCTTGCTTTTTATATATTTATACACGAGCATTTTTAGCTCACCTGTCCGTCGTGCGTCGTCAGTCGTGCGTAGTCCGTCGTCCGTCAACAATTTCTAAAAAAATCTTCTTCTTGAAAACCACTAGACAGAATTACACCAAACTTAACAGGGATGATCCTTGGATAGCCCCCTTTCAAAATTGTTCAAAGAATTGAATTCCAGAACTCTGGTTGCCATGGCAACCGAAAGGAAAAACTTTAAAAATCTTCTTCTCAAAAACCAGAAGCCTAGAGCTTAGATATTTGGTGTGAAGCATTGCCTAGTGGACCTCTACCAAATTTGTTCAGATCATGACCCCGGGGTCAAAATTGACCCCGCCCCAGGGGTCACTTGATTTTACATAGGAAAATTTTAAAAACTCTTCTTCTCAAAAACCAGAAGCCCTAGAGCTTAGATATTTGACATGTAGCATTGCCTAGTGGACCTTTACTAAAATTATTCAAATCATGACCCCGGAGTCAAAATTGACCCCGCCCCAGGGGTCACTTGATTTAACAAAGGAAAATCTTCAAAATTTTTCTAAAAATAAACCAGAAGGCCTAGAGCTTAGATATTTCACCAGTAGCATTGCCTAGTGGACCTCTATAAAATTTGTTCAAATCGTGATCCCCGGGGTCAAAATTGACCCCGCCCCAGGGGTCACTTGATTTAACAAAGGAAAACCTTCAAAAATTTTCTAAAAAATAAACCAGAACGCCTAGAACTTAGATATTTCACATGTAGCATTGCCTAATGGACCTCTACAAAATTTATTCAAATCATGACCCCTGGGATCAACATGACCCCGCCCCAGGGGTCACTTGATTTTACATAGGAAAATCTTCAAAAATTTTCTTAAAATAAACCAGAAGGCCTAGGTCTTAGATATTTGACATGTAGCATTGCCTAGAACACTTCTACAAAATTTGTTCAAATCATGACCTCCTGGGTCAAATTGACCCCGCCCCATGTGGTTACTTGATTGTACATAGAAAAATCTTCAAAATTTTCTAAAAATAAACCAGAAGGCCTAGAGCTTAGATATTTCACATCTAGCATTGCCTAGTGTACCTCTACAAAATTTGTTCAAATCATGATCCCTGGGATCAAAATTGACCCCGCCCCAGGGGTCACTTGATTTTACATAGGAAAATCTTCAAAAATTTTCTAAAAAAAACCCCAGAAGACCTAGAGCTTGGATATTTCACATGTAGCATTGCCTAGTGGACCTCTACAAATTTGTTTAAATCATGACACCTGGGGTCAAAAATGACCCCGCCCCAGGGGTCACTTAATTTTCTTTTTCTTTTTGGTTAAATTACTTCAATTTCTTGTCCTTAAGTGCAATGATAACAGGTGGCGATATAGGGCCATTATGGCCCTCTTGTTGTGTTTTACATGCCATGCCTTTTTGTTTCCATTACGTGTGTTAGAGATTCACCTGGAGGGGATTATTTTTATTTACACTGTCCCGTGTCTTTGGAACATGGTGGGGGTAAGAGTGAGGTTGGGTGCGCACCATAAACCGGTTTAAGCTCCCCAGTGGTGTTTTTGCCACTGACCGTTCCAAGGCGGTGCCCCACTGTGTTCCTTTGTTCGTTTTGTCCTCATGTGTTGGCTTTGTGTGTGTACGCGTGTATGTGTGTGTATGTTTGTGGTGTGCACGTCTGCGTGCTGTAGGTTTCGTTTTGGGGAGGCTGCATTTTTGGTACGTGGCATTCCCTGTTTGATATTTGTCTTTGTTTTGTTTTTTTTTTTGCTGAAATACAAGTGCAATGCACTTATGACCTGTTGTATCAAAATAACTGAGGACACGGTCGATACTGATGTTTTGATTTCGATGGATATGCAGCAAAGTCAGACCTGTATAAGGCGTTTCTCCGTCATTATGCTGCGCAGGTAGGTTTTAAGCCGCCTAAGGCTGCTAAATGACCTCTCCTCCGAGGCTGTCGATACCGGCATTGTCAGCAGGATTTTCAAAATTATATGTATACATTGTATTTGGTAGCAGCTGCTGACACCGACAGCCTCAATGAGCTTTTCAAGTACAGAACCCTGCCCACAGTCTGTCTTTTGAGTAAGTAAATGATTCATAAAAGGAAGAAATAAGTTCAAACGCCAGTACTCCTTGACTGTGTCCGCCGGTATATTGTTTCGCTGAGTTTGACGGGAAGCAACTCTAGGTCGGCTGACTTGCATATTCAGCCGAGTGGCCAGATCGGCTGCCTTTACCCACAACTCGTCAAAGTAACCATTTTTAGCTCTCTTCTGTCGTAGCATGCCCTGGAGAGCTCTAGCATGTTCGGATGCCTTAACAAGATCACAGGCAGGATCCTGCTTGGAGTCAGAAAGAGGACTGAGATATTCCAGAGGGCCACTCACAGCACAAAGGACCATAACGAAATCAAATGTCAATATAGCCTTCTGTTAAGATGAGGAAAAATATAGCGTCTCCAACCACAGTAAATATGGACTGTACAAACGCAACTTTGCAGGCATGACATATAGCCAAACTGAGTCTATGATTCCTACAGTGCACATAATTTGCGTTAGGATAATTAGTTGCACAAAGAGCCTGGACTCCTCCAATCCTGCCAGACATGTTGCCTGCGCCATCGTAACCTTTTCCAACTATTAAGTCTGGACATAAATTGTGCTTGTTATTTCATCTAACGAAAGATTATGAAGCACTTCACCGGTTGTACTCTCTGTCTGAACAAAAGATAAAAAGTCCTCAAGAACTTTGTGCTTCCAAGAGTTTTGTCGGTGCACGTATCTTACACAGACGTATCTTACGTATCTGTGTTCCTTTGTTTGTTCGTTTCGTCTTATGTGTTGGCTTTGTGTGCGTGTGTGTTGTTCGTTTTGTCCTTATGTGTTGGCTTTGGGGGGTTCGTTTTGAGGAGGCTGCGCTTTTGGTGCGTGGCACTCCTTGTTTGATATTTTTCTTTGTTTTTTTTGGGTTTGTGTGTGTGTGTGTGTCTATGTGTGTGTGGTGCACGCGTCTGCGTGCTGGTAGTTTCGTTTTGAGGAGGCTACGTTTTTGGTGCGTGGCATTCCCTGTTTGATATTTTTCTTTGTTTTTTACACAGAAGGCGAATTGCTCAATGTTGCTTACATCGGCAGATTCATCAGCCAAGATTGTAAAATACTTTGCGTCATTACAGCGTTGAAAAACGGTTTCAGCAATTTGTTTACCACATAATGTGTTGAACTCATTTTCGATATGCGGACTTAGCGTGTGTGTGTTTGTGGTGTACGCGTCTGCTTGCTGTGGGTTTCATTTTGGGGAGGCTGCGTTTTTGGTACGTGGCCTTCCCTGTTTGATATTTGTCTTTGATTTTTAGGTAGGTGCATGATTTGGGTTTCACCTGGCAGGGATTATTTTTTATTTACACTGTCTTGTGACTTTAGAACATGGTGGGGGTAAGAGTGAGGTTAAGTGCACCATAAACCGGTTTAAACTCCCCAGTGGTGGTTTTGCCACTGACCGTTCGAAGGCGGTGCCCCACTGTGTTCCTGTATTTGTTTGTTTTTCCTTTTGTGTGTGATGTGCGAGAGTTATTCCTGTGTGTCTTTGAGGAGGCTGCGTTTTTTGAACGTGGCTTTCCCTGTTGGATATTCTTCCTTGTTTTATTTTTTTGGTACCGAAGCAAAGATGTGTTCATACGGCGGTGCACATGGAACCAATGGTGCATATGGTCCCCAGGTAAAATAATAGGTTCAGTGAAATAGACCCGGCGTGGCACAATTTTGATAACAACCCAGAAACTGTAGAGCGCCCCCCCCCCCCCCCCCCCACACACACACGTGTAAACAAGATCTACAAACTGTTCTGAATCTATTAAGCATTGATCGACTGCATTTTAATCTTTACTTTGTCACTTTTGTTTTTGCTTAGGTTTTACTTTCATATTTTATGGATTTATTTTATTACGCACGTGCGTAATGGGCGCTACGCCATTGCATGTACCTATTTAATTTTATACATGTATGTACAATTTCAATTTTATGGTACAATAAATGTAATTTTTGTGTTGTAACTGACTTGAAATTATGTGGAAATTAGATATGTACTTCTTTTATGATGATATTATTTGAAGATTTGTCGTCATATTTGTCTATATTGGTGCTTATGCCTCATGGGTCTAAGACCTTCTGGATGAAAATGAAATAAACTTGTAAACATGTCACTGTCACAAATTCTGCTCACCCAGCAAATGCTGTGGAGTTATGACATCAGCTTCCTCCTTGCTAGTACTAAAATTTGCTCTGTCAGTGACAACTCCCATTTATATCTTTAAGGAACGTGTGCTTGCCAACTTGTCTGAAGTTTGCAGGTAGCCTCCTGGCCTTGTCTTTGTGGTGCTTGCAAATTATGTCTATCAGTGTCTATCAGTTGAACTTAATTGAACTTTGTTAAACATAAATTAAATACCATAATACCATTACTGGCATAACATATGGCCCTGACAAACACAGGTTGCAGGGAGCAGAATATGAATAAAATCTGGAAAGTAGATCCATCGGAAGCACCGAGAACAAGGCAAATAGTAAAAATTGCAGACTCGGTTTGATTGAGTCTGTTCATGGGCAGTAATGGAAAAACTGATCTGCAGCAACATGTAAGGTACATATAAAAATCAGCTATCATGCCCTAGTTATTAAGTGCTCATGCCCTGTCTATCTACATACGATAATGTCTTCACGCTAAGACGCACTGAAAAAAGGTGTTTCATTGCAGCCTGTTAGGATAAGAAAGGAGCTGAAAATATATCTGATATGACGTTTGGGTATGAAATACGGGAAAGAAAACCATTCAAAAGATGTACAGACTACAATCATTTAATCCTACATCAGATTCTGACTATTTAAAAGGAGCACACATACAGATAAGCATATGGAGCGTGCTTTAGACCCAGAACCTTCAACTTTTGATGCCACCAGTTTATGATGTAGCACGGATCCAAATTCCTAGAGACTTGTACTGACAACAATCCTGGAAGACAACATCCCTTCCCTTATCAGTTGTGAATGACCATTTGCAACATCCCGGTGGAATTGTTCTGTAGCTCACCTTGCCTGCACAATATTCTGTAACATCCATAAAACCTTTACCTCTCAATATTGATGGACAAAGGCTTTTGGTGAAATATTCAGTGATGCAGATGATGATTCTAGTGATTCTGACTGAGGCTTTGAAAACTGAAGTGCTTTACATATCAGTCGCCCAATAGGTTTTTGGAAAGTCAAACTGGATATAACGTATTTGAATAATTATAATGTTGTAATATTAAAACAGCACAAGGATGAGTTGGTTTAATACAGTAACATTAAGATGACACTCGATAAATCCTCAAGGACTTTTGAAACGCTCATCCATATATAGCCAAAAAACATTCTTGCAGGTTGTCTATTTGCCTGTTATTAATCATTATATCAGGTCCGATATTGTGTTTTCTTCTAAGATATTTGAAGTGTGACCGTTGCCACCTATGCAAGTCTAGTTTGTGCTGTAAACTACCTTATACAAAGTTCACAGTGCGCATTTATAAAAATTAAATGTTACCACACGTTGACGCCTATAACAAGCTCATGAGCAACGTTTAAATCCTCAAAAGTTCCCGACTTTTATTTAAAGGCGTTTTTCAAAATATTTTATTGAAGCGCTATAAATCGTAAATATCAAGCATCAACCTAGTGGACCGGCTGGGCTATAGGGTTTCTTGTTTAATACCACCATGTTAACGTTTAACACTACATCAACGCCGCCTAAATCAATTTACCCTTCTAACATGGCTCGATTTGATTTCCAGTTAAGCAAAGAAGAAAATCAAGCTCTATATATTCTGCGATAAACAACGGTTGACGCGCGGACCGGTAAGAGAGCAGTATGACGTCAATTATGACGTCATATTGCCGCATGACGTTCGATACATTACTCCTCGCGTAAACGAAGTGCAGTATAATATCTATTAAAATATATCAATGAGCATGTCAGAATGAAAACAATCAAGGCCTTTTTTGTTATTTATCGTCTAATTTACCACGGTTCATCGTTCAGATGCTTCAGTATTTAACCACTCGGGCTTACGCCCTCGTGGTTCAATTCCTACGCATCTGAACTCTGAACCGTGGTATATCAGACGATAAACAACTCGAAGGCCTTGATTATTTGTTAATTTTATCATTGGACACCATGGTCAATTTGTTTATCTTTGAACAATGTAAAGACAAACAGTTAAATGCTATTCCTACCCAGCGACGACAACAGATATCTGAATAAAACTTATCCGAATATGAGCTTCATGAACAGAAGTCACGCTTCGTTTAGCACACAGAAAAATTTCCATCATGATACCTATCAGTTTTGCTTATGCTTTACGATTATCTTTTACAAATACCTAGATGGGGCGTTTTAAAGTCCTTGAGTGTATCCTTACTGTTATTTACAAAGCAAACTGATCAAAAATCGTACCACGGTCTTATATATGTTTTGTGTTCAAATTGTAATAAGTTTGAATAGGAGCATCCATTTTATCCATCCCTTTGATATAAAATTATGGAAGAAACATCTAAAGTGTTTTAAACATTTTCAATTATTAGAAGTAATCATTCACGGTAGGAAAGCATTCACATTTGGGGTGTCTTATGAAAAATGTAGGGATTTTCCGTTTTGGAAGCCATTTTGACCTCAACAAAAAGAATATACATGTATACAGTAATAATCCTGTCCAAATCTTATATAATGTAGGAGATAAGTCATTTTGCATTTTTGCGGCCATCTTGAATATTTCAAAATGCTCAATGATGACAAAGTTGCATCATCCAGTTTCTATGAAGGTATGTATTGTAGAACGTTTTCATGCAAAAGTATTTTGTGCATATTGTAATTTTAGGTTAGGTAGCTAAATGGCATTTGGCATACTGACTTATTTTACCGTATCCGGCTTTACAGTATGATATTGAACCACGCCATGAGAAAACTATCATAGTGCGTTTGCGACCAGCATGTATCCAGTCCGCGCAGTCTGGTCAGGATCCATACTGTTCGCTTTCAAATCCTGTTGCAATTAGCGAACAGCATGGATCCTGACCGGACTGCGCGGCTGGTCTGGATCCATGCTGGTCGCAAATGCACTATGTTGGTTTTCTCAAGGTGCGGTTCAGTTACAAATAAAATAACCTTTCTTTATTCTCTCGTAAAATAATCATCATGTACTTGAAAGTTTAAGTTCACATACTTATGGCAATATAATGGTGATGTGCTTCAAATGGAAATATGGAATAATGATAGCAAATGCATAAATATAGCTGTGCCGGGTCACAATAAAATGGCAATTTCCCGGCAGTTTGGAAAGTGAAACACAAGAGAAGATAAATATGTACATTTATCTCAGAAATACCAACCTGTCGCGGCAAGTCATAAATTATTTAATGCTGGCTTTTTTGACGACATATGTTACTTTTGTTACCGGGCACGCATGTTTAGACAGTATGTTGAAAGACACGTTTTACTGCTTGTAACATTTATTTTATGAAGTTCAACTAAGATTCTAAACATTTACATATAGGCTGGTCATTTTGACTTTTTGGGGTGAACCAATTCTAACATTAACCTTTTGGTATGGAATAAGTAATATATGAAAATAAAACAGGTAAAAGTCCTCAAAAATATGGCACATTTTTGAGATATTGCATTTGGAATTCTGCAGTAATATTCCAGTAGAACTTGGACTGAGCCTTGCAATTTGGTATTTACAAGGTATTTTTGCAGTTTCATGTTTTTTAAACTTCAGTAAATGAGAATTAACCGAATGACATATTGTCATCTTTGGGGGAAATGTTTCATTGAAGAAAATTCAAAATGGGCCGTCATCGTCAAATTTCAATGTTTTCCTTGAAAAAATAATGAGAAACTTTGTAGTGGGGTTTATTCAAGACAAGATTCTACTGCTTTATGTTGTTCATTTAATTGAGCATACACAATATTTCATGACTTTCGCTCGAAGATCTTTGGGCATTTATTTATTTTTAGAAATCGAATATGGTTGCCATCAGAACCATTGATAGCGTATTTTTCAAATGGTATTTCAGCTGATTGCTTTGTAACTGATAAAGGTGTTGTTATTTACAATATAACTTTCGTAGAAATAACAAACACTTTAATATGTAATACATGTATGTAAAAGAAGAAATGATACATATATTTCGATTAATTGAGTTGATTTTAGAGCAGTTTAATTAAATATAAAGGAAGCTGTCCTTAAATATGACCTAATTTTCAGAGTTTGGTGAGGACTTTTTTCCTGTATTCACAGTATTACACAAGTAACTAGGATAAAACTTCATGTTTGAGTTAGTTGAAGGTTCTGACATTATTTCTAGTAATATAACGGACCTAATACTTTATCCATTTTCTTTACAAAATTAATAACTGCCATGCCTAACATTTTCCTGACACAGAATTTTCATGCATATAAACACAGGATCTTTCATTAATCATATTGATCCATAAATTGTTGGTTAGAAAACAACACGATATTGTCAGTTCCTTAAAATGACAGACATGTTGATATTTTCTTAGCATGAACTCACCGACTGGTCAGACGAAATCACAATGTTGTCTAGACTTCAAAACATATTTAAAACATATGCATATCTATTTTTGTTACTCTACCAATAATTTGTTACTATAAATTAGCATAAAATTGGTGGCACATTTTTTCTTTCCAAACATTTACGCATAATTCACTCTACCGTTTTTGTTTGTTTTGTGATCCTGACTGGCTGGCTAGACAACGACATAAATCTGCTATGAATACAAATGAATGTCTTGATTTTAGCCGCATCTACGTACATAAAACAATTTATATGAAAAAAAGAAACAACACTGTTTTCAGTATGAAGCTGCAATATTAGGTACAGGTGTAACCAAATCTGTTTCAATCTTGACATAGAACGTGTGTCATTTTTTTATGGGATAAAAATCCGAAAGCTATTTACCACTTTTAAAGGACACAGTGTTCTATTACCTCAATACCGCCGTGTGGCGGCCGTAAAAATTCTCCCCGTACATTCAGTCAGGGCTGTTATATTTCGATCTCAGATCGTTTAGCACACCTTTTATGTCGTGTTACTAGTAATGGTACTGTTTAGTGTCTCAGCATGAACATTTTGGCCTGGGTGGTTCCAATACTCCCGCTTTCACAGCTTTGAGTATTGTTTAATCACCCCTTGGATATGGTGCCTGCTTTTTATTTTTTTCTTTTGGCAGTTCCTGTAATATGCAGGGTCCATAACCTCAGATCCCCCTTTCTAAATTCCAGTTCGTTTAGTTCTGCCCATTGTTTTCTCATTTAGGGCAAACCCATTATTTTAACTGGGAACCATACGCCGCTTTTCATGGAATTACACACTAGTGTAGCATTGAAGGTTCCATTGAAGTCCCAAGATGGCACCTTATTTTAATTCCAGTATTTTTACTTCTCCCATCGTTTTCTTGTTTAGGCCAAGTCCATTATTTTATTAATAACTGGGAACCATGGAATTGCACACTAGTTTATCATTGGAGGTTCAATGTGCACCACCGTATGAACACAAAGATGTCTAAATTGTTTTTTGTACTTTTAGCATGTGTAAATGTTGAGTCCTGTTCAACCCGGGGCTAGAGGGCGTGGACGGTAGCATGCATTTCCACTACCGTCCATGAACAGGCTCAATTAAACCGAGCCTGCAACATTTTCGTTTTTGTTGTGTTGAGCGACCTGTGGAGTTTTTTTTAACCTGTTCTATTTCGAATAGAATTATTTCAAACAGTGTCACAGAAAACGTTTCGTTCTATCAACGTAATAGTGAGGACTATATTACCATTGCTAAAAAAATAAAACTATATTCATATCCATTTATCTCATCTTCAATTTTCTTACGGAACAATCTTGAACTTAAAAGGAATTCACCATCGCTAAATATTTTCAAAAGTAGTTCAACCACCGCGGGTTCCTTCTTATTTTCTTGTTAATGAAAGACGTTACTCAGTTTATCATGCAAGAATAAGAAACAATTGCAGTAACTTAAACAACGACCTTTTCCTAAATCATCTACGTGAAATTCAACATGTCACTGGAGTTGTATACGAGGATGCTGAGCATTATTATATGCCCGAAGGGACGTAGTATGTTATGACCCCGGTGTCGGTCTGTCTGTCCGTCCGTCCGTCCGTTCGCTCTGTACTCTTGACCCCTTGAAGGATTTCGAAGAAACTTGACACAAATGTTCACCACATCGAGACGACGTACAGAGCGCATGTGTTGGACTGTTCGCTTAAAGGTCAAGGTCACACCTCGGGGTTAAAGGTCATATGACTTTTTTTCGTGTCCGCTCTGTTACTCTTGAACTGTTTGAAGGATTTTAAAGAAACTTGGCAGAAATGTTCACATTAAGACGACGTGCAAAGCGCACATTTTGGATCACTCGTTTCAAGGTCAAGGCCACATTTAGGGGTCAAAGCAATTTCGTGTGGGCTCTGTAACCCATGGACTCCTTGAAGGATTTCGAAGAAACTTGACAAATGTTCACCACATCGAGACGACGTGCAGAGCGCATGTCGGATGGCTCGCTTCAAGGTCAAGGTCACACTTAGGGGTCAAAGGTCATATGACTTTGTTTTGTGTCCGATCTGTAACTCTTAAACTGCTTGAATGATTTTAAGGAAACTTGGCACAAATATTCACCACATCGAGACGACGTGCAGAACGCATGTTTCGTATTGCTTGCGTCAAGGTCAAGGTCATACTTAGGGATCAAAGTTCATACCTTCGGGCGTATATTGCTCAGCATTGAAAATAAACTCAAAAATATGTACCATCCGTACCGTCTTTTAACTACTCAATTTTTCTGAGGCCTCTGTCAAAATGGCACTTCACTTTAAGTTATCTGCACCTGTAAGTCACAACTTCATAATTTCAGGCTCAGTGTTACTTCAACGACTTTTTTCAATAATTGAAACACCATACTTCTCATTGAATCTTGAATTCTTGCATATTATTTTGTAAAGTACAAAAAATACACGTCAATCTAAAAATTGCCTATTAATTACTTGTGAATTTGACCCTTGCCTCAGCTGAAATACCATGCTCTCTTTGATATTTGATATAATCATTAAGCAGTGGCTAGAATGTAATTTTCTTTCATTTGTCTTTGGTAAGTAAAATAAACCGCATTGTATATTTTGAATTTGAATAATGATGCACAAATGATTTTTTCATAGTACGATAATTAACGGACTCCAAGTTTGTTTTAAGACTGAGATATTACGCCAAATATACACACTATTTTATACCTTTTACAAAACAGTAAACAATTTTGTTGTCAGTGAAGCATCGGTTACAAACTCGAGTATTGATATCTAACTCGACCATGGAAATATCGCAATACCCTAGCTTTACTTGGCCGTTGCAGCTTCCAGGGTAGGAAACTGCTGACCATCTTGACAGGGGGCGAGAATGGTGATGAGGGAGGAAGGGACATCGAGAATAATATGTTTTGACTGAAGCACCTCTAAAAGTGACTCAAACGCTTCAAGTTTCATTATAGCTTTATATGAAATCACATTTCTTAAACTTATTTTATATAGTTATATTGCATCTGAGTAGTAGTTGTTAAATAATCCACTCTCTGTATGACTGAAGTTGCTAAAAGTTCTTCTCTTTTAAATATAAATCGTCCTTTTCTTTTTTAGTCATTATTAACAACTGCTCCTCAGTTTTTTTGTCATTATTAACAACTGCTCTTCAGTTTGTTTCCTTTTTTAACATGTATATATTTCTGAAATGACTATGATTTTTACATGTGATATGTCTGTTATAATTTTGATATTAGAATGGCTATGTACCAATTTGTAATCATTTGTGTTAATATTGTTTTGTACATAGAAGAGACTGAAACAAAGAATAAACTTATCGTCACCCCATGACAAAAGCTAGACAAAGATGCACTTATACAATGTTTGCGTTGAAATGATGATATATCACAAAGGGATTGTCGTTCTGACTCGTATATGTTATATATAGGAAACGTATTTTCAGGATGTTTCCCTGCTAATCCTTAATCTTTACACCTGGTGTTACGATTGATATGAACTTGCCAACAACTTGACCTTCAATTAGATACACATCCATAAATCTTGAAACTAAGATAATACGCAGACGATATCATTTACTTAGTGTTAGCTCATCGGCAAACTCAACGAAGATGGACAAAAGAGCACTATATATACAGTATTCATTTGGAAAGGAGCATCTTTACTTTCAATTCAGCTCAATAAACTCATTCTGTTAATTTAAACAAATATTTTAGTGTTATCAAGGGTATAACATAATGTGCTCAGCCCACAACCCATTTGCGCAGCTTTTAGATATATACACACCAAATAAGTTCTTCTTGGAATCGTTGTTTTAGCCCATGGATAATTTCCATCTAAATAAAAAATATTTTATTAAGATAAAATTTATTTAAGCGAACCTGTGTTTTTTGCTAATATTCATAATTATGTTCTTGTTAAGATGTGTTTTAAGGTATTGTTAAAGGGCTGTTAATGAAGATAAATAAATCTTCCTCCACTTCCAATTCGCTTATATTCGTCTTAAAAACAACAACAAAATATCATACACAGAATAGCGAATTTGCTGTAAAACGCTGATTTGATGTTGATGTTTAAACTTAGTTACTGATGATATTTTTGTGGCTCCGAAGGAAAGTCAGTTCTCTCGGAGATGTGCTGACTTTTTCAGTTTTATCTTGATCAGTGAATAAAAACTTTGTGTTTTATGACTTTCTGCTGACACACTGCCCTTAAAGGGACTTATAACCTGTATTTTGATAAGTTACAAGCAATAGAAACAAAAATGTAACGTTCCAATCACAAACGATAGTGATATAGTAAAAGGATTTACAAGGACACTGCTGTCTTTTAGATATTCTGAGTATGCGACCGAAGGCCAAATTATATTAAGTACTATGAGGAAACGGGACATCCGTTACCATACTAAAGAAATCACGAGTTTCCATCAATTTTTACCCCTTTCTCTTCATTCACATCAGTTCTTTAAATTTGGATAGTTTCAGAAGCTCAGGATATCTATTTTCAATCAAATCTACCATAAAATGAGGGACTGCTTTCCTCTCGGATACACTTACATTGGTCGTGTAACGAGGGACAGATAACTGTATCTTTTATTACCTTTTAGATCGCGGAATTTGTGTGTCAATGCGGTTTCCGCGTTTTAAGATGATTTAGATTGATCGCAAACATTATCCAGTTTACAGCAGTGTCACTAATACAGTAGAAAATGAAGTCCGTAGAAGTACGAGTGCTGAGACTTATAAACTCCCGTTTCCACTTATTATTGCATATTACCTCATTCTATATAATCAAAATATATAGGCTAATTACAAATCTTCTTGAAATCTTCATCGAGATAATGAGAAAGATAATTGAAGAAGATAAAGTATAGATATGTTTTACCTGGTAGATGTTTAAAAGATATTTGCTGGTAGTAAACTAGTTATTTGACGGGATTTACCTGTGTAACGTATATTAGTCGTACGTTCTGACTAGCCGATTTTAAGCGCTTCGTTCAAATTATTGTTCATAATTGTTTTGAATGTTCTTATGAAAATCGCCAGTGGAACTTTTAAGACAAAAAACCACAAGTAAGTGTTATTGAAATTGTTCAAGGAAACTATTGTCACGCGTCAGAGTATATACATCTTTCAGTAAGATTCATTCGTATACTTACGTTTTTGTAACCGGGCAGGATGTTAATAATCATTTTAAAATTGTTCACCAATTAAGGCCACTTAAGCGGGCGTAATTATCTCATAATAGTTAAGTTACAAAGAAATATAGTCAAATAAAGCCATCTAATGAAAGTATTTATACATTTTTATATACAATCTATAGGTATAAATGCATGGAAGTTTTTTTTTTCAGTATTACCTTGACTTGTAATTTGTTTACTATCTTCATAATCTAAACTTATTTTGTTATTTAGTAGAGCAGAATAAATTATATTGAAACCGAATAGTGTGAACAAATTATTTTCACCGTCCGGGTTAAGGTTGTTAGTCATTCGATTTTTGTAAGTAGATGAAAGTCTATATGATGACAGATTGTCATGTCTTAATTACTTGTAGTAACTGTGTGGGTCATCAGTGCAGATCGCATATAGCTGAAATGAGGAAAAATATAATGCGAAGTAACAATAGACCTGCACCCACTCGTGTACTGTTACAAAAGTTGGTTTAACTAATATTAAACTATCACGTTACACGGATTTACAACCCTGATATCTCCACATCGACTGTTAGCGTGTTTTCTGTGTTACTAGTACTGCAATTTAAGCTATGGCGTTGTCACAAAAGGATAAAAAGAAGGCCCTTCCTCCGGGACCAAGGCGTTACCCTGTGCTTGGAAATCTCACACAACTTAAAGGGGATGAGATGCTATATGTGAAACTAAATGAGATGCGAAAGACTCATGGGGACGTACTGTATCTACAGTTAGGCGCTGTGAAAATGTTGGTTGTATTCGGACATGATAAAGTAAGCAAGATTTTGCTGGATCAAAAGGATTCTTTTAAATTCAGACCAATTTGGTTAGTGGAGATTAAATCCCTGGAGCTTACAAAAGGTAAATTGATCTTTTCTATTTATTTAATACATTTTCCTGTTTTATAAATACTCCACAATCACTCTACCATAATACAATATCATTGAACTGTAAACATTTGAATAGCCATATATTATGTTTAACAAAAGATACATTTTGCGGATTCCTTAAAGTAAGACGTGAGATACAATACAACTGCATACTGCGATAGAGGGATTAAACGGGAGGTATACTAGTTGATCAGTGGTTCACTATAATTTTAGGGCATTTGTTAACCATCATCGTCTTGTAAAACCCTTGTATTATTGTGATACCAAATCCACTGTAATATTGCTAACACCAGCACGGCATAAAGTAGAGTGAACACATCTCGTATTATCAGCATTTGTCGTCACCATTCCAAACGTCAGTTGATCTCGTAGAGACGTCATAATATTTATCGCGTAAAAACGTGAGAATATTTATCACGTAGAGACGTCAGAATATTTACCGCGTAGAAACGTCAGAATATTTATCGCGTAGAGACGTCAGAATATTTATCGCGTAGAGACGTCAGAATATTGATTAGGTAGAAACGTAAGAATATTTATCACGTAGCAACGTCAGAATATTGATCAGGTAAAAACGTCAGAATATTGATAACATAGAAACGTTAGGATGTGTCACAATACATATACGGTAATATGCCGAACATGAAGCTGCAGGATGACCTTGGTCACTTGTCTCTTGCAGAGCATATTACGGTACTTGTACAGAATATTAAGTACATTAGTACCCGCTGTCCGCGTTAAAATATTTTTCAAAAATTGTTAAAAAAAATCAGTAAGGAATGAACATTTAGCGTGATAAATTTTCTACGTCAAAATGAGAGCTGTGTGTACCGATGCGAGTAATATTTAGTGTTATCTCACATGATAGGGAATGCGGAATGATGCATCGTCGTTACTATCTGGTTTAACTTCCTCAAATAATACAGTAAGTACAATGTATACAGTGTAACTATCCCCGGGTTATAGGTCACTTCGTAAACAAACTCTCGTACATCGATTCTACGTACCTACCGGCATAGATCTAATCAGACGGTATAAAAATTTCAATATTTTGAAACATAAGTGAGTGAGTGAGTTGGGTTTTACGGCGAATCGACACAAAATGGTCATATATCGCCGAGAAGAAGTCATATTGCAAACGCCAACTGTAAAGCATAAACATTGATGTAAAAATGTAAAGCATACCCCAAAACATCCATGTAAAAATGTAAAGAACACTACGAGTAATGTAAAACATAGTTTGAAACATAAAGTTTTTAAAAAAGATTATCACTTATATATTATAATTATTCTGTATATTCGTAGTTAGGTGAAGTCTGAATGGCTATGCAATATCAATCCTTTAGTTATAAAGTATCAGCAGTTTTGCATCAATGTATTGATACATGACTATTGCATCAGCTGTGCAATGAATGATAATGAAGTTCGCAGCATAGAAACGTCAGAATTCATCAGTAAAATTTATCACCCAATTCATTCAAAACAAAATACTGCTTTAAAAAGGCCTTGATATCCTAACATCATACATAATACAGCACTTTTACAAAATGAAGTGTAATGCAAATAAATTGAAGACCATACTTGATCTAATATTCAATGCAGACGTTAAATATGATATGGTTATCAAATATATTGCTTTCTATACAAGTTTACTGTCAACTGACTTCTAAAATGTACATGCATTTATTTACATTTTCACATGGTATTTGGATCGATAAACATTCCTGAAACTTGATTGTTTACATTTTACAGGTATCGTTTGGTCAAACGGTTTACAAAACGAAAAGTTAAGGAAGTTTGCGCTCCCAACAGTCCACCCTGGGCTTGGATCTGTCACCCTAGTTCAGAGAGTTCAGACAGAAGCAGACATGGTTGCAAAAGCCCTCTTAAAGGAGAAGGGAGATTCAGCAACACTGAAGAAAGTATTTTATCAAGCAATTTGCAATATCAACTGCGGATTGATATTTGGGTCAAGGTAAAGGGATAACACATTTAGCATTACTATTGCTTCTTACGTCTTCAAGTGCTATTCTACATAAAATCAACAGTTCATATCCGTACCCAACCGAACAAAGATTTGTCAGTATGCCCAGATCCAGAGCATATATTTGTTTTCAGAACTAGTCATCCAGTTTTAGCGGGGTTTAGAAGTAATGTACGGATGCGTCTGGAGTTCCCCATTATTTTTCTTATCCACAATCCTTTTTTACTTGATGTTTTTATAAAGCTAGATGGTAAAATTATTTTGTGTTTTGACACACATTACTTTTCAGTCTTGGAGCTTTAAAATGTTGTCATTCTACGTGGTGTTTGTCCTTTGTAGGACGCATTTTCATCTATTTACGGAGTGCTGATTTTTTTTATACAATTATTGTATAAGAAAAATCAATATTGAGTAAGCTTTAAAACTTTTTCTATTTAAATACATAAAATTATGACATAATACGTGTCAGTGGTACTTTAAGGATTATTAAAGAAGTTGTTTGGCAAAAAAGTATTCTTCGTTCATACAATTGATCATATTCAACAAGGAGTTGTATTTATTATATATCTACTTATAAAGGTAGATAGTTGCGATTTACGCATTTGAAGTAGCCGTTTCATGGTCGATAAAGAAGAACGAAATAAAATATAAAAGGTATATCAGGTGCATCGTTTATTGCAAAATAATAATGTTTATAAACATGTATTTTATGATCTTCTAGTAGGTTCAAGATGTACTGTAATACACGGGGAAACAAGGATCTATTAATACCGAGCAAACGACTTTTGTTTTTTAGATATTTGTTTTCGACGATACTTTGATATGGTGAATATAAAAAAGTCAGAATAGTTTAAACTAGAGTTCGAGTAACAACCCATCCATTAGAAATAGAGTCTGGTATAACCATGTCAAAGTTCCAGTAAATGAACGAAAACGTCAGTTGCGCAAGTCACTTTTAATTCAATTGCTATTTTATTTGCATATAAAGAGAAATACTGTTGGAAAAGTTTGTTGCATAATGTTATATATAATGAAACCCTGAAAAATCTCTTTTAACTTTCTTTTCTCTAAACCTAATGTATCGGGTAAATTAGCGAAGGCTGGCATGTTTTACCATATTGTTATGTTTATTTTATTAACACCTGTAAATAAGGCTTCAAAACGTTTAATGTGAATAAAGTATCTCCAAAAAATATCTCTTTCATTTCCCCTTAAGAAATTTAAAACGGATTTTCTTTTTTTTTGCACCCATATTGTAAATACACCTATTGTGTTTGAAGATTTATTTCGTTTCGTGCCCGGTATTGAGCTTGCTTGTTCGCCAAAGTGTTATATGCGCTCAAGTATTGTATCTTGAATAGGCCCCCAGGTTGTAAGAAACAGTTCGTGCAAAACAACTTCTTAATTAAGGAGGAATGTGGGGGGAAATGCAAATGTTTTACCCATTATTAATACAGAAAAGAAAACTACAGGGTCGGTTCTACTTTACAGCTGGCAAAAGACTAAATTGTAATTTTGAAGGATGTGAACAAACATGGCCACTTTTTGATGAATTGTTTTCTCAAGTTTTCCTATACACATGTAGCAAAAACGCCAGTGTTTTCCATAATTATTGTATGCTTGTTAACTATTGAATAATTCTACGCCTATCTTCTATTATTTGACTCTTTCAGATATGAGTACACCGACAGTGAGTTCCAAGAGTTTATCTGCTTGATGGACCAGCTGCTTCAGAGACAGGGTGTTAAAAATCCACTCAACTTTTTCCCTATCTTGCAAAAATTGCCCGAATCAAAGAAGGTATGATCAGAAGCTGGTAAAATATCGTCACAAGTTCCATTGTAGTTACAAAATACCATTATTTGTATCCATCTTTATGCCCATCCCGGCGAAGATTCATCTTTCGCTTTGGTATTTCACCGGTACTGGTTGCGGTATTTTTGAAATCGACAGATTAGCCTTCAAAGTAATACTGAGATTGATTATTTTTTGCCCGCCCGCTTAGCTTAGTAAGTAAGAGCGTTGGTCTACCGATCTCGGGGTCGCGAGTTCGATCCTCGGGCGGGGCGTATGTTCTCCGTGACTATTTGATAAACGACATTGTGTCTGAAATCATTAGTCCTCCACCTCTGATTCATGTGGGGAAGTTGGCAGTTACTTGCGGAGAACAGGTTTGTACTGGTACAGAATCCAGGAATACTGGTTAGGTTAACTGCCCGCCGTTACATGACTGAAATACTGTTGAAAAACGGCGTTAAACCCAAAAACAAACAAACAAATACTGAGATTGAAAACGGTTATCTATTCAAGATACTGCAGACTGCTGTGGCATATGGCCTTCAAACTTGTCCCTATCAGTCTTGGATGGCTAGTATGTCAATGGTCAAGATCATAGTGATATTGAGTCCAAATAAGCGGAATAAAGTTGTGCCTACGTAGAATATCCGGTATCCTGCGGTGAAGAAATTGCGTCTTTGGCAGTGCGGGATTGGGAGATGTCAAATTTATTTAAAACATTTACGACATTACGGCAATAGTTCATTGACAAACTGACCGTCAAGACAAAAACAATTTTCGACCAATAAACTTAGACTGAAAATAACCATTTACTTCCGATAAATCATCAGACATGGAGGAAAAGGATGGGGGAATGCACGTTTTACAAACAACTCTTGTCCGGGGTAATCTCCAAATGAACTGAAGCAATTATTTGTATACATGTGTATACACATGTTTGATTATGAAGAAAGGTTAATGTTATTTGAACCATTCTTGTGTAACCATCCGAGTAACATGTCATATGAGCAGGTTCGAACCAGCCGCTTGCAGACATTTATCTACACTGACTTTAAGTTAAGGCTACTTGTCTACTGTAATCCACTAAGTTACGAGGAAGAGCGAGAGAGAGAGTGAGAGAATATAATAGTACATCATGTGTAAATACGCTGTCTGACATAATTAAGAGACAAAACGGTCGTGTCACAATTGACTGACTTGACAATTTACAGCCTGTCTAGTGTAAATCCGCTGATATTTATTTAGAAAAGGCGAAGCTTTCACAGCAAATTCATTAAATATGTCAATGTCAAGCTCTCAATTAGTCCGATATACCGCTTTAATCCCAAGAGAGAGAGAGAGAGAGAGAGAGAGAGAGAGAGAGAGAGAGTTGGGTTTTACGGCGAATCGACACAAACTGGTTATATACCGCCGATTAATCCCAAAAGAGAAATTGTCTTTAGAAATGATGTATTCTTTAAAAACATAAAAAATAAATATCGCTTTTAGATTTAACACTGAACCGAACCGTAAGCCGGGTGGATAGGCTGATATATACTTTTAATTAAAGTATATTTTTCTCCATTTCTATAATTATCAATATCAAACTGTTTTACAGACAAAGGAAACAAAATGTGTCATATCAAAGGTCTCAGAATTTATCCACACAAAAATTGCAGCTGCAAGAGAAAAGTTCGACAGTGGTAACATTGGCAGCCTTTTAGATGCTTATCTAGCACAAGAAGATGCCGAAAATTCTGTAACAGGTAACTGACTACGTATATAAAAAACATTTATTTCATTTATCCGAATGTTCTTAATTGTAAGTCCTTGGTGTACCTCTTTAGACACTTAGCTCACCTGTAGATTTATAGCATTATAAGAACTTCGCATAGAGAAAGACAAGTGAAACATAGGTACAGGAATGTCAACTTAATTAATATGTTATGTATCATATATTTAGTACCCCTATAATTTACATGGTGGAATTAACAATTTGCCGATAGAGATAATGTAGCATGAACGTTTCGTATGATATACACTATTTGCTTTCATCTGTGGAATTTGAAATGAGGTAATATATATAAGACTTTTTTGACTAACTTTTTGTGTATTTGTTTCTAACAAAGAGGAAAAGAGTTAAATATTTATCTTATTTCATGTTCCAAAAGATAAATTACATGACTGATAATCCTAAGCCAGCCCGCGTGTTTAATCCCGCAAGATGTTGTGACGTATTAATTTGACAAAATATGTTTAATTCAATCGTTGCTGTTGATATTTTTTTCCAGAGGAAAACGTGTACCATATTGTGAGGGATTTCTTTGTGGCCGGGACTGAAAATGTTGCAATCGGTCTAGTATGGCTCATTGGGTATATGGCGATACACACAGACGTGCAGGAGAAATGTAGAAATTGTATTGTTGAGGTAGTCGCCGTTAAGTTTGATGGATTATTTTGTAACAGTCTTTACAGTTCGAACTTATTCTCTGCCGTTAATAAAACTCAGTATTTGGCAAAAGTAACATCAACTTTGTTTTAACCACAATCAGGGTTTAACATATCTGGATGTATATTGCAATGCGACATTTTTACGTCACTGCATCTAGTTTTCGGACCTTTCGTCTGCCTGACCCCTCGGTTTCCGATCAATAACTGAAGTCTATGTCAAGGTAGCGATGAGCTTGATCTTAAAATCTGTTTCCCGATCGAACAACTAAAGAACAGTTGGCTTACGGTCGTCAGAATTCAAAGCACATTTGCCTTCGATCAGCAGACGACTCCTTTTACAATAGGGGTCAGTAGGTCAAAGATCAAGGTCACGGTTTGCGAGCGAATACTGAAGAACGTCTTGGCTTACGGTCGTCAAACGCCGTAGGATGATTTCCTGTGGTCAGTAGATGATTCTTACGTTTTCCAGGGATCAGTAGGTCAAAGGTCAAGGCCACAGTTATCTCGAAACTGACAATAGTTTCCGCTTCGTAACTTAAGAACTTCAAACTTATTGTCTGTGGTCAGTAGACGATCTTTTTTGTTTTGTTTTTGGGTTAGTAGGTCAAAGTCCCAGTGATATTGCCTGTGGTCAGTTGATGACTCTTATGGTGTTTGAGGTCAGTAGGTCAAAGGACAAGGTCATAGTGTTTTTGGCACTTGAAATGACGCGGGCGTCATGGAAGTCAGACATGTTTTACAAACAGCTCTTCTTTTTGTTTTCTATTTTTACTTTACAGTTTTATATATTTCATACCAAGTAAATCTCAGGTCACGATTTATCATTCGTTTTTCCTTTGCTTTTTTAGGCATTTTTATTCTTCAAAGTTTTGAATTGTCCAGTCTGGTTTACCCTCGCAGCATGCATCATTTTCAGACATGAATAGACCGATTTAGAGAAAAACATGCAACTTTGTTACTTTTAATAACTTTATGTTAAAATGCCTATTTATGCCCCTTTCGAAAAAAGAGGGGTGTATTGTTTTACAGATGTCGGCCGGTTCGTAGATCAATTCGTTTCCGGTTGATAACTCAAGAACGCTCGGGCCTAGGATCATGAAAGTTGATAGGAAGGTTGGTCATGACCAGCAGATGACCCTATTGATTTTGAGGTCAGTAGGTTAAAGGTCAAGGTCACAGTAACCTGGAACAGTTAAACCGTTTCCGGATGATAACTTGAAAACGCATGGGCTTAGGATCATGAAAGATAATAGGGAGGTTGGTCATGACCAGCAAATTACCCCTATTGATTTCGAGGTCAGTAGGTTAAAGGTCAAGGTCACAATAACCTGGAACAGTTAAACCGTTTCCGGATGATAACTCGAGAACGCTTGGGCTTAGGATCATGAAAGTTAATAGGGAGGATGGTCATGACCAGTAAATTACTCCTATTGATTTTGAGGTCAGTAGGTCATAGGTCAAGGTCACAGTGACTCGGAACAAATAAATAGTTTCTGACGATAACTTGAGAACGCTTGGAATTAGTATCATGAAACTTAACAGGGAGGTTGGTCAGTCATGACCAGCAGATCACCCCTATTGATTTTGAGTTCAGTAGGTCAAAGGTCAAGGTCACAGTGACCCAGAACAGTTAAACCGTTTCCAGATAATTACTCAAGAATGCTTGAGTCTAGGATCATGAATGTTGATAGGTTGGTTGATCATGACCAGCAGATGACCCCTATTGATTTTGAGATCAGTAGGTCATAGGTCAAGCTCACAGTGATCTGGAACAGTTAAACTATTTCCAGACGATAACTTGAGAACGCTTGGGCTTAGGATCAGGAATACTTGGATAGGGAGGTTGATAATGACCTGCAGATGACCCCTGTTGATTTTGAGGTCAGTAGGTCAAAGGTCAAGGTCACATTGACCCAGAACAGTAGAACTATTTTTCCAAATTACTAGAGAATGCTACGGCCTAATATCACATTTGATATGAAGGTCACGTGTGACCCATAATTATTGATTTGAGGTCAGTACGTGAAACGTCCAGTTCACAGTGGCCAAATAACTTCTGTTCCTTGTGCAGTTACTGAATGCATCCAGGGGGATGGATGTGTGCGTGGTGGGGGTGGGGGGGGGGGGGGGCATTTCGTGTTCTACGAACTCTTGTTTCAACTAGGCCTTAAATGTCATAATTTTGTCTTTGAAACAGCATTGTCGAAAATCACGTGTCTTATTCCACTTCTTTATATCGTCATCATCATCATCTTCATCATCACCACCACCACCATCATTATCATAATAATTATTATTATTATTATGTAGAGCACCGATTAAGTCACCTGCATGTATCTGACAATGATATAAAATTCTAAAATGCATTTTTACTGCAGTTATCATCTGTGAATAGTATATTAATAGAAGCTGACGTCTGATTCTCTTTGCTCATCTCAACAACACCTAATTTTTTGATATTTTATAATTATCATATTCAGACGTTAGGTGGCAAGCAGACAGCGGATATGGAGGATATAAAGAAGATGCCGTATGTGGAAGCTACCGTGCAAGAGGTTCTTCGCCTAGCTAATATCGGTGGGTCATTTTCCTTTAACATATTTTGGCGGGTTTTATTTGTTTCAGCAATATTTAAAAACATTAATGTTACCTAATAAACATGTTTAGATTTCCATGCAGGACTTATAGACAATTTCCATCGAAGTCTAGGGAAAACAATCTGGGGCTTTGCGTCTGGTATAAAAACATATTGTATTTCGCCATACTATTTCATGATCTTTGTTTATACTTTGTTATACTTCTTGTATAGAGAATCTACTTATGTATCCCATCAGTGTCTCATATGTTTAATCAAGTCTGCCAGCGTCAAAGTCCTCTTGTTGTTGCACATGATGAAGCCTCCAGTGAGACCCCTTTTCCGTCATAATAATGAAAACTAACGAGCGTTCTCTCATATCCCTGTTTGTTCAGGGTTTTTTTAACATAATAATTATATGGAGCATAATAACATGTATACTTAAGTTATTTATAGTGAATATAAGCTTTCAAACTGAAATGAAGTAGTTTGAAATAATACGAGAAAGTGATCTCACTATTTATCAGTGATATCTTCACATTACTGAAAGGTCGTCTTGCTTGAGCATGCATAAACGCTGTTAAACCTTGCTCGTTTAGAATAAAAATGATTAAAATAGTGAAAAAGCCTATCAAAACTTATCATGATCGAAGTGATATTCAGTGTTTTACATCACTCAGATGTATTGCATTCGTCCATGTGTCCTCAGTTTGTATGATGTATATTATTACATGACCCCTTATATAAATCGCCGGGCACTAGGTTGCGCTTTATGACAGGTCTTTATTCAATAACAAAATCTTTGGAAAAATCCTTTGTAAGCATAGAACGCAACCAAGCAACATAATAGCAGACTCGGTTTGATTGAGTCTTTTCTTGAGAGATGAGGAAGTGTGCAACACACATCGCGCTTAAGCGGAATTCTATTAAAGGCTCATAATGCTTTTGTTTATAATGCGACTGCCACATTTTTTTGTGAAGAACAAGAAATATTTTCATGTGCACTATTGAAACAGTGCTTTTCTAAAGTTGTAATATAACATAACATCTATTAGGACATATGTTTTTAGCATAAAAATTAATGCATTATGGAACTTTATCGTAACATTGAATGTTATGCAACGCAAACTGTTATCTTACTGTTTCAGCACCATTGTCAGTACCTCATGCCGTGCATGAAGAGGTCGAATTTGAGGGGTTTATAGTTCCAAAAGACACAATGGTTTTAACGCACCTACAGTCTGTTCATACTGATCCGAATTACTGGGAAGATTCAGAAACATTTAATCCAGACAGATTTATTGGAGCGGAAGGCACACTTGAAAAGAAAGACGCATTTTATCCATACTCCATAGGTAAGACAGACTCAAGTAGTCATTTCTTACCTTTGTGGAAGTAGCGTTCCATTAACTCAAGACTGATGAATAGTGAAAATCAGTTAAAAACTGACGGAGTTGTTAACAAAATATAGACATATGATTATCATTGGAGACTACAATGTTCATACCAGTCAAATAAAAGAAATAGCACACAATTATTGTTAGCACTATGCTTTGTTTTCCTGAGATTCTTGAAAAAATATACATGTATTATTTTCAATTCCAATTTGAAAACTGTTAGCTTTGGAAAACACAGGTATGTATGGTAGTGTTCAGAAGGTCACAGTACCATTGCCAGGGAGATACGGGACTTAAATTCCTTTAAGACACGCTTTTTTATACAAACTGTGTAACTGCGTTACTGGAAATGATGAAAAATGATATTCTTTACATTTTAGGTTCAAGATATTGTCTTGCTGCAAAACTGGCGCAAATGGAACTGCTCATTACATTTAGCACACTTTTGAAACGTTTTAAATTTACCGATGGTCCACAGTCTTTAAATCCAAGCCAACCTGGCGCTTTTGTTGAACCGCAGAATTTCAGTGTTACTTGGACGCCAATAGAATCAGTGAACTAGATGTCATACGTTTTATGTTGCGGACTAGCATTAATTAGAAAACTGTTGGAGAAGTAACATAGAAACTAAAACATCAAAAAGTGGAAGTGTTTCTTGTGCATCTGTGCATCTGTTGAAGGTTACCAATCAGTACATCTGAAAACATAATTATGCAAATTTTGGATACATATAGCGATTAGAAGTGTCAAAGTGTGGACGATATATAGTTCATGAATTATTCTAATTATTACATATAAAAAGACGTTAACGCAAGTAATATATTACTGATCCTAAAATAGTTTGTCCTCTATATCGATTCTCCCAGAAAAGTAACCATTGACATATACCATATATCAAGTTCTGAAATATTGTATTTTTTGCATTGTATTTGACAAGTGATGTTATTGCTAAGTTTTGAAAATGTAGAGATAGTACTTACCAGAAACTCTATATTTATACGTATTAACGTCCAACTTCTACATGTAGGCTATGCGATGCAGATCTAAAGCTTTCGTATTGTTTTCCTCAGTAAATTGCTTTCAAATATATCTAAATATGTCTCGGAAAAGAATTTGACTTTAAACAGAATATGATATTCTAATTTTGATAAATTCTGAGTCGACACTTTCCACTTTTGTGTGTACTGATCGCGTAACCGTTCAAACATACCATAATAGTTACAGTTGGAATCAAACTCCAACAAGACATCACTAAAACCTAAACTGTCCCTCAAAATGTTTATTTTATGAGACCATTAATTAACATTTTGGCTTTTGAATTCTTCAGTTAATTATCCATACATAGTAGGCATATCTTAGTTCTTCCCTATTTTGATCCAAATAATTGAAGATTCTCTCTCTTATGGCAATAGACAATGGAAAACGGCAATGTTCTCCAAAACAAGGCAAGTTCGGGGTTCAATTACTCACACCCAAGACATGTTTACAACATTTTAATTGTACTTTATCAATTTCTTTAAAATCTTAGAATCGTAAATTTCCCAAATATCAGGTGCAACCATTGAATCAAAAAGTGACAGATCATTTAGTTAAAAGATATCTCTGTTCTTATATTTTCTGGTCATGTTCGGTATTATTCAGATACTGAACCGCTAACCGGGCAATAGTAAACAGGTTTGACTATAACCCGGAAAGCCATTAAATAAGTGTTTTATTATTGCACATTCATATCTCTCATGAAGAGGTTCGGTCAAACCAAGTATGCTATTATTGTGATTGTTTGCATTTAAGACTTCCAGAGGATGTTGTCTTAAATTTTCTTACGCCTTTGTTTAAAAGTGATTGTTAAATATATATACCTTTGCTAAGGGATAGTTTATTTGTTTGCTAATAATAATGCTATAAATTAGTTGTAAATAAAACTAACTATTATATTCGTCTACATATCATAATATACTACCCTTTACATGACAAAGTGGAATATTGTATTGACCATAATACACATCCTCTATCTCGCTGTATTTATTACCCGCCTAGTGTAAATATTCAGTTCAGATATGGTAATATAGTTTCTAAACTATAAATCATTGAGCTATTAATTATTTACTAGGTTCATTATAATTAATGTTGTCATATTTACTCGCATACCATGTACATGACCTCTACCTGGCATTCAGTTATCCTTTTCTTCGTTTGGATAGTTTGGAAAGTTTACAGGTTACGGATGAGGAAATTAGCTAAATCTCCCCTAGCTCAATCGTTATTCATCCCACCGGCAGATAAATGGTTTGTTAACTGAATCAACCATTTATGTAGAGCATTGCACATAAAACTACTCGGTAATTACATTTTAGTGGAATTTACGCACAAGAATAAAAAGTCCTTTTTATCTACTTGGAAGAGTTACACAGTTAGATGATGAACACGGAAACTGTTGTCTGTTAGGCATGCAGAGAGAAGGCCCTGAACGTAGGCTTTTCTTAAGATCGTATTACAATTAGACAACGGGAAATCAGCAGACAAATTGTTGAAACTACAAACTGTTGCTAGCATAAGACTCGCAGAAGGATGGGTAGGTTCCAATCTAAAAGAAAAAAGTTATATCCCTGGCTCTTACATTTCAGTATAAATCCAACTAAAATGAGAATACCTGCGTTCGTTCTCCCGCAAATAACGTTTCCAGAAAATCAGAGATGGAGAACAAATATTTGCAGAACAATGTTTTCTGTTAAGTCGTTAGTGATACGAAAAATATTTGCCTCGTCCGGGGACCGAAGTTACAACCTCATGATCCTTATCACGCTATCTCTATTGTGTAAAGTGGCGAATCCCATCCATTAAGAAAATAAAAATGTATAAATTATAGACATGACTTGAATGTAGATATTTATAATACTGGTTAATTCACTTGCATAATTCTTATTGTTGAACGCTTTTACTTACTGTCATTTCAGGCTAATTTGTATGTTTAAATTGTTCGCGAACGATATTATCTCACGATGAAATGCAAAGTTTAATGTAAACATCTGAAGCACGTATTTGTACAATTTTTATATACGCATGAAAGGGTTGTTTGTACAACGAAAACAAACTTGTTTTGTAATATGCTTTCTACATGCATAATGAAAGAAAAAAACTGATTTTATGAATTGTATTAATTAAGTAGGGCTGATTAAATTTACACCGAAACGCAATTTGTTTCACCAGTCAGTCATTCAATGTTCGTCGGTTTTACGGCGCACCAACACAGTATCGGTTATATGGCGCCAAACAGGACTACAAATTTTGGTTTCATATCTCATTTACACTGAAATAAAAACATGAGGTATGGAATCAAAATTTGCATACCTGGTGGAATCACAGAGTTACAGCAAAACCAAGTGTTAAGACACTATTAGTCGCCTCTTACGATCATGTAAGGGTAAGGCAGTGGTTCCAGTTCTTTTCATACACAGATCGTCCCAGAACCACATGAGGCTCATTAGTACATGAAACAGTGTATGTGATGACAGATTGTCATGTCTTGATTACTTGAAGTAACTGCATTTGTCATTAGTAACTAAATAAGGAAGATAATACGCATAGTGATAAAATCTTAGCACCCACACACATATATACATGTACGTCCCGCATACTTAAACTATCACTTACGCGTTACTGCTGTAACTGCACTGTTTGCTATGGCGTTATCGCAAAAGGATAAAAAAGAAGGTCATTCCTTTGGGACCAGTGCTCTATGCTTCGGGAAATGTAACATAACTGAAAGGGATGAAATGCTTATAAAGGCGCATGGGGATGTTCTTTATATGTGAATATATTCTGACATGATAAAGTAAACAACATTTGTATTCGGTATATTACATTTAACACGTAACAGGACATCAACACTTTATCTTAACAAGATAGCACGAAACTGCAAATATACACATACTAAACGTAATATGTGTTTTGTGTATTTGCAGTAAAGTTCCAAAGCGGTTAGGTGCAAGACAAATGAATGTTTACCAGCACTGGGGGATTAAAACTATAGGGCACTAACAGAGAAGTGGATGTACATACCTTTTCTTCGTGCATGACCAGTCTTTACAAACGTTTAAGCTAAGCAAGTTTCCCATCAATGTTCTGTCTTGTGTTGCTTTAATAACAAGAATAGTCTTACATTACGAACATCAACGAGGTTAATATGGGAAAACCACTGGTGCGTAATGATCATTACAATATGTTAAAATCCCAAGTTTGTTTGTCACTTGCTTTCAAGTAAATTTTTGTGATAGCAACCAAATCCATTATTGAGGGTAGGGAGGCGGGGGCACTTAGGTTTGCCCTGTCCGTATGTCAGCCCGTCCGGTTGTCAGTACGCCTGCATTTATATCGTAGGATTGCTAATCAGCATATGAAGGTATGTACCTGGGGTGTGTTTCGGGTCATTGACTTAGCCAACATATTCATAAAGTGGTTAAGGGGACGCATATTGCTACATTCACAGTTCATACAGCAATGCAGAAGGGGTGCATATTCAAGAAATCGATGGTGGGAAAATAAAAAACATATTCCTAAACTGATATAATACTGATGGACACCTGTAATATTCAGTATTTTGTGGATAAGGATGTGGTACTATGAATGTAATAGGAAAACAGAGGTCTTTGTGAAAGTACATTCAACACAAAATATTAAGCTTTTGAATAAGGAAAAAACAGGTTTTTTACAATAACAGTGTTCCAAATAATGTTGAAGGGATGAGATTTTCTTTCTAACACACCAGGTTTGCTTAAACATGTAAAAATTTAACGCCACGTCAGTTCATCTCGGGATGGACGCCATATTTCTCATTGATAAAAAATGTAAACAAAAAAATCAGAGTGGGATTAGCATTGCAAGGGCATAACATGACATTCTACACAATGTATACCTTAGAACAGATATCTAAGATGCTACACAGGTCAGGCGGGTTAAATGCATAATGTCGATCACTTGAAATTCATCTTGAAAAGGTGGTTAATTTTAGTTTGTTTACATGGTTTTTAATTTTCCCACGACTTCTCGGCGATTCACTGCAAATGTATTACTGCGACGGACGAAAGGTAACTCTAATAAACAACGGGAGACAACTTAGGTGTAAGCACGTGTACGATTTTAAAAAAAAACCATGTCGATGATTATAATTTCTTATCAAATGATGAATCCTATTCAGATATTCGTCTTTAATATTAGAAAATTATTAATTTCTGTGGACATTTGTCAAAAAATATTACTTACAGTGGACTACTTTGCGCATCAAACTGGTTTCCGCTTCAGTTGTGAGGCACTTCCGTTATACTTTTTGACAACAATAACAAAACACAAAATGAATCAATAAAGTCACTTATAAACCGACTGCTACTTAAATCAGTGTAAGTAAAGTTGTTGTTACAACATTATACATGTTCGTTACGTTATGAGATAAAGTTTATCTTGAACTGCATAATCCATTAATTACGTTTAGATGATACTGCATTTACAACTTATTTGACCCGTTTTTTACGTGAATGACAGCATTCTCGTGCAACTCGTGCAAACAGAGTTATGAAAAGTATGGTGGAGAATTCAAGGACAAATTATAAATGACATTAAAGTGAGGATAACTGTATATTCGTCCAGTTTTGATCATTAACATTCCTGCTATGTATTAGTAAGTTTTGTGAACAAGATAAGAATGTTACTTTTGCACATATACACATTGATTGGACCTCTCAACCAAATTTCATACCTTATTTTAGGGATTTTTAAGACAATACATTTTCAAAAGTTTGTTGAATGTGTTTTGATATTTAAGTGCATTGTAGTTCATGAATACCAAGTTAAAAATTAATAATGTCAACATTTTTAGGCCTTTATTGTAAGCCATTAGACTTCTGTAACGATAAATGTTTAATGTATTAAGGGGAATATACTCTTTTAGTTTTGGAATGTGGCATTCCTTGACCACCGTATCTTTTCTTATGCACTACTTTGTAAACAAACTAAATAATGGGTTTTAGCTCACATATGCGAAATGAAAAGCAATACAGTGAACTTATTTCACATTCTTTCTTTAAATTAGAATCTGTAGGACATTGATAAATGTTTGGACAAAGTGAAGCACTATTATTTTCGCACCAAAAAGTCTTAATTGTTGACTTTGAATGTACACAAGAAGTCTTATGTAATTCAACAATAATTTTCTTGTTTCAGTTTTTCTCATTTTATTTTAGTGAGCAATCCTTTGTGTACTTATAAAAGTTGAAACAGTATTCATTTCATTTACCAAAACCTTGTACTTTTTTGCAGGTAAATTTTATAATACCCCACCCACTTTTTTCTAATTTCAAAGTATGCGTCCCCTTAAAACGTTTGTGTCGCACGTATCTCAAAAAGTATTTGACCTAGGGTTATGAAGCATTATAGGAATGTTATTCAGCATGTGATTTTGTACACCTTAGGTTTACCCGAGAGTTTACCCTGCAAGACCAGAGTTGTGACCCCTTACCTTGTCAAAAATCTGCCTGTAGGGTCAAAAGTTTATGTAGGACGTAAGAAATGCTGTTAAGTAAACCCGATGGATGCTCCCCGAAGTATGATTATTGTATTTTAAAAGTGGGAGCATACCCCTTTGTATTGAAGGTTCCAGAAAGTAGTTGTTGAGAAAACGCATGCACAAGATATGAGCATTTCCTCTGAAGCTTCGCTTAATTTCCACCTGAGATTGATGAGGACTACACCGGAAAAGGATTGCAATAACTCAGACCCAGACACGAAGATAATGTGTGCATCTCCCCTTGAAAGTGAAGCTCAATTGAATTAATACTGATTTCCAGCCAAAGGTTGCTGAGAAATACTCCGGACAAGAGTGGAGCTTTAGTTTACTGATGTTGAATAATCAAAGGGCAATAACTCAGTGAAAATTCATCCGACTGGAACATAAAGATAATATGCGCATCTCCTCTTGGAAGTGAAGCTTTCTGAAGAAGGTTCTTAGAATCACCGGCAAGTAGTTGTTCAAAAATACACGTACAAGATATGCACATCTCCTCCTCTTGGGAGTAAAGCATCCCATGAAGTTTCTCCGAATATCAGCCAGAGGCTGTTTAGAAATACTCCGGGCAAGGATGGCGCTATAGTTTACTAATGTTGAATTATCAAAGGGCAATGACTCAGTGGAACTCATCCGACCAAAACAGGAAGACAATGTGCCAACCTTCTCTTGCGAGTGAAATGAAACATCCTATTAATATTTGCTGAATTCTAGGCAAAGGTTGTGGGGAAATACTCAAGACAAGGATGGCACTATAGTGGTTAATGATAAATAACCCCAGTGAAAAATTTTCTGACCAGATCAGGAAGATAATAATATGCACACGTCCCCTGGGAAATGATTTATTTGTTGGGTTTAACGTCGCACCGACACTATTATAGGTCATAGGGCGACTCTCCAGCTTTGATGGTGGAGGAAGGCCCAAGGTGCTTCTCTGTGCATTATTTCATCATGGACGGGCACCGACCTTCCGTAAGCCAGCTGGATGGCCTCCTCACATGAAGATTTCAACGTCTCGGAACCGAATCCTTCTATGAAGTTTCTTAGATTCAAGCAAGTGGTTGCTGAGAAATACTCCGGACTGCTATAGTTTAGTAATGATTAATCAAAGAGCAATTACTCAGCGAAGTCATCCGACTGAAACATGAGGATAATTCGCTCTCCGAACAGGAAATGGTGCACAATATCGCAATTCTCTACCAACAACAATTTTAGCATAGTTCTTAGTATATGGATATCAAGTTATCAATAAAACAAAGAAAAATATGAGTTATAAATCAATCAAGAAAATGGCCTTAATAATTAACCTCACATCTACCTATCTTCCAAGTAAAATTGATGATCAACAACAACTTTCCTACATTTAAATAAAAGTGCACCAAGCGTACCTCGATGAATATAATTGAGGATTATTCATCAGTATAACTCCGTTTTAGGTCCTTGCAAGGTACTGTATGTCGCGGTGTCGAAAGCCCGAGATGTTTTCAATGTTTGAACTGTCCGTCCGTGAGGCTGTTGTTTTCTTCTGTACATAACTCCTTAAATCTTCCACTTTTTATCCAGTTAAAATAAAACTTTGTATACATAGCCATGCACATATTGTGGAGACTTTCATGTCCGATTCCATTTTATCTGCAGTAACGGCCCATTTTCCAACATTCTAATATAACAGCTACAACCAAACTATGTACTCCATATGTCTGCAGTTTCCATCAAGTAGAAAGAAATTTAGTACATCATTAGTTTGAAGTGGACATGTGCATACTATTGAGACTTTCATGCCAGATTTTTTTTCTGGCCTGAAACCCCTTTTTCCAGCTTTGAATTAGAACATGGTGTACTCTTTTTTTCATTTTCGCTTCAGTTCAAATGATTCCTGGTTGATATCATCAAAGTCAATCACTTAAGCAGTTTGTCAGGAGCTAGATATTTGACAATTGTATTTTTAGTTATGTCCCTTTTTGACTATGATATAACTGAGGCATTCTCAGGGGATATGTATCATACAACGTTGGCATCATTATTGTAAGGGTTTATTTGTAATTCCGCGTGTGGAAAAGAATGTGCAAGAATGTTGCAAATCTATTATTGACGTCTTTCGTAATAATTCTATACATTATGACAAAAGTCGTCATTAATTTTAATCTACATGGCACATTGTACGCCACCAAGCAATACAATATATTGCAGAGAATTCGTTAGAGATAATAATATGTGCAACACCATCATCCCAGAAACCAGAAATTGACGAGACCGGCTAATTAAATAGCAAACATTCTGGTGCTAAGCAAACAGTTTTAACAATCTTTCTTTAGTACTTTAAATCTGAATACAGTAAAGGTTACACACTTATCAAGAGTACTCCTTTGGACAAATATATTTCAAGACCAAAAGACCAGGTTTGATCATGGTACCAGTATATCTGTAATCAAAACAAAGTTCCAGTTGTCAGTGGTGCTTGTGTAAAGGCAACCTGGCCATTAAATGAAGAATATTGTAGGTCCATGTTACTACTACACTGGCCTAATTGGAGACGTCTTACAGACATCAAAGGTAATGAAACTTGGCTTGAGGCTTTTCAGCAAATTGTTACTTCTGAAATGTGCCCAACCTTTGTTCAAGCTGACGTTGAACGTGCCAAAAGAAACATCAATCCTGAAATAAACAATGGGGACGAATCAGATGATTCCGACGAGAACTCTGATGATCAGCCTGAATGGATGGAACTAATACAACCTCGTCCAAATTTTAAAAATGATACTGATGTACCACAATTTCTCACCATGACTGGAGTGTGGCCAACAAAGAGTATCCTATAGGGTATGGTCTTAAATGGTTGGAATCACTATCTGGACACAAGGAAATAATCAGTGATGTTTCTCAGGTTGATGTTCATACCTTGAAAAGTTTAAATGCTCAACAAAGATTTGCTTTTAATTTTGTTTTATCAAAATCGATAAAACATCAACAAGACCCCTCTTCAATGGAACCACTATGCTTGGTTATATCAGGCACTGCAGGTTCTGGAAAGTTTTTCCTAATAAAGTGCCTTGTGTTTGCCATTAGAAAATTATACAACAACACAAATGTTGCTCAAGTCCTTCGTCCAACTGGCAACAGTGCTAATCTTATCCAAGGAAGAACCATCCATGATTTTTTGAAAATTCCAACTGGTCGCAAATCAACAAAGGAAATGGTTGTGCCAGATGGAACAATTGCACAAACCCTTCAGGAAAACTGCTGTGAACTCAAAGCACTTATTATAGATGAACAGTCACTTGTTGGATGTAAAAACTTGGGTTGGATGGAATTTCATACAAAAATAGGCATGAAATCTCTTGATAAATTTTGGGGTGGCCTCTCCGTTGTTATATTTCTTGGAGATGATGTTCAGCTGCCACCTGTTTGCGATTCACCTGTTTATCTACCAAAATCTAGCAGTCCAGCTGGTATACATGGTGCTCGTGTGTGGAAAGAATTCAATAATGTTGCTGAACTAGTAATAATCGAACGCCAAAACAAGGATCAAGAAAGACTTAAACATGTTTTAATGTCACTTCGTCAGTATCAACTTCAACCCGATGATGCTATTTGGCTTCAACAATTTCAGTGGGATAATAATTATTAGGTTAAAGTTTGGAGAAAATTTCATTAAAGAAATGGCAGAAAATGGCCTTTTTGTTTTTCCTACCCATACCCTTGAAATGACACATAATTTGAAACAACTGTTAAAAGCCAATGAACATGAACCTGTTGCCAAAGTCTGTGCCATCAATACAGGTCCTCATGCAAAGTCTGCACAAGCAGAGAAGACCGGAGGATTGCTTGATACCCTTTTTGTATGTGTGGGTTCAAAAGTCATTTTAACAAGCAACGTATGTGTTCAATATGGCCTTTACAATGGATCCATGGGTGTTGACCAAGACATCATTTATCTAGATGGCCGATGTCCCCAAAACTCCTTGCCTGATGTTATAATGGTCTCATTCTCAAAATACAATGGGCCACCATTTTTACCTGATCAACCAACTATTGTTCCAGTAGTACCAATTGAAAGGAAAATAGACTGTTTCTGCTTTTCATGTAAGCGAAAGCAAGTCCCTCTAAGGTTAGGATGGGGCACAACTATTCATCGTTGTCATGGGATGACCATAGGAAAGGGACATCTTAATAGATACATAGTCATACATCCCTGTTTGTTGCATTGTCTAGAGCAAAAACAGCAGGAGGAGAAAAAGAACTTCCAGACTTTGCCTGGAACCAAGACATTCTAGTGAATGAGGATAGATTATGCTTAAAAATTAATACACCTTCCACAAGAGCAAGAAATGAAGAAATTAAAAGGCTTCATTACCTTGCCAGCAAAACAGAACAGACATTCAGTCACCTCTATCCATCTGCCATTTTTGAAGACATTATCAACACCATTTTTAAAAAATCATCTGCTGTAGAAGAATAAATTGTTCTGGTTGTGTGGCATGTCAGCTACTAACAAACAATTATTTCTCATAAAGCAGTTTCAGACAAAAATAAGATTTTTTTTTCCAAAACTAAGAAAAAATACTTAAAGATATATCTGTTACATTTTTATACCTGTATATTAAAATCATTCAGTGTTTTTAAGTGCAAATACTTATAAAATAGAATGTACTGTACATTCTCTGATTAATGCCCCCCTCCCCCGCCTAATAAATGCCCTACACGCCTCACCCCATAATATTTTCAATTGTATGTAAGTCATAAGTGATACCTGTATACTTTATGAAAATGCTATCACTGTTATTACTTAACATTCATTGATCAGAAGTTGTGCTTCTTTTCTGTATGTAGAGGGAGATCACTGATTTTACCCAAAAAACCCCCCAAAAAAACACAAACAAATAAAACTTAAAAAAAAAAAAACACAAAAATAAAAACACTTCTACTGTTTTAATAAACAATTTTCCAATTTTTGGGAAAAGTAATGCCCCTGTTGTCTTTGATAAGACAATATAATAATTATAATTTCATTTTCAACACAAGTGAGTATTCTAGCTGTCTGTGTACATACTGTACACTTAATTGCTTATTACATACACACAATTTCACTTAAATTTTGTAATATTTTTATTGCAGGATGTACCATATGATTATTGCCACAGACTCTCGTGGAGCAGGATTACATCAATATATTGAAAGACATCAACATTTGAAATATACAAACCAAGAAATCCATACTATTATTAAACCTGGAGCTACACTCAAAATACTGGAAAGTGAAATTCATAAACAAATTGAACACATCACTAGAACAACAAACACTCTTCCAAATTTCGACATCATTGCTGCTGCTGGAATATGCAGTTTAACAACAACAAAAAACAAACATGAATTTGGCACTGAAGAAACATATACATCAGAAACAAATAAAAATAATCTTATGTCAGACATTGATCAGTTTTATGTCAATTTCAATACTGTCAACTGTAAAGGCAAAATTGCTCATATCCCACCTGTTTCACTTTTACAATATCAACAATTTAACATCAGCAAACATAAATTAATAGAGAGTAAATATAGTCCAGAACAATTACAACAGCAGCAAACTAAGTTAGAGCAAGACATAAAAGAAATCAATCAAATCATATCAAGGAAAAATGAAACTTTTAAAAAAATTTCACTAAGGTGGGACCGTGACTTGATTGTTTCCAAGCAAAAAAAGCGTGGCACAAACAAAAGAAAAGTTACAATTACAAAAACTGACTACAAAAAACTGACTACAAAAATCTGTATGACCCGCCCGCTTAGCTCAGTAGGTAGAGCGTTGGTCTACGGATCATGGTGTCGCGAGTTCGATCCTCGGGCGGGCCATATGTTCTCCGTGACTATTTGATAAACGACATTGTGTCTGAAATCATAAGTCCTCCACCTCTGATACATGTGGGGAAGTTGGCAGTTACTTACGGAGAACAGGTTTGTACTGGTACAGAATCCAGGAACACTGGTTAGGTTAACTGCCCGCCGTTATATGACTGAAATACTGTTGAAAGACGGCGTTAAACCCAAATTAAACAAACAAAAACAAAAATTTGTATGATGGTGTACACCCAAACTTTCAACTGAAACAAAAGTGGTACTCATTTCTTTTCAAGTCCATGCAAAAGCAACATTCTCTGTAGTATGAAAACCTATCAGAGTCTGAATCAGAATCAGAAAATTAAACCTGGAACAAACATAAGAAACATTAATATCTAGTCACATGTTGAATATTTTATCTTCTTTTCGGTCGCGAAAATATTTTATATTTAACAAATAATCAAGCCTTTCGAGTGATTTGTTGTGATTGTCACGCAATCATATAAAATTGAAATCATTTATATTGAACAAATAATGAAGCCTTAAAGGCCTCCGAGTGGTTACCACAGTTCAGAGTTCAGTCTCATGCTTACGGATTGAACCACGAGGGCGTTAGCCCGAGTGGTTAAATACTGAAGCATCTGAACAATGAACTGTGGTAAATTTAAGAAATAATATATCTCATTTAGTGATTTGTCGCTGAATAAATCATTGTTTGGAGTTCAGATGCAAAGGAATTATATCACGAGGGCGCAGCCCGAGTGATAATAATACGCATCTGAAAGACAAACAATGATTTTATTCAAATAAGAGCAAATCACTAAATGAGATATATTATTTTGATTCTAACTCGTTACCAGCGACTTTAAAGTATATATCCTTCACGGCATTCATTAAATACTTGCCCGTTTTCAATTGGTTTCTTTTTGAGCGCTCCGCTATGCCGTTTGACGCCATGATATTTAAAGACTGTGACGTCAGAACAGTGAATTGTTGTATAATCATCCACTGTTTTCAGCCTTTTTTGTTTAATAGGAAAATGAATCAGATCGTGTTAGAATAGATGATAAATTACAAAAAGGCATTGTTTTCATTCTGACATGCTCATTGACATATTTTAATAAATATCATGCTGGACTTTATTTACCCGAGGAGTAATCTATCGGACGTCATGCGGCACTTTGACGTCATAATGCTCTCTTACCGGTCTGCACTGCAACCGTTGTTTTTCGCAAATTATACAGAGCTTGATTTCCTTCTTTGTTTAACTGGAAATCAAACTGAGCCATGTTACAATTCATTTTTATCTCTTTTCATTTTGCACCAGGACGTGAGGTGGTTACGTATTCAAATGCTGATGATTAAATATTATGTTCAAAGGTGGGTGACATGTCAGTCTCTAACCTAATAAACATTTATATTTTCGCTGACGCATACATCCACTTACAGACATTCATTATATTGCAATACTATGACAAATTAAGTCTTTGCACATTTTCAATTCTATTACATATTCATTCTTGCTCTTTGGAAAATACTTTTTACGTTCAAAGGTGGGTGACATGTCAGTCGCTAACCTAACGAACATTTGTATTTCATTCAAATTCTCTGCCACTTAATTATAAAGTTAAGAAATAATTTAATGTTAAGTCTAATATACATTTGATACTGCGAAAATTAGATTTTTGCTGTTCTGAATGGTTTTTGATTCGCATAATATTGCTCACAACCACTTTAATACCAATTGTATGTCGCAACAAAGGGAGATATCACTTGCCAAATACATCATCCTGCTTCTTGATATATAACCATCATTTGACAGGTAAACATGTGTTCTAATTTATTTGTTTGTTCTCTTTTGAAATAAATTCATTTTTTCTGTGCTTATGCAAAAATGAGTGACAGATGCTTTGTTGATCCATGAATTGCACTAGCGAGCCATGGTTTATTACCCAATCATATTGGTATGGACTTAAGAAATATTTTTTTTAATTTACATTTTACTTCCTTTACATAAATTCATACGCAAGTTATTTTCTCTGTAAGTTGTACAACATTTATTGATTTAAACTCCTGTGAAGTTACTCTAACAGTAATTTATTTTAAACTATTTTTTCCAGTTCGACAGCCTTGACCAGGATACCTTCCTGAACAGAAAGGTCTTGCCTGTAGCAGGACATTCTTCTTACATGTTGAAATCATCAGATTAATTTACTGGTAAGATGTTAGAATTTACTTTAACTTTCGGTTTTCCCGTACATAGGCAGCGCCTAATTTCATATTAGGGGATGAAAATCCCCGAGACGGTAACATCCGTATATAGGTATTCGTCTTTGTTGTCTGCATATACTGAGGCAATTTTTTCGATGTTTTCCGGTTCCGGTTTATGTATACGCCGCACACTGGTTGTCTGCATGAACATCCGAGCACCTCGAATCAGTCACAGAAATTAGTAAACCGCACCAACTCGATTCTTTTACTTCCTTTTCGTAATGAAAACTGTACATGCAACTGAAAAACACTTTTAAAAGTTAGGAAGTGTAAAGGCCGCCAAGTTTCTGCGTGGGGTGCAAACAAACAAAAACAAAAATCCTAAAGCCAGTGCGAGAACGCAGTGAATGACGTCAACGTCACGGTTCTCCGTAAAGTTTGCAAGGTATGATATTCGCTGTAAGAGGTATGATGACACTAAATGTAAACTTCACTGTTTAGATTGTTTCACTTTCTTTTGAATGTTGAATATTTCTTTGTAGATCTAAGTGGATAAATAAAAAGATAAATCCCCATGCTAGGCGGTGCCTTGTTCATATTAAACGGGACGTCAACACATCTATAAAATAGAGAAAAGTGGAAACTTCACAGGTCGCTCAACGCGACAAAAGCGAAAATGTTGCAGGCTCGGTTTGATTGAGCCTGTTCATGGACGGTAGTGGAACTGCATGCTACCGTCCACGCCCTCTAGCCCCGGGTTGAGCAGAACTCAACAATTACACATGCTAAAAGTACAAAAAGCAATTTAGAGACATCCGCAGATGTATTCAAACAGTGGTGAACATGGAACATTCAATGATACACGTGTTGAGGCGTGTAATTCCATGAAGAGCGGCGTTTGGTCCCCAGATAAAGTAAAGGGTTTGCCCCAAACGAGAAAACAATGGGCAGAACTAAACAAACTGGAATTTAGGAAGGGGATCTGAGGTTATGGAGCCTGCGTATCACAGGAACTGTCAAAAGACAAAATTAAAAAGCAGGCACCATATCGAAGGGGTGATTAAACAATACCCAAGTCTGTGAAAGCGGGAGTATTGGAACCACCCAGGCCGATATGGTCATGTTGAGAAATTAAACAGTACCAATAACACGACATAAAAGTCGTGCTGAACGATCTGAGAAGATCGAAATATAACAGCCCTGATTGAATGTACGGGGAGACTTTTTACGGCCGCCACACGGCACAAACAACGCTGCTGTAAAGCACAGTTACCAAATTATGCTATTTTTATGACACAGTTTTCCTCTGAAACATATATGCATTTAACAGACTCGGCATACATTAATGTACGATTTTTGGACGGAAAGAAGCCTACGTTAAAGTGTAAAAAAAATACGATCGTCACTATTTTCCTTAACACTGCCCGATTGATCTGTGTGCCATTATGTAAAATAGAAAAAGTGGATTCTCCACAGATCGTTCAACACGAACACAGTCTGTACGTCACAGTTATTACGTCATAGCGTGTAACGTCATAGCTATGCGCCAGAGCAGATGAATACCTTTACTGCTCATGAACAGACTCAATCAAACCGAGTCTGCAATTTTCACTGTTTGCCTTGTTCTCGGTGCTTCCGAGGGATCTACTTTCCAGATTTTATTCAAAGAAGCAAGGATTGAAGTAATAAATCCAAAACAGTGGTTTGCTCTTGTATAAAATCATTATTTGTCGTTCAGATGCGTAGATCTATTATTATATTATTCTGGCTGCGTCCTTGTGATATAAATCGTTCGCATCCGAACTCCAGACACATATCTTACACACCAGGTAACCCGATATGTTCGGAGCAGGATCGATACATAGATTTGAAAACTTTAGTGGTGTTAGTGTTAGCCTTGGGTATTGTATAATCACCCCTTGGATATGGTGCCTGCTTTTTAATTTTGTCTTTTGACAGTTCCTGTGATATGCAGGCTCCATAACCTCAGATCCCCTTTCTAAATTCCAGTTTGTTTAGTTCTGCCCATTGTTTTCTCGTTTTGGGCAAACCCATTATTTTAGCTGGGGACCAAACGCCGCTCTTCATGGAATTACACGCCTCAACACGTGTATCATTGAAGGTTCCATGTTCACCGCCGTTTGAATACATCTGCGGATGTTTCTAAATTGCTTTTTGTACTTTTAGCATGTGTAAATGTTGAGTTCTGCTCAACCCGGGGCTAGAGGGCGTTGACGGTAGCATGCATTTCCACTACCGTCCATGAACGGGCTCAATCAAACCGAGCCTGCAACATTTTCGTTTTCGTCGTGTTGAGCGACCTGTGAAGTTTCCACTTTTTTCTATTCTCCTTATTTCGGTCTATAAAAACAATTAACCAGTAAAATCACCTTACTAGTCTTATCACGTAATAAATGAAGTTTCCAAAGCCGATTTAAAATCCTGAAAAGATGTCATTTAAAGCAAAAACGGCGAAGTTAAATGTTAAACTTTACACCAATTTCAGCAATTTTAAAGTTTATAGCCACATTTCTTTGAAAATATTGCAAAACAAAGCCAATATCTTTATGGACTATGTTTATCAACCTTTTCCCTGTCAACCTTCCAAATCATAATGTCTAAATCGGTGTTTTAGTGAAGATTTTTAAGTTTGAAATACACCATATGCACGAAAAAAGGCGATGTTCGGCGCAAGATAAACATTTTGCGGGAGCAGGTTATTGTAAACTTCATCACAAATATCGCAATGACCGTTTTTGACGCTGTCAAGCAAATTGTTGATATCTAATGCTGCGTTTACACGATGTCCACGATTTAAAGAAAAGCTCAGAGCTCCACGATTTATTGCACGAATGTTGTATTACTACGTTTTCCTACGCTGTCAGTACGTTTCGCTACTACCTGCAGCGTTTTATTACGAAACCAACACGATTCTGGTCGAGATCTTCGACGATTTTCGTCACGTTCTCTCAAAGGTTTTCTTACGATTACCACGATATGCTGTCACGTTCTGTTTATTTCCCTCACGTTATCAAGTTTTGTTAAGCTCTCCTACGATTTATGGCCACGATTTGATCAAGATTGTCACGTTTTGAGCACGATTTGAGGATAAATAGGAGGTATGGGTCATCCACTCATTCTCTTCAGAGATTCCAAAGTTGAACGAGTTATGCATCCAAGAGCTGAACAAGATGCAGAATTTGCAATTTTTTGCCTTATAATAGTAACTCGTCGGCAGCAGCAACAAGGAACGGAACAGGGCAGGATAGAAGCGAGAGGAAGGAGGAGAAGGCATAGAAGGCTTAAGACCTGCCGAGTGAGACCATGGTTAAGTGGAAACCGAAGGCACCAACTGGGACAATACCCTGAACTTTGCAACACAGAACTCCGGCGCGAAGATGTTGGCTCCAACGTCAAGGATGCCTCCAGATCTAGTGGAATTTAGAATCGTGTTTCCAAGTTCACCAAAATCCGCATACGATGGAGCATCAAGGTCTATTGCGCAACGTTAATGTCTGTTAAGCTGCATTACGCTTTACAACGATTTCCACGTTCTATCACGCTCTCTCAAGATTTAAGATAAATCGGGATAATTGTGGCAAAATTTTTGACTGTCAAAAATTTTGTCACGATCCTTACGATCATCACGATTCCACCAAGTTCCCTCAAGATCACCACGATTCGATCCCACGAGCCCCCACGCTCACCACGCTTCTCTCAAATCGTGGACATCGTGGCTAAGTGTAAACGCAGCATTATAGATTTTGCTGTATGTATTTAACGGTTTAGTATACGATGTACTGGTTTTGTTTTTTATGCGCACAACTGTGTTGTTTGTGCCATGTGGCGGCCGTAAAAAGTCTCCCCGTACATTCAATCAATGTTGTTATATTTTCATCCTTCAGGGATTGTTATGCGTTCTAAACTCTCGGCCTCTGTCAAGATGAGAAGTATTTTATACCGCGTTGAAGGTTCTGTGTTCACTGACATTCGGGTCCATGCTAGTTATCCCGTCCTATTGTATTCTGGGACCTCCAGCGCTTTTTTACTAGGTTATGTATGTTTAACTGTCGCTTAACATTTTCACTTAACGAATTGAAACTGATGACTGTTCTACCCGACCGCCACTTTTCACAGAATGGTATTACATAATTAACATTTTATGAGTACATATAATAGAGTACCTAAATTAATTCTTTCACCTCTTCGGTTACATTCTGCATCTTCTGTTCATCTGCCTAAAGATAACAATATTTTTTTAAGACATACACCATCAGTCAGCCTTTCTCCACTTAAGCTACATTTTGTACAATCATTTTATATTCCACGTACTAGTTTAAATTCTCCAGCTGTGTTTCGTAATAATCTACGTATTTGTCTATCACCTTTAACTTCTACTATACTGAAGAAATATAAAATAAAACATACTAATTTTCCACAGAGATGTAGAGAGTACCGTTCTATTAACAAGTGCAATTCTAAGAGGTGAGGTTGTTGCAATCATTTATCGCACAGGTCTACAATTACCTTAAACGTTAACGGCAGAACTTTTAATGTGGTACTTAATTCTGACGTTGATTGAAATACGTCCCAAATGATATATGTACTGACTTGAAACGCACCCAATTGTGGTATTCAGTATGTTGACCAAACTGGGCGTTCTTTAAAAATTCGTTTCCGTGAGCATTCATACAAAATGCGTAGTCGGAACAAGTTAACTACATTTTTATACCAACACTTTCGTAAGTCTGGCCATACATTTGATCAGGTAACAATGCAGCCAGTAGAGCAAATCGTATATGATATAAATTCCACATCTAGTTTTAAAATTAAAGCCAGACATGTAGCAGAATTCAATTGGATTAAAAATTTACAGTTACCGTTTCCGTTGGGCTTAAATGATAATATTTATCAGGAAGGTAATATCTCTAAAAACCCTGATATCGATATCTTTTCTATTTTAAATATTAGGAAACGTAAATCTAGGTATTATGGAATTAGACGAAATGGTAATGTTAAGCGCAAATCTAAAGTCAATATATCTGTTGCAGACCTCGATTTAATTCTTTCAAACTGGTAGACATTCAATGCTTTCTCGTCTCACATCTTTATCTGTTCAGTCTCTTAAAAAGCTAGACGAGGAAGCGGACCAGTATGTTATTCAAACAGATCCGTTTTACACTGTATCATATCTTATTCAAAGTTACATACAACACGTTCTCCGTCCACATATTGACACCCAATCTGACCATGAGAGACATTTTCTTAAAATTTATTTCATGAATAAAGGTATTGACTTCATCGATGTACCCAGTATATTTCGTGATAAACGTGTCATTGATTCTGTGCCTAAATATTTCAGAAACTCCGAAGTTCCTATTATCTATTATAAATATAAAACACCTGTTAGAAATGTTATATTCAATAATAATAAAATTGTTTCCGACTTAGATGTTCAAACAAATACCCCTTCTTACTGCGAATGTAAAAACTCAAAATTTTGCTATTCAGATGCCGGTCATGTCATCACTGGTAATTTTGATATTATTAAAGACAAACGTATTCGTAATTTATTCTTTAAAGGACCTAAATATAGAATTTCTTCAACTATTGATTTTGATGCTTGTCGTGGTCAGATTGCGGAATCCATCGAAACTTTTTGTGTTAAATGGTGTCGTCGTGAGAATGCTGATCCCAATGCTTTAACGTCTTTGAAACGAAATATTTTTAACATTGTTGATTCTCGAATAAAATTTTATCAAACTAATGAACGCTTACTTCCACCAAAAACCCAAGTTTACTTTAAGACATTTAAAAAAGGAAATCCAAGAATTTCATTTTAAGTATGTCTTAGTTCCAGCAGATAAGGCGGCCAACAATATTATCATCATTTGACGCCTACATTATATTAATGTTTTACAAAACGAACTAAATAGCACTTAAACTTATACATCGAGTCCTTCTGTTGAAAATAATTTGGTCACTGATCACATCACTGAAGTTTCTAATTTAAAAGTTCGTATAGACGATCAACAAATTAAACTACCAACCATATACTGGATTCCTAAATTGCATAAACAACCATATAAAGCCCGCTTCATCGCTAATTCAAGCTCTTGTACAACTACAAATATTTCAAAACTATTAACATCATGTCTAACTGCTGTGAAAGCCCACGTGAAAAAATACTGCGATAAAGTACACGAAAACTCTGGTAAACATTTATTTTGGTCGATTAAAATTCTGGCGAAATCCTAGATAAGTTTAAAATCAATAATTACAAGGTATCTACAGTCAGTACATACGATTTTTCTACTTTGTAAACCACTTTACCACAGAACTTAATAAATGACAAACTAACTGCCCTAATTCAAAAGACTTTTGCCAGAGAGAATGCTACATTTCTCGCTTGCAGTTTTGATAAAGCTTTTTTTACTAGCAATATTATTAAACATTATACACTGTGGACCTGTGACGAAGTTTGTAAAGCCCTTTCCTTTTTATTGAACAACATTTACATCAGATTTGGGAATGCAGTTTTTAGACAACTAGTTGGTATTCCCATGGGACAAATTGTGCACCCCTTGTCGCAGATTTGTTTTTATATTGTTATGATAGAGACTTTATGTTGAGCCTTTCTCCAGATACGCAGGCAGATATTATAACTGCATTTAATAATACATCACGCTATCTGGATATTCTTAATATGGATAATCCGTTTTTTGGTCAATTGGTGAGTACTATTTATCATAGGGAGCTTCAGTTAATTAAAACTAACAATTCGAATACTGATGCTACGTTTTTAGATTTACATCTCTCTATTTATGACAATATTATATATACCAAAATTTATCACAAGAAGGAAGGTTTTAACTTTAGTATTGTAAATTTTCCCCATTTGGATGGGGATGTACCTCAGGCTACATCTTATATGGGGTATATATTTCTCAGTTAATTCGGTTTGCCAGAGCGTGTAGTCATGTCAAGCATTTCAATGAACGTAATCTATATATTACAAGTAAACTTCTTCAGCAAGGCTACCGTTATTACAAATTGCGTAAATATTTTGCTACATTTTACTATCATAATTCTGATTTAGTTTTAAAATTCAATAGTAATTTAAAGACACTTCTGCGAGAAGGTATTTCTAAACCCGTTTTTTATGGGGATGTGGTTTACAAACTTCGTAAGATCTTGGGTCATGGTAATTTTCCAAATGTATTTGGTAAAATTATAAAACGTTTTATTAAAAGAGGTTACAACCCAACTGTTTTGAGACATACCACATGTTTAGTGTTCAACCCGTTTACAGTTGGACACTACGCTTCCCTCTTTGATTGTGTCTGACGGAAGAGGGGGAGGACTCTATGATAAGCAGTTTTTAAATCCTACCAGGACTGAACTGTTTTGATATCTGTCTTCTGACCTGTTTCGTTGGGCCCTTAAGGGTGTGTCTCTTGTTGCTCTGTCTTCTGAAAAGGCATTGAGTACATACGTTTTTGGTTCTAAAGGTTTGCTTTTTATATATTTATACACGAGCATTTTTGTGTTTTACATGCCATGCCTTTTTGTTTCCATTACGTGTGTTAGAGATTCACCTGGAGGGGATTACTTTTATTTACACTGTCCCGAGTCTTTGGAACATGGTGGGGGCAAGAGTGAGGTTGGGTGCACTATAAACCGGTTTAAGCTCCCCAGTGGTGTTTTTGTCACAAACCGTTCCAAGGCAGTGCCCCACTGTGTTCCTTTGTTCGTTTTGTCCTCGTGTGTTGGCTTTGTGTGTGCGCGCGTGTGTGTGTTTGTGGTGTGCACGTCTGCGTGCTGTAGGTTTCGTTTTGTGGAGTCTGCGATTTTGGTACGTGGCATTCCCTGTTTGATATTTGTCTTTGTTTTTCATTGGATATTTAGCAGATAGAGTGCAGTGATCAATTTGGACACTATCAAGCAATTGTGTTTATTGTTTTTACCCGATTTCTGTAGGATAGTTGTTATTTTTTTTCATGCATGTGTTTGTGTCCATAATTCAATACAAGAAGAGTTGTGTCAGCCAATTAGTTAGACTATTTACTGTTATACAAACTTTAAGATCTCCGCCCTGACCTTGATTGTTTTCAGACTAACGAAGCATATAAATATTTATCCGGATAAATTTCTATTTTTTAAAAGAAATATTAAAAAACAAAGACAAATATCAAACAGGGAATGCCACGTACCAAAAACGCAGCCTCCCCAAAACGAAACCCACAGCACGCAGACGCGCACACCACAAACACACACACATACACGCGCACACACACAAAGCAAACACGTTAGGACAAAACGAACAAACAAAGGAACACAGTGGGGCACCGCCTTGGAACGGTCATTGGCAAAAACACCACTGGGGAGCTTAAACCGGTTTAAGTTTTAAAAGATATATGCTGATGCAGGAAAATGTTCAGCATTGGCATATATCATTTATGACGAGAGTAAAAATGTGACTGTCTAAAATGAAAGGAAATGAACTGGACAACTGGGGTATCAGACAAAACTGTTAGATAATGTAGGGATAACGCATGTTTTTAACACGAAAAAAAAGAAGAAAAAAATAAAGAAAAACATGCGTTAACGATATTCTAGCATCAAACGCGTATTCTTGCATAAAAACCACTTTTTTTACTTGATCTGCCCATGTATTAACGGTAGAAAAATCGTGTGTCCACATGATTTTTTATTTTTGAAATGCTTTGTCAGGGATGTATATATGTATTTCTGCGCAGATTGACATCTGGTATCTGCGTCTTGATTCATCCATAATATTCTTTTTTTGTAGCATAAAAGATGCAATCTATTCCATAGTATGTTTTGCTGTATCAGTTACCAAAACCAAACGTACTACCCCCAAAAATATACGTACTCGCTCCACCCTTGTTTACACCCCCTTTAGAAGTCGGAGTCGATTCATTTATTTGTTGATAACCGTGATTGAAATTACTTTTGAAATTGGGTACCTGTTTACTCAAATTTTTAAGTGATATGTAAAAATATGGGCAATTTTATCTTTGTAATAATGACAGATGAAAAAAAAATGGTTAAAAACCTTCAGTACATGCTTTTGGAAGTGTATCTGATTTCTGTTCAAGGATATTTAAAACATTTTTACCGTTTCTAAGAACACAGAATGGTAATTAAAAATGTACCGGAATCGTAATGTCATCACATATGAAAACAATGCATTTAGTCGTCGTGTAATGTTTTTATGCAAGAATAGCTACAATACACGTTTGTTTTATGTATTAACGTCTGCAGAAGCCCTTTGGATATGTTTGTAACCTCGGCCTTCGGTCTCGGTCACAAACAAAGAAAACGTGTATTATCCCTACATTCAACAAAGTAAATGAATATAATTAGTGTCCATCAGCGTCATTAAATTTCAATGAAATGCGCGGTAAAATCTACGTTGTTTTTCACGTTGACGTCATTTCCCTTTGAATTATCCGTTTTGGGGCCGTAATACGTTTACGCTTTGCCACAGGACGCGCATATATAATATTACAACACTTAACCCCTTGTTTTAGATAAACATGTATCTTACCGTCCTCAGAAACCTGTATGGCACGTGATACTCCCCCTTATATTTTTTTCGAGGGTGCCATTTCGTGCGTTTTCCTGCATTTCAGTCAAACCTTAGACATAGCATTTTTCCATCAAATAAATGCTTGATCGATGTTGCTTACAATAGGCATTTCCTCAGAAAAAAAAGATGTTTTATAGAATTTTCAAGATCTGTATGTTCACTGGTAATAGAAAACGCCCATTTAAAACGTCATGCGACTCCTGTGGAAACCTTCCGTTCAAATGCTGTACAATATGATCAAGAAATGGATAATAGTAATTTATTCGGAAGTGTAGTCTTTTACAGTCTCAGAATTGCCAGCATTGGCACGATGTTTTTGCCTTCCTTGGTTCATGGTTTACAAGGGGTAACCAGTATTGAAACTGCAATATTTTCTGCACGATTATATAACGAATCCCAAGTTCCAGGATTTATTTATATTCCAGAACAAAACAAAAGAAGGCCGATGAAACCAACAGTGTTAATGAGTCAAATATCTATTTGTTGTGATATTAATCGTAATGCTTCGGTCTTCTCCAAGTTAAGTTAAACTAACGGTCACATAGCTTGACGAAAACCATGCTATAGTGTAGTTATTCGTGATATTAAAAACAAATGGGAGAAAGTAGTTAAAACAAAATTAAATGAAATAATAGTGCCTTAGCTCGGTTATGCTTTAAATATGGTGCCTCAAAACATTTTTTTCCCCTCATAATCAAATTCTTGGCAGAAAAACAGGGCGGCAAAGGCCTCCCTGTGCCTCAGTGCAGCTACGGGGGTGTCTCCATCTATCCCATTTTCTCTTAGCCCATTTTTATTTATTTTCCAACATTGTTGTTATTCATTTCGCTTCGTTTATTCTAAATACGTTTTGACATTTTTTATGAGAATGCAATGCAATCAATAATAAAAAACCAAGGATGAATATCCGACAGGGAAAGCCACGTTCTAAAAACGCAGCCTCCCCAAACGTAAACCCAACACGCGGACGCGCACACGTCCACACAAAGTAAACACACAAGGACGAAACATACAAATACAGGAATACAGTAGGGCACCGCCTCGGAACGATCAGTGGCAAAATCACCACTGGGGAGCTTAAACCGGTTTATGGTGTGCACCCAACCTCACTCTTACCCCGACCATGTTCCAGTGTCACAGGACAGTGTAAATAAAATAAAATCGGAAAAGTAGATCCCTCAGAAGCACCGAGAACAAGGCAAACAGTGAAAATTGCAGACTATTGCAAGTTATCCCCGCTATATATATAATGTGTTTTTTATATATAATGCAATCCTTAAAAACCTAAAACGCATGTACTCAGTGCCTTTGCAGAAAACAGAGCAACAAGGGCAACACCCTTAAGGGCCCGACGAAACAGGCTAGAAGACGGAAATCAAAATAGCTCAGTCCTGGTGGGATTTAAGGACTACCTATCATAGAATCCTCCACCTGTTCCGTCAGATACATTCAAAGAGGAAAACGTAGCGTCCAATAAACTTTCCTTCAGGGACGGACAGAATTACTAATGTTGGATGAACTTGTGGTCTAACCCTTTTACTTTTAAGTGTTTTGTGTATATTCTATATATAGATCTATATGTATATTGTATATGTTGTCGTAAAATAGAAAGGAATAAAATAGGTTTAAAACAAATTCATGTCGTCCAAGTTATGATTGTCCCCCCCCCCCCACCCCCCCCACACTCCCCCTGTTGTTTGGAATTTGATGGGTTGATATTAAAGGTAACTCTGGCAATGGGACTATAAACAGTTAACAATTAATTAATGTAGATTGCCTTTATTGACATACCACCGTAAATAGACCTCACAGAATAACAGCCTGTTGTCAATAATGGTCCAAAGTAATACAGGGGTTTGTACAAATAATTGGAAATTCTGCTGTTATCTCATTGCTTGATGAATGATCACGTTTCTCAAGGTTATTATCTCATGGACATTTTCGATATTGGCAGGAGACTTACGTAAGTTACGAAATCATGACGTCCCAAAGAGGCAAATAACCAATAACTTAGTATCTGATGCAAAAACGTCATGTTTTTCATGAATTCTTCAATCCAAAAACTATACAACTGTATTAAAAGGCGTTTGAATTAAATACAGGTGCATGCAAAAATAAATAAATAAATAAATAAAATGACAAATGAAATATTCGAACCTTCTAGCCTATGAAAACTGAAAATTATTATATCAGCAGATGAAAGTACCTATAAACCTGACTCACTTAAACTTACTATTTTGCAGGTAAATACATAGGTGAGCGGTGACTTTTAGGGATTAAGGCCAATGAAGAGTATAACGGCCCTTATATTGTCGGGACCATCCATTAGGTCAATGTCACAGTGACCTCAAAACTGAAGTAACAGCTGAGAAATGCTACCGTCGACAAATTTCATACTCTAAACTGTATTTATGTGCAAGTTTGAGTTGTGCAGTACCATAGGCTAGAGGGCGTGGACGGTAGCATGAATTCCAATACTGAGCATGCAATATTTTCATTCTTTTTCGTGTTGTGCAACCAGTAGAGTCTCCACATTTTCTGTATCATAGGATGATTGCCCGTGGCCAGTAGCAGTAGATGACCACTTTTGTTTTGGGGTCAGTATGTCAAAGGTCAAGGTCGACTTGTTTGTTTTCCTTTGTTTCCAGGGTGTTTTCTATTCTTGACCCTTTTCAATTATCCAAATGTGGAGTACTAATGAACTTATAAAGTACAAGATTCACTTAAGTCTTATATGGTCTACACATTGGTTATAATTGGAAAAAAATATATATTGTTTGCTACCAGCCTGTTTATCTTTTATGGTGAATTTAGTGTTTTAGACACAAAATTATTTTGTAGGAAATTGATGAAATCATATTTCTGAGAAAATGAAGATATTTTGCAATATTTAAGGCACATACATGTATGAATGTTTTAGCAAGATCACAAAAGAATTTTGACTATATAGTTCCAGCTTCTTTCACAGAATTTTTGGTCAATTTTGGTTGTTGTCTAACAGCTGTGCTCAAAATGACAATTTCAGATTTGCTTAAAAATTCGGTTAAAAACTTAAGGTTCCCCATTATCGTTATGTTAAAAGTATTTTCATTTATGTCCGGTATTTTCTTTGATAATAAACACATTGTAAAATAATTCGTGCAGTTTGATAAAACGGTACTTCCTGATGAAAGAATACTTGGAATTTATTTCATTTAGAGACTTTCAGTTTTATGCCATTTTTAGCCTTCTCTTTTTTATTTTTTTAGCAATCTCCAAATATGCTGGACATAAGTCGACCGATTATATAAAGCTACTTTATAGAATGAGATTTATATGTTCAGTACAAAAAAATGCCCAAATCTACATACGCAAAACCCTTCACTGTGGACACGTGTGTACTTTTAAAGCAAAATACTAATAGATTGTCCCGGTTATCGTTGGTCTGTATAATCATTATAAGGGCATTTCCTAAGTTTGTAAAAAGGTGACTTCTTCTCATGAACCGTTTGTTGTATCAAACTTAACGTGTAGCATCATTATAAGGTCTCTAGAACTTTTGTTCAATTAGGGGCATTTTGTTCCTTTTAGGGGCTGCTAGAACTAAAAATACAAATAAATTTAAACGAGTTGTTATCGTAAACTGCTTGATGGATCGTCATCAGACTTGCATACACTGTTGTAGTCGATACAGTTTATGCATGGCATACATTGTTGTTGTCGATGTCAGGTATATATGACATACACTGTTTTATAGCTACACGGTATGCATGATATACACTTTGTTTACTAGTAGCTGCATTGCATACAATGTCGTTGTAGATATAGGGTATGCATTGCATACACATTGGTTAATCTCTAACTGTGGTAGACACATGGTATTACAGCATCTAAGTTGAACTTCATGCAGTCAAGGCGAGAATTTAAAAAACAAGAGCTGTCGGAGGACAGCAACGCTCGACTATTCAACAGCCTTGTCGACTGAATGAATACGAAAGTCGAAAAAGGGGCATAATTTAAAAAAAGCAAAATAGGGTTATGGAACCTGCATAGTGCTTATCAGCTCATGACAGTGGACAAGTGTGTGAAGTTTCAATCCATTCCCATTAGAGGGTACTGAGATACCAGCTTACATATAAGAATTTAACCCAAAACTCCTAAGTTTAAAAAGGTGCATAATTTTGTAAAATGCAAAGTTGAGTTATTGACCCTTTGCACTGCATGTCATATCATGACAGTGAACAAGTGTGTGAAGTTTCAATCCTTTCCCATTAGTGGATACTGAGATACCAGCTTACATACAAAACCTTAACCAAAAAATTCTAAGTCGAAAAAGGGGCATAATTTTCTAAAAAAGCAAAATAGAGTTATGGAACCTGCTTTGTGCATGTCAGATCATGACAGTGAACAAGTGTGTGAAGTTTCAATCCATTCCAATTAGTGAGCACTGAGATACCAGCTTACATACAAAACCTTAACCAAAAAATTCTAAGTCGAAAAAGGGGCATAATTTTGTAAAAAAACAAAATAGAGTTATGGGACCTGTGCAGTGTAAGTCAGTTTATCACAGTGAATAAGTGTGTGAAGTTTCAATCCATTCCCACAAGTGGTTACTGAGATACCAGCTTACATACAAAACCTTAACCAAAAATTTCTAAGTCGAAAAAGGGGCATAATTTTGTAAAAAAAGCAGAATAGAGTTATGGGACCTGTGCAATGTAAGTCAGTTTATCACAGTGAATAAGTGTGTGAAGTTTCAATCCATTCCCACATGTGGTTGCTGAGATACCAGCTTACATATAAAACTTAACCAAGTCGGGACGCGGACGCCGACGCCGACGCCGACGCCGACGCGGACGCCGACGCATGGGCGAGTCCAATAGCTCTACTATTCTATGAATAGTCGAGCTAAAAACCATCCCTTCATTATGGATTTTATGTATTGTTATGTGAAGTCAGTTCATCAAAACATACGAACTGTGCATTATCGCACTTCAGCGATATGGCTATTGAAATTAGCTTATGATTATGATCCAGTTACCTGTCTTGCTTATGGGTTTACACATGGGCATTTGTTCTGAAACTGAAAACTGTTCTCATTCTTTAAGATAGTTAATGTTACGGGCTAGGAACTTGTTTCCGGACAGAATTCGATGTTTTGTATCCTTCAATTTCTTAACTGATGCAACGTACCTTACAAAATCTTCAGCTCTTTCTACACCCGAAAATATAGCTAATATTGACGTAGAGTATGTCTTTACGGGATGTTTAAATTAGGTCTTTTTAGTACCAAAAGAACCAGTTTCCGGACAAATATTTATCGGTACATTAATGAATATTTCAATTATCTACAATTACATAGCTTTTAATCTGTCTTACGATGTATATTGAATGTATATGAGCGGTCAAAAACACGCCCGGGAGTAGTTTAGCCTACCAAATACTTCACGAATTTTGTCTTAACGTTTATATTTATAAGAAATAATCAGATCAAATGTAGAAAAAAACACATAAAAACTACATAAATGAAATTTTAAGAAAATTTTGCTTTTCATTATCGGGATGTGGGAAATTCCAGAACTGATTTTTTATTAGCTTTTGATATTCAGGGGCCTTAAAGTGGAGACTGAAACTATGTTCTTCTCATTTTCGTCGTGTTATCTCCGGCATGTCTGTTTGGAGCCATTTTATGCAAATAAATAATTTAAAAAGTAAAATACAAACACCTATTTCTGACAGTTATTTGTTTTTTATCTGAATCATACTTCTTGTAGAATTTATATTTAATTCCAATGATTCAACAGTCTTGCAATACACCATTTTACAATTAATTAAGGCAATTGGAGGTTGCATCAGTCATTAACAATTTTCTCAACATACATCGACACATGTCCAAGATATATATGATATTAGAAAATTAAAGTCTAACTTAGAAAAAGTATTTTGTTCCGGAACATAAAACTACAAGGAGTGTTAAAAACAAGTGCTCTCATTTCTTCGTGTATCATCAAAAATGAATGTAACTGCTACATAATGTAGATTAGGGAATAATGAATTGATGTTACAAAATTATATTTTTTTGATAAATAATAAAAAATGTTAATCCCTTTGGCAACATCATGTGACGCCATCCGACCCGATTTTATCTCTTTTTCTATTTTACATGTACCAACAGATTACTTGCCACTTACCTTTTTTTCAAGATACCTATTCTTAAATTCGGTGAATATGAATGTGAAGTATAAGCGTGACGACAGTAACGTCAAATTGTGAATGTGACATCATAAAAATGTTTGACAGGCATATTGTGTTGGTCATCACATGAAAATCAGTGGTGAACGGAGACATGAGTTAACATTTTATGTTTTAAATCGAAAATCAAAGAAAGAGACAAATGCTATGCTGCAATAGGTTTAAGGTACAATGCCCTGAAGAAAACAAAATTTTATTAATGGAACAGGATGTTTAAAAGTGGTCAGGAGAATATTTCTAACGACTCGTAGTACAGGCATGAAAAATAACGTTCAGTCATGTTTTATAAATTAAATAACTCCTTGATACGGTATTACAGTTCAGTGTCCAATTTCATTAATACGGCAGGAGTATCTTAACTGTAACAGTAATTTAACAGTAATTTATTCATTTTAACGAAGGTGTAGAAAATGCCTTTAATGGCAATCAACATTGAACCAATGGTATTCAGGAATTGTATTGATTAAATGTGTGTGATATGACAGCGGCATAATGACATTGGACCGCCTTTGAAGTAGTGACGTTGCCTAGGAGATAAAATATTATTAAATATTCGCATTAAATATGTTCATATCCGCCAATGGTTCAAATTTTAGCAAAATGGAACCAGAAATAAAGATATTACAGCACTTTTTCGCGAGTCACTTCCATCTTCTTCAAAGTTTTCATTCACTTACATCCTTTCATTCTCTGCCAAACCTGCTTCATGAAATCACCGTCCACACAACTCCTCACCACATCCAAACCAGAGTATTCCATTTGTTTTGTCATCAACAGACCCATGTACACCGCACACATCACAAACACACATACTGGCCATTAAAACCACAGTGACATTTGCGCCGACATCTTTTCCTTTCTTTCTTTCATGACTTTCTTCTGCTTTCCCCTTCTTTCCTTTTAACTTCAATTCCCTTTCTTCCTCTCTCCTATTCCTCTTGAATCGTCTCTCCTCTATCATTTGTTTCTCCTGGTTAATGTCCTGTCTTTCTTCCTCTGTTCAATCTCATCTATTCTTTTTCTTTTCAGTCTGTGTTTTTTTCCCTGTAATTTTTATTCCTGACCTGACAGAACTGAAGTTCCATAATACCCTAATTATAAATCCGATTCGTATTTCGCCTCTGTCCGAACTACTTTCTGTATCATTCTTGACATGGTTAATGAAAAGGTACTTGAATCACAGAAGCTTATAGTCATAACTGGCGAAAGCTATAACGAAAATTTGGTACGTATGACAAAAATATAAATAGTCAGGTTATACTACAAGTCTGATAAATGTCATATATAATTATGTATATAAAGTGTAAATTAAAACTTCAGCTGTTTGAGCATTTACTCGCCGCTAATCAAGCGGCCCCAAGCAACAACCATCTTTTCTCGCTGCGTGGCTGTACGGGGGATGGCAACAGAATATTGGCGAGCCTAGGTGGTACGAGTCCCCGTTTCACTGGTGGCTCTGTTAAGTGACCACATTTTTCACATGTTTGAACTTGTCCGTCGTTTTCTTGCAAAATTAGAAAACAAAGTGACTGATGCAAGGAGAGGTTAAAACTTGCGTGTGACAAGTTAATATTTGTTTGTTGGGTGTTAACACTAAACGCAGTTGAGGTACTGACTTCGTAGTTGAGGAACAGACAGATGTTGTCCATCCGCGCATTCAGCCCAGACACGGGCTGATACCTGGGTAGAAACACCAAACATCTATAAGCCAGACAGCTTTCTTGACAGATGAACTAGACATTAATAATTCCACAAAAGATTAATAGCAGAGTGGTTCAAAGTAGCGCCCTTAAAAACACGGTTAGAGTCTCCTTTTAAACTATAACTGTCATTGTTATTGTACGTTTTTAAATCCTATCTTCGCAAGGAGGATCAAATGAGGGACGTATGTTTAGCTAATGGATTGTGTGGACATATGCCTGTCACAGCGAATGCATCCTAAATCGATGCTGGTGTCGCCTTCTGAATAGCGTGCTTCAGAACAACTGGACATTTTGCTTTGCCATTAGTTACTCCTGCACCGTCGAATCCCAGCTTTACCGTCAATGCAGCAGCAATAGTAACAAACGAACGATAATTTGTCTAAAATTTGAAAAAGTCACAACAAAGTAATAAACAACATACATGTACCAAAAGATTTAATGGAAGATTTCAATCTTATCGAGAAAAAGTCGTGCAATATTTAAAACTTATTCTATGAAAGCTATTGAATAAAATCTGGAAAGAAGATCCCTCGGAAGCACCGAGAACAAGGCAAACAGTGAAAATTGCAGATTCGGTTTGATCGAGTCTGTTCATGAGCAGTAATGGAAAATGCAACACTGCCCACGCCCCCTAGCACCGGCTTAAGCAGTATTCAATCTTCAAATCTAAATGAATTGAAATCAATGATCCCGAAAAAAAGCTTATGTTCACTCCTCAATATGCCAACATTATAGATGGTATCGAAAGCAATTGATGTGGTTCTTTTATATTACGGCATGGACGGGATTTGAAACCGAAGTTTGCAGGTGAGAATATCTGGTACATTTGCGGTTCATCGTACTAATGAAATAATTTAAGGAAATCATATTTAAGAAGCAGTGAAAGAAAAAATAAATTTAACGAATTATGATAAACTAAATTAATTTTACATACTTTAACATCAAGAGGCTGCAGAATATGAGTGGTGTGTCCTGGAAGTCCAACCAACACTACATCATTTGCAATGGCTGCTTCCACTACATCCCCACTGATACGTGCGTCGAAGTTGTCCGTTAGAAGTACGACTGGTCGCTCCCGACCACAGTATGGTACAAACGTTTATGTGAGCCGGCGTTGGAACTTGTGCGTGTCCATGTTACCGTTTTACTAATTGCAAATCCCTAGGAGTCTGGTATGCCATCACTGCATTTCCGGTGCGGAAGTGAACCCTATGTTTTCAAGTACGCTAATTAGTGTTAAGATGTGCGTTACATTTTGTATCAATTAACATGTTTTAGTTATATTTACAAGAAATACTGAATAACAATTTGAATTATTTTAGAACAGTCTATTGAATACCAATATTCAATAAATAAAATCATACCTAGAATATTACCATAGTTGGTAAGAATCTTCCATCCTCTCTGACACAGATGTGCTGTGATGTGGTCTGCTTTGGTCACAAGCCTGAGAAAAACATGCCCTCCTTTAGGTCCAGTTACCTTTGATATTTCCTTCCAGAGAACCCCGTTTCGTTACAGTTGAAAATCGAAATTAAACAATGTTGACTCATTATATGCATACAGAAATTAAAAAACAATACATTTTAAAATAAAGCAAGATTTAGTAACGGTAGGATTAAAGCATACGATGTACCTGAGATGATCTGTCCTTGACACCGTATTTAAATATTATAAAATGGTGTCCAGAAGGGTGAAGAAATCGTCCGTCACTTTTTATTTGACATTTTCTTGGTTTCTGGTTTTCTTTCCGACAGTTCTTGATGGATGCCTTTGGATGAATTTCTTAATTCTGTTTAAAGTGTGTTTTGCGCCCTGATACATTTTCAGCTAAAATACTAATTATCATTTTAGTAGTCAAATTAACACGATAATTAGAACTTTACTCCCAGACTTTTTTTATTCATGCCTACATATTTTATAACACTTGACTCCTCTAGATATCAGATTTGCGAATACATTACCATGTATCGAAATATTTGACTATTTGACCGATGCATTAGAGTTAAAGGTACCAAACTCAAACAAATTAAACAAATGTGTGTTTTACTTTTAGAAAATGCTTACGATTGTCTTCATTTCTATAAAAGAAAACTGTAAAATAAAACAAGTTAGGTATACATAGCTATATTCATCACGGATTTTTTACATACATAACTTCCAACAAATGCTTGGATATAGGACCTTGGCATCTGTCTGGTAATTTGAAAGTCCTTGTTTGCCATGTACAGCAAATACCTTATCAGGCATGTCTCTCCTCGGCTGTGATCTGCCACTCCTGACCTTTCTCAACCGTCTTAAAGCGGCCACGATACGGTCTCTTAGCGCAGATTTTTGGAACCTCCTTATGAGCCTTTCCAGTGTTCAGTCTTTTTTGGCGAGCAGTGGAAATGGCACTTCTCATATCTTCCTCTTTATATTTCTTAGTGGACATTGTTTGAAAAATTAACAATCAGACAGAATAATATAGGTATTAGATTAGCACCAAAAGCAGCTTTGAAATATAATGAGACCGGCGAAGTACATTGTAGCAATACAAAGGGAACCTGCCGTGCAAGGTAATTAATATATCAATTGTGCTCGTTGTCTCCCTTTGATTGGAAAAATGCGCGGTAGCTTCTATTACTTTTGTCGACCTGATTCTAAGATATTGTAGATTTTCTTTAACTGCATAATTAACATATGCAAAGTAATTCTATAAAAAATATATTAATTCATGTCATCTGTATTCGCTTGGATTTGAAGCCCACTTGATACCTCAAAAGTCAACAAAATATTGTGCATGCGCTGCGCAATTTCCATGCCCCGATGGGACGTAAGGTTGTTTTGTCAACATAAGTAAGGTATCTTTATGTCATTTAATGTTTTCACTAACCTGTCAACAAGTGTGTTTTCCAAGTAAGCAAAAAAGTCCGTATAGTGGCTGCCAAGTATAATACTCAAGCATGATTGTTACTTTGATAAGTTTTACTGTGTGCAAATGCATGTTATTCAAGTACTATGTATATTTGAACAATCTAATCCGTAACCCGACTCTATTTTGCAAGGTCTAGATTAAAACAATATATCATTCTTAAGGTCTTTGAGAGAGGCCGTAAGGTCTTTCTGAATGATTAATTCAGTTAGATTGAATAATGTGAATTTTAAGGCCAAAAATGTATTTTTTCTCCATTTTGTAAATTAAACAAAATCAAATTTCTTAAATGTTTCCAAATTTACATGAAAATGTTACTCTAATGCTATCTTAGATATTTGCATGTTTTGTTTTAGTTTAACATCATTTATATATTGTACGGCGACTTTTCAACATTGGTTGTACTGCCCCTCTAGTCATCACGGGCAGGTAGAAGCATCAGCCTTCCATAAGCCAGTCGGATGGTTTTCACACATTAAAGAATTCTGCAACCAAAGCGTGGTTTTTAGCCCACAGCGGTGACAGGCAAGTGATTCGAAGTCAGCGACTTTAACCATTCGGTTCGGTCACAGAAATCCCTCATCCTGCAAGTTTTGTAGCAGTCTATTCAAATATGAGGTAACAATATAGATTTTCCTATAATAAATGGCATCAAAGTAACTTCAATTTACAGTATAATTTGTAAATTATATCAGGCATTCAATGTATCAATCGATGGTTTACATTCAGATCAAGCATATTGACGTTCAGCTCATATATATAAGGTCATTGAAAAATACAAAGAAAAACTTATACTTTTGGTATTGACTTAGCTTACCAATAGGGAAATTATGCCAAACAACACCACAGAAAACGTTTGCTAATATGAGACATGTTTTCAAAGTAGAAGCAAAACAGTTTTGTGTTATATATACGACTAGCTTTTTTTTCAAATTCATGACATTTGCCAAAGTAGGTATCCTGAAAATGACGTATATCTTGAACCTCCCAATCCAAGGTCACTGTTGTCCATTGTTCGCACCCAAACTTGGTCCCCTCTGGTCAACTGAAAATTTGAATACTAAATACTGTTATGGATAAATAACTTATACATGTAACTGTCAGTAGAAATATTTCTTTTAAATTCGTATTAGCTAGGTAAGTATCATGACATGCAAAAGTTTTGCAGCCGACTATTTTGAAAATATGGTTGATAATTTACATTACTTGTATTCCTGATATATAGGGTACTTTATTTTTTTCTGAATTATACGGATATGTGTATTGTGCTGTCACGTATTGCAAATGCGAATCGTTAAATGCATGAGAAAAACAGATAATAAGTAATAAAAATGCGATACGACTATTATCACAGAAAAGCTGTTTTGAAGACAAAATCTCAGGATTTTTAGGTATTTTATCAGGAGTCAACTCTAAGTAAAGGATGTAAAACTCTTTCATGGCGGAGATTTAGACCAGGAGATAAGCGCATAGCCTGGTATATGTCTACCGTCTCTGAAAGAGCAAATGATTTTTACCTTCGCAATTATTGTGTTAGCTCCTTGGTCTCTGTAAGAAGCCTCTGCATGCGCAAACACTCGTGCAAGGACATCGTGGTTTCTCATGATTTCTCCATGGATCATGACACCGCCATGGCCACCGTGAGCCATATGGTCTAACATTGAACAGGACAGCAGGTACAAACCAGTGTGTGGAGCAACAAATATCCCGGTATCGTTGTTATAGCCGCCTCCAAATTCCGTAAGTATTGTTTCAAACTTTATCGCCGTGCTAGGTTTGGTGTGTTCAATAAAACTGGGATCAATCACGGCCGAGAAGGCAACTGGACCTTCGCTATCGAGTACGAATCTCCTCTGGATACCTTCAAATGGACAACACAAATAACAGTTTAATGACAATGATTGAATCTTGGCACACATACCCTTTACAACAAGTGCTATACTTCAGATTTTAGTTTGTTTACTAGTATAATACTAGTAATAAACTAATAATTCAATTTGTAGTGAGGAAAGTATCTTAAAAATTGAGGAAAATAAGCTAAGAGTTCTAAATAGTACTGAAATAACGACCTATATATTTCTTAGTTTTCATTCTATTACCTGTTACCAAAATAAGTAAAAAACCTAATCATACATAAAGGATTGTAATACTATTGTTTATTATGAATTGATATTTAGGTAAATATTACACAATGCCTGCTGACTGTTACAATTTACTCACTGACACTCCCATTGTGCTTACTGGTATAGTAATCATGCATGCTGGCACCTTTAACACGCTTGTTGACAATGATACCACGCTTGTTGACAATGATACCATGCTTGCTGACAATGATACCATGCGTGCTAGAAGTTACAACTTCTTTGCTGCTTAGACCCTGATGTCTATATCATAATTTCATTTGGCAAAATGACAGACAGTGTCGTGTACCGTATTGGAATATTTCAACATGCTATCGTTATACTGGTTAATCTGTAATGCATCCAAGAACAAAATTCACGAAGTGATCAACCAGTAAGGAAAATGTAATCAGGCACTAGGCAAAATAGGAGTAAGCATAATGTCATTTCAAAAGTATATGTCGCATTTTCATAACAGGGGGCGCTATGTTCAGGTGGTCGTGTTTTTCCGTACTTTGAATAATTATTTGCCGGAAAGATTATCGAGGATATCCGAATATGTATAGATATCTAACAATAGTTATTTCCCCTTTTTGCAAATCGCCATTTGTCTTAACTTTATTTATTTTTAATGTTGCATTTATTTACAAGTGACGTGTTATATAAATTGAAGACTTACAGTTTGAATTTCCTGAAATCAAATTAAACTGGCTGTTAAGGACAGAATTTTGCAGATTGCTAATAATGTGTCAAACTGTCATTTTGAACATGTAGAATATGAACTTGAGTCACTGATGACTGTTTTGACACTTAGCCAAGAGCTAATTAAAATCCGTTATAGGCCGGATATTCCCGTTACCTTTCGTGAAAACTACGAACTTGCGCCCCCTCGTATCAAAATGTGACGTGCAATGTTGCTCTTTGCATTATGCTTACTTTCAACTTGCTTAGTGGCTGATTGCATCATATTGTGTGGTCACATCGTGTATTTTCTTCTGTGAGCATTATGACTGTGCAATGTTGCTTATATACAGTCCCGGCATGTTGTAATATTCCAATACAGTACACGGCACTGTCATTTTGCCAAATGAAATTATGGTATAGACATCAGGGTCTAAGCAGCAAAGAAGTTGTAACTTCCAGCACGCATGGTATCATTGTCAGCAAGCATGGTATCATTGTCAACAAGCGTGGTATCATTGTCAACAAGCGTGTTAAAGGTGCCAGCGAGTAAATTGTAACAGTCAGCAGGCATTGTGTAATATTTACCTAAATATCATTCCATAGTTTATGATGTGCCTCTCAAATCTTTTAAAATTGTTAGGAAGATAAAATGTGTATATTTATTGCTTAACCGTATATTTGATAATTGCTTTCCCATGTATTTGCCACAAGTTTAAATACTGATTAACGTAGAAAGGAAATATTGAATCCATTGCTTTTTTATAAACGCTCTGTATATGAGCTAATATGGAATATTTAAAGTAGTGATTTTCAAACTATATCATTATACACAACATCTATTTAGAAAGCTGTTTTTTAATATAAACAAATAAAGCCTCGTGGAACTTTAAGTCATCCATCCATTAATCAGACAGATAAAATCTGAAAAGTAGATCCCTTGGAAGCACCAAGAACAAGGGAAACAGTGAAAATTGCAGACTCGGTTTGATTGAATCTGTTCTTGAGAAGTTATGGAAACTGCAATTCTGCCTACGCCCCTAGAACCGGCTTAAGCAGGATTCAATCTTCAAATCTAAATGAGTTAAAATCAATGATCCCGAAGGACAAGAAAATATAACAACACTGAGATGAAGTCGGGGCGACATTTTACGGCCGCCACACAGCGCTTAACACCCGCCGTTGTGAAATAAATAAAATCTGAAAAGTAGATCCCTCGGAAGCACCGAGAACAAGGCATATATAGATTACATATATAGGAGCTGAAAGATTACTCAGCGCGTTTCTGGTCTCCAGCTGTTTTATTGTTGCTTTCTGTGCATTCATCCTTGTCAGAAACTCTTCATTCTGGGCTTTCAGATATCCGATGAGCGCTTCTTGTTCATTGTTGATTTTCTCTTGCTTTAGAACTGTAAACGATATACAAAATGTACAAACGTACACACTTATTTTCTTAATGATAACAATATCAATCCTATTGTAACTGTAACGAAACTTGGAAAAACGGAAAAGTATGAACATAATAAAAATATCAAATATGATTCTAGCTTGTGTTTTTACACAAATTTTACCCCATCATAACAAATATGTGCAAAATAGCTTCAACACAACTCAAAAAATTATGCTGCTACAACAGCAGGGAGGCAGTCAACTTTTATCCTAAAGATTTAAAAGGTACCATGATGTGGCTTTTGCGCATTGCACATTGTCTTCCTTTAAATTTGATTATCAGATAAGTTTTGACAAATTATTGAAAAAAAAATGAAGTAACAACTTTTGACCCTTTTGTATCACCTTCAGCTATGACATATGTACATGGGTTTTGATAGCTACACATTTTCTGATTGAGACATTTGAATAAAATATTTTATATATATTGGACATGTACATTAAATGCGTAAATTGTGTCAAAAAGCTCACGAGAAACATACCTTTGTCCTCTAGCAGAGACAATCTATGGATTATTGTAGAAACTGTTTCATCTTCAGCCTGAATGCAACTGCAGATACCGAGACTAACAAACGCAACCTCAACCAGTAATGTATACATTGTTGATGTAAGGTGCTACATGTATTAGGTGGTGTTTTGACGGCTCAAGATAAGACCGTTTAAACTAGGTTATCAGCTATATGAAATGATTGACACTTCAAAACCAGACTAACTAGGGGAAGTTTTGACTTCTGACATGTCGACTTTTTTCTTTTTAGATATAATAGCATCTCTTTACACTATTAAATATTGACAATGTGAAAATGCCTGAAAATATCAATAGGCTTTTTGCAAAATGCCTAATTGCTTTTAAATCTAAAACATCAATGACTATGCACTAAATTTATTGTAGTGTAATTACAAGTTGAAGCTTTCGGCAATGAAATTTAGTGAAATTGCGACATAACGATATGAACAACCTTTCATTAATTTAAGTGCAAAGTATTTAACTTGCAAAACTACATTTTAATGATATGCGACTAAAAGTCTGTTATTCATAAGCAGTGTATTTAGAAACAAGATACAAGATACACATTATAAATAGTAAAAGTACGTATGAAGCTTCAAAACCGCAGTAAACACGAAGTTTAGAACACTAATTTACTTTTAAATGCAAGATTAAATATATATATTTATATTTATATTATAATAAAAAGTTGACATACTTATAACCTGTCTACCCAATTTGTTATGTCATAAGAAGCAGAAGGTGATGCAGATTCTGAAATTAGTAGCATAAAACCTTTTTCGCCCTTACTTTTTACTCGGGACAAAAACCAAAACGATTAATATTGCTATAATGATATAATCATTATGATAGAAATAACAATGTTACGCGTATCATCTCAGCATTTTTGACTAGTTCCTTATGCATGAAACTATACAAATTATTAATTAAGCAACGCACACTTGGCAAATGAACAAAAACACTTTTTCTGTCCACTTCCTGGAAAAAAGTAAGATTAAGGTGTTGTCGCGAACCTAGAAGAGCTTGAACCTACAACCCCAGGATCGAAAGGCAAACACCTTTACATTGACCCCGTTTCAAGGTTTTTAATCAATCACTAGCCAAAATTAACTCCATGTGATCTCCAGTAGGGACTATCTTTTAATGCCGGGCAAAAGAACACATTGGAACTGCAACCAGTGAAATAGGAACCTTGACACATTAGTTCCGCGCACACGATACTAGGGGAAAAAGACAACATTTTCCCGACAAGATATAAATTACGTACTGTAACAATGTAATATAATAACAGTTACATTAATGTAACTACAATTATACTGATGTCTAGAAGTCTTATTCTGTATAAAGGTATTAGACACAATAATTCTTTTAATTCAGTACCAAAGACATGATGTTGGCGTTGTATGCTGAATTGACAGAAATGGTTGATGTCGCAACAATTTAAAACTGTAACATGTTTTCAGCATGAACCAACATGTTTATGAAAAAAAAGGCTTTTTAATGTTGTGTAGTAACAGAGCACTAAATATGTGTACATTTTGTAATTAGGTATCTGGCATACTGACAATCCGTTGGCGAAGCAATACATGATAGTTTGATGCTAATATGAAAATTACATTTAACAGGTACGAATAAAGAGTGCTGCTATATATACATTTAATCTTCTGTTTCATATGAAAGGCTTGTTACACTTAAAAGCTAATTTACGCACAGTGTATGGATTACTAGGTACGCAGGATAGAACTCATTCTACGCACTCCTACGTTTTTTCAGCGTTGTTAGCACAATTACACGTTGCACGGTGACGTGTCCACCTACAATACAGTATTTGGTGCCTTAAATGAAACGTGAACTAGTGCTTCCCCATTCTTCCATCTACGCTTTTACATAAAAAATCATATTACAATCGATCGAAATAATAAACAGCAGAACCATGTTTTAATTATCCAAACAATACTAGTCAGTTACACGCTGCGTGGATAATTCACTCGGACAAGACTCGTGAAATTCTTTCGCAGGTGTAGGCTCTATACTCTGCGTATTGTTTATATAATTTTTATGTTAAATTATGTTTATGCTAGATATTATTTCCAGAATAAACGTAGCTACCTATGGTTCGCCCTCAAAATTGGGAATGCAGTAGTAACATGGATTCTGTTAATTTAATGTTTGTTGTTGCAGCAGTAATAGAATAAAGAATGTTGTTACTGCTATTAAAACCTAAAACCAGCAAAACTGCAAGTACTACTTCAGTGCAAACTTCCGGTGATCCGTACGTTTATGCTACTTCAAACTGTATACATTGTATAGATGTTACATTCTTACTAAAAGCTTTGATATTTTACAGCTTTGTAATTACTGACATTTTATACATTCGCAATGTTTAACTGCTGTAATTTCTGTAACTGCTGGCAGTTCTAGCAGTTAACTGCTGTAACTGCTGGCAGTTCTATCAGTTAACTGCTACAACTGCCAGCAGTTCTAGCAGTTAACTGTTGTAACTGCTAGCAGTTCTAGCAGTTAACTGCTGTAACTGCTGCAACTGCTAACTGCCAACTTCCTGCTGGTTTAATCATGGGTCTTGTATATATTATCCTTCTGGCATGCTGTACAAGTTGCTATGCGGCATTGGATCTTGAAACATTCCGAAATCTCGTTCTGGACAGACAGAAAAACCTTGAAGGAAGAGGTAATCAATACTACCATCTACACGTGTAGTTGATATGTCGTTGTGTATCGATCGGTCTTTTGCGTCAACCATGTTTGTACTTTAAGTCAAACTATTACATATTGCAATTATTCAGATGGAAAGATAACCCTTCGTATATACGTTACTTCTATAACTGCAGATGGTTCTAGAGTGTAGATTAGTTTCATCGCTGTCTGTGTGGATATGTAATGTATTTATTTTTCTTTATTATATAAGCTACAGATAAAAGATTTGCATCTTTCTACAGATCACCAAGGGCAGTAGGAATCCTTCTAATTTCGATTTTTCGATTCAGCAGATATTGTTGAAAGTTTTAGATGTATTGACTCAAAAGTAATTTGTTTGTAAAATTTTTGGCTCATGAAAATTATCATCTTTTCTCTTGATGTAAGTTATTTTCGGTCCATGACAAATGTATATAGCATAACTACCCGACAGTCATTTCCAAAATTTAGTACATGTGTTATGACATATCCAAATTCTTTTTCTCTTTTCTTTATTGGTTGTGTTGTAAGATAACACACTTGTTACTGTAAATATTTGAGAGATATTTTTAATTTTAGAAGGGACGTTTTTCAGAACTCAGATCATGCTAGGGCATCGTACTGCTACAGAATTAGCATTAGGCAAATCAAAGACATTCAAACGATTATAAAACTGACTTTTTTCAGTTGCTGAACAGAATGACCTGATAACATCCCAGCAGTCCGTTATAGTGGCATTACTGAAAACAGTCTTGACCCAAGAAGAATATAAAGGTACATGTATAATTTTTCGAAAGATAAAATCTTGAAATTTGTAAATTCATATTACAAAATTTGGACACATTACTAAATATATGATAACTTCTTTGTTAGTCTTCTTTGTTTCAACATGTGACAACGGTCTGTCTACCCACCCAGTTTTCCTAGTATCTTTACCAGAACTGACTTGTTCGCCGCAAGAAACGAAACCACATATTTCTTCGTCACGGAAGGAACTAGCCCGCGACCTCTTGATAACATGTTATTAGTCCCCTACTGGTTAAAAACCAGTTTCGGGGACTATAGGAATGCGCTTTTCCGTCCGTTATACTGTCATCCTGTCATTCCGTCCGTCCGCAATTTCGTGTCCGGTTCACAACTCTGTCATTCATCAAGGGATTTTAATATTACCCCCATGATAAGACGACGTGTCATGCGCAAAACCTGGACCTCTAGCTCAAAGGTCAAGGTCACAATTGGAGGTCAAAGTCAACAGGGTTTTTTTTTCTGTTCGGTTCATAACTCTGCCATCCATGAAGTGATTTTAATATTACTTGGCACAAATGTACCCCATAATAATACAATGTGCCATGCACAACTTTTCGATCCCTAGCTCAAGGTCACATTTAGCAGGCAAATGTAAACATGGCATGAACAGGGTTCGTTTCGTGTCTGGACTAGCAATGTGTCATCCATCAATTAATTACAATATTACTTGGCATAACTGTTCCCAATGATGATACGACATTGTCATGCGCAACACACAGGACCCTAGCTTAAAGGTCAAGGTCACATTTGGGAGATCAAAGGTCAATAGGGTTTTTTCCTGTCCGGTCTGTAACTTTGTCATGCAAAACAGGATTTAAATATCAGTTGGCACAAATGTTCCCCTGGATGACATAACATGTCATGCGCAAAACCCGGACCCTTAGCTGAAAGGTCAATGTCACACTTGGAAGTCAAAAGCTAAAAGGGTTTTTTTCCTGTTAAGTCTGTAACTCAATAATTCTTAATGGGATTTTAATATAACTTGGCACAAATGTACCCCATGATAAGACGATGTGTCATGCTTAACACCCAGACCCCTAACTCAAAGCGGTCACACTTGGAGGTTAAAGGTCGATAGAGTTTTTTTTCTTGTATAACTTTGTCAAACTTCAAATTCTCCTTTATACATAGAGGGATTTTGATGTAACTTGGCAAAAATGTTCACCACCAGGAGGCACCCTTGTTGTAAGAATTACTTCGGAATCCCTTTGTTTTTATTATAAATATCTTATATTGTAATTTTTTTATTACTGGCCTTAGGGAAAAATCGAGTTCACCTTTCTGTGGTTCAACATGCAGGTAATATACAATTGTACAATTATTTGGTGTATTTTGACCTAACTCTACCTGGTAAGGAGTGTTGTGTTATAACATATTGTATATATAGTACAATATTGTTTATACATCATGACAGATATCTAATCATTATGTTATACTGCAGTAGAGAAAATTAGGTGCCTTCCAGTAGGGGACTTTGTATTGCATGGCAATACTTCATTCACTTGTTCTACCTACTGAGCTAACCGGCTGTGTTAAAAATGATAACAACAAATTTTTGTAATCTGAAACAGAAGATAGATATCTAGTGGGAAAAAGCTACATTCAAAGAACGAACTAACGCGACTTAAATTACCTTTCTTTTCTACAGATATCATAAAACGCCAAAGTCGTTTTGTTCTGGACAGTGGCGAAGGTCCAGTTGCATTCACAGCTGCAATCAGTCCGAAAGCTGTGGACCACGTGGGTGCTAACGCAACTATAACGTTCGAGACTGTTATTACTAATATTGGAGGCGGTTACAACAACATTACTGGGGTTTTCGTCGCTCCTTTATCTGGGCTTTATATGTTTAGCTGTTCTCTACTGGACGCTGTAGAAGGTAAACATGGAACCGATAAGCTGCACGCAGAAATTGTGCAAAACGACAAGGTCCTCGCAAGGGTGTTTGCACATGCTGACAACCATAACAGAGATCAAGGTGCACAGACGATCTTTGTGCAGGTAAACCAAGGTGACCGTATCTTTATCAGAAGTGTGGACAACGACGACCTCGGTCTTGGTGGTGATTTGTACTCTACATTCTCCGGATATCTGTTGATGCAATTGTGATTCTTATGTTTTGTATAGCTGATGCATGTAAGAATAAATAAATCAATCAGGATAATGTGTCAGTTTAGCAAAATATCATACTTAAGTAGTATCAGTGAACTAATTTTATTCTAAGAAAATATTTACAGTTTTGTTACTGAAAGATAATTGCCGAATTCCCCGAAATATTATTTGATAAACGTGCTTATATCTGATTAGTATTGTATCTACATGTACAAAGATAATGTAATAACAAAAATTTCTGTTAGCATATATTCGTACCTGTACTTTATGCTTGAAAAAGGGAATAAATGTAGAAATGTACCATGACTATTGTTCGAAAATGATAATCTGGTATTGTTCATGTATATATTTTAATGTGTGTGATGTAATTACGTACTTTAAAGACCCACCACAATCTAGTGACCTATTTTTCTCCCACTCTTCATAAAAATACAGATATTATGCAGCTAATTACAACGTGACAGGTGGAAAATTTAGGTCATTCCCATTTGTTTTTCACAATTGTATCTGCTAATTTATTCAGTCAGCCTCTTTTCAGTATTGTTTTAAAAACAAAATAAATAGTTATCTCAACCTGAAGAAACAAATTATGGTCTAATCTTTACTAAATACATCAAATCCTGTCAGTTCATACTTCTACATTAATTTTATACAATGTCTAGACATTAAACATATTGTCTTGGCCTAGTATATGCCACAGTGAATTTGTTACAAGAAACTTGTATTTCTAAGTCTCTTATACGAATCGTGTAAAATTCTGCCTTTGCGACCAGTGTAGATCATGATCATCCTGATTATCCGTGCAGTCTGATCAAGATCTGTACTGTTCGCTATTCAGACAGTATCTATTTGGTAAGCACCCATTTTAACAGTTAAAAGAATCTGTTCGACCCTCCAGTCGTACCCAAAAACTTTTAACATGGAGTAAGATTATATTTAGTTCAAAGAAATAGGTGAAGCAGCTTAAATTTTGACCGTTTTACAAACCATCTAAGAGGTAAGACCCTATTTGCATCTATCGCAAATTAATAGAAGGTACAGAACACTTCTTTTTAAAATCCATCACGTTTCCAAACTTCAAAACAACAATAATATTAAAGTACTAGCCGTTTCCATCCACTACACAAATTTATATTTGATGCGGAAAATTTGTCTGATCTTTAACGACATGTAGATAAGAATACATGTCGATTCCAAATCCCTTAACGCATTTATTATAGTCTGGTGGTTTTAGCCCCTAAAAATAAGTTTATGAGGGCCGGAATGTTAATGCTTGGAGACAAAGACTTTATTAAAGTTTAAACATACGCGGTTCATCTGGGTGCTGTCACAAGGTATATATACAGAACAAAATAGCTAACCTCCATTTGCTAATTTTCCAATATCTTTGAAATTTCTGTAAATACACTTTTGAAATTTAATATACTTTTAAACCAAAGTGTTGTTAAAACATAATAAAATTTCAAAAATATTAAGTGGCGCAAACATATAATTTTATTAAATTTACTAACTCACCCCATTTGTAAAAGTCCCGAAAAACACATAAAAGCTGTGTTTTAGTAAACAAATGAATACCATATGTAAGAATACGAACTCTTCATATTAATATATTTTTTTTCTAGCGAATGGTTGAAAATGACACGAATGATGAATGCTCTTTTTAGAAAAGGCACTTTAACGAAGTTATTTTATTATCTTTGCAAAATACGTTTTCGTTTTTAGTATGCACATATACATAGTAAACATTTTTGTTTACCTTTTGTGACCTGTCAAAAATGGGTTGAAATCGTAAAATGAATGAATATTATATCTGAAGACGTGTTTTGATTTTGTTGAAAGTTCGGCATTTTATCAATAACGTATTGTTCCAAATACACACTACATTTCAAGAAGTATTTTGTAATTTTTATGAAGATATTGGCAAACAAATATGGGGGCACTTAGCTATTCTGTTCAGTATATATTGGTAATATACAATTTTAGAAAAGATTTATTTTACAGATTAAAATCGTCCCAGTAAATTTTTAATACTTGCATACATATTATCATGAAATACTGTTGAGGTTCACCTTCTGGCCGGACAAGTTGTAAAGTTTTAAATGTTTCCTTTCGTTGCTTTATTTTAGTTTGGGGTGAGACTACTTAACTAAATATCTCTGATTTCTCGTTAAGATAATTTCCTTCATTTAACTAATGCAGTCAGTTTGATCATATATATAATTCTCAGTTTAAATGTCACAAATATATGTCAAAGGTCGTAGAAAGTACTATAAGGTATAAATAAACATGGTCATATTGCCTACTGAAAAGATGCATAACCTTGCATATATTATTTCATTCTAAGATTATAAATCGTCATGTATCATCATGTATCCGAAATAAGGCTTTAACACAAATAAACGCATTTTCTGTAGAGAGATTCAGTATATAGGCTTGTTTAGTTATGTTAGCTATATAAACTGGAATACATTTACCCCACAGAATAGTAACGGTTTCAATGTACAATTTGTTGTATAACCTTCTATTGCATTTAACGGAAGATATTTCTTAAAGTGGAACATACAAAAACGTTCATTATCAAGAGCTTTGTTGGCTTAAAATAACAAAAAGGGTATAAACTGGTATAGAAAGTTTCCTGCACAATCCTCTCATTATGTGAAATCAAATGTCAACTTGATACCTTGAACAGATTTTACTCATGTCTAGAACAAGCATAATTTGATATAATAAAAGAATGTGGTTTGTTGGTATACACTTCTTTAAATTGTTCTCTTAGGAAACAATCCCTTAAACCATTTCCTGGAAAATCTTTTAAAATGTATTGAAAGGGGATATTTTAAAAGTGACTAACTGTGGACTAGTAAGAGTTATGTTTCTCTTTTCCAGTAAATGTATCTATCCCTGTATGCAGTTTTTACAAACTTCCTTTCCCATTTGTAATGTTCAGGTAAAAAAAAATCGATAAAGGGAGATAAATGGAAAAAGTAAGCATGATGGCAACACTTCCTCTTAATGTACCTTGTCATAATGTGAAAAAATCCCTAAGTTGTTCCGTCTTATGAAGTTAGCAGAATAGCAGCATAGCGCAATGAGTTCATATAAATTTTGGAACTATTTAACTGCGTTCCTATATGAAAACTCATCTAGGTTATCGGTATATAACACAACATTTACTTGTGTTAATATAAAAATTTTTAAAAACGTAAAGTTTCTAAAGTTTTATAGTTGGTAGTAGACGAAAGTCCCAACCTGGAATAGATGGAACAACTTATTTCCAGCGGAGTCCACGGCAAGTGTCATATTTACCTCTTTACCTCGTCAGTTTCCAGTCTAGGCCGAAACTGCTGGAAACAGTACCAGCACTGAACACTAGCCGGGATATCATCCGCGACCTGGAATCGAACCCGGACCGCTGGTGTTGTAGCCCAGTCAGCTAACCACTGCACCACTGACTCCCTATCAATTGAGACTTTTAAAGAACAAATGACATAATCTAATTAACATATGTACCAATAAGCTGCATTTGGCGAAAGATTGCACTTTAAAGTAATTTATTCAAAGAATTATTCAAAAGTCATATAGAAATGCCTGCGAACTAAGCACTGAAACTAAATGCTCATTTTGTAACTTTGGAAAGTTTGTCAGTCTGAAGTGTAACGTAGATTTTGGTGAAATATACTGGACGTCACTGAAAAGTTAACACTCAGATATACCTCTTTATTTTTATACAGTATCGACGTCACCTTTTCATGGACTGTGCACGGTCTATCACTCACAGACCCCTGTCTGATTATGTCTCCTTACCACTTTCATGACTGTCAGGTGAGTGAGTGATTGAGTTGGGTTTTACGGCGAATCGACACAAAATAGTCATATATCGCCGAGAAGAAGCCATATTGCGAACGCCAACTGTAAAGCATAAACATTTATGTAAAATGTACCTAAAATCATCCACGTAAAAATGTAAAGCATATCTAAATGCAGTTATGTAAAATGTATATATCGTATGTGTTAAAATATCAGCTGCAAATATAATAATATTGCAAAAGATGTAAATAAAAATATGAAATGTTAGATTATTTGATAAATTCCTATCTGCTTTAAAAACGATAAAATATTTCCGACAGAAACGTTGTCAAATAACTCTTTCATTGACTGTACGTCATAAGATGTACTGCCTTGTGTAGCAAAGTCCACACAGTCGATCAAAATATGTTTAATAGTTAGCGGTGTTTGACATGGTACACATTCGGGTTGATCTTCTTTATTCAAAAGATAAGAATGAGTCAAACGGGTATGACCTATTCGACAGCGAGAAAGAACAACTTCCTCCTTGCGAACAGATCTGTTCCCTTCGAGCCATTACCCAAGAGTAGGTTTGATATCATGAAGTTTATTGAATGAAGCATTGTTCAATGACGATTGCCATTTAGATAAAATGTATTTATTTGTATTAGGCCTAAAATCGGTATGTGGTTATTTCAAATTTTCACGAAATTTAAGTCCGGCGTCAACCATGCCAATGGCCTGATGACGTTGAGCGTCCCTCGAATGTGGCATTCTTAGCAAAGATATTCTGGTTTTGAACGCTTTTCTCTTAGTCTGCCCGCTAACTTTCAAGTGAGATGAATAATTTGCGATAAAAGTTGCGTACATGTCGACTTTTCTCGAAAAAGTTATTTTGCACGTGCAGCCCGTGACTCAAATTGAGTTCATCGAGTTTGATAAATCTTTGCACCAATGACTACTCAGTTGGGTCCAAAACATCGTCGTGTTATGCCTTTAACACAGTACAATGCGATTTTTAAAATATGACGGTCAATAGGGTGGTAACTTTTCAGTGACGCTAAACAAAGCATGATATACTCAGTGGTAAACAGTTATCGTTCAAAGTTTAGTAAATTGTGGGAGGGGGCATTTTATTCATCACAATTATGTAAAAGCGACTTGTAATAAGAACTCACATATATAAAAGAAATCAAATTATACACGTGTTATGTAGTGCATTTTTTCAAAAGCAAATATATTAAGTATCGGTACATACGTTATCTCGAAAGCATGCTGAAATAAAACAAGAGCACCGCTTGCGGGTGCAGACGCTCATCTGATTTTTTGGTCTACTGTATGTATAATAGAAATATTGTCATACCCATGATTTTTTAAGTCCAAAAGGGGTCGTTATTCTTGAAAAAAAAGCACAGTGCAGTTACTGTACTTGCTGTGCAGAGGCAGCTTTGAATGGCGAATAACTGCTCTAATTTTTAGCTCAAGGTGAGCTTTTGTGATCGCCCTGTGTCCGTCGTCCGTCGTCAACAATGTGACTGTTAACACTCTAGAGGTCACAATTTTGGCCTAATCTTAATGAAACTTAGTCAGAATGTTACCCTCATAAAAATCTTGGACGAGTTCGATATTGGGTCATCTGGGGTCAAAAACTAGATCACCAGGTCAAATCAAAGGAAAAGCTTGTTAAGACTCTAGAGGTCACAGTTTTGGCCCAATCTTAATGAAAATTGGTCAGAATGTTACCCTCAATAAAATCTTGGAAGAGTTCGATATTGGATCATCTGGGGTCATAAACTAGATCACCGGGTCAAATCAAAGGAAAAGATTGTTAACAATCTAGAGGTCACAATTTTGGCCCAATCTTAATGAAACTTGGTCAAAATGTTGCCCTCAATAAAATGTTTGATGAGTTTGAAAGTGGGTTATCTGGGGTCAAAAACTAGGTCACCAGGTCAAATCAAAGAAAAAGCAAGTTAACACTCTAGAGGCCACATTTATGACCATATCTTAATGAAACTTAGTCAGAATGTTAACCTTGATGATCTTTAGGCCAGTAGGTCAGGTGAGCGATACAGGGTTCAAATCTGGGTCAGGTGGGATCAGAAACTAGGTCACCGGGTCAAATCAAAGGAAAAGCTTGTTAACATTCTAGAGGCCACATTTATGACTCTATCTTCATGAAACTTAGTCAGAATGTTAATCTTAATGATCTTTAGGTCAAGTTCGAATCTGGATCAGGTGGGGTCAAAAACTAGGTCACCGGGTCAAATCAAAGGAAAAGATTGTTAACACTGTAGAGGCCACATTTATGGATGTATCTTCATGAAACTTGGTCAGAATATTACTCATGATGATTTGAAAGTCCAGTTTGAATCTGGGTCATATAGGATCAAAAACTAGGTCACCAGGTCAAATCAAAGGAAAAGCTAGTTAACACTCTAAAGGCCACTTTTATGACCATATCTTAATGAAACTTGGTCAGAATATTAATCTTGATGATCTATAGGTTATGTTCAAATCTGGGTCAGGTGGGGTCAAAAACTAGGTCACCGGGTCAAATCAAAGGAAAAGCTTGTTAACACTATAGAGGTCACATTTATGACTGTATCTTCATGAAACTTAGTCAGAATGTTAATCTTGATGATCTATAGTTTGAATCTGGGTCATGTGGAGTTAACACTCTAGAGGCCACATTTATGATTGTATCTTCATTAAACTTAGTCAGAATGTTAATCTTGATGATCTTTAGGTCAAGTTCAAATCTGGGTCATATGGGGTCAAAAACTAGGTCACCAGGTCAAATCAGAGGAAAAGTAAGTTAACACTTTAGAGGCCACATTTATGACCATATCTTAATGAAACTATCTTGATGATCTTTAGGCCAATAGGTCAGGTGAGCGATACAGGGCCTTCATGGCCCTCTTGTTAAAGTAATAGCTTTGACAGTTGAGGAGAAAAATTGACTTAAACCCAACTTAACCATGAAATCTAATATTTTCTAAGTCCAAATAGGGTCGTAATTCTTGCAAAAAGGATGGAGTTATGTTTCATGCTTTACAGAGTCAGCTTTTGATGGTTAACACTTGTTGCAAGTTTTAAAGTAACAGCTTTGATAGTTTAGGAGAAAAGCTGACCTAAACACAAAACTTAAACAAGAAATCTGATATTTGCTAAGTCCAACAGGGGCCATAATTCTTGCAAAATGCAGGATTGAGATATGTTTCTTGCTTTACAGAGTCAGCTTTTGAAGGTGAACAAGTGTTACAAGTTTAAAAGTGAAAGCTTTGATAGTGTTGGAGAAAATTTGACCTAACCATAAAACTTAACCGAGACATCTGATATTTTTCTAGTACAAAAGGGGCCTAATTCTTGCAAAAAGCAGGATGGAGTTATGTTTCTTGATGCGCAGTGTCAGTTATTAATTATAAACAAGTGTTGCAAATTTTAAAGTAATAGCTTTGATAGTTTAGGAGAAAAACTGACCTAAACATAAACGTTAACCAGGCAACGCTGACGCCAACGACGATCAAGTGATCTTTAAAAAAAATCTCAGATGAACTAAAAGGGTACCCCATATTCTATAACAATGCTTAAGATATTTGTGATCAATTATATACAAAATATGCAGACACAGGGAATACACAACTATCATAGATCATTTGTTGTGCTGTAAATAATATATATAGATGATAACGTAAGTGTCAAGGAGCTGAGGTGTGTTTTAATAAGTACATAATACAGTAAATATTAATCTTTCTGTCTATTGAGTGTAACCATCTGCTGATGATGTGTTTTCTATATAATTGAACAATCCCTTTATACCGTAGTCACACATACGGCGCAGATAGCTACGTCTAGCCACGGATAGAAACGTAGTGATCCGTATCGATCCGTACCTCAGCCGTACGGATAATACGGATTACTTCTTTAAGATACGGCTCAGGTACGGATCGATATGGATGACTACGTTTCTATCCGTGGTTAGACGTGGATATCCGCGCCGTATGTGTGACTGGGGTATTAGCATGTAGGTTACCACAGACCTTTGACAAAAGCTTTGTAACGATCAACTGAAGCCAGTAAAGTAATTACTATTTATACCACTGAATAGAAAGTAATGTCATTTAGTGTTTAACGATATGGTTTAGACAACTAAATTCTATAAAGAAAGATAATAAAAATAATGAGCGAGATTGACTCATAATTTTACAAACTTCAGTTTCTTTTAATGGCATTTATCATTGTGTAAAATTTCAACCAAATTACAATTTTATAGCATGACCTTTTGACCCCTCTAATTTACACAAAACATTATTATATATTTTGGAGACAGCTTTCAAAGTAACCGTGAAAGTTACGCATAATAACCATAATGTTGATTAACTTAAAGCCTAAACCATTTCTGTTGTAAAATGTGACGCTGCATATTACGTATATACGAAGACATAAAATATTTAACTAAACAGCACTGACTTCGACATTGGGAAAACAAACTTTTAATATCCATGTGCGACATGGATTGCACACATTGCTATACTAGAAGTGCATGCAAAAATTAATTCATCGCACTTAATACATTGCCAGGAAATTTGATTGCATGAACGACAGACCTATTCACGTCTTTTAATATGGATCTCCATAAAAGGCTTATGTCTCGCTGTTTCATTTTTCAGCTTGAACATTTCGGCTTGCATGGTTCCAATACTTTAAAAGCTTTAGGTATTGTTTAATCATCCCTTGGATATGGTGCCTGCTTTTTAATATTTCTTTTGGCAGTTTCTGTGTTATGCAGGTTCCATAACCTCACATCCCGTCTCTTAATTCCAGTTTGTTTAAATCTGCCTATTGATTTCTCGCTTAGGGCAAAGCCATTACCTTATTTGGGAACGATACAACGCTTTGATGGAATTGCACCCTGTGCATCATTGAAAGTTCCATGTGCACCGCCGAATTAATACATCTGCGCATATCTTTTAATCATATTCTGGTACTTGTAACATGTACAAATAAGTTCTGTTCAACCAGGGGCTAGAGGTCGTGGACGGTAGCTTTCATTTCAATCTGACTAAAGTACTTGATCTTCTAAACGAAGATCTGAGAACGACCCATTCACATTCGTCTTCTGTATATTTTGGATTTCCAGTATTGCTATTTTTATTTTATCCAATCAGACTACTTGTTCGAATGTTACAGAGTAAGAAAAATGTGCAGTCATTCTAGGGCTCGAACCCGGGACCCCTCGCTTACAAAGCAAGTGGCCTACCGACTGAGCTAGCCGGCTGTCTGATACATTACGACATAAGAATTGTAAATATCAAAAGTCAAGGCTACAGGTAGATTTACAAGATGTTGTAAGTTAGGCTCTGATTGGCTAGCGAAAGGGTCGTCAGAACGAGGCAATGAATAGGTCGTTCTCAGATCCTATGCGTAGCGTAATAGGAGATGTACTTCAGTCAGATTGCTTTCATTTTCACTACTAAAAATGAATAGGCTCAATTAAACCGAGCCTGCAACATTCCGTTAATGCCGAAATCAAAATCCAGAATACAGAATAGCCCTAGTTAAACTTTAATAAGAATAAACGCAGTTAACCTTCGCGATGAGTAGGACAAACGTAAACTTGTCTTAGATTTTATCTGCCGGGTCGATAATAGTTCCATTATATGACTCGAACATACGTTGGTTCTTCCCAGGAAAGATGGCTTTGCATGTATCGGTGCTATACACCGGGCACGTTAAAGATCCAGGCGATCTATTTTGAATCACAAAGAGCTAGGCTAAGTAAGCCGGACAAGTCTGTATCTAAAAAGGATTTCTCTCTATCTGTTCTGGGGGCTTTATCTCACTCTGTTCCTCTGGTCAGATCTCCTTTATCTGTACTAGTAGAGGATGAATTTCGCGCCCTGTGTGGCTGCGTTTGCTATATGTAAAGCGCCTTTGAACGTGTTTATCATGAAAAGGGCGCTATATAAATCTGGTATAGTAATAATAATAAGACGAAACATAAAATGACCTATAGAATCATTGCTAACCGATCCACATGTCCTCTTGTCAGTATTATTTCACACCCCTCTCTATGTTTTTATACATGTTCCTAATTTTCTTTAAACATATTGCATGTATAGTGAATACACACGAGACTATTTGCTTTGCAATGCTAGAGAAACAGTCCCGGATCGTAGGTTTAAGTTATTATGCTAGACTTCGGATCCACTATCGGAAAGTTGTAAATAATAATAGCCCGATATTCCCACAACAATTAATTTTTTAAACAATAATCGTCAGTCAAATTTAATATGCTATGTCCTTGTAACGTTTAGGACATAACTAGATAAAAGATACAAATTTTCATTTATAGTGAGGCATCAAATCGGATCTAATTTTCAAACGAACACTGTTGCATAAATTCCTTCCATCCCCGTGTAGAAAATACTACCAACATTGAAAAACACCATTTACATTATAAACAAACGATCCCATAGAAAGTTTTCACGACACGAATTTTAATCCTTCTGCTTTCTGTTTCATACACCGGTTAAACGAGATAATTAAATTCCAACGTGATATTAACGCGATTTGATCTATATGCATTTTAACTTGCGGATCTATTTATCTTTATAGCTCTTTGTAATAATAAATAATGAAAATTAAGCTATATATTACTTGTGTCTTGAGGTTTCAAGTACTTCTGGTACTGATAGTCTGATTCTCCAGATGGTATCAGTTTGCATAAATTTTCCAAAACAGAAATGGCCGTTAATTTCGCATTGAAATGTCATCATTATTTTTTTCTTTGCGATATTTTAAACCATTGCAATGGTTTGTTTATGCCATATTAACCTCTTTATTAATTCCAGGTCGTGTTTCAATATTACTGGAGAGCGTAAAAAGGTGTTGTTCCCGTCCAGTGAATCTAGCATTGCAGAAAACATCAAGCAATTTCATCCCTTACTTGACTGCGTGACAAAGGCTTTCTCAAATATGGAATGCAACAACATCTGTGACAAAGTACTTAAAATTCACATTAGTTGAATTGATAGAAGCTAATGGGATTATATTATGATAGAGGCAATTTACGTAGACTAATGAAGAAAAATCAAAAACATGTACCACTTTTCGTGTCACATGGTCTCTGCATCAGAGGACATCAAAAGTTAATTGATATGATAACACAATATGCCAAATCATTTGAATTATAGCGTCACCAGTCCTAATGGAGCGGCATCATATCTATATAATGTTATGGGCGTAGAATATACTTGGAACATAAAAGGACGCCGCTGACGTTCCATAAACATGTAAATAATGTCACAGAAATTAGGAATTTCATGATAAGAAAGTGGAACATCTATCACAAGTGTTAATCATGTGGACTCTTATACTAGTATTTTTGTCATGCTTAATTCTTCCTCAAAATTCATCCTGCATCGAAACAGAATCTTGCCTTGAAAATGTTTTGAAAAGACTTCAGGATCTGGAAAACAGAGGTAATTTATTTTATTATATTTGGTTTAACGTCGCACCGACACAATAATATGTCATATGGCGACTTTCCAGCCTTGATGGTGCCCCTCCGTGCATTATTTCGTCACGAGCGGGCACCTGGGTTTAACCAATAACCTTCCGTAAGCCAACTGGATGGTTTCCTCATATGAAGAATTAAACGCCCCGAGTTAGGCTCGAATCCATATCGATGAGGGGCAAGTGATTTAAAGTCAGCGACCGTAACCACTCGGCCACGGAGGCCCCTACAAAGGTAATTTGGTTAGAAGTCAAGCTTTATTCATCCAACATACGACACAGATATTTTAAATGTTTTTCTTTTTTTCAGTTTCAGTCCAAGACAGTGTTATAGAAGAACTACGTAAAACCACAGCAACGCTGCGTGACTCTAATGCTGAGCTGCGTGAAACAAATACAGAACTACAAGAAACAAATGCAAAGCTACGTGCAACAAATGACAAATTGCATGCCGCCAGTTTCCAGCTAGTTGAAACCAATAAAGAACTGCGCAACGCTTATCTACATCTTAGTGAAGCCAATGCAGAATTACGTGAAGCAAGTAGAATGAATCACAAACTGACGAGCTTAAAAGGTTAGTAATAACAAAAACACAATATCAACCTTTATCAGAGATTTTATCAAATCCATAAACTATTTAATTTTACTTTGTTTTGCACTCATTTATCAGTTTTCATAAAGAATAATAACACTATTGTCTTTACAGACCTCGAAAAAAATTGCAACACATTCCTTTTAAATTCAAGTCTGTTTTATATATATTTTCAAGAACTGATTCTTAAAGATAAGGTACTTTCGTATAAACTGTCTGACTTTTCTCCACCAAGTCCTCCTTTAATGCATTTGTTTCTAATTATTTTACAGGTTCCCAGCCTTTAAACCAGCAAAGCGATTTGTGTTGAATAATGAAGGCCCTGTGGCATTCACTGCTGCAATTTTACCGCTCGTTATTGATCACCTAAAAACTAATGACATAGTCAAGTTTGAGACGGTGATAACGGACATCGGCGGAGGTTATAACAACCAATCAGGTGTGTTTGTTGCCCCGGTGACGGGTATCTACATGTTCAGCTGTTCTTTGATGGAACACTACGAGATGGTGTCAAGTGGTGTCATGGTCAACGCCGAAATTGTTCAAAGTCAGCGCGTCCTTGGAAGAATTTTCGCTGCAGAACCTGGTAGCTATCATGACCAGGGTGCACAGACAGTTTTTACACATGTCAACCAAGGCGACCAAATCTGGGTTCGGACAATCGATAATCAGAATCTTGGCCTCGGTGGAGAATTATATTCAACATTTTCAGGATATTTGCTACTTGCCATGTAATGTATCTATCCTAAGACGAACAGCAGAAAAAAGAGCATTGTTCTTTTAAAACCAACAATAAAAACAAACTCTTTACACTTTTAATAATAATATATCATTGGTCAATCCCCAAAGTGTCTTCGTTTTCAGAATAATGTTGATAGAACAGATCTGGTAAATCTATTACATCTGAATCTCGAATGATTTGTGTAAGATTGCTTTAGAGATATTACAAAAACCCACTTTTAGGTTGGCTTGATGACGTTCAGATGTACCAGACTGCACGATGTGCGTAAAATAAGCCTTACTATACTAGATACTCCTCATCTTTATTTAAAGAAGGCAAAGAGGCTTACCTTTGAAAATCCGGTTTATGAAAAAATAGAAAATGTGAAAACTCTACAGGTCCTCCAGCACGAAATAATGAGAATTTTGCGGTATCTCTTTAATTTAATCTGTTCATGAACAGATTTTTTCAAAGTTGTTAATCTGTTACTAGTATTTGATTGGTAATGTCGTTTGGTGGGTGGCCAGAGATGGATAGGTGAATGATTTTCATTTGCGCTTAACAACTCTAGTTTGTGTTTAGAAATGAAAATTGGCCTATTTGTAGCTTAAACTAAAATTAGGATTGCGTATGGGACCCATAAAGTCACTTTTACTTAGAAAATAACATTTTTCACTCAATAACTTTGGATTGATATGTTGAAATAATTCTAATGTATAAGAACCATAAAGTAAAAAACTAGTTTCGAATAGTTTAAGTAAAGAGTATGGTTTCTACTAAAATGTTTCATTATAAAGAGTTTAGAAAATTCAGTATCATAATTTTCAAGTTTGACAATTTTCAATAAAATCTTAATTTTAGAAAGTTTTTTTTAACATTTCTGTAGGAGATGGGGATACGGGAGTCCTCCCCGGAAAATTCTGTTCTTTTAAACGCTAACTCTTCTTTCACGAGAGGTTTTGCGAGAAAGGAATCTCTGTCTAATAAAGTAAAAAGAGTTCATATCAAGTTTATAGTACGTTCAGCCAAAAAAATTGAAATTAAAATGATTAAGCAACAAAACACACGATAAGCTTTGCACTGAGAAATGTGTACACATATTTGGCAGATTAATGCACCGCTAATGTTACGCAAAATATTTAGTGCAGAAGTCGAGCTTATTTCTCAATACAAATCTGCTAACGTGCTAAATGCACACTTGTAGAATTTTATCCAATGTCAGGATAAAAGCATGCTCCATCATTCGAAGAGTGCAATGTGGCTACAAAACTTATAATTTAAAAACAGATGGAACTTCTAACCGCATAGCGAATAGAATCAAGTTGCATTCATTTTGTGACTTTTTATTTTGGATAATCGTATTGCTGAATACATATATCTCTAACCATCTTATGTAACTATTAATATTAAATCTAAAAGCAGTTTAAAAGCAAAGAATGTGGCTTTCAGAGTAATAGAAATATTTGTTTGGAAAATCTGACCTTTGGAGCCAAAAGTTCTATTTTCAATGTGGGTATGCCAGAATATCTTTGTTTCAAGCAATCAAAAGTCAGGTGTTTTGTATAAACCACACCACCTTCCTGAATAAGAAGAGGTCTGCCCTTAAGTGTTGAGTCGCTGGAAGTTGAAGTTTTGAAATACTTCTACACAAGATGAGTATTTTTTCTTCAAATACATACCGTAAACGTAAAAAGAAAAATCACGATCTAAACAAAACATCATAACTTTTCACATATCTAGCATAAACTGGAGTGTTACCAGCTCGAACGAAAAACACAATTGACCTGAATTACCAGAACGCTGTGCATATTTGTCAGTCTTTTTACTGCATAGCTTTTCAACATGGCTGTGAGAAAAATAATCACACATCAGTTCAGGTCATGTTCATACAGTGTGTATTAACAAGAAATGAAAATATAATTGTGTCTGTACTAACAAATCGTAAATATTTCATGCCATATTAAATGCCCTGAAAAAGGTGATGTGGAAAATATAGAGAATGAAACTAATTTCAATAGAGCGGAGGTCACAACAGAGGTGTGGCTTGACTGCTAGTAATAAGTACATTTATCTATAATCGCCATATTGACAGAAGGGCATATTGCTATACATAGCTATAACACTTGTTTGCTTCGCATTCTTACGTACGTGTCCAAAGGCCAAAGGCCTGAGGAACGTTGTCATTCACTATAGCCAACCAATAATGCGGAGTAAACGGAGTAAAAAGTCCAAAGCTACGGTGGTATGTTTAGGACAAACACTTATTTTTGTTTTAGACATATTCAGAACACTCAACATAATTATGTTGTACACATGAAATAAGATGTTTTGCGCTCGAGATACGACGTCACTAAATCAAAATATGATGTCATGCGCTCAAGCTATGATACTGCATGCTCGAGATATGTGTACATTTTGTATTTTTTTGTAGAAATTTCGAATTAGACTGTGGTAATGAAAAGCATTTCTTCACTTTGATAATAGTGAATGAGCCCTGAGAAGTATGGTGTGAATGAAAGGACTGTCCGTAACACAGTTATGAATTGTTTGCTAAATAGGAAGTGAGTCGGAAAAAACAATGAAATTGTCTTCATTTTATTTCAATTTAAAATTTAGTGCTAGTCAATAACTTTTGGCTAAGCTGAAGAAATTGTTGTCTTATTTAGCAAACATAATTTTGATCGATGTAGGCGGCTGACATAGCGAAGTCCACCTTTATGAATATTGGAAGATGGTCTTCTTTCAAGTTGTCATGGACATTCATAAACCATTCTTTACACTTTACACGTTGTACCTTAAGTTGTTTCCCTAAAAAATGATAGACAGAAATAACCTGTTCATTTTTTGACAAATCCATCACGAAAAGTTTTAAGTCGAACAAAATGATCAGATGTGCTAAATGCTTTAAAAAGTTGTATCTAAACATTATGATTATGAAATAAAATCAAACTAATCAAAAATTAATAACACACTTTATTTTTTATAAATACCTTATGAGGCAATCGGTCTAGATTTACTAGGATTTATATGTTTTATTTTGTACTGGAATAACTATAGCTTCTCTCTAGTATCTTAGAAAGCTTATTGTTTCCCCATGTAATATTGTACACACTTTTGTAAGCCTGTGGCAAGTATTCCAAAAGCTGACAATTGATCTTGTCTGGATCAGCTGCAGTATCATATTTCTGAACAAGGTGGAAACTGACCTGCAGTTTCTTAGCATACCTGTCCAAACAGGAATGATTAGGTGAAGAAGTAAAACAACGGACAGCCAATGACCACAACAGAAACAAGTAAAGATCACTTTCTCAGGTGTACTAAAACATACAAGTACCGGTATGTTAAAAATAGTCTAATAAGAAGAACTAGTTCATTTTACTAGTCTGTGTTTCATTTAAAGCACACATTATTATAATCATATACCAAAATTTCGTTTCATTTCATGTTCTGCAAATATTCAACGCAATTTGATAATTTGAAATCTGATATTCGACCCGGCGCAAAAAGCAATGCTAGATTGAACTTGAGCAGATAGAGTTTACATGTAATCAAATTCCGCCTTTTTAAAATCTGATTTTTGTTCTTCTAGGCAAATTGATATACATCTTTTTCGATTTTCTAGGTGGCTTGAAATTCAGTGAGTATTGGATTTTTTTTTGAAATTATCGATCTTCAAGTTAGATCGAAATTTTATGTTAGATCTCAATTCAGCTTTTAAAAAATCTCAATATCGATGTCCAAGCAGGTCCTAAATTTAGTGCTAGATAGATTTTCAACTTATTTGAAATTCGATTTTCGAGGTTGGTGGACATTCAATGCCAGAATGATCATATCAGGCAAATACGACGCCAGAACGTGTGTATGATTAGCAACACGCATGCACATCGAAAAGGAGATGCAAATAAGACAAGAGGGTCATGATGACCCTGGATCGCTCACCTGAGTAATATGAGCTACATGTTTCAAATGTCAAACTGATGCTAAAATATAAAGATAGAAGGTCAGTAGCTATCACAATCATGGTCACTAAAAGTCAGTTTTAAAATCGTTGTGCGAAACTGTATAGTGTATATGTCATCCAAATTTCAAGGCTGTATCTTAAAAACAAAAAAGTAGGTCAATAGGTCAGTAGGTCAAAGTCAAGTGACCCCTAATTACTTGGGGTCATCAGATAATTATAATTAAACTGTATAGGAAATATGATCACATAAGTTTTGAAGAATTTTTTCCTTAATAACTCATATGACAAGTGGCCACGGGGCAGGGCCTCCTTTCACCCCCGAGCATAATTTTAACAATCTTGTTAGAGAACCACACGGCAATGCTACATACAAAATATCAAAGGCCTAGACCTTGAACTTTCAGACAATAAGTGTTTTCCTATATAAGTCTATGTAAAACTTGGTACCCCCGGGGCGGGGCCTCTTTTCACCCAAGGGTAATAATTTGATCAATCTTGGTAGAACACTACTAGGCAATGTAATATACCAAATATCAACAGCCTAGGCCTTGCAGTTTCATACAAAAGGATTTTTAAAATTGTTTCCTATATAAGTCTATGTAAAACATGGGACCCCGGGGCGGGGCCTCTTTTCATCCAAGGGTAATAATTTGAACAATCTCGTAGAGGACCACAAGGAAATGCTACATACTAAATATTATAGGCCTATACTAAGTCTTGTGGTTTCAGATACGAAGATTTTTATTTTTTTCCTATATAAATCCATGTAAAACTTGGGACCCCCGGGGAGGGGCCTCTTTTCACCCCAGGGGCATGATTTAAACAATCTTCATAGAGGACCATTGGACGATGTCACATGCCAAAAATCAAAGCTCTATGCCTTGCAGTTTTGGACAAGAAGATTTTTAAAGTTTTTCCTTTCAGTTGCCATTGCAACTAGAGTTCTGTATGGAAGTAAGTTCTTTGAATAATTCTTAAATAAGACCATCCAAGAAACATCCCTGTGAAGTTTCATCAAAATTGGCCAAGTGGTTTAGGAGGAAATGTTGTTTAAAGGAAAGTGTGGACGGACGGACAACGGACGCTGGACGATGAGCGATCACAATAGCTCACCCTGAGCACTTTGTGTTCAGGTGAGCTAAAAACAAACATGCATCATCTCCTCGGGCTGCTATGGGGCATCGCAACATCCAGAACCATCCTTTCTGGCTTACGGGCCGCAACCAACGGAAAACGGGCAGCTCTATTTTCGGAGGGGTCGTAACTCTTTGCATGGAGCTCAACAGGGTCAAAATGTCAATATCAGGCCAGTCGTCATGATAAGACACGATGTTTACTGAAATAGATCAAGTCCTTATCTTTTTGCCCTTAAACCGATAAGGCTTAGTTTACCTTAACTTTTCGACGTTTAAATCATTTTCTAATTAGCTATGGGCGGTGCATATATTATTCTCCTGGCATGTTGTGCAAGTTGCTATGCAGCGTCGGATCTTGAAATATTCCAAAGCCTCGTTCTGGACAGACTGAATACCCTTGAAGGAAGAGGTAAACAATATTACTATTATCATATTTTCAAGTTTTCTTACAGCGCTGAATTGTTCAATCAATGTGAAGGCGTTAACAGTATTTACCATTGTTCCTTTCCAAATTGCATCAGTTGAAATTGATAACTATGTTACATACATGAACAAACCATTATATGATACAAATACAGATACAATTATAGGTCATATATATGGCGACCTTCAAGCTTTGATGGTAGAGGAAGACCCAAGTTGCCCCTCCGTGCATTATTTCATCAGGAGCGGGCACCTGGGTAGAACCACCAGCCTTTGGTAAGCCAGCTGTATGACTTCCTCACACGAAGAGTTCAACGCACCGAGTGAGGCTCGAACCCACATCGATGAGGGGCAAGTGATTTGAAGTCAGCGACCTTAACAACTCGGCCACGGATACCCCCTATCTACAAAATAATATACTGTAAAGAATTCTTATTGTATCTTACAAACAAAAACGAAATTTCTATCTTGCACTTCCACTATCGTGAGCAGTCTCAATCAAACCGACCCCGCAACATTTTCGTTTATGTCGTGTTGGGCGACCTGTGGTTTTCTACTTTTTGTAGTTTCTTTTAACTTAAATTCCTCACCATGCATGGTTCTAGACTAATTTCGTTAATATCCATGACCTGGAAAATAAAATGTTCTTTGTTTCTGAAGATTTAATAGTCATATTTGGCCGAGATGTTAAAAAGAAAATTTTACGCATATAATCAAATGGATAATGTTAATAGAAGTTTTATCTATAGTGTATCCTACGGTGTTCCGTTAGGGCCAGCGCCTGCTCCCTGTGAACGCAAAGTGCGAAGGTACGATGGCGAAGCTTGACAGTACGATGACGAAGCTTGACAGTACGATGGTGACAACACGACATTGCGATGGCGAAGCGCGACAGTACGATGGCGAAGCGCGACACTACGATGGTGACAGTCCGTCATACTGTCGCGCTTCGCCATCGTACTGTCGCGCTTCACCATCGTAGTGTCGCGCTTCGCCATCGCATTGTCGTGGTTCACCATCGTAGTGTCTCACCATCGTACTGTCGCGCTTTGCCATCGCTCTGTCGCACTTCACCATCGTAGTGCCACCATCGCACTGTAACGCTTCGCCATCGTACAGTTGCGCTTCACCATCGTACTGTCGCGCTTCGCCATCGCACTGTCGTGCTTCACCATCGTAGTGACACCATCGTACTGTCGCGCTTCGCCATCGTACTGTCGCGCTTCCCCAATTTTTCTCTGTTTACTTAAGGACCAACTTTAATGTACAGAATTGCACGGTCAGGCGGAGGGACGTACTTCGGATATACTTACTAATAATCTTGTTTAACATAAATCTACATTTTTATACAATACGTTTCTTCAATTAAAACTTTAGGGTCAGTGATAAAAAGACAGGGTCGGTCGGGTAAGCGGAAACAAACAACTGTATTCTAGACCTAATTAACACTTTTGCATAAAATATAGCCAAAAGCTTTATAAGCAAAATTTATACAACAGTTTATTTTTATTATTTCAAGGTGACAATATATACTTCTAACGTTTCATGGCTTGAAATATATGAGCTGATTCAACAACATTTTCTCACAGAACAATTAATTACATGTAAATACATTAACATTTATTTTTCAACAGAGGTTAATTTTGAATACAATGGTATTTTGTTCATAAATAACACTCGGTTGGGTGATATTCGGTTTTATTATCCCTCAAGTAAACAAAGTAAAATAGCCATAGATCAACGGAACCTATTTTGGAACAATACATTTCAAACAATCTTAAGGTATTATATTTTTTAAATATCATCATGCCAGATGATATTCATTTGAGTGACACTCTGCCGGGGAATTTTCATTTGAATAACATCAGGTCTGGTGATATTCATTTCAATAATACTCGTCCAATTATTTGATCATTGGACAAAGTTGACAATACTATACAATACAGAGTTTAAGAAAACAGAGAAAAGATAGTGAAACGCGACAGTACGATGGCGAAGCGCGACAGTACGATGGTGACACTACGATGGTGAAGCGCGACAGTGCGATGGCGAAGCGCGACGGTACGATAGTGAAGCGCGACAGTACGATGGTGACACTACGATGGTGACACTACGATGGTGAAGCGCGACAGTGCGATGGCGAAGCGCGACACTACGGTGGTGAAGCGCGACAGTACGATGGCGAAGTGCAACAGTACGACGGACTGTCACCATCGTAGTGTCGGGCTTCGCCATCGTACTGTCTCGCTTCGCCATCGCACTGTCATGTTGTCACCATCGTACTGTCGCGCTTCGCCATCGTACCGTCGTACCTTCGCGCTTTGCGCTCACAGGGAGCAAGCGCTGGCCCTAACGGAACACCGTAGTATCCTGCTCTCGTGTGATTCAGGTCGAGCAAATCCATTCGATCTAAATACAACATAACATGCTAGTATCTAACTGCTACTATAATAATCATATTATGCTCATTCTAAAGTAGTCTTTCTAGATCAGTATGTTTTATATTTTCTTGCATCGGTTCTTTTATTACATTATCATGTTTCTTTTCCAGTGAAGGTTTATCATTTATTTGTTTATCAGTTTATGTCCTGCACAAAAAGAATTCTTTAGGAAAATACATGTGTTCATTTTAAGCTCATGAAATAACCTTACATCTTGACCCATAATGAAAATAATTCTAATTCCGTGAAAATGATACAGGGAATTAAGCAATTGCTATTTAGGATATATACCACAAGCTTTATTTTTGACATGACATTGTGTGTTCTTAAACATATATGAGTAACTGTGCCAGTAGGGTACACCAGATTATGGCTGAGTATATTACTGTATTGAAAATTTATTTTCAGTCGCTGAACAGAATGGCTTGATAACATCCCAGCAGTCCGTTATAGAAGCATTACTGAAAACTGTCTTCAGCAAAGATGAAGAACTTAAGGGTAAAATCTTTCGAAAGATGGAAAGAAAATGTAACAAAACCTTTGGACACATTACTAATTGATAAATTGCCCGACTAATTTGCCTCAACATGTAACGGCGGTTTTTAACCTGATAGTACTGTAACCTGCAGTCCGGATTTCTTTACCAAAAATGATTTGTTCTCCACAAGTGAGTAATGCCCCACTTGAAGCAGGACAGTGACATGGCATTAGGCATGTTGTCTTCGTCATACAGAAGATACACATTATCTAGGTGATCGAACTGGCGGTGGATATAGGCCGTATTCTAACGTGAGTTCAGGTCAATCTAGGTCTATGTAAAACAGGATTTAAAACATGAATCCTTAGCGCAAATGAAACTTATTTCTGAAGCTTGAATTTTAAAATCCAGCTTACAGATTTTATTATTGTATGAGCGACTATGTCTTTTGAATGTGGCTTTTCAAGTTGGACATTTGTCCTTGTTTTTTTTTCTACATAGAAAAATGGAGGTAGAAATAATGTCTTTCTGAGATGACAAATCCGGTTTTAATAAAAATCTGGTAACGGACAGTCAACGGCGATTTGAAACTTCATTTCGATCCATTCTAGCCTAGTGTCCTAAACTGATAATCACATATCTTGTTCCCTAACACGATTGTATTTGTGTCGTCTGCAGATATCATACACCGCCCAAGTCGTTTTGTGCTAGAAAGTGGGGATGGACCCGTTGCCTTTACTGCTGCAATTCAGCCGAGAGTCCAGGACCACGTGGGAGCTAACGCAACCGTCAAGTTCGAGACCGTAATTACTAATTTAGGGGGCGGTTACAACAATACTACTGGCGTCTTCACCGCTCCTTTACCTGGGCTTTACATGTTCAGTTGTTCTCTACTGGATCACTTTGATGGTAAACACGGAAGCGCCAAGCTGCACGCAGAAATAGTGCAAAATGATAAGATCCTCGGAAGAGTGTTTGCACATGCAGACGATACCAACAGAGATCAAGGTGCAAACACGGTTTTTGTGCAGGTAAACCAAGGTGACCGCATCTTCATCAGAAGTGTGGACAACAATGATCTCGCACTTGGTGGTGAAATGTACTCTACATTCTCCGGATATCTGTTGATGCAACTTTAATTCCATTGATTTTGTTAAGTCTATATCTGTTTTAGTGAAATAATGAAACAATGAAAATTATGCTTCTCCTAAATAGCTGATACTATTTTGTTAGCACTTAGAACTCCATTATGTTTAAACCTGCGGAGAAAAATGAAACGTAACACGACTTGCGTTTACTCGTTTCTGCGGGACATCATCCAGCAAACAGAAACAGAAATATGAAATTCTAACTTGGAATTATATCTAAAATCAAAATTAAAAGTCTCTTAACTTTACTTGTGGCCTTATTCATTAAATAACGACGTACTATATATGTCCATGACAGCTGAATGTTTATTTGTTTCTTTTTTGTGCTTTTAGTACAGTTTCTGTTTACACTACTCAACATTCGTAGTAGGTTAACTTTTATTTCGTCAATAGAACAGCAATACCATTCAGACGACGTCACAATATCATTGCCCGATCTGATAGTATGTGCAGACTAGACATTGTGATGACTACGTTACTGGGGTCAAATTTAGTAAACTGTTTCGTAGGGGATATAAATATTGCAAAAAGGCTGATTAGAACTGTAGGTCGTTCTCGAGAGAACCCGTTGAGCCAATACTCAAAATTATCACTAATCGAGTCAAAGTGGACCAATGCACAGACAGAAGCGATGGTCCCAGACTATATTAGAATAGAAAAAGTGGAAACAACACTGGTCGCCCAACACGACAAATATGTTATCCAGAACCGATTCCTCATAATTAAAACATAAACACGACGTATAGGCAGAATCACGCACTTGATGGACAAGCCAGAAGCATGCGCCGGCAAAAAAAATGATCTGGATTTTTTCTAAGAAATGTTTATGTTTCCTAAATTTTATATTTCTCTGAACTTACTACAAACTAACTGCATGCAAAATACAACAAATTCTTTTGGAAAATATATGTTTTAGAATAAGTTGTATTAATTGCCTATAATATGTACAAGGTTTGGTCGAATGTTTTGCTTTTGTATGTCGTAATACTGCCTAGACCTCCTTGTAAATAATGCTAAAGCTACTGGAAAAATAATACAATAAATAAACAAGTTCTTACTAGGGGATCTTCTCGTTCTAGTTAAAAGAACAGCACACGCAAATAATTTACTTGGCATAATACCATTCTTCAACCGTCCATATGAGTGTGCATTGTACACCGTCCTCTGAATTTCGCAAGGCCATTTATTGTCCAGATCTTTCTGCATATCGGAGGCGGAAATTGTAAAAGCCTCTTTGAGCAATATGTCATTGCTGTTAGGCGCATCGAAATCAAACGACTGGTCAAAGAAAAAGTAATTTTGCCAAAAAGTGCGGCAAAATGGTCATTCTGACCATGACATCTGCAGTCGTCCACTAAGTTGTATAAATTTGCGGAGAGCCACATTCAAACAAATTTCGTGATTGCAAGACAACAAATTTTCCATGTCAAATTCAGAAAAGGCACTTGACTTGCGTAAGATACTAGACAAACTGCCCATGCCAACTCTTAACTTCCATTACTCACATCACCATAGTCGTCAATAACAAAATCTTACTTAATAAGTAAAATATGTTAAATGTTTAATTTTCAACAGTTAAGCAAAAGCAATGAAAAAAATGTACCTAAATATCAAACTACGCCGTCGTCAAAATAAAACAGTTCGTCAAATTTTAGTTTACGCAGGGTGAGTCAAACACCCAAACAAAAATTGATTTGAAAACTGATTGAGAGAAGAGATAGTAAATCCCATACAAACCCATAACAGGTTCCACTTTATTTGAACCGGTTGGCGAGGGAGGATGACTGCGACCCGCCTTTAACTCCTGCACCAAATAAGGCAATTACAAAAGAGGTGAAGATACCTCCCGAGTCAATACAGCACTAATCTGTTACTTAATTTCCAGTCGTCCAATTTTTGTTTACCATTTAAAACAAAAATTTAATGGCAAGTAAAATACTTCAGTGGAATTGACGTAGACTAAGGCTTATTTTAATGAAATTATCCCATCTTATCAAAATATTATCCTTCACTTATATGCCTTAGTGAAACATATAAGAAGGAATCCGACAAAATCAAATTATTAGATGTATAATTCTATAAATCCAAATACAGAAAGAGCTAATAATGCATGTCCATACAGAAAAAATGTTTTAAATACTAACTTCAGTCGGTGGCATTAAACGTAAAATTGCATCTACTAAATATTTCTGTTCGATATATTTACTTTCTTAATTCAAACTAATTAAAATCTTGTAGATGATGACTATTCAATAAAACAACTACTATAGCCATATTTTCTCATAGGAGATTTTAATGGTCGTTATGATTTTGAAGGATATTTTGACAGCAACACTAGAGATCAAATTATTGAAAGAAATTCTAAAAATGATAATGAATTCTAATTTATAAAAGAAAATTCAATTCCGGATACATCAGCATGTACTGCCTTGCAGATCTCTCCGTTATGGAACTACCCCTAAAAATCTGAAACGAGCCCTGAAATCAAAACTGAAATTAAATCCTAACATGATGAAATAAGGTCGACTAACAAGATTTTAGTTATAGAAATTTAAACTGACGGATCGAAAGACGATTTAAAGTCAGCCACCTTCTTCAATCAAAATGACGTTCGCACACAACGTAACAATATTTTTAGCCAAAGCAAAAGCTATTGACTTTATCTAAATAGAAATACATTCTGCATGCCCACGGGCAGAATGTCGAGCCCGCCAGCACCTTTGGCCTCTAAGTGTGACCTTGATTTTAGACCTAGGGACCTGGTTCTTGCGCTTGACACTCCGTCTCATAATGATGAACATTCATGCCAGGTTAGATCAAATTCCCACCATGCTTGAAGAAGAAATGCTCCGGACAAACTTCAATTTGAGCTTGACCTCCAAGTGTGACCTTGACCTTTGAGATAGGAACATGTTGTTTGCACATGACACTCCTTCTCATTAAGGTAAACATTCATGTCAAATATAAACAAGATTGGTCCATGCATGTCAAAGTTATGGTCCGGACAAACCTCAATTTGACATTTTTTTTGTAGAGTACTGCCGGTCAGTAATGGCGATCAGTCGATGTTTACTAAATATGATTTAGACTCTGTACTAGTGATTGGTGTGTTGAAGGAATGTGTGCAGGAGGTACGGAACAATTACGTGTTGAAATATGTGGATTGACTTTGTGACATTACTTTATTTTATTCGAGAAATGTATATAAACTTCTTGATACTTTACGTAAAACGTGTAAATTTGGACATAAATTCGCACCACCTACGGCAAATTATTTTGCAACTACACTTCGCTGCATTGATAGCGCGCACATGTTTAATACACCTGGGCAAATAAATCGTAATCGTAAAAGGGACTTAACATCACCCGATATGTCCCTTGATTAACATCAATTGTTTAACCAATCCTTAAAACTCTACGAACCCAGCTTATCATTACTATTTACCTAAAATACTATGTTATGTTTATAAGCTTAAGGAATATCAATAACACCATTTCTGTTGAAGAATTTTGCACAATAACCTCCTCACTCCAATCACTACCCTGTCCTATCACTTGTTGCACTTTATCCTTGCAGCAAACCTACCTCTCACTATTTCTCCCCTTCCTCTTCTTAGACCGGCCGTGATCTTGATATGACAGCTACCAAAAGGTTGAATGACTGTTCAAATCTAAATAACTATTCTGCATGTTACTCAAATAAATTAGACTATCTTCACATTATCAAAATTCTTAAATACTGTCTTTTAATATTGTTAGTATGGAAACATTCGACATGCAAGCATTGACCTAAGGATTTCTAGAAATAAAGCATAATTATACATTATAGGTATCATTTGATATCTATTTTTATATTAAAATCGTTTGATAATTGTTTAGATTTCACTATCAAAGTGCTTCAGTATTGTTTGAGCAAATGCTCAGGGTGAGGTGTTCACTTGCCGTCCATTGGCTGTCTGTCGTCTTTTCACATTTCCTTCGAATGACATCTCCTCTGAAACCACCTGGCCAACGTTGATGAAACTTGGCAGGGATGTTCCTTGCATGAAGCTGTTGTTCAAAGAATTACTCCATGAAGAACTCTGGTTGTCATAGCAAACCAGAAAGAAAAACTTTAAAAGATCTTGTCTAAAACCACAAACAAGGCCTGTAGCTTAGATATTTTATATGTAGCATTGTACCATTGTCTCTACCAAGATTGTTTAAATCATGCCCCTGGGGTCAAAATTGACCCCATCCAGAAGGTCTCTTGTTTTACATAGACTTGGGTAGGAAAAACATAACAAAATCTTCTTGTCTAAAGCTGCAAGGCCTAGAGCTTTAAGAGGTCACTTGGTTTACATATAAAAATGTATACCGATGGGGGTATTCAGAAGGTAATTCATATATCATTTTATTTTTTTTTTTGCAATTTTTGAGCCTTGCTGTGCAAAAACCATGAAACTTTGACACTGAATCCTGTGATAACTTGAAAATTATTAGTGACAGGTCAATATTAATCATAACCCTCGACAGTTTATTCCTTTGAACAGTACCTTCATACAGTGACTTACAGAACCTTGACTTTCATTTTACTTTTAAAAGACGTTTAATACTAACAGGTAAATTAATCACTGTACATATAAACTTTCTTATCAGAAGGTATCATCCCTTGATAGATTTGTTCATTTTCAGTAGCAGTGTCTTTACACTGACTTAAAGAACTATGACCTTAAATGTCAGCTGACCTTGACATTCATTAATGATGATTTAATGAAAAACAAAATGTGTATCATGATGACTTTCTTATCCCAGAAAAGTTTTCAGTCAAATTTACCAGCTGTATTCCTAGTAACTTCATGTAAAATACTGTCACGTAAACCTTACTATGACCTTGACTTTTATACTGGATCAAGGTGCTTGGTGAGGATATGAATCACCTTTAGTTTTTATAATTATTTTTTGTAGGTAACCACAGAAGATATGCAGAAACACACACATGATTTGTCTTCTCTGCTGTTGATGCCTTGGTTTCAAAATAAAGATTTTCAGTCCCTTTTCCAGTCATTTGAAGAATTAATCAATGTCCTTAAGAAGTACAGCGAATACATGGAGAAATCCAGAGAACGATCAAGCAGTAATAAAACAGTCTAGAGCCTATCAGAAGTTTAAATGACAATTGGTCTTTAAAAAGAATAGAAAAGGGTTGTGTGAGAAATGAACATAAAGCACTTGATCAAACATTGAGTACATTAAATGATTATGAAAGTATTGACTTGATTAATTTCGAACCACAGGAAAAGGAAGAACGACGAAAATGGTTGAACAACTTACAGCTGTCTTGTTCAGTAAGTCTTTTTACCTTCCGATATGGCAATCATCTAGGAAATATTAATGTAGTGTGGAAAGTGCCGACAGGAGATGTCAGTACTGACAAACAGGTGAAGTTAGTCAATGAAGTCAAAAGTTCTATCTTAACATTTGCAACCAGACGAATGAGAAAAGATTTTATCAGTCAATATAACAAAGTAGTACAAAGTAAAGTAGTTTTCAGAAATATGTACTAGTTTTTGACTGAAATTGAATATGCTCCAGAATCTGTAAAGGAAGAATCTATTGACAAAAGACTAGTTGAATTTTTGCTAGCCAGCGAAGACACTGATTTGATTTCTGAGTAACGAGCAAATAATGGCCGACCACATGATGAAAAATGCAATTTATTCTGGGACGAACACGCCAAATATTTGGAAGAAAAATCTGCCGTACATGAAAGATCTACTGATATGCAGTACATGCCATTCGCTTTATCGGTGGAAGATTTAAGGAGTGAAATATTAAAGAGGTTGCCAGAAGGAACGGCAGCTCCATCAGTGTCTTGGATCAGATTGAATTTTTGTCCAAAGAATAAATTCCATGCTACTGCAGGAAATTACACTGGACGCTTTAAGGTAAGATATGCCGTTCAACAAAGTTTGTTACGTGTAGAACACGAAGTTGCACATTTTTTGCAGATATCAGTTCAATTTATTGAAAGAGTTTGCGTGTAAGATGAGAGATTACAGCTACTTCCAAAGTTTAGACGACAAAGCCGTGGTGCCAGTAGGGGAGCCAGGTAAACCCGTATCAACGAATGTCAGATCTAATCACGGTGGGCTTGTTTGTGGTGAAACTAAATTAGTGGCCTTAGATCACGATTTTCATGTAGCAGGAATACTTCCCAGTGTGTGCTTCATGGTAACCATTCCGAAGCTCCCAAATGATTTGTAAAAGACAAAGTGTTTGAACCTTCGTCCCCTTTTCGTCATGCAACAGAAGATGTGGCTATTATTAGGAAAATGTATTCCGAAGTAGAAGTGAACATGAAGAAACCTATTCTTATCTGATACACAGATGGAGGTCCTGACCATAAGACAAATTACAAGTCGGTTCAGATTGCCACATTAGTTGAGTTCATCGCCCTTGGACTTGACATGATTGTTTGTGCTCGCACAGCACCCTGTCTAAGCTACAGTAATCCAGCAGAACGCTGTATGTCTTTACTTAATTTGGGATGGCAGAATGCTGCACTGGAACGATGTGCAATGCCACCCGAGTTTGAAATACAGTCAAAATCAAAGAGCTTGCTAAAATCACTACGAAAACTTGCTGAAAAAACAAAAACAAAAAAGTCATTTCATGACGCTTACGATGTATCTATGGCAGGACCAATAAGTATCCTGAAGCAGAGGTTTGAAAGACTTAAATGGAAAGATGAACCTATAGTCATTAACACTGCAGCGACTATGGATGAAATGAACATGCCTGCGCGTTATTGATGGTGATCTAGGCGATGGAACTGAGATCAGCAATCTGAAATCTGAGAAAATAGAGAGATTTCTTAAAGACCACTCGGCTACACTATATGTTACAGGTACTATTTTCTATTGTACTCCAGTATCGGCTTATAGAGTGAGACTTTGGAGAAATATTATCCCATAGTTGCCAAACTTCTTCTTGTTTAAATATCAACTGAAGCAGACATAGTTTTGTAAAATAATGTTCATGCCATTGACTTCTGCCATAAAAAATGGTAAAGTGGGCAAAACTTCTCTCCTTTTTCCGAAGTCCAGGCTGAGCCCTGGTACTGCACTAAATTTAAGTAAAACTTTTACTTGTGCATGTAGCTATTTCTGGCAAAGTATTAAGTGGGCAGGTAACCTAGCAACCACATGAATAAAAAAACTTGGACTCTGCCTTAAATGAGTTGTTATAATAATGAAACTGAAGAATAACTGCCTCTTTATTAACCCTTCCTTTGCTGAATTTCTAAAACGGACTGTTCCATCATTCAAATTGAACAGTACCATTTATAGTTCATAGGCCTGGGGTTTTCATGGAAAATTAACTGAATAGCAACCAGTGCAGATTATGATCAGACTGCACAAATGCAATTGCAACTAGAAAGCTAAGGGTAACATATTGTTAAAGCCAATCATGACATTTTTTATCATTTATGTGCCGTAATTCTGAAAGTGCTTCAATGTGATCATTATTATTTTTGTTAAAACCTTTCTGATAAAGAAGTTTGACAGCAGTTACTGTACTTACTGTCAGTTTATTGACCCACCTAGGCTTGCGGATGAGGTCTTTAAAAACCTGCACTTTGTTCCGGACCAACGCTCAATGTATTTGGGGAGTACCTTGGCTTTGCTGAAGTATATGGAAATGTCACTGATGATTGGGCTAGAACAGCCTTGAAAAATAAACCAGAAAAATCAGAGCGTGACAAAATATTCAAATCTTCGTTTGTTGGAAGTAAGTTATTTAAATAGTTTTGCTCATCTGTGCACAATGCGCTGGATGTAAGCTATTGTGATTATGCGATGTATTTCCTCTGTCTTTCTGTCAATCTTGTCGACACTTCAATACTATAAAAACTGTTATGTCAATATATGTCACTGATAAGAAACATTATTTCTGAAATGGTTTAAAGGTCCAGTGACACTTTTGATGTAACAAGTACAAGTAGTACTGATATACAGCAAAAAGATACCTTGCCGATGAAATTTGCCCTTAATATTTGCTTAAAAATAATCCTAGCCTTGCTTTTAATTTGTATACAACAGAAATAGACTATAGCACAGTATTTTTTCAATGATATTGCAAAAAATATGAAATGACAACTAAAATGCCACAGAATGGTATATAGTAATATTGTGTTAGAGTGAAATAAAATACAGTTCTATTACTAAACTATCAACACAAAAAATATTCTGTACGTATACACAAGTAAAAGGTTAACCCCTCAGCAAGAAAAAACTTGGATCGGGTGCAGGAAGAACTGTTCTACAACTGTGGAGCCACGCTGTTTCCGGGTTCAGTTGACCAGGACATTATGGTAGTGGAAGAGGAGCTTACTTGCTTATCTCTAATTGAAACTACATATTATGCAGGTATATTTATGAAAATTGTAATAATCTCTTACACACTTTGTAAGTCAAGACACATGATACTATATTACATTAATTTATCAAAAACATATTCCAGCGAAGTCTTTTGAAATGCTTTGTTAAAATTCTGTTTTTAACTTAATACAAACTTGTAGAAATGATCAGGGTATGATTTTAATAAATTTGTTTATATATTTAATGTGAATTCAATGTAGAAGTATTTGATGTGTTTCGACCTGTTTGTTTATTAGGACACATACAGTGTTTTCAGGACTCTTCGGTTGGTAAAAACACCATCAACTTGAGTCAACAAAGCATGCAGTTAATAATAAGAAAAAACGTGCAAAATTAAAAACAACAGTAACATAGAAAACAGTAACATAGAAAATTAATGACCAAGAACTGTGCTATTATATTGAACATCTCAACTGATTTTAAATCTCTCTAGATCACAAAGATTTTACCCAAAACAGTTTTCTCTCTAGATTACAAAGATTTTACCCCAAATAGTTTTCTCTCTAGATTACAAAGATTTTACCCAAATTAGTTTTCTCTCTAGATCACAAAGATTTGACCCAAAACAGTTTTCTCTCTAGATCACAAAGATTATACCCAAAACAGTTTTCTCTTTAGATTAAAAAGATTTTACCCAAAACAGTTTTCTCCCTAGATTACAAAGATTTTACCCAAAAAAGTTTTCAGACTCATTTTATACATTTTAAGCTGCAAAGTTGTTAACAAAATATTAGTATTAACCCTAACTAGGCTAAATTTCTAAATTAGACAGCTACATCTTTTAATTTGGACAGCATCATTTATAGTTTATATGGGAGTTTATTGAAAATTTACTGACTGAATAGCGAACAGTGCAATTCATGATAAGACTGTACAGGTGTTTAGGCTGATCTTGATCTGTACTTGTTGCAAAGATGAGAGACATTTGCTGCCAAAAGAAAATAATTGCAATTCCTCAATGGACTCAATATTCTTATTCATATGGTAACTAAACCCTTGTTCTTTTGATACATCTACATTTTAATACTGTAACTGTCTAAAGGTCTTCCATTAATAACTTTCAGGTCTAACACAATTGTTTGAAGACATTTGTATATACTGTGGGGACAATAACATTCTAGAAAGTGAAGAAATGGTGCAGCTGAAAACTGAATATGGGATTGTTAGACCAATATGTACAAATTGTTACAAAGTGGGAAGCAAGTCATCACTAGAAATGCTCTAAAGATTAACAAAAAAGGAAAAGAATAAAACTGTAGAAAATAAATATGAAGGGAAGGAGCAAAAACTGTAAAAAATGAACGTAAATGTGTTGATATTTGGGGCATTTAAAGAATAAAAAATAAATGCCATTTTGGTGCTTTTATGGCTTTTTTTCATCACGACGCAGGGATTTGAACACTTTTATTTTTATTTTCTCCTCCTACCAAAGATCCTGGGAAAAATCTCCCGAGAACCAGAAAATAAAAAAAATCTGACCTAAATGGAAATCCATGCACTCGGTATCATATTCAACCAGTTGTAACTTGAAAACCGTTTCAGATTGTTCACCCAAAATGCACAGAAAGGGATACAAGTGGATGTAAGTTGCTAATGAACGCATCGGTCATGACAACCAGACTGATGGAAAATAAGATCTCTTAATAGTTCATGTTCTAAATGTGTTTGTGATTCTGAAAGAAAAGAGTGTATGTACGGTAGAAAAATGAAATGATCTAGTTAAGACAAAGTTATGCAAACATACTTTTAATATAAACCACCCATATACCCAAAGAAGGCTCCAAAAGAAAGTGTAGCATCAAATGAATATATCATATATGTAGATTTTTCAGAAAACTACTCGTGCAAGTACAGCACTGAAGTACAATCTGTTCATTTAGGGCATCGAGGAATCTGGTATAACTTCACACCGGTGTTTGGAACACAAAAGTTAGGGATCCTGTCTCATTTTGTTCTGTGTCAGGAAACACGAAACTTAGCAGACAGGGAGTTATTTAAATCATTAATAGTTTAATCGATACATTTTATCATGGACGAAAACATCACTAGGGCAGTGGCGAAAACACCACTGGAGAAGATCAAAATATTGATTGCAAGGTAGCAAATATATCTTAATAAACATACCCGATAACAGCAATTTGCAAGATTTTAATTGTGACTTCCATGTTCATATCAAATGTTACATATGAGCGCAGTCATCCAGAGCCTTTATACTTTTTGTTTAAAGTTACATTAATAGATAGTCTGTGGCAGTGTTAAGTTTGTCGATCCTGTGTTCATAACTTTTTACTTTTTTACAGGTTTTAGCTCACCTGAGCACAAAGTGCTCAATGTAAGCTTTTGTGATCGCACTGTGTCCGTCGTCCGTCGTCGTCAACAATTTGACTATTAACACTATAAAGATCACAAATTTAGCCCAATCTCAATAAAACTTTATCAGAATGTTACCCTTAATAAAATCTTGGAAAAGTTTGATATTGGGTCATCTGGGGACAAAAACTAGGTCACCAGGTCAAATCAAAGGAAAAGCTAATTAACACTGTAGAGGCCAATTTTATTACCCTAACTTAATGAAACTTGGTCAGAATGTTAATCTTGATGATCTTTAGGTCAAGTTCAAATCTGGATCAGTCGGGGTCAAAAACTAGGTCACCAGGTCAAATCAAAGGAAAAGTTTGTTAACACTATAGAGGCCACATTTATGACAATATCTCTATAAAACTTGGTCAAAATGTTAATCTAAATGATCTTTACGACAAGTTCAAATCTAGGTCAAGTGGGGTGAAAAACTAGGTCACCAGATCAAAAAATCAAAAGAAAAACTTGTTTACACACTAGAAGTCATATATATGACTGTATCTGCATGAAACTTGGTCAGAATGTTAACCTTGGTGATCTTTAGTTCAACTTCGAATCTGGGTCATGTGTGTAAAAAACTAGGTCACCTGGTAAAATCGAAGGAAAAGCTAGTTAACACTCTAGAGGCCATATTTATGACCTTATCTCAAAGAAGCTTGGTCTAAATATTAATCTTGAAGATATTTAGGTTAGGTTCCAATCTGGGTCAGGTGGTGTCAAAAACTAGGTCACCAGGTCAAGTCAAATGTAAAGATTGTTAAAACCCGAGAGATCTCATTTTAGATTTAAAACTATGAGAATTGATCAGAATGTTTGTCTTGATGACTTCTAGGTCAAGTTCGAATCTGGGTCATGTTGGGTCAAAAACTAGGTAGCCAGGTCAAATCTAAGGAAAAGCTTGTTAACACTCTAGAGATCACATTTATGACTGTATCTTCATAAAACTTGGTCATTATGTTAATCTTGATGATGTTTAGGTCAGTTTGGAATCTAGGTTATGTACGTTCAGAAACTAGGTCACCAGGTCAAAGCAGAGGAAAAGCTAGTTAACACTCTTGTGACCACATTTATGGCCATATCTTAATGAGACATTGTAAGAATGTTAATTTTAATGATCTTAAGGTCAAGTGAAATTTGGATGACATGTACAGTTTAGCACACCGATCTTAAAACTGACTTTCAGTGACCATGAATGTGGCCTACTTACCTACTTTCTTGTTGTTTTTTTAAAGACTTTTAAGTCTTTTAAGCCTTGAAATTTGGATGTCATGTACAGTTTTGCACATCGATCTTAAAACTGACTTACGGTGACCATGATTGTGACCTACTGACCTACTTTCTTGTCTTTTAAGTAACAGCCTTGAAATTATTATTTCATGTATAGTTTTGCACACCGATCTCAAAACTGAATTTCAGTGACAATGAATGTGACCTACTGATCTACTTTCTTGTTTTTAGCTAACCTGTCACATAGTGACAATGTGAACTTTTGTGATCACCCTTCGTCCGTCCGTGCGTCAACAATTTCTTGTCTGCACGATAGTGGTTTCATTTATAATTTCATTTTAACTAAACTTGCACACATTGTACCACTATAAGATATTGGTTCCTTTCTTGAACTGGCCAGATCCCATTATGTGTTCCAGAGTTATGACCCCTGAAAGGGCCAACATTAGCTATTTTGACCTTGTCTGCACAATCGTAGCTCCATTTATTATTTGATTTTTACCAAACTTGCACACAAATTATATCACTATAAGATCTTGGTTCCTTTCTTGAACTGGCTAGATTCCATTATGGGTTCCAGAGTTATGGCCTCTGAAAGGTTCAGAATTAGCTATTTTGACCTTGTCTGCAAAATAGCAGCTTCATTTATGACTTAGTTTTAACCAAAGTTGCACACAACTTGTATCACCATAAGATCTTGGTTCCTTTCTTGAACTGGCCAGATTTCATTATGGGTTCCAGAGTGATGGCCCCTGAAAGGGCCAGAATTAACTGTTTTGACCTTGTCTTTTTTATTATTGGCCGTAGGGAAAACCCGAGACCACTGTTCTGTGGTACAACATGGATGGTACCTTCATTTCTTTTATGTATTTTGACATCTGACGGTTTTTTTTCTTTTTGGTTAAATTTCTTCCCTTTCTTTTCCTGTCCTTTGGACTTAAATATTTTTTCTGAGGACTTATATTTATTTTTAATTTTTCCCCTTTGTTGTTCTTGTCCTTTGGGCTTCATCAGTCAAAATTTTACTCCTATCCTCCTCTGATGTAATCCTTCGGGCATATATTGCCCCGCTTGGCGGTGCTCTTGTTATGTTATTGTGTGATTGTGATGGTTCTCATTTGTCATTGTTTTCAGTGATCTTCTTGTTCTTTTCAGGAGTGTTCATGAGGGATACAGCCGCCAGAAAATAATGTTTTTGAAAATTCTATAGGATTCTGCAAGGACAGAATTGTACCGATTTTTTAAAAAATGATTGCATTTTTTTTTCAAAACACAGCTGCTTTATTGCTTTCTTAACACTGAATAAGACATTTTAATTGTGGGTAATGTAGGTGTTCGCCTGTAGCGGGTAAGTGTCATTGGTGAAAACAAAATTAAGCTCATTCATTCTGTGGAAACAAAATAATTACATATATTTTGTTTAGTAGAACTTAAACACATTCTAATTAAAGTAAATATTTTCTAATAATGCCTAAAAACATTATAATACCTCACAAAAGGTAAACTTCTATTTTCAAAAATTTCCCAATGCTGAAGTGGGTCTCTGCCTGGGATAATACCGCCTTATTGATCACGATGTTCAATGTTTTATTTTGTTTTGTATTTACAATTTCATACATGTACTAATTTATGTGATAGTTTTATTTAATGGATGTACTGTAAATGACATTATTTAATGAAAATGTTCATTCTTTCATTATAATACACTCATCAGACTTTTGGGGTTGCTATGTAGGTATCACCTTGATCCAATAAGTGGAGTCAAATCATATGATAAATAGTATGACGGTCATACAAAATCTTCTAATTTTCTTTTTCAGGCCACCGTCAATGTTCAGTACATCGGAGCAATTGGAAAGAACAAACCAATCTTGACTAAGTTTGGACCAAGATCAATAACTACAGCCATAATAGCAGATGCTTCCCAAACAATGAAACTTGTCATCTGGTCACATGAGCTGCTTGAACTACTACATGACGGTGAATTCTATTGTGTATCCTTCCTCAGGGTAAAGCTGTTCGAGAAAGGAGAGCTTAATACAACTTCCGGAACAGGAATAGTTCCCATACCACCGTTTGAAGATGTAAAATCAGACATCTAAGAAACTTGCCAGGAACAAGTGATTCAGGTGCAGCTTCAATCTGTTCATGTACTCAAAAAGGTCTCGTGCCCCGTTTGTTTCAAGATATTTGATTCAAATGAATACAAACAGCCACTTGTGCGCTGTTCAAGTTGCAACTTCAAAGTGCTTACCAGTTCCTTGCCAGCTCAGATCTCTGTTGTAGCTTACGTACACATTGATGGTCAACAGAAGAAACTACAGGTTTCACCAGAAGCTATAGAAACCCTTGTTCTTGCAAAATAGTCTGCCAATATATTGGGAAAATGTGACTTCTGATGGCATTTTTTGTTAATGCTCGGATATTAGTATTAAAGTGTTCCTTAGAATCGAACATGAAATTTAAAAGGGGCTGTCGCCTTCTAGGGTTCCTCATTACAGTACAATGGGGTCAAAGGTCAAATAAGTGCATTTACAAAGAAAGTATGCCGCTGTGCACTCGTTTTATTTTCGTATACCATCTAAATTGGTTTAAATACTGTGTCTCAATGCCCTTTACTATTTTGTAAATAAAACTGATGATAATATATATAAAATATGTATCTAATATATATATAATATTATATAGAATAATATATATCTGGGGAAATATGACGGCAAAGTATGTTTACTTGATATGTTTGCTAATCTTTATATGTGGATGAACTAGTGAAATATGGTTTGAAAATGTTGTATCAAAGGGTTATTTCAATGTAAATTCAAGGTCACAGACATGTCAAGGTCAAAACTGAACTTTTAAAAATGACTGCTAAGTTATTAACGGTAGCAAAATGGTGCGTATATTAACAATATACACAACAACTTTTCTGACTCCACACCTGTTTTTCCCTTTATCGCCAAATTTGACAGATTTCAATGAATGTTTTACACAATAAATGATTATTCTATTATAATATAACATAAAAACCACCATAGCCTATTGTAAATTCATTAAACTGTAATGGTTTCAATAAGGTAAGCCTTAAATTAAAAGTCACATTAGTAAATTCCAACTCACAGTAGTACACTTTCACCCTATTAATTCAGTGATATTAAAATTGTTATATTCTGAATGTTCAACTCTGTTTAGTTGTAACGGAACATCTGTTAATATTTTCTGTTTGTACATATTAATTTTTATCAGGTTTGTGACGTCATTATGACACCAAATTAATGACAAAATTGTTTCATCCCGCAGATGACAGTATTGCCATATACAGACCAGCACCAAGTTGCATTTATTCAGTGACATTTTTTGTAGGGGGACGAGGGGTGGGGTACCTTATTTAAACTGTCATGGCACAACGAATGTACGAACAATTGATATTGTTGTTATGTTTATTTAATTGAACTGGTCATTAAACAGTGTGTCCAATTTTCATCCAAATTTGTCACAATTTGGCAGAGATAAAAACAAAAGTCAGGTGTGCAGTTAGAAAAATTGTTGAGCAAATGATTACAAAATGACACTGCAAATGCATTTCTTTCATTTCAGGCAGCAATAAAACTTGAATTTAAGCTTTGAACTGACTATAAAAAGAATATTTACATATTGTACAATTTTTGAGAAATGTGTGCAAAAGAGAAAATATGATAGGTTTTGCAGAAGAAGACTAAGCGGAAAATGAATTACATATAAATGTATAAACTTCTTACGTAAATAGTACTTTAGCTCAATCAGTAGAGCACATATCTAATGATCGAGGGACCATGAGTTCGATCCCTGGGAGAGGTGAATGTTCTCCATGACAGTTTGATAATAGACATTGTCATGAGTGATTTCGTCCTCCACTTTCTGAATCATTTGGAGATGTGGGCAGTTACTTGCAGGGAAAAGGCAACTGCTTGTAGAGACTCCAGATACACTGATTAATTAATTAATAATAAGTTAATTGACCGCCGTTACATTTATAATATTATATGAAATACTTCTCCAGCACCTAAAGAAATGATTTCAGATCTGGTGATGATTCATTATTTGATATATATTTATGCTAATTTGTCCACGTGACGATGGTTAAATAGGACATTTTAGAAGAATAAATGAAGTATTAGTCAGAGCATAGGTTTACACTGTCACAGTACATGTACCGTAATAAACTAATCAGAAGAGAACTGTATGATTTCAACTAGTTAATCTATACACTATTCCCTTGATTCACTGTAATATAGTTATTTTTTTTACTACGTCAGGCTTTTATCATCATATTTTAGGTATTTCCAATTAAGTAGCACATTTCAAGAACTAGATTTTTTATCATCGAAGCTCTTAATGCGATATTTGCGTCATTTTAATCTAAAAATTCACCACGCTATTGCTGTTTCGATCTTTTTTATCTTTGGCTTTGCTTCTACACTCTCACTTCTTATTTAAATCAAAGTTGAAAAACGAATCAGATCGTAACAATTTACAGATCCGACATATGGTTTCAGACAGGATGTCCTTGACAACATTGTGAAAACAGTGATACATTGAAGTTATACCTTCCGTTTTTTTCATGATTACTGACATAATTATGATGGTTCAACTAATCAAAATGATGAAATATTGTGATTCGATAGTTACCACGTGATATAAAAAGCGTAAAAATAACCTTCCTGTAGGATGAGAAGAGCATGAAGAAGAGATCTGAAATTCAAAATGATGGATTTATAATAAACAAATAATGCCGATTGATATATTATGTCAGGCTAACCCGTCAATAGCTTGTGAAGTGTTATCGAGTTTATTCATTTTTTATACAAGGGTAAGAAGTTATTTCTATATAAGGGAAATTCATTCCAACATTCCGCACTGAATTTAATTGACAATATATTTTACACGTTTAAGGCTACAATAGCATTAGCTCACAATTGCTTATTTTATAACAACAGTAGATTCCTTCTTGATACATTGGTAAGTTTCTACACACGGTTCTATCACCAACAAATCACTCGGAAATCTAAAGGTGTTTTAAAAGGAAAACAAACATGCTTTGCCCCTATATTCACGGTCATAAAGATCATACTAATAACATTCGATATACTATCGAATTCACTGAGAATTATCAAGCCTTTTTGAAGTTATGACATCTAAAGAACCAACATAAACAAATATTTACAAAATTGTAGATATTGAAACACTTGAAGAGCGGTTACAAGTTCTTATAATAGCCTAATGTCAGTGTGCAAGGAATAATTTTTTAGTGATTCAAAAATATGAAAAGTACCATTTTTCATGCTGATCATCATGCGTAAACCAATGGAATAGAGTTTTGATTAACACCATGGACAGTTTAGATAATGCTTGAGAAAAATTTCACATTTCATTTTATCTCACAAACAGACTTAATCAAACCGAGTTTGCTATTTTTGCGTTCTGGAGTTCTGTGCCACCGAAGGAACCTTTAGATCTGTCAACAGTTAGTACAGCCAAACTATTTTCGCGAGAGTTTGATAGGACAAGTAACATGTGTTCGAGATATCAGTAGTGCAAGCTAACGTGACGTATACATTATATAGACCTTACATCGAGTTCGAGCGAGCAAACTTTGACTTTGCTAGTCTTTATAAAATACAGTCAAACCTGTCTATAAAGACCACCCTTGGGTGAAACAAAGACTGGTCTTAATTGACAGGTGGTCTTTGTTCACAGGTAAAACATAGTGTAAATGTCAAAATAGGAAACAAAACCAGTAGTTTAGAGCCAGGTGGTTTCTGTTCAGAGGTGGTCTTTAGCACAGGTTTGACTGAACGCGCCATAGAATTTTTCTACCTGTACTGTTCATACAGACAACCATACAGGTAACCAACCTGCCATTATGGAAACTGTTAGCCAGAAAACGGAAATTTTAGAAGCATGAGAAAAATAACTTTCATTAATGAACAAAATATTCAAGCGTACGACAATTTAAGCTCATTCTATAGAAATACCTTTAGTCGTTTTGAATTTAGCCAGTCTTAAATGCAATAAATCTATTTGAAGTAATTTATTTTACTTCTGAAATTCATAATTATCACCGAAAAATTACAAGTTTGTACTAGAATGTAGCAAAATTTGCAGATATCAAAAGTTTATAACAAAAATGCACTTACTGACCTTTGACCTTGTGCTGTGACCTTACTATGACCCTTAGAAGGCGACAGCCCCCTGAAAAGTTTTCAATTTTTATAAAGTTAACAATGAACATGGCTGTCGGGCATTAACAAAAAATGCCATCATAGCCATTTTCTAGGCCTCTTTTTTAGATATATGTGGAAGGCTAGAAAGAAAAGCTGAATTAAAAGATGACACTAATGCATTTGAAGATTTTCTAATTTTGAACAAGTTTGAAATTTACCTGTCTAGTGAAAACATCATTACAAAATAAGTAAATGTTGAAGAATGCTACTGTTTTATTTGATGCTCTTGATATCAAACGAAAACAAGAAGACACTACTTGAGTTTCAATTCATGCATTAAGACCAGCCTATTAAAATGCATGAGCCATCAAACTATTCTCTTTTTTACAATGAGGAAATTGTGCTTCTGTACTGTATAGTTGTTGCATATCATTTTATTGGGAAAACATATAAGTTCTAGAGTATCTAATTGTATAACTGCTTCTCAACATTTCAGCATTTACTAGCAAAAAACTTTTATCAGTTGTAAGATATTCTTAAAGTGATTAACAGTAATACAATCCCAATGTGCGTTTTGATACCCACCATTTAGTTACATCACTTACCATAGCCCCTGACAAACTTGTGTCTTTCATGAAAGGGAAAGGTCAACTTCCAACTTGGGGTCTATGGTAAAAATTTTATTAATGCAACTTGGTGGAGGGGAGACATTTTTTTATTGTTGTTATTTTGTTTTCTCATGGGCCTTTGTTTTGCCTAGATTTATCAGCTGTTTTAGTGTTTTTAATGCCAAATGCATATTTTCAATGACTTCATAATAAAAACATTCTTGTTGCATAGATAAAGTTTTGCAATTCAGTGACATTGAATTATGATTATGTAAATGCCCAAGCTCCTCATTGGTCAAGTAGCAATTGATGAACACTTCATTAACTACTGCTATTTAACTAGTTGATACAATTATGATTGTGCGGCCATTAGTTGATACAATTATGACCATTTTAAACTCAAGTCATTGTTAATAGCCAACACCATGTGCTACGTTTTACTTGTAGAAATTTAGTGCCAAATGCTTGTAAATTTTGTAATACTGTTTTTCTGTTCATTCACCTTGTACTTTTACAATACTGTTGAGGGCTGTAAACTTCTATTACACAAGTAACGTACATCTTGATGGTTTATTAGTACATTTCCTATATCTCGCATTGAACATATGTCAAAAAATAATGTAGAATGCGGCGTGCCATGCACATATAAAAAACTCCAGCGTATTTATATATTTTTGATCTGACAAGCAGTTTGCACCTTTCTCAATTGTTATAAACTATGTAATTGGAGTTATACGGTCAACTATGTTTTACTTGTAGCATTTTAATGCCAAATGCTTGTACATTTTGTGATATTGTTTTTGTGTTCATTCACCTTGTACCTTACAATACTGTTAGTGAGCAATTAGTTAAGTATTTCTACCATGATGGTTTATTTGTAGATTATTATTCTCATATCAAAGACCTTATTTTTTGGCAGCTTATCTAAATCTCACCAAATCACGTGGCAGATTGGCCAAATCTCACAACTTCACGTTTGTAAATTATCTCCTTTTCTATTTACAAGTAAGATAGAAAAAATGAAAAATATCATGCAATGGAGCAGGGAATTTTCTACAAAACGACACCCTACTTGTCAAAATCCAAAAACAACAAACAAAACGTTTTATGCAAGTAAGATAAGCCCCTACACGAAAAGCAGTGCATCTTATTTGCCATTAAATCATTGTATTGGCAAAGTTTAAGTGCATATTTTTGTAATAATTTTAAATGTATAATATTAAAAATATTCTTGTCATGCACAAATGTTTATCAAACTGGTCAATGTTTCACACACAATTTTTCTATGATTAACTTTTAGTTTACAAAATTTTGTGGTTTGCTGAGCGCAAAAATGGGATATCCGATTAGGTTTTACAGGAGTTTCTTATTTTGTTTACTATAGGTCTTTGCTCATATTGAATGAATATAAAATATATCATTTGTAAGAATGATAAATTTCAAGTTTATTTGACATCCACAAAATACTGCCACATGAATCATATTTTCCCAGTAGAAAATAAAGTCGTATATGGAAATACATTATTTTTTCCTACAGTGGAAATATTTCTGTCAAAATTGGTAAAGGGGGCTAAATACATGTGTATGACATTTATCTCTGCATGTATTTCAACAATCTGCTATTTGTTGATTTATATTCACTGCAATTACTATTGGATCACTTTTTGTACATTCATATTTATTGTTGTCTAACCCACTCTCTGTGAGCTTGACATAGTTACCACAATTATAGTTTTGTGTATCTTCAGTGGTAAGGGCATACGATCTTGTTAGCACAGTAACTTTATCATTTATTCTGGTATTTTAAAATAATTTCGCTCATAAATTTTGTTCATCACCATCAAAAAGACGTGTCACACGTGTCAGTATCTCAAAAGGCAAGGTCACACTTGTGTAAAGGTGAAATTATATGACAATAGTTTAACTCTATCAGACTATAGCTTTGTCATCTATGGTGGAATTTTAAAAATAAGCTAGCACAGTTGTTCACAATCATACATCTGTGTCTTGCACCCAAACCAATGGCAATATCCCAAAGGTCAAGGCCACACGTTTAGTTCAAAGCTCAAATATGAATATAATGCGTCTCCTAATACTCAGGTTTATCGTTTTTTGCCCTAGGACTTGTCCTTCTATTCCTATGAGAAAAAAACGTGATTGCAGCGGCATTAACAGTGATCAATGGCCAATGTAGTTACACTTTCACTTTCTGATTAACATTTTGTCTGGAAATACTGCTACATCTTATGGAGTTGATGTCTGTATGCCTTATTAACATGTAATTAACAAAATCAATCCAGTTGCTGGTCATTCTGTATTGTTTACATTGATAAAATGTTACTTTTCGAATTGTCCAATAAAGATTTTCTTCTTGTTTTTTACAGATTCTTATATCCACATGTTTGGACCTGCAAAATAAACCACTACTCCATAGTAGAAAAAAACAAAGACAAATATCAAACAGGGAATGCCACGTACCAAAAACGCAGCCTCCCCAAAACGAAAACCACAGCACACATACACGTGCACACACACAAAGCCAACACATTAGGACAAAACGAACAAACAAAGGAACACAGTGTGGCCTGAAAATCAAATAACAGCAAAAGCCTTGAGAAAGCTCCATGTGCAACACATTACTACTGGGCTGCAATTCTGTTTGGGTATTCGATTTGCAAAAACATACCACTGATATCTGTATTCAAAGACAACATGTAGCTTTCTTTAGAATGGAAATTACTGTACATCACACAAAATGCATGTCCATCCATGTAAATTTAGCAGTGCTCAGTGTAAAGTATTTAAAGAGGAAATAACATACCACTATGAAATACAGACCATATGACTAATGGGCAGTAATCGAAGAAAATGCTGTCGAAAGTTACACCACTGGGCCAAACTGCCACAAATGTTCTTTAAGAGACCCTTTACTAAATCCTTTCAAAAACACAATATGGCCCCTAGTGGACAGCACCGGTGTGTGTGCGTGCGTGCGTGTGTGTGTGTGTTCGGGATTAACGTCTTTTTCAACAATTTTTCAGTCATATAATAAACGACGGTGTCTACTTGCAGCAGTGAGCACATTGCCCAACTTTATAGTGCTGCCTCACTGAAATATCACGCCGTAGACACGTGACATGATACCCAAACCAGTCACATTATACTGACACCGGGCTGACCAGTCCTAGCACTACCCTCTTAGTGATGAGCGCCAAGCGAGGAAGCTGCTAGTACCATTTTTTACATCTTTTGTATGACGCGGCCGGGGATCGAGCCCACGACCTCCCGCACTCGTTTTTCCCTATATATCTATATAGAAAACTTTGATACTCTTACAAACCACTGGCCTGATTTCAAAATGAATTTAAACAATTATAATGAAACTTGAGCAATGGGACTCTGGTGAACAATCTGTAAATAGGAGATGGCAACTGTTTTAGCTGAATTATGTCCCTTTTCAATTTAGAATATTGGTTAAAGTTTTTAGCTCACCTGTCACATAGTGACAAGGAGAGCTTTTGTGATCACCGTCAGTCCTCCGTCAACACAAATGTTTCTTGGGTGACCCTCTTCAAAATTCCTTTAAATAATTTTGATTCATTGAAAAGTGGCCGCCTGTGGGAGGGGTTCATTTTTCCATATGGCTATACAGAAAACTTCTTGTATGAAACTTCTGGCCTGATTTGAAAATAATTTTATTTGAAGTAACTTTAAGAAAATTTCAACTATATTTTCTCATAATTCTTTTGATTGATCTTGTTTATGATTTTTTGACCTTCTTGTCCTTAAGTGCAATGATAGCAGGTGAGCGATATGGGGCCATTATGGCCGTCTTGTTTAAGATACAGCCTTGAAATTTGGATGATATGTACAGTTTTGCACTCCGATCTTAAAACTAACTTTAAGTGACCATGAATTTGACCTACTGACCTACTTTCTTAGTATTTCAGCATCAGTTTGACATTTGATACATGTAGCTCATATTACTCAGGTGAGCGATCCAGGGTCATCATGGCCCTCTTATTATTGAAGTACCGTTGAAATGAATCATAAAACGCCAGTTTTTGAATATTGAAAGATTTAAGGTTTAAAAGATGTTCATATGCTACACAAAAAAGTCCCATTCATGAACATCGCAGATGAATTATAAATGATCTAGCAGTCCTTATTCAACCTGCATCCATTCACACTGACCATTCACATTATACCACGTGGAAATTTGTAGAACTATTAAATTCAAACAATAAAGTGATTTTAAACATGTTAGCCACATACATGTTCCAGGGTTTTAAAATGAGAAATTCTAGTATAAATGTAACATTGTAACTTAACTGACGGTATAGTTCATCCTTTATTTATATTTATATAAATGTATGTTGTTATTGTTGTTATTTTGTTTGCTTGATACGGTTATCATTGTGTATTATTGTATATATTTAGGTTGATATGTTGACTTTTTGTTTGTATGTATAACATGTATGGAAGAGGAACGTAAGTTCAATTCCAAAGTTACGAAATAAACTGTTCTATTTGTTCTGGTCATTCAGATTATATTAAATCTATTAATGATAACGTATTCAAGCCCATTCTTACATCACTGCTTGTCAGCCGGCTCATGTAAGGTCAGGCAGAGTTCATCTTGGATTTGAGGCACATTTGTATTTTATTCCCATAAATATCTTAATAGTTTGGCATTTGTTTTAATACAAATAGAAATAGAGTGTTACGAATAGATCAGAGGTATATCATTAACAGCGCGATTTATAAGTGAAATATTTATAGGTAGTCAATACTAATATTTCACAGCGAAGTTTATGTTTTTTATTTGCATGCAAACTGTTGCTGTCTTTGTTTTATAAAATTACATTTTGTACAGTTGACATGACATTTTTTATAGACAAAATGTATATTCAGATACCCGCTGCTTTATACTAGCTGTTAATGAAAGGCATTGAGATAAACAACATTTGCCATTAAACAGAAAATAAATCTACCAAAACTTAAATTGCTTCCACCAGACGTTTCTAGGCATTGATTTACTTACTGTGGTAGATTCATAACGACTTAAAAGTATTTTCTATTTTTAATTACAAATGTCCACGCAACTATGAAATGTCTCTGTCACTTCAAACTGGAAGATTTCCAAATCACGCCATTTAGTGTCCTAATTTCTATTACAGTAACATAATATATAAATAGTGGATCGTAAAATATATTTGATACGTAAACAACAGCGGTAGACGGCTCTGGTGTTCCATAAACTTGTATATAATGTCACAGAATTTTGCAAATTCATGATAAGAGAGCGGGACGTCAGGCAAAGTGTTAATCATGTGGATTCTTTTACTGGCATTCTTGTCATTTTCAATTTTCCCTCAAAATTCGGTTTGTACCGAAACCAAACCTCACCTTGAAGACATCTCGAAAAGACTTCAGGATTTAGAAAATAAAGGTAAATTCTATTTTACAACTTCAAAGTCTGGCTTTGTTCAGCTGGAGTAGAATTTTCCCATATTGTGTATTTTATTTTTTTTTCCAGCTGCACACCAAGAAAGTGTTATTGAAGAGCTACGTAAAACTAATTCTAAACTTTGTGACTCAAACGAAGAACTACGTGAAACCAACACAGAAATACGAAAAGCTATTTTGGATCTACGTGCAACCAATGCTGGGCTAAAAGACATAATCATACGAGGGGCTATCAAAAAATACGTAGACACTTGTAACTGACTACTGAAATGTGGCGTTGTCTATAATTGATTTGTTAATTTGTGTTTATTCATGTATAATTTACCTAATATGAAAAACAAATAATATATTATAACGTTATAAAAATGTGTTTCTTGTGTTTAAACGACCATGTGTACGCTCCTATGGCGCAAGCCGAAATAATAACCAAATAAGAAAAATACTCCGACTTGTTTATGCATATTGTCCTGGTGATTAAAGTCAAATTGCGCCAAAACATCACGTTTACGTTGTCTGACGTCATTATAATACGTGTGCAAAATTATGACGTCATAATATAACACGTTATTGAAATATTCAATGTTTTGTAGTACAGGTGTGAAATCGTAAAACGAAAAAAAATGACAACGCCGAAATTGACGGAGCAGCGCGCTGCTATTAAATTCTGTGTTAAACTGAATAAAACGCCCTCGGAAACCATGAATATGTTGTCAGATGCCAATTTGAAACCGCCGGTATGTAGGGCACTTGTGTATAAGTGGCACAAACGTTTTCGAGAAGGAAGGGAATCACTCGAGGACGATTCCGGAAGAGGACGGCCAAAACTTGTGTCTTCTGCAATGATTCAACGAGTGAACGACGTCGTGGCTGAAGACAGGCGAATCACTATAGGGGAAATATGCGATAGAATTCATGTGAGTTACGGAACGATACAAACAATATTAACTGAGAAACTCTGTATGCACCGTATATGTGCCCGTTAGATACCTCGTTTACTATTTGCTGATGACAAAAGCCGTCGTGTTGTGGCATCCAGGGAATTTCTGCGCCGTTACAACAACCAAGGCGATGCGTTCTTGAAAAGAATCATCACGACAGACGAAACCTGGCTGTTCTTTTATGACCCGGAAAGTAAACAACAATCGTCCCAGTGGAAGAGATCATCATCACCACCTCCATTAAAAGCAAAAGGTGTGAAATCGGCAAAAAAGAATATGTTTATATTCTTCATGGACATGGAAGGAATGATCCTAAGTCACGCAGTACCACAAGGACAGACGGTCACAGCAGCATACTATTCAAAGGTTTGTTATGATATTCTATATAACAATGTAATATGAATATTTGTATTTTTGAAACTACTATTATTATAATAATCTAAAGTAATTCAGTATTTGAATAACATACATGAAGTATTTAATTTGAACAAAATGCGTAAGCACGTGATTTGAAGATAAGACATCTCTCAACTTTCAGGTCATCAGACGAGACTTGATGCATGCGTTACGAAAGAAACGACCACACATTGCAGCTGAATATATTATATTTCATCAGGACAATGCATCAGCCCATCGTGCCGAATCAACCACCCTTGAAATAGATATTCTGGGGTTTGAACGGCTGATTCATCCTCCATATAGTCCGGACCTCGCACCCATGGATTTCAGTGTTTTTCCTGCCTTAAAGTCCGAATTGCGCGGTCACAAATTTGACAATCTTGATCAGTTGCGATACGCCATGAGAACTATACTTTCCAAGAAGTCATGTGATTGGTACAGAGGTATCTATAACACTTGGGTCCAGAGACACACGAAATGTATAGAGAAAAACGGCGAGTACTTTGAAAAAGTTTAAATGACTGACGTCACTGACGTCGTTTTACTTGCACCGTGTGCGCCGTGCTGTAAGCAGTGACTAATGTTATAATACCATGAAAATGTAACTATTGATTTGTTTACTGTAAAATTTTCAACATTTATTGTGAAAATTAAATATTTATGCTGTGTATATTTCGATTATCTATTACAAACCATTTGCTTAATATACCGAATGTCTACGTATTTTTTGATAGCCCCTCGTACATCTAGGTAACACCAATTTAGAATTGCAAAAAATAGGTTGAATTATCAAATTCAATCAAACTAGTAATAGCTTTCAAAATTGTATTGATATCTAAAATCAGCATAAATATCGACAACAGTTATATTAAAATTCCATAAGGCTTTTATTGTTGTGATATTTACAGACGTTCTATTTTATAACAAATGACGTCGTTTCTAAGCGACGTTACTAACGTCATGTTTTGTATACTATACCAGAGTAATGGCAGATTAAACTTGTAACTATGAACTTTGTTATTTAATCATTAGACATAACATTGGCGACGAGGAGAAAACCGTATTTTACTACAATTAGTAGAACTTGTCTACATCACAACAGCATTTGAAGAAAATGGCTGAAGGAGGAAGAAATTTGAGAATAAATCCGTTTAGCGTGGATGAAGACCACATAGCAACGGGTGAAAAATGGGATGAATGGCTAGATGAGCTTGAACGAGAAATGAGATTCTTCCGGATCAGCGATGCAGAGGATAAGAAAGATGCAATGCTAATCTATGGAGGTGTAGAAATCAGACGGTTAGACAAGAGTCACCAGGACCCTGGAGGAGAAGGTGACGTATATTCAAAGCTAAAAAGTAAATTAACTGATTATTTTGCACCTAAGAAAAATATCCATTATTGCAGATATGTATTTTTGAAAACAAGACCACAACCTGGTGAAAGCACGGTATCATACGCAGCACGTCTAAGGGAAAAGGCGAAAAACTGCGATTTTCATGACTGTGATGAACGCATACTTGAACACATCATTCAATCAACTGAAAATGAAGAACTTGTTCGTAAAGTTTTATACAAAAAATGGACATTACAGCAAACATTGAATGTAATGCATCTACTTGAAGAAACATCCATACAGGTAAAGGCGATGGGACAGCATGATACAGGTGAGGTTGCAAAGATCAGAAGAAAGGGAAATAATAGATATAATGGAACAAAACAAGATTGGAAACACGAGGTGGAATCATGCAAATATTGCGACAGAAAACACCCGAAACAGAAGGAATTATGTCCAGCATATGGAAAGAAATGCGGAAAATGCGGTAGATACAACCATTTTGCAGCAGTTTGCAGGTCAACTAGAGATCAAAGAAGACAGTTTGAAGGAAACCGAGAAACTCGAAAAATGGCGAAACGAGACATAAAGAGAGCAATTAATGAATCAGAAACTGAAGATTCAGGGAGCGACACAGATAAGGATAACTTCTTTCTAGAAGAATCTGTAAAACATTTAGCAGTAGGAAAGATAAAAGTCAGTAAGGTAAGCGATCATGAGAAAACTGTGCCAATTGAACTGTATGATGTTATTGTTCTTGTGGAACCCGACAGTGGAGCAGATGTTAATGTCATGGATGAACATCAATATCGAGCGTTCCAACGGAAAACAGGCGAAAGCATAATACTTCATGAAAGTAAAACGAAACTTAGCACTCTTCAGAATGAATTGCCTGTATCAGGAGAATTTAAAGCTACAGCTAGGAATAAAACAAGAGGCATAAAAACAGTGTTCATTGTTGTCAAAGGTAAGATTAACTCTCCACCACTGCTTGGTAGGAAATCACTCACTGAACTAGGTATGTTAGATATTAGACCTGATGGTTCTCTGAGAGAACAAAATAAACTTAGAATGAGAGATAGAGGAGATGTCAGATCCATTCTTAAAGACCAGGACAAATCAGAATTAGAACAGTTAATCAGGAAGTATGACAACGTCTTCCAAGGAATAGGGAAAATATTTAACAAGAAAAATAATGAAGAATTTCTTGTAAAAGTTTCAATGAAGCCAGAAGCTACACCTGTCGCCCAGAAACCACGCCCTGTACCTTATTACCTTCAAGAGCCATTGAAAAAATGGCTAGACGAATGCATTAAAGAAGAGATATTCGAAAAAGTCGAATCTGAAGAGCCTGTGACATGGTGTTCTCCACTGGTGGTTCAGCCAAAACCAAGATATACAAATGTTGGCAAAGGGAATCTAGAACCACACATGATTAGAGCCAGTGTTGACTTGAGGGTACCAAATAAATATATGGAAAGAAACAGAATTTTACAAGCCCCAGTTGTTGAGGATTTCACATGTAAATTCCATGACTGTAAAGTATTTTCTAAAATGGATTTGAGGCAAGGATATCATCAACTAGTCCTCCATCCTGACTCAAGGGTTATTGCCACATTTAGCACACCATGGGGAAACATGAGACCGAAAAGGCTTATATTTGGAGCAAAATCATCTCTGGACTTATTTGATGAAGCCATGTTCAGAATTTTCGGAGACATTCCAAACTGCTTGAATCAGAGAGATGATATACTTATAGGTGGTGTTACCATGGAAGAGCACAACAAAACATTAGCGACAGTTTTGCAGCGTGCTCAAGATTTTGGTGTCACACTCAATAAAGAAAAATGCCAGTTTGGAGTGAAAGAACTAGAATTTTACGGATACAGGTTTACTAATGAGGGACTCAAACCAGCAGTAAATAAGGTCAAAGCAGTGAAAGATTGTGAACCACCGAAATCTAGGGACGAGGTTAGAAGCTTCCTAGGCATGATCGGATACCTCTCTAAGTTCATTTCACGATATTCTGTTTTGACGGCACCATTAAGGAGACTAACAGGACAAGATGTACCTTTTACGTTGGGACGAGAAGAAGACAAAGCTTTTCAGCGATTAAAAGATAGCATCACAAGTGAGGCGACGATGGCGTTCTTCAATCCCAGAAAACAAATCATCCTCCGAACAGAAGCAAGTTTTCATGAGGGATTGTCAGCTGGGTTGTTTCAGAAAACAAGCAAAGGAATACAGCCAGTACATTACATTAGCAGATCTATGACAAGTGCTGAGAAGAGATATAGTCAAACCGAGAAAGATGCACTTGCTGTGAAATGGGCCAAAACAAGATTTAGCATGTATCTATTAGGTGCTCCAAAGTTCAAAATAATAACTTCACATAAGCCTCTTATTCCAATGTTCAATAAATCATGTACCAAACTACCTCCAAGGATTGAGAAATGGATAATGGAAATGCAGGATGTAGACTATGAGCTTGTATATGAGCCGGGCAAAGATGCAGCAGATCCACTGGATTACTTATCACGACACCCTCTCCCAGACACCGAAACTGATGACACTGAGAAGACAGTTAAACTGATAGTTAGCAATGAGCATGGAGTGGTCTTGAAAAGCATAAAAGAAGCCACTTTAACGGATGAGGTGCTTCAAGATGTTATTAAGAGAATGAAGCAGAATGACTGGGAAAGACATAAGAAAAGGGCCGAGATAAGACCATACTATCTAGTTAGACATGAGCTGTCTCGAGCAAAAGGACTTATCTTTAGATGTAACCAGATAGTTATACCAGAGAAACTGCAAAAACAAGTCATAAAAGCTGGCCACAGTTTGGGCCATTTTGGTATGTCAAGGACCAAACAGATGCTACGGGCAAAATACTGGTTCCCCAGACTCAACAGTATGGTTGAAGATACTATATCAAGATGTTACCAATGCCAAATCACCACGTTGAACATAAACAGGAGCCGGTGAAACCATCCGAGATACCAGAAACAGCATGGCATACATTATCGGCTGATTTTGGAGGACCATATCCAGATGGTCACTACAACCTGGTAGTGATAGATAAAAGAACCAGATTCCCTGCTGTTGAGCAGACAACATCAACATCCAGCCGGGTTACTTGTGACAGACTGCGAACCATTTTTGCAACACATGGAATACCAGAGAGATTGGAAACTGATAATGGACCCCCTTTTAATTCTGCAGAATTTAAAACATTTTCTGAAGAAATGGGCTTCCGACACCACAGAGTAACACCAGAACAAGCACATCAGCAATTCAGTATATGCTCATGGGATACAGATCAACACCACACCCAGCAACAGGATACTCTCCGTATGAAGCACTGATGAAAAGAAATGTGAGGACAAAGTTAGACTTCAAAACATGCTCTAGTAATAGAGAGATCGAAAGAATGGAAGCAGAGATAACAGAAAGGGACAAAGAATACAAAAAGAAATGGGATATTTACCATAGGCATCCCATATGCAAAGAACATAGATTTAAGATTGGAGATAAAGTTTTATTGAAGAGTAAAAAAATAAACAAATGGTCCCCACCTTATGAAAAAGAACATTACGAAATAATAAAAATACGGGGATCAACCATTGGCGCCAGACGAAAATCAGATGAACGTACTATTTATAGAGATGCATCAAAATTTAAACAGTTACTTGGATGCAGGAGTGAAAACTGGAGAGAAAGGCTACTACACTCAACCAACCAGAATCAACAGACAGCTCCAAACAGAGCAGAAGAGAGAATACACAGAGAACGACAGGGACAGAACCATGAAAATCAAATAGAAGTGGAAGCGAACCAAGACCAGATCGAAAATCAACAACAAATTACAGACACTGGACATACACGTCAAAAAGAGAAACCACAAAGAAGGGAACAACCTAATCGTACACGGCGATTACCAAGCAGATTTAAAGACTATATATTGGACTTCAAACGGAAGTAATCTTTATATTATAATAATCATTCCTGTAAACTAAAACACTTTCAAACTTTATTTTTAATAGTTTATTTTCTTAGTATAATTTTTCATTCTTTTAAAACAAGGGAGAAATGTGATATTTACAGACGTTCTATTTTATAACAAATGACGTCGTTTCTAAGCGACGATACTAACGTCATGTTTTGTATACTATACCAGAGTAAAGGCAGATTAAACTTGTAACTATGAACTTTGTTATTTAATCATTAGACATAACAATTGTCACGTTAAAATCAGTTGAAACAGCTGTCTAAATAGATGTTATGCATAATTATTTTGTTAAAAATAAATAAAAATAAAAAATTCTTCAATTACTGCACATGAATTTATTCCAAAACAACCATAAAGGGAAGTAATGAGATGAGTTCAATAAAACTTCCTGTAGCGTCAGTCAGTGTTCATACCTTTTACAAATAGTTGAGAAACTAATTATCGTAAACAGGATGTAACAAGAATCTAAACATTTATGTTTATAACAAAAAATATAGCAGCCATCCTATAAAAAAGACATTATGAAGTGTTTTGATAAAAATTGAGAAAAAAAAACAACAACATTTTTTATTATTTACTTAATGTCGTAACCACTTTCAAACGCTTCTCAGAGAAATTCCTAAAGATTATACGTCTATTAAAAAGCTATGTACAATGTATTTTTCAATTATTTTCATAGAATCTAAAGCTTTACAACCAGTAAAGCGCTTTGTGATGAATAATGAAAGCCCTGTTGCATTCACGGCTGGGATTTCACCAAGGTCAGTCGATCATCTGAAACATCAAGACACAATAAAGTTTGAGACGGTGATAACAGATATCAGCGGAGGCTACAACAACCAATCTGGCGTGTTTGTTGCTCCTGTGTCTGGTATCTACATGTTCAGCTGTTCCTTGATGGACGACTTGGAAGAACATGGTCTTATGTTGCACGCTGAAATTGTACAGAATCAGCGTGTCCTTGGAAGAATCTTCGCTCATGCTGAGGCAAACAATCACCGTGACCAGGGCGCACAGACAGTTTTCACATACATCAACCAAGGCGACAAAGTCTGGGTTCGAACGATAGACAACCAAAACCTTGGACTCGGTGGAGAGTTATACTCAACCTTTTCTGGTTATTTGCTACTTGCTATGTAGTACCTTTTTCCACAGAAATAAACCTGTAAATAAGCATTGTTTGGTCATAGAATACTTAGTTCACAGTGTACATAACATTGGCAATAGTCAAATGACATGTATATAACATCTTCCTGTGTTTGCCAAATTGTGTTGTATTGACGAAACTTATGTAGAGAATTCATACGCCGGGGCACTGGCACCAGAACAGAATGAAAATGCCTCTGTACATGTTATACCCTACCCATAGGTATTCTATAAGAACCATGGTCATGAACGGGAAAATATACTTACCTATTTCAATTTCGCATTTCATACCTAAAACGCGCAGTTCGGTAAATGTGTACTATTGATATTGAACAAGAGGTAATTTATCTTTCAATGTGTACCTGTCACATTTTTTCAATTTTTCTTACGTGAGAGAAACAACGCGTAGTTTATAGTTTTTCAACGTTTCACAAAAAACTTCGTCGAACTTCCCTATTGAGGTTCTGGCCTAGATTACAAAACCATTCTGTTTGGCTGATGTGAAAATGTATGTCAGACGTTGTCTAACTACACGTGTACGCCAATATGGGTATATGCAGCATAAATGTGCAATATGAATTAAGTAAACAGTACAGATGTATATAAATGTATGACTTCAAATTCAAAATCATATATAAGATTAATTTCATTCATCATTTCGAGTTTTATTGTAAAACTGTGAATATTTTGCATTCTGATTTTGTTTGTTTTCATTTCGCCTAACATGTGCACACTGTTGTGACCTCTAGACCGGATGTTCATTAGGGAAGTTCACGCAAGTTTTTTCTGTAACGTGTACGAAAGCATAAAATATGTGGAGTATCTCTGCAATATGAAATATTTAG